>NC_039358.1:245627123-247058790 GCF_003573695.1 Papaver somniferum | reverse complement strand
ACTGAGTTCTACTTTTGGACCTAACTTTGTGTGAATCGAAAGAAAAACAAATTAATCAATAGACAATGTGCATGCAAGCTGGTACGTATTAATTAATGCCAAGTGACACTCTTAATTAATTAACATCCAGTGTGAAATTTAAAACAATTGAAAGACATAATCCACTTGAAAAACTTGAAAACCCAAACACCAAATACCAATATTTGGATATGTTAGTAAAATGCAAATTGCTAACTCTTTTTGATCCACTTCTCTAGTTAAATGCAAAATTACTGCCCAATTCTCTATGTGATGCTCCTACTATTTCTCCATTTATATCAACCGATTACGTTTCTCTTCTCCACTTCCACTTTTTAACACAACCGCTAGTACTACTTTTCCTTTCAATCGAAAGAGCTCCAATTAACTCCCAGTTTGCGTTGTTTGTTTTTTTCTCCTAGTCGAAAATGGCTTCCCCTCTCCATTTGTAAACCCATTTCTGCTTAGTTTCCTCCAAACTCCAAAGGCTTGATAAAAAGAAACAGAGTCGACACTGCACGCAAAAACTCCCGTGTTTGCAGCAAATGTACATTAATCTCGCCGCAGTATGATCCAGCAGTGGTTGTTAGTAAGCAACCTGGATACGTTCATTACCAACCTACTATTTGGGATTACACTTTTGTGGAGTCGCTTCAAAGCAATTACAAGGTAAACACTCAGTACGTACATCAGTATGTTATACCATATATAGTTTGAAAATTACTAAATATTCGTTGTGCAGAGCGGGAGATACATAAACCAAATTGTCAAGTTGAAGAAAGAGGCGACCGTTATCCTTGAAAAGGCTGTGACGCCCTTGGCACAGCTTGAGCTGATCAATGCCATTCAAAGGCTACGAATGAAGCATCTCTTTGAGGAAGGGATCAACAAAATGCTTGTAAATATATACCACGATAAACCGAATGATGGGGCGAAATATAACTTACATGCTAATGCTCTCAGATTTATGCTCCTCAGGCAGTATGGTTTTAGGGTCTCTCAAGGTAATACAACTTATATTATATTTTGTTAAGAATTTGATTTGTATTATTATTTCTCTAACTCTTTACAACGAATTATATATGATTCAATACTTGGGAAAGTAATAACTTCTTTCCTAATACGACTCTCTTCTAGACCGACCTTAAGAGTCCCAATTAAAACATCTTCCTAATCAGTCTCGGATCCTTAGATTTCTTACCGAGCTTAGAAGTCTCATTGGTTGAGACTTTCCTTAACAGACTCTACTATACGTGTTCTTACCGAGCTTAGAAGTCTCATTGATTAGACTTTCCTTAACAGACTCTAAGAGACGTGTATAACTGAGAGTTTCCTAATCAGTCTCAGATACACGTCTCTCAACACCGTGTCTCAATACCCCCTCAAGACGGAGCATGCAGGTCACAAATGCCCATCTTGGATAAAATAGCATGAAACTGAGCTCTTCCCAACGACTTTGTGAATATATCCGCCAACTGCATGGTGGTAGGAGTATAAGAAGGTAGAATAATCTTTTGTATTACCGCATCCCTGACTAGATGACAGTCCATTTCAATATGTTTCGTTCGTTCATGAAAAACAGGGTTCTTCGCAATATATAAAGCTGATTGACTATCGCAAAGAAGACTCATAGCTTGTGTATGGTAAACCCCCATATCACTGAGTAATTGTTTCAACCATTTTAATTCACATGGAGCTGCCGCCATGGAACGGTATTCCGCTTCAGCCGAGCTACGAGACACAGTTGGTTGCTTCTTAGTCTTCCAGGATATTGGCGAATCTGCAAAACAAACAAACCATCCCGTCAGTGAGCGCCTAGTTAAAGGACAACTTGCCCAATCTGAATCACACCAACCTTTCAAGGTTAAACTACTATCAGAGCGCAACAGAATTCCTTGTCCAGGATTCTTCTTTAAATATCTAACCACACGAAGTGCTGCTTCCCAATGCTCCATTCTAGGTCGTTGCATAAACTGAGATAAGATATGCACTGAGTAAGCAAGATCTGGTCTGGTGACAGATAAATAGATCAAACGCCCAACTATATTACCATTCATCTCAGTCTTAAATGGAAATTGTGTCTCATAGAATTTTACATCTCGAGACACCATAAATTTTCTTGTGTCTAGATCATAAACTTGCCATGCCTTCTTACCATATGGATAGCCAAGAAACACACACCTCCTTCCTCGACTAGCAAACTTATCTCCTTTACTATTTTGATCATGTACATAACACAAACACCCAAACACCTTCAATTGTTTATATATAGGTGGTTTTCCAAACAATACTTCATACGGTGTTTTATTATTTAGGATAGGTGTAGGCATACGATTTATCAAGTACGCTGCTGTCAATGCACACTCTCCCCAAAACCATTTTGGCAAGCTTGCTTGAAATCTTAAAGCCCTTGCTACATTCATTATATGTTGATTTTTTCTCTCTACTCTTCCATTTTGTTGAGGAGTACCTACACATGATGTCTCAAAGACTATTCCATTAGTCTTAAAATAACCACGTAATGCATTAAATTCCGTCCCATTATCACTTCTAACAATTTTAATATCTTTGTTAAATTGACGCTTCACAAGAGCAACAAATTCACGAAATATTGATTCAACCTCTGTTTTATTCCGAATTAAATAAATCCAAACACCTCTTGAAAAATCATCCACTATTGTCAGAAAATATTGAGCTCCACATGATGAATGGATCTTATAAGGACCCCATAAATCTATATGAACTAAATCAAAAATACAATTTGATTTACTCAAACTACTAGAAAAGCTGCTTCTACGATGCTTTGCTCGGGGGAAGATATCACAAGCATCATTATTCTTCTTAATTAATTTACTAACACCTTGCAACTTCTGCAAAACTTTCTCTGATGGATGTCCCATACGTTGATGCCACAACTCATATGTATCTTCACGCACAGCCATAACTTCAACATGCGGCACACCACAGAAAATATATAGTCCACCTTGTCTCTCAGCCACTCCAATCATCCTCCTCGTAGACCGGTCCTGTATAAGACATAATTTGTTAGTACACTGAATAATACAACTCATCTCATCAATAAGTTGTGTGACTGAAATTAGGTTACAGGTTATCTTTGGCACATAAAGTACGTTTTCAAGTTTCAATCCACCAGGAAGAATCACAGTTCCTATTTTCTCAGAGGATGCATACTTTCCATCAGGCAATCCAACCGAACATGCCCTAATATCTCTTACATTTATCATGTTAAGAAGTTCATACGTAACATGGTTTGTTGCTCCTGTGTCAACAATCCAAGAGGTTTCATTCTTTTTACCTTGTAGATGAGAACCCGATTTTCTTGAGTTTAAAAACTCCATCACCTGTTGAACCTGTGCTGCTGTAACTCCTACTAGAGACGTTTCATCAGCTGATGACGTACCAACACTATCTTTTGTTGCCGAAACATGCAGGTTATGAGCACGGACAGGATTACCTCCTTGTCCTCTACCTCCTCTTCCCGCACGTCCTCTTCCTCCAGTTCTTCCTCCTCTGCCATTCTTCGGCCTGTCTCCCCACCATTCTGGATATCCAATGATCTTAAAACTGCCATCATCAGAGTGTCCTTGTCTGCTGCAAGTTTTGCAGTACTTGGTGGGATCATAAGCACTATTAAGTAGTCGTTGATCAGCTTGCACCTTGAAGGCCATAACATTCTCCTACATCTCTGTAGGTACTGCTCCATCTCCAATCTTCAGGCGTTCTGAGTTCACAATGGTTTGATATGCAACGTCTACAGACGTCAATGGTTCCCTTGCAAGCAATTGTTCACGCAAAGAACTGTATACAGAATCCAACCCAATCAGAAAATAGTGCAAGAAATCTTCTTCTCTTAACATACTAACCTGAGATGCAATATTACATGTACACTGTCCACACTTGCATTGCGGTATCTTCATATAAGTCACCATCTCATCCCATATTTTGTTCAATCTTCCAAAATATATAGCAACTCCCTCTGTTTTCTTCTGTTTACAGTCACTTAAAGATGCTTTTAGTTGACATATTCTTGTCCCACTAACAACGCAAAATCTTCTCTTCAAGTGTGCCCATAATAGACTTGCATCCTCATAATCTCCCAGGGTTGATCTTACTGACAACTCCAACGTGTTAGCAATCCATGACACCAACGTTGATTGCACTGATATCCATTCTTCTAACTGATCTGGATCCTCAGGTCGCTTAATAGTTCCATCAATGAAGCCATATTTTCTCTTGGCTATCAGCGATCTTCTTATGGCTCTAGCCCATTCATCATAATTATTTCCTCTCATAACTATTGGCGTGATGATAGTTCCTGGTCCATCACTCGATCCTAGATGATGTACAGGATTCTTCTTCTGTGTATCATATTCCACCATCTTACTTTTTGATGATTCAATCTCATTGACCATCCTTCTTCTTCCTTTTTTTTTTCTTTTAGATTTCAAAACTGGCTCTCGATGCCATGTTAAGAATTTGATTTGTATTATTATTTCTCTAACTCTTTACAACGAATTATAAATGATTCAATACTTGGGAAAGTAATAACTTCTTTCCTAATACGACTCTCTTCTAGACCGACCTTAAGAGTCCCAATTAAACCATCTTCCTAATCAGTCTCGGATCCTTAGATTTCTTACCGAGCTTAGAAGTCTCATTGGTTGAGACTTTCCTTAACAGACTCTAAGATACGTGTTCTTACCGAGCTTAGAAGTCTCATTGATTAGACTTTCCTTAACAGACTCTAAGAGACGTGTATAACTGAGAGTTTCCTAATCAGTCTCAGATACACGTCTCTCAACACCGTGTCTCAATATATTTTGCAAATATTGATCGATATGGATTTTCATAATAAGTAACATTGTAATCTTTATTTTGCAGGCCTAGTTAACATTATATGGGAACCATGTTTTTAGGCATACCCAATAATTTCAGGGCATACCAAACACTAGTCATAACTAGGGGTGACCTGATAAGGGGTACCTACGGGTATTCAATTACCTAGTTGCCCTTAAATCTTTTAAATTACTAATCTATCCCTAACCTAATACAAAAACCTATAATCAATAACCTAAAATCAGTTTCCATTCCTCCATTCCTCCTTCATCGTTTTTTTTTCATCGCCTCATCGCCAAAATTCATCGTCCATTCGTGAGAAGTTAATCGACGATTAAACTCATCTATATAATGACTCGTTGTAAGCAAGTATATCGTTCTAACCAACCAATTGAACAACCCGTCTAAGAAGAAGAACACACTCAAAATCAATCGGAAGAAGATATTGAAGAAGAACCAACTCCCTTAATGAGAATAAGAAGGTTAGTTCTACAAACCCATCTCTTATTTGATGTTTTTGATGCTTTTTTGATTGGTATGATAGATTTTTTAGGTCAAAAACATGTGTGTGCGGCAGTTACAGTGTGTGGTTCGGCTTAAAAAAACCGTTAGATGTGCGCCGAAACGTTCTTGAAATTGAACCCTGAAAGTGTATATGAACGGTTCGGCTTACATCAAAAATCCGTTGTAAGCCAAACACAATGACGTACAAGCCTTATGCATGGTTCGTCTTACATAAAACCTTAGATGTGCACCGAACCGTTCTTGAAACTGAACCATGAAAGTGCATATTCACGGTTCGGCTTACAACTGAAATTCGTTGTGAGCCGAACTCAATGACATACTAGCCTTATATTTAGTATCGGCTTATTCAATGGTGTTAGTTTTGTGCCGAATATGTTTTGTGAATCTCAGAAATTTTACATGTGCTTAGGATCAGCTTGTATGGTTGTATTATTTTGCGTCGAATATTGTTGTTTGAATTTCATGAATTCTTCATGTGTAGGTTCGGCTTATTTGTATGATACCATTTTGCGCCGGATACATCATTCAATTCATAAGTCTAGATTCGGCTTATTCGATGGTATTAGGGTCGCGCCGAATGTTTAGGTTCGGCTCTTAACTATTTTGTAGTATGAGCCGACCCATTCTCTGTGTGAGAGAATGAAAATTCCAAGACCTGGTTGGGCTCGTAACTATTTTTTAGTATGAGCCGAACCATTCTATGTGTAAGAGAATGAAAATTTCAAGACCTGGTTCGGCTCGTAACTATTTTGTAGTATGAGCCGAACCATTCTCTGTGTAAGAGAATGAAAATTTCAAGACCTGGTTCGGCTCATATGTGTTATTGAGGGTAAGCCGAGCCTTCTTATTTGTTGACAAGTTTTTGGCATTTCAAATCCATATTTCATATAGTTTGTATCCCTTTGTTGTTCGAAACATACTTATAATTTTCATACTTGTGTCAGGACTAATGCAGCTAATAGAAGGAAGAAGATGGAGGTAACACCTTCTACTTCAAAAACTCTCGATCCTCGAGGAGGAGGTAAGAAAAGATTGGGAGCGAGAGGTAGAGGAGGCATTGTAGAAGAAGAAGCTGAACAAGTTAGAGTTGGAAGACAAGAAGAAGTTGATGATCATGAAGAAGAACATAAACAAGTTCATCAAGATGAAACACAACCCCAAGGAAATCCTAAGAAAGACAGGAAAGGTAAGAAGGTGGATGAACCCCAGAAAGATAAGGATGATGATGATCGACGGGTCACTGGTTTTCACATTCCTGCTGAAGATGACGTAATTACACCTCGATCAGATGGTTTGCCTCATGGTCTTCCGGAAGACGGAGGAAATGTTTTGGTTGGTTATGCCGAATCTTGGGCGAAGAGAATATACGAGACTCCTGATCACAACCGTGCAGTCCGAGTATTAAGACACCAGAGGGCATCAGAATGGAGTCTTCAATAAGAGGTTCCTAAGGTGATTTCTTACGTCCAAGCCAGTGCTTTATGGCCTGCCATAAAGCATGGACACAAGGAATATGATATTTTGTCGGCCTCTGCCTTTACCGATAGATTCTTTCCGCCTTCAATTTAATAAGAATCCTAGACGGTGGCAAGCGTGCTTGTGTCATTTTATCTACTTCTAGAATCTCGTTGGGTTTGAGTCGCGCTACTTTTGCATGTCCATGAAGATCACGTGGACATGGGTGGTTATGACGACAATCCATTTCTTTATTCATAACCCAATATTCATCATCTTCGTTCAAAGACTTATTCTTGTTCTTGAGGTTGAAAACAATCTTGAAAGGGCACCTTGTTTTCTTCGTCTTTGTCCTATTCTTTCTCCCGGTCTTCCCAACATATACAGAACCCTTTTTAACTTTGCTATCTCCAGTTCCACTTCGCTCAAAAATCAATTCAAACCGATTCCCTCGGTTTTGTCATCCTTTAACTAGTACGCAATTTATCTTCATCGCGTGTTCCTCAGCCCAATCCACTGCTTCGGGTTTAGTTTTCCATCTCTACATTCATTCAAACACAAATAATTAGTAAGAAAAACTTCGGAATATTCCAATAACATTAAGGTAAACACCAAGTTCTTACATACCAAATCATTTTGGAAGTGATCCTTGGTATCCTCGTGAATTATCTCTACTGGAACTGGTTGATTTTCCATGGTTACAGGTCCGACAAGAACGATCTACAAAGAATATCACAAGGTTAAACACTACAAAAGGAATATAATAGAAATGTTCGGCTCATTTGACAATCATATTCTATGCTGAACCATGAACATTTACAGGTTTCGGCTGATACGACATTCTCAATATGTGTCGAACCAAGAACAACATTTTAACCCAACAAAGAACAAATTAATGTTCGGCTCATACGATAATAATATTATGTGCCGAACCTGAGCATTAGGAGGTTTCGGCTTTTACGAAGTTCTCAATATATGCCGAACCAATAACATTACTTTAACCCAAAAATTTACATATTCATGTTCGGCTTATACGGTTTTGAATATATAAGCCGAACCTGTAATAATTTTTATTGCGGGCTGTTCAGGATGTTGTTCGGCTTATACGAAGTTCTCAATATATGCCGAACCAATAACATTACTTTAACCCAAAAATTTACAAATTCATGTTCGGCTTATACGGTTTTGAATATATAAGCCGAACCTGTAATAATTTTTATTCCGGGAAGTTCAGGATGTTGTTCGGCTTATACGAAGTTCTCAATATATGCCTAACCAATAACATTACTTTAACCTAAAAATTTACAAATTCATGTTCAGTTTATACGGTTTTGAATATATAAGCCGAACCTGTAATAATTGTTATTCCGAGATGTTCAGGATGTTGTTCGGCTCACTATGAAACTTTCATATAAGCCGAACCACTGGTTCGGCACATGCTGTAAACAGGTTCTGAGCCGAACCGTTCATCATTTAGGTTGAAAGTGGAAAATATCGGTTCGGCGCATGCTGTAACCACATTCGATGAGCCGAACCGTTCATCATTTGGGTGATTCGTCTCATAAATGTGTGCCGAACCTGATCCTGGTTCGCCGAACCATGAAGAAAAAATCCAAACTTTTGATAATTTGGAGCTATAGAAGTGAGATTCAGCATAAGATAGAAGTGTGCATGTGTATTAGAAGCATTGAGTTCCTCATATATGTACTCGTCAACTGGATTTGTCTCATAAAAATCATCACCTTGAGTTTGTTCTTGAGTTTGAGTTTGTGTAAAATCATTCTCATAATCTAAGAAATAAGCCATTTGGAAATCATTGTTGTAGTTGATGTGTATTTTCCTAGGTTTTTTTGGTGAAGATTGACCCTCCTCATCCATTGAATCAAAATACAAGTTTTTTTCTCACTGTCCCCTTCCCCTCCAAAAAAAACCCAAACTTTTTTTTTCTTCCTCAAAAGTTTTCATCTACTCAAACATATATAACTAAATTATCTTAATCACTAATCATTAATCATTACTCATTAATCAGAATTATTATAACTAATCATTAATTAACACTAATCCTAAAAGGGCATATTTGCCATTACAAAAAATATTTGACTAAGGGGTTATTGAATTTGATATTTACATCCCTACTTTGTCTTCATTCAGTATGCCCTATAAGATTTATGTATGCCTAAAAACATGGTTCTTATATGGCCGGGATATGTCCATGGGAACTTTTTTGGATTTGTTTTTGGATAAGTCTTCACAGACCACCCAAGTAAACACCTCAAGAGGAAGATTAGAGCTTTAAACAGCTTTTGTTAATTACTCATTGGTGAAAATCCTTCGAGTACACAATGAAAGCACTTCAAAATTGAGCAGTGTCATTCTTGGCATCCAAGAGGAGAGACTAGTCCTCTCCGTTCTTGGCTTCCAAAAAGATAATGTTATAATCTACCAATGACAACTGAAATGGTGAAAACACCTTAGGTCATTTAATCTACCCATGACAAAGACGCAGTCTCAGAAGTTGCACTTAGATCCACATATCCAGAGCTGCACATTAGCAGTTTTTAATGAGTTTATCTGAAAAGAAAAAGAAAAGGCTCTGCCCAAGATTAGAAATAAGGCTCCAAAGTTTATTTTTGACTATAGTCAAATATGTGTTTAATGAATCATGTAGAGTTTTTACGAATCTGACTCAAATATACCTCCGTCCTTGATTCTGTACAATTACGCAATCTGACTCAAATACCTTCGTCCGTGTTAGATGGATGGGCCGAGTAAGTTGCGAGACACCGAGTCAGAGTCAGACTCAATTATGGAAAAAACAAATGACCTAATGTCTGACTTAGGCTAACTCTGATTTAGACGGTGAGTCAGATCATGCTATGAGGTGAGTGAGCGAGTGAGTGGAGACAGTTTTTTTTTAGTAGTTTAGTTTTAGAGATCTCCGCAACACAAAGTTCCTATTTTTCTGAAACAAAGTCGGGCTGCTTTTTTAGATGGAGCAGTAAACCCCCTTATGTGGCTCCGTTTCCCATTTGGTTTTGCTATATGTATGTTTTGTCGATAGCTACAAGTATCATTGACACTTGCTTTGGTGGAGAAGTAAGTCTGAAATTTGGAAGATATTACCATTGATGAATATATTTTGCATTAGTGACTCCTAAAAGTAAAAAAATTAACTTTTTATGTACCCAATGAATCATTTACAACTTTGAATCTGACTCAAGTACCTCTTCAACGTATGAGCCGATTAACGAGTGAGATGCGAGATAGCACTAAAATGAAAAAAATAAAATAAAGAATGACCTTACATCTGACTTGGGCTGATTAAGATTTGATGCCGAGTCAGATCATCTCTGTCAGGTGCATATAGGTGAGTTTTGTTAATGCAGGTAGTTGTGTTTGTTTTAGAGATCTCCCCAGTGATAGAGATAGGACAATGTGTATACTGAAACTTTCCCTCAAAGGTGTTTGTCAATTTGACCCACTGGTGGCAAACCTGTTTTTTAATGCTGGGAAATTTCAAATTTGGAAGTTTGACGTCTCATTAAATATCTCGTTGGTTATTGTTACAGAATCGAAAGATAAAACAATAAGGTGTGCAATGAAATCTTATAATTGTCGGAGTTGTCAAAAGCTGAGGTTGAAAGTTTAGGCTCACCATCGTGTTGATTTCTCTTTCATTTTTCGTATGGTAAGGTTCTATGTTTTCTTTTAGCTTCCATTTTAATGAATGAATGTGATATATAGTTTAACACATTTTTCTGTAGGTGGAGAAATTTTTGGACCTGGAAATCAATATGTCACCACTGTGAATTTGCATTACCGTTTTAGTGCTGCTTCTTTTTTTTATACCAAAAAAAACTTTCTTGTCTTCACGTTTTAAATAATCTGTATCTATGTCCAGTTCGTATTTTTGTCGCTTGAAGGTTAGATGCACCTTTCACATTGTTATTTTCGTCGATGCAGAACAGTGAAGCAATGGTTTCGATAGACAGCCTGCAGGGCCATCAGAAGTTCTGTTTATCGCTGATAAACATGCCAGCCATGTTTATATAGCAGCTGATTTACTCTCTCAGGTATTTATTGATAAGTTCAGTTTCGAATTTCTCATTTAGTTGGTGCTGCGAACTTAATGTTTTGCCAACTTAATTTTCTCATTGTCCTTATTAGGAGATACGTAGTGTTTGGACTCAAGACTGTGTCTTGAGCCCTACGTATTCGGTCTGGATTCTGAGACCAACTTGGATAGTCCATGTAGATGGTCTGTTTACGTAAGTAGCAAACTTGAGACCCAAATAATCGGTCTCAAGTCGGTAGGTCTAGGGTTTGTGTCTTGTAACCCAAGTTTGGTCTTGTATAAGTAAAGACGTGATGAATGAATGAAAAAACAGAGAATTACCAAAACTTAACATGGCATCACGAGCCGGTTAAGAACCCTAAAAAAAAGAAAAAGAAAACGATGGATGGTGAAACAGAGTCAAGGGAAAAATATAGAGTGTGATATGCAGAAGAAGAATCCAGTCTACCATCTAGGATCGAGTGATGGTCCAGGTATCATCATCACACTGGTTGTTTTAAAGGGGACTAACTATGATGAATGGGCTAGAGCCATAAGACGATCATTGATAGCTAAAAGGAAGTTTGGTTTTGTTGATGGAACAAGCACAAAACCTGAAGATAGTGACCAGTTGGAAGAGTGGATTGTTGTCCAGTCAATGCTTGTTTCATGGATTAGCAACACGTTAGATTCATCAATTAGATCGAGCTTGGGAGACTATGATGATGCAAACTTGTTGTGGACACAGTTGAAGAGAAGATATTGTGTTGTAAGCGGAACAAGAATCTGTCAGCTGAAAGCTTCGTTATGTGAGTGCAAACATTAGAAAGCAGAAGGTGTAGCTGAGTACTTTGGGAGATTGAACAAGATATGGGATGAGATGGTAACATACATGAAGGTACCTCAGTGCAAGTGTGGTAAGTGCACTTGTAATATCGCATCACAAGTAAGTATGTTGAGAGAAGAAGACTTTCTGCATTATTTTTTGATTAGATTAGACTCTGTGTATAGTTCCGTGCGTGAACAACTGTTGGCTAGAGACCCGTTACCATCAACAGATGTAGCATACCAGACAATGGTGAATTCGGAGCGTCTGCGTATAGGAGAAGTAGCTATGTCTACGGAGGTACATGACAATGTGATGGCATTCAGAGTACAATCTGATCAACGTCAACTCAACAATACGTATGATCCTAACAAGCATTGCAAGTACTGTACCAGAGATGGACACTCAGAGGACGGGTGTTTTCAACGTACTGGATACCCAGAATGGTGGGGAGACAGACCTAAAGGCGGAAGAGGATCTGGTCAAGGAGGCAGAACCAATGGTAGAGGGCGTGGTGGCACTAACTTTACCGGTGGTAGAGGTGGTCGAGGACAAGGTGCAGGCAACCAGGTTCGAGCACACAACCTTAATATATCAGACACAAGGCAGTCAGGTGGAGCGCCCTCATCAGAAGCGTCAGGTTTGACCGGAGTCACAGCAACACAGCTTCAACAGGTGCTTGAGTTTTTAAACTCAAGAAAATCCACGCCTCAGCTCCAAGGTAAGAAGAATAAAACTGTTTGGATTGTAGACACGGGAGCTACAAATCATGTCACATAAAAAAGGGATGACATGATAGAGATAAAAGATATTAAGGCATGCACTATTGGACTTCCAGATGGGAAGTATGCACTTTCTGAGAAGATAGGAACTGTTATCCTTCTTGGGGGTTTGAGACTAGAGAATGTGATTTATGTGCCTCAGATAACTTGTAACTTAATTTCGGTTACACAACTTATTGATGAGAAAAGATGTATTATCCAATGTACTAACAGTTTATGTCTTATACAGGACCGGTTGACGAGGAGGATGATTGGAGTGGCTGAGAGACAAGGTGGACTGTATATTTTTTGTGGTGTGCCTCAAGTTGAAGTTATGGATGTTAGTGGAGATACGTATGAGCTATGGCATCGGCGTATGGGACATCCTTCAGAAAATTTTTGCAGAAGTTACAAGGAGTGAGTAGATTAACAAAGAAGAATAATGATGCTTGTGATATTTGTCCACGAGCAAAACATCATAGGAGTAGTTTTGCTATTAGTCTCAGTAAATCCAGTTGTATTTTTGAGTTGGTTCATATAGATTTTATGGGGTCCGTATAAGACTCAATCATCGTGTGGAGCACATTATTTTTTGACAATAGTAGATGATTTTTCAAGAGGTGTGTGGATTTATTTGCTTCGAAACAAAACTGAAATTGAACAGACATTTCTTAACTTCATTGCTCTTGTGAAGCGTCAGTTTAATAAAGAAATCAAAATTGTTAGAAGTGATAATGGAACTGAGTTCAATATATTGCGTGGATACTTTCGAACTAATGGGATAGTGTTTGAGACATCCTGTGTAGGTACACCACAACATAATGGAAGAGTTGAGAGAAAATATCAACATATAATGAATGTGGCAAGGGCTTTGATATTTCAAGCCAATTTGCCAATAAGGTTTTGGGGGGAATGCGCATTGATGGCTGCGTATTTAATCAATCGTACGCCTACACCTATTTTAGATCATAAAACTCCATATGAACTTTTTTTTGGAAAACAACCTCCATATCATCAGTTGAAGGTATTCGGATGCCTGTGCTATGTGCATGATCAAAGTAGTAAAGGGGATAAGTTTGCGAGTAGAGGAAGAAGGTGTGTCTTCCTTGGTTATCCGTTTGGTAAAAAGGCATGGCAAGTATATGATTTAGACACGAAACAATTTCGGGTGTCAAGAGATGTCAAGTTTTTTGAACATCAATTTCCGTTTAAGACTGATGGTGTATCGAGTAATATGGCGACTGAGATGATGCAGTCGATATTTAACGCTTCATCTGCGACTGATATGCAAGGTGTATCGGCTGAGAGGGTTCAGTCCAGTCCTGATGAGTACTGGAGTGAGGATGAAAACGGAGAAGAAGTAGTATTATCTCCTCAAGGTGGAGTTTCAACTGAGACAGACATATGGTTTGCCAAACTATCAACAGCATTGAAGAAATATGGTTTTCGGCAAGCATACTCAGACTACTCTCTTTTTACTATGACCAAGGGAGACATGCAGCTTAATGTCTTGGTCTATGTAGATGATTTGATTGTTGCAGGGAATAATCTAGTGGAGATTCATAAATTTAAATCATACTTGGGACAATGTTTCAAGATGAAAGATTAGGGAAAATTGAAATACTTTCTCGGCTTGGAGATAGCTCGTAGTAAAAAGGGTATTTATATATGCCAGCGGAAATATGCATTGGATATTATCATGGAAACGGGTTTATTAGGAGTTAAACCTGCTGAGTTTCCAATGGAGACTAATCATCGTCTTGCTTTGGCGCAGGGAGATTTGTTTGATGATGTGGAGAAATATAGAAGACTAATTGGTAGACTGATTTATTTGGCAGTGACTAGACCTGATCTTACATACTCGGTGCATACGCTGTCTCAGTTTATGCAAAAACCGAAAATAGAACATTGGGAAGCTGCACTTCGAGTGGTTAGATACTTGAAAAAGAATCCTGGGCAAGGCATTTTGTTGCGCTCTGATAGTACTCTAAGTTTGCAAGGGTGGTGTGACTCAGATTGGGCAAGTTGTCCTTTGACTAGACGTTCATTGACAGGATGGTTTGTTCGTCTTGGGAATTCACCGGTGTCTTGGAAGACAAAGAAGCAACCAACTGTTTCTCGGAGCTCAGCTGAAGCCGAATACAGATCCATGGCGGCAGCAACATGTGAGTTGAAGTGGTTGAAACAATTACTTGGTGATTTGGGGGTTCGTCATACGCATGGATGAAGCTCCTGTGTGATAGTCAATCAGCATTATACATTGCTCAGAATCCAGTCTTTCATGAACGAACAAAACATATAGAGGTGGACTTTCATGTTGTTAGAGATGCTATTGTGAAGAAGATTATATCACCTTCTTACACTCCTACGGCGGTGCAATTGGAAGATATCTTCACCAAATCCTTAGGGAAAGCTCAATTTCAAGGTCTTTTGTCCAAGATGGGAATTTGTGACCTAGATGCTCCGTCTTGAGGGAGGTATTAGGATATACGTAGCGTTTGGACTCAAGACTGTGTATTGAGCCCTACGTATTCGGTCTGGATTCTGAGACCAGTTTGGATAGTCCATGTAGATGGTCTGTTTACATAAGTAGCAAACTTGAGACCCAAGTAATCGGTCTCAAGTCGGTAGGTCTAGGGTTTGTGTCTTGTAACCCAAGTTTGGTCTTGTATAAGTAAAGACGTGATGAATGAATGAAAAAACAGAGAATTACCAAAACTTAACAGTCCTGCTCAATCAGTACTGTCCAACAGTAATCTATTTATATTAAGCAGTTTAGTTTTGCTTGATCTTGTTATTATTCATTTATTTGTGTAGGCCTTATATTGTTTTTGGTCGTTTCAGGCAGAGCATGGTCCTGACCGTCGTCAGGTTGTGCTTGTTATTGCCGGAGATGGTGTAGATGCGGAGGCCATCGAGAAAGAACTGAGTACCCAATGTCAGAGCCTCCCAAGGGAGATTTTGTTTCAAAAGCACTTGTCCGTAGTTTCACTGCGTTTGCTCGTGATATGGTTAAGGTTAGCATTTATTATCTGCTCGTGTTAGATTGTAAGTAGAACAAACTGAGATTTGCAGTCTTCAATGTGTATGTTATTTTAAGACTAAAATCTCGGTTATATTAAACCTCCAGGCCATTCCTTTTCCAATTTGTATGCCTCAGAGCATCTGATAATGAATGTCAAAGATGCAGAGAACTGGGATGCATTTTTGATGATGCACGCATCAGAGGGGAGCAGTTTATATTGTGTGCGTCTCTCTCATTTGTAGAGGCTAATTGCTATTTCCTTTTTCTTTGCTTAAGCTGGAGTCTAACATGTGTAATCAGGAATTTATCAGGCTATTTGTTCATTTTGTAGCTATACAACGCGGTTTGACAAAGTATCCCTGGATTGAATGGGTTGCTGATCCCCCAGGTAGGCCAAATATCTAGTTTAGATTGTCAGCAAGTTACTTTATCTAAATAATAAGACTACGGTTAACCTTTTTCTTTTGGTGCTCAAAAAAGGTTACAGTCAGTTTCAAAAAAAAAAAACACATCGGGTCTCTATGGAGATCAGAGCTAATCTCATACTCGATGTAGACACCGAGCTTCCCCTCAGACCCACCAACCAACTCATCGCCATTGGCACCATGTACCCTAGCCGGAATTCCTTATAAGCCGATTGAACGGTATTTACTTTCCCGAAGTGGGATTATTAATATATGATAACTAATCAATTTTAATCGTACTTATCTATTCGTTCCATATTTTGGTACGGGCCTTGTATACATGGCCCTCTCTTATTTAATTTATGGGCCCGGTTAACATTATGGGCCCGGATATTGGTTCCTCTTTTCTGATACAAGGTTTTTTGAAAGCTCTCGACTAAGTTCATAACTCCACAGTCCACAGATCGTCTAATGTATATCCGACTCTTAACATGTTTTACATCCGGCTCAGAAATTATTGAATAGTAGGAGTAGGATGTAGTATTAAAATTTTGGCCCTAGTTAAGTACAAAATTAGGCAACCCAAATACAATGTGAGCCAAGTGAACACAAGGTCCATATCAGAAAAGGAAAATGAGAAAGCGATCAGACTCGGATTTAGAGTGTGTTTGTTTTCTCCTAACTCATCTCAATCTGACTCGCCTAGATCTAACCGAAATCACCTGACTCATCTGGATCTGATTCAATATGTTTGTTTTTTAGTCAAATCTGACTTAAAAATATGAGTCAATGGTATTTTATTACCTGACTCAAACGGGCCAGAGTCAGGGGTTAGTTCAGACTCAGATCGCGAGTCAGATCTGACTCAAAATAAAAAACAAACGGTCTGACATCTGACTCGAATCGAGTTAGATCCAGATCCCGAATTAGCAAAAAAAAAAAAACACACTCTTAGCCGGATGCTGAGTCAGATCCGCATAAGGGGAAAAAAAATAAATGAATCTATCTTCAACTCAGACGTTGCTGGAGTAAATTATTTTCCAAAGCATTACGTCTGATTCAAAAAATTATTAAATAGCACTATCTTCGTTTCTAAAAAAGTGTTACTTTCACCTTTTTAATTTAGGTCAAATTGATGAAAGAAAATGGAAAAGTGAAAAATACTAGAATCACCCAACTAAATGGGTTCTATATTTTCAAGCCCCACCAAATGGATTCATTACTATAAACTTCATAATTAAACTTTTTGATATTTCTAGGCCCAGAACTTTAGATTTCAGGGCTTGGTAATAAAGTTTAGGGTTTGGAAAAAATTAGTAATACCAAAAATACCCTTGACTATATATACCTAATAAAATAGGCTATGAGTTTCATTTCCAGATTCATTTCCTGTTTCACTTTCTCTCTCTCGGCAAAAGATCTCTCGGCAAAATTGTATCTGCATCTTCCTTTCACTAGATTTTCTCTTCATGATATTAAATCTTCGGAATTCGAATTGTTTCTTCACAAAATCGTTGCATTGAAGAACAACAAACAAGTGCGTTGATTTTTGATTCGCTGTATTGAAGACGAGAGGAAGAACAACACATATTTCCTAGAAAATCGTTGAATTGATTTAGTTGTTTTCAGATCTGACGAGAGGAAGACGCTGCATTGAAGAACAACAAATAGGTTTGTATCAATTTTTATTTTCTGTTTGTATAAAATAGGTTTGATTCACTAGTTTTTTCTGATCTATTTTTTAATTTCGATTTTCTACTGATTATCGTTTTTTTTGCTTGGATTTTGCTGAGTCTGAGAAGAGGAAGAAAACAGGTTGGAATAGAGAAATCAACATAGTGTGTTTTCGATCTAGTTTTGAATTCCATTGATTTCGATTTTTATGATTTGGATCTTTCTTATTTTGTTTTTATATTTTTTGATTTGGTTGATACTGAGAACAAGAAGAGAAATAATATTGTTTCAGAAGAAGGAAAACAACAAATCTAGGTACGAATTTTATTTGGCTTGATTTCAAAACTTTTTTCATTTTTTTTTCGATTATTTGTTGTTCTTGCATGTCCGATCCGAGAATTTTTTGTGAATTTGTTGTTTATATTTTGTTGATACTGAGAGGAGGATGAAGAAACAATTTTGTTTCAGAAGGACAACTTCAAATTGATGTAGACATGCTGTTTTTTGTTACAGTATGTGTAACTTGAGGTTACACATATGTATCTTGTTGTATTTTTAGCATGAAATTTGTATTTTTCTGTTGTTTTTTGTGAATTTGTTGTGAGTTTTTTATTTGATACTGAGAAGAGGATGAAGAAACAATGTTGTTTCAGAAGAACAACTTCAAATTGATGATGTAGACATGCTGTTTTTTTATAAGTATGTGTAACATAAGGTTACACATGTATATCATGTTGTATATTTAGCATGGAATTTGTATATATATCTTTTTGTTGTTTTTGTTTTTTGTGAATTTCTTGTGAGTTTTTGTTTGATACTGAGAAGAGGATGAAGAAACAATGTTGTTGCAGAAGAACAACTTCAAATTGATGATGTAGACATGCTGTTTTTGTTATACAGTATGTGGAACATATGTATCATGTTGTATCTTTAGCATGGAATTTGTATTTTCTGTTGTTTTTTGTTTTTTGTGAATTGTTGTGAATTTTTTGTTTGACCAAATGAAGTTTCAGAAAAATAAGGTTCTTAATGACTCTATACATTTTTTACGTGTATGTATGGATTGCAGGGAGTGGTGGAGTTGATATTGATACCACAAAAGTGGTTAAGCAGATGAGGATGGTGTTGTCGAGTGAGCTTCAGGTAAACATGACTCATAAAATTTGATTGTGATTTTCACATTTCTAGGTATCCATATATGTTGGCATATGGATGTCTAACTGCTAGTTATCTGAAACCTGTAACTAGCAGGATGTGTAACTGCTAGTTACACATCCTAGGATATAAAGTTTATGTTCTATATTTGCAGGTTCTTATGAAAAGGTATATCATGAATATTGGAATGACTAGATAACATTGGTTGTAAGTTGTTTTATGGCCATCTTGTTCTTAGTAAAGGGCCATCATTCAGTTTGGATGATGATCTAGCAGTAACTAGCAGGATGTGTAACTAGCAGTTACACATCCTGGGATATAAAGTTTATGTTCTATATATTGAAGGTTCTTATGAAAAGGGATATCATAAGAAACTAAGTGGATGCGTAACTTCTAATTACACAAGCTATATAGATAAGATAATTGTTGCTTACCTTCTAGGTACACAAACTAAGTGGATGCATAAATTCTAGTTACACAAGCTAAATAGATGTGTAATTTCTAGTTACACATCCTAGGATATAAAGTTTATGTTCTATATTTGCAGGTTCTTATGAAAAGGTATATCAATCATATTGGAATTACTAGATAACATTGGTTGGAAGTTTCTTTATGGCCAGCTTGTTCTCAGTAAAGGGCCATCATTCAGTTTGGAGATGATCTAACAGTAGCAGGATGTGTAACTAGCAGTTACACATCCTGGGATATAAAGTTTATGTTCTATATATTGAAGGTTCTTATGAAAAGGGATATCATAAGAAACTAAGTGGATGTGTAACTTCTAGTTACACAAGCTACATAGATAGGATAATTGTTGCTTACCTTCTAGGTACACAAACTAAGTGGATGTGTAACTTCTAGTTACCCAAGCTAAATAGATGTGTAATTTCTAGTTACACATGCTAATTAGATGTGGGATTTCGAGCTACACATGCTAATTAGATGTGTAACTTTTACTTACACATACTGATTTTGGGTACAGATACTAATATGAATGTGTAACTCCTAATTACACATGTTATATGCATGTGTAACTGCTAGCTACACTAGTCAGATGTTTGTGAAACGAATATACATTGTTGTATTTATACGGAAGTTGTATTTATACGTACCTGAGAAGTGTTCTAGCTTCTTGATTACTTACGACTAGCTACTTCTTTTTCTTGAAAGGTAGTATATGGATATAGGTCTGGAATGGTTTCACTTAACTCATACATCTGTTTAACTGCACATCACACAAGCCATATGCATGACAATTTGCACGTTTAACTAGCATTGGCAGACTATGGATGTGTAACTAGTAGTTACACATGCTAATTAAATATGTAACTTCTAGGTACACAAGCCACATAAATGTGTATCTAGTTACACATGCAAATTAGATGTGTAACTTATAGTTACACATGCTAATTTGATGGGATATGCATATGTAACTTATAGTTACACATGCTAATTTGATGGGATATGCATATGTAACTTTTACTTACACATACTGATTTTGGGTACACATATCAATATGTATGTGTAACTCCTAGTTACACTAGTCATATGCATGTGTAACTGCTAGCTACACTAGCCAGGTGAATGTGTATCTCCTAGTTACACATGTTATATGCATGTGTAACTCTCAGTTACACAATTCAGATGCATGTGTAACCGCTAGCTACACTAGTCAGATGCTTGTGAAACTGAAATATACATTGTTTTATGTACTGTTCATTTTAATCGTATAAATACTGATTGCTTGTTGTTATATTTCAGGTTTTAGATAACTTCATAAAAGCTAATTGCTTAAACGTGGTAATGGTCTCGCTGGAACTGGAGTTGACGCTGAATACACAAGTCAGATGCATGTGTAACTCTCAGTTACACTAGATAGACACATATGTAACTCTCAATTACACTAAACAGATGCGTGTGTAACTTCTAGTTACACATGCTAAGAAATTATTGTAAATGAATATTAAAGTAATAACTTTTTTTTTGTGTTTTTTTTTTGATGTCTATTTATTTGCATATATATACAAGTGTAACTTTGCATTACACATATCATAAGGATGTGTAACTTCTGGTTACACATGCCATATGCATGTGTAACTTCTGTTTACACCTTCACACTGTATTTTAATAATTTCGGGCTTAGATTTAATAATTTTGGGCCTAGATTTAAATTTTATTTAATTATGGGCTTGACAATATGCATAAGGGTATCAAGGTCTTTTAAAAACTCGGGGCCTAGATTTAAACTTTTTTTAATTAAGGGCCTCATATTATGGGTTATCCATGGGTTGGGCCTGAGCCTAATTTCTCCAATGGAAAATAACATTTTTTCTAAAAACGGGAGAGTAGATATAAAAAAGAAGGATCCGACTTCCTCCAGTCAGACATCGAGTCAGAAGCCAGCACGAGTCAGATTAAATCTACATCAAAGTGCAATCCACGTCAGGTGCAAATAAGGTGTGCGAGTGTGGAAAGTTGATAACATTAATGCAAGTAGTTTGGTTTTATCCGGTGCAGATAAATAAAACAACCTAAATTCAGCAACTTTATTTAGAGATCTCCGCAATCATTCCATCTGACGGTTGTAAAATGCAAATCTACTTGATTCATTAAATAAAGCGAAACCCAAAGTGAAGCTTTTTCCATGGAACCTTGAACTAAAAAGTACTAAGAATACCAAACCCAGACCTAGACTTGAAAGAAAGAATAACATCATCATCATTTAAGTAGATTAGGAGATGAATCTGAAGCTATTATTCAATCCAACAAGACCCATGTCTCAGATTTTAAGGTTAGTGGTGAAATCTTTTCTTTCTTATTGATTTTAAGTGGTTCTTGAAAATGTTTGGATCTTTATTATTCTTGTTATTATCAATTTTCAAATGTTGATTATTAAGTATGATGAGATTGGTGATAATTAATCAGATTACAACATGGGTTTGTTCTTAATTGGCAATCTTAAGTTTCTACTTTCGATTTAAAGAAAGAAGAATGTTATGTTTTTGTTTCTGAATTTGAGCCCATGGATATTGTGTTTGTATTTTCGATTTTCCTAAGTGTATCCATGGCTTCTGTGTTTGTCTTAGACTAGTGTTGATGGTAATTAATCAGATTACGACCTGGGTTTTTTTAATCTTAATTCAGAATCATACAAGGATTTAGAAATGTTATAAATGGCAAGAAAACTCTTGTGTTTTTGTTTCTGAGTTTGAGCTGGGATTGTTGTTTCTATTTTTGATTTTCCTGAGGCAAAGTAAGAGTGTGAATGGCTGTAACTCTGTGGTGCATTAGACTTCATAGATTAATTCAGCTTCATTACAAGCTTTATGTTAAAATCGCGTGCGTTTATGTTAATGTTATTGGAGACGTGTAAGTTCAATGTAAGCCAAGGATTAACTATATCTATTAGTTGCTCTAGAAGATAATATGCGGGATTTATTTGGTTTAAGGAAGTTGAAATCTTTGCTTATGATTGGAATTTGGTTCCTAGTTGTTTTTGGGGAGGCGACTCTTGTTTGAGAACTTGGTTGTATTTTTAAGTTAATTCCTTAGCCTTTGAAGATCGTAAACACTTGTGTTTATGATAGTTCTATCTAGGAATGTCGCAGAACTGGAGGAAATGCTATGCAGAAGTTGTGCAACATTCTCTCCTGGATAGAAATGGATTCTATCAGTTTATATGAACTTTGCTCGAGCATCGAGTATCAGTGTTCCTTGCTTGTTGTGGTTAGTTGGTTGTATAGATTGATATGCGCATATTTGATATGTTCGTTGCATAATTGAAACCTTTATGAATCTCTGCAGATGATCGAGGCTAACATGGATTCCCATGGAACAAAAGATGCCGGTGGCTTTTGTTTCTGACCATCCGATTCGCACATACCTAAAGAGTGTTTTCACATGGCTGGACGAACTCCCCGCTTCACAGCAAGACGGCCTCCCTCCAAGTCTCTCTTGATTCTAGTCCTTTTTCTACTTATCCCTGTGTGTGTCATCACAATCTTTAATCATGGACAGAAGATTTCATACTTTTTTCGGCCACTTTGGGATGTTGCTCCAGCCCCATTCAACCATATCCCTCATTACTATGCTGAGAACGTGTCAATGTACCAGCTCTGCGCCCTCCATGGCTGGTCTCTTCGTTCTGAACCTCGTCGAGTTTTTGATGCAGTAATCTTCAGTCATGAGCTTGATTTATTGGAACTGAGATGGCACGAACTCGACCCTTACATCACTAAATTCGTCATTCTCGAGGCAAACACCACCTTCACTGGAATTCCGAAACCTCTATTCTTTACCCAAAACCTTGAGAGGTTCAAGTTTGCTGAGGAAAAGATCGTTCATAATGTCTTCTCCGGTCGAAGAGCCGTTCGTGGGGTTTATGAAGATCCATTTGTTCTGGAATCTGAGCAACGTGTAGCCATGAACAGATTAATACAGCGTTCAGGGATCTCCATCGGCGACATTCTTATAATGTCAGATACAGATGAGATTCCGAGCCCTAACACAATAAAACTGTTACAGTGGTGTGATGGTATACCGGCGGTGATGCACCTGCAACTTAAAAACTTCATGTACTCCTTTGAGTTCCCAGTGGATTTCAGCAGTTGGCGTGCCACAGCTCATGTGTATGGGCCAAGAACGCGTTACCGTCATTCTCGCCAGTCGGATGACCTTCTCTCTGACGCAGGCTGGCATTGCAGTTTTTGCTTTCGCAGGCTTCAAGATTTTGTGTTCAAGATGACTGGGTATAGTCATGCAGATCGCGTCCGGAAACAAGACTTTCTCAACTATTCGAGAATTCAGAAGATTATTTGCCAGGGGAACGATCTGTTTGATATGTTACCAGAAGAGTATAGCTTCAAGGAGTTGATTAAGAAGATGGGTTCAATACCAAAGTCAGGTTCTGCAGTTCACCTCCCTGCTTACTTGTTGAAGAATGCTGACAAGTTCAAGTTCTTTCTCCCAGGAGGTTGTTTGCGGCCCGAGTAAATGCTGACAAGTTCAAGTTCTTTCTGAACAAACTACAAAGAAGCTCTTTTTCTGTGACAAGCCATGACAATAACAATCCCAGCTGTGGCTGTGATCCACAATAAGTGGTGGTGAGGGAAGAAGCAGCATCATTTATTGTCTTTTTGATATTCTTTCATTCAATTTTCGAACAAAAAACAACAAACCATACCGACCATGAAGCTTAAAGGAAGGAACCGACCAACACAAAAAAAAGAAAGGAAGGAAGGAAAAACATTCACTCACAATCTCAACAACATAAACCATCACTCACCCAGCAGAGACTTGTTTTGACTCTAAATATTATGCACTCATCCTACTCCAACTACTACGACTCCTAGATTGGACTTGTAGTTGCTCAGGTATTAAATGATCTCATCTTCTTCATCTGTCTTTCTCACTGATGATTCAATCTCTATCTATCTAGTTTGTTTTCTTCTATTGATCAATCAACTTCTCAGTTTTTATCAGGACTACTACTACTACTACTACTACTACAGCATAAGACACTTCATTAAACTTGAGATTTGGAGACTGCAACTATCAGTTCATAATCTTTAAGGTTGGTGATACTATTAATTTCTTTCATTAAATTTCCAATTAATTCATATCACAACTGTGTCAGTTTCTTTGTATTCATTTCTTACCATTAGATCAACCCAATTTCATAACTCCGTCCATCTAGTTTTTGATCTCAGACCATAAATAAAATTTCGATCTGGTTTTTCCCTTTTCTGGTTTACAGAATTCAAGAAAAAGATTCATCTGGTCTAGTGCCAGTCAACTAGTGTTTGGTGGTGGTGGTGGTGGTGGTAGATATACCTGCCTTAGCCGTTACCGTTACTCACGTGTAACTGTTTTTTTTTTTTTTTTTTTTTTTTGTCATTCTTACACTTAATCCTGGTTCCATCACTAGTCCCAAATACCAACCCACTAACTCATCTTCTTTAGTTACAGGAAAAGAAGAAAACAAAGAGTACTCGGAAAATAAGCCAGTCAAAACTGTGCAGCATTCATGTCTTCTTCTACAACCACTATTACTCCAACAAATTCATCATCTCTTCCCCAACAAAGGTATTCTTCAAAAAACTATCACTCATTTCTTGATCACAACTTTCTCTTGTTTATATGTTTTCCCGAATTGGTGTATACTCAGAATTGAGATGTGGGGAATTTTGTCAGGTTATTCGGGAAGGTGGCTATTGTAACTGGTGGTGCTTCAGGCATAGGTGAGGCAATTGTCCGCCTCTTCCACCAACATGGAGCAAAAATCTGCGTTGTCGATGTTCAAGACCAACTTGGCAATTGCCTATCCCAACCTCTCAGCGATGAAGATAATGTATGTTTCTTCCATGGGGATGTCACAATCGAGGATCAGATATCTAAAGCTATTGATTTCACAGTAGCCAAATTGGGGCGCTCGATATTATGGTCAATAATGCAGGAATAAAAGGTACTCCTGCTTGCGATATTCGCGAGGTTGACTTAGCAGAATTTGAAAAGGTTTTTGATGTGAATGTTAAGGATGTTTTCATCGGAATGAAGCATGCGGCACGCGCAATGATCCCAAGGGCCAAGGGATCGATTGTGTCTCTGTGTAGTATTGCAAGCAATGTTGCAGGTGTAGGTCCACATGCATATACTGGGTCCAAACACGCAGTCGTGGGGATAACTAAGAATGTTGCCGCCGAGCTGGGTGGGCACGGGATACGCGTCAATTGCGTGTCTCCTTACGCAGTGGCTACGAATCTGGCATTGACGCATTTGCCAGCAGAAGAGAGAACAGAGGAAGCCTTTGACGGATTCCGCGCTTTTGTGGGTAAGAATGCTAATTTGAAAGGGGTGGAGTTAACCGTCAATGATGTAGCTGATGCTGTTCTTTACCTGGGAAGCGACGAGTCTAGGTATATCAGTGGGGTTAATTTGATTGTTGATGGAGGTTTTTCGTGTGCGAATCATTCACTGGGTGTATTCAGATAATAAAAATAATAATAGGTTCTGTAAAACATTGTTTACAGGGTGAATTAGGCGGGGAGGTGTTGTAATTTCTATAAATTGGTGTTGGCCTGGGAATGAACTTGGATTGCTGCAGTTCTGAATTAGGCGGGGAGTTGTTGTAATTTATTTCTCATTTGATTTGGAGCTTTTAGCATAATTCATTTTTAAGTTGGACGCAGAAAGATATCAGTCAGTACAGTTAGTATCAGTCTGTTTCAGATTTTGCCCGAGGACTTCCTTCCATGGCGCAGGGGCGTGCAGGGGGCGCCTGGCTAATAAAGCACCCAGAGTGACAAAAACATGAGCCATTATCTTTTTTATTATGTTTTTCTGGTCGCTTTGGCATGCCTAGGCGAGGCGAAGGGCTGGGTGCCTTGCCTAGCGCAAAAGTTTCAGAGAATCCAGAAGACCAAAATTTTCATTCTTGCAGAAATAATTTCACATTTTTGTGATTCCTCCCCAAATAATCAAATACAATTGTTATATACAGAGAAACAGGAATACAAATGAGACTTTTACCTCAAATGTTGAGGAAATAAACTTGAATCAAATATGTGTTCAGTGATGAATTGTTACTCGGGCGGCCGTAAACAACCACCTGGTAAAAGAAATCTAAACTTATCTGCATTATTCAACAGGTAACCAGGAAGATGAACAGCCGAATTCGACTTTGGAATTGAACCCATCTTCTTAATCAATTCATGAAAAGTATATTCTTCTGGTAACATATCAAACAAATCATTTCCCTGACAAATAATCTTCTGAATTCTATCAAAATCAAGAAAATCCGGCCGCCTTACACGGTCCGCATGACTGTATGCAGTCATCTTAAAAACAAATTCTGAAATTCGCCGAAAACAAAAACTACAATGCCAACCTGCATCTGAGAGTATAACGTCTGCCTGACGTGAATGGCGGTAATGTGTTCCTGGTCCGTATACATGAGCTGTGGCACGCCAACTGCTGAAATCAACAGGGAACTCGAACGAGTACATGAAGTGCTTCAACTCCAGGTGCATAACAGGTGGTATACCATCACACCATTGCAATAATTTCATGGTATGTGCACTTGGAATCTCGTCTGTATCCGCCATTATAAGTAGATCACCGTCAGAAATCCCTGCATTTTGCAACAAATAATTCATAGCTCCACGTTGTGCGGATTCTAATACAAATGGGTCTTCACGTACCCCAGGAACAGCTTTCGGACCCATGAAAACACTATGAACAATCTTTTTCCTGGCGAATTTAAATCTATCTAAATTTTCAGCAAAGAAGAGAGGTTTAGGAATTCCAGTGACAGTAGTATTAGATTCAAGAATGACGAATTTGGTGACATACGGGTAGAGCTCTTTCCATCTCAGTTCTAACAAGTCAAGTTCATGACTAAAGATTATAGCATCAAAGATACGACGAGGTTTGGAACGAATAGACCAACCATGGAGTCTGCAGAGCTGGTTTATTGATACATCCTCAGCGTAGTAATGAGGCATATGAGTAAATGGAGGAGGCGGGTTATCCCAAAGCGGGCGAAGGAAGTAAGAAATGTTTTGGCCATGAGTATAGATTGTGAGCACACAAATGGGTGTAACAATGAGAAGGAAGAGAATAAAGAGAAACTTAGTAGGAGGCGCTCGTCTTAACCGGGGCCTGGAGCATCGTCCAGCTGCCATTTATGCGAACTCTTCACAGTTCCTTGAGCAAAATGATTAGCAATCGGCAAGCCCGGTTTCAGCCAAGCTCACCTCTTCCCTCTTGCTCATCTGCAATTAAGATTCAATTTTAGTGTACTAAAATTTTTGCTAGGACAAGCTTGGCAGTTACAGCCCTATGTTGGCACAATGGCTAATCTTAGTTTGGACCTCACATTTTCATTATCTATTCTCACACCTCATGTACACTTATTCCTGCTGGATTAGATATCATAAAACCCTAAAAAGCTAAACTTTTATCTTTGATTTGCTCATCATCTAACAACAATCATTGTCAAATCAATCTATAAAAAGAACATTAATTAATCTAAAAGATTCTAAAATTTTACTGCACTTAGCTACAATTAGCCCCTCTAAACAGTGCAAAAAAAGTCTAAGATTCTTGATTAGATCCAGAGGTTTCAATTGCATCATAACCAAAACCCCAGATGCTCAAAAATCTAGAGTTACCAGTTGCAGAAAATGGGTCCATGATTCTTGAGATAATTAGATTTTTGAAGAACCCAATCAAAAACAAATGAAAAAGAGTCAACTTTGATTGAAATCTTGATCAAATTTCAGGTACAGAGATGAGAAAAACTGACCTTTTTTTATGTTGAGATAGTGCAAGAATGAAGAAGATCAAAGGAGATCCAAGTATGATTAAGTAATCATAGCCCAATTAGCAGCTCTATGAATCATCATCTTCACCCTTCATTTCTGATTTTTTGTGTGCTGTAAGTTTGAACATTTCTCAGCTGCTTGACAGAGACCAAGGAGCTTAGGAAATTTCCCAGGGAGGAGGAGGAGGAAATGAAAATCTGGATATGGATTCAGGAGTGAAGAAATTAAGAACAAGTCTTCTTCTTGTGTCATGATGAAGACTAGTCGTAATAAGTAGCTTGTGATTGATTAGTAAGACAAATAAAAAAACAAGTTGTAATAATAATGATATAGATAGAAATCCAGATCCGGGCACATTCTCATGATATTGACTGAGATTCCAATTAGTCGTAATAAGTAGCTTCATATAGCTCCAATTCTCGCTACAAAAATCTTCCCGGATCACACTAGTGGTACTAGTGGCTGGGGAAATAGCACTTAGCAGTTAGGAGATAGTGACTAAAAATCTCATATTATACGGCTTCAATATGAATAATAGTCAAGATCATTGACGGTATAGCTCATTTCATTGTGCAAAATCTTATTCCTTAATTTAAGTAAGGTTGGTTTGTTATAACGTCATGAGATATTTTACCTGGCCAAATTGGGATATATCCAGATTAATCGGTATTTTGTTCTCATTCAAGGCAGCGGGCTAAGGTGTGTCTAATATATGTAAAGTTACTCAATTATCCTTTGAGCCAGTGACGGAAGACAAATGGGTCCGTAGACCCCACTTGTTTTCGGACTTTGGTGTAAATAAGCTTATTTTTCTTGTAATTTGAAACATTTGTGGGGGAAAATTAGGTAAGAGGGCGTTGAAAATGTAGGTTTCCCTAATTTTTACCCCGGGAGGAATAAACCTTGGCTCCGTCACTAACCCTTTCCCTAATAATTAAAACTACTGTTTTTTGGTTTTAGACCAAAACCTGATCTTTTTTCCTTCTCCATCATCATCGATCTAATGATCAATTCCTTTCTCCTTCTCTATATTTCATCGTTTTTAAATGAATTTTTTTTGTCGATTATACTTTCTTTATTGTCGATTAAGTCTTTCAAACTCTTTCTAATAGTTTGTTTTGTTATTTGAATGACACATTAGATCAGAAAATTTGAAATTGTTGAATTGCAGTTACAAAGTCATCATGGTATTTTTTTGGTCGAACATGACGACTTTTCATATTTATTTTTACTAGTGTGAGGGCTTACAAGAGGTATACCCACAAAACCTACTCTAATCTATTGCCTTGGAAGAACCACTAAGGATAGACACAAAGTAGTAAGACAAATAATTAGCTTGCATATGTCTTTTAGCTGCAAACATCCCACATATATTCCAATCATCACACATAAGCAATTAAATTGCGTGTGTCATTCAACCTGATTGCAAAACTCTTCTAAGATAGTCATCGTACTTGTCACAATGTTTGTCACAACACTCGCATACTGAAATCACATGGATAGATAAGAGAATGGAAATAGAAAAGTGAAGTGTGCAAATGTTGACTAAAGTGAAAGATGTTACCCACAATACTTGTATGAATGTCGTCAAAGGAGATTTATTTATATCGCAATAGTTGAGAGAAGCACCCATTTAACTCGACCACATGATTAGATACTCTAAGCGCATGTTCTTTTTCAGCAAGTTAGTGATAGTTGCCTTGGATCCTGCGTTCCACACTTGTTTATGCGACGGAGACAAGGACAACATTTCACACATACTGCTATCAAAGTGTCAAGAACCTCATCAATAGTCATTTTGACTTGCTGTAATATGATTATATGGTTTCTGTCTCATCGACTACATGATTAGTCTGAAATTCCGGACCTATAATTTATTAATGTCGATAAATGAAGATGAGCCTTATATATATGTTTTTGTTTTTTTTTTGTTTTTTTTGTATTTTTTTTCGGCTCACTCTTTACGAGTGTAAGATAATTGTCTATGGGGCTTTCAAATACTCAACCAATTATTACCTTGCTACAACATCCATGGCAGTATCAGGATCCCACCAAATCACTTTAGAGAAACATAAAACTGCAAAAATAAAAAGAAAGTGATTCAGTAATGATTAATTGCGAGGATGAATCTTTCAAACGACTACCATAAATGAGTTTCGCATTCAATTATGAACATATATATTTAAGAATTGTGGAACAATAAAGTGGAACTCAATCTATAGCTGAAAAAACCGTTTCAACCTTAAAAAGGTGTATAACCCAACAAGTATGACTAATATTTATATTTAATGGCTGGATGAACATATAGATTGATATTTTCTCTTCACCCCTTTCACAACACAATTCTTTGTACAATGACCAAAAGAAGAGCAAAGCTCGTATTTTGGAGGTTTCCATTGGTATTCGACGGGTAAATTCATTACAAAAGTACCATCAATGTATAAGGGTATTTGACTTGGATAAGAGCAATCCAAACTAATTTCAATACATACTCTTGCATAAGCAAGCCTTGATTTGTTCAAAGTGTGTTCATCCATATACAAGGGTTTTCCAACGAAACTTGTAATTAAACTCAATCCTATCTTGTTCCAAAAATTAAGTGGAACATTAAAGATCCTTAACCAAATAGAGACATTCAACGATCGATTTCTCAATGAGAGGTATCTAAGGCCTAACAATGAATATTTTTTTTGCAATGTAAAAATCTCCCTGATTTAAGGCCTATTTTCTATCGTCGTCATTTAAAAAAATTGAAAACAAAGAAATTATCACAGTATAGAGAAAATTTTACCTCGACTTTTGTTTTTCATATCTTTGAAACTGCCTTTTGAACCGTAGAGAATGAAATCCTTGGACCTACGAATGACCCAATAAACAATTTTTCACACTCCTTGATGCCTTCTTTAAGGTTCTATGAAGAAACATCAACCACTGTATTCCCTTCAATCAATGATAGTGGTTTTTGAACCATAAACCAGTCTTCATTAATAGCCTTCTTTGGAAACAAAGATACCCACTCAATATTTTCAGCACCATTTTTTAGAGGCAAAATTGAACTAGGGTTTTCTTTTGAATGCCCATTTTCCGCTGTAACATCACTCAATCACCACCAACTGATCTCTTTTGTCCTTTATTAACGCTGTTAGAAGCATTCAAAAGAGGAAACTTAGTCAATTCCAAACTTGAATCAGCTTCATTCATGGTTGATTTGGAGAAGCAAATTAAACTCCTCTAAAATTGAACAAAAACTCAAAAAATATACCTCATACTTGTAGTTGTAGAGAACAAGAAGAGGAAGAAAACATACATAAAATCAAGAGATTTGGTCGGAAAATGATAAAGAAATCTGAGAAGAAAAAAAATGATTCCAGGTTTGGATTTTTCTCCCGCAAGGTTTTTCTCTCTCTTGGCTTGTGATGTTTAAAACTTGTTCTATATAGTTGTTGAATCCTTTAAATATAAGAAATGTTTTGACCCTCATGAATCTTACCTGACAACCAATTAAATATTTCGTACTTCTGTATGACTGGAAAAATATCACTTTTGTTGCAAAGATAAGGTTCACCAACACGAAAGTAAGTATACCATCAATACTGATAATAATAGCACTAACATATTTTAGTACATCACCATTTATAAAATCAAAATAAATGATGCAAATGAATTGTGGTTTTTACCTCCAACATTCCCCAAAAATTGTTCAGGATTGGTTTGGATCCCAAGCATTAACCGAGGATTATGTACATTTCGACTAAAATTGCAGACCCCCAATCATATATAGTTATTGGTGCTATCTTTAAATCTGCCAACGGTTCGAGAAAACCAAGTAATGTCACTGAGCTAGCATTTGGGATGTCCTACTACATAAAACAAAAACACTCATTCCAGCTTACTGAAATGGTCAGGGAGCAAATATTTCCTGTTCGCTTGTTTTTTTTTCTTCAGCGCTTTAAAAAAATGTTCAACACAAACACCTTTATTATGCGGTCTTTTACTCGTGTGTGGTTTGGGTTTCCTTTTTCACCAACACAGTATAATGAAGTCGCTCTTTCAGTTTTCCTTCCGGCTTACTTTTTGATTGGTTAAGTGGAAGTAAATCTCCCTCACATGACATTAATTCCCATCAACATATATATAATATATATCTAATAGTATTAGTTTTATAAAAATACATGTTCATAGTTGGTCTTCAATCATTATAAGTACCTTCACAAATGAATGTAGGAAAAATATTTGAATGCTCGCTCAGGTTAACGGGGGATCTACTAGACATGCATTACACCCTTTGATGGGAATATAGGCAAGAGGATTCTAGAAAACTCGTGTTTTCTGAGTTATATGAAGCCAGTAAGCAAAACAACGAATCTGTGGGTCTGTGGGTATTACCCGAGTATCCGGGAAAAAACAGAATAATTGATAGAAGAATGAGAAATCCTTTAATAGATTTACTTGTTGTTAATATGTCGGTAAAAGTATTATTTCAATAGATAAATATTCTAATAGAGTTTATAATATCTGAACTCATCAGTTTCCCCCCTCTATTGGAATGATCGGTCTCAATTCAGCAGAAATGACTGGTAGTAAGCGCAAAACCATTGGAGAAATATAGGTTTATGTGATAGAACTTGAAGAAGAAATATAAAGAAGGTGTGAAGAAATAAGAGGAATATGTGTGTATTTATAGGAAGTAGTGGATCGACTATTGGAGATAGAAATCCATCTGTTGGAGACAAAGCAACGACAAAGACATTCTCACTGGCGACAGAGATCCTGCCGTTTGAATCATTTCCCATGGTAGCGCAACGAGGTTTCCATGCCACCTGAAATAGGAAATATCAAAAAATTATCCATGATGCACGGGAATCGGCCTTATTGACACTTTATTCATGTAAGTCACTGCTACATGAAAAAATAAATAAAGACAAAAAATTTCACCTAAAATTGATTTGCGATCCCTAATGTGGCAATGTCTGATCTAACTGTTCTAAATTCTAGGTGGCATGCCTGTTGTGACACCAACACCTCTACACGATATTTCATTTCACATGATTTCCTTATTTAGCTTATTCTTAATGAAGTAGTTATAGTTATTGTTAGAAGTCGGCTACATTCCTTAGCATTCTTGTTTAGGAAGTTACAACAATTATATATATATTTGAGTCTTGTAAACATTCATTCATGTAATATATAATTATCTTCTTTAATCTTCTTCTTATGACTTCTTCTCTTCTTTCTTAATCTTCTTATTCTCTTGTTTTCATTCAAAGTCTACTGTTTCATTCAAACTTTAAGTTCAAAACCCTTGACAAGGTATAAGATCATAACATCTGTCATCAGAGCAGGTTCGGTTATTCCCAAAATTCCGCAATTTTTTTTCTTCTATATCATGAAGTTTCCGACTTTTGATGGAGTTGATCCTGAAGGATGGATCTTTCAAGATGATCAATATTTCAGCTTACATGGTACAAAAAGTAATAAAATGCTAAGGGCCAATGCTTATCTTAAAGGTGATGGCATTGATTTGTATGAATCGGTAAAACAGTCTATTACTAAGCTAACATCGGAAGAATTTTGTTCTGAAATTCGTTCTCGATTCGGATATCACAAGCATATGGATTCATGTAACACTACTGTTGCTCGTCTCAGAGATATTCTTGCTCAACATAAAAGAATCCAAGCTACACTTACTGCGTTACCAAATCCGCTGGAAGAACTCTTATTCGAGCAAGAAGAAACCGAAGATAACGCCAAAAAGATTGCTGAACAAAGTATTGCTGAGCAGAATGTCGAACACATTTCTAAGAAGTTAGAATCCGTTAATCCGTTACTCTCATTGAAAGCACCATTAATCTTACACTTGGTCGAAAGTTCGGAGGTGTCAACAACTGTTCCAGTTCAAAGAGGAGCTGAGGTTACAGAAGCGACGATTCAGGAGATAGCAGATATCAGTCAAGACTCTTCCATTATATCAGCAAAAGCACATGATGACTATTTCGATTATGATTTGATCATTCCTTTATTATTCGTTAATGAAAAGATGAATTTGTTGAAGGGCGCGAGATCTTGTTGGATTAACTTCAACATAAAAGTCACTAACAAGTTGGTTAGGACAAGATTAGGAAATTGATGTAATCCTAAGGGAATTAGAAGTCATCTAGTTCTAAGAAAATTAAAGACATGTAATAAGGTAATAGGACTAGGAAAAGGAATTCATAGTTCTATATATATATGAGCACCAAAGTTGTGGTTGATCATATGAGCAAGATTAGAGCTTGTGTTTAGTTTTGAGAGATTTTCTAAACATCAATAAAGAAAGTTGTCTTTATATAAGCTAAGTTTCATCTTGCAGTTGCCATTAATTGGTATCAGAGCTTGTCTATACCGAGCCATGGGAGACGAGAGCACCATCATACGTACAAGATTTTTCACAAGCACAGTTGAAGCTTAAGGGGGAGAATGTTGGATTAACTTCAACATAGAAGTCACTAACAAGTTGGTTAGGACAAGATTAGGAAATTGATGTAATCCTTAGGGAATTAGAAGTCATCTAGTTCTAAGAAAATTAAAGACATGTAATAAGGTAATAGGACTAGGAGAAGGAATTCATAGTTCTATATATATATGAGCACCAAAGTTGTGGTTGATCATATGAGCAAGATTAGAGCTTGTGTTTAGTTTTGAGAGATTTTCTAAACATCAATAAAGAAAGTTGTCTTTATATAAGCTAAGTTTCATCTTGCAGTTGCCATTAATTGGTATCAGAGCTTGTCTACACCGAGCCATGGGAGACGAGAGCACCATCATACGTACAAGATTTTTCACAAGCACAGTTGAAGCTTAAGGGGGAGAATGTTGGATTAACTTCAACATAGAAGTCACTAACAAGTTGGTTAGGACAAGATTAGGAAATTGATGTAATCCTAAGGGAATTAGAAGTCATCTAGTTCTAAGAAAAGGAAAGACATGTAATAAGGTAATATGACTAGGAAAAGGAAAAGGAATTCATAGTTCTATATATATATATGATCACCAAAATTGTGGTTGATTATATGAGCAAGATTAGAGCTTGTGTTTAGTTTTGAGAGATTTTCTAAACATCAATAAAGAAAGTTGACTTTATATAAGCTAAGTTTCATCTTGCAGTTGCCATTAGATCTCGATTCAAAACTGTTGCAAAAACTGATGTTATTGGCTTCACCAGGATAAGTCTGATAAAAAACGATCATGTGAATGATTTTGGTGGGAAGAACGACATCATGTTGAGTGAGGAGGGTTACAAGAAACTTGTAAGCTTGCAGGTATCATCAACCCCAACTAATAAAATACTGATTGGTGAATATTTTACCATCAATCTCAATTCTTCTCGTAGCATATTCGATCGTGGGAAAGAGTTTAAACTTATTATAAGGAATTCTGGTTTTGCTTTGAGTGATTCCGTGTTTGGGTATTTTGTTAGACGTGATTTACACGAAAAGAACTTTAAATTCAAATTCTTCGGCTAACTCTGATACTGGTGATGGTCAAGCATCCAGGGGAGAGTCCAGGATTTGCAGTTTTGATGTATTTATGAGAGAAGAGTTGGAGTATAATTTTCGGAATATCATTGAACACTCTTCGTGGAATGTGTCATCTTTGGCGCAAGAGAGACCACCTCGAATTGTTTTGTGGCTAACGCCATTTAACAATATTAAGATTTTGAAAGAGTTGACTGCATCATACATTGACTCCGACAAGATTAAATTATTTACAACATCTCCATTAGAGTATCCAGTTTTATTATTTTGTGATCTGGATTCAGATTGGGGGAATATACGTAAAGTTGGTGGTTTACAGAAATGTATATGTGACATGACATGGAAATTCTATGGTCATAGGCGTTTAAAATTAAAGTATATGTATGCTGTTCAAATGGGAAGCAGAATTATGAAGGCTTTCCGTAAAATAACCTCATTGTTTGTGCCATATTGTTGTGTTAGTCGAGGAGATACAATTATTAGAACTGGTGATAGCATGAAAGAATACTTTCCAATGTTTTTCAAGTTCTTCAATCTCTCTTCCTAGTGCATGCTGCGAAAATTCAACTCTTCTTCATGATTAAAATATGGTATTTCTTCCTGGAGTTGTTGTGTACATACCAAACTTGGAAGAAAAATTACATGAATGAGCGGGTGGAAACAAACAAGGATGGTCGTGGACACCTGGTGGACATGAATTTAATAATCTATTTTACACTTTGGACAAACGATAACAAAGATATTTGTAGAGTTTTTCTTGCTTGGATTGACAAGTTTTATAAGATTCGAAAGCTCAAGACATGGAACAACAAATATTCTTACAATTCTTGCTAGTAACATGGACGTCTACGAGGTGGCATTCACAGGCTGAACTTCCACTGGACAAACAATACTTGGATTACCAACAAATAACGATGTTACATACATTAATTGGGAGCCTGGAGGAAAATTTATATTTATTGTGTTGGATAAAGATGTTGTCAGTCAAGAGCCTAAGGAAATTGACATTTTGCTGCTAAAGAAGTTGGCGCATTTTAATACTTTTCACTGCCGCGGTTGGATACATGTCATCATGACAGAAGAGTTCATCTGTGCTAAACGTGATTTGTGGACTGGTACTGTTTCCTTGGATACATCACATAACTACATGGATGAGAACACCATCTTAGAGAAAGGTGCACAAGATGTCTACGGGACTTTTCATTTACTGTTGAAGAGGAACCCCGGAGAAAATTACTTCACACACACGTTTCTTGATGCAGATCATTTGAGAAGTAGTTTTACAAATTACCAAGTTTGCTTTCCGGGTCCAAATGACAACAAAATTTCACATCCAGAACCGCCGTTTCGCTTGAAATTTCCGAAGGCCTTGAAAATTAGTACTCCTACACTTCCGGGGAATAGGGAATTAGCTGCACGGAATGATGTGCATATGGTGGGTACATGCTCTGACATTGAAAAGCATTTTGTTGATGTTGAAAATTTTATAGTAGGCAATCCTGAAGCTTACAAGCCCTTTAAGACAAAATTTGAAGACTGTAATGAGAAGTCACAGCATAGTGTTTTGTTTCCAAAATTCGGAAGCAAGCAAACATCTCCTCTAGATTTTGCTTTTCCGGATAATTTTGGTAACTAATACGAGAGAGGTAAGGTAGTCTCAACAACAACGGAGCAATCTGACATGAGAATAAAATTTAAAGATCAGTTTTCTGCTGCTGCATCATCGTTGGTCGAGATATTTCAAGATATTTTTACTGATGCTATTCGTTATGTCGAAATTAGAAGACTTGGTTGGTGGATTTTATTTCAAAACAGAAATGTAGATAATGAACCCAAGGGGTTATTCCATTTCTTGGACCAGCAGAGGAAAGAGTCAATTGGTTGTGCATTCAAAGGTATAGCTCAGCAGTTAGGAGATACACATGATGTACTCGTTGGCATGGTTTTCATTACCACCACTCATGAAGTGACTTTTGTGTTTGATCGTGGTAAGATGTTGGACGTCGAATCTGAAATTCCCAGGAAGGAAAAGAACTCTTGTTCTGTGAACGAGTCAGGCACAACAAGATTACGGCATCCACCTTGGTTAGATGTTGTAAAGATGGATGATATTTCCGTGATGAGTTATGGCGATCACCTTGAGGATAAGTTGCATTTCAAGGAGCTGGGAATGTCAGGATGCCTATTCAATTTTTCGTCTAGATATATTTTAGTAATTCACTTATCTATGTTTAGTCTTATGATTCAACTTGAGGACAAGTTGTGTCTCAAAGAGCTGGGGATTTTTTGACACCAACACCTCTGCACGTTATTTCCTTTCATATGATTTCCTTATTTAGCTTATTCTTAATGAAGTAGTTATAGTTATTGTTAGAAGTCGGCTACATGCCTTAGCATTCCTTTTTAGGAAGTTACAACAACTATATATATATCTGAGTCCTGTAAACATTCAGGCAAGCAATATATAATTATCTTCTTCAATCTTCTTCTTATGACTTGTTATCTTCTTTCTTAATCTTCTTCTTATCTCTTGTTTTCATTCAAAGTCTACTGTTTCATTCAAACTTTAAGTTCAAAACCCTTGACAAGGTATAAGATCATAACAATGCCATTATAAGATTTGACCCTCGCATTGGAGATACTTTTACATGAGTAAAAAACAGTTTTATTTCTATTCTAGTTGGCACACCTCGTACAAGTTTTTCAAGGACTTAATCTGAATGCCTAATCCCATTGACGAATGTCATCTACCATGTAATCTACCGGAAACTGTTAATGGGAATACTAATACCGGAAAGGGTACGAAAAATTCATGTAAGACAATCACAAGCCATGGTGAAAAAAAGAAGAAAATAAATTAAGACAACCGCATAACATAGGTGTTGAACACCCACATTATACAAGGAAAGTCCTCTTCTGGGACCCACTTAGATTCCCTGGTGGGACCCACCAATGTCTACCTTTTTCCTTTAAAGAAGAGAGAAAATAAAAGCCCGTTTCAGTAGTCACACACATCCACACTGTCCGAAGAACTGAGCGGAGGAAGCGAGAAGAAACCAGAAAGAAATTGAGGTAAAACCCCTAAATCCCCAACTTGAAATTCCAAGAATTTTTCAATCTTTTGGTAAAATTTTGAAGAAATCTTAAAACCCCTAAATTTGGTTTAGGGTTTAAGTAAGGTTTTAGGGGTTTAACATTTTTGAATTTTGATTGTTTTTCTTTGACATGCAAGATGGTTTCTTTAAGGTTAACAATCCTTGCTTGTTATAACGACCAAAGATTACGATCTTTTCATGCTTTCAGCCAATTCAAGTAGATTTCTTTTTCGTCTTCTCTTTTAAAAACTAGGGTTTGATTATGATTTAGTAGTATTGATGTATAGAGCTCAGATCTTTGTGTTGTTTCTTTAACCTGCAAGATGATGGTGGTTACTATTGGTGGTGGTTGTAGTTGTGGGTGGTGGTGGTGATGGTGATGGTGATGGGTGATAGTTGGGCCTGTATGGACCACCACTACTCACCACCAAAACCCATCAACACTCGCCACCACTTACCACCAAAACCCATCAACACTCAGCACCACCACCAATACTCACCCACCAGCACCACCACCAACAACAACATCAAAATTGTGGGTAAATTGAGGTGTTACTTGTTTGACTATGAGGCGATTTTCTTTCTTCACACTTCTAGCCCTAAATTATAATGGTGGTGGTGGGTATTCATAGCAAGTGACCTACATTGATAGTGCTGGTGGATATTGGTGGTGGGTGGTGGTGGTCCATGCAGACCCAACTATCACGCATCACCACCACCCACCATGAGGAAACGAGATAATAGTTTTGTGTAGAAATGGTGTTTTGAACCAATGCTTGAGAGTACCAAACCAATGTAGGTCACTTGCTTTTCCCGTCTTAGTAATTGATAAAAGTAAAACTAGGGTTTGAGTAGAAATCTTTATCATAAAGGAAGGATGAGATCTTTTTGTTGTTTTTCTGGAATGGCCTAATGGGTTATAGTTTTGACTGATTTTAGTTTCCTCTAACAGGTAATGGAGGTGGTATTTTGATTTTGTGGTTATAAGCATTTAAATACGTTGAAGAAGACTAATGGGAACTGAATCGGTTGTGCCCAATAAGGCACCACTACCTACTCCTAAAGCTATTATACACCAAAAATTTGGTACCAAGGCGGTTTACAAGACAGAAGAAGTGAAAGAATCTGCTCAAAATGTTTGCCCGGGGTTAGCCATTCCACAACAAGGTCCTTCTTTGTTTCGCTGCACTTTGGAGCTTCCTGATGTGGCTGTTACTTCAGATGTCTGCAAAAGAAAGAAAGATGCTGAGCAGTCTGCTGCACAGATTGCTATTGAAAAGGTATATATATATTTTTTATTTGATCCTTTAATGTTTTAATTTGAGTGTTATTTGTAGTCGGAAAGATTGTTTTGTAATTCTTTTTATGTTTCTGGTATTATGCAGCTTGGTATCAAGACAGGGATAAATGAACTGACTGTAAAAGAACTATGTGATGAATTAGTCACTCGTGTGTCTTATGTATTTTCAGACGAGGTTTGTGATGTTTGCCTTTCTTTTTTGGTTTAGTATTCTAAATGGGAACCATGTTGTTTAGCATAATTCTCATTCTGATTTCATCTATTCTGTTTTTTGAATTATGTGGTACAGTTTCTTCCATCGCCCCATCCGCTGACTGGCCACTTAAGAGCTGCATTAACGAGAAGAGGTCATCTCAAGGGTTTGGTTCATGCGTCTATTCTTGCTGCATGTGACCAGAAGGTTAATAATTTATGCAAATCCATCAATCGCAAAGTGGAAACTGATCACTTGCTAAGTATCCCGCTTATCATGAAGGCTGCTACATTATCTGGTTCTGTAGCCACCGATGAGGGAAAGCTCTGGATCCGGAAGCAGAACCAGTACTCCCCCGAGACTATTGAGGCTGTAACTAATGGGAATCCTTCAGCAGAAAACATTTGTGTTCAAGCCATACGCATACCTTGCTCACTTGAGAAGCCTGTCCAGCCGCTGTCTCTTAATATTTCTTCCAAGGAATATTACGTTGATGTCATTGCAGAAAAATTAGGTGTTGCAGATGCTTCTCATGTTCTTCTCTCCAGGTGGGTTGAACAAATAAACTACAGAAGCATTTTGTGGTTGGTTTACATTTATCTAACTATTGGTGGACCCCAACTTTTTGAGCATTGTTGACCCATCACCGCTAAACCCAGCTTGCTGTATTGTTTTTCTTCAAGTTTTGTAGTAGTTGGGTCTATATCCCGGGAGATGCTGATGTTTTGTTGGGTCTATATGTATAGGTCAGGGAGGATAGAATCTTGTCCTTGATCTTCTAACCACGTCGCACTTCCATTAACACTAATTTTCTTTTGCAGAACTATTGGAAAAATCTTCATTGGAGATGAGAGTGTATTTTTCTCCGTTGGGACTTCCACTGAAAACTGATTCGACACTGGAAGATCTTTCATACGAAACAGAAACTCTCAATTTAAGGGCATCCTATTTTTCTGGTCAAAATATTCATGGAGAAGCAATCTTGGCAACTTTTGGATACACGTGGAAATGTACAGATCTTTTTCATGAAGACGTAACACTATGTACCTATTACAGGTATGTATTCCTCTGCTTTCCACTATTTTCCCACCAATTTTATCATAGTCTCCTATTATTGCATTTAGGATCTCATGTAATTTCATTTAGGATGTGGGAATATCATGTACATGGCGTTCATCATTTTCTTCCATTTTCTTGAAACTTGCTTGAATGGTTTTAATTATTATTTTGTTTCTTTGGAAAAAAGGATGTGGATTTTAGCTAAATGACTTCATGTATCAGACTTTACGACTGTTTTATATTTATTTCCTAAAATGTTTCCAGCTTTTCGTCATTGTTTATTCTTGATGAAACTGTTTATCCAGGATGCTTGTTGATAGGCTACCTGATGGGGGTTACAAGTTATCTAGAGACGCAGTAATTGCAGCAGACTTACCCACAGCATTTACTACACGTACAAACTGGAGAGGTTCCTATCCTAGGGATCTCCTATCTACATTCTGCCGTCTGCATTGGCTACCTGAACCTGAATTCTCTACAACTTGTGTTAATGATGCTAATCAATCTCCCACAAAAAAACAAAAAATAGAAGAGACTGCAAATGGAGGTGCTGTAGAGGCTCACAGCAGGGAGGTGATAATGGGTTCTGGATCCACCTTTAAGTGTGATGTGAAGATAGTATCCACAAGCCATGATGTGATTCTGGAGTGCTCACCTGGAGATTGTTATAAAAGGCAGGGGGATGCAGTACAGAGCACTTCTTTAAAAGTCCTTTTGTGGCTGAACAAGTATTTTAAACAACTGGACGTTCCTATGGAGAAGTGGTCACCATCTGAAAATAATGCACTTGGGGTCCGTGTTTATCCAAAGAACTTTTTGAAGGCATTTGCTATCTGTGCATCCATCCATACTGTTCAGCATGCTAGCATTCTTTCGAAGGATTCAATGGGTCTCCCGAATCGTGTGGAGGAGCTCGTTGAGATGAATAGGCATTATAACATAGTTTCCCCACCAAAAATAGAAGGTCTTGATTCTGGAGTCTCTCCATCAAATGGGTCCCTGGTCTGCATTAGCTATGACATCTCATTGGTTAGAGAAGGAGTAGAAGACGTGAAAGAAACTCTTGAAAGTTGTGAAGAATTCGAGTTTGAAATTGGAAGCGGTTTTGTGGTTCCTCAAATTGAAACATGTTTTACACAAATGTCCGCAGGTCAATCTGCTTTCTTCATCACTGAGTTGCCACATCAGCTCTTGGTTCTGAGTTCAGCTGGTGGTTGTGCAAAATCTTTAACATCGTTATCATTAAGTGAGTTTCTTTTTTCTTTCGTGTCTCCATTGTTATTAGTTTCTCTATGCTCTTCTCTTTATCCTGACAAACCTGATCTCTCTTTCTCAGAAGACTGTGTATTGAAGTACTCTATCAATTTGTTGCGGGTACAAGAACCTTTGGAGGATCGTATGGAGCAGGCATTGTTTAGTCCTCCTCTTTCGAAGCAACGGGTTGAATATGCAGTGAAACACATCAATGAGTCCTGTGCTGCAACATTGGTATGTTTTTCATACCGTTTGTATTTTGTAATACTGTCCCGATTTCGTGCCTGCTAATTTTCTGTTTTTCTTTTAGAGTCGTGGCACATAGTGAAGATTTTTGCTTTTGTTTCACAGGTTGATTTTGGGTGCGGATCAGGTGCTCTTTTGGATTCTCTATTGGATTATCCAATAACCCTTGAGAAAATCGTTGGTGTGGATATTTCTCGTAAAAGCCTTACTCGTGCTGCGAAGGTGTGAATTGCTGACGAGTTATTTGATTTAACATTTGAAAGTTGTTTGTCTGTTAACGTACTATTCTTTACTAAACCTTTCAATTAATTGCTCTGTAACTGCGTTTATAATTGCAGGTTCTCCACTCTATAAACTAAGTGCAGTGCACGGCAAAGATTCACCATTGTCAAGCATCAAGGCTGCTCTGCTGTACGATGGTTCCATCACCACTTTTGACACTAGGCTGTATGGATTCGATATTGGAACTTGCTTAGAGGTATTCAATGTTCTATTTCCTTGCTCTGCACCTAAATTTAAAACCTTAGCGAATTTGGTTCTACAATGGAGAGAAGATCTAGCGAGACTTCTTTTTCTGTTATATTAGAATGCCACTCTGGTTTATGTATTAACAACCTAGGTTCTCATAATCTTTAGAAATACTTTGTTGGTTGCGGGAACACACGCTTGACGAATGAGATGGTTAAGTTCCATCTTTATATTTATTTCGTTGAGTACTTTCTGTCCTAAAATATTGTTTTGAATATGTGTGCAGGTGATTGAGCATATGCAGGAGGATGAAGCATGTGCGTTTGGCAACATTGCGTTGAGTACTTTCTGTCCTAAAATTTTGATCGTCTCAACTCCAAATTACGAATACAACCCAATATTACAGAAGAATTCTCGAGATGATGAAGCAGATGAGAAGAACTCCTCTCTTCCCTGCAAATTCCGCAACCATGACCACAAATTTGAGTGGACTCGAGAGCAGTTCAGCTCTTGGGCTTCCGACCTAGCCAGTAGACACAACTACAGCGTCGAATTCCGCGGAGTTGGTGGGATAGGTGATGTGGAACCAGGGTTCGCCTCTCAGATTGCTGTTTTCAGGAGGAAGAGCCAATTACCAAATCCCGGAGACTTGGCAGCCCAACATTACGAAGTTCCATACGAGTGGAGTAAAAATTAAGTCCACAGAATATAATACTGATCATTTTGTGCTATAAACCTTAACCGGTAGATGTCAGCGCGATACATAATATTTCTGGAGCTAATTTGAGGTTAGAATTAGCAGGCTCTTTACAATGTAAAAATCTAACTACATATATGTAGTTGTAAGTAAAACTGGTATGACAAAAACCTTATGGTAGTTTTGGGCATGGTTTTCTAAGCCGACTCAAAAGATGGATATGGATTTAACTGCTACCAAGTAGTATGCTCCCTCCGTTTTTTAAAATGAGATATTTTAACTTTTTCAATTTAACCTGTTTCTAGGTTACAATGAAATGAAAAAAATGAAAGTACCTTTTTTTGGAAAAACAGAGGGAGTATTAGCTAGCTTAAGGCGACCTTGGGTGTACTTTCTTGATATTGCAGTGTTTTTTTCTCTTGTTTATTTTAGAATCCTATTAATGGGGCTGCACCCATTTGGTTTTTTTGGGGCTTTGCTAGAGGATAACCTAATCAGATTTACTCTTTAGTTATTTTTATTACCTAAAATTAACAAATTTTTTTTTCGTGGATTCGTACGGTGGTTAGTTATGATCCCTAAATTCTACATAAATTCAAAACTTAATGCATCATAACGGGACGAAACCCTCCGTGCACACCAAATCAAAACAAAAAATGCCCACTTGATCATCATCACGGGACAAACCCCCGCACTTACCAAAAGTCAAAAGAAAAAATGCCCCGTGCGCAATACGGGCTCAAATCTGGTATACATATATAATCCCGGCTGCCGTATTGATACTGACAACTTGGTAGGTGTTGCGCTAAATTAACAAGTAGTGATCAAACATGTTGTTTAAAAGTTTTCCTTTCATTAAAAATCTCAATATGTACGTATGAACAGTGTAGTCAATTTCATTCATCTCGGTTAATTTGAAGAATCGCAAAGAGGTGTATGCGTTTTCGGTTAAGTTTTCGCGAGAATTGTATCCTACATTTCTGAACATTTTTCAACTTAATTTAATTTAACTTTTCAACTGTATCCAGTTTTAGAAATTGCTTTATATCTTTTTACAAAGAAATATGATTTTTTGAACTTCTCTTTGTTTTACAATTTCGCTTTATAAACTACAAATCGGACTCTGTATCATTATGACGGAACTAAATTGGTACAAAATTTAGTTTTGCATTAAATTTTTTCGATCGGTAGTCGTATCGTGATAGAGGTCATCTAATTGGATAATATTCTCTGATTATGACGCCCAAACTGTTTGAATAACATTTACGTTTTTCCCTTTCTTTGTGTTTTAAATTCCGTTCTTTTTTGCATACATTCTCTAATTTGAACCCAAGGTTAAATTGATAGAAAATATTTACAAGCCGTTAAGACTAAAACAGCTCAAAGGAGTGCAATTACAAAAGTTTTTCCATTCGATTATTTGTCAGCTAAAGGAAAAATTTTGGGAGGTGTAAAGCATTTTCGATATTTCTTGTATCCTGGTTGATTATTATAAACAACTTCTTATGATAAAACTGTATAAAAACCAAATCAAAAACAATTCTACTCATTTCAACTCTTCTTCTTCCAGTTTCCTATTATCTTCCGATTGTGGAAGAAAAAAAAAATTCCGCTCCAAAGTCAAATGGCCCCAATTAGGTAAGAATCTATCATTTTCGGGGTTTATTTCGCTTTAATTCGACGAATCGAGAAAAAATAATTCTAGGGTTTTCGGTTATTTATCCAGATTCGGGCAATATTCATGCTCATTTACTTCCGAATGTAGTCGTGTTCTTCATTTCTCAAGAACATCGACAGTATTCGGGAGAAATATTTGATGGTTATCGGCCGAATATTGTTGGTCATATCTTCCTGGATTCAAACTGGTAATAATCGGTAGTTTAATGAATTTTTTGGCTTTCGAATATATTTAAGTAGATACACAGTATTCAGAAATACACTCACTACCGAATATATATATATATATATATATATATATATATATATTGAAAAAATCTCAAAATTTCTGATATAGGAAAAATCCCATTTTGGGGCCAGTATTTATTCGGAAGACAATATAACGATATATACTTCCGATTATTTCAATTTCAAAATTTGAAAAGTATAAGTTTTTCCCAAATTCCGATTTTTGGGCCATCGTACATTCGGGACTTTACAAAACAATTATCCTCCGAATATAGCAAGTTCAAAACAAACCACGCCTTGGCTCTAGGTGGTTCCAAGGGGCAATATAGAATGTTAGACAGCCCATATTCGGAAGTTTGGGTAACTAATTATACTTCCGATTATTTCAATTTCAAAATGTGAAAAGTATAAGTTTTTCCCAAATTCCGATTTTTGGGCCATCGCACATTCGGGACTTTACAAAACAATTATCCTCTGAATATAGCAAGTTCAAAACAAACCACGCCTTGGCTCTAGGTGGTTCCAAGGGCCAATATAAAATGTTAGACAACCCATATTCGGAAGTTTGGGTAACTAATTATACTTCCGATTATTTCAATTTCAAAATGTGAAAAGTATAAGTTTTTCCCAAATTCCGATTTTTGGGCCATCGCACATTCGGGACGTTACAAAACAATTATCCTCCGAATATAGAAAGTTCAAAACAAACCACGCCTTGGCTCTAGGTGGTTCCAAGGGCCAATATAGAATGTTAGACAGCCCATATTCGGAAGTTTGGGTAACTAATTATACTTCCGATTATTTCAATTTCAAAATGTGAAAAGTATAAGTTTTTCCCAAATTCCGATTTTTGGGCGATCGTACATTCGGGACTTTACAAAACAATTATCCTCTGAATATAGCAAGTTCAAAACAAACCACGCCTTGGCTCTAGGTGGTTCCAAGGGGCAATATAGAATGTTAGACAGCCCATATTCGGAAGTTTGGTTAACTAATTATACTTCCGATTATTTCAATTTCAAAATGTGAAAAGTATAAGTTTTTCCCAAATTCCGATTTTTGGGCCATCGCACATTCGGGACTTTACAAAACAATTATCCTCCGAATATAGCAAGTTCAAAACAAACCACTCCTTGGCTCTAGGTGGTTCCAAGGGCCAATAAAAATGTTAGACAACCCATATTCGGAAGTTTGGGTAACTAATTATACTTCCGATTATTTCAATTTCAAAATTTGAAAAGTATAAGTTTTTCCCAAATTCTGATTTTTGGGCCATCGTACATTCGGACTTTACAAAACAATTATCCTCCGAATATAGCAAGTTCAAAACAAACCACGCCTTGGCTCTAGGTGGTTCCAAGGGCCAATATAGAATGTTAGACAACCCATATTCGGAAGTTTGGGTAACTAATTATACTTCCGATTATTTCAATTTCAAAATTTGAAAAGTATAAGTTTTTCCCAAATTCTGATTTTTGGGCCATCGTACATTCGGGACTTTACAAAACAATTATCCTCCGAATATAGCAAGTTCAAAACAAACCACGCCTTGGCTCTAGGTGGTTCCAAGGGCCAATATAGAATGTTAGACAGCCCATATTCGGAAGTTTGGGTAACTAATTATACTTCCGATTATTTCAATTTCAAAATTTGAAAAGTATAAGTTTTTCCCAAATTCTGATTTTTGGGCCATCGTACATTCGGACTTTACAAAACAATTATCCTCCGAATATAGCAAGTTCAAAACAAACCACGCCTTGGCTCTAGGTGGTTCCAAGGGCCAATATAGAATGTTAGACAGCCCATATTCGGAAGTTTGGGTAACTAATTATACTTCCAATTATTTCAATTTCAAAATGTGAAAAGTATAAGTTTTTCCCAATTTCCGATTTTTGGGCCATCGCACATTCGGGACTTTACAAAACAATTATCCTCCGAATATAGCAAGTTCAAAACAAACCACGCCTTGGCTCTAGGTGGTTCCAAGGGCCTGTTGTAGTATTTTTCAAGAGGTAAGTAAAAGTTCGTTGCTCGGACTTGAATAGATTTTAAAATGAAAATATATGTACAAATTTGTCACAAGATGTTCGAGAGGTATTGGGACTAAGGACTTGGCCAATTCTTCATGCATGTGGTATATTTTATTTATTCTTAACAATTACTTCTCAAAACATAAATATATGGACTCTTATTTTGCCAAAATAGATTCTCAGAATATTAGTTATAAATCGTAAGCATGGGACATCATCACATTTAAGCAAGCATGCCGCATCAAATAAAATGATAACTAATTAATTAAAATCATTTTTCAATTTTTAATCAGTGCAAAAGTCATAAAAGAATAAATTAAATTTACCACAATGACGAAAAAGACTCCCTCCGTCGTCCCAATGTTGGGTTTAGCTCCTCATATTAATCATAATCTCAAAATGTTTTTATTGCTCCAAAGTTGATTACAATTGAGTAAACAATGCAACAGAGAAATCGCAACAGCAGTTCCTGTTGCGAAGACGATGTTGGACTGTTACAGAGAAACAAGTGGTGACGGAAAATTAAATGCTGTGGTTTACTTCTCTGTTGCAAAATATGATGAAGAAACTGTTGCGATGAAGATAAACGTTGCACAGCAGTTGAAGAAACTGTTGCGATGAAGATAAACGTTGCAGAGCAGTTGAAGAAACAGTTGCAAATGGATGAAGGAACCGTGGCCGATTCCTTGTTCTTCACGGGCAGCAGCAGCAGCAGCAACAGAGTTCTGAAAACTCTGATTTCTGCTCCTCTGGCCCTCCTTTCGACTCCCAACTCTCGACAGCCTCTTCCAATGACCGATACTTGTATTTATAGTGTTTTGGAGCAAGAAATCCGACCATTGATTGCGTATATTTTCTATTTAATTCGATTATTCTTTGCTGCCCATATTTAACAATAATTTCCATTTTTGGCTTCCACACACGTTAGATTTGATCCTGCACGCTCTAGTTAGCCTTCTCCACGTCTCAACACTCTTTCAACGCTAGTAGAACTCCTCCATGCACACAAGAACTTCAATTTTGCTCGTGTTACAGTACACGTGCTCTGTTTTGGGTGTGTGAATCATCACGAATTTTCCAGCCAATTCCGATCGAATTCGATGCCCAAAATGTGTTCCTTAAGCTATATCACATCTTCCTACCAAGTTTGAGCCATTGAATCGCACCACAACACCTTCATTTTGTCGATTGAAATTCTGACAGTTGATGAACCAATTTTCCCGCCAAAAAGTTTATTTGAATTTGAGAAGAAGGTGTCCTGGTGGTGCCCCTTAGTAATTAGGTTACCCCTTATCCAAAAGCGAGAGTCCGAATAACACTTGTCCTCCGGGTGCCAAAATCAACTTTTCGAGCCAAATTTTCCAAAAATGTTATTTCCTAAAAATACATAAAAACACAATATTAGTACAAAAATAGAGTTCCAACAATACTGACATTGAGGACAAATTAGACACAAAAATGTGTCTATCAAATACCCCCAAACTTATTATTTGCTAGTCCTCGAGCAAATTTATTCTTGAAAAGTGACCGAGTTAATCTCGGGTGGGTTTATCAGAGGTGTACCCACAAAAACCAATACTCCATACCCTAGCTATCTACGCAGAACCTTGGAAAGCACTAAAGAACCTCCTTGGTTGGCATACTTATTAATTACAGGAGGAAGTACCCTGACGCGAAATTCCAATTGCTGTATACGAGTTTGCACTCAAGCATACTAAAATTCATATAAGTGACAGAGCTCTACTAAGATAGTTTCACGATGGACATCATACTCGGAGTCAGACTAATCACATGAAAAGATTAAGAAGATGGAAAAAGAAAAATGTAGATGGTTGAAAAGTGAACGGTGTTTCCCATATCTGTCTGAAGGCCTCTGCCAAGATGAACCTAACCTAAATAACTGAGATACCGGTCTGACTAATATTAACACACTGGCATATACAAGGGAACCAGTGGTCAATAACTTAAATCTAGATCAACAAACTGGCAAATACAAGGGAACCAGCAGTTGACTACACATAACAATAACCATTTTTTTTTCTTTTTTTTTTAACTTATCGGCATGAATAGATCTTTTTGATCCAAGCGCATGCTTCTTGTCAGCAGATTACACGATAGTTCCCACGGGTCCTGCATTCCACGCTTGCTTAGGCGACGGAAACAGGGAGAACACACGCATATTGCTATCCAAGTGTTAGTACTTATTCCGATTGGTCTAACTGGTCCGGTCTATTTTTTTTTTTTTTTTTTTTTTTTTTTTTTTTTTTGGAAAAGGTAACTCAGTCACTCTATTTCACCCTAGCAAAGGTAACAACTTGAATCGTGTGCCCCACCAAATCACTTGAAATAAAAGAAAAAATAGAACGTGAAAAGGACTCGACGAGATATGGCGAAACTATCATGTTATTTCTAACACCTGAGCTCTGTGCTTTTATGAATAGACTCTATAGATGTTTCCATCTAGTCAGATTGGTTCCTCAACTCCTAAAACAAAAATGTTTCCATCCACTTAGATTGGTTAGTGCTATCCTTAATAGGCATAAATTTCTAGGCTCTGGAGTTTATTTATTGCAACTAAAAAGTTTCTCCCATACCCCCAAACTTAAATCTAACATTGTCCTCAATGTTCTAAAGATGAAACTAAAAGCATGAACAAGGAGAAACTGTTACCACTTGAAGCAAAAGAGATAAGGAAGGATATTACCGTGTCGCAAGAATATTGGGTTACCTCCCAAGAAGTGCTAAGTTTAAAGTCTTCAGCCAGACTTAGGAAAGGATTAGTCAACTCGAACCATAAAGTAACAGTCGAAATAACTGTGGGTCTTTAAAACGAAAAAGAGCTGACCAAAGGAAACTACAATAACCCAAGAAAGTGAACAAGAATAACATGCCCTTATCTAGTTTTAAGATATTTATCTAATTGTGGTTCAGGTTCAGGTTCTATGAAAGGGTCTAAATAAAATATTTTCCTCGGATGCATTTCCTCATAGGTTGGATCCAAATTATTAGGTCCTAGAGTCTGGAAAAACTCAAATAAGAACTTGGAATCACAAAGTAATAACCTAAATAATTGCGGATCCTCTAAGTCAATCAGATATGACTTACAAAATTGACCACAGTGAGAATAGTGGTCATTCTTAAGCAAATGTATCGATTCTAATTTCCTAAGGCATTCAGGTTTAGTCTCACAACTTAATATTCGACACATTTGGAATATAAACGTTCCCACAATTGGAAGAAAACTATTTGGTGGGAAAACAAAATCAATCTTGGTATTATTGCATGGGTTAACCACATCAACCAGAGGATGGGTTTCTAACATTTGAGACTCTTGTTGGATATCATTAGGTTCTGGAAAACGATTATGAAGATAATCTTGTAAAATGGTTGAGGCATTGATGTCAAGTCCCAAGTGAGGGACCTTACTAAGAGTTAAAGCACATGGAGAATGATACTCACCCCCAAACTTAGAGTTTTCGGCGTCTCTAGATAGACTAGTCATAACCTCCCTAATTTCTTGGTCGGCAATTGATTTTTCTAAGTCAGGTTCATCCTCGCTAATCTCTACAAGTTCATCTAAGACTATTGTTTCTAAATCGTTTGACACGATCTCAAGATAAACTGGTTCCTCTAAACCATCATCGGTTTCGTAAACAGGACATACTACATCGTCTGAAACGGGGGTATCTCTAGTCAAATCCTCGTCCTTTTGAATAGGTGAATAATTTTTAAAATTATTAGGATCTGAATCAGAAATAATATAATCATTATAAGGCTCAACTGGGGTAACAAATTCCTGATCACTATTCCCACATATTTCAGATTCTTCATCATCACTATCCTCATCATCATGATACAATTTTTGAAATTCAAGAATTCTCAATCTTTGTTCCAAACTACATGGTCTATGTTTATAATATTTCTCATAGATCGTTAGAGGTGATTCCTCAATAAAAGTTGGAGTATCCATATATCGCTGCCCACGCATATATTCACCAAGAGTCATTTCCGAAGACGTCTCTTGATAACGAGAATTTCTAGACATATATTCTCGCAACGTCATCGCAGGTGGCGTCTCCTCAAAAGGATTCATCACCGAAGAAATATAAACTACAGAGGGATTCTATACAATCACAAACAAGGCCGACTCGACTCCACCAAAGCAAACCTAAAGATTTCTAGCAAACAAAAAGCATGATGGCTCCACTTAGATTGTTTCTAGACCAGCTTCTATCTTTCGAAAGGGAATTCGTTGCAATTTGAGCAAACCCCTCTGGAATCAATCCGAGTCAAAGTAAGTTGAATTGAGGCGAGGGAAGCTCAGTGGAGCTTTGATACCCAAGGCCTCACCGCTATCACAAGGCGGCGCAGTCACGCATTCAACTCACAGAAACCATCATGAACTTTGGAGTGTGCTTAAAGAGCAACCAATATTTTTCGAACGAGTTTCCTATTAAGCTCGTTACCCTATCGGTCTCGTTCTATTCCAAATTTTAAAGCTTAGGTTCGCGTTCGGTTTTGTTTTCCTAAGGCGGGCAAGAAGGAACGGTGATGAAATCCGAGTCCTTATCTTGATTTGGCCAGGCCTTGCCCTTTACTAGGAATTTAAAGACAGTCCGGTTCGTCCTCAAACAATTATCACCTTAAGGCAGACAGTAACCCGCTTGCAGGAGATTCGCGGGTGTTTCGATTGGACTTACCTCCCGTACCAGACGGGCGATGAACCGTTGTCGTCGACTCGGGCCACGACTCCTATGCCGTGTGCGAACCCGAGGGGCCGAGACGATATAGTAATCGTCGTCCTTCCCTGCACACAGTTTATATAATTTTTTTTTTTTAATAATAATACCCTTCCGTAGGGTTAAAAAAAAATAAAGTCCAAAGTCCAAAATAAATAAATAAAAAAAAATTACAGTTTTCCTCACACACTCTAAAAAAAAAATTAAAAATTAAATCCTAAAATTGTCCTTTTTTTCTTCTCTTTTCGCTTTTCGCTTTAAGATTTTTCCTCTCCAAGTCCTTAGTTTTCACTTTGAACCTGCAAAATAAAGACAAAAAGAAACGTAAAAAGGAACAAACAATTCTAAAAATAATAATAATAAACCTAAAAAAATAAATCAATCTATATACAAGTCCGCGTCGGCGGCGCCATTTTGTTGTAGTATTTTTCAAGAGGTAAGTAAAAGTTCGTTGCTCGGACTTGAATAGATTTTAAAATGAAAATATATGTACAAATTTGTCACAAGATGTTCGAGAGGTATTGGGACTAAGGACTTGGCCAATTCTTCATGCATGTGGTATATTTTATTTATTCTTAACAATTACTTCTCAAAACATAAATATATGGACTCTTATTTTGCCAAAATAGATTCTCAGAATATTAGTTATAAATCGTAAGCATGGGACATCAAACATTTAAGCAAGCATGCCGCATCAAATAAAATGATAACTAATTAATTAAAATCATTTTTCAATTTTTAATCAGTGCAAAAGTCATAAAAAGAATAAATTAAATTTACCACAATGACGAAAATAGACTCCCTCCGTCGTCCCAATGTTGGGTTTAGCTCCTCATATTAATCATAATCTCAAAATGTTTTATTATTGCTCCAAAGTTGATTACAATTGAGTAAACAATGCAACAGAGAAATCGCAACAGCAGTTCCTGTTGCGAAGACGATGTTGGACTGTTACAGAGAAACAAGTGGTGACGGAAAATTAAATGCTGTGGTTTACTTCTCTGTTGCAAAATATGATGAAGAAACTGTTGCGATGAAGATAAACGTTGCACAGCAGTTGAAGAAACTGTTGCGATGAAGATAAACGTTGCAGAGCAGTTGAAGAAACAGTTGCAAATGGATGAAGGAACCGTGGCCGATTCCTTGTTCTTCACGGGCAGCAGCAGCAGCAGCAACAGAGTTCTGAAAACTCTGATTTCTGCTCCTCTGGCCCTCCTTTCGACTCCCAACTCTCGACAGCCTCTTCCAATGACCGATACTTGTATTTATAGTGTTTTGGAGCAAGAAATCCGACCATTGATTGCGTATATTTTCTATTTAATTCGATTATTCTTTGCTGCCCATATTTAACAATAATTTCCATTTTTGGCTTCCACACACGTTAGATTTGATCCTGCACGCTCTAGTTAGCCTTCTCCACGTCTCAACACTCTTTCAACGCTAGTAGAACTCCTCCATGCACACAAGAACTTCAATTTTGCTCGTGTTACAGTACACGTGCTCTGTTTTGGGTGTGTGAATCATCACGAATTTTCCAGCCAATTCCGATCGAATTCGATGCCCAAAATGTGTTCCTTAAGCTATATCACATCTTCCTACCAAGTTTGAGCCATTGAATCGCACCACAACACCTTCATTTTGTCGATTGAAATTCTGACAGTTGATGAACCAATTTTCCCGCCAAAAAGTTTATTTGAATTTGAGAAGAAGGTGTCCTGGTGGTGCCCCTTAGTAATTAGGTTACCCCTTATCCAAAAGCGAGAGTCCGAATAACACTTGTCCTCCGGGTGCCAAAATCAACTTTTCGAGCCAAATTTTCCAAAAATGTTTATTTCCTAAAAATACATAAAAACACAATATTAGTACAAAAATAGAGTTCCAACAATACTGACATTGAGGACAAATTAGACACAAAAATGTGTCTATCAGGGCCAATATAAAATGTTAGACAACCCATATTCGGAAGTTTGGGTAACTAATTATACTTCCGATTATTTCAATTTCAAAATGTGAAAAGTATAAGTTTTTCCCAAATTCCGATTTTTGGGCCATCGCACATTCGGGACGTTACAAAACAATTATCCTCCGAATATAGAAAGTTCAAAACAAACCACGCCTTGGCTCTAGGTGGTTCCAAGGGCCAATATAGAATGTTAGACAGCCCATATTCGGAAGTTTGGGTAACTAATTATACTTCCGATTATTTCAATTTCAAAATGTGAAAAGTATAAGTTTTTCCCAAATTCCGATTTTTGGGCCATCGTACATTCGGGACTTTACAAAACAATTATCCTCTGAATATAGCAAGTTCAAAACAAACCACGCCTTGGCTCTAGGTGGTTCCAAGGGGCAATATAGAATGTTAGACAGCCCATATTCGGAAGTTTGGGTAACTAATTATACTTCCGATTATTTCAATTTCAAAATGTGAAAAGTATTAGTTTTTCCCAAATTCCGATTTTTGGGCCATCGCACATTCGGGACTTTACAAAACAATTATCCTCCGAATATAGCAAGTTCAAAACAAACCACGCCTTGGCTCTAGGTGTTTCCAAGGGCCAATATAGAATGTTAGAAAGCCCATATTCGGAAGTTTGGGTAACTAATTATACTTCCGATTATTTCAATTTCAAAATGTGAAAAGTATTAAGTTTTTCCCAAATTCCGATTTTTGGGACATCGTACATTCGGGACTTTACAAAACAATTATCCTCCGAATAATATAGTCGTGTTTAGAAATACCAACTTAATAGGTAGATAAGAATTTAAGTTTGCCACGGAATGTCTTATTCGGAGGGAATATGTGTATCGTTAACAACCGATTGTAGTGCACCAATGATACGAAACCTCAACGGCCATATTTTTCAGAAACCTCAACGGCCATATTTTCAAAAATTAGATCCGTTGGAACTCTAATCTATATAAGGAGGGTAACCCCTCTCAGTTATTATTGAGTAACAAATCTGAATGAAAAACCTTTTCAATGGAAAGTCCATCATCAATCGACAACATACTTCGAAGATGCAAGCGAACAACTACATCAATTGCAGCAAGGGAAGAAGAAATACAAAAAAGGAACAAACAACCCAAAAAAATTAAACCATCGTTAGTGGCAACGGAGGAGGAGGAAGAGGAAATCAAGGCTAAGAAGCGAGGTCAAGAACAATTCCATCATAGAGAAAGATTAAAACAAGTTGAGGAAGAGACCGAATGGATAAAAAATTATTACATTGTGAAAGATCTACCCAAAGAACAGCAGAACGATCGTATATTTTGGATTAACGTTTCATTGGGTCCTTTTGTTGGTAAGTACAAGAAGCCACGCCACAATTATGAACCATCCCATGTTTCTTCAAGGGTGCACCATGTTATAAAATTGTGCACCGAGTACAACCGTATTCTTGCTAGGCACAGAGACGACAGGTTTGCGGCACAAGATGCTTATTCCAAGTGGAGAGGAGAGTCGTTTCTACATTTCGAAGCCGCGTTGATTGTTGCATCTCGGACTGGGAAAAAAGAATAACATGTGATGTTTGAGTGCTGTAAATTCAAATTTTTAATATTAATCGGCGGTTTGATAAAATATGGAATTCCCGAATATGATTAATCGTATTGAAGTGTTATAATACTGTTGTTCCGATTACATAGTTTCATAAAAAATTATAATCGTGCCTCGAAAAAAAACGATAAAACATCGTCATCATCCGAGGGGATCAATTCGAGTAACTCAGCGGGAAAGTTGTTGTCCATAACACGATCCCAATCAACCATGTTGGACTCATATTGTATCACCCAATCCTTGCAATGGTTCATCGGGAAGTAATCGTGCCACTTACTCAACGGAGGTAACGGACAATATTTCTTTACTCTTAAACCGATAAAATGCATTTCATTCACAAATGCCATTACGATTCTTCTATCTTTAACCGACTCGTCGCAAGCCGTTCTTGTCGGTGCAAACGTCATGCTAAGTCCATACATAGGAGGAACGAAGAAATGTACCACGCAATTCAAAACACCCGCTAGGAGATATCCAAATTTAGGCATTGTCATCCAATACTTGGATCCGATTGTCTTCAATCCCTTTCGACACTTCACACGCGCAACTAAGTCTTTGAACTCTTGTTCCTTGTCGTATCTATCTCCTCGCCTCATCATCTCCATATAAAAACCCTTTTCCTTCACTAGTTGTACCGCCATCTCATTTCTTAAATATTGGCATGGGTGACATCTTCGATATCCGCCTCTCTAAAGTAACCCATTTGTTCCGTAGCAACGTGAAACCCACAATTTCCATCCCCATCAACCTCGTCGGTCGACAAAACAAATGGAATGATAAGTGAAGGGAGTTGTTCCAAATACTCTTTGTATATTGTATATGTGGATCGATTTGGTCTTGTAAAGCCCGTCCCAAATTTCAAGGGCATTTTTGTCATTTAGTATATAAGGGTAGTTTTGTCATTTCATGAAATAAGGGTAGTATAGTCTTTTCCTGAAATGATATTGCAGTAACATGTGGTTTTATCCTCTTTGTTTTTTTTTGTTGTTGTAGTTGTACGGCTTTGGATTTTTCTAATGGGCCTAATAAGTATTAGTCATTTCTTTTGTTAATGGGCCTTACAAAAGTTATAATTTTCATTCGTTTTTTTTGGGCCTAAGATTCAAGAAGGTCTTGTAGTTTAGCATATAGTGTCGACCACAAAGTTTATGTCATTAGTAATCCTTTTAGGTTTAGTATACTATAAATATATAACACAGAAGAAAACAAAAAAAAAATACGGCGGTGATTAGTTCGTAGAATTGGAGCGGCCTTGATATTAGTTGGTTATTGATCTCATTACTGTTCTTCCTAAGGATTATTGCTAGCGTTTGAGGTACGCGCAACACAATCAAAAACCTTCTTTTTATTTAAGTTTCTTTTAATTAATTTTATTTTGTAAGTTTTGATTCATATATGAATGATAATCCATGTTGTGAGTATGATTATGTATGTTGAGCTGCGGTCCATAGATTGTGATTCTTAAAAACAACTATGATGGGATACGAGATATCCTTGGGAACGTTTTTGTTTCCTAAACCCACGTGGGGCTCCCTGGGGCGAGCGGATTTGATGTGATTGATTTGATTGTTCTTATGGATGTGGTGTTTCCATGTATTTGTGATGCTATTAACCATGCTAGTTGTTTTAAAAAGAATTGAAAATGTTTGATAAAATGTTTTGTTGCTTCTTTTCCTACTGGGTGTCACAACTCACGTCGTTTAATGACAAAAAAATTCCAGATTTTATGGCACCACAAGGAGTTAATGGCGGAAAAGCGTAGAGATCGGTTTTGGTGCTATTATTAGTAGTTTGCATAGGATTTATGATTGGGATTGTAATAAAATATCATCAACTCTTTTAGATGATTTAATTAGTTATTTATTGGTTATTAAATCTTTAAAGATTATTGGGTTAATGTATAACCAAAGAAAACAATGCTTTGTTTAGACTACTCTATTTGATTGAATAATGGAAATTTCTGGATCATGTCAGTTTGACTGTCTATCATAATTATTATGTAATACATTTTTGTCTCATTTTTTTTATTTTACATGTAAAAATCTCTCAATATGTACATATAAAAATTTCATAATTTTCTGAGTTCCAGAAGTATTTTTAAATCAATTGTTTTCACTGTACAAGGATCAGACGTTTTCTGTCAGATTCAATTTTACTGAAGTTGTCTATTTTTTTTAAATATTCTATATCATGTTTTAGCCTTTATAGTCTACTGAAAACTCAAAGATGGTTCTTTTATGTTTTCATAATGATCGACCAAAGAAAATTTGAAGTTGTGAGTGAATTGATATGATTTTTCTAAAACGAATCGTCACTGTTGTACGTTTCTTCAGTACTGGTCAACTACTCGTTTGACTATGGTCAAAAGGTATTTAAGATAAACTAAAAATCCTAGAAATTTTATTACTGGAAAGGAGATAAGTTAGGATTCAGAATATATAATTATAATAATTTATGGATACGTATTGGACTCAGTAAAATTATTTGAGTGACCTGGCGTCAGTTTCTGTTTTATGAATCTTTCTTAAAAACGTAATTATTTTGGATTTAATCTGAAACTTTTAACGGTGAAATTAATTTTTCTGATAAAGTATATTTCTTTAGGGTTCATGTAAATTAAATATCACGTCAAATTAACGGTTAGATGTTCCGAAAAGAATTTTTATGTATCCGCTGCAACAGAATTTCTGAATTAAACATAAATAAAGATTAAACAAAGAATTAGTCGTTTGGACTTGGGCCAGTATGGAAGTCAGGGACTGATATTTAAGGTAGCATTTTGGATTTTGGGTTTTGGATTTGGGTTGAAATACAGGCCCGAAATTTGGGTTGTTACAGGTCTTCCATTAAGATCTCTAGGGCAACGAAGAGTACCTTTGTCCTCTTTTATAGTAAGAATTTCCATTGGTTGGGTTTGTTGCGAGGCGTTCATTTGCTCAACAAATTATTCGACAACATTGGGTTGACTTACTTGAGAAGGCTCTGTAGAGATCTTTGGCCTTACTTTTCGGGTGGTTGGTCCACTTTGATCATTTCTTGGACGACCTCTTTTCTTAGGTTCCGGCTCATCTTCAAATTCGGCTTCCGAACACTCGTGCCTAGACAATATTCTTTTATTAGACAAATAATCCTTCAACTCTTTTCTTTGGATGGTCCTCGAGACTTCGGTGTTCGGCCTACCGGTGTTCTTTTGCTTAATAGGTTCATCAACCTCCCTTAAACAAGGGTGAAGGGCTTCCTCCAAATTATGCATCAATATTTTCTTTTTGGTGCCGTTTGATGTAGCGTAACGCTCGGCTATTCGTGCATACAATTCCGACTCGAAGAAAGTCGGACCATCAACTACCGGGGTGTTCGGAGTGAAATTTAATTGCTTCCAAAATGGGTGAATATCATCGATGTCAATCACTTCAACATACCTACCTAACTTATGACGACATGGGAGTCCAATACCTATCATATCCTTGCAAACACAAACCGTATTCTCGTCATCATAAGTTTTATATAACTTCAATTGTTTCATCATGCGATTTATTGCCCATCTTGAAACTTTATGAACAACTCCCCTTAGAAGCAATTTTTCCTTAATATGTTCCATCGGAATTGGTGTACACTAAATTGCATACATTTCCTAATATTTACGAGATCACGATTGGTGAATTCATGGATTGCTTCTTGGATCGACACAACTCCATTTTGACTACCAATTAGTATTTTCTTTAGTCGACCATGAGACCCCTCCGCAATGCTTGTCGCCTCGTTCTTGAAGTTACGATATTTATATGTCCATGCAAACACAAACCTCTCCTTAATCGTTAACCATTGTGTTTTACAATACTCAACCGGTTTTGGGTAGTCCGTGCCGTATTCATCCTCAAATTTCTTTAAGTTACATTCGTAAATTTCCTCGGTCATCGACCAAACGATTTTTTCCCATGCTTTCATGAACATTTTCCAAATTATTCCATCCTCCTTCCACTTTTATTCAAATAGCCTATCCTCTTCCTTACGTTCTTCCAAGGTTAATTTACTAATGCGCTCATCCTCTTCCTTTGATCTCTTGGTACCCTTCCTTGGTCTTTTAGCTTGGAAATGATGATGAAAATTGGTTTTGAGATTGCATTGAATGTGCCACGTACATTGCAAGTTTTGGGCTTCCGGAAACACTACCGCTATTGCATGCATTAAGGCTTGATCGTTATCCGTTACAATAACCCTTGGAAAATTATCACCGTTATAAATGGACCTCAACGTCTCCAACATCCAAATGAAACTCACATTGTTCTCATGATCCATTAAACCCCATGCAATCGTAAACGTGTTTTTGTCCGAAGTATGGCAAGCAATGTTCAACAACGGCATGTTATACTTGTTTGTCTTATAAGTAGCATCTATCAACAAAATTTGATGAAAGCATTGAGCCAATTGGATCATTTCGGGATGTGCCAAGAAAATACGAACCACTATACCATCCTTTTCTTCCCTTCTCAAGGTGTAGCCGTGTAACTCCGCTAACCACTCCGATTGTTGCATGACCGTTCTACCATCCCAATTAGTCTTTTTGATCGTATCTAGAGCCGACTTAATTGTAGACAAAGAAGACAAGTTGTCGGGATCGTCCGCCTTTATTTTACCTAAGATCGCACTCGCTTTTTGGATCCGCATAGACCTCACCGTCTGCATTTGATGTGGTTTTAACTTGGCAACCATTACATGTCCAATTAAATCCAACGGATTATCATGGTTGTGACAACCGTTATCAACTTTATACATTTTATACTCTTTACCTTTAATACCATCGGGCTTATAGAAGACAATCTTAAGTGGGCATCCTATCTTCTTGGTATTGCTTCGGTATTTCCTATTCGTCTTCCGTATGTACTTACTATTCTTTCCATCGTGACTCTTTCGCGTCCCACCTCGCTCACAAATCATTTCAAATTGAGTGTCACTAACATGATTATTTTGAACTACCACGCACATGTTATCTTTTGACTTGTTCATAAGCCATTCCTTTGCCTCCTTCTTACTTCCAAATGTCTAAACGTGCATAAAACAAAACAAATCTAATAATCATAACCATTTAACATATAAATTTTGAAAAAAAGAAAAAAGTAGTAATGAGTATACCAAATCGCTTGCATAGTATAGGGAAGTGTCGGGCCTCAAATAGAAGTCATCAACAAACTCTTCAACGGCCTGCATATGAAAGCAACAAATTATTATACAATAATCGGAGGTTATTAAATAAGTCAAACTTCCGAATATTCTATATTCGGAATCCTATCGGTTACCCAAAACACCCGATCTATGCAAATGAATGTACACAGTTTACTGAGTGAAAAAAATGATATAATCGGAGGTAATTAAATAAGTCAAACTTCCGAATATTCTATATTCGGAATCCTATCGGTTATCCAAAACACCCGATCTATGCAAATGAATGTACACAGTTTACTGAGTGAAAAAAATGATATAATCGGAAGCTAAAATACATAGTAAACCAGCCGAATATAAATAACCGGGAGATAACTTTAATCGATAAACATCCGATTTTCAAGTTTTCGGAAATTTTATTTTGAGGCCACTGTTATATTCGGCAGTCAAATAATGTTAAACTATTACCGATTGTAAAGGATAAGAATACTGAGTTTTGAAATTTTATGAGGAATTCGTTTTTGGGGCCATTCGGAGGTAAATAACTCTACATAACTACCGAATGTAGATATTTTTGGAAAACCAGTTTGGGGTTTTTCTCATATTCGGCAGTAAACTAGTATCTTGTAACTACCGAATATACATATTTGGTACTCAGTGTGTTATATTCGTAAGTTTAATCTAGAAATTATCTACCGAATCTGGGTAGTTCATGGCATTCAATGCATGCAATAATCGGTTTTTCTTGTTTACAAAAGCACACAAACCATGCAAATCGAGTATTTTAGTTTCTTAACACAATACCTGTGTTTTACATGCATCGTTAGCTTCAATATCATGCGATTCTCCATTTTCTTCCATGAAAGGGTCGTCTATGTTTTCCTCTCCACAAAAGTTTGGATCATTCAACATATACCCCAAATCGTCTTCTCTAAACGGTCGTGAACCCTCAACATTTTGTTCTTCGTCATGATTCTCACCTTCTTCTTCATATCCATCCATTTGTGTAGTGATAAAATGGGTTTTCTCTGTTTTTCCTTCACCTTCTTCTCTATAACTCTAACAACTCAAAAATGAAAAAAAAATGGAAAAAATGAAACACAAATCATTCTAATACTGCACCGACTACAATCGGAAGTATGGGAAATATTTTGGCTTCCGATTGCATTCGGAGGTTAACAATGTTATCATATCCTCCGAATATATAAGGGTAATTTCGCCATTACGAATTACGCGAGATAAAGACTGGCTACATTTTCCCTTTGGGTGACCTTTTTTGTTTTATTGATGGGCCCCCTAAATCCTTTGGGATGGCCCCTAAAAACGCCAAGATATATATTCTTCTGCCTAGTTGAACCGGTCATCATCACAATTAAACTTCTTGGTTGCTTCTAATTGAATGAAAATGAATAAAGAAAGCACTCAACAACTGCATTATTGTGATTGTTTGGTGTTATCCAACTACATTTAATTATCAATGAGACGCGTTAATTGCTACTTGTTAAATTTGTTTGTGGGTTACTTATTAAATTTTTCAAGGAGTATTGTTTTTTATTTAATTTGTTGGTTTCAAGGAACCTACGTTGGATGATAATTAAATATTAAATCACTTTGAGTTCAATAATTATTATACTGGCACCGGCTAGCCAATGATGTTGTAGAAATCACTATTATCTTCATTTCATAATTATTTGAAGACTCATTTTATTCCACATTCATAGTTCTTCATTCATTTCTTCTTCATTGTTCTTCCATCTGCTTGAAATTTTTCATAATGGCCGGAGAACAAATTCTTGTTAACGGGGTCACTGAGATCATTAAGAAGGTGCTACCTGTTATCGGTCAACAGATTTCTTCGGCATGGGGTGTTAAGGATGACTTAACAAAGCTCAAGAATACCTTGGAGTCAATTCAAGCTCTGATTACTTCTGCCGAGGAAAAACAACTAAATGATGCTCCTGTCGGACTTTGGTTGAGAAGGCTTAAAGACGTTGTCTATGATGCAGACGACGTAATGGATGAGTTCGCTTATGAAACCATGCGACGTGATGCAGCGGGAGGCCAACTTAAACAGAAAGTTCGAGCTCTTGTTTCATCTTCCAACCCACTTATATTTCATTTCAAGATGGCCCATAAAATTCGAGCCATTTATGAAAGGTTAGATCAGATCCACAAAGACAATCGGACTACGGTTTTCCGAAGTAACCGATTAACCTCATCCGACGGTGGTAATGATTCAATGTTTTTAGGGAGGAAGGCTACAAAATCAGACATAATGAATATATTGATCGACAAGCCGTCATCAGCATCTGGTATTTCTTCTCAACCAGAGAACGTATCCAGTTTATCCATCGTGGGTATGGGTGGACTGGGTAAAACTACAGTAGCCCAAATGGTCTACAATGATTACTCCATTGAGAGAAACTTTGATCTAAGAGCTTGGGTTTGTGTCTCTGATCCTTTTGATATCTTTAAGATTCTAAAAGATGTCATCGAGTCCATTACTGGAAATAAATGTGAGGATCTATCAAATGTCGATGCAATGACAAAACAGGTCAAGGAAAAATTGATCGGTAAGAAATATTTGCTAGTGCTAGACGATCTGTGGAATGACAATGTTACAAATTGGGAAAAACTGAAGAGTTACCTAAGCTATGGCGGCAGCGGCAGCAAGATATTAGTCACTACACGCAGTCGAAAAGTTGCATCTATTGTTGGCGGTCTAATTCATCATCTTGAAAAGTTATCCGATGATGATTGCTGGTCCATTATCGAGAAGAAAATATTGTCCCTGGGTGGAGCAGTATTGACTGATCCAGAAATGATGGATATTGGCAAGCATATAGCGGAAAAATGTGATGGTCTACCCCTTGCGGCGAACTTACTTGGAAGTTCAATGTGCTCAAAAAGAGAAAAAAACTATTGGCTGTCAATCGTAGACGACATTGATCGTTTGGGAGGTACATCTGAACATAAAAGTGTCATATCAATTTTAAAGTTGAGCTATGATAATTTATCTTCTCCTTTGAAACAATGTTTTTCATACTGCTGTATTTTTCCGAAAGACTGGGAAATAAGTAGAGAAATGCTAATTCGATTATGGATGGCGGAAGGATTCCTTTTTCCATCCAGTGGAGGAGATGATGAATGTCTTGAAGATATAGGAAATGAATATTTTGAGTATCTGGTGTGGAGTTCGTTTTTTCAAGATGTGCAGCAGAAGGATCGAATATGGGGGGACGATATTGTAACATGTAAGATGCATGATTTGGTGCATGATCTTGCATTGAGTGTCCTAGATAGTAATGAATTTGGAATTGCAAAGGTAACATATGGGAAGGAAGAAGTTTAAGATGTTCGTCGTTTACAGGTGCAATTTGATGGAGGACGAAGAATGACATCTCCAAATGTGTTATTGAATGCGATGAAGTTGCGAACTATTATTGCTCTTAACCCGGAGATTTTTTCACCTGTTAATTCTTTCTTTCGTCATAAGCGTTTACGAATATTATGTCCGCTAGGTGGTTGGCGTGAATACCCACTCTCTCGTGGCTTCGAGTTTCGCCATATGAAGCATCTAAGGTACCTTGACCTCTCATACATTGATTTATCTCGTGAGGTGTCTTTAAGTCATTCTTACAATCTGCAAACACTCATACTGCGTTGGTGTAAAAACGTTCCCAGCTGGTTTCTTAGTAAAATTGGGTCATTGAAGAGTTTGAGGCATCTTGATATCTCGAGCTCGGATATTAGATTCATACCCGAAAATATCGGTTCCTTAGAACATCTAAGTTGCCTTGATCTTTCATGTACACCAATCTCAAAATTACCTGATTCAATCACTCGTATCAGCAGTTTAAAGATTTTGAAGTTTGATCGGTGTTATAATTTAGATGCCTTACCTAGAAAGCTAGGAGCACTCACAAGATTAACATGTATTGATTTGAGGGGTACTTCCATCAAAGTATTGCCCGAATCATGCATTACGAACCTTTGCAATTTGGAGATAGTGAGACTTGGTAGGAAGTGTGAGCTTCCCAAAGAAATTAAGAATTGGACGAAATTGAGAATTTTTACATATGATGGATGGAATGATGTAATGCCTAGAGGTATGGAAAATCTCACCAGCCTCGAAGAATTAGATTACGTGGCCAGTAGAAGTGGTATTGAAGAGTTGGGAGGCTTAAACTCCCTTAAGGTGTTGGGTATAACAAATCTGGAGAATGTGAAAGGTGGAAAAGAAGGCGCCGAAACAGCGAAGTTAAAGGACAAGCAACACCTTCGAGAACTGAATCTGTATTGGGGAATTAATGATGATGATGATGATGATGAAGTGCGAAATAGCAGAAGTGTTAATGTGGTGTTTGAGGGTCTCCAGCCTCACTCAAATTTGAAGAAGTTGAGGCTAGACGGATTCTCAGGTTTCAATTTTCCAAAGTGGATGATGGGTTGTTCATTGAATTTGGTGGAATTAATTTTAAGAAATTGTGATCAGCTTCCCGCGCTGGGTATGCTCCCATTTCTTAGGGTTCTTTTGATTTGGGGAATGAAATCAATCAAGTGTCTGGGAGAAGAAATTTATTATCAACAAGAAAACCAAGACGAAGAAGAAGAAAGCATTAGTAGTACAAAGATATCCTCATCATTATTCCCATCGTTAATTAAATTGGAGATTGAATTGGAAAACTTAGAAGAATGGGTTGCTCCTCCTCTTTCTTCTACGACTTCTTGTTTCCCTTCACTTGAGAGTCTGGAGATCAGTGGTTGTAAAAGATTGAGAACCGCACCGATAACTTGTTTTTCATCTATTAAGAAATTGGAATTATGGGGTACTAATGATAATGCAGTAAACTCGTTCTTTAATAGAGGAGGAGGTGGTCTGACCTCTCTCACAGAGATTATCATAAAGGATTCTCCAGATGTAATATATCTACCACCACTAGGCGTACTACTCCAACACAATACTCCGAATCTTCAATGCATAGATATTGCTAAATGCTCAAGTTTTCAAGGTTTTCGTGATGAGGATCTGAGAAACAACAGCAACAACATCAATTCTCTTCGCTCGTTGTTCTTATCCGATTGCCCTGTTTTAACGTCGCTACCGGATTTACGATTATTCACTTGTATTCAGTCATTGTATTTGCAAGATTGTCCTGGTTTGACGTCTCTACCAGATTTACGATTATGCACCTCTCTCCGGAGATTGACTATCCACAAGTGTGATAAACTGAATAAGAAGTCAATACCTTATGATCTTAAGAAGTCCCTCACGTTTCTTGTAGAACTGAAAGTTGATTTCATTCAAAGAGATGAGGGTGGTCCGGATGTATATTATGGATATGAATTAATGAACTTGATGGAGAAGAAGAAGTAAATTAATGAACGAAAACAGGTCCCTTTTCCTTTTCTCCCTGCTTTGATGAAACATACCTTCAACTCTATTTTTTATTTATGAATTACTTCTTCAACTACATTTTTGAAGTAAATTAGCAACCAGTCATGCACTAATGAGAAGCTCTTAAGAATCTCCCAACACTGGATATTCTAGTGGCAAGTAAGGATTGGGCATGTACTTCATTTCGAGTTTCCTCTAGTCGACAACATTTTTCTATTAAAACTGATTTTTTTTTTCTTTTAAACATATTAAAACTGAATGTTCAATTTGCTCTTGTCTGTATTTTCTTCTACTAATTGTTTCGATTATTTCCCTCCTTCAACCTACAGTGATGCATTATAGCGCAAAATGTTTTTCGGTATGAACACCTTGACTTCGGTAATATTCTTTCCATGAAAATTGCACACAAGAAATTTCCAGTGCCTAAGTCGAATATCAACAGCAAGAAATGACCGTGTTTTCACAGTTTTTGGAGACCCAAGGAAGACAGGTCTTGAATTCGTTCAGAGCGTCTGTGAACTCGCGAATGGGTTATCTGAACTTGGCATTCAAAAGGGAGATGTAGTTGCCATTGCCGCTCTTAACAGGTTATACCATTACCTTCAACTTACTTCCTTATTCATCAACTCTCATTTCCAAGTTCCTGTTTCCTATAGAGATTTTCATTTTAAACTCTTGTTTCAGTGATTTGTATTTGGAATGGCTACTAGCAATTTCATCTGTAGGTGGGATTTCAGCTCCAGAATATCGACTGATATCCTCCAAAAATACTGCAAGGAAATGAAGTTGAGCATGTAATTTCAATTGGGATTTCCTATTTGTTTGCAGGTTTAAAATACCAAAGGTTTTTCTATTCTGGAGGAAGCCATTTCCTCTGACATCAACCGGGAAACCGAGAAGACGGGAAGTTAGACAAGAGGCCATTTCAAAATTACAGCTAACGTTGCCTAGCTATCTCTGACTGTACTGAGAGAATAAATTAACCGAGTTACTAAAACAAGACTGCAATCAGAACAATGTACATAACTCGGAATGACAAGATTATGTATATTGAATGAGCTCTTGCATGAGTTGTGTGTCAAAAGCTATTGAGTGAATAGTATATATCGTAGTTGAATTCTCTTTTTGCAAGTAGTGTTCGTATTTCCTAATCAGATACACGAGTTGATATTGATTATGAGCCTTAGTTTCTATTGGCAAAATCCTCGAGGCATAATTTTGTTTGTACTCTAAAAACAGTAGTTAGAACTTGGAACAAACGCCGTAGAAGTATAGGAAAAGGATGAAATTAAAAATTTACCATTTAAACATCTCTGACCACAGCTCTTGGCATTCCAACTTCTATGTTACGAGATTCACATCATGAGAAGTTGTAACAACTGATTGTGTTGGCTTGTGAATGGCTTCTAATGTTTGTATACACACACTGGCGAATCCTGTTAAAGCTTGAAACACATTTGGAAGACTTGTTTGTAGGTTGTTAAGTGTCATTGCTCGGCTTACCTGGACTGAGTGAAGATATTTAGCCTTCTCATCATCCACTTTCTTCCTAAAAGCTTCAATTCTCGCGCGCTTGACTACTAATGGGTGGCCAGGACTCAAGCTGGGATCTGCATCTGTGGTGGAGTTGCTTTTAGATTTTTTTCTCCATTTCGTATAACATGTTTAATTCCTTTTCCAACCTTTTCTCGAGTTGGTCGGATTTCTTTTGTAGATTGCGTTCTTCGTCCTGTGAGGGCTATAGCATCACTCTTGAGTGTAGCCGGGCGCTAATGTCTTAAGGACAGCGTGTTGAACACGCGACTCACTCTGTTTTCCAAAGTTTTGTCCTATTGCTGTTGCGGAGATTTGGGGAGCTTGTTCATTTCGTCAAAGCAATCACTTCCACTATAAAGGAGCTAAGTATCAATAACTTTTTGCTTATTTGATTTTTCTTTGTTTTTGATTATTGCACCCAACAACCTTAAGACATTAGCAATTTGTAATAGTCGAAAATGGTTGGTTTTGTGAACCATGGATGTTAATTGTGGAGTGAAAAACAAAAATGATTTTTTGGTCGGCTGTAGAGTTTCCAGTATATCTCTTAACCTAGAAGGAATTTCGGAGAGCCATTTTGACCGAATGTAGTATACATCCTGATAGTTAACCATGTAAAATTTTAGAATTTTTGGAGTTGTAAAAATATTTTTTTGATATTTTAAAAAACAGAGAAACGTTTCTGAAAAATTCTGACGAGCAGAAATTTGTTATTGACAAAATTATTATTTATGGGGTAACCATGAGTTTTTTGAAATGGTGATTCAAACGAAGTTTGTAAATCTAGATGTTATCTTCAAAATTCATATTTTAGTTTCTGATTCGGAATTGTGGTTTGTGTATAAAGGAGAGTTCCATCTACAAGGGACATGGCTAATAGGCGCATGTGGCTGAAAAGGGTAGACACTTCCAAAGACGGCAAAGGTGAGAACGTCAAATGCAACACAATGCATAGCTCTCGTAAGAAAGGTATGTTTTGCATATATAAATCTAGCATTACTTTAATTAAGGGAGATTGTTAATTATCAAATAAGCAAAAAGTTATTGATACTTAGCTCCTTTACTAGTTCTTAGGATCTAAGGGTTCACTAGTTCATGATTTTTCACTTTGGTGAAAGAAACCTTTAGTCTCACTTGTGAGAAACTAAAGATGAAAGCTCTCTATACTATTATGATTTATGCAATCCATAGTATGACCCTGGGATCAACACACTACTGTGTGAAGGAGAGAACGTTGAAATGGCTAGTATGACTTCAACATGCACGATCTGTCTGTCTGTTCAGTCAGTTCGGGTCGTGAGATTGGGTTGTTGATTTACCAAGATCTATCTGTGGTTTTCACGTTTTATTGAGTTTTCATTCATGTGGGGGATTGTTGGAAAAACGATTAATAAAAATACTTTTTAAATATTTTAATTTAGTGTTTCTTTTGTGAATGAAAACTTATTAGTCCCACATAGTGGAGTTTCCGCTCTTTAGTTGTTTTTAAGAGACTATATAAGATTTTTAGTCCCACGTAGTGGAGTAGCTTTTCTTAACTTGAATTTGTCAATTATATAAACAAATTCACTTCTTTTGTAAAAGCATGGAAAAAAAGGGGTTGCTCTATATTCTAGAGGGACCCCTATATGGTAAACATGGGAAACGGGTTTCTCTCTATTTTAGAGGGACCCCCAAGGGGATTCTCTATATTTTAGAGAGACCCCCAAGGGAAAATATTTTGTATTGCTTTCTTTAGCATTCGCGATTTTCCTTAATTTTTTTTCGGAGTTGTCAAGCTCAAGTTGAGCATGTACTACATATGCTAGTAGTAGTTGTATTAGGGTGTTTTATCCTGGAGATATCCGTCCTGTGAGGGCTATAGCATCACTCTTGAGTGTAGCCGGGCGCTAATGTCTTAAAGACAGCGTGTTGAACACGCGACTCACTCTGTTTTCCAAAGTTTTATCCTGTTGTTGTAGCGGAGATTTGGGGAGCTTGTTCATTTCGTCAAAGCAATCACTTCCACTATAAAGGTGCTAAGTATCAATAACTTTTTGCTTATTTGATTTTTCTTTGATTTTGATTATTGCACCCAACAACTTTAAGACATTAGCAATTTGTAATAATCGAAAATGGTTAAAGGGGTTGCTCTATATTCTAGAGGGACCCCTATATGGTAAAGGGGTTGCTTTATATTCTAGAGGGACCCCTAAGGGAAAACATGGGAAACGGGTTTCTCTCTATTTTAGAGGGACCCCCAAGGGGATTCTCTATATTTTAGAGAGACCTCCAAGGGAAAATATTTTGTATTGCTTTCTTTAGCATTCGCGATTTTCCTTAATTTTTTTCGGAGTTGTCAAGCTCAAGTTGAGCATCTACTACATATGCTAGTAGTAGTTGTATTAGGGTGTTTTATCCTGGAGATATCCGTCCTGTGATGGCTATAGCATCACTCTTGAGTGTAGCCGGGCGCTAATGTCTTAAAGACAGTGTGTTGAACACGCGACTCACTCTGTTTTCCAAAGTTTTATCATGTTGCTGTTGCGGAGATTTGGGGAGCTTGTTCATTTCATCAAAGCAATCACTTCCACTATAAAGGAGCTAAGTATCAATAAATTTTGCTTATTTGATTTTTCTTTGTTTTTGATTATTGCACCCAACAACCTTAAGACATTAGCAATTTGTAATAATCGAAAATGGTTGGTTTTGTGAACCATCGATGTTAATTGTGGAGTGAAAAACAAAAATGATTTTTTGGTCAGCTGTAGAGTTTCCAGTATATCTCTTAACCTAGAAGGAATTTCGGAGAGCCATTTTGACCGAATGTAGTATACATCCTGATAGTTACCCACGTAAAATTTAGAATTTTTGGAGTTGTAAAAATATTTTTTTAATATTTTACAAAACAGAGAAACGTTTCTGAAAAATTCTGATGAGCAGAAATTTGTTATTGACAAAATTATTATTTATGGGGTAACCATGAATTTTTTGAAATGGTGATTCAAACGAAATTTGTAAATCTAGATGTTATCTTCAAAATTCATATTTTAGTTTCTGATTCGGAATTGTGGTTTGTGTATAAAGGAGAGTTCCATCTACAAGGGACATGACTAATAGGCGCATGTGGCTGAAAAGTGTAGACACTTCCAAAGACGGCAAAGGTGAGAACGTCAAATGCAACGCAATTCATAGCTCTCGTAAGAAAGGTATGTTTTGCATATATAAATCTAGCATTACTTTAATTAAGGGAGATTGTTAATTATCAAATAAGCAAAAAGTTATTGATACTTAGCTCCTTTACTAGTTCTTAGGATCTAAGGGTTCACTAGTTCATGATTTTTCACTTTGGTGAAAGAAACCTTTAGTCTCACTTGTGAGAAACTAAAGATGAAAGCTCTCTATACTATTATGATTTATACAATCCATAGTATGACCCTGGGATCAACACACTACTGTGTGAAGGAGAGAACGTTGAAATGGCTAGTATGTCTTCAACATGCACGATCTGTCTGTTCAGTCAGTTCGGGTCGTGAGATTGGGTTGTTGATTTACCAAGATCTATCTGTGGTTTTCACGTTTTATTGAGTTTTCATTCATGTGGGGGATTGTTGGAAAAACGATTAATAAAAATACTTTTTAAATATTTTAATTTAGTGTTTCTTTTGTGAATGAAAACTTATTAGTCCCACATAGTGGAGTTTCCGCTCTTTAGTTGTTTTTAAGAGACTATATAAGATTTTTAGTCCCACGTAGTGGAGTAGCTTTTTCTTAACTTGAATTTGTCAATTATATAAACAAATTCACTTCTTTTGTAAAAGCATGGAAAAAAAGGGGTTGCTCTATATTCTAGAGGGACCCCTATATGGTAAACATGGGAAACGGGTTTCTCTCTATTTTAGAGGGACCCCCAAGGGGATTCTCTATATTTTAGAGAGACCCCCAAGGGAAAATATTTTGTATTGCTTTCTTTAGCATTCGCGATTTTCCTTAATTTTTTTTCGGAGTTGTCAAGCTCAAGTTGAGCATGTACTACATATGCTAGTAGTAGTTGTATTAGGGTGTTTTATCCTGGAGATATCCGTCCTGTGAGGGCTATAGCATCACTCTTGAGTGTAGCCGGGCGCTAATGTCTTAAAGACAGCGTGTTGAACACGCGACTCACTCTGTTTTCCAAAGTTGTATCCTGTTGCTGTTGCGGAGATTTGGGGAGCTTGTTCATTTCGTCAAAGCAATCACTTCCACTATAAAGGAGCTAAGTATCAATAACTTTTTGCTTATTTGATTTTTCTTTGTTTTTGATTATTGCACCCAACAACCTTAAGACATTAGCAATTTGTAATAATCGAAAATGGTTGGTTTTGTGAACCATGGATGTTAATTGTGGAGTGAAAAACAAAAATGATTTTTTGGTCAGCTGTAGAGTTTCCAGTATATCTCTTAACCTAGAAGGAATTTTGGAGAGCCATTTTGAACGAATGTAGTATACATCCTGATAGTTACCCTCGTAAAATTTTAGAATTTTTGGAGTTGTGAGAATATTTTTTTGATATTTTACAAAACAGAGAAACGTTTCTGAAAAATTCTGACGAGCAGAAATTTGTTATTGACAAAATTATTATTTATGGGGTAACCATGAGTTTTTTGAAATTGTGATTCAAACGAAGTTTGTAAATCTAGATGTTATATTCAAAATTCATATTTTAGTTTCTGATTCGGAATTGTGGTTTGTGTATAAAGGAGAGTTCCATCTACAAGGGACATGGCTAATAGGCGCATGTGGCTAAAAAGTGTAGACACTTCCAAAGACGGCAAAGGTGCGAACGTCAAATGCATCACAATGCATAGCTCTCGTAAGAAAGGTATGTTTTGCATATATAAATCTAGCATTACTTTAATTAAGGGAGATTGTTATGTTTGTAAAATTCTTAGTCATATGACATTAAAGTGTAGACAACATAAAACCTTAATAAGCATAAAGATAATGCTAATTTAGTTGAAACAAACTAGAATGAGTTTAGTGGCATGATAACCTATGTGAGAGACTCGAGTGGACTCTGGAGCCACTAAGCATGTTTGTAAAAACAAAGACCTGTTCCCCGCTTATCTGAGAATAAGGGATGTTGGGAAACTCTGTATGAGTAACTCATTAGCGACAGAGGTTACATAAAAGGAAAAGGTCGAGCAGAAGCTCATATCTTTAATATTCTCACATTGAATGAAGTTTTCATGTTCCGGGCATATGCAAGAATCTTGTATCTTTTTATGTTGTAGATGGTAAAAGATTGAAGATCTTAAGTGAATTTAGAAAAATTGTTGTAACTAAGGGGAGTGATTTTTTAGGCAACGGTTATAAGACTTAGGGTCTTTATAAGCTTAAAGGAAAATCCGATCAAATGAACATAATTGATTCTTGTGCTTTCTTTTGTGTGACTTTGACATGTAAATTATAAGTCAATGCATAAACTGGATAGCATAGGCTACGTACCCAAATTTAATTTGGATATTGAACACAAAAGTTAAATTCGCGTAGAATCAAAATATGAAAGAAAACCTTTTAGAAAAATGTTCATAGAAATTCTAAACCCTTATAATTAATTCACTCGGACCTAGTTGACAGGAAACCGGTTCAAACTAGAGGTGGTAAGAAATGGTTTATTACTTTTATAGACGACTATACTAGGTATTGTCATATATATTTGCTTAGAGGTAAGGATGATGCCTTAGAAGCCTTTAAGATGTATAAAATTGAAGTTGAAAACCAAATGAATACTACCATTAAAACCATTAGGTCTGACCATGGTGGTGAGTACATAACTCCTATATAAGATTTCTGTGTAGAACATGGCATAATACACGAGGTTACCCCTCCTTATTCACCTCAGTGGAATGGTGTAGCTGAACGTAAGAACCGCACCCTTAAGGAGATGATGAATGCCATGTTAATTACTTCAGGATTACCTTCGAACTTGTGGGGTAAGCTGTCCTCTCAGCCTACTATATGCTGAGCAGAGTACCTTTTAAAGGATCAGATAAAACTCCATACGAATTGTGGAAAGGTAGACAACCTTCTTTTGCATACTTCAAAGTGTGGGGGTGTTTGGCTAAGGTTCAGATCCCTAAACCTAAAGCAACCAAGATATGACCCAAAACTGTTGATTGTGTCTTCATAGGGTATCCCGAGCATACACCTGCATATAGATTTATGGTTGTGAGTTCTGATATTTCTGAAATTGGTGTGAATACTATTATGGAGTCTAGGGATGTCGTGTTTCTTAAAAATGTTTTTCCTTTAAAATCTGACTCTCGTAAGAGAGTGTTGATCCCTTAGATGTCCCTTCAACCAGTCAGACTTTACCTTTAGAGGAAGATGAAGTAGAATTTGATCCTATGAGAAGTAAAAGGGCTAGAACCAAAACCTCCTTTGGACCTGACTTCATAACACTAGCAGAGTCTGATCCCTTAGACTTCATAACCACTGACTCACGTTTTTTGAGTCAGATTCAGATGAGTCGGGTGATTTCACTCAAATCCATACTACTCAGATGAGTCAGGAGTAAACAAACATGGTGTAAGTAATTTCATTGAACACATTAGATAGCGAGTTTGTAACACCCTAGTCAGTCAGTCTTCGTCAATTTCAGATCCCATTTCGGCTCTAAGCTGTATCGAAATCTGAGAATATCACTGCTCTATCCAAATCAATACCTTAATTTTCTTTCCTTTTATCTCCCAAATCAAAACCCTAGGTAACCAGTAAGTACCAAGACATAGATTAAGGTAGTGATGGATTCAAGATGGAGTAATGGTTTTGTTGTGCGGGATTCCGGTGAAATATCGAACAACACAAAGATGACCTCAACATCATTATGATATTTCCTCTCAAAATCAATCTTTCCGGTTGGTCAGACCTTTTTTCCCAGATGGTGCGCAACAACAACTTTTCAGAGTCGTATGTTCGTATACAGGAAGGAATCCACATAGAAAGAGGATGATTGTTTAAAAGTTGTCCATAAATTCTAATTGCTCATGTTTTTTTATAATTTCAATCTTTTTTTTATTTTTTCTTAATGTCAGACAGTGTGCCAGAACATCTTTTGGATCTTGGCTTTCATTTCCTGCTTCTTTTTGATAAGCGGTATTACTTGGATAAGGTTTAACGCCCACTGCAACAACGTAAAATGGGATTGCATTTGATTGATCTCATCAACTGGGATGAGTTAGGCCGTCTTGCTGGACCCGGCAAATGGAGATGAAGAAGTGAGACAAAATCAGTTCCTGAATTCGATAGACGTCGTTCCGATAACGGAGAAATTGTTTCCTTTCCAGACGGGAATTATGTACAAATAGGGAATTTATCATCTTGTTAAGAAGCGCACACTATGGGAGTTGAATTGCTTGAAGTGGGTGAGCTTGTTGAAAATCCTTGGAGATTAATAATTTTTTTGTATCCTCCTAAATCGTGATATTGTTTCTACGGCTTATTCGATATCTATTGAATTTTAGTCCAACAATTTAGGTTTTGATTTTATTAAACAATGTGTTAGATTCCTGCAATGTTATGCAGTTTGTGGATATGTTCCTTGCCGAATTTTCTTTATCTTGAGCATTAGGTGGAAACATGATTTCTTGTCATGCCCAGCGGGGTTATATGCAGCTAAACTGGCTCGGTGTTCACTGTGTTGTGCTATATTTTAAGATCCTTACCATGCATTTTCAGTTACTAAAGCGTGTGTGCACTTCAGTAGCATTATTAGATAAAGTAATTGTTGTAGTCTCTGATAAAGTAATTATGTTCAACTACACATAATTTAGGCTTTAGGGAAATGTTAGAATGTTACAACTTAGTGTTGACCAATTTATGTTTCCTATAAGATCATTTTTGTAGTTTTAGTTCTAGGTTTTCATGTACTGTTTAAATTTATGATTATTTCACTTCTAGTTCAGAATATTTTGTTTGTAAAATTATGAAATAAATTGCTTTGTTTATACACTGTTGATATCTTCATGTATGCATCAGGATGAAATGTGTTTTCTATACCTGGCTAAATACAAATAAAGCCATTTAATATATCCAAGCAGTGTCTCCCAACTGAACGGTTTCTTGTTATTGAACTTTTTTTTGACCAAAATGTTAGAATAATTTTCGTATTTTCTCAAAATTAGTAGGTAACAAAAAGAGTGCCAAGAAATCTCAATTTTGGCAACGATATTTTGGAAAGTTTCATCGCAAGCTGGTTGTCATCCATAGACCTCTATGATCACGCTATGCAGGTTGTCATCCATAGGCAGTTCACATTTAATTAAGCTTTCAACGCACTATTCAACCCGATAACAATGAGAGGAGGGAAATTAATATTGATTCAGTATATCAAGAACAAATCTGCACCAGGACTGATGGACCTGGCTCTGCGTCTCCAATCCAGGTGTTAATTTGCCATTCTCTTTGCATTGTCGTCTGGTAGAACATGTGTCTGTACCAGATGCCAATGAAGAAGTGAGAAGTAGAGTTGCAGGATGATAAAGAAATGTCATCATGGACCTAGATAAGAACCACTGCTGATGGAAGATGGCTAGCTTTTGTTATTTTCAGAGGGAAAGAAAATTTTCACAGGGTGCCCATAAAAGTAATAATACTTTGTAAAGTTTTAACACTTTCAAATCAAGTGTATTTTGTGAGTCTAATAACATTAAAGAAGGATCGAGTTTGCAGAGCTTGCAATAATCATAAATGAGTAACTTATCATGATATTGTTTATACTCGCATAATTAAAATGGGCCTAACACTACTCACATGAAGTTGTTTTTTCTCATACCACTACCACATACCATACACACATCTATCGGCGACAACACAAATTATTTGATTTGAAATTGAATCGGCATTGGGGCATTTATAGTAGGAGACTAGCTACTGTCAAATTGTGTTTTTGTTTTCCCCCTAAAGTAACAGGTGGATGCAGTTAAATGGACTATGATGTGCTCTGGACCATAAGGCGCCTTTATAAATCCGTAGACTTTATAGTAATTCTAGGAACTTACGAGGGCAATCTAAGTCATTTCACAAGGAAGAATATATATAGTTGTAAAACCCTAGTAAATCCATCTTCAATTTCAGATCCCATTTCGGCTCTCTCACTTTTCGATTCAAATTTCTCTTTTCTATTTTTATTCCACCAAATCAAAATCCTAATTCTCATTTCTTGTTTTCCCCTCAAAATCAAAATCCTAAGTAATCAGTAAACAGAAGATAGTGATGAATTTTTCAATATGGACTATTGGTTTTGTTGTATGGGAATGAAGAATAATGTCATGAAAACCTTAGCACCATGGTGATATTTCCTCTCAAAACTAAGTGATGCATCCATGATGGGATCCAACCCCATTGCCTTGAGAATCCCACAACATTGGGTGTCGATGATGATCTTCCAGCAACAAAAAATCTACTGGATCGTGCTGATCAGTATGGATATTAGCCTGGAAATCCATCAGTTCTACTTGCTTCACCTTGGAACAATTTAATAAATTAGAATTATTATTCGTTGTTTTTCTTTGAGCAGGATTTAGATGATCTTTAAGCCTTGGTGGTGGATCTAACAAATTGAGATGAAGAAGTGTGTGAAGATGCCGATTCAAGATCAGTTCCTGTATTCAGTAGACGTGATCTGGATATGACAGAAATTTTGTCATTTTCAGAGATACTGTTTCATTTCTAAACCCTGACTCTCAGAATGTCCATTTATGGTGATCTTAATTAGTAATGTAAGCAATATTAATATCACTTCCCATCAGAATTAATCAACAACTTTGCTTGTGCATAGATGGATGGGATTGGGTCTTCACTGAATTGTTGAGTTCAATCTTTTATCTACCAGAGATATATGCATAAACCACAAATATTGACTGAATTACTGGGTTTGTCTGAATTTCCCAAGTCTTGGTGATAACCGTACTTTCAGTCGCTAATAGAGATAAGCCCCTCGCCATCATTCAACCTTTAATTTCACAAGTGAAACTCCAGTTCTCTACAACCCGTACAGAATCTCATTTCCTTTATTAATTCAGCTTCAAATAATTCTAATACAACCGAAGAATAGTGATTTGGAAAAGCAGGGAATGAAATGAATAAAATAAAACCTTTGCTTCAATCCCGAAATAGAATTACATTTACAATTACATCCTGTTATGGTCTCAATCAAAACAAGTTTTTGTAGCTTTTGGTGTCTGTCCGACCGTTTGGCAAATGTAACCAGGATAATCAGAATTGTGATAGACCTCCTTGGTATCTTCGGAATTCAACTGGTGCATGCGTATCTCAGGAATACGTCTTTGCAATGTGGTAGTAAAGATAGTTTTATAAAAATTTCACTTCAGCCTCGAATTTACTTACGGTTCCCAGTCTAGCCATGTTGCATATGATCTTGGGATGCTCATGCACTGGATGTCAATTATAAGAGGGATCCAAACAACAGGAAAATGCAAGCTCATTTTGACACAAAAATTTGTACTATGATTTATCAGGAAACTTCGCCGACTTAATATGCATTTTTAAAAAAACTTCACTGCCTTAATATGATCTTCCGGTAGTCACTCCGCATTCTTGCATCGAACGGCGACACTGACCAGGGGACCACGGGAAATGTCTAGGGGAAGAATAACAATGGTTCAGGTATATACCAATCACACATGTAATTACCCGTAAATAGGAGGATGTGCCGGATAGTCTCTTCCTCCCATTGGGCTCAATCTGGTGGGCTTGATTTCATGTTGCCAACTTGCCATCCAGATTTGATTTAAGGCCCAGAAAAAATATTATTCATATTCGCAGAACCGAAGTATGTATTAGAAACCGTGACACCCATGATTATTCCAAATTATAGAAAGAGAGTATTAAGAGATAATTACCCTTAATATATTTACTTGTAAAAGGAAAAAAAATTGGATTTTCCATCTGCTCTGATAAGAGTCTATATAACTCTGTTACGCATCCTATTTTTTCAGGGATATAATTGGTATGCAAACTTGAATATATAACACATCTAAAAATTGTGCCTTCGAATTTAACAAATTTTATCTCGTTGTAAAGATTTTAAAGAGCTATACAAAATGAGTACAAACAACAATATCAAATTTGAATTTCTTACAAAAAAAAATCATAGGTGATTTTCATTTTAAGGGAGAAATTTCGAAAACTAGATACACTACCCTTATGCAACAGCCATCATAAAGGACGCATAACACATTATGCAGACACCACGAAAGATGCATAACAAATTATGCAACCATATTTTGCAGATACCACGAAAGATGCATAACAAATTATGCAACCATATTTTGGATTATGCATCCACTAACTAGGTTATGCAACCACTAAAACGATGTATACGCCTAAAAAGTAACATTCTAAATGATGCATGACATATTATGCGGTGACAACAAAAGAGTATAACACATTGTGCAACCATATCTTGGTTCATGCATACACTAATTTAATTATGCACCATTAAAAACATGTATAAATCTAAAAATTAACATTTTTACAAAAAATAAATGATTAACAAACTATGCGTTCATTTTTTCGATTGCGTAACAGGTTATGCAGTAATTTTTATAGCTGCATAATAAGTTATGCAACTATTTTTCTTTTGTAGATTTAAGTGTTAACTAGCATTAATGAATCATGCGGCCATCTTTTCTGATGCATAATAGCTTATGCATCTACATCTACTTTCTCGGGTGCATAACAAGTAATGCACTCATTTTCCTATTTCAGTGCTATAAAAAAAGTGGCTGCATAACATTATCTCACTCACTTGGGTCTTCCGCTTGGTGATAAGTATAATACCAAAATCAGGTGGGACATCATAATTGAGCGGTTTGAAGCAAGATTAGGTTCTTGGAGGTTGATTTATCTGACGAAAGGTGGTAAATTAATCATGATCCGGGTGGTTTTATGTGCTTTTCCAATCTACTTATTCTCATTATTTTTAGCACCTAAAGCAGTCATTTATAAGCTAGACAGAATTCTTAAAAAATTCTTGTGGAATGATAATGATAACTCATCTCATTCCTATCATTTGATTAAATGGGAGAATGTTGGTAAGGATAAAGATAAAGGGAAACTTGGGATTAAAAATCTTCACCTCTTAAACAAGTCTTTCCTTATGAAATGGTTGTGGAGATTTGGTGAAGAACAAGATGCTTTATGGAGACGTCTGATTGCAGAAAACTATGGCACAGACTCGCTAGGATGGACTTCAAAAATTCCAAAAACTCCTTATGGCTGCAACATATGGCGAGGTATTTGTAACTTCTTACTTCACTTTTTTTCTAACTGCAAACTCGAGGTCTTTAATGGTTTGTCAACTCGCTTTTGGGAAGACATATGGGCTGCTAATTCTTCTTTGAAAGACCTCTTTCAAGCTCTATTTTATGTTTGTAATAATAAGGATGTTGCAGTGTCAAATATGAGAGTTCTAACCAATGGGAAATGGGAATGGAACCTTAACATATCAAGGAGGGTTCATGATAATGTTATAGAAGAGATATCGAGGCTTCTCCCCATTCTTGATCAGTTTTGCGAAGTAAGAGAAGACTACAACGATGGAAGACTATGGAAGAACAAAGACAAGCTTGAAAAGTTTTTAGTTAAAAGCTGTTACCAGTGGTTATCTTCAGGTGAAACACATAACAGGCTTTCCTCTCCATCTAATCGTTTATGGTCAACCTTATGGCCAACAAAAGTTAGTTTCTTTTTGTGGACTGATATCCAAGAGAAGGCATTAACACAAGATAATCTTATGAGATGAGGTTGGTCGTGAGATAATAGATGTTACTTATGTTTCAAGGAGGAAGAAACAAACTACCATCTTCTAGTACATTGTGACTTCAGTTGGCACATTTGGAATCATTTCATTAGTGAGTTTAGGATGAAATGGGTAACTCCTCAAAAGATATGTAGTTTAATCAACTCTTGGAGCAAAATGGGTAGAGGAAGAACATCTCTAGTTTGGAAAGTTCTTCCAGCAACAATAATTTGGGTTATTTGGGGGAATGAAATTTGAGAGCTTTTCAAAACACAAGCTCAACTGAAGCTCAAGTTATATCCAGTATCGAAGTGTTCTTAGGCCTATGATTGAGTCACAAAGAGTTGTTCAATGGTGTATCTCTTGAAAACTTCATAAGCAGACGTGGGAGGGTTGTTCTTGATCAACATTGATTAGGGTTATTTGATCTTTTTTGTAACTTTTTTAGTTCGCTATTTTTGTTGCTAGTTGGTTGGTTTTCCGGGTCCTCTCTGGATCTTTCCTTGGTCGTTTGTAAGCAGGGGAATCTCTCCCTCGTTTTCACCTTATTAATACATCGTTCTCATTTTACCATTCAAAAATAAATAAAAAAGTGATGATAAAAACCAATGACGGCCCCGGGTTCGAGTCCCCAATGACGTAATACCGTTTCGGATGAGTTTCTAAAAAAACACTAGTAAGTCCGTCTTCAATTTCAGATCCCATTTCGACTCTCATCACCATACATGTCATTCCCGATGAAATCTGCAGCTCCATCTATGTTCAATTTCCCCTAAGTCCGAATTCCCTATTTCTCTTTTTTTTTTCTCCCCCAAATCAAAACCCCAATTATCATTTCTTATTTTCCCTTTAAATCAAAATCCAAGTAATGGGTTCTTCGAGATGGAGTGTTGATGATTTTGTAACTGCATGGGATTCTTATGGAGTGAAGAATAACACAAAGACAATCTCAGCAGCATGATGATATTTCATCTCAAAACTAAGTGCTTTATTACGCCATTGCCATGAGAATCCTACAACATAAATTGTGGATGATAATACCACAGCAGCGGAGGATCTACTGTTTCGTGCTGGTCAGTATGAATATTACTTATTAGCTTGCATATCAATTAGTCTTACTTGCTTCACCTGAAACAATTTAATAAATTAGAATTTTTATTCGTTTTTTTTGGTTGTGCAGGATTTAGTTTCCAATAATCTCATCAATTGAGCTTTACCTTTCCATTATGAGATAATTCGAGTTTGGTTATGAGATTTTGGAGTAAATGGAATAAGTCAAATTGAGGAAATCAAAGGTAGCAATAGTTTGGATATTCAATGGCGATCCGGGTAATTGAGATTCAACGCAATTATGAGACTCTCACTGCAATGATTCTGGAGCATGTTAGCTCTCTATTTTCCTTTCACCGTACTCAAGATTTTTAGGTTCATATTTACGTTTGCAGGTTTCAAAAGAAAAACACCTGATAACACATGGAGACCATTAGATATGGAACATAAATTTATTCAAGAGGAACATTATGCTCCTAAATCGTGCTCCTGGGAAATAGGTTTGCTCTACTTCTTCTTATCCTCGTTGTTTCTAAGGTTTTTTGTCAATCTATTGATTTAGTTTATAATTTTATTGAACAACAAAATATGTTGTATTCCCACAATGTTCTGTAGTGTGTGGATCTGTTCCCTGCCAGGCTTCTTTTAACTTGAATATTAGGTGGGAACATGGTTTATTGTCATACCTAGCTTTATAAGTAGGGAACAGGGGTTCTTTGCAGCTAAACAGGCTTGCAATTCACTGTGTTGTGCTAGTGTAAATGCATACCAATTTGTTATTTACTTACTTTATTGTATCAGATGGGGCTCTCTGGTGATAATTCTCTTAATTCAGAGGTGCTATGATTTAGATTGGTTTCAAATTTCGGGCTCGCTATAACCCAACTGACATGGATACATCAATACTTTTTTAAATAAATCAAAAATCAGTTAAGTCGGCCACCTTCTTTTGCTAGTAATTTTTAGAGCAAATCCTTACAGAACATGGTACAGGGAGCTTGAGGTTTAGTACGTATGCATAGAATTTTGTCCGTTTGAACATGGTAAGTAACTATCCTACATTTAATAAGAAAATATACTTCTCAAACCTTGACTAACGCTATGGAAGATCAAGCCAAAACCATCTGTTCAGGTTTCAATATTCAGCAGGAAATAAAAAAGAAGTGACTAGAACTATCTTGAATGATTTTGTGGGCATAAATGATTTCATTTTGTTGGCATAAATGATTTTGTGGGCATAAATGATCTTTGGCAACTTTGGCCACATTGGATACGACATAGAACACTAACACCGAGTGTATTAATATCCAATTCCCACATGCACATCTGACTTTAGAATTCTGTAGCAAACTGTACGTCTAAGATTTTGGATTAATTTAAACTCATTAGCTGAACAATCATCATCAAAACTTTAGTGACTTTAGTCGATGAAGTATTCATCATTTTGTCTTTGTTAGCTGGATCTGATAACAATGAATGAAGTAACTAATATATCTTAACAATCTGCAGGCAAAAAAGGTTATATCTCTCTCCAAACATTGTCCTCACTTAGAGTTTGCAGAAGAAAACATAGAGAACGTTACTTGGGTACTGGGACTGCATAAAGAAAGATCACCAACGATTCAGCGCTTCTTTTTTGATTATTTAGCGGATTCCTGGCATAACCAATGGTGTTGGCAAGTAACTTATGTTGACTTTACATTCTCTGAAGGCTGAACCAACCTTTTCTTTTGAAGAAAACGATTTTTTTCCTACTTCATAACATGTTTTAATGCATTTCTTGTTTCACAGGTCCCATTTTTTTGGCGGAAATAGGTATGCTGTTGACGCATATGCCATATTATGCACATGGAAGTGGATCTAGTAAAATTCGAAGATCATATGCTGAATAAATACTGGGGATGTCTTGGTAAAGAGTCTTGAGACATAAGTATATCTAAGAGACTATTCTTATAATGGTATAGTTCCCCCATATGTGGCTAAGAGCAAATGCTGCTCTTTTCGATTTTTCTTTTCCTAGTCCAGTATGCCAAGCATGGCCATATTGCTTGAAAGTCACTTGATATGTGGCCATTGGATGTTCTTGCATAATGCAAATTTCGTTTACGCTTTCTGGGATCCCACTAGTCGGATAGAGAAGCTAGTAGCTATTAAACTTTACAAAGTCTAAAAGATTGATTCAAGTTTCAAGATCGATATAGGATTCGGGTAAAACCATGATCCAAATTTCAGGGTGTTATAGAAGATATCACTAGGAAAACACAAATAACTAAATGAAGAATGAAGAATAAAAGCTTGGTCACTTTTGTGGAGGAGGGTGAGCACCATGGTGTTGCAGCTTCTTCCGAACAGGCAAAAAAGGTTTTCCACAAATGTCGAACAGAGGTTAGAAACCAAAGAACTGACCCGGTCTCTTGGTGAATTTACCAAGCAAGGCCTCCCCGTTATCCTTTTCCAAAAGTCAGTAAAGGGGTTGAATTGGTTTTGTTGACAGCTGACTTATTTCAAGACGGGCGCCCAGTTGCAGTTACCACCCTGCGGACAACGAATTCTTTGCATTATTTTCATCGATTTATTTTTCCAGTTTGCTAACTTTTTATTTCTAGCCTACCCCAACTTGTTTGGGACTAAAAGCTTGGCCTACCCCAAGTTGTTGGGGACTAATTGTTGTTCAAGTTTTCAATCACTTTACTTCTTCTGGAGTTTAGTATGTGTGTTGCCGTGTTGGTGTCAGTCAAGTATACTTTAGGTGGTTAACACTGCAGCTTAATTAGTTCTTGTGACCTTATGAACCCTTTTCAATCATACGAGATGATTTTCAATTTTTACCCTATAGCTTTTGGGCAAGCACACAACAGCATAACACAGACCAACTGAACATATAAAGAGAGATGATGTCCATACTCATTAGACTACAAGGACCATCTTTCAAAGAATAAATTGCATCACTAGAGCACATATGGTTGGGTATAACAACTAATGGTGTAGAATGGATAATTTCACTAGCTAATCTAATAGATTGTTGTCAACATGATAAATGTTAAATTTTTGATGTTTTGATGATCATGATGGAGACATATGAGCATGATTTAGTGTTGCTCATATAGAGCTCCTAGGTTTGGAACAAGACTAACAATCAAAACTCACTATATCCACTCTAGTTTTTTCTAGACATTTTCTCTTCTTATCACTAACTATCTAGTTCACACTTACAGGACTTGGTACAACCGACTTCACCAGATTTTTCTTCCAAGTTCTATTACTTATTTACAACTTCGTAAACTATATAATTTTACCACAAGAACAAACTACATTCACACTAAGCAAAACTAGTCTAGATTACAAATTATACTTTCCAACAATAAATATATCGAAACAAATATTTTTACCAAAAAGGTTAATGAAATAAGTGTTTTTTTTTTTAGTAAAATATTCTTCTTAACTCTAAAGAAATTTATCAAACCTCTAAACTTTCATTCCAACATAGCAAAACCTAGAAAATAAATCCGTATGCCTGTGATCATAACCGGGCAAAGACATTTTCTTCTCCAAGTAATTTCAAGGAAATGTAGCTGTTGACGTGTATTGTGGCTTTACCAAAACCAGGCAAAGGCAAGCCCAGATCTCCTAGTTCATTTGAATCTGAGGTTTTCGGGTCAAAGCGAATGATGACATTTTTCGTTTCTGCTTGGTTCCACTTTTCTCTATATAAGAATAATATATCCCCATTTTTAGCTGTGGTTAAGGGTCGGTATCTTACTATCCCTTCCAGTGTCACTGTTGGCCCTTTCCTCCAAATCCACGGGGAGTGCTCGTCTTTACCGGACTCTTTGCTCCATATCCATGGGGAGTGCCTGTCTTTACCACCTTGTTCTTTCACGTCAGAATCATGTATATTCTTTCCCAATAACCATATTATCGAACTATCATATGTGGTTGCCTGGAAAAAACATAATTGTCCTGTCAAAACCCCCAATTTATAATTTCCCCAGGAAGGCGAAGCAGGTGGTACAGAAAGCATGTATAATTTCTCATCCGTTAAATCAAAGACTGATATTAAGGGACCTGCACTACACTCATCAATCCAGAAAAGTGCTCCGTCGACAAGGATACCTTGGGTAGATGACCTATGTAATAGCTCAGTTGTGATTTCTCCTCTATATCTCCACCCCCTGCCGTCCCCAATTGTGTATACGTCTACTTTTCCTGAATATATTTTATTTCCTGAATAGCTGATTCGAACAACCTTATACTCGTTACTTGATGAAAGGTAACCAAATCCGTATAACATAAAGGCATATCCATGATCTTTATAGTCCTTGTTAGTCGGGACGAGGCTAGGAAGTTCTAAACATTCTCGGGTGATCGGATTACAGATGTAGACATGACCACATAGAAACTTGTCAATTTTTGTTGCTAAACAAACCAAACCGTTACATGAACCAACAATCACGATATCCTGTCCTCCTACGTCCTCGAAATAACCAAGGCGGCCAAGGTTGAATAACTCTTTTGTAGGTTTCTGGCTAATTTGTTCATCATTCTCAAAATCATACTCGACATAGCACAGAGATGATTTATTTACAACAAGAAAACTAATAAGCTGGTTTATATTCAAGCACAATGGAAGCTTAAGGTGATATTTAATAAATTCGGGGCTAGAAATTAGATTACACCACAGTTTGCACACACACTTACAAGTAGAGATGGATTTCACTGGCAATTTGAGGATTACCTTTTCTTGAATCTCTTCGGGAAGGCTTGATATCGACATTGCTGCTGCTGTGTTAGGGTTTGTGTTTACTCTTTGTATACGAATAATTTCTTCTCTTTTTTTTTGGCCGTATTATACCCATATATGATATATGTTGTTAAATTATTCTATAAATAGTTGTAGACTCCTATATATTCTGAAATCGACCGACCTTAATGATTTAGGTTCCACATTAAGATATTCCCATATATGTTGTTAAATTATTCTATAAATAGTTGTCGACCCCTATATATTCTGACATGGACCGATCTTAATGGTTTACGTTCCACATTAAGCTATTTCGAAAATGCAGCCTAGCAAGTGGTACTATTGACCAAAGTAGCATTAAAGAGTTGGAATTGCATTTTAGCTTTGATCTATCGTATTTTTTTGAAACGAAGATGGTGACAATGGAGATGTTGCTGGTGTTGGTTGCGTTCGTTATGGTGGCGACGAAGATGAAGATGATGGTGGCGACGGAGATGAAAATGGTGGTGAGCTCGTTAGTTTTTCTCTGGATGAGAAATAAAAAAGATAAGAAGAAGTCTCTACTTTCAATAAGGTATAAAGGTTGGGGTAAATTTGGAAGTCCCTAATTTTTTGATGGGCCCCTGATGGGCTTATAGATAAAGATGGACAAAATTATTATGTGATAATGATATTTGTATAGACCATCAAAAATAGAGACAAAAATTCAATTACCACTATTTAAATAGAGTAATAACAACTGAAATGGCTTTCATTATGTTTTGTAAAATAACACCCGCCCGGTATCTAATTAAACAAATTTGGAGTGAGGGTACACGTAGTCCAGCTAATAAAACCTACCTACTGCAACCCCCTAATGTGTTGGGAGAAAATATCATGATGCTGGGATGCGTCTTGAATCAGAGATTTCAAGTCTCCATCGCATTCCCACACAAAACCAAACCATTTTTCAATTCAAGACCTGGTTGGGTATTCTTTTTCCCGACGATTAAAAACAAAGAACCACTCAACAATTGAAAGTAAAAACAATGAAGAACACTTGAATGGAATATTATTGAAGCAGAAAATCGATGGCATACCTTTAATTCCTTCTATTTCACCAAAAAAGGATGGGTTACGAGTGTCGAGCAACGAGGATGTGCATATTAGAGCATTGCTCGGTCGAACTTACAAGTGTTTCTATTTCAAGTTGATTGTCAAACTTAGTTATCAAAACTATATTGTGATTTCTACTCTACGTTTAGTCAAGTCTCGGACTAGGATAGAAGTGTTTAGTTGATTATCAGATATCACTGTATTCTAGCATTTGAAGGCGAAGATCAACGCTTTGGAAAACTTCAACAAAAAAGATAAGTGAAGACTGAATCACCTTTTTTTTTTATTGGATGCAAGAAAAGAATTAATTGGATATTAGAACTTGTTACAAAATGTATGTCAGCATGAAATGCTTAGACAATAAATTTTGGTGGATATTGTATCCAGTTTCTACTGATATGAAATTGATAGATTGTTTAGCCAGCTTATCTACTGGTTTATTTAATTTCCTACTAATAAAATTACAAGTCCATAATGGATGCTTGCTTAAAAAACCAGTAACATCAAGAATTAGATCTTGTGATTCCCATCTGACTTTTTTTAAAGTCTTTTATTTTTATTTTTATTTTTTTGCATCAATCTCAAAACAGACTTGTTGAAGTTTGAGTCCCTCTGCCCATCGTATAGCTTGCAGCAGACTTTCCACTTCTGCCTGCTCCGTTAGGTATCCAGAGTCGTAGATGCAACATCCTCGCATCTGAGCCACATATTTATCAAATTTTCACCTTTCTATGTTTGAGGCATTGTCGCATCAATAAATTAGACAGTACATGCATAACAGAAGTTTCGAGTCAAATATTTCTTGAATTAAGTTCTAAAAATATGACTAAGCTTAGGATCATTTGTTCATACTAGATGAATTCGGTTTAGAAAGATTTATTTTTTACAACCTATATTATGATTCAAAATTAAATTATTTGAAAATAACATGGAATAGTTTATGTGTTGTTGATGTTATTCGGGAATGTTTCAAATGAATTATTAGAGAGATATAGAAATATCATTAATCTGGATATATGAAAGCATGCATACCAGTTGTAAACACCTGCAAGCACGTCAACACAATTATACCGGTCAAGAGACAATTTAAATGACTCAATTAGTAAAATTTTAACGCTTTTATTATAATTAATACCGATCAAAAAAAATTATAATAATTAATAAAAATAGTTTTATGATGGAATTAGTATCACTAGATAGATATCGAAATGTTATGTAAAATGGATTATTAGAAGGCGTCAATCGGACATCACACAAATAAGATATGAGACTCCGAAGATAAAATCATCTTTAATCAAACTAGACTCGACTTTTGACCTTGCAATGACCAATGACTCGAGTTGACTATGTATTTACCATTGACTTTACAACACTTGGCAGTTGACCAGATCTTTAAATTTAATTGGAACTTATGGTCAGTAAAAAGGTTGCCCTTAGCAGTATTGTAGGTATTAAATTATAAATACCTACTTAGAATTTAAATTCGATACTTATTTGGATGAAGAGTTATCTCTTCATTTTTCTAACCAGTTTCACCTAGGAGCAGGAGGTGTTGGTTAAGTAACAGAACAGAGAGACTTGGTGCGTGCAAGAGAAAGAGATTATAAGAATATGAGTTGTTAGGACATGAAATAAGACGAACTAGAATTAAAGATAGAACTTAGAGATAAAATGAGAAGGAGAATAAGATGATAACGGTAAGATGGTTTTGTAAAGGAGAAATTAGTAGAGCTACAAAACCTAGATATACAGGGAGGTTTGAGTTTATCACCTATTAGAAAAATGAGTTAGAGGGAAAAGAAAGAACAAGTGTTCTTGTTATTCATGATAGAAATAATGATGATATATGGTGATGAAGGAACATATTCAAATATCATGGTAATCGTTATTTTTTTTCTATTTTTTTTTTTTGTCGGTAAAGGTTAAGAATAAATTAAAGACCTACAAGGAGTAGGAAAACAAGTTCAAGAGCTACAAATTGACAACCCAACAATGGCAAGAGGAACAAGCTCCCGACAAAACCCAAAACCCCCGAAAAACACAGGCACAACAGCTATATTAAGAACCAATTGGTGATGATTGAATCAAGATTAATACCCTTTCATAACTTCATCATTTCGGACCAAACAGTAAGTTAGAATCTTCACCTGCTTAATGACCTAAGTCACATTAAAGTTAATGTTTTCGAAAACTAAAACATTCTTGAACTTCCTAATGGTCCAGCAAATGGCAGCAGGTTAAAAAGGATAAAGCTTCTTTCCGATGGTATTATTCTACATCTTCAACTTTTAATTATCGAGTCTATGCAGTCCGGTAAAACCAAAAGAAGACCAACTCCTCCCAGAAAATGATTCCAAGCTTGGCTAGAAATCTCACTGTGAAAGAGAATATGCGAGACCGATTCTCCCACGAAACAACACAAGAGACAGCCGTTAACGAGAATCTTACGCCTCTGGTACAGAATATCCATAGTAATTAGCCTTTTGTGAAACACCAACCATAGAAAAAAATCAACTTTGTGTGGCCATAGCCTAGACCATACACTTAAGCAAGGTCGTCGCTGGCTATATGCCAGCTAGGCAACGGCCTCGGACCCCCAATTAATGGGGCCCAAATTGTGTATTCTGTTATTGTATGGTACATTGAAAAAACATGTGAGCTAGCAGTGATTACGAAATCCATCGAAAATTTAATAAAAGTTCTTTTCTTTTAACTGTACATTAAAACAAAAAATTGAATTTTGATTCATCATTTTAACTTCTCTTTTATAAGATTGGGTTTCCTTCCGTCGATCAATTTTTCTGCTTCTAAAATTTTGATTTAACAATTCGTTAGTTGTTGCATATAGAGAGCGCTCATTATATATGTTGCAATTTTGGGGAACAATTGATTTCATGTATTGCCAAATGCCTGTTCCTTTCAAGTTGTTCAAGCTATATCTTCAGTCACTTGTAAATTTAAACAATTTTAAGAGTTCACATAAAATTTTTGATTCTTATATGATATTGATCAGTTGCCCTCTTTTAATGATGATATTCTACCGACTTCTGTATCAACCTTAAAAGTTATACTAATTCTTAAGCATGGTATAGGTTCCTATATTAACGGGAAGGACTTATAAAAAAATTTATATACTATTGAAACCCCCAAAACAACTGAAGTGTCGAATCTCTTAAAAGATATATAAGGCTGCTATCCCAATGCGTTCATATCATACTGAATTTTATTGACAATTAAAGTAACAGTTTCCGCAGCTGAATGAAGTTTTTATAAGTTGAAGTTAATCAAGAGTTACCTGCGGTCGACGATGTCACAAAAAAGTTCGAAGAAGTTAACAAAGTTGTCTATTGAAATGGGATGTTAGATAATATCAATTTTGATATTGAAATTGTCTATTTCGCGTCGGATAGGGCATGGGGATCGATTTTTGTCGTTGTTGATGGTGTTTTTTAGACAAGGGGTAAAACCGTAAAACCTTACGTATAGCGTGACGTCACCGGTGAAACTAAACACATTTATTAGAAAATTTAGTGCAATTATGTAAAAATTACCAGGGTATCCTTTTTCAAATGCTAATTAGGGTTTCGACAGCTAAAACCTTGCGTCTATTCAAGTCGAACAACCATTGTGCATCATGGAAACCATGCCAAAACCAAGCCGCACAACCGTTTAGCACCATGGCAACCATGCCAAAACCAAGTCGCACAACCATTGCGCATCATGGCAACCATGCCAAGTGACGCTTGCAACCTACCATGCCAAACCGTGAAAACCAAGGGCCAAGCCGCCACACGCGCCATTGGCACATGCTAAGTGACCCTTGCAACCTAGCATGCAAAATCGTGCAAACCTAGGGCCAAGCCGCCACACGCGCCGTTGGCACATGTCAAGTGACGCTTGCAACCTAGCATGCTAATCCGTGCAAACCTAGGGCGAAGCAGCCACACGCGTCATTGGCACATGCCAAGTGACGCTTTCAACCTAGCATGCCAAACCGTGCAAACCTAGGCCCAAGCCACCACACGCGCCATTTCCACATGCAAAGTGAAGATTTCAACCTAGCATGCCAAACCGTGCAAACCTAGGGCCAAGACGCCACACGCGCCGTTGGCACATGTCATGCAACGCTTGCAACTTGGCATATCAAGCCATGAAACCTAGGTCCAAAGCCGCAACACGCGCCATGGGCACATGCCAAGTGACGCTTGCAACTTAGCATGCCAAACCATGCAAACCTAGGGCCAAGCCCCCACACGCGTCGTTGGCACATGCCAAGTGACGCTTGCAACCTAATATGACAAGCCGTGTAAACCTAGAGCCAAACCGCCACACGTGCCATCGGCACATGCCAAGTGACGCTTGCAACCTAGCATGTCAAACCGTGCAAACCTAGGGCCAAGCCGCCACACGTGCCATTGGAACATGCCAAGTGACGCTTGCAACCTAGCGTGCAAAACCATGCAAACCTAGGGACAAGCGGCCACACGCGCCGTTGGCACATGCCAAGTGACGCTTGCAACCTAGCATGCCAAACCGTGCAAACCTAGGGACAAGCCGCCACACGCGTCGTTCGCACATGCCAAGTGAGGCTTGCAACCTAGCATGCCAAGCCGTGCAAACCTAGAGCCAAGCCGCCACACGCTCCGTTGGCACATGCCAAGTGACGCTTACAACCTAGCGTGTTAAACCGTGCAAACCTAGGGCCAAGCTGCCACACGCGCCATTGGTACATGACAAGTGACTCTTGCAACCTAGCATGCCAAACTGTGCAAACCTAGGCCAAGCCGCCACACGTGTCGCTGAAACATGCCATGCAACGCTTTCAACTTGGCATACCAAGTCGTGCAACCTAGAGCCAAAGCCGCCACACGCGCCATAGGCACATGCCAAGTGACCCTTGCAACCTAGCATGCCAAACCATGGAAACCTAGGGCCAAGCCACCACACGCGCCATTGGTACATTCCAAGTGACGCTTGCAACCTAGCATGCCAATACGTGCAAACCTAGGGCCAAGCCACCACGCGCGTCATTTGTGCATGCAATGCAACATTTGCAACTTGGCATACCAAACCATGTAATCTAGGGACAATGTCTCCATACGCGCCATTGGCACATGCCAAGTGACGCTTGCAACCGAGCCTGACAAACCGTGCAAACTTAGGGCCAAGCCTCCACGCGCACCGTTGGCACATGCCAAGTGACGCTTGCAACCTAGCATGCCAAGCCGTGCAAACCTAGGGACAGTCCGCCACACGCGCCAATTGCACATGCCAAGTAACGCTTGCTACCTAGCATGCCAAACCGTGCAAACTTAGGGCCAAGCCGCCACACGCTCCATTGACACATGCCAAGTGACGCTTGCAATCTAGCATGCCAAACCGTGCAAACCTAGGGCCAAGCCTCCACACGCGTTGTTGGCACATGCCATGCAACACTTGCAACTTGGCATACCAAGCCGTGCAACCTAGGTCCAAAGCCGGCACACGCGCCATTGGCACATGCCATGCAACGCTTGCAACTTGGCATACCAAGTCGTGCAACCTAGGGGAAAAGCCGCCACACACGCCATTGGCACATGCCATGCAACGATTGTAACTTGGCATACCAAGCCGCGCAACCTAGGTCCAAAGCCGGCACACGCGCCATTGGCACATGCCATGCAACACTTGCAACTTGGAATACCAAGCCGTACATCCTAGGGCCAAAGCCTCCACACGCTCCATTGGCACATGCCATGCAATGCTTGCAACTTGGCATACCAAGCCGTGCAACCTAGAGCTAAAGCCGCCACACGCGCCATTGGCACATGCCATGCAACGCTTGCAACTTAGCATACCAATCTGTGCAACCTAGGTCCAAAGCCGCCAAACGCGCCATTGGTACATGCCATTCAACGCTTGCAACTTTTCATACCAAGTCGTGCAACCTAGGACCAAAGCCACCACACGCGCCATTGGAAAATGCCATGCAACGCTTATAACTTGGAATACCAAGTAGTGAAACCTAAAAACAAAGCCGTCATACGCGCCATTTGCATGCAACGCTTGCAACTTAGCATACCAAGTCGTGCAACCTAGAGCCAACGCTGCCACACGCATCATTGGCACATGCATGCAACGCTGGCAACTTGGCATACCAAGTCGTGAAACCTAGTGTCAAAGCCGCCATATGCGCCATTGGCACATGTCATGCAACGCTTGCAACTTGGAATACCAAGCCATGCAACCTAAGGCCAAAGACGCCACATCGCTCAATTGGCACATGCCATGCAACACTTGCAACTTGGCATACCAACCCGTGCAACCTAAGGCCAAAGCCGTCACACGATTCATTGGAACATGCCATTCAAAGCTTGAAATTTGGCATGCAACGCCTACATCAAAGGACACGATTCCTATTATGCAAAATCTCGACCGACGAAGGCCGCCACTGAGCCGGCAAGTCTCTCAAGCTCGACTTATTAAACACCAGCGACCTGTTACACGTTTTACACGAAAAAACTCGAGACATCAACACATGTCACAAACTGGGGGATGCTTTTTAGGGTTTTAGTTTGGCGGTTTACAGCGTGCGACATACACAAATTCCCATTTCAATACAGTGCATTAAGAATAAAACGGTTAGTAAACGCAGGAAGTAATGGTGAAACACTCTTTCATTATGGAACATCAATTCCATCAAATTCCATCGATACCAGGCTTTACCACCTCTTCCCATTTAACTCATCCGTTTATTTTCTTACGAGGCCAGAGTAAGTTTCACTTAGACTTGTATAAATAGGTCTTATACAGCCATTCTCCTCCTTTTTGTGACCGAAGCAAATCAGGAATTGTTATTTCTTAGTTTAGGCCAGATTTGTATAGATTCATATCTCAAATCTAAAGTACACCCGTGCAGTACATTTTTTTAGGGTTTACATTTGTTTCTCACTCACTCACCGAAATTACCATAATAGCAGAAACGATTCTCAACCATAAACAATTGGAGACCATAGCAGGAGGTTGATCTTTCAGTTATAATATCTGTTAGAGCATATCTCGGTCGAACTCACATGCGTTGCTATATCAAGCATGTTTTTCAATGTTAGAGATCAAAACTATATAATCTCGATATCTAGCCTATTAGCAAGTCTCGGACTAGGATAGGAAAAGTGGAGGTGAGCTCAAGGACTTCATGGGAATTCAACGACAACGAAGAAGATCTACACCAAGGAACCGTGGAACTTCATCAACAAAAAGGTATGTGAAGACTTGAACTTATCTGTCACTAAAAAGTCTATCTATTATATCTCCTACTTCTTATGAGACAAAGTCGTATGCTTTATAGACTAGATCAAACACACTAATATTTTGAGCTGACTATTCAATGCTTATATATTTCTCGAAATACGTATGTTGGTAAAGCTTTTCGCTTTAACCAAGTTTATATTTATCTTTCAATCGCGTAATTGAAAATTTCTCCGACATGAAGACAATCTGTGAATAACGGTTGGGATAGCGTTCTAAGAAAAATCCTCAATGATTGAAATGAGAGTAGATTACATAACCCTTGATCCGAAGTTATTTGAACTTTGTATAGCAAGTGTATTTGGTAGGATTAGGGAATTTGCTTTCCAAGTCCGCGAACTGCCGGAAGTTTTCAAACCCGATAATTTCTGCTGGGATTTCCGAAGATCATTGGTGTGGCGCAAGTCCGCGAACTGGCGGAAGTTCTCGACCCGAGAATTTCTGCTGAGTTTTGGAAAACTCAAACCGAAAGCTTAAGTCCGCGAACTTGTTTGTGAACTTAAGTGGTTGTAATCAAAGATTATGAGCTCTGGACATAAACATTAAATTACTAAGGAATGCATAATGCAAACCGTAGCTATAATGTTCATTGATCTGATTCAATAGAATCGATATCATCTAGAGTTCAATTTTGTCTTGTGTAGTTACATAAGATCTCATAGCAATTGAATGACTCTCTAACTAGTTCGTTTGAGTCAAGTGAACTAGTTATGATGAATGAGGAAACTGGTTAATATGAGGAGCTCATATGGTTTCCTTTTGGTTGTTATATTGAACCAACATGTATGTGAACGTTTGGGCCGTTTTTCACGAACCTGGAAAACGTTTATAAGTGTGTTTGACAAGCATTGTCCGATCTAACGGTTGAGAGATATTGGCTTGGATCTAAATGGGCGATGGATAATGTTTACTTAATTTTTAAGTAAAAATCCTGATTTGAAGGCTATAAATAGGAGACGTCTGTGAAGAGAAAAACTAATCCCCACACGCCTTTCTTGTGTGATACTAGTTTTCTCTAAGTTAAAGTCGATCTCCATTAACCCTTGAGTTTCTTCTTCAAATTCGGGTTAACTACTAAAAGACTTCATTTGGATTGTGAAGCCAAACCGATACTACTTTTGTCGTAGTTGTGTGATCAGATCTTACTTTTCTATTGTTAAGAATAAAATCGTTTTTGATTGGTTCGAGAACTAGTTTCTCTGATAGGTAAGATAAAGTATTCGCGAACATATTCGTCTCACTGTTCGTGAATCCTCGGTATTCTTCTTGTGTATTCAGGAATTAAGTATTGCGAGGTGATCGATTTATCTAGGTTGTTCTTCGGGAATATAAGACCGGATAAATTGATTGGTTCCTGTGCTACCTTGATTATATCAAAAAACGAAACAAAACCTAGGGTTTATCTGTGGGAGGAAGATTTATCCTTTGATAGACTTTTCTGTGTGAGACAGATTTGTTTATTATCAAGCTTGCGTTTTTGGGACGTAGAAACTCTTTGTTGTGGGTCAGATCAGCAAAGGGAATCGAGTACGTAGTATCCTACTGGGATCAGAGGCGTAGAGGTGCAACTATACCTTGTATCAGTGGGAGACTGGTACGGGTTCAATTATAGATAAGTCTGAAGTTAATTGGTAGTAGGCTAGTGTCTGTAGAGGCTTAATACAGTGTGTATCTAATCTGGACGAGGTCCCGGGGTTTTTCTGCATTTGCGGTTTCCGCGTTAACAAAATTTCTTGTATCTGTGTTATTTCTTTTCCGCATTATATTTGTTTATATAATTGAAATAATACAGGTTGTTCGTTGAAGCTTAATCAATTAGAGATCTAATCTTGTTATTGTTGATATCATTGATTAAAACTTGGATATTGGTTTTTGATACCGTCCAAGTTATATATCCTTGATTTGACTCGCAGATTTACATTTTCTTGAGTAACAATCAAGTTGAGGGATTGAGATATTAACTTGTTGATTTACTTTTAATTGATTGAGTCTTGTTGACTCTCTTAAAGGTTCATCCAAGTTTGTCCATACATATTTCTAAGTGAATTGTTGGGTGGTGTTGTTAGACCCCGCTTTTTCAATTGGTATCAGAGCATGCAAACACGTTAAAGACCTTATCTGTCAGTGTTTATAACGATCTGACTCTATGGACAAGAGTACTGTCTCTGAAAACACAATACCAGTTTAGGGTCATTCAATTATGAATCAAACATCTGTTACCATGGAGAATAACTCGAACATAAGTTCTTCGTCCGGGTCTGCACATGAATGGGAAAAATTACTTGATGAAGGATAGAGCGTTGATGAGGAAGTCTCTTAGTACATTATGATGTTTAATCATGACCTGAAATAAAAAAGGTCCACTTCATGTCTAAGAAGGTGGTGGTTATGGTGGTAGTGGTCAGTGGTGGTTATGGTCGGAGGTGGTCAGTGGTGGTTTGAAGGTGGTGGTTATGGTCGGAGGTGGTTGGTGGCGGTGGTGGTCGGAGGTGGTTGGCGCTGCCTGTGGTAGTCGGAGGTGCTTATTTTAATACTGCTGGGCCTAAATTTATTTTTTATTTAATTATGGGCTTGACAAGACGCATAAGAGTGTCAAGGTCTTTTAATAACTAGGGGCCTAGATTTAAACTTCTTTTAATTAAGGGCCTCATATTATGGGTTATCCATGGGTTGGGCCTGAGCCTAATTTCCCCTTCTAGATTTTAAATTTTATTTTTGAATTCCTTGTAATATCTGCGGCTAAAGTGCTTTCCCATCTTCGTTAGAGATTAAATAGTTTTATCGTTTGGTTATTTGTACAGTGGTTACATGGTAGCTATCCTCATTTATAAAATTGTATTGGATGGTAAAATAAAGAAAGGTCAATCTTGAGACAAGGTTAGCATCTTCTCTATCACTATCATTTTCTCAATTATGTTCTCCTGTACTCTTCAGATATCTTGTTAATCATTTTTCCTTGAGTTAAAATTCCCCTTATTTTAAAACCATATTGTTTGAATCCCATCATCATATATTCGAACATGCTCAAGCATAACCCAATTTGTACATGTATCAGGCAGGTAGAAGCGAATGGTGTATGGAGATTTAGACAGCTTCGGGGTAATGTAAGTACATGTTTCATCTCTCGCCACATGTCCAAAAGATACACGTGGAAGACATGTAATCTGAGGCATCAAAGAACGATGTCACGCATGGACAATCAAGAGGCATCCGTCATCAAGATGAGATTATCATCAGACAGATCCAATGGCTAAGGATCCAGGAGTATCGAGATACCAAACCCCCGCGAAGTACTAAAGAACACCCAAGGAGTACATTACCCATCTCAAGGAAGATCCAAGATCAACGGCCAGGGTCGATCTAACTGACGCGGATGTAACAGGAATAGAGGACGCTTGTCTGGCGCGTGTGGACATCCCAACCACCCGCATTAAATGTTCTGAGCAGCATAAGTGTCTCTCATCCTGTAGAAGACACGAGGATCACCCTTCGGCATATCGCACAAAACGCAGGAGCATCGTAGAAGATGAGGATATCTGCGTTATTGGCACAAAGCACAAGACGATAAGATCCCAACGGCCTTAACTGATGGACCCCATGTTATAAACCTATAAATACCCCTCTCCACTAAGAGATAGGGGGTCGACCAATTGAGGAGGACTAGAAAAGAATAAGAAAGACAAAGTTATGAAGAGTAACTAAGAGCCTGATCCCGCAGACTTTGTGTAAACCTTAAAGCCACTCGACTATTCATGTAATTCATTAATACATAGTGAAACACCAACCCCTTAGATGTAGGCCTTAGTGCTGAACCACGTAAATCTTCGTCTCTTTTCTTTCATCACTTTATATTCGATATATGTGTTACATGTTCTTCTTATGAACTTCGATATTTACATGTTCTAAGGATAAATGAGTCTTATCTGTGGTAGTTATGATTAGGCAATGATAAGCCCGGAGGCTTTGAGTCAATGAATCAATACAACCACATCTATTGCATTTTCTACTTACATCGTATATAAAAATTATATGAGAACATCGTTTGTGGACACGAAGATGCCATCGTGATTTCCGTTTTCACAATCTTGCGCTAGAAACAGGGACTTTGTCCCGGTAAAAGATTTATCTTATCCTGTGATTTAAACACATGTCCTTGGTTCCAAGCATCATTCTTTGAAAATAGCAATTCTTCGGGTACCTTTTTCCATTTTTAACTCTTTACCCGATGACTTCCTGGCATATCTGTGCTTTTATAAGCGTTTTCAAGTTTTTTCCTTTGAGAAAATAAAATCTATGAACAGATCCATGCATTTCTCGACAGATCTGTGCTTTTATAAGCGTTTTCAAGTTTTTTCCTTCAAAAATAAAATAAAAATAAGATCTATGAACAGATCTGTGACTTTCTCAGTGGATTTGCATCTCCGAAATTATCTTTAGAGCACTTTTACTGGCTCATACACTTATTAGATCTGTATTGTCGAAAATAACTTTAGATTGCAGTGTCTTCGGCAGATTTAAATCTTCGAATTTTCTCACAACCTCTTTTTGAAAACCTTACGAGGAAGAATAACACCTTTTTCGCCTTTGGGATCGAATTTATATAACCATGCTAATGAATCCCCCGTGGATCTATCATTTTAGTTTGTCCTCTATATTCTGCAAAATACATCGGCAATGGAAAAGAACAAAAATATAGAAAAAAACGAAGGCCTCATCAAAAGAGACACCGAGGACAACACCGGTTATGACGAGGATCAAACAGAAGGGTGAAAAACTTGTGACAGGTGACAAGACACGGAACAAAGCTGAAAGCACGATGCCTTTAGACGCCAGCGCTATTGCAGCGGAAGCACTAAATGCAGCAGCTGCCAAGGCCGGAGCATCAAAGACAGCGGCATATAAAGTAATAGCTTCCAAAGTGACCGCTTCCACCCGACCGCACGAAAAGCGTGAAGGGATGACAGAGTCAGTGATAGAGCAGACTCCCTACGGGATGCCACTCACCAATGAAAAGAACGTTCCCCTACAAGTTGAACAACCACTTGTAGTAGTAAGTATACCCGCGCAACAACAGGTAGAACTTCCAAACCCGTCAGAACCAGTGATACAAGTTATCGACGAAGACCTTACGAAAGCACCTGTTGGACAAATGCGAGTGGGGCCTCCAAATCAAGGATCAAACCTTTCTGCTCGGATGATGGAGGAACTCGAAGAGTTTAGAAAGAACCAAAAGACATACGCAGATGTCATAGCTCTGTTATCTCAATAGAACCAACAAATCAAAGAGAAGATCATCCATAGCGTAGAGGTCTAAAACCAACACAGCGAAGCCAATTCTAGGGCACCAGTGCAGAACCGGGATCGAAGGATGATAGTTGCTGACAGCTCAACACTGGTAGGCTTCTAAAAGGTCCTAAAAATTATCCCCGGCCAAAAACTTGGTGGGTCCGGAGATATGTATAAAATTAAGCGCAATAAAAACGCGGGCCTACAGTAATACCGCAAGTGCACGGTCGTCGGTTGTAGCTCGTGCAAGTACGGGTCGATCCACAGAGATCGGGTGTGTTTTGTAGTTTCTAGCTAATTGGGTTCCTAAATTGCTGTTGGGCTTTGAATATTTTTGAAATGGGTTGAACTGAGCTTGGGCTCAGTTGCTCTTTGAAGTGTAAATGGGCTTGTGATTGAAGTTGGCTTTGGCCTTATTCCTAAGAATGAACTGGCCTTAGTCTTTTGAGTTAGGCTTTTGGGTTAAGCCCACAGTTGAATGGTTTGGGTTTTGGTTTGAGCTGGGCCTGTGGTCTTTCAACAATTTACAATGGGCTTTTGTTTTGGTCTTCTGGTGAGCTCAAGTTGTGCTCTGGGCTTTTGGGCTCAATGGGATTGAGCTAAAAGTGGACTGTGGCTGGATTTGAGGATCTGTGGCTTAGTGAACTGTGGCTGGGCTTAGTGAACTGTGGGCTTGGGGAGGAAGCAGCAACAGCAGCAGTAGCAGGGCAGCTGCAAGGGAGGAAAAGGCAGCTGCAGCACAAGGCAATGCAAGTAGTAGCAGTGGGAACAACAAGGCAGAGGCAAGTGCACAGCAAGGCCAAGGAAACAACAGCAGCAACAGAGTTGCAGCAAGCCAAGGGAAGTAACAAGAAAAGAAGTAGCAGCAATAGCACAAGCAAGGAAGAAAACAGTGTAAACAAGGTAATGAGTAACAAAACAGTGAACAAAATGGAACAAAGTGAAAGTGACACAAAGGCAATTCGCCTAAGGCAGGGAAGATGGTGAAACTAACAGTGATAATAATGCAAGTAGTAGCAGTGGCTCTAGGCATACCAATGGAATGGGAGGAGAATTAGCTTGCTATGAGCACTAATTCCTCTCATTGCTCAATCACAACAATGCAATAGAGTTAAGCAAATACATGGAGTGGGAAGAAAATTAGCTTGCTATGAGCACTAATTTCTCCCCACTGCTCAATCAAAACAGTGCTTCAAAGGCTTCTAGCCTAGCATTCCATCAAACTAACATTACATGACAGTGAATTGAAACAACAAATGAACATTTAACTAACAGTGAGCAACAACAGTGAACTAACATGACAAATTAAAATTAAACAGGAACACATTAAACAGGAAATTAAAACATGAAATTAACAAGAACATAACAAACATTTGAACTACTAAACAGAGAATTAAAATTGCCAAACAAGAACCCTAAAAATTAACAGTGCAATTAAAATTGGAACCAAAAAAAAGAAATTAAACCTAATTGGTAACTTGGCTAGTCCAAGAACACCCCTAACAGTAGCAACAACATCCATATTTATAGTTTACAACAAACCCTAAATTTTCGAAACCCTAAATTGAAATTAGGGTTTTCTCAAATTCCCAAAATTACTCACTGATTTCTGTTGATTTGCGTCTAACCCACGCTTTATCTTCTTCTTCTGCTCCTGTCTCTTCAAGTTTTGTCCCCTCTTTCGATTGTGTAACCCTAGCTTCTCACTGTTCTAGCTTGTAGCACCTAGTTTGATGCTAAAAACGAGACAAGGGAGAAACTTGGGATGGGGTGGTGATGTACGGTGTGGTGTGGTGGCTGTTGCGACAAGGAAGAGAGGCAGGAGCTAGAGTTGCAGAGCTCTGCAACTGTCGGGTGAAGGAGAAGGAAAAGAAAGAGAAGGGAAGAGGAAGAATGAGGTTGGTTCGATAGTTTTAGGGTATGGGATGTTCTGGTGTGAGGCGGGTCCATCAAGAGGTGATGTTTCGTGAGATGGGCCGTGGGATGTGAAGCTGGTAGGTGGATCGGATGGTTCCTCCTGAAGAGGCTGGTAGCGACCGTCAGATTTTTTTGATACAACGAAGTTAACGGCTCTAGATGGGGTTAGGTGTTGTAGTGTTAAGCGGAAGTATCGGGATTTGATGAGCAGGAAAATAAGCGACCGTAGGATCTAAATGTGATCTAATCTGAAGGCTTGGAATTTAGGCACTATGGTGTTTGGTAGGGACTTCAGATTTTGATGCACGATAAAGAAGCGACCATTGGATGTTGAGATGGATCCAATCTAACGGCTGAGAATGGAGGCGGGTATGGATATAGAAAATGGGTTTGGGTAAGGGTTTTGGACCTAGGGTATGCCAAGCCCATATCTTCTTTAAGAACAATTCTTCCTTCTTGAGCCCATTCCTAGGTTTTTGGACTTGTGCGCACCATTCTTTGCGGCTTCCTTGCGTAATTTCTTCCGGCTTTTCACCACTCTTCAGCTCTTTTCCGCTCCGCAAGTCATCCAGACTTTATTTATTACCTAAAAATGCAAAATTAAGTAAGAAAAATATTTATTCTTGAAAACAATGAAAATACAGAATATGGGATAAAATGTAGAATTAATGCACAAAAGATGAGTAAATGCCAACAAAAAGGGATAAAATATATACAATATTTGGTACTCATCAAATACCCCCAAACCTGAATTTTACTTGTCCTCAAGTAAAACAAAACTAAGGAAATCCTACCTATACCACTGTCGCTGGTCTCTCGAATGCATTTAGCGTATGCACTAAGCCTTTTAAACCACTAAGTGTCCCTAGTGGACGAGTTGAAGTCTCGTGAAGGTTTACCAGAGGTGTGCCTACAAAACCTAAGGACAAAATATGAGCTCAGATTCCATCAAATGTGACATGTGCAAAACAGTTTAAGCTCACAGCAAAATGGAGATGTCAATCTAGCTATCAAAGGCACAATCCTAGCACTGATAACAAATAAAGACATGTGATAAGAGTGTAAAGTGTATCTACACATGTGTAAAGAAAGATCTGAAGTTATGACTACTAATGACCAAGAGATAGTTTCTCAGGCTAAGAACCAAGGTCGAAATCTAGCTAGCTGTCCGGACTTTACGAGAATTGTGAATGAGTTGGAGGTATTTCACAATTGCTCGCGTTGTACATCAATGGCATACACCCTCCTTGCTTATTACAATGAAACAACAAAAGATGACTATTTACATGACTCTTATTTACATTGACTACTCTCTTTTTATTTTTGGAACAAGAGATGATGGAATTGATAAATACTTGATTTTTTTTTGTATTTTCTGATATTTTTTTTTTTTTTTTTTTTTTTTTTTTTGAATATACATCGTTTTTTTTTTTTTTTTTTTTTTTTTTTTGAAGGAAACACTTTTGATACATATACAAAAGGAAACAAAAGATTACATGACACTTTGCAAGAGGTAGCCCTTTTTGATGCACCCAGTTAAATTCGATGGTTGTCTTTCTTAATGTAACCTCCACCTTCTATCCCAACCAACCAAAGAACAAGCTAGTCAAGTTTCGTTCAGTATTCTAAAGTGATTGGCAATCGTAACTTCCTATCAAACACCTTGAAGATCGAGGCCATACATGTATTGGTAGATCGTGCGCGTGCAAATTTCTTATCACTATGTGAATTGTGCTAGAATCAGGGTGCCTAAATATCTAGACTAAGACTCCTAATAAAAATACATATTTGCACAAGAGTCAACATTTCAAGGTAAATGAGCTCCATTTTTTTTTATGATTTTTTTAATTTTTTTAATTTTGATTTTTTAATTTTTTTGGAATTTTTCAATTTTTTCAAAAAGAAGAAGGAGTTCGTTTTCAATTATGGCATATTATCATGGTATCTACTCTATACCCCCAAACCTAAACTAAACATTGTCCTCAATGTTTCAAAATATGGAAAGAATTAAAATGCAACATATGGAAAGGGACATGCTGAGTAGAGTAAAAGGAGAGAGAATACCCGATTTCGGCGAAAGCAGAATTAAAACTCCGTTATTCAAGGCAAAAATCCAACATATTTCAGCCGAGATCATATTGGATTAGCAAAATAATACAAAAGGAACAAAAGGGTTTTTAAGAAATTTTATCTACTGGATTATATACAAAAAATTCACCATACACTAACAATCTAAAGAGTTGAGGATCAACCCAAAAGAAAAAGTGTAGAGACATAGAAAGTTTCAAAACACTAAAATTGGACTTAAATGGGAGTGAGAGTGAAAAACCGAATGAATCACCCCTAAACCAAATTTCAACAGGTTTACTTTTAAGCACAAAATCTAATTTTAGGGGTTCAGGATTCAAAAGGTCTAACTCATAATGGACTGTTTTCGGGATGGGCAAAGAAATGCATTCCAACTGTGGCTCTTTAAAAGTGTTATATTTTGAAGCAAAATAGTCCAAGAGGACTTGGGAAGCACACAGTTCCAATCCTAGATTAGGAATTTTCAGAAAAATTGGTTTACAATATGGTACAAACCAAATCTAGGTTGGGTGGAAGGCCATCAGATTGTGACTTAGGTAGAAGAATAGGCATATCATTATCAATCAAATCAAAATCTCCTAACTCATCTACACATGTCACATCATGCTCACAATCATCAATCAAATTGGCAAGATCACAATCAGAATTATCAACATCATCAACAGATTTATTCGTATCGGCACATCAGGGGAAACATCACATGGAATACTAGAAGAAATATCATGCATTAAGGTCGGGGCAGAGAAGCCTAATGTATTTGAACCCAAAGGTTCCATAACATTTTCAGTATAGACATGTTCTTCTAACATAACATCATAATCATCATCATCATCATGATAGGATTTTGCAATCTAGGATAATTTTCAATCCTAAGGTCGGAGCTATTACAAGAATAAAACTCTAATTCATGGGGGTGACTCATATCATGTGGTGTTGTTCCTGTTTCCCTAACGGATTCCCATTGATGGGTTTTCTCTGCAATCTCGGCTAAAAAATTCCATGCATCATCCACAGATTTATCAATAAACTCACCATTACACATAGACTCAACCATGGTTCGAGATTTAAAGTCTAGTCCCTCATAGAGGATGACGACAAGTCTCCACTTCTCAATTCCATGGTGCGGACATTCACTCAACAAATCATTAAAACGTTCAAAATAGTGAAAAACAGTTTCCTCATCCAATTGGACAAAACAATTGATACTTTGACGAATAGCGATGGTCCTATGATGTGGAAAGAATTTTTGAAAAAGATCTGTGAGTTGGTCCCAAGTGTGATTGATTGTGGTCTCAAACCGTAAAACCATGTTTTGGCCCTTTCCTTTAAAGAAAATGTAAACAAACGCAATTTCAGAGAGTCTTCGGACATATGATCAGGTTGCATAGTCCGACAAATTTGTTCAAACTCTCTTACATGAGTATAGGGGTTCTCAGAATCGAACCCTCGAAATATAGGAAGTATTTGTATCATGCTTGCATTTATTTTAAAAGGGTTATTGGTTTGAGGTAATACAATACATGATAATGGAATTTTTATTGACGGATACATGTATTCATGGAGAGCATGAGGTTGGCCCATTTTGAAAAGACACAAAGCCCACTATTTGGTTTTAATGGGTTTTCAAAAATTTGGTTTTTATGGGTTTGGATTTTTGGGAAAAATTTGGTTTTGGTGAATAAAAGAAATTTGGTTTAAAATTGGGAGCAAAAGAAAATTTGGTTTTTTTTTTTTTTTTTTTTTTTTTTTTTTTTTTTTTTTTTTTTTTTTTTTTTTTTTTTTTTTTTTTTTTTTTTAAAAAGGAAAAAGTAAAGTTAATTTTTTTTTTTTTTTTTAGAAAAAAAAGAAAATAAAATTTGGTTTTTGAATGGGAGCAAGCCCACTGTTTGTTTTGCGTTTGCTTTGGCTCCGCTTGGTTGAAAACTTTTGGTGGAACTGAGTCCAAAATCTCGGCCTAGAATTTGGGTACTCGGCCCACTAACGAGTTCAACTAGCGTGATCGGTTACAAGCTCAGCTGGGTTTAAACCCAGAATACAAAATACAAGTCCAATGGAAGAATTTAAACAAGCCCACACAAAATAAATACAAGCCCACAAATTAAACAACAAGCCCAAAAATAATTAATTACAAACCCAAAATAAAAAAAATAAAAAGCCCAAAAAATTGGGTTAATTATTACAAGCCCACAATTAAAGAAATTTGGAAGCCCACAGGTTGGGTTCTCTCAATGGAATGGGTTTAGGCTTACCTTTTTAGCACAGCCCAGCTGCTCTGATATTGTTGCAAAAACCCAGTTGGGTTTTGGTTCTTTTCCTTGGTGGCGTCCCAGCAGAGAAAAAAAAACAGGTTCAGAACAGCAGGTCCAACAACAAATGAAATGAAGCAGATGCAGATGCAAATGCTATGCAGTGAAATGCAAAATTAGCTAATAAAACAACAAGAAAAACACAGCACCAATCCCCGGCAGCGGCGCCAAAAACTTGGTAGGCTTCTAAAAGGTCCTAAAAATTATCCCCGGCCAAAAACTTGGTGGGTCCGGAGATATGTATAAAATTAAGCGCAATAAAAACGCGGGCCTACAGTAATACCGCAAGTGCACGGTCTTCGGTTGTAGCTCGTGCAAGTACGGGTCGATCCACAGAGATCGGGTGTGTTTTGTAGTTTCTAGCTAATTGGGTTCCTAAATTGCTGTTGGGCTTTGAATATTTTTGAAATGGGTTGAACTGAGCTTGGGATCAGTTGCTCTTTGAAGTGTAAATGGGCTTGTGATTGAAGTTGGCTTTCGCCTTATTCCTAAGAATGAACTGGCCTTAGTCTTTTGAGTTAGGATTTTGGGTTAAGCCCACATTTGAATGGTTTGGGTTTTGGTTTGAGCTGGGCCTGTGGTCTTTCAACAATTTACAATGGGCTTTTGTTTTGGTCTTCTGGTGAGCTCAAGTTGTGCTCTGGGCTTTTGGGCTCAATGGGATTGAGCTAAAAGTGGACTGTGGCTGGATTTGAGGATCTGTGGCTTAGTGAACTGTGGCTGGGCTTAGTGAACTGTGGGCTTGGGGAGGAAGCAGCAACAACAGCAGTAGCAGGGCAGCTGCAAGGGAGGAAAAGGCAGCTGCAGCACAAGGCAATGCAAGTAGTAGCAGTGGGAACAACAAGGCAGAGGCAAGTGCACAGCAAGGCCAAGGAAACAACAGCAGCAACAGAGTTGCAGCAAGCCAAGGGAAGTAACAAGAAAAGAAGTAGCAGCAATAGCACAAGCAAGGAAGAAAACAGTGTAAACAAGGTAATGAGTAACAAAACAGTGAACAAAATGGAACAAAGTGAAAGTGACACAAAGGCAATTCGCCTAAGGCAGGGAAGATGGTGAAACTAACAGTGATAACAATGCAAGTAGTAGCAGTGGCTCTAGGCATACCAATGGAATGGGAGGAGAATTAGCTTGCTATGAGCACTAATTCCTCCCATTGCTCAATCACAACAATGCAATAGAGTTAAGCAAATACATGGAGTGGGAAGAAAATTAGCTTGCTATGAGCACTAATTTCTCCCCACTGCTCAATCAAAACAGTGCTTCAAAGGCTTCTAGCCTAGCATTCCATCAAACTAACATTACATGACAGCGAATTGAAACAACAAATGAACATTTAACTAACAGTGAGCAACAACAGTGAACTAACATGACAAATTAAAATTAAACAGGAACACATTAAACATGAAATTAAAACATGAAATTAACAAGAACATAACAAACATTTGAACTACTAAACAGAGAATTAAAATTTCCAAACAAGAACCCTAAAAATTAACAGTGCAATTAAAATTGGAACCAAAAAAAAAGAAATTAAACCTAATTGGTAACTTGGCTAGTCCAAGAACACCCCTAACAGTAGCAACAACATCCATATTTATAGTTTACAACAAACCCTAAATTTTCGAAACCCTAAATTGAAATTAGGGTTTTCTCAAATTCCCAAAATTACTCACTGATTTCTGTTGATTTGCGTCTAACCCACGCTTTATCTTCTTCTTCTGCTCCTGTCTCTTCAAGTTTTGTCCCCTCTTTCGATTGTGTAACCCTAGCTTCTCACTGTTCTAGCTTGTAGCACCTAGTTTGATGTTAAAAATGAGACAAGGGAGAAACTTGGGATGGGGTGGTGATGTACGGTGTGGTGTGGTGGCTGTTGCGACAAGGAAGAGAGGCAGGAGCTAGAGTTGCAGAGCTCTGCAACTGTCGGGTGAAGGAGAAGGAAAAGAAAGAGAAGGGAAGAGGAAGAATGAGGTTGGTTCGATAGTTTTAGGGTATGGGATGTTCTGGTGTGAGGCGGGTCCATCAAGAGGTGATGTTTCGTGAGATGGGCCGTGGGATGTGAAGCTGGTAGGTGGATCGGATGGTTCCTCCTGAAGAGGCTGGTAGCGACCGTCAGATTTTTTTGATACAACGAAGTTAACGGCTCTAGATGGGGTTAGGTGTTGTAGTGTTAAGCGGAAGTATCGGGATTTGATGAGCAGGAAAATAAGCGACCGTAGGATCTAAATGTGATCTAATCTGAAGGCTTGGAATTTAGGCACTATGGTGTTTGGTAGGGACTTCAGATTTTGATGCACGATAAAGAAGCGACCATTGGATGTTGAGATGGATCCAATCTAACGGCTGAGAATGGAGGCGGGTATGGATATAGAAGATGGGTTTGGGTAAGGGTTTTGGACCTTGGGTATGCCAAGCCCATATCTTCTTTAAGAACAATTCTTCCTTCTTGAGCCCATTCCTAGCTTTTTGGACTTGTGCGCACCATTCTTTGCGGCTTCCTTGCGTAATTTCTTCCGGCTTTTCACCACTCTTCAGCTCTTTTCCGCTATGCAAGTCATCCAGACTTTATTTATTACCTAAAAATGCAAAATTAAGTAAGAAAAATATTTATTCTTGAAAACAATGAAAATACAGAATATGGGATAAAATGTAGAATTAATGCACAAAAGATGAGTAAATGCCAACAAAAAGGGATAAAATATATACAATATTTGGCACTCATCAAACACCACCCAATCGAAGAGGTGTGCGGGGGAGTCGAATATCCGACCCATACTATAACCGTGACACGTCAGACTATTTCGATGAGGACACTTCAATACCCCAGCGGTCGAAGCTAGAACAACCCTCCATTCAGGATGAACACTTCCTAGAAATGGAGAGTCTTCGTGCTGAAATGTTGGTAGAAATCAATTAGCTCAAAGCCCGACAAGGGGGCGGAAGATTAGAACAAGTTGTGAAGGAAGCAAATATTACTCCGTTGACGCATCATCTAGCCAAGGATGTCATTCCACAAAAATGTTATGTCTCATCCTTTGAATGTTACGACGGATCCAGTGACCCCGTAACACATCTGCGGTATTATAACCGAATGATGGCACGATGGAATTATGACGAAGCCATACCCTGCAGATATCTCCCTTCAAGCCTGAAAGGGTCCGCATTGTCCTGGTTCGACAATCTAAAGCCTAATTTTATTGACTCTTATGACCAGCTCACCAAAAAGTTCATGGCCACTTACATGTACAACAATGTTGTCAATACAGGGATGGGCAAGCTTTTTTCACTCGCAATCAAGTACAAGGAGACCATTAGAGAATACACTGACATATGGCACAAGATTTGTCAAGCCATAGGGAATGTGGATCCAGTGGTTAGCATCAATTGTTACAAGTGGGGACTAGACAAGATGATTTCTTTATTCGTAGAGATCCACGGTTCCATCCCAGCCACAGAAGGATACCTCCGGATAATCATAGAGGAGTATGCAATACTGGAAGAAATCTATCGTGAAAACCCCAGATCCCATGCTCAGCGACCTCCGCTGACCAATTCCGCAGAAAAAACCAGCGGATCTAAAAAAAGGAACTCACCGGAACGACCCAACGGAGATAGAAGAGAAAAAAGGGATGATCGGAGGAAGGATGATCGGAAATTCGAAGACCAGGTCTACATGAATCTAAATACTAGCTATTCGCGCATCTTGAAAGAAAGCAAGGATGGAGAAAATATTGACTGGCTCTGGTCCAAGGGGAACAACCCCCTAGATCATAAAAATCCAAAGAATACTGCGAGTATCACTGCTTCAATGGCCACCAGACGATAAAGTGCAAAAATCTCAAGATAATGATTCAAAAATTGATTGATGCAGAAGATCTTAAGCAGTACGTGGAAAGAGCTGAAACCGTAGACAAAGCCAAACGAAGAAAGCAAGTTAAGCTACCCGAAGCAAACCATACTATTAACACCATATCGTGCTCCGAGACCATGGAGCCATCTCTCACTGCTCAAATAGGGAAGAGGTTGAGAAAACAATTCGAAGATTATTGTGAGCTATACAAAATCGATGTGAAAGAAGTGGACGAACATGAGCAGTGGATGGACACACCCATGGTCTTCGATGCTAAATATGTCGAAGAAGATACGGAGGACCATAACGACCCGTTGGTCCTTACTTTACCTGTGGCAGGGTGCAACATTAGGAAAATCCTCATCAATGGGGGAAGCTCAGTCAATGTTTTGTTCTACGATACATTCAAACGGATGGAGCCAAACGATGAGCAGCTCCTGACTTCGTACTACACAATCTATGGCTTCAATGGAGCAGCCATGAAGCTATTGGGAGACATCGTCTTGAAAGTAGACGCAAGACCAATGAAGGTTGATACCCTTTTTAGCGTGGTGGATGCACCGTCACTATATAATGCCATAATTGGATGCACATGGGTACATAAGCTCAAAAGAGTGGATGCTACCTACCACCAATACCTAAGATTTCCAACCCCCCAAGGGGTGATGGAAATAAAAGGAGACCAAGTTACTGCGCGAGAATGCCAAGATCTGCAGAACCATCTCAACAACGAGCAAGACGAACAAAGAAGATCCCGGAGATCTCGAAACAAGGCAGCATCTAAAGAGAAAGTGATTGACGACTACTTGGAGAAAATCTCTGGAAGAAGCCTTTCAAAATAGAACACAGTTGGAAATGCGGAAGCTAGTACCTCGACTACAAAAGAAGGGGGCGAACCTACCAAATAACAATTAAAGAACGTTCCTCACTTAGGGGAACCAAAGTCCATGTTCACGCCTTTGGAAGCAGTAAAAGAAGTTAACACAGGGACTGAAGAAATCCAAAGATGATCAATATAAGAACTCTGATATACAAAGAAAGGGAAGCATCTTTGATAAAGCTTCTCAAGGAGTACGCAGACGTCTTCGCGTGGAAAATAACTGACATGCCCGAAATAGTTCCGAAGACTATCCATCTTGAGATTCGTATAAAACCAGGCACCCCACCTGTAAGGCAAAAAGTGCGGAAAGTAGCAACTGAGTACCACAAAGCCGTCGAGACAGAGTTGCGCAAGCTGCTGGAAGCAGGATTCATAAAGGAAGTCAAATATCCTACAGGGATTTCGAATATGGTCATCGTAGCGAAAAAGAACAGAGGGGTTAGAATATGCATCGATTTTACCAACCTCAACAAGGCGTGCCCTAAGTATAGCTACCTGTTACCTAGCATCGACCAATTGGTTGAAGCTGTGGAAGGATACGAAGAACTATCATTCATGGATGGATATTCTGGGTACAACCAATTATTCTTAGCAGAATAAGATCAACAACACACGACATTCTACACCCCGCATGGACTCTACTTCTATGTGAGGATGCCCTTCGGACTTCGAAATGCAGGGGAAACATACCAAAGAATGGTCGATTCCATCTTTAAACCTTGGATTGGGAATACCTTGGAAGTCTATGTCGACGACATGCTCGTCAAAATAAGATGCGTAAATATCACCATCAAGACCTAAAGGATATATTCGAAGCAATGAGGAAGCATAACATGAAAGTAAACCCAGAAAATTGCACCTTCGGCGTCACGTCCGGCAAATTCCTCGGATATCTGTTGACGAAGAGAGGTATTTAAGTGGATCCTGCGAAGATTCAAGCCATCGTGAACATGCCATCACCAAGAAACCTGAAAGAAGTCAAGAAGCTCAATGGGTTCCTAGCAGCATTGGGAAGGTTTATATCCATATCTTCGGATAGATGTAAACATTTTTTCAACATACTCAAAAAAGGAAGCAAATTCGAATGGACGGTCGAATGCGAAGAGGCTTTTCAGAGTATCAAGAAATATCAGTCTGAAATCCCAATCTTGCAAAAGCCTGACCCCGACGAGGTGTTGGCCCTATACATAGCAGGAACCGAAGTCCCAGGTCCTAGCAGATTTCTTGGCTGACCTGCCACTAGATAATAAATAAGAAGTCCGCATAGAAGGGTGGAAAACCGCAGGGACGCCATAGATCGATACGGGTAAAGACCCAGACAACATCCTCGATCCCACAAATCCAAGACAATGGGAAATCTTCGTTGATGGGTCAAAGAATAGAGAATGTGCGGAAATGGCATCGTTATCACCACTCCTACGGGGGATAGGATCATGCACACATTCAGATTAGAATTCAAGGGGCACACGAACAATATTGTCGAGTACGAAGCTGTGGTGCACGCCCTCCGTATAATAATAAAGATGGTAATAATTGATGTACGTCTGACGAGCGATTCGCAACTGGTCATACGGCAGATAGGGTTCAAATACAAGGTGTATGATGAAACCTTGATGGCATACATGGCCCTAGTCCAGACACTGGCATCCCAGATACGAAAAATTAAGTTTCGGCACTTATGAAGAAAAGATCTTAGACATGCAGATGCCTTGGCCTACATATCATCCATGCTTAAGAAAGAAGACATCAAAAGCAATCAAAGTAACAAGATTGTATGAACCTTCGGTTGTTTCCCTGGAGTTCTGCGCTGCTAATCAAAAAGAGAATATAGAAGAAGATATCTCAGACGATGATGTAGGAGAACACATCACCGACGACTTCCAAGAAGACGATATCATGACAATAGCAGACGAAGACGATGATTACAGTCAAGAAAAAGATTGGAGGTCAGAGATTCACCTTTTTCTCAAAGAAGGAACACTTCTTGCGGACCTAAAACAGACCCGTAAACTACAATCAAAAGAAGGCATATACGACCTAAGAGACGGAATCTTGTACAAATAATCATTCCTCGCACCTCTGTTATGATGTCTATCCAGGTTCGAGGGGCATCTGGTTCTGAAAGACATACATCATGGGGACGCAGGGAACCACAGCGGAATGAGGTCTCTGGCATACAAGGCAAAAACTCAGGGATACTATTGGCCAACTATGATACGGGACGCGGCCAGAATGTCAAGGAGATGCGAAGAATTCCAGCGGTTTTCCAGAAGAATCCATGCACCAGCCACAAAGCTAAATTCTGTGGATAGCCCGTGGCCATTCAGAAAATGGGGCATAGACATCGTAGGTCCCCTGATCCAAGGATCATGGAAAAGACGATTCTTAATAGTATCCACGGATTATTTTAGAAAATGGGTAGAAGCCAAGGCATTGTCAAGAATCCACGACTCGAACGTCTTCACATTCATCTTTCAAAACATCATCTGTAGATTTGGCATCCCAGCCGAGATAGTTTCTTACAATGGCAAACAGCTACAGGGAAAAAACATTTACCTACTCTTCGATACTTTGAAAATTCGAAAGAACAAGTCAACACCGATGTACCCTCAGAGCAATGGAAAAGCAGAAGCCACGAATAAGACCCTCACACTCATTCTCAAAAATCAGCTGGACGAATATAAAGGACGATGATGTGAACAATTACACAACGTTCTATGGGCATACAGAACAACCATAAGATCAGCCACGGGGGAATCTCCTTTCCCACTCACGTATGGAGCCGAAGCTGTCATTCCGACGGAAATCCTTATGCCAACCACGAAGACTGAAGCATGGGAAAAGAATCTCACCACGGATATGATGTTGGACAGACTCCATGACCTCGAAGAGGGGAGGGAAGCGGCATTACAGAAGATGGAAAATTACCAACGAAGGCCAGCGAGGGAATACAATAAAAGGGTTAAGCTTAGAAATTTTGTAGAAGGGCAGTATGTGCTGAGAACTATTCGCCAATACCAACGAGAAAATAAGTGGGGAAAGTTAGCGCCAACATGGGGAGGACCTTTTGTCATACATGATATCGCAGGGAATGGATCCTACTACCTGCGCAACCTAAAAGGGGAAGTCCTCAGACACCCATGTAACGCAAAATATCTCAAGCCATTCTATCCGTAGAGGCAACGCAGCACTGCATCTGCGTGAAGAACATAAGAAGAAGAAAACGGCGTTAGGTAAATATGATTTTATCTCTGGACGAGGAATAACAGAACTCAACCTATCAATCAAACAAGCTTTCGGAAAAATTTCCCAGGATTGCAGTAATCATTCACGAAGACTTGTACATAAAGCGCATTAGAAACTATTATCAAACTACCACTTTAATGGAGCATCATGACCTTTGTACTCAAACCCAAACTTAATAAACAGTGATACTATCATTACACTGTGGACGTAGGCCTTAATGGTGAACCATGTAAACTGTTGTTCGTATGGTTTTATCTGTTGCTCTATCATTTTCATTAATTAGCTATGACACTAGAAAAATGTGGATACATTTTATCGTGGAAAGTAACTACTTACAATCTCTCGGTACTTCCTTATCAGTGTTTATAAGTGTATGACCATGGGGAAGACTTCCAGCAGAAAGAGATACCCGAACAAGAACAAGGAAGCGGGTCAACGGAATAGGTGCATATAAACATTGCAAATAAAACAACACTTATCCTTGAACGCTGCCTCGACCCCCACCGTTCGGGAATCCTCTGGCCAAAGATTAGCCAATGGGGTGACAGGTCTCAAGGCGATCCTGAAGGTACATACCTTCGGCATCGCATACCAACACTTCAAATCTCCTTAAAAGTTTTTGACAAACAAGTTATTTTCAAATTAATTTAGCATTGTTGGAATAAAAACAATCATACTTGAACGATGATACATTCCATAAAAGTTGATTACAAGCTCGGCAAAATAAGCAAAAACAATAAATACATAAAAAACGAACTCCATAATAAACAAAGATCAACCTCCTATGAGAACGAAGAGTCTATTTAGATAAATCTGCCCCACCAGCAGGATTCTCCTTCCGCGATGAAGGTACGCTCCCGCCAGAAGAAGGACCTGAGGGACCAGCAAAGGGTGGAGGATGGGGACGACGAGGATACTCCTTGATGAGACCATGCTCAGTCTTAAGATCATACTCGATGCTATCCACAACCTTGTTAGTCTCTACCACCAACTGTCAACGCGCCTTGTAAGTGATAACTGCGTTCGTCATCTCAGCCTTTGACAACAGAGAAGATAAACGCTCCACTTCCTCGGAAGCAATATTCGCTGCTTCATCCCGCGACTCAGCCAAACCCTTGTGATAAGTAACCTGGCCCTCCAACTGCACTATGGAAGATTGAGCTTTTTCAAGCTTGTCATCTGCAGTTCGAAGCTGTCCCTCGAGCTCTGCGAAAGGAAAGAAGACACAGAAGGTTATGTTAGAAATTAAAGAGTCACACTCGATGACATAAACATATACCTTCGACCCTCGCCGAAGAAACTTCATATTCATTAACAGCGGCATCACGTGCTTCGGCAAAAAATTCGTATTCATCCGAGAACTTCTTATAGTCTACTCGAAGGACCGAATGAGCATATTGACTGACGTCCAATTATACCTGCTTCATCGAATCCAAATGACGAAGATGGTTGACGTCATTATTCATCTTCTCCAAGCCTTTATTGAGTTTGTACATATTCACCTCAAGATTTCTCTCAGACTCAACTTGACGATCCACATCGGCCCGAGAGGCAGCCAAAGCTTCGCTAAGAACACCAGCCTCAGCCCTAGCATCATCCCTTTCCTTAGCAAGACGCTGCATGTAACCCCTCACCTCGGGACCATGAGAGGAACGCGCCTTCCATAATTCTTCCTCTGTAAGATTAAGCTTAATCTCCAAAGACGATGCATGCTCGCGAGCTGCGTGAACATTATCACGCGTCCATAGCAGTGTACCATTGAACAAGCGCTGATCATGGTTTTATTTATTTTGCATATAAACCATACGAATTTTTTTTTCTCTCCATTCAATTGTCAAAGCGTTATGCTCATCCGCGCGAGCATTCCATTTATCATCCTCACTTTTTATTTTTTTCCACTAACTCCGCGATACGGGGCTTCTGGCGTTCCCTTTCATTTCGAAGCCATATCAACCCGGGGACTCCAACCACTGAGGATAGGGTGGGGGAGGGGAGGCTCAGACAAAACACTAATTGCTTTAATAAGCGGAAAATAGAAAAATAAGTAAGATACAAACCTGTATCAGACGAGTAATTTTCCGAGCCTGCTCCAATTCACTAACAGCCTTAGCAATCTCTAAACGAAGTTTCTCTTCCTCTTTTCCTTGCTATTCTTTTCCTTTGAGGAGATTCTTCAACTCTCTTATCTCCCTGTCCCTATCAGAAATAATAGCCTCAGCAGCAGTGATCTTCTCTTCGCGGAAACGAAGTTTGGATTCTATTCTAATTTAAGGGACTTCGCCTTAAAGAACCAATATAAGAGATGATTGCAGTACTCACTCCTCATCATCTACACCCAAAAATAAGAATCATTAGTTTAAGATTTTATGCAAGTACTAAAAAGGAAAGACATAAGAAAACCAACTCACCTCTAGTATACGCTGCTGAGGGAACCCATACTGATACCCATCAGCAATGGCCATCATATTAGCAACGGTATAAGGAGCGTCAACTACGAGATTAGACTCCAAAGCCCGCATATTTTTGTCCCATATTTCTGCCACCTGATCTTCGGACGACAATTGTATCATCCGACGAGTATAGGCGATGAAATTCTTTTCACCTGCAATCACTGGAGCAGGGTTTGGCACGGACATCAGATTTTTCTTCTGGAGCCAAGCCATTATAGCATCGTCACCTTCTATAAGCAAATATTGAGGGAAATCTTCTACAAGAGACCCAAAAGAAGCTTCACCCACGACAGAAGAACCACCATCTACTTGCGTCAAATCCTCACTAATGAGTGTCAAATATTGTATATATTTGCACCTTTTTATTGGCAGTTAACTCATCTTTTGTGCACTAACGCTCCATTTTATCCCATATTCTGTGTTTTCGTTGTTTTCAAGAATAAATATTTTTCTTAATTAATTTTTCATTTTTAGGTATTAAATAAAGCCTGGTTAACTCACGGAGCGAAAAGAGCAAAGGAACGACAAAGACTCCCACAGAAAGGCAGCGAAGAATGATGTTTGCAAGAGCCGGATCAACTAGAATTGGGCTTGAAGAGGAACAATTGTCTTTAAAGAATATATGGGCTTGGCATACCCAAATCCCAAAACCCTTACCCAAATCCATTTCCATAATCCATACCCATTTTCATATGAGCCATCAGATTGAATCCATCTCATGATCCAATGATCGCCTCATCATCGTGCATCAAAATCTGAAGCTCCTGTCAAATACTATAGCACCTAACTCCATCTTGAGCCGTCGGTTTCGTTGTATCACGCATCCTACGGTCGCTCCAAGCTTCCTCCAATCTTGCTGTTCGATCCAATCCAGAAGTGACAATCCGACGGATTTCAGTCGCTGATCATCAAATCCGATGATCCCGCTCAACACCCTAGAAGAAGACCCATCGACCTCAACCCAAAATCTCTTCTTCCCCAAATTTTCTTTCTCCCAAAATTATCTTCTTCTTCCCCCGACAGTTGCAGTCGATCTCTTCTCCTCAAATGTCCACTGCCACCCTCTGCCTCTCTTCCATCCCGACACCACCAGACAACCACAACCACACTTCCCCCAAGACCCTATCTCCCTAAACTAGATGTTATATCAAATCCACATCCCAACCTCACTGACCTAGGTGTGGGTTTGATAAAACACCTCGATTTATGGCATCAGAGAGCAGGAGATGAAGCAGAAGAAGAAAAGAAAGCATGGGTCGAAGACAGGGGAGACAAAATCAGAGAGCAAGTGAGTGAATTTTAAATTCAAAAAATTAGGGTTTCCAATTTTAGGGTTTCGGAAAAATTAGGGATTTGGGGCTATAAATAGAACATGATGTTTGTGTGTGTGAAGGTATGCCCGGTCTAGCCGGAGCACCAAGCTCTTAGTGTTCTGTAATTTCACCATTTCATTTGTTTCATCCAGTAGTATAATTTGATCATATTTTAGTTCATTAAGCTAAGGTTGAGATGAAACCATAGCTTTGTACTATGTTATTTATGCTGTTTGTGTGATTCTTGAATGCTTAAATTGTTCTAGAAAAGTTTCAATCTTGGTATGTCACATTTTGCTCTCACAGTGCATGCCATGTATGTATTGTAGTTAGGATAAAACTATGTGATTATACCACAACTCATGCCTTAGAGACTGTTATGAATCCTCTGACTAGTTGTGCTTTAGTTAGACAGTTAGTGCTTAGGATTGATATCTTAGTTGTGATTGATTCATCCACTGGTGAAACACCTTAGGTAAAATGGAAGACTATAATCTTCACCCTTACCTGCTATAAGGACAAGAATGATGCTATCAGCTGAGTTCATAGTGTAGGTTAATGGTGGAATCAAGACCTTAGCTTGCCTTCTCACAACTGTTATTCATCCTACTCAAACTAGTTTCAGTCACCAATAGTCTGTAGTGTTCTCTGTCCTTAGTTTAGTTACTTAAATCAACTGTGAGTTGTGTGAAAACACAACACAAAAACTCTTGTCACTGTCCTTATAGCTTAAGAAATCAGTTAGGAAGAATTTTAGAAGCAATTCATACACCCTCCAAGTCCTTGTGGACAAAACCTTACTTGCACACATCTACTACAATTGACCATGTGCACTTGCAGGTATTTCTGTGGGCTGTTTAGAGTCCCAACACTCACCCAAGAAAGCAATCCCACCAGCTGTTCATGTCTTAGAAGCTTTCGCAGCCTGATCCACGAGGATCTCAGCATCGACATTTTCGTGCATAACCTTCTTGCCTTTGGTGGAATTTCCAAGCACATCCCAATCAGAAGAAAACTCAGAAGAAAGACCCATGGTTGCGGTCACATCAAAAGTCTCCCCCGCAGAATAAATCCTACCAAAGGATAATTCTTGAGATACAGCAGGAGTAGGACCACCAGCATTACTGCCACCAGGGGAAGTTTCCTTTTCACCAGTACCATCACCACCGGCCACGTTTCCTTTATCATTACCGCATCACCAGCAGCCGCAAAAACTTTTATCACCAGTGCCACCATCTTCTTGATCAGGGTGAGAAGTAGCAATGTGCTCCTCCCTATCCGACATCTCCTCATCTTCAGCAAGCTCTTCGTTCATAGAGCTATCGACTTTCTCGTGAATCTCATACTTTTCGGATATATCGGTGGAAGACTGCTTGGGATTAATCTTTTTCTTCTTGGAAACCTACGAACAGTAACATTCCGTCGAAACATCACTTTTTCCTTTCTTTGAAAAGGTTAAAATTTTCCAAAAAAAAAAGAGGAAGGGGAAAACATAAGGAGAAGACATACCTTGGAAGCCGCAGCATTCTTCGCAGGAAGGTCGACATCAGAACTCTCACACTCATCTCCATCAACAACATCAAGAGCATAAGGAAAGTCCATACCCTAAAAGTTCAAACGCCAAGGACAATAACTTCCATAACGAGTTGGGAGTGTTTCGCGAACCTTGCTATCAGCAGTAGGACGCCACCCATGGGGACCCGGGACCCAGCCGTAAGCCCAAGGACCAACAATCTCAAGAACAGTAGAATGCCACTCGTAGTCATGACCGCGCTTAATCTTCTCACGAGCAGGAAAAGAAATCTTCTAAGACCTTTCTGTACCGGGAACATACTTCAGCTTAGCATCACTCACCTCACTTAGTAGACGGACCTCTCTACGAGAAGTAACTAGATTCTGAAGACTAACACTCCATGGCTTCCTATTATTTCTATTAATATAATCACCAAAGGACTTATTGAATTTCTCAGGAGTGTACCATTCCTTCTCATCGGTATTTGGGACGTAGCAGGTCATCATCATCTCCACATTTCTTCGAAGATAACATTCTTTGAGTGCTCGAAGATAATTTCCTGTTAGCTGCGACACAAAAAGGTTATGGGTGTGCTTGCTGGAACCCTCACGATTATACAACACATCGTAATAAAATGAATCACCAGACTTATACAAAGTCAACATGAGTCCGGCTTCGAAGGCTCCCACAGTTGTCAACAGATGAAATTCATCAAACTGATACGACGATATCATATCATAAGTAAGATCCTCGTCAACAGCATAAAACCGAACATCGAAGTCTTGGAGGCCATGATTCTCCTTAAAAAATCGATATCAATGTGCTTAAAAGTAACTCTCTTCTTACCAATAGAAATGCTTCGTATTTCCGGGACAACGTCTTCATCAGTAGAATCTGGGGTGGTATCCTTTGAAGGGCTCATATCCGCAGTCAATTCTCTTAGAAGGGACACTCTTCGGAGGATCACTCTTCAAAACAGTACCCTGAGTAGACTTTCCTCTAAAAGGGACCGCTGGAAGAGGAGGCAAAGGATTTTGCTGTGGCGTCGGAGGAGGAGCCAGTTAAAACATCTAGAGTTTTGGTTTTGATTTAATTTAGAATTAAAGAGAAGAACAAAACTTAACAAATACTTCTTTTTATTAATTGATTGACATAATAAATTAGTTTTACTAAGCACATATATATATATATATATATATATATATATATATATATATATATATATATATATATATATATATATATATATATATATATATTTATATATACAAGTTTTCCTTGGACTACAAGGAAATATAGTTTCCTAACTTAAACTAATTTCTTAAAATACAAAAGACTTATTTTAGAACCAATTCTTAAAGGGAAACCGTGTGCTATGTGCCACACGGTTTGTATGCCTTAACACCCTCCCGCAAGCGTAACGGGTGATCTTGAACTGTGAGCTTGAATCTTAGTAGAGAAACCGATCTTTAGACAGAGGTTTGGTGAAGATATCCGCAATTTGATATTTTGAAGACACAAATCTAACATCAAGAAGTTTCAAAGCAACTTGATCACGCACAAAATGATAATCAATCTCAATATGTTTCGTCCTAGCATGAAATATAGGATTAACAGTAAGATAAGTAGCACCAAGGTTATCACACCATAAAACCGGAGGTGATTGAGTGGAAACACTTAGTTCTGAAAGAAGTGATTGAATCCACATAATTTCAGCAGTAGCAATTGCAAGACCCCTATATTCTGCCTCAGTACTAGAATGTGACACAGTTTTCTGTTTACGAGCACTCCAAGAGATAATGTTACCACCCAAAAATACATAATAACCACTAGTTGAACGTCGATCTTCAAGAGAGCCGGCCCAATCTGAATCAGTATATGCACTGAATGACAATTGTAAAGAAGGAGATGGGCGAAGAAGAATACCAAAAGTAAACGTTTCTTTAAGATAACTAAGTATGCGCTTGACCAATCCCCAGTGAAACTCTGTAGGAGCATGCATAAACTGACAAACTTTGTTTACAACAAATGCAAGATCTGGACGAGTAAACGTCAGATACTGTAAAGCTCCAACAATACTACGATATTCAGTAGCATCGGTTAATAAAGTACTACGATCAGAAGAAATATCACCAGAGGTGCTTAGTGGAGTAGTGATAGGTTTGAATCCATCCATTTTATCCCGAATAAGAAGATCATGAGCATAACGTTGTTGAGAAAGAAATAACCCCGAAGAAGTACTTAATGCCTCAATTCCAAGAAAATACGACAATTGGCCAAGATCTTTAATTGCAAATTCTTTCTGTAAACGAGTAAGAATAGAAGTAATACCTGTAGGACTGGAACCAGTGATGATAATATCATCCACATAGACCAATAAGAAGATAACACCATGAGCGCCTTTAGAAATAAACAAGGATGAATCACACTTGGAAGTTATAAACCCAATTTGCAACAAAAAATGACTAAGTCTGTGATACCAAGCACGAGGATCCTGTTTAAGTCCATAAAGAGAACTATGTAAATTGCAAACATGTGTAGGAAAACGAGAATCAACATAACCTGGAGGTTGTTTCATGTATACCGTTTCTTGAAGTTCTCCATGAAGAAAAGCATTCTGCAGATCAAGTTGATGAATAGGCCAATTGGAAGACAAAGCTAACGTAAGAATAATTCGTATAACACACGGTTTAACAACCGGACTAAACGTTTCAGAGTAATCAATCCCTTCGTGTTGATTGTATCCTTTTGCAACCAAACGAGATTTATAACGTGCAATTGTACCATCAGGATTACGTTTGATTCGAAAAATCCATTTACAAACAATAACATTCATGGAAGGATGACATGGAACTAATGACCAAGTAGCATTCCGAAGTAAAGCATTGATTTCATCGTCGGAAGAAGTACGCCATTGAGGATCTTTATGAGACTGAGAGATAATGTAGGTTCAAGAGTAGAATCACATAAAAGAGCATACCTAGAATTCGGTTTAAAGATACCATCCCTTGCTCGCGTAACCATTGGATGTGGAATCAATTTCGCAGGATCGGACAAAGCTGTGGACTGAGCTGAAGCTGGCAGCTGTGGACTGAGCTGATGCTGGTCGGATGAGACAGGAGCTTGATCTGATGTCGTTGAGTCATGGGCTGGAACAGACGAGGAAACATGAGCTGGAATGGAAGAGGATACATGTGATGGAAAATACGAAGAAACATGTGCTAGAACAGACAAGGAGATATGGGCTGGAACTGACAAAGAGATATGAGATGGAACTGACGAAGAGGAAGAATGATCTTGATTATGGGCTGAAGCAGAAACTGAAGATGACGACAGAAGACTTGACTGAGCGAGAACATAAACAAACTGTGGAAAATGGGCTTGAGCAGGAGCAGAAGGCAACGATGAAAAGTGGGATGGAACATTATCGTGAACAGGAACAAGAGCTAAAGCTGGAGAGTGCGGGAAGGGAGCTGGAGCTGGAGGTAGTGCTGATGCCGTAGGTTGTGCTGGCAGTGATGATTGCAGCTGTGAATAATCAGATTCTAAAGACGGCATAGCAATAGACAAGGACAGAATTACCTGTGAAGAAGTCGATGACGACGAAGGAGAAACAGAGGCAAAGAGAAAGGTAGTCTCATCAAAAGTAACATGTCGACTGATATATATGCGACCCATAGGAATATGAAGATACTTATAACCCTTATGAGACGGACTATATCCAAGAAAAACACAAGGAAAAGACTGAGCCTCCATTTTATGAGATCGATAAGGGCATAAGTGAGGAAAGCATAGACAACCAAAAACACGAAGAGAAGTGTAATCAGGTGGAACACCAAAAAGAGCTTCATACGGAGAGGAATTATTAACGGAAGTCGAAGGAACACGATTCATCAAATAACATGCAGTGTAAAAAGAGTCTTACCAATAAGATGATGGAACAGAGGCCATATTTAGAATAGTAAGACCAGTTTCATGAATATGACGATGATGACGTTCAACTAAACCATTTTGTTCAGAAGTATGAGGACAAGAAAAACGATGAAAAATACCAAGATTTTGGAGATGTGGAGTGAGTTTGCGATACTCAACAACATTACCAGTTTGAATTTTTTTTTATCTTACGACCAAAAAGATTTTCAACATGCTTCAAAAAGAAAAGAGAGAAAACGTCAGATCTTTGAGACATAAGAAACATCCAAGTAAAACGACTATATGCATCAATAAATATGACATAGTATTTGTAACCTTCATTAGATAAAACGTGATAGGGTCCCCACACATCGGAGAGAATTAAATCTAATGGATGCAAATAAACAGTATTACTGGTAGGAAAAGGTAACTTATGACTCTGATGCTCATGACAGAAAGAACAAAAACCAATAGTTTGATTAGAAACTGGAAAAGAAAACTGAGAAATAAGTTTGCGAACTGTTCGCATCATTGGATGACCCATTCTAGCATGCCAGGACTGTAGACTAGCACGTTCACCTACACAAGCTTGTGGATGATTAGACGAAGGATCAATTTGATAGACACCACCTTTCCTAATCCCTCGAATAAGAACCTTTCCGGTACACCGATCTTTCACAAAACAAAAATTTGGATGAAATTCAAATAAGACGTCGTTATCAGTAGTGAAACGAGAAATAGATAAGAGATTATGAGATATTTTAGGTGTGAAGAGAACATTACGAAGCTGCAACTTACGGTTGGGAGTCCCCAAAATAGAAAAACCAATATTAGAAATCGGTATAGAAGAGCCATTACCCATCCTTATTTTTTCAGGGCCAGTATACTCAGTAGGAAATTGAAGACGAGAAAAATCATTGGTGATGTGATCTGTAACACCACTATCAGGGATCCAAGAAGAGGAAGATAACGAACCAGTGTGAGCAGCATAAGCACGAGGAGTAGATGTTGGTGGTTGACGTCGAGGAGGACGGAAAGTGCGATCAAAGCGATTCCAACAGTCATGGGCTTCGTGATTCTTACGACCACACAATTGACAAGGAAGGCGGGTGTCTGAACGAGAATTTGTAGGTTGAGACAGACCTGAAAAGTGGGACGGAACCGGAGCTGGAAAGTGAGATGAAAACAGTGCTGAATGAGAAGACTGGATGTTAAAACGACCTGGGCCGGAGGAGGAAGATTAGTTGGGTCGTGGAGCGGAAGAGCAAGCTGGGCTCGATGAGCTCGGAGAAGATATAAACGCTAGGCTCGGAGAAGATAGAAACGCTGTTGGGCCCTGCAGAGTAGAACAAAACGACGGATTTGCTGCAACATTTGCAACAGGAGAAGAATTTAGGATTTTACCATGATTGGTGTGATGAGGTTGAGAAAAAACGGAGGAAAGAATAGAGGATGTAGAGATAGCGGAAGACATGAGGATCAACTGCTCTGATACCAAGTTAAAACATCTAGAGTTTTGTTTTTGATTTAATTTAGAATTAAACAGAAGAACAAAACTTAACAAAGACTTCTTTTTATTAACTGATTGACATAATAAATTAGTTTTACTAAGCACATATATATACACAAGTTTTCCTTGGACTACAAGGAAATATAGTTTTCTAACTTAAACTAATTTCTTAAAATACAAAAGACTTATTTTAGAACCAATTCTTAAAAGGAAACCGTGTGCTATGTTTCACACGGTTTGTATGCCTTAACAGAGCCATCGAACGAAGAGGTTGAATATCCAAAGGCTCATTACGAGGAGCCTGCGCACTCCTAGAATCATCACACGGATGAGAAAGAGGTCGATTAACCGGCAGGACCTTTCGGTGGATCAACATTCCTTGTAGACGAATGTCTCTGACCAGAAGAAGATGATACCCTTCGATTACGGAGATCAGCCTACGAAGATTTGGTCGAACCTCCTTCTGGCGGAGATATATCAGGATCTCTACGAAGAAGAGAACTACGCGGACTTGACGGAGGGGTTTGATAAGGAACCCGCGGACGATCAGACATATCTGCGGAACAAAAACAAAACGAGGATTCCGATAAGAGAACAAATAAAGATCAAAAATAGAGATTGTCGAGAAAAAGCAACCAACTCAAATGAAAACCTTAGGTTTGGACAAATAACCCCATTCTCGACTGACGTTCTAATATGAAGAGAAAGGGGAAAACAGTGGCAAGACCCTTAATTAAAAACTCCACTAATACCAGTTACGAATCATGTGAAGAACAAAGTCCAGTGATTATACTCTGTGTATACGTTCTTTATCGCCTGACCAAGAACACAGTAGCAGGAGATGAACTAATAATCAAAAACGAGGAGAAAAATCACCTGAAATATGCTTCACGTGCAAAAGGGTACTGCCAAGAGATGATAGATGACAACGATAAATGAGAAACAACGACAGTAAATGGAAAGTAGCAGAAGTTAATGGCTAAAGAACAAGAATGAGGAACAAAAGGCTTCAGGGGAGAAATAACATAAGACTGACAGGGAAAATGAAAATTTATTTCAAAATTTTCACATTTTCTCTCCTATTTATAGGCTCCATTGAAGATAAAAATCATCCCTATATCCAAGGAGCAGTTATTGCAAGGAATGGGAAACATACCCTGATATCTAGGGGGATTTATGAGGAGAGAGATGAAAAATGTGATACGGTTTTCATCCGAATTCAACTGACGTCTCAGTCAGAAGAAAAGGGGAAAATTGTAAGTATAGTTTCATCTTTCGCCACGTGTCCGAAAAGATACACGTGGAAGACATGTAATCCGAGGCATCAAAGAGCGTGGACAATCAAGAGGCCTGCGTCATCAAGATGAGATTATCATCAGACAGATCCAATGGCTAAGGATCCAGGAGTACCGAGATACCAAACCCCCGCGAAGCACCGAAGAAAACCCCAAGGAGTACTTTACTCTATCTCAAGGAAGATCCAAGATCAAACGCTAGGGTCGGTCTAACTGAAGCGGATGTGACAGGAACATAGGACGCCTGTCTGGCGCGTGTGGACATCCCAACCACCCGCGTTAAATGTTCTGAGCAACATACGGGTCACCCAACCTGTGAAAGACATGAGGATCAACCTTCGGGATATCGCACAAAACGCAGGAGCATCATAGAAGACGGGGATATCTGCATTATTGGCACAAAGCACAAGACAATAAGATCCCAACGGCCTTGACTGATGGACCCCGTGTTATAAACCTATAAATACCCATATCCACTAAGAGAGAGGGGGTCGACCAATTGAGGAGGAATATAGAAGAATAAGAGAGAGAAAGTTAGGAAGAGTAAGTAAAAGCCCGATCCTGCAGACTCTGTGTAAACCTTAAAGTCACTCGACTATTCATGTACTTCATTAATACATAGTGAAACATCAACCCCGTGGATGTAGTTCCTAGTGCTGAACCACGTAAATCGTCGTCTCTTTATTTTGAGCACTTTATATTCGACATATATGTTACATGTTCTTCTTATGAACTTCGATCTTTACTGGTCTAAGGATAAATGAGTCTTATCTGTGGTAGTTATGATAAGGCAATGATAAGGCCGAAGGCCTTGGGTCAATGAATCAATACAACCACACCTATTGCATTTTCTACTTACATCGTATATAAAAATTGTATGCGAACATCGTTTGTGGACACGAATATGCCATCATGATTTCCGTGTTCACAGGCCATACCAGAAGTTATGAACTGACCATAAATATGAACAATGATGGTCAACATTAGAGGTTTCTTATTGTGTTTATATATGCTATTTTTTCTGTTTTTTTTTTCAAGTGATTTACTGTACTTGTGTTATAAGAAAATAAAATTGTCTACAAAAAAATTAAATGGAAAATAAATTATCATTTTCTGTGATTTACTGTACCTCGTGTTGTAAGAAAAAAAAAATTTCTACAAAAAGAATGAAGTGGAAAATAAATCATCAAAAGGAAGATTCACTGAGTACCGTTGCTTAAGTGAAAAAGTCTTTCTTTCACATTTCGTTTCAGGAAAAGTGATGCTTTCATCCCGTTTCGTGAAAAGTGATGTTTTCGCTCCGTTTAGGAAAAGTGATACTACCCCCTCCCGGAAAAAGTATCACTTTTCTGAGACGGGGCGAAAGTAACACTTTTCTGGTACGGGGCGAATGTATCATTTTTCCTGAAACGGGATGAAAGTATCATTTTTTCTGAAACAGGCGAAAGTGCATACAAATGTATCTTCATATTCTTTTTCGGGCCGCAGGAATAATTATGGGTGTCACGGTACCTAAAATTAATTTGGGGCCTGACAATGATAATATTGTTTTTTTTTGGGCCTACGCCTAATTTTCCCATAAAGATAATCGAGGTACAACACCGGGATAATCGGGAGTATCACAATGGGCAATAAAAGCCTCAAGATTTATATAATACTCTTCCTCGGTAAGCGACCAACACAATGCTTCCCATTCACCGTTGAACGAAACCCATTTAGCGTAATTTTCCTCGTATTGTTTTTCAAGTTTCTCTTTTGCATCCGCTCTTTCTTTTTCCGGTAGCATCTTAATTTCTTCATATCCTATTTTCTTGGGTGGACAAATTATTGGCTTGCACCTATTCATCAAATTATACCATATATGGAACGTACAAAACATATTATGTGCCAGTGGGAACACTTCCTTTATTGCATTCATCAACCCGACATCATTATCCGTCACTATAACCCCGGGGATATCATCACCTCGAAAGATTTCCTTAACTTGTTGCAGTGCCCAAATGAAACTAGGTTCTTGCTCATCTCTTAAGAAACAAAACGCCACGGTAAACGGTGACTTTGTCGAAGTACGCCCAACAATATTCAACAATGGCATCTCGTACTTGTTCGTCTTATAAGTGCAATCCATGAGTAGAACTTGATGAAAGCTTTGAGCTAATTGGACACTCGTCGGATGCGCAATAGAGTTGTGTTATCTCTCCTTCCGAATCCACATCCTTTTGAACCGCGTAGTTGTTCTCTTGGTCCAAAAGAAACAATTGTTGCATTACTTTTCTATCTTTCCATTCCTTCCTTTTAATTGTTGTTAATGGTGGACAAAGATGAGCGGTTATCCTTGTTATCCTCCTTTAGAATTTGAAGCATTTGAAGCGGTGCAACATTCATTTTCCTTATTATAGCTACCTTTTCCATCTCTTTAGGAGTTAGCTTTGCCTCCATGAAATGTTCTTCAAGATGCTTTGAACGAGGACGATTATGACAACCATTCATAACCTTGTAGAGTACCCATCAACCATTTTCTTCGTTTAAATTAAATGCAAGCTTGAATGGGGAATGAATCTTCTTTGAGAAAGTTTTGTTCTTCCTATTTGTCTTTCCTTTATAAACACAACTCTTCCTCTTGTGGCTTTTATCGGGATCACCTCTTCTCTCACAAACCATTTCAAAGTGAGTTTTGCTTTCTCTCTCATTCAATACTAATATGCACATGTCTTTTTGTGCGTGTTGTCAAGCCCAAACCTTTTCATCTCCCAGAGTTGTGAATACCAAGTCATTCATGTAGTGATGGGATGTGTCATCGTACAAAATACCAACCGGGGAAGGTTGGTTTTCCATTGGTTTAATTGGATCACATGGAACCTACATGTAATAACACAACGTCAATACCATAAACAATTAACACCTAAAGTTCGGTAATCTGTTTTTTTTTGCGTCCCCACCGAACTTAAATTCAGTTATCTATTTTCCATAAAACAATTTCGGCCTTACCGAACTATGTATTTAGATTTTGCATGTAAAAGTTCGATTACGAAAGAATATACATATATTTTGTGCAACATCACCGACCAAAGAGTTCGGTAGCTAAGGTATTAATATCGACTAAATAGAACTATGCTCTGTAAATCCTATAAAAAATAGTTCGGTTAAAAGTTTTGGGGATTATATAACCAAACTCTAAAACACCACCATTAACATGCAGTTCGGTTACCTGCGTGTGCTCAACTTTGTAAACGAACTGCACATTAAGAATAATTCGGTGACCCCACAAGAAAAATTTCATAACCGAACTAGGTTTACCTAACCGATTTTTTTCCAGAAATTTTGAGTTTGGCCAATTTTTTGCACAATTCAAACTACATTAACTAAATATGAGGCATACCTGAGTACCCATAGCTTCATCTTCGGGTTGTGGCTGATAAAATCCATCATATGTTTGGTTAGGTTGAGTTTGGGGCAAAAAGCTTTCATCATCTAACAAATATCTCATTTCCGGATCATTAGAAGTGTCAACAAATACACTATGAGGTGAAGGGGGTTCTGATTCTGAGGATGAGGAATCATCACATGAATCACTCAAATCACAATTAGTAAACTCAAAATAAGATTTTTTGGGTTCACCCATCTTCTTCTCCTACTTTCTTCCTTCTTCTTCTTATCTCTCAATAATAATGTTATAACAAAATAATCCCACTAATATAACTCACTAGTCACTAATCAGTTATTAATCATTACACTAACACTAATCAATCATCACACTAACTATGTTTATAATCAAGGGTAAAGTAGGTATTTAAAAAAACATCAGATAAAGGGTGACTCAAAAATACTACCAATATCCATCCAAAAACTTGAGAGTAGTCCCCACCTTCTTTGAGTAGTGGCCCAAAGACCGTCCTAAATTTGGTGGGCATGAAAAAGGACACCGAGCTGGAAATTGTTTAAGATTGGCTCTTAATTGTTGAGAGCATTTTAGTAAAACTCATGGTAAGTAATTGTGGAGATGCAGCTGACATTAATAGAGGAAAAGGTGGTTCCATCCGAAATTAAAGAAGAGATGGGTTTGCAGAAGAGGGTATTAGAAGCTGAGAACAACAAGGATTCAATGTATGATTGAAATTGAAGTTAGGGTTTTGAGATGTAGAAATGGGTGTTGATGATGAATCGAGAAGTAGATGTTGGAATTCGTTTATCTCATGGAGGAATGGGTAATCGTCAGTTCTGATGCTGTGAGAAACTGATCATGATTCCACCTGTTTAAGAGGAATTGGTGGTTGAATTGTACGATTTAGAGAAGATATAATGTTGCAGGTGATCATTTCCATTAAGTAGAAAGATGCAATTCTCCTCTCCCTGTAAGTTATTTATTTCTAATTTGGCTTTGTGTTTCTATAGATTTTAAATAAAATCATTCAGGGGGATTTGGATCTATGATAACCATACTGTTGCATACTTAGCATTTACTTAAGGAGATAAAACAAAATTGTGAAGTTATAGAGTTGCACATGTTTTTGTGAGTAAAGTTAGTGATTGACAATAGGCCGAGTGATTCTCATGCTATAGCCTGACATTTGGGTAAGCATTCTCATTCTATGGTTACAATTAAAAACACTTTGTGCTTGTTGGGTCTAATCTTTGAGAACTTAGATTTTGGTTATCCTAACTGGGATGAACAAGTTCTAATTTTTAATTTAAGAAATGGTTGTCATATAATGGTTAGCAAGGAACTTCTGGATTTTGCTTTCATTGCTTTCAGTAATGCCCTTTATTTGTAATTACACCTCCTAACCCGTTGTTTTGCTAGTGTTTGCAGATCAACTGCATTTACTTTTGACGAATTCTCGTTGCTTGGCGAGCTCTATTCCATTTACAGGTTTATGTTTCTGTTGTGTGCAGCAAAATTTGCTGGTAAGAAGACATTTGTACAGGTTTGATATCAAAGAAAAAAAACCCGGACTTTATCCCTTTTTAAACATGTAAACGAGTGGGTAAGGAGACTATGGATCAACTTATTGTAGAGACTGGTATGGAAGTTGATAAGAATCCTGTAGCTGAGCAACAGGCAGACAAAGAGCAGCTTTTCGAGGAAGTTTCACTCGATCGATGTTTCTATATTTATGGAGGTCCTGAGCAGTTGGAGGTACCCTTCAGCTTAAATGAGTTGTTGCTGCAACAATGTCTATGTACGTATTTTCAAGGTGTTGCATTGGGATAAATTGGCAGGAACTTGAGGCGTTATCTAGTCATTATACATTGTTATTTAACAGGAGGAAAGCAAAATTATCAGCGGAGCCGAAATCTTCCTCTCAAGGGAAAGCTTATAAAGGTTCAACAAATCTTCAGTTTGAGTACTAAGGGTGATTATACATTAACATATGCTGAATAAATACCAGGAACGTATCGGTAAAGAGTCTTGAGACATAAGTTAAAGAGTCGGAGACAAAAGGATTTGCTCATTGTACATAGCACTTTATAATGCAACAATTACTTTAGGTTTTAATTCTGGTAATCCTAATTAGAAATTATCATCCATAAATCTCGACTTGATGTACTAATTTTTGGCAAACGATGATACATATTCGATCATTTTGAATCGATAGAGAAAAGTTGTGTCTGTTTATCCTTACTATGTAACTACAAACTGTAGATTTTAATGTTAGGAACCGTGGATAAAAGAATTTATACTCGATCACTTTGGTAGTTTGGTTAAACTTGTTAACTAAGGTGGATTAGGAATGTGGAAAAAGGACTAATAATGTCTCGAAGCGAGAATGCCCTAGCACGGGACACGTAGCAGGTGCTTCTATTGTGATGTGTACCTTTAGAAATCCGTAGAGTTTATACTAATTTTACGACATCACAAGGGCAAAGTCAGTAATTAGTAATTTCTCTGATAAAAAAAACTCGGTTCCTTATTTTCTAAATCTGAAACCCAGCCGCCATAGAGGAGATGAGATACCTAGTCTGTCCGTCTTCGGGTTTCTCGGTTCTAAAATATCGAAATCTCTTATTACGAATCAAATTTGCAGCTCGATCCATGTTCAATTTGCCCTAATATTTCAATTTTAAAGCCTCATTTTTTTTTCACCAAATAATAAACACTAACTAATCAGTAGGTTATGGATTCGAGATGGAGTATTCGATTTGTTATATGGATTATGGTGGAGGGAGGAAGAATATCGGAAACACCCTAACATGATAATATTTCCTCTCAAACCTAAGGTTTAATCGAGTTTTCTCTAGCATCTCTGTTTCAAGGTAATAACATTTCACCTCTTCCCTTCTTAATTAGATTACTGCTGCAGCAGTGGAGGGCCGGCCAAAAACTCAGCCAAATTTTTATTAGTAAAATGGGTACACATGTCAGTGGAATAGTTGCATACTGCACACAAGCGAGTAAGAAAAGAGCCGACCTGAATAAGTTTAACTGGATGTTGGTTAGGTCATAGGGGATTAACTTGTGACCTGATACCGAATATATTAATTTTTTTTTATCGAACACAAAATAATACAGTACTGTATATCATTCTCTTTTAGCCAATGACACTAGGAGAAAAAAAAGTTTAGGCTGAGACACCCTGAGATAAAGAATTGATGTTGTTTTTGAAAGTCAGAAAAATAATTGAATGGTTTCCCACGACCCGTCCTCAAGGGTCATATAATTTACAGATGTGTAGGGGTCATATAATTTTGGCTAAAAACATATCTTAACATTAACATTTCTTCTATCCTACCACCATTACTACCTGTCTTCATTTTTTACTCCAACTTTCCAAAATTCTCTGTGTTTGAGTGTTTCTCTTGTACATGCCATGAGCATCTATTCCTTCAGTGTAGCTAAATTTTATTGAGAGAAAGCAGATAATTTGGTAGTGGAACAAGCTGTCCAGTTATGACTCAAAGCAATCAAAGATTAAGTTCAACTTTTAAAGAGAGCGGAAGTAGGGATACTTTTTTTTTAACTTCATCATCTCCAGCTATTTCTTTTGCTGCACAACTCCGATTGATCAATGCAATGGAAACTTTTAGAAAAGGGGAAAATAGAAGGTGTTGAGATTTACAGATGAATGATGAAGTAAGTAAAGTTAGTTTAAAAGGGATATGATGGAACAGAAAAGATAAAATTAGTGCATTCGATCTAGAAAATGAAAAAATTTGAGAAATGGGGGTTGACTCGGTTAACTCACTGACTCCATCACTACTATCAATATTTAAGATGGGCCGAAACGTTGGGGGCACGAAAGTTTGGGCACTCCGTCTTCTTCACTCACGACCAATTCGACATCGGCCCGAAATCTCTGTTAGCTTTCTGTGTTACTCTGTTTTTTTGTTTTTTACAGATTTGAAATTCTTCACTCGATTCTCTGCAACGGAAATTCTACATTTGGGTGTTTACTACTTCAGTCGATAGAATTTTATTATTTTTCAAGCTACAAATGAATGGGTTGTAGGATAAAAGCTTTAGTTGGATGAAGTTTATAAAATCAGTTAGAATTTTTTTTTTTTTTGAATTATTTGAAGAAGAAATTGATCCATTATGATAGATTGATTGGATATTTTTGACAAGTATGAACATGTAATTTGTTTAGTTGATTGTAGTTGAACTATGGGGTTGAAACGGTGGGAGGCACGAAATTTTGGGCGACCGTCAATCCGTCTTCTTCACCCGCGACCAACTCGATATCGGCCCGAAATCTCTGTTAGCTTTCCTTTTACTCTGTTTTTTGTATTGATGGCTGTAATTTTATTTTATTTTAAAAAAAGTTCCATTGCCTTCGAGGATTTGAACCCAGGTCGCCTGGGTGAAAGCCAGGTATCGTAACTATTTGCCGTCAATATTAGCATCCCTGCCGTAACTATTAGTGTAATCGCGACCAAGAGCAATTGGAAGTTACAGTACATGCAATATCTGGCTTGATAAGACCGCAAGTTATAACACCCATTTTTAACAAAGTTGTATTTACAAAATTTAACAATTTTGCAGTCATATCATTATTTTGAGTATTTTCACAAAAATCAATAAAGGAAGTGAGTAATAGATAATGGTGAGGATCGCCTTTGCTGAATCTCTTCTTACAGTTTTCTTAGAGCAGGAACTAGATCAGTTTGTCCGTGCGATGTTAGCTGCAGATGCGATAGCGGATACCAAATATGCCATGCCGACTACTTGCAATCGAAACATTGTGAGCTTAGATTGAGAGATTTTCAGCTTCCTCGAATTTCTCAGTTTCCATCTCGCTTTCCAATTCTATTATTGAGTTACAAATGTGATTGCCGGAAATCCGTCAACACATCCAGATAGAAAATAAACAGATCTCAAAGTTGATTTTATTAATATGGGGCAAAAATACAAGTTACACTCGTTGTTCACTCGAAAACCCTAACACTTCTTTTTTGTGACTACAAGTAAACCCTAATCTTCTTCACCTTTGACCTCCCTCTCTCTTCCAAGTATCTTTCTCCTTTTATAGGCTCTTGGTTACGTAATGCGGTACAACTCACATTACTTCGCCAGGTTTATTTCTCGCTTCGTCGCTCGTATATGCCAAAAAAATCCTCCTTTGTATTCTCTAGGATTTGAGGAATTGCTCCCTGAAACACCAAGATTACAGTTTAATAAACGAACTACAATAAATTTACCCATGTCCTAAAATGCTCAATTCCAGAGTGAGAAAATAAACAAATAAGTTAACAGATGCTCTTTGATGCAAGGAAAAATGCTATCAAGCTGTATCTGACACTATAGTTTCCAGGCATTTGAGGTTTAAAATATGTACATGTAGGACTGGTGTGAAGGTTACACAGAAAAAGATATGTTAAATTCAAAGATAATATCAGGTAAGAAAACCCGCAACACTTCTTCCGAATTTAAAAGAATCAAGCAAGCATGCAATACGGAAAGATATTCAGGAGATGCTTGCTAGCTAGGCATTTTACCAGTACACGCAAACAAAGGGTTTATACCTGAATAACACTTGCTGGGTTATTGCTCATGTTGAGGTATTGCTTTATAGAACTAACAACCTACAAGAGAGGATGCAGACAGAGATGTTAGCGTTATATTCTTGGTACCAGACAAACACTGCGAATATCTTTCAAAGCCATTTGGGTTCATACGCAACTAGTTGAAAAATGAAAGAGATTTAGAACATAAAGATCATAGTAAGAGGAAAAGGTACCTCTGCATCTTTCAGATAACCTTTTGGGTCTGTAATGACGAGCCAGCCTAGTCGCCAACCAGGCACAAGCCATCTCTTTGATATGGAACCTGTAAGTAATTAAGAATAACTCTCCATAGCCCCGTCCATAAGTCTTCTTAGAATCTTTTGGATACCACCAAAAATTTGGAATACTCACATTTATTTGGGACTAAAATTTGGTTAACCGGGATTTTTTCTAATGATGAAATGTCAATACCGTCCTTACCTTAATAAAAACTAAAAAGAAAACTGGATCACTTATTATCCTCCATCATTCTTTAACGGTAGACTGCAGCTCTCTTATTTTTTGAAGATAAACATATATACGGTTGGGATTCATAGAAAAATAGGTTTGACACAAAATTTAGGTTATACGACCACAGTCGGCATTGGAATCAATTTGAAGGCAATACCGACTGTTATAGTCAGTATTGATTTTTCAATGAAGCCAATACCGACTGTCAGTCGGCATAGCTGGTAGGTACTAAGGCAATACCGACTACTGATACACCAATGTGGACTGTGTGTTTAAATGACCATGAGAAATAGTGTGGGATGCTGTGAATCTATGATTGCATGCATAAGTGATCTAAAGCCGAAAAATTTAGTAATGAAGAACACGACAGACTAGTGTTGGCATGCAAAAGAAAAATCTGTGAATCCCTAGAAACCAAATTTACGTGTTCTGAACTCTTTTAAAGGACTCGATCAAACTTTTACAGAGATAACATGAATTTCCCAGGTGATTATTCACCGCGACGTTAATAGATCTGATAATCAACAGCTTTGTTATTTTATTTTACTTTTTTCCATATACAATATACCTACTAATTGATCCATCTCCGGCATAATCACATTCACAATTTATATATATCTCTTTAGAAATTCTTTTTGTTTACTATGGTTTGTTTGTGTTTTAATTCGTGAATTAAGATGGGATATTCAAGGAAAATTTAGGCATTACTAATTTTTTTTTATTGATAAGGGGTTTCTCAAATTACTTCATAAAGTTTTTCCATTTTTTTCCCCAATTTGTGAGAGTAACCCCTAATTGTGCCTTCTTTAATATATCCAAGCAGTGTCCCCCAATTGAATGGTTTCTTGTCAATGAACCTTGGTAGACCAGAATGTACAATACCTCGTGTTTCCTCAAAATTATTAAGTAGTAAAAGAGTGGCTGAAAAATCTCAATTTTGACAAAGATATTTTGGCAAGTTTCATTGTAAGCTGGAGAGGAATGTGTAAATTCTCGTGATCTTGATGTTTCTGACATGCAAGATTGTCATCCTTATGCAGTTCAAAGTTAAGCTTCCAAGGCTATCCTCAGTCATCTATATAACAATGAGAGGAGGAAAATTAATTTCGGTTCAGTATTTCAAGAATGAATCTGCACCAGGCACTGATGAACGTGGCTCTGCGTCTCCTAGGTGGCATACATTTAATTCTACAACTACTTTCAGGCTTGAATTTGTTTATATTTGAAATTAAAAAGGTTAATCATATTGAAAACAAAAAAAAATTCAGAAGTTCATACAATAGCTTAATGCTTCTCTACAGAATTCCAATTCACAAAAATTTTGTTAGTTGGAATTCTCAAAGAAGTTAGCTTTGTTCATGATGTCTGCTGCATTTCCAAGTCTCCTTCCAAACGTACTTTTAGTTCTCTCCTTCCATGAAAGATAAAACCTTGCAGATAACATGTGTGTGTGCATCCTTCTTTTTCATTAGATTTCAACAACACGAAGATAATTTAATAGGTGCTAACATGCTATTCTTTTTGCATTGCCACCTAGTAGAACAGTTATCTGGACCAGCTGCTGATAAAGGAGAAGTGGAGTTGCTGGATGATAAATGGATGGCATCGTGGAACTTAGAGGCGAACCGCCACATCATCATCACACAAATATGTCTCTTTTGTTCTTAAAGGAGAGATACATAGAGTGAGATGGGCTCATTATAATTCCTCCATTTGAGGTTAAAATCTTCGACTATTTGCACAACTTTCAAATCAATGAATCAAGGATAAAGTAAGTTTTTGTGGTCAATGGTAATTCTGTCTGTGGGTGTTGTTCATGCTTATTGGTAGTCATGTATGCATGCATGTAGTAATGTGGATTGATGGACAAATCATAGGCCATGGAATATTGTTCCCTATGTTATGAAATACACGTAGATATTTCATACTACCTCTTGCGATTCTAGAAAAGAGAGATAAAATTATTTTTTGTTTTTTGTTTTAACCATAAAATAGACAAAATTGAAAGTATCTCTTTCAAAAAATGAAGGGACTACATCAAAACGTAAACGACTAGATTGGAGTATATCTGTAGCATTGTTCTTTTTTGTTATTAGCAGGCTGTTTCGTTTGATGCTAAAGGAAGATATTTCATACTACCTTGGATCCTGCGAAGAGATATTACTTTTTTTTTTTTTGTGTTAGTCATAAAGTAGACCAAATATAAAGTATCCCTTTCCAAAAGTGAGTATACATACTTTTCTGTTCTGGTTTTTGGTTAGGAATCGCCGAATCGGATTCGGATCCATAATGGTTAATCATGGTGCCCTAAAAGCTTCGAGTTGGACGAGTCACTACGCACTTGTTCACCCCAAGACCCACCAGGGGTACCTAGGTAATTTTAATCTGAAAACCAAGATGAATCGAGAGAACTATCTTTTACTCTTCTCTGCAGAGATTTGATTTAATTGCCGGGAGTTGTTCATATTGTCTGGTTCTGTGAACGAGGTAAATAAATTTCTCTTTTCTGTTCTTCAATTTGGATTCGATTTTGTGGTTAGCGGTTTTTACCAAATGATCGATATGGTTTTCACCAACTTGAGTATTGGTCTTACTAAACTTGATACGGGTTTTGATTCAGTACCTAGTCTTGTGTGATGGCTTTTGGCTGCCCAGCACATAATTAGGCGTTGACATACGAATTATAGAAAAGATACCTGGCCCTCAGATAGGTTATGGTATTTCTGCTATCAAAGGGGTCTCTACATGTAATTTCGATGGGTGTTTGACCCTCTTTGAGATACTGATATTTTGAAAACTATATGATTTCTCGATAAAAACCTTTCTATATTTTCTGAAAATGTATGTTCGTCGGATGGGGGATATCTTTTGATAGTCTAGTTCAGTATCAAACCCAAGGTGATGGTTTTGTTTGTTGCAGTTGTGCAGTACGAAGCTCGCTAAACACAAAGGGCAAAAAATTACTCACGGATATTAAAGGCTATCTAATGGTGTTAGATATTAAACTGAAATATTGGTCTAATGCGTTGTTTGGAGAATTGCGCTGTTTGATATTGTTGGTTAAGTAATTCTCTGTAGTACTATCCTGCTGCACTTTGCTTATAATATGACGCTTATTCTATTTTGAACCTAACAGCTAGGTTGATCAGTACCATTGTGCGACTTGTTTCAGTGATTCTATAAATCACAGATGCTGGAGTTGAACCTAGACCTTATTGGTAGAATCATAGAACTGATTTCGTTTCTCCAAATTGTATCGATTTCGTTTTTCCAAATTGTATGTTCCCATCAGGCTAAAAATATTTTACAAGTTTATTTTGGGGTTGAGCTTAGTTGGTTTCAAGTTCCCATTGTTTGGCCAGCCTCTTTAACAGTTAGATCCCCACTTTTTTTTGGTATTGTTCAGTGATGTATAAATCGAAGGTAACAAACAGTTGGCTCAAAAAATTCTAGTCTAACCACCGACTTTTGTTTTCCGTTCAGTTTGAAGCAGCACCGATATGCAGGTGCAATTGCAATTTTGGTTCCTTATCAAAGTGTAGATCATTGAGATGTGATTGGATTAAATTACCAAATGGTAATTTCCCATAGAGGTTGATAACCACTTTTAGCAACCTTGTGATTAATTCCGATGGTCACTATCATTATGCTTCAATTTGGTTGGCCATGCCCCATGTATATCAAGCTATTCTGGCCAAGTGTGCTTTTAGGGTGTGCTCTGATCAGAAAAGAGAGTTCCTTTAGAAATTACACAGTCCTGTCAGAAGGGCACTTTTCGTAATTACACAAATCATTTCTCCCGTTAAAATCTGAAATCCAGTAGATAGAGAGAAGAAATTGTAAAACCCTAATCAGTCCCAGTCCGCCTTCAATTTTCAGATTTCCATAATTTCAGATCTTATCTCAAGTTTTGCAGATCGATCCATGCAATAAATTTCCCCACAAGTTTCAATTCTTATTTCTCATTTTTGATATTCCCCAAATCAAAACCGTAAGGTATCGGATGGATTGATTTTGTTGTATGAGATTCAGGTGGAGGGATCAGAACACACAAAAACAACCATAGCATGATGATATTTCCTCTCAAAACAGAGGCTGGTGTAAAGAGCAAGGGTACTGTCCTACTCAACTCCTCTTTATCTGAATGAGGAAGTGGGTCGTTTCCTATGAGAATATGAGCTGATTCTTTAGAGCATTCTGAGAAACAAGATACGTCCAGGGCCAAAACGAACAAAACGACACGAGCTTGGCAGCAACCTTGGAGATATCATATGTGGTTGTTATCACGAATTAAATCAAACGCTGACAGTTCAAGACATAGTTCACTGTCTCTAGCAAGTAATTCCGGTAATATCTCACTAAGCAAAGGTTCAAGACCTCATGGACACCTCTGCCTAAAATGTTATTTCCTGCGTTTTTTATATGATTTTTGCTTTTGATGGTTTTGGTATTACTGGAACTTAGTACCTAAGGGTCACTAAGGGTTCATTGGTTCATGCTTTTTCACTTTCGTGAAAGGAACCTTTAGTCTCACTTGTGAGGAGCTAAAGATGAAAGCTCTCTATACTATATGATTTTTGCAATCCATAGTATGACCTTGGGGTCAACACATTTTTGTGAGAAGGAGAGGACATTGAAATGACTAGTATGATTTCAACACACAGACGATCCATATGTCTGTTCGATCAGGCCGGATTGTGGAGATTGGGTGTTGACTTACCAAGATTTATCTGTGTTTTTCATGTTTTATTGAGGTTTTCATTCATGTGGGGGATTGTTGGTACAATATTTATTAATTATTGTTTTAAGGTTTTTAACTATATAAAATTGATTTATTGTTTTGTTTGTGAATGAAAAATTTATTAGTCCCACATTGTGGAGTTTCCACTTTTTAGTTGTCTTAAGAGACTATATAAGCTTTTTAGTCCCACATCGGGGAATTCCTCTTCTTAAATTGTTTTATTCCATTATATAAAGAAATTCACTATTTTTGTAAAATCAATGGGAAAGGGGTTGCTCTATATTTTAGAGGGACTCTTAAGGGAAAATATTTTATAGCGTTTCCTAAGCCTTCGCGATTTTCCTTAACGGTTTTTTCGGAGTTGCCAAGCTCAAGTTGAGCATCTACTACATATGCTAGTAGTAGGTGTAGTAGGGTGTTTTATCCTGGAGATATCCGTCCTGTGAGGGCTATAGCATCACTCTTGAGTGTAGCTGGGCGCTAATGTCTTAAGGGCAGCGTGTTCATGTCTTAAGGGCAGCGTGTTGAACACGTGACTCACTCTGTTTTTCCAAAGTTTTTCCTTGTTGCTATTGTGGAGATATGGGAAGCTCATCCGTTTCGTCAATCGATCACTTCCATTGTAAAGGAGATAAGTATCACTAACTTTTGCTTATTCAATTTTTTCTTTGTTTTTGATTATTGCACCCAACAAGTTTGAGGGAAGAAAACCTGAAACCAGTGTGGGATAATTTAGGATGTTTATGAAGTCGAGATGCATATAGGTAATCGCCTCGGCATTGTTAACCATAATAGAACATGGTGTTGGATTGATGGTAGAGGAGATAGAATGATAGCTTATAACGACAACCATAACCAAAACAGTGGTGCTGGTACTGGAGGTGGTGAATGTAGCCTATTGGACTTACCTGAGGGGAGTAATAGAATTAATTTTGAGCAAGAACGGAAATTTGAGCAAGAATGGTAGAAAATGAGTATTTATGTTTACCACCAATGTCTTGGTGAGTCAATCGGGCTTCTGTGCTGTGGCCAAATTGAGAAAGTAGGAGAAGTAAGCACTATCAGCATCTGGGTATTGCAAAATGGATACGAAAACAATGGATCAGCTTGGCAATCGGTGTGTACAGATACTAAAATAGAAGAAGATCGCATATGCAAATATGTAATACCACGGCTAAGAAAAAAGAAACTGTATTCTTCGACTGCATTCAGTCCGGTGGATCCGAATGTTGTGATTTAAAACTAGAAAATCCGAAGTACTTGTTTCATATCATCATGTACCAAAGGGTTATTGCTACGCAGCAGATACCCGAATTGTGGTAACACTACAACCAACGATCATTCCAACTATTAACAGTTAGACTAATTCTTTTGCTGAACTACATAGTTTTTTATTCTTAATCTATGTTTATTTCTTTTACATATTATCACACAAAGATTAGGTTTATTTATTGCCTAATTTTCATTTATCGTTCATCAGTTGGATTTAAAATTGATCCAACCACATTTAAAGGTGATTGATGTATATATGCAATTTACTACTGGAATATCTTGAACAAGGAATACCAGCGTCAACTGAGTATAGTAGCTTAAAACTGCATCATCAATTTATTTGTTTGCAGCATAAACATTATTCATCACCTTTGGCTTTATCAGGATGGGCGCTAGTTTCTCTACTAACCTTTTGGGTGTCATTGAACTCTGGGGCCATGAGGTTTTAAACCTCTCGAATGAACAACCACATGACATAGTCATCCGCGTGCATGGCTTTCATAAGCAAATGCCGAAGAAGTTTGCTGTGATTACTAACTGATGGAATCACCTTTAATCATTAGCCGATATTCATTCGGAAGTAGATAATTTATGCTTTTAAACGGACTGCATGCTGACAAAGATTCTTCATATTGTTCTTGACTATCCAAGAGGCAGCTGGACTGGAATCGAATTAGACTGTCGCATAACATTCTTCTTTCGATGCCATTTACCAATTTGTAAAGTAGTCAGTTGCATACATAGGTATGGTACACTAAAAAAGAAGACCCCAATTCAGCAGCATCATTCCAAAACAAAGTCAAATAAACAGACTAGATATGTGTAACAGTGGTGGGTGTGTTGGGACATCTTTCACTGAAGAACAAAGCACATTACCAATTCATAATTCAAAATCAAAAAAGATACTTTGCTTAAGGTAAGCCAAGCAGTGTATTCAAAGTGGCAATTCAAATCTGTGTATATATATCAACTAATCGGAAAACAAATCCTCTTTTTTAAACAGATGTTAATCCACAATTCTAGTATAACGAAACTAAAATAATAGAGTTGTAGTGCTATTTTTCTTGAGGAAAGTGACAAAGAATTATTTTGAGAGGAAAAATCACCACACCACCTCCAGATTCCCATACAAAACCACTTTTACATCTATGAGAAGCCATTTGTAAGTAAGAAAAAAATAGATGAAGAGAACTAAGATCAAACTTAGATGACTGTGAAGAAGCAACATCAAAACAGATTATAAGTAAACCAGAAGTAGATTTTACAATATTAGTTATATACACAGTAAATTAGATTGTCATATAATTAATCACAATATTTGATAGAGCACAGTTATATGAATCAAAACCCCGGCCCCCATATTAAATCAACTTGTTGAAGTATAGTATCAGAAATTACCAGAGTGGTTATTGTCTTGTGGCTAATATACTTAGGGCAATTCTCATCAATCTAAGATTTTTGTGTGGGTAATTTGGTATTGATGGAGAATCATATGTGGACGACCAGACACAGAATTTATGTGAGAGGAGAAATCATTGTGCTGCATTGAACTATAAGTTATACTTCCCGTATCACCGGAAAACCGCTACTTTTACATTTATGAGAATGAGCCATTTGTTGTTTGGTGCCCTAATTGATTATTAATCTGATTTTGAGATTCTTTTTCAGCAAATCTGGATAACTTAGAACTCAAACAGCTGAGTAAGACCTTGCTTGTTTGCAGATGACTCGACGTCTGGATCTGAGTCAACCCCTGACTCGGGACGAGTCAGCAGTCAGACCGTTTGTTTTGCATTTTGAGTCAGATCTGACTCGACCTATGACTCAAACATAATCCCTGACTCGGACCCATTTGAATCAGGTAACAAAATACCTCTGACTCACAGGACCAAACCACTGACTCACATTTTTTGAGTCAGATGAGTCAAATCTGACTCAAAACAAACATATCGAGTCAGATCCAGATGAGTTAGGTGATTTCACTCGGATCCAGATGACTCCTATCCAGACGACTCAGATGAGTCAGGAGAAAACAAACATGGTGTAAATCTGAGATCTGAACTAAGAAGTAGAAGTATAAAGGCGGCGTAGAAACCCTACACTCTCTCACTGAAGAAGAAATTTAGCCAAGTGATGCGAAGACTGAAACCCTAAGATGATTACTCTCTCTTTGTATACTACTTTTATTTACACCTTGCATACATTAGATGTTTTTACTTTTAAAATGAATGCTACGTAGTAAATAACGAATTATGGTAACTAATAAAAACCATGCCACATCTCCGATTCTCCATTTGGATTGCGGGACCATATAATCTGCAATTACAGACGGTTAGATATAAGGAAAGGTAATGATCTAAACAAAGACCGAGAGGGGATCTAGAGAAACCATGTAAGCCCTAGTGCTATATAAATGTCGCTATGGAACCAGCAGCGCCTCTCTTGATCAAACTTCATAAACTCCCCTCACTGCTCTTTAGCGTTTCTATGCTTTTTCGTGTTTTTGTAATCAAGAGATCTCATTAACAATAATGATGAAGATGATGATGAAAGGAGATGGAATAATGTGTCGTGATGGTCTCTCACTCGTGTTTGATTCTTAACACAGGTTTGTTTCATTAAAATCTGTCTCTTTTTTACGTTACATTTCAAGTTGTTTCTCTCTTTGAAAATAAATAAGATTTGATTTTCTTTTGTGCATGAATCATCAATCAATGAGTTGGATATTAAAGACCATGCTGTTGTCTTGTAGCTTCAACAAATTCCAGGATGGTTCTGATCAATTATACTATCAGTGGTTTAAATATCTTGATTAACTTCCGGAGATGAGAAAAACATCTTCTCAGAAACAACATTTTTGTGTTTATTATTGGTTGCCTCGATCCCTTTTTCAAGATTGATGTTTTAATTGTCTCTCTATGAGTTCTTTTTCGTTGTATTAGAGAGTTCAGATCTAAAAAGTAGGAGAAGAAGAAGAAGAAGAAGAAATGCGGCGTAGAAGGAACGCTACTCAACTCTCCCTCTGAGGGATTTTAGTGAGACACTGAGCCCTAAATGATTACTCTTTTATATCCCAAAACTTAGAATACAATTGTTACTTACGCCTCATTTACTTCATATTTTCACACATGTGTACGGCTTTGCTCCTTTCTCTAAATTTTGGATCCCATACGGTTAAGGTTTTCTTAAGCTATGATTTCTATTTTACAACACGCACACCAAACAAAATTGGTGCTGGCGAGTTTCTATTTTACATGTACTATAGTGATACCAGTAGAACACCATGAAGAAGCACCCGTAGAACACAGAAAGTGCCATTATAAAGGAAGTGAACAGCTTCTCCACCGCGAGCCTTTCCAGCATTTCTCAAAATTGGCTCCATGAACTTGTACGTATCTACAACTTGTACATACTGTTTACGGTTTACTGAAATGTAAAAGTCAATAGTGAGAAATTTTACAGCATTTCTTACATGGAGCGATTCTTTTCACTTTTCTTGAATGTGTATCTTTTACCTGTGAAATGAAGACAGATTTTTGCTTACAAAGATAATTACTGTGTTCATCATTGTTTGCAAAAAAGTTAATTCTGTGCGTGTAGAAGGCAACAAAACAACCATATAATGTACTACTTTTTTGAAGCACACTGGGTACGAGGTTAATTTGCCAGTGGAGTTCGCCATTTGCAAAATTTTTACCGGGCCCTGTTTTAATTTGCGGCTTTTGTCTGCCATTATAAGTATGAAGTCCCACGATAGATTATACGAATGAACTATAGTGGTATATTAAAGAGATTGGGGCCTGTTGCTCTTTAAATCAAGCTCCCAAGATGGAAAACCGTGCTCTATAGCACATCTTCGATTTTTTTTAGCGTTTTGCTCGAATCAAAGCTTCAAGATCAAAGCATATAACGGTTTAACATACAAAAAATTACTTTTACCTTCACTATTCAGTGTAAGTTTCAAAACTATAAGCCTTGGCTCCTGTTCAACTCGGCGTCATTTTGGTCTTCATTTGTAAATACAAACCATTAGATCTAATGAACGGTCGTGATATAATTTGAGTGGGTTCTTGAGGACCCTAACTGATGTAAAACCCTATTGGTATATATGCTGCACTATAAATTTTTCAAGCAAAAATAAAATAAAATATGCTCCACCATGACTCCACCGCTACCACTATCCTTGTCCCTCATAGGAGATCAAGAACTACTGAGGCCTAGTCTTGAGTTGTTGGGTATTCTCGGTTATCTCAAAAGAGTTGAACAAGTTTATAAACACTATGTTTTCATTCACGAGCACCTCTTAAATCAACTTATGATAATTTTAAATTTTGAATCACATGAATAAAACTAAGAACAGCTGAACAGGAGAGTACTTTAAGTTATATGACACAATTTCAAGTCACATGACGTGATCCCAAAATTTGGGTCACATTACATATGTGCACTTTTGTGTGGCGATGTGATTCTGGTCTTAAACTGCAATTATAGACCGTTAGATCTAACGAACGTCGGTAATTTAAACAAGAACTGAGTGGGATCTCTAGACAACCCTGAATAATGTAAACCCTAGTGCTATATAAATGTCGCAATGGTGCCGGCAGCGCCACCTTTGATCAAACTTCATTTAACCCTTGCGTTCTGTGTGTTTCTTGATTTTGGTAAGGTTGAGATTAACAGACGATGGAAGGAGATGGCATTTCACAGTTAGCATTCCAGAAGATTCAAATTTTGATAGTGTTTTTAAATTTTTCAATTTCTTACTTCACATTTCATGGTGTTTTTCAATTTGTAAGCTTTTGAAAATTTCATCTATAATATTATGATTTGGTTTTATTTTGTGCACGAATCAATCAATCTGTTGTCATAATGACTTATCCTCTCAAATTGTATTGCTTACCATTTCATCATTCCTTGCTACTGATGACTTTTCTCTGTGAAATGAAGACAGATTTACTGTAAAATGTTTGGAACTTCGTTGATTGAAAGGCCTCAATCAACCATATGGAATTTCTCACACAGAGGAATTCCTCCCTCTATGGAATTTCTCCTTCTGTGAACCTCCAGCAATGTGAAAATGTGTATTGAATTTTTGGAAGTATCAATTGAAAGACGTAACTTGAAATTTCTCAGTATTAATTCAATAATATCACTTCAATTTCGGTGGTTATCCTTGTCTCTTTAATCAAGACATAATTGCAATTGTTAAGGCCTTACAAACATAAATGGCAACCAATTGTTCACTATCACAAACCACTAGATGACTGAATCCACAAACTTATAAGACCCAAGCTTCTTTAGATGATCAACAACATACATTTTCCCTCAGCTATCATATGACTGTGCAGAAGCCAAATCAGATGCTGAGCCAAATAAAACAGACTAGATCCGCAGTAGTGGTGTGTGAGCTGGGACATCTTTCACTCAATATCAATGCACATGCATCAGATGTGGCAATACCAAAGCATTTGACAAAACAAACCCTACCATCTATTAAATCAATTGAGAGTTCAATATCTTACAAATTAAAATTCTTTGTTCAAGGTAAGCTCAGGCTAATCAAGGATACATCTTGTGTTGGCTTTTAACATTAACCAGAGAACGCCCTCCCTCTGAAACTCAAACTTGATTCTCCTGCCTCTTTCTTTAAATTTTGGTGTCGAAATTCATTCAATAATTTTGATTCGTACTCTTCTTCTGAGGAAACTGAAAATTCTTGGCCTTTCAAAATATTTCTCAGGTTCCAACACTTGTTTGCTTCAGGGTTTGATGAAGAAGATAGTTGACATCTTGCTCGATCTCTGAACTGGAGACAGGTTCATAGACCATACATAAAATTGTTATGAGAGGAGAAATCATAGTGCGCACTGAAAGTAAGTCCGGTAGGGTTGTTGTTCTTCCACCACCACCAGATTTCCCATACAAAACTACTTTTAGATCCATAAGAAGCCATCTGTGTTTTCGTTGTTTCTCTGTGATCTCAATCTCATAATACAAGATTTGGGTGCTATCAAGGTAAATCGCTCTTTCTATTCGCGATTTGTTTACGTTTTGTATTTTTCTTTGTATTTGTTTCATCTTATGATGTACCTGTTTCTATTTAAAACCATCATGTAAATGTTTCTTGTGGAATGAAATACTTATGATTTGATGATTAAAAAAAATTAAAAAAATTCAGATATCAAAAAAAGAATGCAATAAACGATTAAGCATTCATTAATAAGCTGAAACAGTTTATATTTTTTTGACCAGTTTAAATGTTTAATGGACATCCACTGCAGGGACAGCTCAAAGAATATTTGTTGTGTTTGGAGGTGTAGTAATTTTGTTGGTTCGGCCCAAATTTTTTTTGTTTTTTTATTTCTTTTTTATCTGGAGCCAGAAGTCCATAGAACATCATATGGTATCCGAGATTTCCTTATTCAGGTTTGGTGTGCTGTATATGTAGCCGTCTTAGCTAGCCAAACCAAACCTACCCAATCAAGTCCACGGGACATTCCATATCAGTGATATTACTGAGCAATTCGGGAATCAATATGAATTAGGATTTTCCTGCCGTTTATGCATACAAATATAGCTATGGCCTTTCACTATTTCCATGTCATCTTATTATTACTACATCTCTCAAGCTTCATCAGAACACAAGAAAACATAACAAAATAAGAGAAAAACAAAGTAAGAACAGATCACCAAGCCACTTTGATCAAACGAAAGGAAGATATGGGAAATAATTGTACATCATCAGTTGCAAGGTATGTTGATGATGATTGGAGAATCAGTAGTCAAGTATCATCATCGATGAAGCCGTTTCGGAAAGAAAGCAGGCAAGCACAGTTGCGTAAAAAATCAAAGGGAAAGAAGAAGGTTAAGAGGAAAGAATATCAGAATAAAGTAGAGATTAGTCTTTCTCAATTACTACGCGACGTTGAAGAGATGCAGATAGCTATGGATAAGAATAATCTTGCTCAATCCAGCAAAGATGAAGAGAAACATCGGCAGTATTGGAAACCGGCTTTATCTAGTATCCCAGAACAGAATAACACTGAGGCATTCCTCGGACCATGGGTTTTATGACTTAATGTCTATCCGTCTTAGTGCTTCGGTGAATGTTTGTTTTAGTTTTCGTTCGAGAATTCCACGGAAACTGAAACACCGTCTTTAATATCAGATGTTAGTATCAGCAGCGCAACTATTTGATCATCCGAACCCAGAATTTTTTTCAAATCTTCTGTGTGTAGGATTAAAACCAATTGTGAATCACAGTCACCGTAATCTGCATAATAACAGAATATAGTATGCGATGGATTGTTGTAATCTTATACCTGTCAGTTTAGTTATGTTTTAACAACTAGCAATCTTGTGCCCAACAAGACTTCTAAGGTTTAACTGGGATGACCATGCTTTTACTTTGTTTTAGACTGTACTATAGTGAAGGCATGGAAGGATCATGTCAATCTTATGAAATGCGTTATCTTTTCTGTATTCCGACCTTATAATGTTACTTAACAAACCCTAAGCTCAAATTTTTTTATGTTTTTTAGGTATTTGTGTGGTAAATGTAGGGACGAATGAGATGTGTAATTCATGACTATTTGTGACCATGCAAATAGAAGTTTTCAAAAACCGAGGAGTTGAATCAACTTCTCGAGGGACTTTGCATTGGAACCAGCCATGCATGTACATATCAAATTATGGGTAATGGGGCTAGGGTCTTCTTTTCCTGTTGATAGGATTCTAACAAGAGGATACAGCCTAATGCATGGTTAGGTATTGGGGTCATCAAATTGTGAAGCATGACCAAGATTGAATTGATATTTACTGATGATATAGGTTGGATGATTTATTATGGTAAACTACCGCTCTGAGAGTGCCACATCAGTGCTACGTACCCAGTTTCAGACCCAAGCTATGTCAGTCAAGGTAGGAAGAAACGGTTTCTCAAGAGTAGCCTGAATAAAGAACTAAAATGCATAAATTTTAACAATTATACAAAGGAGAAAACAACTCCACTGTGTTTAAAATATGAATTAGAAAGCAACTACTAACTAAAAGATATACCATCATAAAATTTCATTGATTGTGAAAGATGAATATAGCCCGCTATTTAATGAGGGTAAAAGATACCAGTACTGGGTTTGCAAAATCTGTTTTGAAATCCTATTGCACGCACAGTATATTTATCAACTATTGATTCTTTTCTGTCCATCAGAACATTCATATGATAAATCTATATGCGATGATGATGATGATATTGAAGCATATCTATAGAGCATATCAAAGGCTTACAAGTAAGCATATCTATAGAGTATTCTGGATAATAAATCAACAACAATACGTCTTCTTGGACTTGTGCAACCTAATTTGATTGGTTTTCAGCACTCCACCAACAGAAAGAATAAAGGGAGATAATGCATGACATAGATGATATAAAAGGGAGAAGAAAACATTTAAGGAAGCTTATAGGCAAAAAATAAAACCCAACTAATTAAATCATATCTACATTTTGACAATGAAATGTGATCACTACACTATGTTCTATGTTCAGTGTTTCTCATAGAATTTCCTGCCACTTATATCTTTGGGAAAAACGCAAAATTAGAGAACTGTTCGCTGAAAGATCTTTCGAGCATCATTTTTGACACTTCGGCTGATGCACTGTCAGGTTACTTTATTCCGAAGGCTTCATTCATAAATGTCTTATTCATGCATGGGACCATCATATATGTGGGAATGTTTTCCCTCACTGTGATAATGTTTGGAACTGATGAGATTTCAGGGGATTCATAGATACTCTCTTGTTTGCCTGAAATGAATTTATCGGAATAATAAGGTTTAAGATATAATAGAAAAGATACGTACTTGGAGAGGTAAGACCATAAGAGTGGCGTAAGACACAAACCCCATTGATAATTCAGCTCAAGAGGTTACATAGATAGGCAAGTAGGAACAAATATTTTTTTGTCTAAGATACATATCAATCCCATCCCTCCATCCCAACTAAATCTAAACTAAAATCCACCCAAAAATAAGTGGTCGACTGATCCTCCAAATAGCAATCACTGGTGAATCAGAAGTTTGATGTTAAAGAATCGGCATTGAAAATACCAAAAGTCAATCTAAAGTTGTCGCTGAACTGCAATAAGGAGACATTAATTATAAAGTAGATGCTGAAAGGCTAGCTTTCTCCGTAAATATTATTGACATTAATTGGAATCATGTTCCCGAGCTATACAAAGTTTTGGAGATGCTGAGGTGCACTAGGACATGAACATCCATCTAACTCATTCTAGTTCTACATAAATTGGGTGGCCACGTCATAAGTATATATATACGGGCAATATAAAACTGCTCTAACAAAAACCTTATTATTTATTTATTTACATTTACCTGGAAGTGCATTTATTTCCAACTAACCCTCTTTTGAAGTATGCTGGAGTATTGGCTCCTGTTCAAAGCCAGTGTACGATTAAGTACCTACTAGTTCTCTCCCCTAAGGCTACCAAAAAAATTAGCACAAAATCAAGTGAAAGGAAGATGAAAATTCCCTTAGTGACAACAGGGGATGTGTGACATTTAGTGCTTTTAACAGTTCTTCAGGAATTTATATTCCCTTAGTGTTCTTCAGGAACACTGCAACGCCCAGAACTTTTTTCAATCCCCCAGTGACAGATTGAAAAAGCATATTCTCCAAACTCATGCTAGATCAATCGATTATATATTTACCAAAAAGGTAGTACAGTCAAATCAAACATTGAAAAACACCAGACTTAAATACATGCAATATTATAAGAAACCTACCGATTCACTTCTACTAGCCTTACTTTTCATTATTAACAAATATAGAGTATAACAGTCAAGAAAATAGCAACGTGCACAAGATATGGTATTTGCTCGTACCTTTATTGCCTAGCTAGCTAGAATTCTCCAACCTTCACTTCCGACTCTTTCTCTCCACATAAGTACCAGACTTGAGTGAGACTAGGCTTTCTACATAATTCTCTCCATTCTCCAGTAAGATAACTACTTTCCTTATCATAGTAGTATCAGGGAAGCATACCATTCGAACCCTTCCATTTGTTTGATCATATAAAATTAAATTCTTGTCAGTTTTCATTAGAATTTGATCATCATTTTCAGAAGACCATATCGGCTTAAAGAATGAATCCCTGGTTATTGGTATTTGTTCTTGGGTAATGGTAAATAGTTTAGTCCAAGATTCTCTTACTCAATATTCTTTCATCACCCAAACATCAAGTCTGGCAAATATCACCGCAACAGCTAAACTTAGGCAGTCTCCCAACAACCCCACCTCTTTATCTAATCCTCCCCAACCTCCTATAGATTTTTCAATTGATGGCATATCCATGAGTCTCTCATTGCTAATACCAAAAGTGACTATAACGTCAGAGGAGGTTTTACGGCTTTTTCCAATCCAATGAAGCGCTCCATGGAAAAACAAACCAAAAGATGTACATGTGCTTCTAAAATCATTAAAAGAGTAAGAAATGGAGTCGTCAATATATTCCCAACTATCTGATCCCAATGCATATACTTGCATTTTTAAGCAATTGGGAGACTTTCTATGCCCCGAAATTCTTACTACCTTATAATTGTCAGTTGCGCTATCATAGCCAAATCCATATCTAATGTTGTAACAATCTTCCTTAACCAATGAATCATATGGAGGCAGTGATACTTCCTTATATTCCCTGGTTGTTGGATTCCAAATACAAATTCTATCATCCTTAGATCGGATCAAGTCGCCATTAAAAATATATATTAAGCAAACCAAGCCATTACAAGAACCCACAACTTTAAGAGAATAGATAGTCGTCTCTGCATCAAATGGATAATCCATCTGAATATCTCCATTCCATTCACACTTATCAAATGTTGATAATACCATGGGTCTTCTAAGGTTCTTTTTGGTTTGAATAGTATGAGTGAGATGATTCTTAACAAACTTAGGGTTACAAAGAAGAGAATACAAAATCTTGCACACGCACCTGCAGATTGAGATTGCCTTCGCTGGTAATTTCATAAAGATTTCAACTTGAATGTCTTCCGGAAGAAGACTTAACGTTACCATAGCCGGAAGATGCATGGGATTTCTGCTAATTATTAAATTTTTTTAATGGGGTTAGGGTTTTCAAGGAGATGGTCGTTTTCACTTTGCCTAGATGCTAGATGTAATACTAAAGTCACGTGGATATCCAAATTCTCACGTGCTTAAGCAGGTTAGAGCAATTGCAAATTCACACGTGCTTAGAGCAGTTTGTGAGTCATGATAAGCCATTGTATGGCGTCTGCACGAGAGCTTGCCGCACACAAGTCTTACAAGGAAATGTTTGACCACCTAGTCCTGGGCATGCAGCTACTAGTCAGGATTTACCAAGACCTTAAAGCTTTACACAAAGAGCAGTGTCAGCACTGCCAAATATTTCGGGCACCATATCTATTTTATCTGTCATTATTGTCTGGGAAACTTCATACACCAAAATGGAAATATCACTGGCCATTCCGGACGTCTTTATCAGCTTTGTGAAAGTGTGAATGCCCCGGAGCAACATAGTCATTCTCGCTGATCTTGCAATGCACATAAATAACGTGAATGGTGACGGAGCACTCCTGCAAGCACGAAGGTAATAAAAATTACATCTTCAGGGACTCCGATATATCAGTTGTTGATGATCTAGATCAGCAATAATCTTGTTCAGCCAACTTTAAATCCCACGGTCAATCCCATCCATGACGTGGTTTGATTTTTTTCTAATTTTTGGTTGTTTTCTTTCTACTGACGTGGGTTTGTACAAATGATGCTTTAAGTATATCTCAAGAGATTCTGGGCACGATTGTTAAAGGGATACCTCTGTTAGCAGGGCGGTTACCAATCCATATGAGACGAAATAATTTTGGGCGTTGGATCCTGAATTGGTAGGCGCCTGTAGCAAATGTGGTACTAGCCTTTAGCAATCATTGCTCTTGGGTACTTGAGTCTTGTGGAAATGATATATTTTTCATTCCATAAGACCATAAAATGGATATAATTCTTCACAAAAAAAAAAAATAATTTTAGCGAGTCCATATTTGTTCACAGTTCTCTAAAGAGTGTATATTTAACATATTATTCTGATTGGTCAACTAGTTATCCGATGACCCTTTACCCTCCATTTATAGAATCTCGACCCTCGTTACATAACTTCTTAAATTAAATCAATGGTTGTGATTAAAATATTACGTGCATATCCGCTACAAAAATGTTTATTAAACTACCATGTAACCAATAGTGGAGGATCAAATCATACAAAACATAGAATCAAACCATACAAAATTCAATTGAATAAGCATATATCAAAATAACCGCATTGGGTAAAAATATTAACTGGGCAAGGTTCTTGTTGCCATTATATTTGACGTCTAGGATATGACAATCTGTAAAAATATAGCGAGTTTTTTTTTAAAACTTCTTATATCACTTGTAATTGACTAATCAGAATTTCATCTCTTTCCCATTCTCGGTAGATGCATTTACTTTGTATGATTATTGTTGGAACAAGATTTGCATCACTGACCTCATTCTACAAAAAAAAATTTATATATTCAACTATAATTTATGTGTTTTTCACATATTCCAATATACTATCATGGGTATGGTTCAACACGTTTAACCTTGCCATGGTTATCTTAAGTTTAGAATTTCTCTATCCCAACAGGTGTAAAAATGTTGTTTAAGAGTATCTCACGCATCTCTCAACCGCTTACTTGAGATTGAATATCTTACTAAAGGTCGTGAATCTCTTGCCATCGTACTTCAACCTATGATGGTTCTTTAATTTAACATATGAAGTAGAAAAAATAAAAAAGAAAAGATTTTTCTGGCTTCAGAAAACTTTTGTTAGTGTTTTTTCACAAAAATTGAGGCGTGCTAATTTGCCACATATTTTTATCAAAGTTGTTAAATATTTAAAAGTCTAATAAGTGGACTAAATCCAAGTGAACATTCAAATTTTTGGGGCAAAAATTTCATAAATGTTTCAAAAACTTCCTTCAGAGCATTTCATCGCCTGAAGTCAATATATCACCTTTAAAAACGTCGAAGAAATGCCTTTTTCTTTTGAAAAATGGATCGCCATTGGTTGAAGGTTTTTATGTTGGAAGTATATATCACTGCGGAAAAAATCATCATTACCGACTACAGGTTAGAGTTGTAGTACCCCTACGACAACTCCATTTTATGCATTATGGATGGGGGGTATTGTGAAAGTCCAATCTTTTCTACAATACTTGACTAAGAGTTTTAAAGGGTGATGTGATTCATGGTTCGACAATATTTTTCCAAAGTTGTGATTCTCTTTCGATTTTTTTTTTGAAAGCCTAACACAACTCTTGCTAGTGTTGTAGGACTATCTTGGACAAAACAAGCAGAATATCGTGGAAACATGTGTAACAACAATTACTAGTATTATGAATAAGATTTACACGACTCTTGTATGAGTTGTCGAACTATCTTGGAAAACACATAGTTATGTTGTAAAGAAACTATTTCACAATATCTAGCTTGTGTATTTGAAAACTATAAGACAACATCTATTAATATTGTGAATACTACTGTCACTACACTTCCTAGAGTTGTACAACTACCTTGATACAACTCCTCCTCATGTTGCAAGATTTGTTTTTACAATCATTGTTGTGAGTAGTAGAAATTCTTAACACAACACTTATTAGTATTGTGAATATTACAGTCGGTACACTTGTTGGAATTGCAGAATTACCTTGATACAATTATACTATGTGTAGTAGAAATTTTGAACACCACTCTTACTAGTATTGTAGGACTATCTTGGACAAAACAGGTAGGGTATCATGGAAACACATGTAACAACAATTACTATTATTATGAATAATTTCCACATGTAACAACAATTACTATTATTATGAATAAGATTTGCACGACACTTGTATGAGATGTCGAACTATCTTGGACAACGGATAGTTATGTTGTAAAGAAACTATTTCACAATATCTGGATTGTGTAGTGGAAATATCTAAAACAACCATCTATTTGTGAATAAGAACCTACATATATATTTCACTTTTGGCACTTTGTTTATGTTGTCATATGGGAAGAAACAACTGAACTAAACTGAAACATAAACTGGCTCTGAAGCTGAAAGATTCATTCAAATTAAACCAAACCCAGTGTAACAACATTCACATACCAATGTAATGTACACAAAACATACAAAAAAGTGGCAGTGATGATGTTTGTTAATAAAAGTTTAAATCTCCAAAAAGATCAAAGATAAGTCTCCAAAAAGATCAAAAAAGAGTCTCCAAAAAGATCAAAGAAGATTAAGAAGTCCACTGGTAGGATATTCGATCATTGGTCCATGTGATAAAATTTGAAACAACTTCACCAACATATTTGACTTCTGAAGTCGGCCTGTAGACATGAGAATCCTCCATATAAGTAATCTTCATACATACAGTGTAGGCTCCAAGACCTATTGACATTCCATCTATCTCCTTACTTGGCTCTGTTTCACCAATTTCAGCCTCTGCAACCACCTCGCTCTCCTTGTACCATCTTAACAGCTTGCAAGATTTAAATATCTCTAGCACTTGGACCTCATTTGGTATCCGTACAAGACTTGGAGTGATATGATTTAAGTCTCTTTCATTGCAGAGAACAATCCTTCTCTTGCTAGCCTCCTGGTTGTTGCTGGCTTTTGGACTTAACCTGTGAGAGGGTGAGACTCCATTGCAAACACATTTTGATTTCCTTCCCTATATTAAGACCATATTAGCAGTATGAGGGGTATAATCAAGTTTGAATTCATCAAGAAAAGGAGAACTAATAGAAGACAAGTTAAATTCTCACCTCTAACTGCACCAATCAAACATTCAGTGCTCTACAGTATTCCTGACACTCTCTAATCATCAAATTATAGGGGGCTGGGTAACAACCTTTTTACATGTATCTCCAAAACCAATTCCTTTAAGTCTCCCTTTAGTTTTCTTGTCCTCGCCAAAGGCCTTTACAAGAATATCATCTGTTACGGATGATCCACAATCAGCACCATGCTCTGCTTGAGCTTTTTCAAGTTTCTCCTGTATAAGTGTGTAAAATATCAGATATTTTTGCATTATTCAAACACACACATAAACCACACAAAGGAAGAGGAGAATATTTCTTACAAAAGCTTCTACAACACCAAGATGTGGATTCTTTCCCTTGTCTGTTTATGAACGACTTTCCATAAATTGGCTCTATCAATCTCATTGGTTGTGTTTTGTTTTTTTTTTTGCTGCCAAATAAATGTATCAATACATGAAAATCATCAATAACATCATAACAACATGATATTAAAGTCATGATACATGCTAAGAAGAAACTCTGAATATTTCAAAAATCTAACCTTGTGGAGAACTTCATGATACTTCATGAATAAGCCACTAGCATGACCAAGACTACTGGATAACTACTCATATATACCTTGGAACCTAGTGTTAGTAGAGGTTTGTGTATAAGAATGTAAATAAATGTTTGTAACACTTGGTTCCAAGTGATATGACCTCCCGAACATTCATATAGATGGGAGATAAACACATGAGTAAACCAAATGACAAAATTACAAATATCTTTATGTGAGAGTACAAGCCTACTTCTATGTGTGACTCATGGAATTCCACATATTACAGCTATTTATAAAGTCGATACAGTTTCTTTTGATGTAAAAAAGCACACACTTTCAACTAGATGAATTCTAGGTTGGAAATTCAAAAGAAACTTGATAGCAAAAGAAATGTGAGATGTAACATGTTCAAATGGGATCTAAATATATGATATTTCCGCCTGAAAATATGTACACATTAGTGGCTTAGCGTGGGCTTTGAACTAAAAATACTTAAAGACGTCAACGACCCAACATGAATATTTTCAATGAAACTAACATGAAAACAAATGCTAGATTACAACAATCATAATGGTCCCTAAATTAGGTAGGCTAGTCTAAACCACAGGTCGTGATCTGAATTATGAAATGATCCATCATAAAAGACTTTACAATCCACAACCAGTTAAAAGGCCAGAGATCAACCTACACGAAATTGCATAAACATCTACATGTTTTCAATTGCATAAATAATGTCACAATAACCAAATAACCAAGCAATATAGAAGAACAAGAAAAAACACATCATCTGCCTTTAGGTCAATGTTACAGCTAACAAACAATTATATTTGTAACGATGCGACAGCTTTCACGTGGTGAATATCAAGAGTGTTATAAAAATTATTGTGTAGAACATACCAAGTCCGCCTCCAATCTAGCGTAACCTTTTCGACTTACGTTATGTGGGGTGGTGTGTTATGAATGATTTTGTTGCACTTTTAGTCTTTTGTCCTGAAAAGAAAAATAGAGAAGTCATTCGACAGGCTTTAAAGTTTTTAATACAAATATATAGTCATTCATTATAATAGAAACACTTACTCTGAATTCAGCAGAGTTTACATGTTTCAAAAAATCTTCCCACTCCCTAACTGTCATGGTCCTGGGCATTAGCTTGTCCATATGTTTCTCTCTTTCTTCCCCTTGGCGTCGATCCAAAGCGTCGAGTACCAAACCATCTTTCCTTAACCTTGCTTATCTAAGATAAGATCCCATTTTGCTGAAATAGTAGTCTTTGTAACACTCGGGCATAATGAATCGGTTCTACAAATAAGAGTAAATAATTTGAATTAGAATACGCTATGAATCAAACAGTTGTTGACTAATGAAAACATGTAAAGAGTTATCAATTACCATACCAAGACTGTCTTCCATATGTTTTCTTTGGCTTGAATATGGACAAGTCTCCAATCTCTGAAAGTTAATTGAAGTTTCCGAACAAGCACTCCTAGCACACTGTCCAGTTGCACAGATGGATCGCCAATCGGTTGTTCATTAATGTTGAAGGGAACTGTTTTCTTCGTATCAACAGAATCTAACTTCAATGCATGCATCTGGGTTGGGACACGTGGAACATACTTTCTTTTCTTCGCTTCTTTTCCTTCTTCACCTTCTTCACTATCATAACTATTACCATTCTCCAATTCAGGCTCATCATCATTACCATTATCATTTTATTCTTCCACATCAGGCTCCATATGATTAGAGTTATGTAGATTTTCCTCTTCCTCTTCCTCTCCATCTTGCAAATCTGCAAGGGTGTCATTTGGACCCCTAAGTTGTATATTCAGATATGAGCCTGTGCTGCTTATGTCAAGTTTCCGCTTTACATTATTTCTCCCCACTCTCAGAATTTCCAGTATCTGCTTTAGTGCTTTTATATTGAGACGTTGTAGTTATTGACTGTGAATGTCGAGCACTTTCAGAGTGCACATTCTTCTTCCTAGTAGCTTGTCTTTTTATAGTTGGTGACGACAGTTTAGCACTTTTAGGTTGTCGACGACGCTTTGGAGTTGTTGTTCCACATTTAGTTGGAGAAACTGCAACACTTGGTTCCGTCACCTTCGTATTCCTTGGTGTTCGCCTTAATTGCATTGTATTTGGAGATGGTTCAGCATTTTCTTCTGCTAACTTCTTGTTCCTTGGTGATGATCGCCTACTTTAGGTGAAAGAGATGGCTCTGCGGACTTGGTTTTTGTCGGGGTTTTCAACTTTGAAGTGAGTGAAGCACTTTCAGATGGATATGCCTTATTAGTAGGGGACTATTGAGTATTATGCTTGTTTTTCATCTGCAACAATCGTAGCTTAGTTAAAATGAGAAGGTAAAGTAGTTTGTTACACTGAAATTGAGATGAAAAGTCTTACCTTTATCGCAAACTTCTTGATGACCTTCATCTCTAGTGTTTCCTCGCTAGTCTGCAACTTTGAAGTGAGTGGAACACTTTTAGAGGGAGATGCTTTATTACTTAACTTCTTGTTCCTTGGTGATGATCGCCTACTTTCAGGTAGAAGAGATGGTTCTGCGGACTTGGTTGTTGTCGGGGATTGTAACTTTGAAGTGAGTGGCGGAGCACTTTCAGATGGAGATGCTTTATCACTTGGGGACAGTCGAGTCTTCTGTTTTTCTTTCCATCTGCAACAACAATTAATGCATAGCTTAGTTAAAATGAGAAGGTGAATAAATTTTTTTACACTGAAACTGAGATGAAAAATCTTTACCTTTATCGGCAACTTCCTGAGCAGCTTCTTCTTTATTGTTTTCTTGCTAGTCTTCATTATTACAGTCACGCCTTGCAAAATCATAACTCAATTAGCAATATGGCTCAAAAGGTAACACAAATGAGTGCTATTAAAGGCAAGCAGAATTCAAAAAAATCTTGCAGTTATTCCTTGCTGCTCAAAGGCAACTTGAACCAAAATAATAAATCTACAGTACAAAGATCCACAAATTATAGGACAAAGAACAATTACAATGGAACAATGAGACACTAATGCAGTTACATTACTAACAGACCTGTAACAAGATGAATTATTGATTCTTATGCATTTTATATGTACAATATGTACTATCACTAGCTACAGGAAAAAACTAAAACAATAACTAAATTATTCTAGCATGTTTAACTACAGACCAAATCTTAAGCGAAAGGGGAAAATGAGACAATGCAATTTATGTCTTTATAATTATCATTAACAAAATGTATTCTCAAAGGAGGAAATACAGGGTCTAATGCCTGCAGCTCCAAACACAAGGCAAGCTCACAGTGACTAAAAAATAGGAATAGCTGATCAAACTTCATGCTTTTGCACAAATATACTCACGATGGCACATAAGGTAGTTCAACTGAAATGACCTAGAACACACAAATCATACACCTAAAGAGAAAAAGAGTGCACCTATCAAGCTAGATTAACTGAAATAAGCTAAAACTCAAGTTAATAGCTACATATCATGTTAAAGAAGCTATATACAACAGATTAACCTAAAAAAAAAGTTATGCAGAACATATTAAACATGACCCAGTTTAGTTTAATTCAAGTATAACACAGAACAAAGACCTAAAATACTAGAACATGAGCTATAGAGACAATCATCATAAAGACCAAAACTATAATGAAAATCATCATAAAAATCAAAGACCAAAACTAAAGACCTAAAATGAAAAATCCCCAAAATTAAACAGGACCCAATTTCAATTTCATCATAGAAAAAACAAAACCTAAGTTGCATGTTAAGATCTAAGCATTTCTGAGAGGAAAAAAAAAAACAAAATTATACAATCCCTAAACAGAAAACTGGAAGAGAGAGAGAGATTTTTAATTTTAAGATTTGAGAGTATGAGAGATTTTTACCCCTTGGTGAGATCTGTGAGTTGAATTTCTGGTGATATGTGATTGAGATCGAGAGATCAATCCTTTTCTGAATATATTGTTAGGGTTTTCGAGTTTGAAAATTTGTTAGGGTTTTCTGATGATGGGTTATTTTTTGAGAGATTGAGAGATTAGAGCTTCACAGTTGCATACATGGTGAGAGGTGAGAGAGTTTTCTTTTTTTAGTGAAGACAATTATTTTGGTGAGACACGGTTTTTTTATGTGTTTCTGAAATTCGGGCGCGTTGTCTGAAAATTTTGGTGTGGGGGGGGGGGGGGGGTGGAAATTGGGGAGAGGACACGTTGCGGTGGTCCAAAAATAAATATTTTTTGAAAATTCCTTGGGCATACACGTGGCCAAATTTGGGAGGGCTTTTGGGTCCGGATAAACACAAAGAAACGCAATTTTTAACAAAATCAAACAGGCTTACCACCATTAGATTTAGTAGCGATCCGCATGATTTGCTTCCCCTAACTTTGGTACGTTGGATTAAAAAAAATTACCAAAAAACCAATTGGTGGTAACACTCTGAGTAACATAGATATAACCTGGCTCCGAAATCGAAACCTGGCGGTGTGTGGACTATTCTAAGTTGAAGACTTCGTAAGAATAATGAATATGTCGATCCATAGGTAAAATGCCATTGGAATATTCCTCCAAACCTTAAACATGTCCGGTTTTGGCAACTTCGAGACATAACCTGGCTCAGAGTTCGAAACCTGGAGGTGAGTTGACTACTCTAAGTTGGAGACTTCGTAAGAACGATGAATATGTCGACCTATAAGTAAGATGCCATTGGAATATTCCTCCAAACCTTAAACATGTCCGGTTTTGGCAACTTTGAAACATAACCTGGAGGTGAGTGGACTACTCTAAGTCGGAGACTTCGTAAGAACGATGAATATGTCAATCCATAGGTAAGATGCCATTGGAATATTCCTAAAAAAACCATATACATGTCAAGGTTTGGCATTTTCGAGACATAACCGGGCTCTGAGCTCGAAACCTGAAGGTGAGTGGACTACTCTAAGTCGGAGACTTCGAAAGACAGATTAATGTGTCGATCCATAGGTAAGATGCCATTGGAATACTCCTTCAAACCTTAAACATGTCCGATTTTGGCAACTTCAAGTCATAACCTAGCTCCGAGCTCAAAACCTGGAGGTGAGTGGACTACTCTAAGTCGAATCCTTTGTAAGAACAATGAATCATGAAGCTTCGGGAAGGTTCTTACTTCAACTATAGCAGAATACATCATCAGAACTGATAAATATGAAGGTCAGGTGTCGATTCAAACTTCCTAGTTCACGTTTTTGGTCTTGGAAACGTTTTTGGATATTTATACCCAATCTTAATAAGCCTAAGTTAGTGTTTATGCCCAAAATGGTTTTATCAGAACATATATTTCTATCCAATCCCAATAAGCCTAAGTGTTTCAACCCAAAATAGTTTTTTGCAAAACTAGACACTAGGACAGTTTTATTTTTTTGCAGAATTGAGAAAATATTTGCAGAATTGAGAAAAAATTTGCAGAACTAGAGTCCAAAATATTTTTTGCAGAAGTGAATTCTTTTTAGCAGAATAAAGATACTTTTTACAAAAATGTGAAAATTGTATCGTATCCCTACGACGATGTTTCTTAAGAGTTGTCGAAGGTGGTTGTAGAAAATTTCATCACAACCATCCATTTCCATCTACGGTCGTCCATTTAATTTATTTTTTTCCTTAATTTCTTTATAATAATTTATTTTTTTTTCCTTAATTTCATCATAACCATCCATTCATTTATTCCTTAATACTTTGTAATAATCCTTTTCATCAACAACCGTTCATTCATTTTTGTTCCCCTTAACATCATTCCTTCCTTTATCCTTTTTTCCCCCTTAACTTCATCTCCCCTATATCGTCTTCAACAGAGCAGGGGAAACTTCATCGTCTCCAACCACCATCACTCAAACCAACATCACTCAAACCACTAGAAACTTTATCGTCTCCAACTCCAACAACTCCGTTATTTACCATTGTCTTCAACTACGTATATCGATCTCAGCTTCATCATCACCACACAGTTGAAGACTTACCACCTCCACCAATATCTCAAAGGTCGGTTATGCATATCGATCTGTAACCAAGATCTGATTTTAGGGTGTATTTTTTTTTTTGATTTTTGAATTGGGTTTTTTTCAGTTGCATTAAAGTCTAATGATTTTTGATTCAGTAGCATTAAATGATAATTTTTTTGATTTCGGTTGCATTACATTGAGGTGTAGTTCTATATTGCATTCAATTCAGGTGGGGAATGTTTTTGATTTTTGTTTGATATTATTGCATTAAATTTCGGTAGTTTGCATTAAATGATGCGGCCTGAAATTAAAATTGATATCTACTCCTTTCTTTTTGTGCTCATCAACACATAACAATATGGGTATGCTTTAAAATTTGATTAAAATCTTCCTTATTTGCATGATTGGATTCAAATCAACTCAGTATTGAAGACAAGAGGGGTTTCATGATTCTAGAGAGTTTTCAATTGTGTGTACTATGCACAATTATGTGTTTGATAAAATATCTTAAAACTTTTTTTGAAATTTTTTGTATTTTAAGCATTCTAATGGAATTTTGATTAGTGGGTTCTGTTTAAACACGGGTTTATAGTAATAGGTCCATATAATATTGTTTATAGTAATGAAGTTCGACCTACTGTGTTGCTCTAAATATGTGGATATGTCATCATAACCTCTTTGAGTTCTATACTATTTGTAGTTCCTAAGTCTATAACTTTGTGGTGTCAGTTTTGCTTTGTACCCTGCCTTAGCTGAGCTTGTTGTCTAACGACCCTGTTAGTTTGCTCCATGATATTCTGACAATTCAGATATTCTGTCGATATAAGTAAGATGATATTCTGTCTATATAAGCATAGTGCCTACTGACCAGATTTGTTTAAGAAGGCCGTTAATTTAATGACCTGTAGTCCTGAATCCCCTGTGTCTGTTCGCAGACTTGTAGTTTTGGACCTCCTTTAGTTGCGTAAAATGATATATTTCTCTCAATGCTCCTTTAAATGCTTTGCTGCTTGCTCAGTTTAAGTAATTAATGCCCTATCCTTCTGTTATATTTGGGTCCATAAAGAGTTATTGTTATAAACATCATTAGGAAGGCTTTTTAAATTTCTACATCTTGTCCTAGTTATGGTCCTTGTTGCTTAAAGAAGAAGTGCTGAATTATCAAAATGGAACCTTATGCACAGTAATAATAACGTTAAGTGCTGATACTGAGTTGTGCTCAGTTTAGTTCTCTTAGACTTACATATTCTCGATTCTATGAACGTTATTGTTGTTTGTGTTCGTCACCTCTGTATTCTTAATACAGCTCAGTTAACGCATTTCTCAATGTATTTTTGGCTTTCACTTTCTGTAGGTTTATGGGTAATAAAAGGCATCGAGTTTAATTACCCCAATTTTAATATTTGACCACTTTTTTGGCATTAAGCCTGTAATAGGTTATCAGCATCTTCTTAACAACTGCAGTAAATGATAGGGATTTCGGGAGAACCCTATATGTGATAACCGCAACCACACGGTGTCTAACTAGTAGACAACGACAAGTATGGGTGGAATGTTGGAGACAGTGAACAATAATGAAATGGAATCTCAAACAGCTGAGTCGCGGACTATGTCGCTATCTTTAAGGTATTTCGCGGCTCTGCCTCTTGATTGTGCTAGCAGTCAAAATTGTCGAAAACCTATGGGATAAAACAACTGATACTCTCTTTGTTTGATTTCTCTGCACCTTGAGAAATCGAACCAACTCTTACTCTCTTTATCACTTGCTCAAAATTCAATAGATGTAAAACAACTTGTTTTCATCCTCTGCAAAAAATGGTCTTATATAACAAAATAGAATCAATCAAAATTAATGAAAATAAAGTCTGAGTAACTGCCCTCATTAATCTTCCGTAACAGTCAGAAAACGGGCAGATTTTATTGCCAAAATTAAAGACAATTTATTAGAGAATTATTACCTTAAAACGTTTTTCAAAACCAAAAATCAAATGTGCAAAAAATAACTTTTTGAATCACAGACCTCCCAAGACCCCGCTCTCCCGGATTTTATTAAATACATATAGATATATAATTATACCTAGTCAAATGCATGGGTGAGACTTGAACCCAAGGCTATAGTGTGGGAGCCCAAAACAATACCACCACACTACCTCTCTATGTTTTTGGCATAAAATTACAAAACTATGTTTTTAAATATATACCCCAACATGGAATCCACAGGAAGCCGTGGAAATACGTAATCAATATCTCTAACAAAACTAACCAGAAATGTTTTTGGATTTTTGAAGTAGAAATAAAGCAATAGAATTAACCAAACCAAAAATATATAAATGTGGGATTTTCTAACTAGGGAATACGGTTTCCACCAATCTAATCATGCAAACTCAAATAATTTCTAGAATATTTTTTTATATAACTCAAGACAAATATAGGAATTAACCTCATGTCTCGGAAAATATTATAATGAAATCCTAAATATTTTGTTTCACAGGTGTAATTTCCTTCGCTTCAAATGTAGCAATTCTAAAATATTATCTATCAGTTAAAAGCACGTCGTCAAATAAATTAACCCAAACACGACACATCAATCGAAAGCATAAATAATCAATCAATTACTTAAATCAATTATGAACCGAGCAATTTATATGAAGAAAATTACTAATCATTATTAAAAATACACTAAATTGGTTAAAAAGACCAAAATCAATAATTCTAGGTGAAAAAGACATGTAAGATTTGATACTGTTTAAATGAACAAATTTTAAAAATAGACAGGATGTAAACAGTATCATCCTGCCAAATTTTTAAAAATAGACAGGATATAAACAGTATCATCCTGCCCCAAAAAAAATTTGGTGTCAATTTCACCCATATTAATTTTTACTCCATTTGAACCATGTTTTAAGAATTTTTGGACATTTGACCCAATTTCCCTTAAAAATATCATCAAAGAGAAATAGGTCTACATAACAAAATTTGGTTTCGACCTAAACCCTAGTCACAAATTAAACACGCATGATTATGATTTCTTGAAAATCATAAAATAGATTACAAGATTAAAAGATTTCACCAAATAAGGTTGTGTCACGCAACCTTTTCATCCTCTTCTTCTTCTCTCGTTATTGTACTCTTCGCCTTCACGGCCTTCTCAATCTCTCTTCCTCTATCGGTTACGGCAGTGTAGCCGCAACCTCTGTTGTCGGAACTCCTCTCTGTGTATCCTCCCCTTTTTTATTCTCTGACCTCTCTTTTAGATGCCCTGCTCCAGTCCAATTTAGCCCTAGCAAATTTGCTTTAGGCCCAGTCCAAACTCCATCGGCAGCAGCTCCTATTTTCTGGCCCTTTTAAGTTCAGCTCCTTCCAAAAGAAATCAGTCCACAACTGCGGTGAACCTGACCCTCTAAATACCATCGATCATTCATTCTCAAGAACAACTCCTTACCGAGATTCCATTGTTTCCCCATCAGTTTTCTTATTTCGGTCCATCTAGAAACGACTGCCGGCTCTCCATCTCAGCTACACTACCAGCTAATCCGACTTCACCTCTGCAAATTCAGAGCATCCATTACAGTTCTTCTCAACTGCGTCTTTATCAGCCCCACAGACTCCTTCATCACGAGCTCACCATTGAATGCACAGCTCACCAGTAACCGACCCATGGCATCAGTTCTCTTCTTCCTGACTAAATGCAGTTCATATCAACCCAAAAAGCTTTGCACCACCAGATCCTTGTCTCGCTGGGATGGCTTTAACAACAACTCTTTTCTCAAGTCCGGCCAAGCACCTTCCTCCAAACTCGGTGGCAGCAGCTTAATCTCAGTCAACACGCGCACAGCACCAACATCTCCTTGTACAAGCTCCGACAGACCCCCACTTCACTCGGACAGATCCAGTTCCTACTTCTCAACTGATTCTCAGGCCTCAGATAGCTCTCCATCTACATCTCCATTCACTTCCAACCACAACAGCATCGAGCTAGTTTCCTAATCTTCTCGTGCACAACCACGAATCTATGGCAGTAACACTACTTTGAATAACCGAGCACCACCAGTTTAGTTCCATGCTTTTGCTGCCATCTTCATTCGAGTATTGACAGTTCATAGTACACACCAGCTTTCACAGCCATCACTAGAACTCATCTGCCATTCCATCTTTTGTTCTTCTCGAGCCTTCATTCACTGCACTGTCGGCCACAAGATCCACAAAACCAACTTCTCTTCTCTATTCGTCCAATACAGCTCAGGCCACAGCAAACACCAACTGAAATACATAATCGGAATACCCCATATTGCATCCATACACGAATTCAGGTCACTGTCACCCTATGTTGTAAAAGGTGCCTTAAGGGATGGGTTGGCGCATGGGAAAAAAAGGCGCCCAGGCGCCAAATTATAGGGCAACTTGTTATTCTGTAAATAAAAGGCGCTCGCCTGGAGCGCCAAAAGCTAGGCTTGGCGCCTCGCCTCCCCGGGACAAACAATGATATTACTAAAGGGATACCGACCATGTTGGCTTCAGTCAATTGCATGCCCAGCATAACACAAGGTTCATTTCCTAGAGAGATATTATTTGGAGCTAAATTATTATTGATTTAGATCGCCGTTTACTAGTCTAATTGATGCTAGCTAATTAAAGATCTTTTACTAGTATATCACTTGTCACAGATCAAGAGTTTGATGATATTGCATCTTTAAATTCGTTATTTCAGTGCCTCATATCAAGCAGTACATACACAAACAGAAGTTGATGCACAAACATGCCCTCGCATTGGTCAGTGAAATGTTTGAGCAGATCGATAAAGCAGTAGTACACGAATGTCAGATAGTAAAGTATTTCAGAGAAAATTCGAACATCATAAAGACAGCTATAAAACATGGAACCCAAGAGGTGGTAGTGGAATGTCTTAAGAAATTTCCTTTCCTTATTTGGCATGAATTAGGGGGACAAACAATGATACAAATGGCTATTGCGGAGCGAAATGAAAAGATTTTCGATGTCATATGTGAAACCAGTGGCAAAGATAAGATCGATTTGATTTCCAGAAAAGATAAAAAAGGTTACACTCTCTTACATCATCCTGCAAAGATTGCACCTCCGGTTCACCTAAATTCTATATGTGGTACAGCTCTTCAGGTGCAACGAGAAGTGCAGTGGCTTAAGGTGCGGGTTATATAATCTCATGTCATCCTACTAGTATATTGATCCAATAGATCTGCATCACTGACGTAACGTTCTCATTGTTCAGGGAGTGGAGAGTATTATAGCGGAGGATGATAAGGTCCGAAGAAATAGAAAAGGATATACAGCTCAGTTTATATTTACACAACAACACAAGGAATTGGTAGAGAAAGGAGGAGATTGGATGAAAGATACATCTAGATCGTGCATGGTAGATTGGTAGTTGCTGCCCTTATTGCTACTGTAGCATTTGCATCTGTTTCTAAGAATAGCACCAGAATTTCATTGCAGAATACTTCATTCCTGGTCTTTGCTACAGCTGATGCATTAGCTCTATTCTCTTCAATCACATCCGTTCTTATGGGAGGACTTTTTCAAATCCCTGCCACAGAAGTTGATTATTGGTCTAGCTACTCTATTTATATCTATGGCCACCATATTAGAGGCCTTTGGTGCATCATTGTTTATCGTGCTTGGAGATAGATTTCCGTGGTCGCCAATCCCGATAGCATTCGTCAGTTGCATTCCTTTGGGCTTGTTTGCATCGTTGCAGTTACCATTGTTTGTTGAAATTGTTCGCTGCACATATTGGAATAGCCTCTTCGAGAAACACAGATATGTTCAAGGAAGTAATGGTAAAAAGAAAGAGAACTAAAAAAAGAAAAGAAAGAGAGCATATTTCATGTACTTTAATCATTCATCAATAAAATCTTTAATTTACCGATGAAAAAAAAGAAAAAAAAATGAAAGAGAACTAAACCAAGAGATAATTCGGAAAACTGTAATTGAAAGAAATGTAATTAGTTTTTTTAGTACATGGCGGCTAATCAAAGCACACTTCAGCGCATACATGTATGATCAAATGATTGGCATTGAAGTACCCGTTTGGACGCCGTCAAAACAAAATTGAAAAACAGTTGTGTAAAACAAAAATACAAAAACACTCTTCAGCGCATAATTAATCCAAGGAGTTTCCTTTTAGTCAGTCACACTTTCTGCGAAATTTATTATCCTTTCCTCTTTTGTTATTCTGTCAGTAGATGCGTATGTTGCCGTTAAGGATGGCACTGTTGTGATAAGCTGTTGGAGAAAATGAGTTATTTAATAAATGAATTTTTGGTCTTGGTGTGGTTTGATCTCATAAACTAAGGGTCTAAGGATACTCACTCATTTTTAATGAAATGGAACCGTTAGTCCCACATTGTGGAAAACTAAAGAGGTGCTCTACTATATAACCATGTGCTCATGGATATGTTGTAAAAAATACATGTTTCCACTCATACCCATGCGCGTATACATGCACCAAGTTCTTCTTCTACTCTTTTTTTTTTTGGCGAATTTTTCTTTAGGAAATTAATTCCAAAAAATATTTTCTTAAGAGTTTTATTCGTGGGAAATTCTTTTTATAAGTTTTACTTGTTTTTAAAGAAAACAAAAAACCTAACTTGATTTGCAAGTATCTCATCCTATAAATATGACTGGAAATTCTGTTTTCAAAAGACACAAGTAGCGACTATCTCTAGGTCTACTTTTCTTCTTCTTCTTATATTTTGTGCGGCGTTTTACTTCCATCCCTGTTATTGAGTTCAAGAGTGGGTAACTTGTGTTGTGCTAACTCAAGTTATATCGGGCAGTCTTATCCTGGACACATCTTCGCACGTTGTGGGTTAGCATTACTTCAGAGTATACCCGCGAAATAATGTGTTAAGGACAGCTTGTTGAACCTGTGATTCTTCCCTCATCAATTTATTCGTGGTAGAGTTGTTTGATACGGTTCTTTATATTTATTGTTTGATACATCTGACATTTATTCTATTGTTGCAAGATTCCAACATAAGCTACGGCCGATCGGCACGGACCGATCATGTATCTTACTTTCTCGAATCTTTGTGATAACAAGTTCTGTGAGAACACGTTTTTTATATCAGTTTGATCAATTGTTAATCTTTTATCATCTGTTTGTAAAAAAAAAATTTGCATCGCTGGTTGTTTTACCAAGCTTGTGTTATAACTGGTGTTTGTTTGCAATCATAAAATGTTTTATGTTGTTTGATTTTTAATAAGGTTTTGCAAAAGTTAAATTGTATAGGAGCAGATAGTTAATATGTCTAGACTCCGGGCAAATTCACTAAAACATGTGAGAAGGTTGATTTGGCACTCGTATTCAGTTTCTAATTGTTAATCCAAAAAATTTCTTGTAAAACAAATTTCGCATCTCCACCAAAAAGTTGTTCTGTGATCCAAAATTTGTCAACAAAGCGGTATTTTGCACCATGACTTTGTGGTGACAATATTCTAAACCTTTTTAAATAACTTTCATTAACCATATAACCATATATGTAAATTAATACAGAACATATGTGATCTAGAGATATGATTAACCTGAAAGACAATATTCTAATCACTATTAGTAAGTAAGAAGATAAGAAGTACTCCCTCCGTCCCACTATTAGATGACCTACTTGGTTTAAAATTTTGTCCCATTATTAGTTGACCTATTTCATTAAACAAGGGATATTTCTAGAATTATCTTTTTGATTGATTATCGGTAGTATAAGAAATATGTATAATTTGATATTCATGTTTACATTCGTTACGTAGGTGTTTTAAAATGCTTTTCAATGATATAAAGCTTATGAAAATTCATGGTATAGTTTGAGAGATAAATCAATATCGTAAGGGTATAATTTTAAAAAATACTCATTTTAATTCGTTGTCTTAAGAATTGTGCAAACTTGAATTAGGTCATCTAATTGTGGGACAGGAGAGTAGCTGTTAGAACATCAACGAAATTAAACAAATCACTATTCTGTTGCGTTATTGGAGATGGATCCGAGGGTGATTTACTGAACGAACCTTCACATTTGTTTGCATAATTTGCAATCCTAACACTTATTTTGTTGAGTTTAACATAATCCCTGCCAACAAAAAAATCACCGGCTGTTTCAATATCATTAATAGCGGAATCATAACCAGCTGTACAATAATTAAGCGGACCTTTCTGGGCATCAGGTACTTTCCGAATCAAAGATAATATTTGGATATATATATTAGTGGCTTTAACATTGCTTGATTAAGTAGAGATCTTGATACGGTTACAAGGCTTTACTGCTATGTGCCGCGTAGTACACCACTGCAGAAACCAGGGTTTTTTGTCCGCGAACAAACTTGATCAACTGCAACTTGCATATCGTCGAAATTCTTAACTTCCCTTGCTGTTGCTGTTGTAGCAGCGACTAAACAACCAAAAAACGATTAATAGAGGGAGCCATTATATTCTAGTTTTAGTTTTTCTGGTGAATATTCAACTAAGAGAGCTTGTATTATATGTAGCAAAACCATAAGGTACATACAGCAATATCATAACTTGGTATTCAAAAGGTAATTACCTGCGAATCAAATAATTCCAAATAATTTACTAATACTAAAAACTTTACTTAACTGCTGAAAGTATGCTTTTTAAGAGAAATTTTCGTGAATTTACTAACATCCATATTTTGAGTGATTTTCATTCATCTTCTTATTTAATATCAAATCTCACGAATATAGTATAAAATAAAATAAAATATATCAAGAAATCCTGAGCTGCTGAGCACCAAATATAGTTTCTAAATTAATGAATGTATATGAAATTTTCTATTCGTGGCGAGATCCTAATTCCTAGCCGACAAAGGGATTTAAGGCCTTTTCCAACATGCACTTGTAGCTCCTAAGGTATGATTGGGCGGGGAAACTTTGAAGAGCAAAGGGTACTGTGCTCCCATATGGTGCTCATCTGAATGCAGAACACCTCTCAGGAGTACCAAATGGTTCAGAAATTTACTGATCATCTAATAATCAGTACACTGTAATATCAGTAAAGAGTAGCTCTAAAAAAAATTTAGATAATGTATAAGATTGAAAACAAGAATAATAAGATAGTCTTCCGATAAAGAAAAAATTATCTTTGGATCAACTCTTCCACTTTTTCAACCATATTTGACGGTAAAATTACGTGCATATTAACGTCTTGTGAAACAGAGAAAGAAGAGAAGGAAACATATAGGAACTAGGAAGAAAGAGAGATTTCTATTAATCTGTATAGAGTCTACATAGTTATTGCCAAGTAATAGAATCTCAAAGTGGACATCTACATGATAAATTGCCGTTTATAACAATTTTGTCTTTTCTCTTTTTACTTCTTTTTTAGAAAGTTCCGTCTCTATCACCCCACGGATTTCGGTTTTTGCTTTCTTTTATTAATTCTTTTCCTGTGGACAACATAACCAGAGAAACTTTTAACGCAGGTAAGGTTTGGCCATAAATAGCCGGTCCATAACAATGTAACTAATGAGTTCTTGTTGTGCTGTTGATAGGAGCTGCGTGTCGATTATTTGCTTTAGTCATTTGTGGTTTTCGTTTTGGATTAATTTACTCCATCTGCAAATGATTTTGTTGGCGACTTTGCTGCCATCAATTTTTAAATTGAGACACCGACGTAAATGGTAGCTACCGACGTAAAACTCTGTGGGGCTACAGTCTTCATTTTTAGTTTAGTGAAAAGATTAACTGAAGATTAGCTCAGATATATATAAAATCACCCTTAAAGTATTCAGTTTCAAATACAAATTAGTAAATAAGAAGACTGGCTGTTGGAGCGGCCAACTTTTGAGACTTGTTGGTTGATTCATGTGGTCTATATATATAGATAGATAGAGAGACGTAGATATATATCTCGCAGTGTTTATCTTATCAATCTGTCTACTCATTTACATTCTTCCTCTCTTTTTTTGCTCACAATAACTATGTCGTCGTGGTTTGCAGATCCTGAGTTGTTTATGGAATATCATAACAGCAAGATTTGTGTATGGAGGCTTCGGAGAAAATCAGGTAGTCCTCTTGAGCAAACTGAATTCACTCGTGAAATTAACGTAAGTGATTATCTCTCTTTGGTTGATCATTCTTTTGAATGGAAGAAGAATGATTTTGATGCTTTGGCTGATTTCTTGTATAAGAATGATATATCAGTAAACTGCCAAGGTTTAGTGCTTACATTGACTTACCCTCGAGACAGAGCTACAAATAACAACGACATGTGCCGACCAATAAGGTTTTGGTCGCGTGATGTGATCAACTTATCTTGCTATGGGTTACCTGTTTCTTCGATCCCATTTCAAGAGGTTCAATACATGGAAGGAGGAGGCTGCGCACCTGTGCAACCCAGTCCTGTAGAAAATGAACTATATCAACAGAAGGCTGCACTAGATGAGAAAGTTTTGGAGTTAGAAGCCACGATTGCTGCTCTTAACGATGAGTTGCTGAATGAGAAGGATGATAAAAAGTTCGACCGGGATATAGTGGAGGCCGTAAAACAAGCTCTGGAAAACAAAGTGGCCGACTTGGAAGCCATGATTGCTGCTCTTAGCGATGAACTGCTGGATGAGAAGGATGATAAAAGGTGCGTTGTCAATGACCGGGATACAGTGGAGGCGGAAAAACGAGCTCTGGAAAACAAAGTTGCTGACTTCGAAGCCGCGATTGCTACTCTTAATGATGAATTGCTGAATGAGAAGGATGATAAAAAGTTCGTTGTCAATGACCGGGATACAGTGGAGGCGGAAAGACAATCTCTGCAAAACAAAGTTGCTGACTTCGAAGCCGCGATTGCTACTCTTAACGATGAATTGCTGAATGAGAAGGATGATAAAAAGTACATTGTCAATGATCGGAATATTTTGGAGGCTGGAAAACAAGCTCTGGAAAACAAAGTTGCCGACTGTGAAGCCGCGATTATTACTCTTAACGATGAATTGCTGAATGAGAAGGATGATAAAGAGTGCATTGTCAATGACCGGAATACACTGGAGGCTGCCAAACAAGCTCTGGAAAACAAACTTGCCGACTTTGAAGCTGCAATTGCTACTCTTAACGATGAACTGCTGCATGAGAAGGATGACAAAAAGTGCATGGTGGAGGCTGACAAACAAGCTCTGGAAAACAAAGTTGCCGACTTCGAAGCCGCGATTGCTACTCTTAACGACGAATTGCTGAATGAGAAGGATAATAAAAAGTACGCTGTCAATGACCGGAACATCTTGGAGGCTGGCAAACAAGCTCTGGAAAACAAAGTTTCCGACTTCGAATCCGCGATTGCTACTCTTAAGGATGAATTGCTGAATGAGAAGGATGATAAAAAGAGCATTGTCAATGACCGTAATATTCTGGAGGCTGCTAAACAAGCTCTAGAAAACAAAGTTGGCGACTTCGAAGCCGCTATAGCTACTCTTAACGATGAGTTGCTGAATGAGAAGGATGATAAAAAGTGCATTGTCAATGACCGGAATATAGTGGAGGCTGACAAACAAGCTCAGGTGGAAAACAAATTTGCCGATTTCGAAGCCGCGATTGCTACTCTTAATGATGAATTGTTGAATGAAAAGCATGATAAAAAGTGCATTGTCGATGACCGGAATATACTGGAGGCTGCTAAGCAAGCTCTGGAAAACAAAGTTGTCGATTTCGAAGCCACAATTGCTACTCTTAACGATGAATTGCTGAATGAGAAGGATGATAAAAAGTGCATTGTCAATAACCGCAATATAGTGGAGGCTGACAAACAAGCTCTGGAAAACAAAGTTGCCGACTTCGAAGCCACAATTGCTACTCTTAACGATGAATTGCTGAATGAGAAGGATGATAAAAAGTGTATAGTGGAGGCTGACAAACAAGCTCTGGAAAGCAAAGTTTCTGTCTTCGAAGCCGCGATCGCTACTCTTAACGATGAATTGCTGAATGAAAAGGATGATAAAAAGTGTATTGTCAACGACCGTAATATACTGGAGGCTGCCAAACAAGCTCTGGAATACAAAGTTTCCGACTTGGAAGCCGCCAAGACCACTCTCAACGATGAACTGCAGAGAAAGAAGGATGATAATAACGTTATCATCAAAAAAGCTCTGGACAAGAGAATTTCCGACTTGAAAGCTCTTAACGATGATGCACCACAACGAGATCAGGAAGATGATATGAACGCTCTCATTAAGTATTTGGAGAAACAAGAAGATGAGAAAGATGAACTGCAGAAGATAGTTTCAAACTTGGAAGTCAACATTCTCATACTTCATGAAGAACTACAAAAAGAGAAGGATGATAAGACCGCACTCATTAAGGATCTTGTCGCAGCGGAACCTGGGAAACGGACAGTTAATGAAATAGTTTCACACTTAGAATCCAAGAGTAGAAGTTTGAAAGAGCATTTCCTAAGAGAGGAGGAGGATGAAGTTCTTGAGAGAAGTGCTTCCAACTTGGCAATTATGAAAGCTATCCGGGATGAAGAACTACGAAAAGAGAAGGATGGTAAAAGCGCTCTCGTCGAAAATGGAGAAGCATGTGAAGCTGAGAAACAAGGTCTGGAGAAGACAGTTCTTGAGAGAAGGGCTTCCAACTTGGAAACTATGGATGCTATCCATGAAGAAGAACTACGAAAAGAGAAGGTTGATAAAAGCGCTCTCATTGAAAATGGAGAAGGATGTGAAGCTGAGAAACAAGGTCTGGAGAATACAGTTCTCGACTTGGAACCTACGATTCCCTCTCTTAACGACGCATTACAAAGAGATCTGGACCGAGTGATGGCTGAGAAACAAGCTCTGGAGAAGAGATGTTCAGAACTGGAAGCCACAAATGCCAATCTTATCGGTAATCAAGAAGGACATGAAGCTGAGATAGAAAGAAAATTGGAAGCCTCGAATCTGACTCATAACGACGAACTGCATAAAGAGAAGGATGATAGGGAGTCCATTATGAATGATTTGGATCACGTTAAGGCTGAGAAACAAGTTCTGGAAACCAAAGTTTCTGACATGGAAACCACGTATTCTACTCTTAACAATGAACTTCAGCGAAAGATGGATGACAACGAAGCTTTCCTCAATGAGCGGGACGGACTTGAAGCTGTGAAACAAGCTCTGGAGAAGAGAGTTCTCGACTTGGAAGCCACAATACATGACATTGAACTGAAGACAGGAAATGATGATGATTATAATAAAGCTGAGAAACAAACTCTAAAGAAGAGAATTTCCGAGTTAGAGGACGCAATTTCCATCCTTACAGACAAGGCAAAGAAGTTACTGAAAGATATCAATATATGGTTAAGTGAAGTAACTGAGCTACAAGAGGACCTGAACAAAGAGAGTAAGGAAAAGCAAGACCTGGAGAAAAAAGTTATGGAATTAACATCAAAACTCGAAAAATGTATATGTGGCGCTAGAGATGGATCATCAACAATTAAAGAAGCATGGATGAGCGATTGCATGGTTCCTGATAATTGGGTTCCATTCGAGGATCTTGTTCAAGGGTTTTCAAGGAAAACTAGTCCTTTAGATATCACTAAAACATGTGACGCCGTAGATATCAGCGAAGATAGTACAACCAACATCCAAGTGGACTACTTCTATCGAGGATTGTTACAGGGGCTTGTGTATCCTGTTGTGGTTGTTAACATTGATGAGTTAAATCCCAACAAAGAAAAGGCGAGATTCGATCCAACCATTTGGGGTTTATTTAACAATGCAGGAACTTGTTATGCAGCCAGAAAACCATTTGAATCGGAAATGTAGGTTGTTGCACGCAACAGATCGCAGTGTACGTACCCGTTCAGTTTGTGCAGTGGTTGATTGAAGCCACCTTTGGGAGTGTCATTTTTTCTGGTTTTTTTTGTGTTCATTTTGTGCAGTGCTTGATTGAAGCCACCTTTGGGAGTGTCATTTTTTCTGGTTTTTGTTTGCGTTCAGTTTGTGCAGTGGTTGACTGAAGCCACCTTTGGGAGTGTCATTTTTTCTGGTTTTTGTTTGCTTTGAATTCATTTTTTTAATGTTTGCTTAATCAAAATCATTAAAAATAAGAGACGACTGAAAAAAGCTAGTTTTTGATTGGAAAGGAGGAATTTTATTAGATTAAAAAGAATGTACAAAAAAAGCTAGTTGGAATCCTAATAACAAGCTTTGAATGATTTTTACTGTTTTTTTTTGTTTGTTTGTTGGTCAAGCTTTGGATATATGTTATGTTGATATATTTTTTTTGTTTCTTTTGAAAGTAATATGACCATATGTTGATTATTAACCATTTTATATATAATTTGAGTGGAAATTGTTGACCTCACATTGAAAGTTAGACCAAAAGTTCGAATTCTAGAGCTCCTGGGCCACGACCAATAAGAATCAAGGATTGACGTAGCAAATTATAATGGATAGGTAAATGAGCGCTGATTCATGCTCTTCCTGGGCCACGACCAATAAGAATTAAGGATTGACGTAGAAAAATAGAATGGATAGGTAAATGAGCGCCGAATCATGCTCTTGGCCCCCGACCAATAAGAATCAAGGATTAACGTAGCACAGTAGAATGGGTGGGTAAATGAGCGTCGAATCATGCTCTTCATGGGCCACGACCAATAAGAATCAAGGATTTACGTAGCAAAATAGAATGGATAGGTAAATGAGCGCCGAATCATGCTCTTGGCCCCCGACCAATAAGAATCAAGGATTGACGTAGCACAATAGAACGGGTGGGTAAATGAGCGTCGAATCATGCTCTTGGCCCCCGACCAATAAGAATCGAGGGATTGACGTAGCAAAATAGAATGAGTAGGTAAATGAGCGCCGAATCACTTTCAATATACATAACCTATTTTTTACATAAAAACCTATACGCTTACATGGATTAATTACCTTTGGGACAACCAATTTGAACCCGTGCAACGGACGGGCGCACATCTATTTACCATTGTATTCGGCGATTTTCCTTTCACGCTACATATAAGGTGATGATTACTCCCACGGATTGTGGGTGCCATTAACAGATACCTAACTGCATAAGGTGATGATTACTCCATAAACCATAAACAGATACCTAAATGTTAAATGGCATTGGGATTCATACTTTGTTGTTGGAAAATTGTGTGGGTGAGATATATGGTACCGACACTTAATAATGTTGTACGTAATGTATTCTTCCCATTGATCCTTAATTTTAATTTACTTGGAGCTGTTGACCATTCAGGCTAATGAATCTGGGAAGCTTTACATAAATATAGTGCTTGATGTGATTAGTTTTTTTTAGTTGATCTGAGATAACGGTTACACTCTCAGTTTACCCATTGCAGAACAAAAAATATATGTGATGCAGGGAAAGACACCTGCTGGTAGTCACATGGGAGAGGATCAAAAGAGCAACGAAGAAATGCTAACATTTTTCGACATAAGTTAAAACGAAGACGAGGGAGAGGAGACTGATGACAAAACGCCACCGCTGGTTGAAGATAGTGATGGCGAAATTCCGATATTTATCGACCATAGCAATGGTAAAAATGAAGGTGATGAGAGTGATGACGATTTAACTATTTTATAATTTTTATGATAGCAACATTTAATTTGTTACTGTTGCATTTTTTCCTTGGATTAGAACTCGATAGAAACATTAATTAGATTCCAAACTGATAATCTCTCCAAACCAAGTTGAATCTGTAAAAAAAAGTAATAATTTTCTTTTTTTTTATTACGAAAATCTAATCATATCTTGATAAAACTGATAGAAGAGAAAATATTTGTCAATTGGTAACTGAAGATGATTAGTACAATTTCAGAACTGGGAAAAAATTACAAAATTTAAGCAAAATCCCCAAATATAAAAACATTGAATTACTTAACTTATGCATTTATATCATAGTAACAAATTCGGTATGACAGACTTAAACCCGTGCAACGCACGGGCTCAACACTAGTATAAATAAATTAATGTTGAACATATGTGATCTAGAGATATGATTAAGCTGAAAGACAAAATTCAAATCAATATTAGTGACTAAGAAGATAAGAAGTGGCTGTCAGCACATCAACCAAATTAAAGAAATCACTATTCTTCTGCGTCAATGGAGATGGATCCGAGGGTGATTTACTGAACGACCTTTCACATTTGTTTGCATAATTTGCAATTCTAACACTTATTTCATTGAGTTTAACATACTCCCTGTAAACAAAAAAATCACCGGCTGTTTCAATATCATTAACAGTGGAATTATAACCAGCCATACAATATTTAAGCGGTCCCTGTTGAGCAGCAGGTGCTCTCAGGATCAAAGATGATACAGTAAAAACTCCATATATTAATAGCCTTGGGACTTTACAAAATTATTAATATATGGAGTTTATTAATATAGGGAGGTATACCAAAAAAAGTTGCTCGACAAGAAGCTTTAAACATGCTCGATAACTTGGAAATATTTTGGTTTCAACAAGAAGGTGCACATAGTAACGAGGTCTTACGCATATGTAAATCAGAAGATGCGATAACAATCCAAAAAATTACATCATTTTCTCAAACAACTATGGATACATATTTTTCTTTATCTTAAATTTTGATTTTGATGTAACAAGATCTATAATTTTCCGATTATGTCTATTATATTAATATATATGGAGGTAAATTCCATATGATGGGACTAGAAAAATCTATTAATATTAAAATGTGGAGTTTATTAATATTTATAACTGGCACAAGTTGGGACCATGATTTTTTATTAATATATAGAGTTTATTAATATATGGAGTATCAATATATGAAGTTTTTACTGTACTTGGGTGTATATGTTAGACGCTTTGACCATTGCTTGATTAACTAGAGATCTCGATAGGGTTATAAGGCTTTGTTGCTCTGTGTCGCGCAGTATACTACTGTGGATACAAAATATTGCACACTAATCAAATATGCGAAGTAATGATCATCAAGACTGAGCGAAGGCGACCGCAGCATATCCGGGATGACGTATCAGATGATGTCAGCTTAATCACTAGTAAAGTGTGAAGAGTCGTGCGGTGTTAAGAATACGTGCGAGAAGAGTCAATGTAAGCGTGCGTTAGCGACGCACGACAGATCCGAAAATAAGGGATTTATTATCTGTCATTCACTATGTAAACCCCTATATAAGGGATCGAGCGACCTTGTATTGAGAGAGATCTTTTTTGACAGCTTAGACAAGAAATTTAGGAGAGAGAAAGATTATTTGGAGAGCAAGTTAGGGTTTTCTCATTATTTTGTATCCAATTTAAATATCTTAATGAATGTTCTTGTGATTCTTATGATGATTATTTAGATTGTTCTTTAGAGTTTACTAAGGGTGTAGTTATAGGATTTCCTGCAACTACATTTTGGCACTAGAAAATAGCTCGGAATGATATATCATGTTCGTGAATCTTTGAAAGTTTTTGAAGTTTAGATCTAAAAATTTCAATAAAAAGTTACAATCTCATAAAAATTCTCTTCATAGTTTGAGTTTTCAGTTATTCAAAGAACAATTATTCCTTTATTTTTACGAAAAAGTATAAGATGGTGAGACAAGAATCTACAACAGAACAAGCGGCAACAATAAGGAGGAGCAGAAGAATCGCTGGAAGGAGAAGAAGTGAAATTGCTGAATCATCAGGGATGGGAGAAAGAAACAATCAAGGAAACCAAGTCCAAACTCAGCCTCCACGTGAACCACAACATAATAACACTATCGATTACGATAGGGTAAGTGTTCATACCGCACATACAGATTCAACAAAGGAACTTTGATGAAGATTGGTTATAGAATGAAGGCGAGAAGATGAAGAACGTGCGAATTTGATGCGTCAGAATAATAAATTGAGAGAAGAGAATGTAAGATTAAAAGAGAGGAGATCAAGAAGTACCACACGTGCAAGCTCAAGGTCAAGTACTAGCAGGAGTTCGTCAAGACGTAGACAATCCAGTCGCAGAGATGCCAGGAGAGAACAACCTCTAGACAACATTGATGAAAACTTTCAGATAGATGACAACTTACATGATCAACGTGATGAACGACGCATAGAGCAACAACCAGCACATGACCGATACGTACAACAGCGCGAACATTATCGCATGCAAGATGGTCAAAGAGGAAATAGACGTGACGACACAGGAGAACGACATCGAACACATCATGATCAAGATAGTGAAGAGGATGAAGAACAAGGAAGAATTATATTGCAAGGTAGAGAATGTTGAAAAATAAATATGAACGCGAAGAGGGAGCAGAAAGGAATAATGCCGCTCTGAGCGTGCAAGGGATGAAAGAGAAAGACGCAAGAGAAGGAGAGAGGAGGCTGAAGCAAGAGAGATACAGTTGGTTGTGCGTCAAAATAACCATGAAAACAGTATAAGGAAAGCAAGATTAAAAAGACCCATGTGGAAAGACATAGACCAAACCATGAGTGAAGATATCCTTAGAGAGTTGGCAGAGGTGAGATAAATGATGACGGCGCAAAGAGATAGTGGTAGGCGACAGTTGGATGAAGAAATAGAAGAAGCGGGGAAAACGCCATTCGCAAGACGGATACAACTCGCAACAGTACCACCTAAGTGTAACCTACCTGTATTCACTAACATATTTGATGGAAGAACATGCGCAGTAGATCATATAAGGGCATATAGTCGATCCTTATTACAGTGGGAGGAAAATGATGCGGTGTTATGTAAGTATTTCCTGGCGAGTCTAACAGGAGAAGCTTTGCAATGGTTTGAAGGACTGCCATTGGGAACCATTACATTATTCCATCATTTATAAAACATCTTCCTAGGACAGTACATCAGTAATAACATGTTATGCCCAGGGATCGAAAAGGTTTTCAGCTTACGCAAAAGGATCAATGAGAGCTTGCGCTGTTTAAAAACGCGTTGGAGGAGCATGTGTAGCGAAATGGATGGACGAGTAGATGAGCGAAACCTTATGCTAGCTTTCATCAATGCACTTTTTTCTATAGATTTATTGTATATGCAGATCTTCAGGACAAAAGATACAATAACCATGTAAGAATTACGCGAGTTCCAAGAAGAATACATATCACTTGAAGAAAAACAAAGAGATATGGAGTCTTACCAAGTTGCGATAGCACACACAAATGATGGGAATGCAAGCTTACTTCCAAGGACAACAAATGTTGTTTCCAATACATATCAAGGGATCAGGGAAAGAAAGTAATGGAAGAAGCGCAAAAGCTAGTAGCCATGGGTAGTAGAGATCAAGAAGAGTTTGAAAGAGAATACAAAGAAAAGAAGTTCAACAAACGTGGAGGAAATAATAAGATTGATTTGCTCATTGGTCAGATTGGCCTCCACGAAGTCTTGACTTATCCTGAATTGTATCCATTTATCAAAAGATTGCAATGGACTTTGACAGATCTTGTCGATAGGAGAAGCAAAATACACTTTTCTCTGAAGACAAAACCACATTACGCGCCCTGCCCGAACCGATTGGACGTCTCCCTCATTTTCGGAACCGGCCAAAAGGATCGTGACATATTTGGGATGTGTCCTCCTAATTGTGGAAGAATTTGTGAAGAACTCATCATCCATACTCGGTTTGGAGACATTAGCATGTTTCGACGCAATGGCGAGACCGCTTTCAGGTGACATCTTAACAAAATCCTTTTATGCTGCTTAACTACAATGGAGCAAAAACGGAGAAAAGTCACTACTTTGAGAAAACCGTGCATGAAGGCTTTGTCAGAATCGAGTACAATGATAAAAAAAATCCACGACAGGTTTTCTACGGGAAACTTTGTTTAACCACAAGTCATAACACGCGTAGCCAAGAGGATCACGCATATCCAAAGGAGTGGGACTGATGCTCTCTTCAACAAGCCATATTTTGCCGCGGAAAACACGCCCCTAGCCAAAACCATGTCTTGCAACGAGAAGCATGCTCTCGGCCAAAAGGAAGAGTGCATCCCACCGCGAGTATTGTGCTCACGACCACAAAGGAAAAGGAAACCCTAAAGCTATGTTTTCATGGGAAAGGAATTAATGGCAGCCACCATTCTATGTATGCCTGCTTTGCATAATAATTGTTTCGTTGTTACTAGTGTGGTGGCTAACATTACTGCGGTGATACTGGCAAAGAGGAATCATTCATACTGAAGTATTTCTACAAATTTATGGAAGATATACCTATGGCTAGGGTTTACACCAATACAGAAGAGCAAGAAAAAGAAGAAACACTAGGATACGTACCTGACATATGCTCGCGTGCTTTATTGCTACTGCTCTGCCGCTAGAACCAAGACGTGGAAAAAAAGCCAATAATACGAGATAAAGAGGATAGGTAACGCCTTTTATAGGCATTGCAATTTTGGAGTTTGAGTTAAGGAAGGTTTCTTGTTTGGGCTATACACAGAAAGAGGCAACCGGTCCCACGCTAACAACGCTCCATGGCGCCAACAGGCCGCGTCCAAGCCAGCAACAACAGTCCGCGCCCAAGCCGGGACCAACGGTCCGCGTCCCATCCAGTGCCACGCCAGGCGCCGACAAGCCACTCCCAGCGCCATCGATCTAGCCAGCCTAAGTCCAGCGCCATATTATCCGCTCGGCAACCAGACAAAGCAGCGCCATCCTTGCCATTCGAAACAACGCTCGTTCCACGGACCAAAGTTTCAGCGCTGACGCCAACACCCTATGGCCAAGCCAGAGTTGGCAAAGCCGCTAACGCAAAGATCACAGATTCTTCATGTCTCCTGCCAAAGGTTAGCCAAACTTTCCTGACAATCTCTTCATGACTTGACATTTCGATTTTATCCTTTTCTGTCACCATCTCATGCTAACCCCGCAACAATGTCACTATTACGAGCTAAGCAGGGGACTTAATGTTGATGGTGGTTTTTAGCTTAGGGTTAGAATTGTAAAACCTTAAACTTGATGTGACGTCACTCTATAAGGAAACATAGCCATGAGTGTCCACCTCTTCACTGGCACATTTATTGAGCAACTTAATACTTTCTTATGAAATTTACCCAGAATGGTGCATGTAGCAACAATCTCAGGCATCCTGTAAATCTTGGCACCTTACCTACACTCAATTAATATAAGTTTCTTTGAATGCTTTTTGTGCTATGTTCCCCGGATGAACCCTTAATGTTGATATGGCATGACAATTTGTGTTCAGTCGCAGCAGAGTAGCACGAATTTCAAAATATCAAGGATAAGGTCTTTGCATAAAGTATTCAATCAGAAAGCATGCTGCTCTCTGGAAACGAACTTAAAAGAACTCTGTGTCAATACATATAATTCAATCAATTATCCTGACTAATTTTCAAAAGTTAGGGTTTTGCGCCTTGCGTAGTATATCAGACCTTGCTTTAAGCCTGGCAAACTAGGTAATTATCCTCCATGGATTAGAAGATGCAAAATTTTGCCCAGAATCAGAACACAAGGAGCCGCATGATAGGAGAAGCAACAAAGAGAGGTGTGGCCATGCCTTAGGCCAACCGGTGCCATTTTCCATTGGCCACGCCCCATCCTAAACCTGCCCTATTTCCCTCGACCAATTAGGTCGCCTTAAACTCGCCACACGCACATAAGTTGTGGCTGGGCCCATAATTGTCGGTCCTATTTCCCATCGACCAATCAGGTCGCACTAAACCTGCCACACACACCAAAAGGGTGGCCACGCCCATGCTTAGACGGCTCCCTGCTTTCATTGACCAATCAAGTTGCTCTAAGTCTGCCACAACTTTAAAAAGGGTGGAAATTGTATCAAAAGGTTACCCTACCAAGTTGGCTTCCCAAAACCATGCCAACATGCTAACAGCATGTCAAACATGCCAAAAACAAATATGTCAGGCGCCAATGCCAAACGACATGCCAAACATGCCAAACGCGCATGTCAGGCGCACATACCAAACGACATGCCAAACATGCCAAAAGCATGCCAATCGCACACGCCAAACAGACATGCCAAGTGCAGATGCTGAATGTGCCACCTACCGCATACTACATGCCATATACGCTAATTAGGGTTTCGACATGCCAAACCCTAATTTAGGCAAAGTTGCCGCGCCAACCGAGCCAAACAATGTTCCAAAGAACATGGGGATCAATGTGTCTATTAAAACTGATGTTTCCACACCATGTTTAAATCTAATACCAACGTGCCAAAAATTCAGCGGCCATGGCTACGCCAGGCGCCACTTGCACCATCGTGCCGTTGGCATGCACAAACTATGCCAACCATTCCGCAACGCCACTAGCATGCACTAAAGGGTCCACTGTGCCATTGTCCGGCTCCAACGGAAGGTAGCCACAATCAAAGGCTACCCTTCCCCATGAGATGCAATCTCAGCCATCCAAGTTTTCCACCAAACTAACAGACGTGTGGTAACTTTTAGGCGACCAGCAGCCTAAATCCCGTGGTCATGGCTACGCCAGGCGCCACTTACACCATCATGCCGCTGGCATGCACAATCTATGCCATCCATGCCGCAAAGCCACTGGAACTAAAAGCACTACTGTGCCATTATCAGGCGCTAACAGAAGGTATCCATAATCAATGTCTACCCTTCCTCATGAGATGCAATCTCAGCCATCCAAGTTCGCCACCGAACTGATAGACTTGTGGAAAGTTTCAGGCAGCCATCCAAGACGAGTCTAATAGAATCACATGTTATTTTCCTGCGGCAAGTCTCGTGATTTTGACTTTCCAAAGTGCTACATGCTTTCCACAAAGAACACTCGAGACATCAAACATGTCACAAACTGGGGGATACTCATCAGGGTATTGGTCTGGAGGTTTACAGCGTGCGACGTGCAATACGCCCGTTACAAGAAAGTTTCATGAAGAAGGGCGGTTAGTAATGGCAAGTAGTAATGGTGTAAACGTTTCCTTCATCATGGAAGCATAAATTCTAATGTTACACGTTACTACACTCTTCCACCACTCAATTGTTTCCACTCTTACGAGATCAGGGTACGTTTTATTATGACTTGTATAAATAGGTTTCACCTATTTTTACCGAACAACAAGTTTTGGTCAGGAGAGCAACACAATATCCAGAAATCACCTGATACCTTTTCATTCAGATAACCAGTTCTACTTTCTGATACAAGTCACAAACAACCACACTTTCAGAATCAACGATTCTGGTATCTACACTTTCTTCGCTTCCTTCCCTAAGACCAACCCTTCTCCTTCACGTTGTGACCGAAGCAAGCATGAAACAACCATTTCTTGGTTTAGGCCAGATTTGTATATATTGATCTCTCGAATCAAAAGTACTCCCGTGCAGTACATTGTTTAGGGTCTAGACTCGTTTCTCATCCACACACACGAAATTACCAAAAATAGAAGAAACTGTTTTCACCCTCAGACAACATGTTATGACGTGCTTCTTAACGTGTTGTGTGATATGCTGAGAAACGTGTTTATCCGTGCCACATGCTATGTTATGCCACTGTATCGATTAGGCTAGCCCAGCACATCTACGAAGTTAACGTGATGCGCCGTGCTGGCTAAATCACGTGTTGAGCTGGTTTGGGCTCTAATTTTAGCATGTTGTGTTGGGATGTCTTCCTGCTGGCATAGACCAATTTACACCTAAACTTAAATGAACCTTTACATTTGTTGGCATAATTTGAAATTCTAAAAAATTTTCTTGAGTTTAACATAATCCTTGGATCCAAACAAATTATCAGCTGCATCAATATCAACAATACCAAAATTATAAAGAGCCATACAATAATTAAGCGGACGTTTTTGAGCATCAGGAGCTTTCAAAATCAAAGATGATACGTGGGTGTATATACATTAGAGGCTTTGGCCATTGCCTGAAGGCTTTGGCCAGGGTTTTTCATCCAGGAACAAACTTGATTAACAACGACTTTCATATCCTCTAAATTCATAATTTTCCTTGTGGCTGTTATTATTGTAACTACTAAGAGAACAACCAAAATACTGATCGAAAGACGACTAAGAGGGAGAGGGATCCATCATATATAATCTGGTTTTAAATTTTCTGATGAGTATTCAACTTTAGAGAACCTTGTATTTAACTACAAGGAGGTGATAACTATAGCTGTGATAACTATAACTTTTTGTAGATAATAAGGAGGAGGTGATTCACATTGATAAAGGTACATATATGACAACATCATAACTTGGTATTCAAAAAGATAATTACCTGGATGCATGCAAATTATATTATACCAAATAATTTGAGTTTTTATTAATCTAAATATCAAATCTCACGAATTATATGTAGGAAATACCAATAGGTCCTAGGAATAATATATTAGAGTGAGTTTGGTTCAAACTATTTGTTTGGTCCGTTTTTAAAATATATTATTGTTTGGTCCTACAAATTATGATTTGGTCCTAGGGTGACGTCATGGATGATGTAATTGTCATTTTGTAGTGGCGGAAATACCTTTTTGGGACCACATATAAACAAAAAATAAATAAAAAATATCTCATTCTCAGATTTACTTTCTCTCTCCTCTCTATTTTTTGATCTAGTTTCTTTCATCTTTTTTGTTTTTTTTCTGCTACTGCAAGAAACGATGAAGATTTGTGTTTTTTCTCAAGGGTTTTAATTTGCAGAGATGATGAAGACGATTTGCAGAGATGATAAAGAAGATAAATCATATAAATATTATGAAAACGACGAAGATGAAGATGCTTTTTTGATCTTTAATTTGCCACTGTTTTTGATGTTTTCTGATGGTGTTGAAGACGGAGATGATGATCTTTTATTTGCTGCCTATGTTGAAGATCTCGATTGTTGATGTTTTTAGTGTTGATGGTGATTTATGTTTGTTGCTCATGTTGAAGATCTTGATTTTTATGTTTGCTGCTCATGTTAAAGATGAAGATCTGTTGTTGTTGAAGATGATGATGTTTGTTGCTGCTGTTGAAGATGACGAAGATGATGTTGCCGCAGTTCATTTTTACCAATAAACTCGGTTTTCGTATAGGTTTTATTAGGAGTTCATTTAAAAGAATGAACTCGGTTTTCATATAGGTTTTATTAGGAGTTCATTTTAAAGAATGAACTCTGTTTTTTGTCATAATAATGAAGTTTTCTGTTGCGTTTATTTTACAGAATGAAGTCTGTTTTCATATGTGATTTAGTTTGGTTTCATTTTACAGAATGAACTCCGGAGTTCATCAAACAGAATAAACTGCTACAAAAAATAAGTAAACATAATTTTTTAGGTTTTATTAGGTGTTCATTTGAAAGAATGAACTCTGGAGTTCATCAGACAGAATGACTTGCTACAAAAAACAAGCAAACAGAATTTTTTATGTTTTGATTAGGTGTTCATTTGAAGGAATGAACTCTGGATTTCATCAGACATAATGAACTTCTACAAAAGATAAGTAGGAATTAACACGGAAGGGTACTTTGGTCCATTTAATATTTTTAAATAATTATGGACCAAATGGAAAATATGATTTCTGAAAGGACCAAACAGACTTGGGACCATCAAAAAAAGGACCAAACAATATTTTCCCCATAAAAAATATATCACTGAAGTAAAAACAAATCCCATCATTGATGGAAAGTCTTTATCAAATACCATGATGGATTTTGTTGAGTGTTGGGTTTTTATTTTGGGTAGATTGTTGTTTTGGTTTGGGACTAATCTTTGGCATGTGCTTCATTCATTGTTAAACACTTCAACTTATCGACTGGCACTGCAGTATGCAGTTGGTGCATAGTAATCATGGACCAGTTAGGTGATTTGGAATCATGGTTTGCATCTCAGATTGCTGTTGTTTCCAGGAGGAAGAGCGAACTACCAATATGCACTAACACTGTTGTATCTCATACGGTGCTCATTTGAATGCAGAGCACCTCTTACAGATACCACTGTGGTTCTAGTTATCCCTTCCCTATCCCTCAAAACCCCAAAAAAGCATTTACTATGGTCTCCCAAATCCCTACATGGGTAGGGAAATCATCCCCTTTCCATATAAGGAGGATCACATCTGATACCAGTTATAGGGAAGGGAAATCACACGGGTACTCAGTATCCGTATATTTTTACGCTTTACGCGTACTGAGTATCCGTAGCTTTTTACACGCCTACTGAGTGCCCGTTTCGGAAATTATATTTGTTTGACCTTTTCTGGTTTACACCTCTCACACCCGATCCTAACCATCCATCACTAATAACGGCTCTATTTTCCAGACCGTCGGATCCCAACGACCATTTTTTCAATATCCTCTATAAATACCACTCTAATTCTCTACTCAAACCACAACAAATCAATTTCTTCTTCCTACATCAATTGATTTCTTCACAAAAATCTTTCCAATTTTATTATTGTTAAGTAATAGTTTTAAATTTTGTTAGGCTCATCAATGTCGGAGACTCAAAGGCAAAAAAGGAAACACAGAGCCAAATTTAGTACTTTGGAAGATCATCACATTATTACTCAGTATCTTGATGTTGGTTATAGCAATTATGAAAATATGGAAGAGTTTTGGTGTATGTTTTTAAAAAAAATTGTGGAAGCTTGTGGTGGGAATAGAAACGACCGTACTTTAAAAAGCATTCGTAATCGGTTTAGCAAAATCAAGAATGAAGTGGATAACTTTTCATCTTGTGTTTCAAGAGCCGTAATAGCTAATTCGGGAATTGACTTTATTAACCGAGTATGTTATTTAAATATGTTTATTATAGTTGTTATATATGTTGTTTGTAAATAGTTTAATTTACGCGTATTTTATTTACGGTTTGTTTACATTGATGTAGATCGTAATTGCGAAAAGCTTATACACAAAAAACTGTTTGAATGAGATGTTGAGTATCACATGCTTAAAGATGTTCCAATCGCACAAGTAAGTGTAACTGAAGATATGGACCAAGATTTTAATCCTCCGTCAACTCAAATTCATGAAAATTCCTCTAATATGTTTGGTTCTCCAACCCAATGTTCCCAAAATCCACCTTCAATCCAATTCGTCGAGACTCCCTTTGCAAATCAATTTACAAGATCTTATAATGTCCCTAGCGGTATCACTTTTCCATCAGGATATACCCCTAGTGCGAACCCAACCACAATACCTGGAACCTCGTCTGGTGGATTTACAGGAGATAGACGCATTTCGAGAGCAGCGAAAAAATCCCAAATTAATAAAAAATTGGCTGGGACAGATAAACCCGCCACACCATCTTCGCAAGACTCCCAGATGAGTGACGCGGGAAGTAAACTTGTTAACTATCTAAAAGAATCCCGAATGTTAGTCCCACCTCGTCAGCTACAACAAAACCAAATTATGGAAAAGTTGCTAGAGACAACACAACAACAAATTCATGCTGCTCAAATGAAAGAAGAAAGGGAAATAATGCAATTGGATCTCGAAAAGATGCCTCCAAATGCAAGAAAGTACTTTGAATATCAACAGAATGTCATATTGGCCAGGCAGATACAGATCCAACAAGATATTCTGTTCAATTTGTAATAGCTTAGTTGTTGTTTTTTTCAAGTAAGGTCGTATTTCAATTCTGGTAATATGTTCAATTTGTAATAGCTTAGTTTAATCTTTTTTTTTTATATATAAGTAAGGCCGTATTTCAGTTCCCGTAATGTAGTTTCATTTTTCTAAGTAACATTAGTTTATATATTTCTAATTATGAAAATTTAAATTATATTTTGTTATACCAACGTATCTTTAGTAACGGTTAATTTCCAACGACTACTTTCAACGCCTATTATAAATTTTCATAATCTTCCTCAACAAAAACAATCCGAAATAGTTGTCTTAGTATCCTCAGTGTCTCTATTATTTTTTTTTGGTTTTGAAGATAACATGGTAATGGTTGGGTATACCGTAGAAGAAGATGTTGCAATCACCACAATGTTTGTAAATGCTGCTAATCTTCCTATTGAAGATATTCAATCCCTCTCTGCCCATGAACAATGGACGCTGGTGTTCGACGGATTTGTACAAGCGTTTGGAAACATTAATTACCGAACAAGACAACAAGTTCAACCACGGCTTTCTCGAATTGATATAATGGTTCGCAAGTATGTCCAAATTCAAAAAAGGATTCATGGTTACGCCCCACAACACATGACAATTGCAATTACCGTACGTCAATCTACAATGCTTATGATATTTTAAATGTTGTTTACTTATACACACTAACCTATTTCTTTATGTTTGTTTTGCGTAGGAGGAAATGGCCAAATTTGTGTACCAAATAGATACTCGTACAAAATTTACATGTTTTGAGTGCTACTTAATCTTTAAAACTAAGCTGGATGACAGGGATTATTACAATCCGAAAATGAATGTCGGCGGTTCTCCAGAAGACGGACCCGACGAATAGTATATGCATCTATTTTTTAAGATTTTGTGGGTACATCTTGTGTAAACCCTCAAGAGACTATAACTCGTCCACTAGTACTACGACAAGTAACGTAGGTCTTTATTCAATAATTGTAATGTACTTTTATAACGGCAATCGCGACGGCTAGTTTATAACGGCTCCTTTATAACACCTATTTTCAAACGACTATATCGTAACAGTTACTTTATAACGGCTACTTTAAAAAACCTATTATAAAATGTGTTATCTATCTCCAAAAACAAACACCTCTTTTCATACAGTTTGCAAATCTTCTCACATATTTCAATACCTCTCATAACTCTTTATACAAACACAATCATGGGATCATTTGATTCAATTGAAGATTTGGCAATCATCAAAACATGGTACAAAGAATCTCGAGTAGCAGATCTCTCTCCTATAATGCCAGAGCCCGAAACCTTTTGGGAGAAGATATATAACCAATATAGACGAGATTATGGGAATCCAAAGAGAAAAAGTCTTCAACAAATTCATGATAGGTACCAGATTATTCAAAAATCCGCTTGTGATTTTATATCTATTCAACAACGGATCTTCAACGCCATCCATATTGGCCTTTCCCCTCAACAATTTGTAAGTATTTTAGAATTGTTTTTTTTCCAAATCTAAATTGATTGATTTGAAATTACAACAATAAGTATATTGCCCTGTGTTATTGTAGCACGAAGTAGTTAAAGCGCGTTATTTTGAGGAAAAGGGTGAAGCCTTCACGTTTGATGAAAGATATAATTTCATGGTATCCAAAATCTCAGAGTATCAATCGCCGGACAATTCTTCTGCTTCATCCAGTGAAGACTAAAAGTTTAATAAATGTTTGTGTAGATTTTGTGGGTAAATCTATGTGTAAACCTCACGAGACTATAACTCGTCCACTAGGGTCACCTAGGGGTTTAAAGGCTTGTTGCACGTGCTAAGTGCAATCGAAATTGTTGTTTATTTTGTGGAATTTTAGTTTTATTTATGTTAAACTTATCTTAATTTAAATCTAGAACATCAGATCATATATGGATTACAAGAAGACTTAAAGATAAAAGATTAAAGAAATATAAGATAAAACATTCAAATATAATCATTCTTCAAGATTGTTGGTCCGAAGACTTGATTAACATCTGATGCTGAAACGCACACACAAGAAAAAAAAATTACATAAATATAAGATAAACATTCAAATATAATCATTCTTCAGGATTGTTGTTCTGAAGAGTTGATTAAATGCAGAAACAGCTAGGCGATATAGCTACATTTTGTCTGGATTGAAGTTATCACAAGTTGCTTTCAATCGCTGATAACAATCATCATGCGGAAAATTGTCGCCTGTCTGGTTAAGATAGCCTAAACGAGCAGCACTTTTCTGAAATTTATAAATAAAAACCTAGATTAAGTAAATATATTTATACAAAATAAAAGAAATCTGTAAAACTTTTTTACCCTTTGTTCATATGACATTCCAGGATTGCGTATGTTAACATCGGCCTGAATAGTGACAAAAGTGATGATCGCCTTGTTCATCTTGCTCCCCCTACCTCTAAGACCTTATTTGTCTATGGCATTTGGATTTTCGGATATGTTATCAAAAAATTCAAAAACATTCTTCCAGAATTATTTTCCTGATGCCTGAACTACGTTAAGAATATTGTTTTTTGCTTCAATCCATGCTTGCGTTAGACCAACATCTTCTTCTTTGTTGAATCTTGCCATTTTTATAAAACAGAGGTATGATAGACTGTTGGGATAGCTTCACTTTGGAAACTGGTTTACTATATATAGAGATATGATGAGAGGAATTAGAATTGAAAAAAAATAAAAACCCCTTTATACAGTAAATATTACCAGTAAAAAATAGATATGCCGCTAAGATAGTCTAAAATAGCTGTTATACAGTGAAATAAAACATATCCGTTAAAAAGTTAAAAAACTAGGCCTTTACATTTCAAACCATGGAAAGTTTTCACTGCCCTGATGTTGGTACGTGGTTGTACTTTGATTTAATGGCTCAGACGGATTATCAGTTAGGTAAGGTTCTTCTTGACTATTTGGAACAAAAGAACTCGTCTACGGTCCCGAATCACGAGACTAACCTTGGCTAGATGACTCACATGTATATGGTGTTTCATACGGTCTCACAAATCTATGATGGGGTGGTTCACCGTATTTGATTTGGTGTTGCAGCTCCGTTGTGTAGTCGTAAATGAATTGTTGTGTAGCCATGTATTTTTGTTCCATAACCTGGTATGCGTCGCACCACATCTCCTGTAAACAGTAAAGAACGACATGAGTTTTTATTTTTTTTACAAGTAAAATATATTAGAATAAAAGGTCATATGATACTCACATGTGTCCCCAGGTTGACATTATAATTGGGTTTAAGAAACATTCTCAAATACTCCATTCCAACAGGTACATGAGTCTCCTTAAAGTCGGGCCCACATATTTTAGCTGTTGTATCACTTGGTGGATATGGGAAGAGATGATGTTCGACAGGCACCAACGGTGGTGTATGTGCTTCAACGTTGCGGTGCTGGTTTGCGTACATAAGTATCTTTATCTTGGGTACCATACAAATCTCTGTTTCATTCATGCACAATTGTACCCGAGTACTTCCCAACTGATCTCTCCTTCCACCACAACCTATACTGTTGATCGGAAACTTCAACATAATGCAAGAGATTAAGATTCCGGTTCTCGTACAAACATGCATTGTTGATGTCTACTATTGAATCAGGAGGGTTTCATGGTATTACTGTCAACCCATCAACTTGTCTGAGACACCGTTCGCCCAGGTACAAGACGATGTGACCAAACGGATCGTAAAAGGCCCTTCGTGTTAAAGAGGTTTGTTTATCCTCTAACACCTTGGGGTTAGTTCTCCATTCACTATCCTCCCATGGCGACCAATATACAGAATCGAATACAAAGTTATCAATCTGGTTACGCACAGTAATCATTGAATGGGCACCTGTATCTCTCTGACCGCCTCTTCTGCAGTCTCTTTGGTGTCCATCATATAACCTACCAGTTGGCCACGGATCCATATTTACATTATCCGCCCTTGTATAGGGAAATAGACATCGGAAATATGCCCAAAACCAAGGCTGCAATACTATTATTTATTATTAGCAACTAAAAACCATATACGGTGTAACCAACAAAAAAAAAGTAAGGAAAGTTAGATTACAAGTGGGTATGAATTTTTACCATCAATGGAAACGAAAAGAACCGCAATTCAGGCGTGTTGCCCGTTACTCCGGTACTCAAGCCCCTTAACATACCAGCATACAACGCCGAACCCCAATCATAATGCCTCAGCAACCTTAAATCCCTCATTATACGAAGCCATTTAACCTCAACAACACTGTTCTTGTTTGGTAAAAGGACATTCCCAGAAAACCAAATCAAAAACCATCTTGCAATTTCCTCCTGGAAAAATACATCGTTTCCTAGGCCGAGTCTATGTTCAAGAAACATTTTAATTACACTCATCTTGATCCCATTGCATCTATCCACAACTTGAACTCTCGAGGATACCATGTCTTCTTGCCTAACTTCTTCTACTCCAATAATGACCATAAATTGTTGGTTTTTCTTTCTTCTTGTAGTAGATTTCGCGCGAAGATATGGGAGCAAACAGTCTATGGTATCAGAAGCAAGCTCATGCATTTGCTCAATACTAATTGGTTCCAATGATATGCGATTTCCTTGGCCAATAGGAATTCCGGTAATTTGAGTGAAGTCTAATGGGGTAAACCCTATTTTAAAACTAGGGAAGTGAAATGTATTGGTGGTATGCCACCACCTTTCAAATATACCGGTAGTTAGGCAGTTGTCTTGTAGTTTTGGATACTGTATTTTGAAAAGTGAACCGAACCCACAATTGTCTACAATTTGTTTAGCATGTGGAAACCTAAAAATTGAGGTATGCATTTCATGAATTTGATTTACACTACTTCGATGCCTTAGAGAATTCTGCCTACAAATCTGACGTTTCTGGGATTTTCAATTTATGATCATTATGTTCTTTGGAAGAAACCGGGATTCTATCTTCCATAATTCGTTGAAAATCATCGGGGTCCATCTACGACACACATGTACACAAAAATAATCACAAAATAATCCATTTTGTTCAAAAAATCTACAATGGATGTATTGTACAAGACCAACAACAAAAATAGCCACATTATCTATCAAAATATAACAAGATAATCAATTAGTCAAAATTTATCCATCCAAAAACAATCTCTCTGCCAGCAATCTGCCCACGAGAATATGATAATACGATTACTATGAAAGATTAGGCCCAAACCGTTGAATATGATAATATGATAATTTTCTAATCTAATAATACCACACACTCACAACAGAGCCCAGGAGAATTTATGTCCCTTCCTTTTTCTTCTTATTCTTGTCTTATCTAAAACGTTGATATTTGGGACTTGGCAAAAAAAAAAAATTGTCCTATCTATCTCAACACCTAGTCATTAATCAAGGTTGGAAATTATACCCAGTCCAAATGATGGTGGTCGACTAAATGATTTTGTTCTTATTTTCGGTCGACCTGTTCATTTTTGGATTTTGTACTCTGTCGACAGATCGACCTGTTCTGATTTGGACGCTTAACCATACACGTTTGTAGTTCTTGTTACTAATTAAGGGGCATCAATATTTTCTTCTCGAAAATAAGTACCCATGGAATGATGTCGATAAGATAAGTTATCATGAAAAGACTTGGCCATAATTCAACCACATAATATCAACTCTGAGCCTTAAAGAGTTTTCATATAAAGGTTGCACCAAGGAAATGGAGAAGGACACAAGCTAGAAAATTTTAATCCCTTTCCTCAATTCTTTTCACTCATTTCCTTCACATCTCCTATATCACAAAACACATAATATATGTCGTGGTTCAAGGATCCTGAGTTGTTCATAGATTGTGTAACAGGCGAGACCCGTTTATGGAGGCTTCAGAGAAATTACCGTACTCCAATTACGAAAAACGATTTCATTTTCGTGAGTAATGTCGCAAATCATCACTCTTTGATAGATGTTGATAATTCTTTTTCATGGAACAAGACCGATTTCGACTCTTTGGCAGCTTTCTTATATAGGCATTATATTGCAGTGAACTGTCAAGGTTTGGTGCTCACCATAACTTTCCCTGGAAATAGATCTTCCCGTACCTATCCTGATCGAAGCCGCATAGTTTATTTCTTGTCACATGATGTCTTAAACTTGCCGAGTTATGGTCTACCTGTTCCGACGGTTCCTTTCCGTGTGGTTCGATACTTAGAAGATGGGCGTCCTGCTCCTGTGGAATCCAGTCACACGGAAAAGGAGATATCTGCAAAATTGGTTGCATGTGTCAGTGAACAAGATGGAGGGAAAGATGGGAGACAAGCTTTGGAAATAAGAGTTTGCAACTTAGAAGCTAGGAGTTGCAATCATAACGATGAAGTGAACAGAGGAAAGGATGATTCGAAAACTATTATCAATGGCCGATATCGAGTGGAGGCCGAGAAAAAGGATCTGGAGAAGAGAGTTTTCGATTTGGTAGCGGAAGGTACGACTCTTAAACATGATTTGCAAAGAGCCAAGGATAACAAGAATGCTGTCTTTAATGATTGGAACAGAGAAAAGGCTAAGAACCAAGATCTAACGAAAAGAGTTTCCCATTCAGAAACTAGAATTACTGTACTTAAAGATGAAGCCGAAAGACAGAATCATCAGAGGAGCACTATTACCAATGATTTAGCAGATGGAAACATGGCTGCGAAACAAGTTCTGCAGAAAAGCGTTTACGACTTGGTAACAAAAAATGCGTCTCTTCAAGATGATTTGCAAAGAGCGAAGGATGACAAGAATGCTGTCGTCCATGACCGGGATAGAGAAAAGGCTAAGAACAGAGACTTGACGAAAAGAGTTTCTGACTCGGAAGCCGAAAATTATTTGCTTAAAGATGAAGTAGGAAGAGAGAAGGATCAGAGGAGCACTGTTACCCGTGATCTAGATGGAAGCATGGCTGCCACACAAGCTCTGGAAAAAAGAGTTGTCGACTTGGTAGCGAAAAATGCAGATCTTCAAGATGATTTTCAAAGAGCGAAGGATGACAAGAATGCTGCCGTCAATGCATGGAATAGAGAAAAGGCTAAGAACCAAGATCTGACGAAAAGAGTTTCCGACTCGGAAGCTGAAAATTATATGCTTAAAGATGAAGTCGTAAGAGAGAAGGATCAGAGGAGCACTATTACCAGTGATCTAGATGGAAACATGGCTGAGAAACAAACTCTGACGAAAAGAGTTTCCGATTTAGAATCCCAAATTTTCATTTGTCACCAAGAATTGCAAAGATGGAAGGATGATAACAATGCTCTTATCAATGATCTGGATCGGGAGAAAGCGGAGAAACAAGATTTACAAGAAACACTCCTCGGCTATGAAGCAGAAATTTCTACTCTTAAAGATGATCTGAACAGAGAAAAAGATAACAAGACCGGTCTGGAAGAAATGCTTGCCTCTTTAGAAGCTGACAAATACCAGAATAACAAGTTAACCGATGATACCAGTATATGGATACACGAAGTTTCCGATCTACAAGAGCAACTGAACCGAGAGAAGAAGGACAGACAAGCTCTGGAGAAAAAAGTTCTTTATTTTTCGTCAAAACATGAAGAATATTGGGGTACTGGTGCCGAAGGTGGTGAATTATCATCATCAGATAAAGAACCATGGATGAGCGGTCATACAGTTCCTAGTAGTTGGATTCCTTTCGCCTTACTTGTGCAAACATTTTCGAGGGAGACTCCTCTGACTCTCACTAAAGCGTCAGGCGTGGCGCCAGAATTCAGGGAAGATAATACGACCAACGTTAAAGTTTCCCACTTCTATCGTGGAATGATGAATGGGGATTTGTTGTATCCGATAGTGGTCGTTGATGTGGAAGAGTTGACTCCGAATAAAGAAAAGGCTATGTTCGATCCAAATGTTTGGGGTTTGTTTAAGAATGGAGGAGCTTATTATGCAGCCAGAAAGCCATACGAGTCAGAGGAGGTACAGGTGACACACAACACACCTTCCGTCCAATTTGCAAGGATTGACGCCACACTTTCAGAGAGTTCAGAAATAAGATCCAATTATTCGACTTAAGTTATAATTAAGTTTGGAAAAAAATACTGGGTGCTGTGTAAAAAAAAAAAGAAGTTTTTTCTTATTCTTATCAATCTCTTATTTGATTTGTATTTGTCATTTGTGTAACAACGTATGGAGTTCTTCTCGTTCTTGTCATTTGTGTAACCGCATGATGCTTGTGGGACTAAAGTCTTTTTTTTTGTTATATAATTCAAACGACGGTTTAAGAAAAAAGAAAAGATTACATAGTTTGAAGATTAGTTAAGATATATAGACTGGTTGTTGGAGACTACTCAAAACTTCTTTGTTGCTTAATCTCCTCTATATATTCTCGCAGTGTTCTTATCAATCTATCTTCATTCTTCATCTCTTTTTCGCAATAACTAACTATGTCGTGGTTTAAAGATCCTGAGTTGTTTATGGAATTCTATGACGGCGATATCTCTATATGGAGGAGTTGGAGCACAGCTTTGGATGGGTTCTCAATCGATAATGAGAAACACCAAAAAGAATTCCTTTTATTCATGTACATTAGGGTTACAGGCTACATTATTGGAAAGAATCTCCTAAGGTTAATAACATAATATATGCAAATATACTCGAGAATACAGTGTGCACATCATGTGCACATACGTAAAACAGCGTGTGCACATATTCAAACAGTTGTCCTAACATTCCCCCTCGTTCCATGCGGGTGTTGGCAAACAGTAAGCAAGGAACGCAAGGATAGAAAGCGATCTTTAGGCAGAGCCTTAGTGAATATATCAGCAAGCTGGTTCGTCGAGGAAACAAAGCGAACGATAAGTTGTCCCTTCTGAACACGTTCTCGAACAAAATGGTAGTCTATCTCAATATGTTTGGTTCTGCCATGAAAAATAGGGTTCATAGTTAAGTAGTTTGCACCTAAGTTGTCACACCACAGAACCGGAGGAGTACGAATGGGAGTCTTTAATTCTTGAAGAAGAGACTCAACCCACATGAGTTCAGCTGTAGCAGTTGCCAGTCCACGGTATTCAGATTCCGTGCTGGATTTAGACACTGTCTTCTGTTTTCGTGAACTCCAGGAGATGATGTTAGGGCCAAGGAAAACACAGTAGCCACTTGTAGAACGACGATCCGTAGGATCACCTGCCCAGTCCGCATCAGTGTAAGCTGAGAAGGTGAGTTGCAGAGAAGAACCTCGTCGAAGAAATATACCATGAGTAGACGTATCCTGTAAGTATCGAAGAATTCTTTTCACAAGAAGGAGATGTGCAGTCGTAGGGGCGTGCATAAATTGACATACTTTGTTTACGGCAAAAGCAATCTCAGGCCGTGTAAGGAGTAAATATTGCATACCACCAACAAGACTACGGTAATATGTCGGATCAGTGAGAGGAGAGCCATCAGTTGGATGTAGATTAGTAGAGGTACTGAGAGGAGTTACAACAGGCTTAGCACCATGCATATTTGCACGTTGAAGAAGGTCCTCAATGTAACGCCTTTGAGAGAGAAATAAGCCTGTGGAGGTCCAGGTAGCTTCTACCCCAAGAAAGAAAGACAGCTGACCAAAATCCTTTAGAGCAAATTCCTGATGAAGCTGTGATTTGAGTTTCTCTAAACAAGATATATTCGAACCTGTAAGAATAATATCATCGACGTAGACTAGGAGAAAAGTAGTTTCCCCAGAAGAGTGTCGGATAAACAAAGATGTATCAGCTTTAGAGATTACAAACCCTAATTTCTGCAAAAACAAGCTGAAACGATGGTACCACGCCCTCGGAGCTTGTTTTAAGCCATAAATAGATCGATGTAGCTTGCATACATGTTTTGGAAAAAGAGGGTTAGTATATCCCGGTGGATGCTTCATATAGACTTCTTCATCAAAGAAACCATTTAAGAAAGCATCTTGAATGTCGAGCTGTTGCACTGGCCAGTTGTATGTCAAGGCAAGTGTGAGAACAACACGAATGGTGCATGGTTTAATTACTGGGCTGAAGGTCTCCCCATAATCAATACCAAACTGTTGTTTAAAGCCCTGAGCAACTAGACGAGCTTTGCGTCGTTCAATGGTGCCGTCTGCTTTGCGCTTTATGCGGAAAACCCATTTGCTGCCAACCACATTCATGTCAGGAGAGTAAGGAACCTTGGTCCATGTTCCATTTTTCATCAAAGAATTGTATTGATCATCCATTGCGCTGCACCATTTGGGATCCGCTTTAGCCTGTGTATAACAGCTAGGTTCAAAAAGATCATCAGTAAGTTTTGCATGTTTGGAGGCTAGTAGGTTCTATCAAAACGCTTGAAGCAGTCTTGAGCAACATGACCAGACTTACCACACAGCTGACAGATAGCATCAGCAACTGAAGAAGAGCCCTTTCCATGATTTTGAGTCGACTTCACAGCGTTTGCTTGAGGTAACACGATGGACTGATTCTGTTTTTCAACACGACGTTCATAAGATAAAAGGTGAGTCTCAAAAGTCTGAACAGTAAAACGATCCATGGAAGTTTGAAGAGATGCATAAATCGTTTCAAAAGAGGAATCAAGTCCATCAAGGAGGATATGACGAAGCTCCATATCAGACACAGGATGTCCGGCTGCAGCAAGAGAGTCAGCAAGACGATTTGCATGGGCTAAATAATCAGTCATAGAGCGATTCCCTTTTTGAAGGTGCTGAAGTTCACGGCGTATTGCTAAGACATTGGCCTCAGATTTTGAGGCAAGAAGTTCATCAATCTTTGTCCACGCAGCAGCACATGTGGTGCAGACACGCACTTTAGCAAGAATAGCTGGTGAAAGAGAGGAGAACAGCCATCCAAGAAGAATTTTATCTTCACGTACCCAGCTGATATAGGCAGGGTTAGGAGCATTGTTTAGAACTTCCGGTGGAGACGCTTGAGATCCCGTAAAATAGTGTTCAAGAGCATACCCCTGAAGATAGGGTTCAAACTGTGCTTTCCAAAGCAGCAGATTCATAGAGTCAAGCTTAATGGTGATAGCATTCTGCAAGACTGTCATGGCCGTTTTGAAAGAAGAGTTGAGGGAAACGGTTGTAGATAAGGAAATGGAGTCAGAAGTGGAAGAAGTGGCCATTGGATCGAGGAGAGGCTGATACCAAATTGGAGCACAGCTTTGAATGGGTTCTCAATCGATAATGAGAAACACCAAAAATAATTCTTTTTATTCATATACATTAGGGTTACAGGCTACATTATAGGAAAGAATCTCCTAAGGTTAATGACAGAATATATGCAAATATACTCGAGAATACAGTGTGCACATCATGTGCACATACGTAAAACAGCGTGTGCACATATTCAGACAGTTGTCCTAACAGGAGGCTTCGGAGAAAATCCGGTAGCCCAATTGAGCAAAGCGAATTCACTCGGGAAAGTAATGTCACTGATTATCTCGCGTTGGTTGGAAACTCTTTTCAATGGAAGAAGAGCGATTTTGATGCTTTGGCAGATTTCTTGTATAAGAATGATATATTGGTAAACTGTCAAGGTTTGGTGCTTACTTTAACTTCCCCTCGAGACAGAGCTGCAAATAACAATCCTCACATGAGCCGAGGAATAAGGTTTTGGTCATATGATGTAGTGAATTTGGCTCGTTATGGTCTACATGTTTCGTCAATTCCATTTCGAGAGGTTCAATACATTTATCAAGGAGGGTGTGCTCCTGTGCAACCCAGTCCCAAGGAAAATGAATTAGCTGCAAAATTTGGTGCTCTGGAGAAGAGATGTTCTGACTTGGAAGCTACAAATTCCTCTCTTAAAGATGAACTGCGAATAGGCAAGAATGATAAAAATACTCTCATCAGCTACCAAGATGGACAGGAAGCTGGCAAACAATCTCTGGAGAAGATAGTTCCCGACCTGCAAGCAGTGAATACGACTCTTAACAACGAACTGCGCAAAGAGAAGGATGATAGGAAGTCCATTATGAATGATTTGAATCGAGTGAAAGCTGAGAAACAAGTTCTGGAGAGCAAAGTTTCTGACTTGGAAACCATGTATGCCACTCTTAACAATGAACTTGTAAGAAACAGGGTGTTTTAGGATAAAATTAATTTACAATTGATTTTTTTATATACTTACGTTGGTTGATGTTGTATTATGTAAGGCTATACGTTAAGAGTTTGTAAATAATTTTTCATTGAATTGCGTACCAAAATGAATTTACATTTGGTTAATCTATCTATCTGGTAGACGAAAATTTAGACGCCTTAGCCAAATTGAATGGACTATCATGTGTATAACATCGAGTCGCTGTGCAGGACGATTTAGAGTAAAATGTCGTCGAACTTGTCTAACCCTCTTCTGAAGTTGAAGGTACCTTTGATCTGGTATAGCTAGTAATATTGTTTTCAGTTCGGGTATTCCCTCGCCTGGAATCTGTACCGAAAATTTGCTCCAATCAAGTACATCACTAAATGGGAGAACATAATGATCTGAAATTATCACAGGAACACAACCTGCATGAATTGCTTCGACAACTCTAAGACTTGCAACTTCATACCCACTTCATACTTAGGAAGATATTCATGAACTTGTAATTCATTGTCTTTGTCTTTCCATTGGAAAATTAGCATTTTTCTTATGGATCCGTGAACCCCCACCAGCGAAGAAACCAAGTATTGGGCGGTTTGAACTTGTTTTACGAGGCTGCTTTGAGACGAGAAGTGTTCCATTTGCAATGTTCAATTCTGGAAAGGATACATCCAATGCAGGTTTAAGAGTTGCTGAAGTATTGGCAACGCAAAGTACCGGAATAACCCTCTTGAATAGTTGATTAGGTGCTTGACTTGTTACGGCAGCTGCACATCACACATACTACGAGAGATAGCGAGCAGTTGCAAGGAATACTAAACCAAAACAAGGAACTTACTTTTACTTGAAAACTTTTTGGCAAGAATTTTAAGATGAAATGCTTTGGATGAGCTTGTTGACGTAATTTCTGACAACGAATACGGCATTAAAATTTTCGTAATAGAAAAAAATGTGATTTGACAAATTTAACCCCGAGTAAAATCCTCTTTTATCTTTCGCCTCTGAAAGAGAGAGAAAGCAGAAAATTAAACAAATATTGTCTTGGTTTTGGAGTTCACCATCAGCAACACCGATGTTTACAGGGAAACCAAATATGTCAAAACTCAAATTTTCCTATCTAGTATCTTCTCAAAAAAAAAAAAGGGTGATTTTGATAAAGTGCCACACTTTCAATTTCATGTTTAAGAAAGTGTCACTGTTTTTTTCAAAATTTATTTAATGCCACACATTTGACCTTTTCCATCCAGTTTTTTTCCAAACATCCGTTAGTGCATAGGTGGCGGTTATCATCTTAGTAAAAGACATTTATGCTCTCGAATTGTCTAACTATAGCGGAGTTAAATCAAGTCCTCATAGTGAGTCATTACCGAGTTAAGTCATGAGTTAGAGCATCAACACTCATTCATCCTCTGGCAGTAACATAAGCCTCAACTCCACCTGCAACAGCATAATAGCATCACCAACAAACACCAAAATCTCCAACAGAACTGCAAGCTCATCAGCAACAAAACACAACCTAACCATTCTCACGGCCTCCTACCATATCTCTCTACACTCGGCAAGTACATCAGTTTTCCGGACACATTTCTGGTTGAATTGTCGGACTAGAACATTAGCCAAATCACCTCCATTAACATCATATAAACGACACAGAACATCACCAGTTCAAGCAATTACAAAATCCATACAAATCCAGTTCATAACCTTGTAAAAAAATCCACCAGTACCATTGAAACTAGCCACAAGAACCTTAGCAATATTACACTTCTGTGGACCGAATTCTAGCTCAAAATTCAACCAAAATTGGTCCTGGACTTAACCCAGTTCAGATCATTACTCGAACAGTGTATGTGTCATTACATAGTGGTCTTGGAAATGAGTATGATGTGATGTTTTTAGCAGCTTCCATGCTTCAATCCTACTTGCAAATTCAAATCCAAAGCAAATCTACAAAACACAATCGATATTGTTCTTCTTTAAGATACTGAATGTAAGAAAAACAAAATTCCTTAAAAACCCTAATTAAGAAAGATACCCAAATTAAAAATCAAAAACTTAATTTATCGATTCAGAAACATTCATAAATTAAATTAGTACAAACCCATTATCTCAAATTGGAAGAATTTTAAACAAACAACTACGAATTTGATGAATCATTCATCAACCAATGAATATGAACAATCTAAGATTTTTCTAATTCTAAGCAATTAATTGAAATAGAATATTTGAAATTTGATTTGTAATATCAAGAACTGGTTGTTCGGTAAACATTAATGGTGTTGATTAGAAATTTGGGCTAAGATCGAGTTTCTTCCGTGTTTTTTCTTCTCATGATAGATTGGAACGATGTTCTAATGAAGACGAATATAGGCTCATGAAATTAGGAAGAACATAAAGTGTAACAATTTTATGATGAGTACTGAAGTTGATAAAGACCTTTGAAAACCATATGAGCAGCAGCAGTAGAAGAGGGGAAGGGGAAGGGGAAGATGAAGATGAAGGCGTGTTTTTTTTTGTTTACTGGTGCGAGTGATTATGATTTGTGATAAGGTTTGCGAGGGCAAATATGTAAAGTTAACCGCTTTTATTGACCAAGTCAACGAAAAATGACCAAATATTTGGGTCAGACGGAAAGACTAACGGTAGTGGCAGTTAATTAATTTTGAAAAAAACGGTGGCAATTTCTTAAACCGGAAACTCAAAGTGTGGCACTTTGTTAAAATTTTTCAAAAAAAAAAAAAAAATTGTTGTGACCTTAGTCCCACGTTGATAGATGAGGCTTAATTGGATAGTTTATAAGTCAATGGGATCCTCATCTTGTCAACCGGTTTTCAAGTTGAATTCTACTCATGGGCTTACGTCGAGTTTGGGGACGGTACCCTAACACAAATCTAGGTATTTTTCTTTACAAAAATTGGCTTTTCGTTTTTTCCCAAGACCAAGAGGAAGCAGATGTATGATGCTGCGCTGTAAACTAATCCAAGGGCCTGATGCTATTGATGATATTCTGGATGATCAGTTCTCTTATGAAATCAAGCTGAAGTAAGAGATCCTCAAATTCACTTACCTTTTCTGACTATGAATTTCGTTTTGACTCTTTTAAGTTTTTGATGTAGATTTATGATTATCTGTTTTCATTAAATTGGTTTTGATTCTTAAATTGATCAAGTTGAATTAGTATTATCTAACCTAATCCCGGAAGCTTGCGCTGTTTAGTAAACTGATTACGAAAGCCTATTAATCCATAAGAATATTACACTATGGGTGATATATCTTTGGATAAGAATATTCTCTTCTCGCAATGTAGAATTAGCAGCCATTGGTTTAATCTATAAACCCTCAAATATGTATATATGTAGTTGTAAATTTATGTGGAGGTTTTTCTAGGGTCAAATGAAAATTGAACCGAAGAAGGACTGATTACTGCCAAGTTTTCTATTTGCTTGCCTGCAGATATGCTCAATTCTTGGTGATGTTTCTCTATTGCTGTAGTATTTCCCTTGGATTTTCTAGCTTCTACTGAATGATGATGGTGATAATTAGAGCAGCCTTGCAACTTGTTTAGTTAATACAGTATCTAGTTTCTAGGCGGCTATTGAAACAGCCAGAAGTCCAAGATGGCTCAAGAATAAATTGGTGTATTAATTTTATCTTTTTCTGAACATAAGTATTAATCATAAAAAATTTAAACAACTTGAGTCGGGCATTACTCATTCCTACCTAATTCTGGCGGCCTGCAAGTTATCACAAATAATCAATAATTTAACGTTGAATTATTGTGGGAGCCAAAATCTAAGCTCTTTAAAAGATTTTATAGAATTCTTAAGAAGAAAAAAAACATCAGGCGAAAACATCATTTTTTAGCATTACTATTTTCTTCCAATTCCTTCACAAGTTTGTTATAAAGAGTCTTATCTCAGATTAAGTGAGTTACTATGTCGTGGTTTAAAGATCCCGAGTTGTATATTGATCTCTATGCAGGTCAAATCCGTTTATGGAGGCTTGAAAAAAACTACGGTAGTCCTATTGGGCTTCAGGATTTCACTTTCCTACAAAACGTTACTGATCATCTTTCTTTTCTCTAGTGAATAACTCCTTTCCATGGAAGAAGAGCGATTACGATGCTTTGGAAGAGTTCTTATATGAACATGACATTTCCATAAACTGTCAAGGATTGGTAGTCTCCATAAGTGTTCCTCGAGAAAGAAAATGGATCTGGCAATTCTGACTACAACGGTACTACTTATTTCTGGTCACATGATGTACTAAACTTGTCCCACTATGGTTTACCTGCTCCGCTGGTTCCATACCGAGAGGTTCGATACCTAGGAGGTGATGAGTATGCTCCTGTGGAATTCAGTCCTAAGGAAAGGGAAAATGAAGATGAAGCGCAAAGAGAGAAAGCTTCCTTAGAAGATGACATTGCTAGACTTAAAGAAGTCATCATCACTTCAGAGACTTCAGAAATATGATCAAATTATCTGGCGAAATAAAGACTTTAAGTTCGATTCAGTTCGTATAAAGTCAGTTGTTCGGTTAGGATTTATGTGTGTGTTTCTTTTTCTTTTGTGGAGGTTTTGGTTCTTGTCCCCCTCATTGTTTCCTCGTTTGCGTTTTTAATGATGAATTCTTCTTGGAGGTTGCTGAAAGTATTTTCTTTGTTAGATTTCTTGATTTCTAACTTGTCAAGTTCAATTCTTAAGCCACATGAAACTATTGATAAACTACTCATTTTCCTGGATCATTATGATTTGTATAGTCAGATTTCTTATTCCTTACTTGTCCTCTGCGTAGAACTTCAGGAGAATGAGAGAAAGTTGTGTTTTTTGGAACCATCTGCCAGTGCTTTAGCCAAAGGGGAAAATTGAGGGGATTGCCTGCCTACACTGGCATCCATGGAAAATCACTTTGCCACAAGTAAGTAAAGTTTCTTATTTGTTGTCTTATTAAAAAATAGTACGTACGACTATCTTATGCAGGAGGGAAGTTATCATTCGCTATACTTGCATTGGAATAGCTATTCTAACACATTTTTGAATCTGTCAGTGAATTTGCACAAAACCTTGATTATGATGGACAAACAGTTTCTTTCTAAATCTTCTAACCTGTCATGTCTATGGCGATTTTTGCTATCAGGATCGCCTCACTTTATTGGCTTGGCTTAGCTTGTGTAGAATCACAGTAAGCATCGTGTAAAACTTTAACATACCATAGATTATTATTTTAAATGATAGCTGAAACTAGAGAATGATAATCAATTTTGCATAGCATTGTTGGGCATGTAGTAAATAAACAAAGGGCTAACGGGTCAAATCAAGCAAAAATCATTAGACTTGATTTTTTATTCTCAGTTCATACTAAAATCAACTATCATTTCATTGATTTGTTCAAAATAAAAATAAAATAACTGTTGATTTGTTCAACATAAAATAAAATAGCTACTAGTCAACATATGTAAGCAGTGACTAGTCTGAAACAACTCATTCAACGTTTACAAAAATATAAATTTAGTTACATCTCTGCTCTCGATCTATCAATGTCAAAAAAGAAGGATGCAAAGATCTGGATGAACATCAAAAGAACTAATTTTCATTAGAAAAGAAGACAGCGGTATTAGTTCTTTTGTGAATCGTGCGACAAGTTTTAAAACTTGTTTATAAGTTAGTTCTGTCTCTTTGGTGTCATCTTGTTAAGGAATAACATCTTGTGGCCGTACTAGATAAAAAATCTTCCTTGGCTATTTTCAGACGAAGAAGCAGATCTTCTACTAGGTGAATACACGGAGGCGAGAATCATCAACAAACCGGAGGCACCAGTTATGGGCACCAATTACAATTACAGGTATACCCCATTTCAGTTTTTCCAGATTACAATTTATAATGATGGATCTCATAAAAGGAACACACATACTGGACGTATGTTTACGGTATGGCTGCACAGGGTTGTTGGGGATGATACATTTATGTCTGATCAGCAAAGCATTAGTGTGGCCCGCAGAGTTACATCGACGGAGCCAGAGATTGAGGCTGTGTTAGTTGAGGAGAAGCGTATCAGAACTGCAAGTTCCCTAAAAGAAGCCAGGATAGTGGTTGACATCAAAGAGCCAGAGAAGGCTAGGGAAAAGTTGGTTGATGGCGGTACATCAATTTCAAAGAAACATGCTCGTACATCACTTTCAGAAATTGAGGCCATACTAGCTAAGACTCAGCCGTGCAAGCTTCCTCTATTCACGGAGCCCCAGCAATTCTACGCCAACCAAGGTAGAGCTTCTGCTCTGTTCATTTTGATGGCTCTAGCATGTCTTGCCAGGAATTTGGCAGCACTGCTGCAATTATTTTCCCTTGTAATGATGTATTTTTTACCATATACATATATATAAGATGATGAAAATCAAAATGGATCTTATTCTAATGCTACATTTTACACACAGGGGTATTAGTTCGGCTCCGGCGCTGGCTGTGGATTCTGCTTGGTAGGTGGTGCCAAGTCTTTCAGATATAGCCTTCTGCGATGTATGTGAAGCTTTTTGCAAGGGGAATGCTAGTGGATTTGGTTTTGTGAACTACAGTGGCGATAATTTTTCTTATAGGCTTTTTGGGTTTGCAAAAACCTGCAATTGTTGCCAATGAAGCAGCACCACCGGTCCACCACTACTACCAGAGAGGAGGCACTGCAGAATTGATGTTTGACATTGTATCGCAGCTACCGTTTAATGATCAATGATTTGGGTTTTTCAGTTTGTTTTACCCGCTAAGGGTATCATTTTGTCCATGTTAATTTTGCTTTTCAGCGCCCCATTAAGGTTGTGTACCAAGTCCTGGATTAATTTCTCTTAAGCTGGTTTACTGGGTTTATAAACTTTTAGGACTATACTTGTCTGAATCAATAGAAGGAATGAGAGTCATACATGATATTCGGTTCAGTTGTCACATTGTTAGAAAAGGGGTTACTAGCCTAATAGGGATGGCTTCCAATTAAGTTGATCGTGGCACTGTCACCTGCCTGCCTCTATCAAATGTCACGACTCGCGATAAAATTTTCTGGGAGAAGATATATAGATAATCGGCTGTAAATTACTCAAACAAACTCAAAAACAGAGCATTCAGCGGTAGAAAGTAACAAAAACAGAAAAAGTTTGGCGGTCCATCAAATTGTACCCACTCTCTTGCTACCGTAGGTTGTCTGCAAAATTGGTGCCTGATAAATGCGTTAATTTGGTCAATTTTGGATTCCCTATTTGTTTGAATCGCCTTGATGCGCTTTTATCAAAAATAAAAAGATTATCAACATCGCCATTGATTAAAATAACAATCCATAAAGTTTATAAACACAATAAACCAGCTTAAGAGGGAATTTCACCCAGGACTTCGGACACAACTCTTTAACGGGAGAGCTGAAATACGAAATTAACACAAACAAAACAATACCCTTAGCGGGTAAAACAAACTAAAAGACACAAATCATTCATCATTAAACACTAGCTGCGATACTATTTCTAACATCGTTCTTGTAGTGCCTCTTCTCTGGTAGTGGTGGTGTTGCTTGCTTCATTGACAACAACGGCAGATCTTTATAGACCCAATTATTCTAGAAAAAATATCAATGCCGCTGCAACTCACAAAAAAAAATTCCACTAGCATTCTCATTGCAAAAAGCTTCACATACATCACAGGAGGCTACACCCGAAAGACTTGCCAGCTCCACACTGCAGATAAAACTCCCAACCGGAGATGAACTAACATCCCTGAGTATATACATGCGAAAATTTAGCATCAGGATAAGATCGATCTTCATATTCATCATCTTATATGTAATATATATAGTAAAACTTACATGATTATAGGGAAGAAATTATTGCAGAAGTGCTGTCAAATTCTTCTGGCCGGACATGTTAACCTTACGTATTAAATTTTGTCCAACAGGTTTAAATATCTGGGTCCGTAACAATTAAGTACAGTTCATGGTCCATACACCAACAAGACCAGAAGGAGAACACGTCTCCGTGTTGTCAGAAAAAATAAATAAAATTACCCTACAAGCACTATCACAACTACTAGCACTATTACAGCTCCCATTTTTGGTTAGGTCAATTATGCCACTTCTCAGCCTTATTCAGTAGGCCTTATCTTGGCAGCTCTCATCCAGCTCCTCGCCCCCCCTTTTTTTTTGCTGAATTACTATATAAGGATTTTTTTTTTTTCTGTATGTTCATTCATTTGTTTCAATATCTGTGTCTCTCTATTTCTCAAAGACGGTATATATGGTCATGGATTACTTATCAGGTCATGTCCGCTTATGGAGGCTTAAGAAAACATATGGTAGCCCTCTCAGGTCAAGTGATTTCTCATATGAAACGGAATTCGAAGATTATCTCACTCTGGTAGGTCACGCATTTCCATGGAAGAAGAGCGACTTCGAAGCTTTTGCTTCTTTTATATATAGAAACGACTTATTGGTAAACTGTCAAGGTTTGGTGCTTCCATAACGTATCCTCGGGATAGAGATAATAACGACAAACCGGATCAGGGCAGTAAACATGCCTCACTATGGTCTATCTGTTACATCGGTTCCATTCCGAGAAGTTAAATACTTTGGAGGAGGGACTGCTCCTGTTGATTTGAGTCCTAAGGAGAATGAACTAGCCATGAATTTGGCTGCATGTACCGAAGAACGAGATCGGGAGAAGGCTGCGAGAGAAGCTCTGGCGATAAAAAGCTGCCCACGATTTCCAATCTCAAATCAAAAAACTACTTATTCAACCAGAAAAACATGTGATCAGTCAATATCATTGGTGTCGGCATAGAATCAAATTGGTCACAACTTGTATCGAATATCGTCTTTTTCTTTGTTTTTAATTTTGTGTTTGCTTGGGTTCTATTAGTAGCGAGTAAAGCATGTTGGATTTGATGGTCATACGTACGAGTTTGGAAGCGCTCTAGTCGGATATTAATTGTGATTGTATTCACAGTGTATGTTAAAAAAGGCGTTTCAAGGTGTGAATCTGAGAGCCTGCAAGAAAAGAGGTTGTTGTGGATTCAAATGTGAAATTTCTCCAAACCAGGTTTGAGATATTAATTTCTCTTAGACAGCAAAACAATATTTTTTTTCTGGGTAACAAAACGCGGTGTAGCGAGAATTATTGTCTCTGAAATGAGTTATGATTAATTATGATTACTTAATTCTGAAACGATAAAAAGAAAGGGAATTAAAACAAAAGAGAATTCTGTAAGTGCTGCTACCGAAGGAAATATGTATACTCATTTTAATACTTTGTGGATAACCAAAGAAGGTTTCTGAGTGCATAAATGGATGATGTACCCCTTTCTGATTATTATTACCCTTGGAAAGGAAAATGTTTCATTAGCTTTGTTTGTCATAGTGTTTCATTTACTTCTATCTTCTTTTCCGTTTCCTCTACAACCCTCAAACCATAATAAACTAAAGATGATTGTTCAACTTAGTATATTGCAAAACTAGATTTCCATCTTGATCAAAATTTACTCAGAAGAATTCCGTAAGGGGTTAAAGTTTTTAAAAGAAAAAGGTAAAAGCTTAATATATTTTCACAAACCAAACCCATATACAGTAAAAGGCATTGCGTGATGATGGCCAGTAACCTGCTGAGTGACTAGCAGTTGAGGAACACCCATGGCCGCCCTGTCTGTTTTGTCTTAAATTTAAAATGTCTGAACCGTACAGTATATTACTTTGTATTGTTTCATGGGAAGTACATGTTGGCACACTTTGTTTTGCAGGTTTTAGGGCACTAGTTAACAAGTAGTAGTATTTTTTATACGGATCACCATGATTTTGGTTCCTACTTAACACTCGCTTTTATTGGTTCTTTAGTGTCTTTATACCTCATAGTCTTGGTGTTAAGAAAATCTTTCTTATCCTCCATTCACTCCTTTCTCTTTCGACTTCTTGCACAAAACCTCTTTTTCTCTCTTCCCCTAAGCAACTAACAACTATGTCGTGCTGGTTTATTGATCCTGACTTGTTCATGGAGCATTTTAATGGTGGGATCTCTATATAGAGGCTTAAAAACAAAACCGATTCCCATCTTTGTCCAGGTGATTTTAGTCACGTCAATACCTATAGTAATCAGACTGATCATCTATCTTTCGTAGGTCACTCTTTTCCATGGAAGAGGGGTGATTTTGAAGCTTTGATAGCTTTCATCAAGGTTTGGTGATCACCACAACTTTCCCTCGAGAAACAACGTCTTCACACCGCCCCAACATGAATCGAATAGTGAGATTTTGGTCACATGATGTACTCAACTTGGGTCTCTACGGTTACCTGTTTTTCCAGTTCCTTTCCGAGAGGTTCGATATATGAAAGCAGGAGGGTCTGTTCTTGTTGAAAATCCTAAAGAAAATGAATTAGCTGCAAGTTTGGCTGCGTGTACGGAAGAACGAGATCGAGAAAAGGTGGAGAAACAAGCTCTAGCGGTAAAAGTTTCCCGTCTAGAAGCCACGATATCTAATCTGAAATCCGAAAACTACTTGTTCAACCAGAAAAACATCTGAGTTATCCGTTGTGGCACACAAAGGTAAAGCCGTTTCGGTTCCAATCAAGCCATTCCGGTAAATCTTTAATTTACCGATCAGAAAAAAAATCAAGTATATTTGTTGTTTGCATTTCATTTTTCGATTGATTTAGTTCTACTTCTACTCGTAACAATATTAAACTTGGTGGTAATATGTATGAGATTGAAAGCCTCTTTGAACCATGATTAACGAGCTCACTTTAGTTTCTAAGTACTATGGCCTTCATTCAGCTTTTTCTTCTTTTTTTCTTTTTGAGTTTTATTTTTTCTTTTTGCATTTTTATGGATATCGTTTTTTTTTTGGTTGGCCGTTATGGCTTTTTGCATCTTGAACGCCCCTATTTACATCTTCTGGGTGTTCATGCGATTTTGGGGTCTCTAATGGTGGTTAGTATGTATTCTGGCGAGATTTGAGTCCTTTTGAAGAACAGGAACTCTAGGGATTTCTGGGTTTTGTTGAAGATCAAGATCTAGATGATGTCTCTACCTAGATAGTATTTGCGCATATTGCTCATGTCCATTGGGAGTATGTCTTTTTTGGTCGATTAGTTGGACCTTCGGTTCTTGATGGCCTCCAAGCAAGTTGATCACATAAGGCGAATAGATGACACGTATGACTAATAATTGAACTTAACATGAACTAATTATTTTTATTCGGGCTGCCTATTAAAACACAGAAAATTCGTGCTGCCTATTACAACCGGAGTGCACATTTTCCACTTTTCATATAGGCGGGCTAATATTTGGGTTTGTTGTATGTACTAGTTTGTTATGTGCACTGGAAACATGAAGAATCATAATAATATAGTGGTTTGGCTTTTGGCTTTTGAGTAGGGTGGAGAGACACAACTGTCACTCAGAGGTATGAAATAATGAACCGGAAGCCAAAATATCATTCCTGAAGGTGAAACGAATACGGAAGGCATGAGACACTCTAACACCCCTAATCTTTAACTAGATAGCAGATCCTAAGACAAGTTTAAACCAAAATAAGAATTACTAAATGAACGCTGATACCACTCCTATATCGGATTAACAATCAAAGATAAAACATGATCTTTAGTTTTACCGTCTTCAACTCCAAGCCCGTCCCCGTATTGATAGAAAAATATTGCTGTTCGCGCAAGATTTAAAGCTATGAGAATAAAAGGAAGATCGAATGTTGTATCCATGATAGACTCGTTCATTTTCTTCCATGTATCCATGATAAGGCCACTTATATAAAAACGTGCATCCTCTTCGGAACTGCTCATTTCACGCATGTAACAATGTACTGATGAGGAGACATCACCTCTTTCTAGATCCGCCTGCATGATCATTTCAGAAACATTAAGATCACCCCGTGAGTTAATCTTGTCAACAAAAATGTTTCGTTAATTATGGCTTAGATGTATAATTTTGTTACCGATGAAGTTGCAAGATCATTGGAAAGTCGGAAAATCATGGAAGAGCAATACAAAAGATTATGATTGCTGTCTAGAGCTCGTAGAACATCAGTTGTGATTTGTTGTTTGGTAGCGAAAAATGCATGAACTAGAAACACCGAACCAGAGGATGAAAGCCAGCCGTTTGACAAATATTCCTCGACCGATGGTGTATATCCCTTGTTAAACCACCTCGCCTCTACTAGCATCGCTTTTATAAAATTTGCCCACTAAAATGTCAAAATAGTTTTGTTTTAATGAGTACTGCATCCCTTAAAAAGTGATACTTTTATTATTCGAGAGTTGACATTAAGAATCCACTTACTGAGTTGGTTAAGTAAGGTAAGATGTCGTGGCCTTGTTCTTTCAGTACCTCGAAAGCCATTTCATTAGTTGTATTGTAAAGCGCTAAGAAACATATTTTCATATAGATCGGTAGCTTTTCCATTTCCTTGGTATTCCACCTGAATGCAATATAAATTGATGATAAATTTGGGCGCATGATAGAAAAGTTTTAGACCTTCAAAACCTATTATTACCTTTCAACAACATTGGCAAATATCTCGAGTTCTTCTAATGAACCATGAACGTCGTATATATCGTCAATAATTAGCACAAAATTCATGACTTTTGTGAGCCATTCTGTGCAACGTTGGCTCTTTGCCTCTGCTGAAATCCCCACGCTAAATAACAAACTCCCAACTAGCCTATCTCTTGCAAAATTCAGTTTGCTAGCGACACCAAGACTCCTCCACCACCTAGCCAAATAGCAAATTTTTGTGCATAAGTAAATTTGGAACCTATGTCCACAAAGAGACAACATGCGGAGTATAACAATACCTTGACATATTTCGAAGATCTTCCTGGTGTGTGGCTTGGTATGTATTGAAATTTAATTCAGCCAATTCCAAGAAAACACGGTTCATATCTTGTGCATCTTTATATTCATTGATGTACCACCTAGCTTCTGATCTCTCCATCCTCCAATGCAATGGAATCTCCAGGGAGCGAGTTACTTGATTTCGAAGTTCTACATCGTTGTTGATCCCTTCAGCCAGTTTTGTTTTTGTGAATATTACGGCCACCTCTAGTATGCTTTCGCCTTCGAAAGCTAAATGTGCAGCTTCGTACAAGCTCAACATTCCCTTGACATCCTCACTCAGGTGTTCCTTAAAACCATTTTTGTCCATGTAGATAGTAAACACATCTGTCATAGAATGATCCAAGGACTTAATGTTACTTACTATGACACTAAGTATAAAAAACGAATATATTAAGACTATATATTCATATATAAAAGAAAAGTGTCACTTAACTTAGAAAAAAATTAAAAAAAAAAACAAAAAGATCACTTTATTTTAGGACGAAGAGAGTATATTTGAAGTTAGCCGAGTTAGCCGAGCTTTGTTTTATAATTGTGAAGTTAGCCAAATTTTGTTTTATATTTTTGACAAAAGAAAAATATCACTTAACTTAAAAGAAAATTGAAAAACAAAAAGATCACTTTATTTCGGGACGAAGAGAGTATATTTGAAGTTATATGTATTACCTTGAGAGACCTTAAAACCATACTGTCTGAGGAGCATAAATTTGAGAGCAGTAGCATGTAAGTTATATATCATTCCACCGTTCGGTTTATCGTTATATATGTTAACAAGCATTTCCTTGATCTCCTCCTCAAATAGATACTTCATTCCTAGCCTTTGAATTACGTTGATCATCTCAAGTTGCGCCAAGGGTGTCGCAGCCTTTTCAAGCATAATGGTCGCCTCTTTCTTCAACTTCTCTATTTGGTTTATGTATCCGTCCCCCTGCAAAATAAACATTTTAGTGGCTTTCGATACTTGGCATGACCAATTAACCATAATACTGATGCACCTAGTGTTAATTTACCTTGTAGATGCTCTGAAGCGACTCGACAAAAGTGTAATCCCAAATAGTGGGCTGGTAATAAACGTTTCCCGGTTGCTTACTAACTACAACCGGATCATACTTCGGCGGGGTTAACGTACATTTGGTGCAAAAACGGGAGTTCGTATGTGCAGCGTCGATTCTATTTTTGTTTATCAAACATTTGGAGGAAATGAAGCAGAAGTGGGTTTGCAAACGGAGAGGAAAAGCCATTTCGGTCTAGGTAACAGTGATTGAACAATTAGAATAAAAAGAACAACAAAAAAAAATTAGAAGAAAGAAGAAGAAATGATCCGATTGAATGGAAAAGCAGTATTGGTGTTTGTGTGAAGAGAGTGGAAGTGGAGAAGAGAAAGGTAATCGGTTGATTTAAATGGAGAAATAGCAGTAACCTAGTAGGAATATTAAATAGAGAGAAGTTGAAGAAAGAGGCAGCAATTTGCATTTAACTAATACTCAAGTAGTAGTATTTGGTATTGGGGTTTGTAGTATTTGCTACCGGGGTTTGCAAGTTGTTTGGGTGGATTGCCTTTAAACTTGACCTATTTCTTGTATCTAGCGTTTACTTTCTATTGTTTGCAAATGGATAGGAAAAGCCATTTCGGACTAGGTAAATGTGTTTGAACAATTAGAAGAAACAAACAACAACAAAAATTAGAAGAGATAAGAAGAAGATAGAATGGACTAGTAGTACTAGTATTTGTGTTAAGAAAGTGGAAGTGGAGAAGAGAAAGGTAATCGGCTGCTTTAAATGGGAGAAATATAGTGGTAACCTGGTAGGAGTATTAGGTTTTGTTAACTTGTCCATCCATGCACAAGTTAAATCTTATTATATACGGAAAATTGGTCATTTATCCAAATATTGTTAAAACATAGTTTAAATGGACGAGTAAAAATTATTATGGGTGAAATGTACACAAAAAAAAATAGCAAGGATGAAACTGAATTCATCCTGACTTAAACTTATAAAATAGTAAGGATGAAACTGGATGCATCTTGATATAAATTAAAAATAAGGAAAAGTATTAAAAAGTGGGTAGGATGAAACTGTTTACATCCTCGCTATATTTACATTTTTGTCCATTTAAACAGTATCAAAATCTAAATGTCCTTTTCATCCAGGAATCGTTGATTTTGATCTTTTTAACCATTTTGTGTATTATATAATTAGTTTTTACATTAAATTCATAAATCTTCTAATAAAAAAATATTAATGAAGTCTCCGTAACAGTGAAATTCGTTTTTCCATTTCCTACCCTCAAGTTTAAAAAATTGATCCAGGGGTGAAAATTGGACGGGAAAGGAAACTAGAAGAACAAGAGACTTTATAAAGAGATAAAAAAGGAGAAGTAAATCCAAATGCTTTATCTTCCACTAAGTAATTGATCTTTAGATCCATGAAAATTGGTGAAAACAAAGATATTGAAAACCCATTTATACACTTCTTAACTTGTGTCCGGGTGCTCGAGTTAACAAAACCTGGAGTATCATATAGAGAGAAGTTGAAGAAAGAGGCAGCAATTTGCATTTAACTAATACCGAAGTGGTAGTTTTTGTTTTCCTTTCGAAGCAAGTTGCATGCAAGTAGTATTTGGTATTGGGGTTTGCAAGTTGATTGGGTGGATTGCCTTGGTATTATTAAACTAGACCTATTTCTTGTATCTTGCGTTTAATTTCAATTGTTTTAAAATTGCAAGTTGTTTGGGTGGATTGCCTTGGTATTATTAAACTAGACCTATTTCTTGTACCTTGCGTTTACTTTCAATTGATTTAATTTTCACGTTAGGTGTTAAAGAGTGTCACTAGGCATTAATAGTACTCATAATCTAAAAAAAGAAATTTTATTACGTTCCCGTTTGTAGAAAGATATACAACTAAATTCAAATCCACTACTTTCCATTTTGTCTTAGGCTAATCCTTACGGTAATCAAACTTTAAGCAAAAATTTGAATCTGCTTCTAACTCTGATGTTTGTTTCCACTTGAATCAAGCATTTTGCACCGTTTTGCACCAATTGTTTTGGCACAGAGAGTGGAGTTGTTGGATCATTAGTACAGATGCGCTAATCGGATGCCTCAGATTTTCTGCATCCAATGATTGGGCACAAAAATGGGAACCATTGAATCACCAATATAGATAAGTTAATTTGTTGGTTCAGTTTCTCTACGCCCAATAATTGGACAAGAAAGTAAAAAAATATTGCACTTAACCATTAAGTGCACCAGCCATAAATCCACCCGTCATCATTTTGCCTGTTAAAGGATGCATGCTGAGGTGATAACTTGTAAAGAAAATGTTTCCCATGAAAATTAGGCGCGGGTACACGAAAAATAATATTATTACTGTTACGTCCATAATTAATTTTGTCTATCATGACACCTATAATTATTTCCGTGACACCCATAACTATATGAAATTATTAAAAATGTCTGCATGACGGATTATGTATCTGCATGAGGGGTCATGCATCAGGGGTATAATTGGCAACGCAACTTGGACATAACATATCTAAAAATCCGCGCCTTGGAATTTTACAAATTTTATATTGTTGGAAATCTTTTTTAAAGAGGTACACAACGAGTACAAACAACAACATCAAATTTTTGTTTTTCACGAAAATATTGGAGGTGATCTTCATTTAGGCAAAATTTCGAAAACCGACTACATAGCCTTTTGCAGCCACCAAAAACGATGCATAACACATTATGCAGACGCATAACGAATTATGCAACTATTTTCTCGACTGCATAACAAATTATGCATCTTAACAGGTTTCTATAACCATAGTGCATAATGTATACAAATAAGTTGATGCATAATGCATTATGCAGCAATTTTCACGACTGCATAACATGTTATGCATATATTATTGTAGGTGCATGACAAGTTATGCAGCCTTTTTTTATTGTTGGTTTCGATACGAACAAATAAGTTGATGCATAACGTGTTATGCAACCACCTTCTGAACGGCATAACAAGTTATGCAACAAATTTTTTAAATGCATAACAAGTTATGCATCAATTTTCACGACTGCATAACATGTTATGCATATATTATTGTAGGTGCATGACAAGTTATACAGTCTTTTTTTATTGCTGGTTGCGATACTAACAAATAAGTTGATGCATAACGTGTTATGCAACCACTTTCTGAACTGCATAACAAGTTACGCAACAAATGTTTTAAATGCTACACGACTGCATCACTCTTTTTTTATTGTTGGTTTCGATACCAACAAATAAGTTGATGCATAACGTGTTATGCAACCACTTTTTGAACTGCGTAACAAGTTATGCAACAATTTTTTTAAATGCATAACAGGTTATGCAACCAATTTCATAGCTACATAACAGATTATTCAACCACATCTATTTACTTCTAACACTAGAAATCACACAAACCACTCATTTAACAGAGAAATCTTGCCATCTCCTTCCTTAGTTTTAACCTTAGAAATCTTGCCATCTCCTTCCTTACTTCGAGGAATTTCATTTCAGTTTCAACCTTAGATTCAAAACCCTGACTTCATTAACAACAACAACAAAAGTAGCAGTTGTAATTCTCTATCCTCTTGTGTTCTAGAACGTAACAGATGTAAAAACCCCTTTCAATTCTCGAATCTCTGTAACTTTCCGTTGATTTTATCACCCAATTTCAGAGAAAAGGAATTTTATAAACATGGACTCAGTGCTGTAATGATCCCTTACCAACCTCAGATTCCTCTCATACACCAATTCTTAACAGCAGCAAACACAAATATGTCACCATCTTCAGATTCGAGCAATTTCATGTCAGTTTCAACCTTAGATTCAAAATCCTAACTTCATTAACAACAATAGCAACAGTAGCAGCTGTAATTCTCCTTCCTCTTGTGTTCTTGAACGTAACAGATTTAAAACCCCCTTTCAATTCTCGAATCTCTGTAACTTTACTGATTTTATCACCCAATTTGAGAGAAAAGGAATTGAAGATGAAGAATAAAAAAGAAAATAAAACGAAACAGAATTTTATAAACTATGGGTTTGAGAATAATTTTTCCCTGAAAATGTGTGCGCGCCTTCAGATTTCTGAGCATGGGTTTTACAGTGAAGAAAATCTGAAAAATGGATGTGACTGTAGTTTTCACTTTTCTCAATCCGGAAACACAAAGTTAGAATTGCCGGCCGGCCCGGCCCTCTTGTGTTGGTCGGTTAGGAAGTTAAACCTTTTCTGCAGCTAGGACCAGAAAATATCGTCATGACTGTATCGGCTGTTTAAAATGACAATAAGTTCTCTGCAGCTCATCCTTAATTATGTCATTAACTCATCTTATCTTGTCAGGAGGTATGAAACACCGTTGTTATATTTTATCCGATACATACACTTCGTCACATTTGTGAGCATACATATACCAGCAAAAAGTTAAGTGTGCCGAGTAGGGTTGAAAAATTAGGTGACAAATGCTCAATTCTACTCATGAATATATTTCCTTCAAATGGGATGAGAGTATCCGTAAGTGTAGGCTTTACAATGCGTTTATTTTTAGATGGGGTCTGGTGAAGGTTCACAACCCACTGTCCCATGGTAGAACCAGGACTTCAACTCGACGGATCCACAAAAAAAGAGTCAATTGTTGGCATTGAAATGGTAAACAATATTCAAATAATATGTTTTGCATTGGAAAATGCGAATGTTCATGAATTTTTGAATTTTTCTTTTTACAAATGTCTTCTCAATTGCAGAACATATTATTTTATTATTGTTTATGGATGATTGACTCATGCAGGTCCAATACTAACAATTGGCTCTTATACACAAAAAGAAAAGGTACAAAATAACTTATAATTGGTAGTAACTATAAATTTATAGGGATATATATAAATGAAACTATTTAGTGGGATATATTATAGTAATAATATACTACGGGGTCGGTCCTGCATTTTTTGTGGCCTAAAGCAAAAAAGTTTTGCTGCCTCCTATTAATATAAGAAAAACTACAAAACAAAAACTACATTAACATTACTAATTGGAATGATGTAATGACATGTCCCTCCATCGATGCTGTCCCGACTTAGTCACTGTGGTTATCCGGTAATGTGCGTTTTTAACGGGCATCGCTGCGGTAATTCAGCAGAAACTTCCCGGATGGTCACCCATTCCTGGATTACTCCCGCTCGAGCACGCTTAACTGTAGAGTTTTATGCCAACTCTTGAACCAATTTTGCTGAAAAGGCCTCGGTAATAGGAAAGGACAAATTATTACTTATATTCCATTCGTTCAACCACTGTCGAAATCGGCGTATTACAATACCACCACCTTAAATTGGAGTCGTCCTCTGCTCCGGAATATTTTCGCAAACCCAGATATCCTCCACCGATACTGTCCCCACTTAGCCACTGCGGTTATCCGGCAGTGGGCTGTTTTCAACGGGCATCGCTGTGGTAATCCAGCAGAAACTTTCCGGATGGTCATCCATCCCTGGATTACTCCAACCCGAGCACGCTTAACTACAGAGTTTTATGCCAACTCTGGAGCCAATTGTGCCGAAAAGGCCTCGGTAATAGGAAAGGACAAATCATTAGTTATATTTCATTCGTTCAACCACTGACGAGATCGGGGTTTTACAAATGACATGAGAATTACAAATAAGATACAGTATCATTTCTCTCATAAATATTTAAGGTTGTAGCACAGACCTATTTTTGTTAATTAATGATCACAATGTTGCTAAGATCATGATGCTTCAACAAAGGGATTAACAATTCCACAAACTCGATCGCTTTCAGGAGCAACTCAATTATACTTGACCAAAAGTCGATTCTGTTTGTACACTTTTAGTAGTAAACTGATTAATAATATACTTAAAATCTAAGTTTTCAGCGATTGCTCGTTCAATAGAAAATATAGCTAATTTTAATCTTTCCTGTGACATAGGGGATCATAGATTTTTGATCAACTTTAACTTAGAAAACGCTCTGTCTGCACATGCAAAGGTAACCGATATAGTTAACAAGATCCCGAAAGCTACCCACGCATTTGGATAAGAAGAAGGGCCATCCATGATCTTTAGAAAATTCAGCACATTTTCCGATAAAGCCAAAAAAAACCTCATTGCTTTCTTCGCCAATCTTTTCATTATCTCCGCCAAATGCTAAATTTCTTTTACCAAGTTGTCTTACAAGGCTAACTATTCGTTGTAATACCCTTTTCCAATGCTCCCTTTCTTCGTTAATTTCCTCTTCAATACTTTTATCAATTATCTAAGTTGTTTTCAACCTCGTCGCTAATTCACACCAACTATTGAAACAAGTACAGTGATCGTTTTGCGTTTCATGACGCTGAATAGTCCCACTTAAGTTTCCCCAGTCTTGAACACCATCACTAGCTAACTGATTTGCGACTCCATTAAGATTGGACAACTTGCAACAAAAAAAATAAAATTTATCTTTGGTCATTGAATAGACTTGCCAACTTCTATCGTACTTCTTCCCGTTGATAGCAGTTCGAGTATAATAGTTACCAGCGAAACATCTCTTGTTATTACCCATTGGATACTCATGATTTAAAACTCTCACAGGACCCCTTCGCACCAACTTATCTCTCAAAGGTTGATCAATAACATTCCAATTTGCAGGATCAAAAACATCCAATCGTTGATGATCATTATTAACTTCATCATTTTCGATTATATTTGGCGCGTTCTCAGCAAAATCGTCATCATCTCATATGGTACCGTTATCATCATCTCTTGTCGCACTGTTATCATCTGCAGTGGTGTCATGGTTGTCGTTTTCGCCGCTGTTAATAGTAGAATTATTATTCTCTGCGGTATTCTCAGTATTTTTTGTATGAGGGGGTTTGAAATATACTTGACTATATCTTCTGATTGGGACTTCTCTAAATCATCGAGCCTTGGCTTCATTTTCATCTTTTTGTTACCAGGTTCATGCTTCCTAGTTGGGACTGGAGGAATAATGTAAAATTTCTTTCAATTCTTAACTTGTTAGTTGTAGAAGAAAAAAAACAAAGAGAGTCGAGAATCTCTCAAGATGTCACAAACAATAAGCACCCTGCAACCATAAGATGTCACTAACAATATAACAAATTTAGAGTGTAACACCAAATAGTAAATATAATCTAAACAATCCAACTAGAGATCCTGCAAAAGATACTTCCCCAGTTCCCACAATCGGAAAGAAAGATAGCCCGGAGTCTTTAGCACCCTTTCAGGCCTTATAATTGAAGATTATAAACAAAACTACGAAAATTTATATGCCCTGAAACAAAATGAGACTTGTGTTTTATCCCTTCAACATATTCAATAATTTTGATACCCCTAAAAAATGAAGCACAAATGCAGCAGCACTAACCCCAAATTTGTGTACAGTTACTCGAATCTAAGAATTCCTGATTTACATAAAAGTAACAAAAACAGAAAATATGAAGAAAAAAAATTTAAGCTGCAGTTGATCGTATAGTAACATTTTGCATCATGTTCTTAAATTCAGAAAAATATACTTGCCCATCTTATCAATTGCCAGTACCAGTCGAATCAAGCTCAAACTCTCACTAAATTAACATCAATCAACACTAAACAACAGAAGAAACTAAAAGAAATCACACCCATCAATCAAAACAAAGCAAAACAAATCAAGTTCAATTTCCAAACAAATTTCAATGAGATTGAATTTTTCAAGATGAAACAAGAAAACAACCAACTAACCTAACCAACCAAACACAATATAATTAGTTTTCAAAGAAGAGGCAGGTGAGGATTTAATTTTTTTTGGGAACCAACCAAACTCAGAATTTGTTGCAAGAGTTGGGTTACATAAACAAACAAATTTGGTAATAATCTAAGTGTTCTTCGTATTCTTGGTTTCAGAATGTTCGGTTAGAAAACTAAGTATTTTTTAAACTATTTCTGACCGAACTAGCTACTATGACTTCCATTTAAACCCTATTTTGATATTTTCTACTCAATTTTTTAATCAAAAAAATTTCAAAGTGATGGGGTTTTCAATCGAACGAGTAGTGTCACGAAAAGATGGAAGAAAAAGAGAATAATTTTTTTTTTCAAAACTAAAAATTTCATTGCCTCTCATCTCTCTAACATTTTTGTTCTTTATTATGGTTAATGATGTATTTAGATTAGATATATATGATCAGGTTTAGGTGGTTATTAGGTTAATTAGTTATAATTTAAATTAGGATAAATGGTAAACTAATATCTTCTTTAATTTAGAACACCCCTTATAAGTATAACGAAGTTATACTAATCAAATCATGTTCCCCAAAAAATAGACTTTACTTAAAACACATATGATATTTCGAGCTGAGTTTAACTCGCTTATATGTTTCTCGAAATATGCGTTGTAAAGCTTTTTTCTTTAACCACATTCATCAATATTCTTGACAAAAGTCAAAAGATGATCATGTGAAAACCACCTGGCAACATTTTACATCATTTGTGTGAGACAATCATTTGATGTAGGCTCGAAATGTTTTGTATTGATCATTTGATCACTTGAAAATTGCTTTGAAGATAATAGTTTGTTTTAGATAGCTATTCACGTCTTCTAAGAATGTTTGAATGATTGAAATGGGAGTTAAGAGATAAAACCCATGTCAGGATACGTTACGGTTTATGTACTTAGTGTATGAATTGTTTTGACGGAATTCGGAACCGGAAGTTTGCATACCTGTTTGCAAACTTATTCAACTGTTTAAGTCAGGGTACCTAAGTTTGCATACCCGATCACAAACTGATTTAATTGTTGAAATCTGGGAACCAAGTTTGCGTACCAGTTCTTAAACGGTTTCAACTGAGTTCGGTCCGGAGCTGAAGTTTGCGTACCCGTTCGCAAACTGTCGGCTTGTGACCAATGTTCGGAACTTAAGTTCACATACCTGTTCGCCAACTTAAGTGGTTCAAGTTCTTAAATCGGATAAGTATGATTTCATACTCATAAACAAATACATTTATAAATTAAGGAATGCAATCTTTGCAAACCGTGGCTAAAATATTCATGAATTGATACTTCTATGAGAATATAAACAATAGAAACAACTCTATGATTAACAAAATTAAATTCATTTAATTATCAATTGATCTAGAAGTGTTAAGATGAGCAAGGTTAAGAGAAGAGTGTTCATATGGCTAACTTCGATTAACTGTTATTGAGCCAACTCAATATACACATTTAGGTATTGTTACCCATATGTAAATGAAGGTATATTTCATTTGTGTGTAACAAGTTAAGATCAATCTAACGGTTGAAAGATATTAGCTTGAATCTTAAATCAGGTTTCATCTAACGGTAAAACAATTGATGAAGAAGAAGATCAGAACAAGAAGAAAATAGTAACAAAGAGAAAAAGCAAACAAATTGATAACACAACAAGAAACAAGTAATAGCGAGAAAATGTAAAAATGTTAATAATGGAGAAGAAGAAGAAGAGCAAAAGATGAAGAAACAGGGATATCTTCTGAGGAATTAATCGTAGAAAATATTCTGACGAGATTACTAGCTTAAAAACTAGCCCAGTGCAGATGCCTATGTTAGTTATGGTACGATAAAAATTTTAACGACGAACGATTTTCCGAGCTTTACTTAGTTCAAAACAAGAATAATCCATACCTAGTGTCTAATCGCCTCAAAACTGAATCAGACTGAGTAAGTTCAGTCAGCCAGGTCAAGGGTTCTTCTCACACATATGGAACTCTAACTCTAAAACTTTACTCAAGTTCAACTTTAATCTACTTATTGCATCAATTCATTCATTCAAACAAACTTATAAATGAATTACAAAGATAACACAGCCTACCTGCATTTGCAGTTTTAAGCTTCTACTAAAGAGTTTCAACTCAACTCTTTCCTGCAACTGACAGTTGCATTTCCAATTCCTCATTACATAATCACTCCACTCTCAACAGCAATATCATCAATAACTCAAACAGACCACATCTTCCACACTAACCACCACCTTCACTAACTTCAGCATCTTCTCCTTACAGCATGTTTGGTTTTTCCTCTATGTAGAGGCTAACCTCTATTAACCTCTATATAGTGGTGGGTCCCATTTATTTGGTGTTTGTTTTTTCCACTACCTCTACAAAGATAGGGGCAAATCTCTATCTATATAGAGGAAATCAAATAGCACCAGTGAGGTGCTATCTTTGAGCCTCTACCTCTATTAAACCTTCAAATGATTAATATATCCTCGAACAAACTTATAATGTCCAAAAATAATTCCTTAATTTAAAATCTAAAATTTTCCATGTTTCAAGAAAAGTGATACTTTCGCCCGTTTCAGAAAAATGGATATTTTCGCGTTGTTTCAGAAAAAAGTGATATTTTGCTCCGTTTCAGAAAAAGTGACACTTTAGCCCCGTTTCAGAAAAAGTGATACTTCCCCCGTTTCAGAAAAAGTGATACTTTCACGCTGTTTCAGAAAAAGTGATATTTTCGCCCCGTTTCAGAAAAAGTGATATTTTTGCGCCGTTTCAGAAAAAGTGATTTTTCCCCTGTTTCAGAAAAAGTGATATTTTTACCATGTTTCAGAAAAAGTGAAATTTTTGCCCCGTTTTGAGAAAAAGTGATATTTTCGTTCTGTTTCAGAAAAGTTCTGTTTTTGCCCCGTTTCAGAAAAAGTGATTTTTGCCCTGTTTCAGAAAAAAGTGATTTTTTTTTCCGTTTCAAATAAAGTGATACTTTCACCCGTTTCAGATAAAGTGATACTTTCGCCCGTTTCAGATAAAGTGATATTTTTGATCCGTTTCAGAAAAAGTGATATTTTTACCCCGTTTCAGAAAAAAGTGATACTTTCGCTCCGTTTCAGAAAAAGTGAACATTTTTGGTTGTATTTTCTAATACATTTTTTTCCTTTTGGAATTTTTGAATATCTTTGGTTGTAATGGATATTCATGGATTTTTTGAATATTATAAGGGTAAAATGAGAAATATATAAAATTGACTACACAATACAGAGTTGTACACAATACAGAGTTGTTAGATAGTGGTCAAACAAACATGATTTTAAGAGAGATTATATAGATATAGAGGTAAACCTCTATATAGAACCCTCTACCTATATAGAGGAAAAAACAAACGTGCTGTTAGTCTTCAACTTCATTCCATATAACTATCTCCCACAGTAGTACACAATCATACTGTTTACACACCCAAACACAAACCACCAACAGAATTTATAATTCATCTTCTACAATCCTCCCATCTAATTCATCTTCATCCACTCAACCAACTAAAATTACTTCTTAGTTCAATGCTTCAAAACTCAGCAGAACTCATTCCCACCAGAATAACATCCTAAACATTAATCCACAACTCCAATCCCTGTACAACCATCCCCTGTCATTCATCATAAACTAACTCCATCTGCAAATCCCTTTTAAACTCACAGAACAACTTCATAACTCTAATCTAGATTACAATTAACAGATTCACCATGCTTGAGTAATACCCTCATTAATTCATCCACTGCTTCAGCTCAATTTCACAAATAAACATAACAAGTCCTTATATCATTATGCAACTCAATCTCAACACAAACCCATAAGATAATCCATCAATTCATACTCAATTTCATACAATCAAATAAACATCATTTAAGAAACACTAATTTACCTCTTTCGAAAATATATGAGTTTGATTCCACTTCTGAATCAACACCAACAGTATCTTCATCACTTTCTTAAACCGAGAATCAAAACTTAATCCTTTATCAGCTTCAATTCATAACTTCCAGAACCCTAACTTTCAATATCAAACAACACCACAGCTTCCATCAAACACCAAATAGGAACAAACCCATCTTCTATCATCTCTCTGAAACCCTAATTCACAAATTGGGGAAGAACAGAACATAAAACCTAATTGGTTTCCTTTCAATTCAACTTCACAACAGCTTCTCTTCATCAATTATACAATAAACTTTCCTCAATTAGCAAAAACCAATCTTTAATTCCTCTTATACATCATTAATTCGAAATTTAATTCAATTCTCTGAGAAACCCTAACTCTTAAATTCTTCGATTCATCATCACTACAACTTAAGAACCTTGATTCAACCATAACCCTTTCGTTCTTTATCCCTCAAAAACACTATATCATCATTAAATCCACACTAACCCTAACTCAGAAACCATATCTTCATCAATTCATCGAACAACAGCTTCAGAACATCGACTCACATCAACACCACTAACGAACTTTCTTTGGTGGTAAACTAACAACATCATCGATCGATTCTCTCAAATTGATTCCTCAGAATCGCCGGAGAAGAAAAGAAGAGAAGGGCTGAAGAAGAATATAGAAAATGAAAGAAGAAGAAGAAGAAGAAGAACAAATATGAGTTATCTGCTCGACACGGGTATAGGTAAGGCCGACCCAAATCTTCTGAGTCACCACTCGCTCCGACACGTGCAGCGCAGGGATAAAATTCAAAATTATTATTTTACCCGCTGATAACAAATTGATAAATACTCTTCACCCGGTATAACCGAATGACACGTTCGAATAGTTCATTTCACCTAACTTTTCGAGATCTATTCAATGACATTAATTTCATATCTAGATCGTTATTAGGTTAATTTCTAATAATTAAGATTATATTAACTAATCGAGTCATTAGCGACTAATATGTCTCTTGACTAGTCTAATTACTTTGACGAGTTTGAGGATCCGTGGTGATATAATTTTTAATCATGGCCAACATTATCGGAACACGCAACATAAACTTCAGATTAAGACTCATCTCATTGAATGATGCATCTTTGCTCATCCACAACATACATCATATTCCCCATTACGGTATTTAATATGACTATTGGAAAAGAAACCAACCAGTAGATGGATTGGCTAATCGCGCAAAGGGTGGAAGCTAACCGGAAAATCCTCGACATCAACATTGGAGGGCAATCCCAAGTTTCCTCCTCAAATCGTATTCATGAATATATGTGTACCAAAAAAAAATATGCGTGTAATCCCTCAAAAAATAAATAAAAATAAGTCCAGGTTGTCTGTTTCGTACGACTGTATTAGAGGACTTGACCATCGGATTGTACATTGTTGCTAAGACAGATTTCACTGTGTGTCAAAACTATTAGAGCCCTTTAAATCCAGTCAGAAATGCATTTTCGTGTCCATTTGAATTAATTCTAGAGTCTATTACACTGCACAGATAAATCACGTGCAATTCGTATAACAAACTTAAATGAAAAATTGCGGACCTTAATGGGAACCTGCTGCTTGTCTGTTTGACAATGAGACATGATCAGAAATTTTGATAGTAAATAGTCCCTCCGTCCTATTATTATTAGATGACCTAGTTGAAGTTTGTACAATTTTTAAAGCAATGAATGAAAGGGAGTATTTTCAACAATTATACCCTTATGATAATGATTCGTAAAATTTAAAATTTATTTATCTCTCAAAGTATACCATGGATTTTCGTAAACTTTGTATTATTAAAAAGCATTTTAAAACAGTTACGTAACGAATATAAACATGGATATAAAATTAAACATATTTCTTATACTATCAATAATCAATCTAAAGGATGATTAGAAATATCCTCTTATTTAATGAAATAAGTCAATTAATAATGGGACAAAATTTTAAACTAAATAGGTCATCTAATAATGGGATCGAAGGAGTATTATTTCATTTATAAATCTTATTGGTACCCTAATTATAATCTATTTGAGATTGTTGAATTTTGGTTGATTATTATTATTTTAATTGTTGTTGAACTCAAACATGATTATTCAAAGTTTTGAGCCAAAATCAGTACCACCAAATGTTTGTTTAATTGCCTGTGAGAGAGGAAAACATCTTCCCAATAATTCATTCCGATCTTCTTTCTAGGTAGTTAGGCATCAGAAGAAGATAGTAGGAATTAGTCTAGGTACTGAACGTGTTCCCACATGGGGGTTTCATTTGTTGACAAAATTCCTTGCTATAGAGTTATTTATTGTTAAAATGAATTGATGGGTTTGATGTAAGAGTTTTTTAGTTGTTATTGCGTATCAGATGAACCCAAACTAGACACCAGGAGCTAAGGTCAGTGATCCGTCACCTTTTCCATTGGATTAGAATGTGATGATTTCGGTGGAAATATTTTAAGACAATAGATTATACTCCTTCAGAGTAAGTTATTAGACCCTTTCATCTGGATATGAGTCTTCTGATGTTGTGTTATATGCTAAGAAATAGTGTAAAAAAGTCCTTTTGCATATTAGGTGCTTGCAAACCTCAACGGCGGTGCTTTATACGAGCATTCACATTCTCAGACACCGGGGAAGAATAGATAAGTTTTCTTATCTTATTATTAGTACCAAGATAGTTGACAAAGTCTCACTAATTAACCAAATATCCGATACATATTTATTATCACATCGTCGCTGCCATTGAAGGGTCCAAAAATTTATCGACTCTCTCGGTACACGAATTAATGTATTCACTCGAGGCGCACGAAAAAAGGATAAATAGGTTCGCGGAGCAATCGTTGGAGCAGGCATTTCAAACAAAAATAAATTTCAGTGAAAAGAAAAATACGGAAGCCAGAAAAGAAAGCTCCAGAGGGGGATCGTCATCAACATCACCTCACGAGAAAGGGTCGACATTAAATAAAGGGCCCAAATTTTTTTACCGCGGACGTGGAAGAGGAAAAGGAGGTTATAGAAACAACAACCAAAGGTACGGAAAAAATTACTCCTCCGATGCAGTGTTTGCAAAAAATTTGGCCATGCAACTGAAAATTGCAAATACAAGTGCACCAAATGTGATAACTTAAATCACATGGAAAAAGATTGTTGGCTTAAAAATAATGAAGCCAACTATTCCGAGAAAAATGATTCTCAAAATCAAGTATTTTATTCCTGCCTCACCTCGCAACAAGAAGCGCAAGGTATATGGTATGTCGACAGCGGATGCAGCAGCCATATGACAGGAAACAAAGAATATTTCGTAAAATTGGAGGAGCAAGAGATTCCACCGGTCAAGCTCGGAGATGGAAAGTTCCAGAATGTTGAAGGAAGAGGAGTCATATCCGTACGTACAAGGTCAGGTAAAACTCGATACATATCTGATGTTCTTTATGTTCCTGGCCTAGCTCAAAATTTATTAAGTGTTGGACAACTTATAAGAAAAGGGTACTCACTACATTTCGAAGACGGAGAATGCACAATTTATGATAAAATTAATAAACAATTGGTGGCAAAAGTAAAAATGTCAGGAAATTTTGTCTTTCCTTATCTATGCCATCAATTGAAAATTGTGCAATGAGTACCAACCATATGACGAAGGAAAGCTATGGCATTGAGATACGGGCATCTCAACTACAGATCCTTGAAGGTTCTAAAATCAAAGAACATGGTAATTGGTCTTCCAATATACGGTGGAGATAAATATGTGAAGGTTGTATTCTTGGGAAGTTCATAGACTTCCATTACAAACATCGTGGAGAGCAAGAAGGCCCCTCGAATTGGTGCACGCGATATCTGCGGTCCGACAAGAACAACTTCACTCAACAACAGAAGATATTTTCTCTATTCGTGGACGATTATACCAGGATGATGTGGGTGTACATTCTCGAGCAAAAGTCCGAGGCATTCCTAAATTCCTAGAATTCAAGGCGCTGGCAGAGAAGCAAAGTGGCCAATTAAAGTTTTCCGTACAGACCGTGGTGGAGAATTTACTTCAAAGAGTTTATCAACTACTGCAAAGAAAATGGAATTAAAAGGAGCACCGTCCGATACACTCCACAACAAAACGGCGTCGCGGAAAGGAAAAAATCGTACGATCGTGGAAATGGCTCGCAGCATGCTAAAAGCAAGGAAGCTACCCAACACCTACTGGGCGGAAGCAGTCAACACAGCCTACATCCTTAATCGTTCGCCAACAAAAGCGGTTCACAAAACTCCATATGAGCTTGGCATAAGAAAAAGCCCGAGGTAACTTCTTTCAGAATTTTTGGTTCGTAGCATACTCACATATTCCATCCCAACATAGAGAAAAGTTCGATGAAAAAGGAGAAAAGCTAATATTCATCGGATACAGCGAAGGAGTCTAAAGCCTATAGACTTCTAAAGCCAGATACAAAGGAACTGGTAATTCAAGAGATGTTATTTTGATGAATTCAAAGCTTGGGATTGGAAATGAACCAGACAACCACGAGTTCCACTACTCATCGAAGAGAGCCAGATCAGCCACGCAAGAAGAAAGTACTCCACCAGCAAGCCCGAGATCTCCTAGTCCAACACAACAAAGTCCAATTCATCAGAAGCAAGTGCCCCACCTAGAAAGGTGCGTTCCCTAAGAGATATTATGATAATATCTAATTGTGCATTTATAGCACTAGAACCTCAAAAATATGAGGAAGCGGCAAAAGAAGAAAAATGGAGACGCCATGGACGAAGAAATGCGAGTAATCGAAAAATAAGACATGGGATTGTCAATCAGCCAATTGATAAAGAAATAATTGGTCTGAAATGGGTCTACAAGACAAATACAACGAAGATGGTTGGATTCAAAAGCACAAGGCAAGGCTAGTTGCAAAAGGATATTCCCAGCAACCAGGAATCGACTACAACGAGACATTCGCCCCAGTCGCTCGCATGGAAACAATCCGGATGGTGTTAGCTTTGGCAGCTCAACTAAAAATGAAGTCTACCAATTGGACGTAAAGTCGGCGTTCCTAAACGGAGAACTTGAAGAAGAGGTGTACGTTGAACAACCTCAAGGATATGTCCGAAAAGGAAAAGAAAAATGGTTATCGTCTCCGCAAAGCACTATATGGCCTCAAGCAAGCACCGCGTGCATGGAACAACAAAATCGACAAGTATTTCCGAGATAATGGATTGAAAAGAGTCCAAGTGAGCCATCCCTCTACATAAGAAAACAAGGTACGGATTTCCTAATCGTGTCTCTATGTTGATGATTTAATTTACGCCAGCACAAAACAAGACATGGCAGAAAAATTTAAGAAGGAGATGATGAAAGAATATGAGATGACAGACTTAGGACTTATGCGATATTTTCTTGGGATTCAAGTAAAACAATCTCCAGAAGAAATATTCATTTCTCAAGAAAAATATGCGGAAGACTTACTGAAAAGGTTCAACATGATGGATTGCAAACCAATTGCAACTCCAATGGGTACCAATGAGAATTGGTAAAAAATGATGGAGCGACAAAAGTTGATCCAACCTTATTCAGAAGTCTAGTCGGCTCACTGATCTACTTAACAAATACAAGGCCAGACATCGTCAATGCAACCAGCATTGTTTCTCGGTTTATGAGCGAGCCAAGCAATTACACTATGCCAGCCGCAAAGAGAATTCTTCGTATATCAAGGGAACAAAGGATTTTGGCATCAAGTATACAGAGAAAAAGATAATGATTTAATTGGCTTCACAGATAGCGATTGGGCAGGTTCTATTGAAGACCGAAAGAGCACATCAGGCTATGTTTTCTGTATGGGAACAAAAGTTATCTCTTGGAGTTCTAAAAAGCAAAGCACGGTGGCATTATCGTCAGCCGAAGCAGAGTACATAGCATCAACAAGTGCAGCATGTGAAGCGGTATGGTTAAGAAGAATAATGACCGACCTACAACAAAAGCAAAACGAACCAACAACTATCTACTGTGACAATATGTCTACAATTACAATGACAAAAAATCCGGTGTTCCACGGACGGACGAAGCATATAGAGCTACGACATCACTTCATCAGAGAGTTAGTAGAGAACAAGAAAATCGAGCTCCAATTCTGTCCGACGCAAGAACAAAATGCGGACATTTTCACAAAAGCAGTCACGGTGGATAAATCCAATCATTTTAGAGATAAGCTCAACATCACAATTAAGAGGGGGTGTTAAAAACATTTGATAATTGTGATAGGTAAATCTAGAATTATCTAGATAGCTAACTATAAACTCCCATGGGCTTATCTCAATGCATAGGCCCATTCTAGAGATATCTAGACTCTTCTAAGATAAAAAGAGTGCAAGCCCATTCTAGAGTCTTCTAAGACATTTTCCATCATGTGTATCTAGAGAATTCTTTCTCTAGAATGATCTAGGTCAATTAGCTCTAGAGATTTCCGAGTCTAGAGTATTCTTAGTAGTTGGTCATGAAGTAGTATAAATAGAAGCAAATGTTGGCCTTTGTGGTAATCCACAACTCAAGTGAGTGAGTAAGTAGTAAGAGTGAGAGCTAGAGTTTAGAGTAAGAGTCAAAGTGCCTCTTTGTAAACAACTAGTGTAAGCCAAAGTTGCTACACAAGCCTCTTGTAATATTTTCATTTTCATATTAATATAAGCCTCACCTTTCAATTAACCAACCTCTCTTCCTAAATTCATTTCCATAAACTCATCACATTTCCGCATTGCGCCAACAAATTGTTTATTTATTCTTCTTATTCATAATTTCTTTGTCTCTGATATCATCAATTTCATTGTTATCATGTCAATGGAAAAGCTGTCTGTTAATGTTGCCTCAGTGATACTAAAGAAGTTGGTTTCCACTATTAGCCAGGATATTGGTATGAGCCGGGGTGTGGAGGGCGACTTACAAAAGCTTAAAAAGGCTTAAGGAAGTTGCTTATGATGCCGAGCAGAAGCAAATAAAAGACGCGGCCGTGGGACTTCGGTTAAGAAGGCTTAAGGAAGTTGCTTATGATGTTGATGATGTTCTGGATGAGTGAACCAAGATTTTATGACCACACGAAGAAATATTTCCCAATCATAGTGAGGTATAAGGCAATAACTGATATCAAAAATAAAACAAGAATGAGCGAGATAACATTCATTTGTCGAGATATCAATGCATGATTAGGAACAAACATAATGTTATTTGAATGTCGTATTTGGATTTCAAGAACTTCAACACGAAGGATCAAAGAATTTTCACTTCAATACATGGTATCCTACAGTCTCACAATTAATACTCCTCATTACTGATCAAGAGGATTAAGAACGTATCCGATGAACAATAAACTCCAGTATTGTCGTCTTTTATGATAAACATGAAAGGATCATCTGCAACAAAATCCGCTACTGGTGGTGGAGGAGGAGAACCACCCGCAGAACCTTCAAGGAACTCGATAAGAATAGCAGCAGCACCTTCAGTTCCTTCCTCGTCAACTTCAAAAAAAAAAAAACACTTCTGAACAACTTTATCAATTGAAGCATTAGTACTCAATATCTCGGTAGCGGATTTTGTTGAAACAACTTTATCTTTGTATGGGAGCAAGAGTGCTTTGAAGCCGTTTTAATACGATATATATTGGTGTTTTTCTGCACTTATCATAAATGGGACTTCATCTGAGGAATATCCATCAAGTAAATAGAACTCTGATTTCTTTGTTAACGATTTATCAAACTGACCGTTATGCCACAATCTTTTGAAATAGAGTGCATTCACCAACATAACATTTGCGGCACTATTAACAGATCCTTCCAGGATTAGATCTTTGATTAATCCATGGGTTTTCGTTTCGACTCAATGGTTCACCATCAGTCTCACTTCATTAGCCTTCAAGTGAAAAACAACACATGAACAGTAATTAGTTGGCGATTTTTGTTGGTAAAAATTTGTAATATGTTAATCAACTATAGTAATTAAAAAAATCAACACAAAATGAAAAGACTTGAACAAATTTTTAAAGTGATCAACAGTTCGTAAGCAATCGGCAAATATATGTAGTATAATTACCATGGTTTGACTCCTTTAGATTTTTCTTTTGCTGTTTATAGGTTCCAGAATGAGAATTAAGTTTAGGACTTGGACTTTGTATTGGGTGCAAAAAAAATCATCTACTAGTTTTTATAATGCAAAATTAAAAACCTAGTAGACAAATTTGCATCCAAGGGGTGAACATAGGAAAAAGTGAAAAGTGGAATTTTTTTTTACCTCATGCCTGAAATCCATAGCTTGAACATGTGCACTAAATATTGGGTGACAAGATTTCTCAACCCAAACACTATTAACAACAGACAATTGAGTTTTATTCAATGACTTTTTAAGTTCGGAACAAAAGCCATTAAGGGAATCAAGATTTTGTGATTTTAAGAACCCTAATAATTCATCTAGTGTTTCAGATCCGGAAGCTTATAATTGAATGCTTCTTGCATAAACAGATTCTTCATAGTTTGGATCCATAATGGAGAACCTAGTGAATCAGAAATCTTCATAATTGAGCAGAGGTTTATGACTGAATTGACTGAATTGATTGTAGAGTTTATATAGGTTTTGCAAATTCACCTTTATAGATTTCGTTTCAATAGGGTAAAATTAATATGGGCCTGATCCATGGGTCTACCAAATAGTTATGAACAGTAAATTTAGGATCAAAACAATAGACTTTTATGATACCTTCGGCATCATGGTGGCACCACAGCCACCACAACAACAATCGCCGAGGCTAAGTATATTCATTGTCAAAACGACAACCATAAACAAACATATAAAACTCAAATTTCTAACACTCTTTTATCACGATTACAGTAGTCCAATTGCTGCGAAATGAGTTACCGTCCATTTCCTGCTGCTCATGGCTTTGAAACCCGTCTTCATCTCCTACTGTTGCATATGCATATGCATAATCGACCTCTCACAATCCCTCAATTTGTTCTCCATTTATATCTCCAATCATTAATCACACCTATTCTGGTGAGTTCTGAATTCCCGCATCCTGGTCAATTTCAAGAGTAGCGGATCAAAAACAAAAAAATGATACTTCCTCTTCAGAAATAGGCTTATTTGGTTTGCACAAAGATTAATAAAACTAATCATTGTAATCACTTTTTCATATTTTTTTCTAATTAGTCTTTGGTCCCATTAGAGAAAAAGATGAGACAGAAGTGGTCCCTTAGATTAATAAAATCATAATATTTGACTTTCTATTTATAAAAAAGACAAGACGGAGTAATGTTTTACTCAACATACAGTAAAGAAACACGTGTCAAATGTTAACCGAAAATTTCGGAAAAATAGTCAAAGACATACTGAATTAAACCATTTATTTACCTTCACGTAGCTGTGCTTACTTCTCGAGACCTCGCTCATAATTCCTGCTGAAATTTAATTGGTATCTTTGCTGGAAATATTCAATGAAAGATCACTAAAGTTAATAATGTGCATGTTTGCATTATATGTTCTTATGTATAGATTATGTTGAGCAATGTAAGTTATAAAAGGAGCAAACTGAAACAACTTCGCGAATTAACAAGGGGGAGAGAAAGATACCTGTTAGTGAATATTTGCTAGTTTGATGTTGTAGTAGGCAGATCCACTTCTTCCTCCCGGCTCAGATCGATGAAGCAATCAACATAGAGTGTTTTAAGATTGTGCAGGGATTCCAAATCATAAGGAAAAGATTTTCTCAATTTATCACAATCCTCGATCCAAAGTTCAGTGAGACAAGTCCATTTTCGTAAATCCGGTAGAGACGTTAAAGCAGGACAATCACGTAACTTCAATGAGCAGAGAGAGCTGATGCTGTTGCTGAATCTAGTGTCCGGAGATTGTATATTCAGACAGTCGAATAACTTCAATAACAGATAGCTGATGCTGGTGTTGCATCCCGTGTCTGGAGATTGTTTTGCCTGGAAATAGTCGTCGTCAAGAATCCGTAAACCTTTAAACTTGGAGCAGTGTGCAATTTCTAGAGATTGAATATGACTGTCTTTTTGGAGTAACACCACTGGGAAATATATAAATTGCGGAGAATCTTGTATAGAAACGGATGCAAGGGAGGCCAGTTGTCCTTCTCTTCCTTGACTGGCTAAGATTGAGTTTACCGCCTCGTCGTTGGTATTACGTAACTCCAAGCTCTTAAGAGAAGAACATGAAGCTAATGGTATGGATTTCAACCTCGCACAGTCGCTGACAACAAATTTTTCAAGAGAAGGGAATGAATTATATTGATGAGGCGGAGCAATCCATTCTTCTAAACTTGACATGTTCATAAGACTCAATTCCATCAACGAAGGGAACAATCGTATTTCAGATGATGATGCCGTTGTTGTGCCACTATTTTCTTCTTTCTGGCAGTAAAATTCTTTACCCAAGCGTTTCACTGAATTCATACCTTTTATCTGAAGAACCCTAAGACACGGAAGCATACCAAGTCCTATAAGCTGCTCACAAGTGTTACACTCCAAGAAATATAACTCCACCAAATTCGGAAGGCAATTACACGATGAATCCATTATCCACTCTGGAAGCTTTGAACCTTCATATCCAGATATGCTCAACTTTCTCAAATTGGTGTGTGGTTTGAGACCTTCCAACACCTCAGCATGGTTATCACTTCTATAATATCCGACTTCTTCAGAATCACTAAAAACGGGATCCCAAGAGAGATACAGATGCCGAAGCCGATACTCATACATTAAGTATACATACACCGCAAATTCCCATCCATCTGTGGCATTATCAAGATTCCTCATACGCATCACTTGAAGGTTGCGGCCCAGCAACGGCATATACCTGCAATTGTTGGATGCTGACACCAAATTAAATAAACATAAAACACAGATGGAAATAAATTACCAGGTAAATAAACAGAGAGGAGAGAGAACCCGTCTTCTGGTGCTACCGAGATGATTTCTTGATCAACCGCGTCATTTTCGTAAAACAGCCGACTTAAGTTGAGTGTTTCAATAAAGACGAGCGACGCAAGATCACACGGTTCCGGTACTGACTCCATCAATTTTTCGCTTCCGCGGATATCTAATTTCCGGAGAGAAGTCCATAATCGCAAATCCGGTAGAGATGATAAAGCGGGGCAGTTGAGCAAACTGAAAGAGTAGAGAGAGGAGGTGACGGTGCGGAATGCAGCTGGTGATAGATCGTCATGAAAACCCTTAAGATTCATGCAAGATTTGATCTTTAGAGATTGAAGACGACTATTGTTGCGGAGGACGCCCAGTGGGAAATATTCTAAATCCTCGATGGAATTAAGATAAATATCTGTGAGTGAGGTGAGGCCTCCTCCTCCTTCGCTGGAGAATATTGAGTTGACTGCCTTGGAGTTGATATTCCATAATTCCAATTCCTTGAGTGAATGGAATGAGTTCGGTGCGGTTGTCAAATTTGAGCATAAGTGGATGCTCAGATGCCTAAGGGAAGGGAAGGAACTGTGTAGTGATGGAGGAGGAAATTCCCATTCTTCCAACATTCGCGCCCCTGAAATCTTCAATACCACTAACGAAGGAAAGAAAGATGGTGCAGATTTACCATAAAACTCTTCACCCAGACACTTCAGTGAAGACACTTCATAGACATGAAGAATCCTAAGACATGGTAGAAGACCTAGGGACGGAAGATACACACAGTTGCCGCAATTGGAAAACTCTAATTTCACCAAATTCGGAAGACAAATCATCCACTTCGGAAATTCCAAGCCCTCGAAATATTTTATACTTAACTCTTTCAAATTAGAATGAGGTTCGAGACCCTCCAACACCATCTTAGGAGTACGCTCTTCATCCTCATTCTCTGACATACCAATACCAAAATCTAGATGCAATTCCCGAATCCTTGATTTCTCCTTTAATTTTGCTCTTTCAGACCCTTTTTTTCCACCTCTAATCACCCGCTTTAGATTTGTTATGTATAGCACCTCAAGGGATTTCAAGTTGGCCAACTTTTCAATTTCGACATCTTCTTCCCCCACCATATAAGGCCTTAATTCTTGAAGGCAGGTTAGGCTCTCTATACCTCTAGGCAATGTATTATAGACACCAAGCCTTCCAAAATGAATAAAAGATTTCAATTTTGACCAATTTTTTATTTCATCAGGAAGCTCACACTTGGTTCCTAAATTAACAATCTCTAAATTGGAGAGGTTCTGGGCACAAGATTCAGGCAATCCAATGACTTCCGTCAGCGTCAGATCAAGACACCTTAGTTGTGTCAATTCTCCCAAGCGTCTGGGTAGTGATTTTAATTTCCCGCAGCCATCTATTTCCAATCTCCTTAAATTACGGATGAGAGTTAAAGAATCAGGTAATTCAGTGATTCCAGTAGACGAAAGAATAAGAGACTTCAGATGTTCCAGAGACCCAATATCATCCGGTAACTCCTCAAACCGTATACAATGACTGAGATTTAATGTCTGCAAACGAGCAAGGCTAGTGATGGAACCAGGTAGAAATTCAACATCAGAATAAGAGAGATTTAAGTGCCTTAATTTTTTCAAAAATATGATCCCTCCGAGAATAATCTGTACCCCAAAGCAATAAGAAAGTACAAGTGTTTGCAAGTTGTAGAGTTCATCAATTGACACTTGATTTATTGTATATTCAAAATGAAAACCCGAGAGGTCAAGGTACCTCAAATGCATAAACTTCAAAGAAGATTGTACCCGATAAGGAATACGTTTTCTTTTATGATAAAAATTTTGCAAAGATATTACACGCAAACACTTATTACCAACAAGATGGCCAAGTTCCATATTGGTGCTTCCACAAGCAATAACGGTCCGCAATTTCCTTGTATCCCTGAAAAATGTTTCTGATGTATATTCATCAAAAATCAAGTGCAATCGACGAACTTCAGAAGCATTTTCTATGTCTTTTTGGAAACAAGTGCTTTTCATTTCACTTGCATCCAGAATCATGAGTTCATCACGACCAAGGACACTTCGTGCAAGATCAACTAATAAATCATGGATCTTAAACAACAGAATCTCTCCTAACTTGTCTCTTTTAACAACTTCAAAGAAAGACCTACGCAGCAAACTCTGGAAATAATCATTTCCTATGTCTTCCATGGATTGTTGACTTCCCGCAATGAATGGCTGAAGGAAACCTTCAGCAATCCATAATTGAACTAATTTGTCTTTTTCAATCTCCCAACCTTTGGGAAAAATTGAAGTGTAAGAAAAGCATTGTTTCAAATGAGAGGGCAGTATATCATAACTCAATTTTAAAATTGGGATGATATCGTTTGGATTATCTGAGGTGTTCAACCCGACATCATCTCTAACTTTCGACCAATACGTTTCAGTATTATGCAAGTACATAAGATTTCCAAAAAAAATTGCAGCAAGAGGTAAGCCTGCGCATTTTTTTGAAATCTCCTTTCCTATCTCGGACATGATTGGCAACTGTAAGGCTCCACCAGGAGAAAATGCTTTCATCCTAATAATTGACAAACACTCGTCGTCTGATAAGTGTTTCACATTGTATGGAGGAAATAACCCCCGAACATTATATTCAACTACTCGACTGCGTGTGGTGACTAAAATTTTGCTCCCATGAGCACCGACATTTAGAATACTCCTTAGTTCATTCCATTCGGTGACACTTTCGTTCCACAGATCATCCAGTACTAGCAAAAACTTCTTTCCTCTTAATTCTTGTTCTACTAGATGCACCAGGTTTTTAAAATTTGATACATCAAATATATCATTCCTTGGAGATTGATGAACTATAGAATCATCATCAAATGTAAATGGAACTGTGAACTCCAAAATTTTTTGTAAGATCTTAGAGACATGAAAATCTTTTACACAGACCCACACAAATTTTTCAAAGTGTATTTTAATTAACTCGTCTTTGTAGACCAGTTGTGCCAGTGTCGTCTTCCCAATCCCACCGACACCCACCAAGGATAAGACTGAAATTTTTTCTTTGTGAATATAATTTTCAGATAACAAAGATGATTCTGATGACGATGACGGAGACACTGTATCTATGGTTAACATTTTTATAATTTCTGATTTATCATTCTCCCGTCCAATTATTTCTGAACCATCATCTACCAAAGATGAGGCTAGCTGGTACCGTTTCAAACAACTTTGATCAGCAGGAATACGTACAGTAGATGGTTGCAACTGAAAAAAAACTTCGTCTCTAGATATATCATTCAGCTTGCAGTTAATATCTTTAACCTTTTGGGTTATCGTCAAGGAAAATGCTACGGAGTCCTGCAAAGGAAGAGAACCCATGATATAAGCCATGCGTATCTCCTAGTACTCCCTATTTTATAGGAAACTACTTAATTTCTTTTTAGAACATCTTCTTCTAGATACTGCAACCGCATGATCAAGTTAAAAGAATATGATTCTGAAGGTAATTAATTACAAAGAAAAGTTTCGACGATGATAAGTAGAAAATCCAGTGTTAGTAAAAAGAAAAGACGAATTTGACTATGATAAGTACAAAATCCACTGCTAGTAAAGAGAAAAGACGAAAAATTATGTTGAAGTGGTTAATAATGGACTAAAATGCGATAACATCATTGTATTCCCTCATCCAATTGTGAAACCACTATATGTTATAGTGATCCATCAGAAAAAAATTGATACTTGTAACTATAAGAAAAAGATTCTGGTTTTTGCAACTACAAGTACTAAAAACTGGTAAGCATATTTTCTTTTCTTAATGACTTCTTATTTTGATCAATCAAGAAAACTTAGATGTTTTTATAAGAGTACTGATAAATGTTTTTATAAGAAAACTTAGATGTTTTTATAAGGATTCTGTAGTTTTAGGGTTTATGTTATTATCTCGAACTGATTTTGTAGGGTTTATAAATTTGCTTGAATCACTGATAAAAGTGTAGTTTTAGGGTTTTTTAGATTCTCAAACTGATTATGTAGTGTTGGAGTTTATGATTATTGATTCGAGCAAAAAATGTTGCTGTAGTGTTAGGGTTTGATCAATGAAATGAGTATGTTAAAATTTATTTACCTTCTTTTTGATTTTTGATTTTCATTTTCGAAACCTTAATTTTGAAATTAAGGGGTTTTGAAATTTGGGGATCTTTCAATTTCTCGATTTATGGTTATTGTTGACTGGTAAAAATTATTTTTTGAATCGTTTTTGTGTAAGATTTTTGTTGTTGATTATATGTAAAAGATTATATGATTTGGTTGTTATTGACTGGTAAAAATTTAGATTATATGATCTGGTTGTTGACCGGTAAAAATTTAGATTATATAATTTGTGTTTATGTGTATGTAATATGAGTATGGTTATATAATATGAGTATGAATTGTTTGTGCTTGGTGTATGCAAAAGATTTGTTAGGTACCCAAAACGGAGCTTTAGTGTTGAGGTATTCATTACTAACAAATACATTCTTTATCACGATGTGAATGTGAAGTATGGTGGTCTTGATTTGTTGAATGATCTAATTATCTGGGAGATGCAGACTAGTGAAACCAAAAGAGTTAATTTATTTTGATTTACTCCAGATAACATATTAGAACTAATTAAAAATAATGATGAATTCTTTAACATGTGGAATAGGGATGAAATTCAAGACGATGGTTTTGTGCATCTTTATATGAGTATTAGTGATAGGATTCTAAGGTCTGGTGATGAATGCCCATCATCTTCTCGGTTTACTAATGAAGTTAGGTATCTAACACATACGAAGAAGGTTACGCTTGATTCTATCTTGCCATTTTCAACACCCAAAAAGCTTATAAGCAATTCACCAGTACTCAACCCTGCTTTTAATCATTTGATTGTGTAATTTATACCAAGTATGTCATGTGTTATGATGACTAACAATACTTTTGGCAGACTTTATAGTTTCACAAATAAATGATGCAGCTGAAGGGGGAAAATGAAAAAGTGTTATATTGGAAAAATTGGCAGGTGGCAGATATGACGTGTACATGTTGCCACGTGGCAGTGCAGAGTTGACGTGTACAAGTTGTTACGTGTGAAAGCTTCCGCATCAGTTGGTGTAGTTAACAACAGTAGAATTAAATATTGAGGGTAGGTTTGTATAATTGTGTGTAAACATGTGTAATTAAAATATTAGTAATTAAAATTATAAAGAGGGACATATTGTTAAAAAAAACCTATTCAATTATGATATGTTGATATCTTAAAACCTAGAGAACTTATTATTCCATTCAATTTTTTGCGAAGCAACTTATTTTGCTATTCACATGAGGAGATGTTTAAGATGGAGAGATAAATTAAAGGGAATTTTCTTAGCTTGGCTTACGGAGAAGCCGAATAAAATTATTATCACGTTAAACACTTTTTAAACTGCGAGATAAACCTGAAAAGAAGTCTAGATATATTGTTTTTAATAGATTATTGATTAAAAACGTCAAAATAAAAATCCTACGAAATTAGTTATTATAATGTCCGTTTCAAAAAAAAGACTATCATTTTTTTATTTTTGTCTAAAAGTAGTTTAAATTGAAAAAACAATAGTGACCGTTCGTAAAGAGTAATTTTTTTAATTAAAATTATGAGAATAGATATATAGACACCATGATTAGCCATTGCACTACTTTTAACTTTTAAATTGAGCTGCATATTTTGTATTTAAAAGATACGGTGGTTAAAATTTTCCGAAAATATGCTACATTAATGTGATAAATCATCAACCCAAAAATCTCACTAAAAATAAAATATATTTTGTCCCCTCCTCATTTTGTAAAACAAATATTTTCGCGAAAAAATATTAAAAGGTCTAAAAATATTATAATGCTTCTAATACTCCTAGGATCCAGATTTGTATTATGAATTTATTTTTTTCTCTCTATTTATTTTGTGAAACAAAATATTTTCCCGGAAAATATTATTAGATCCGAAAATCTTAAGTTGAAGTTTTGCAAAAATTGCAATTATCAAACAACTGCCCACTAAAAAATCCAGTTTCCACAATTTTGTTTTCACATTTTCCAACCTGTTGTAAATAGAAAATTTTGCAATTATCACCACCTGCCTACTGAAAATTTAATTTTCACAATTTTGTGAAAATCATAATTTCACAACCAACAATTTTGTGATAATCACAATTTTAGAAATTTTTTAGAGCAAATGAGTTATCGATTCTTTACCTTAACCTTCAAGTTGATAACCCAAAAATAAATAGTACATCATAAACCCAATGCATGGCCATGAAGTTTTTGTTGTGATGATGAAAGTTTAAGAATATATTTCTTTGATTTTTTTTTATTAGTAACAGAAGATGGATAAGGGGTAGAATAGTAATGCCGAAAATCCGAAATCAAATCTAAAACTAGAGCCTAGAAATCTTACATTTTGAGTACATATAATCCATCACATCATCAGAAAAATGCTATGGAGTTGGGGGATAAAAATAAATCTTTTACCTTGTCTTTTGGTTCCCGCATGAACTCGTACAAGAATTCATCCAACACATCATCAGCATCATACGCAACATCTTTAAGCCTTCCCAACCAAACTCCCACAGCCATTTCCGTTGCTTGCTTGGTTTCTGCATCCTCTGTTACGAGTGCAATCTCTTTCAAAGTGTGTTGAAGCTTCAGCAGTTCATCTCTGGAAGCACCGAATTGTATAGATGCAACAGATCCTAAGATGGAGCTTGTAACAGAGACTAATTCCGTCAAGATTCCAGTGGTGCCGGAAACTAGAGATTGTATTGCTGCCATGATTTAATATGAGAACAAAGACGCAGCAAAAGTGTTTGAATAATATGATATGGTTTGTAATGGGAAGTCAAGAGTATGGTGCAATGTTTATTTATAGAACTGATGATGTACCCATCCCAGAAGAGAACCTGTTTTTCAAAATTATTACTCGTATGATTTATGTTACCCCAAATCATATTCTAAAATATGTAAAGAACCATTAGGATTTCAAAAAGGGGCTATTTTGACTGCACCCCACACAGAAAACCACTCTCACTGCCCCCTCCCCCATTTTATGAAACCTAATTTCTAGCCCCTCAATCCGTCAAGTCAGTGGTTAAGTAACCCACTTTTATAACTTGAATAGACCAAAGCACTCCGACTCTCTGTTTATCTATCTTCTTGACCCTAGTTACCCTAATATAGAAGACCGATGGAGATTAGAAAACCAAAAGCATTTCATTACCTTCATATCTATCACCTGTTAGTAACCTAGAGGAGGAGATCATAAACATACTATTAAGAATCATAAAGACAAATACAAGTAAGGACTGATTCGATTTTTGAATTTTTTACTTTTATATCCAACTGTGAGTTTTTCAATCTAAACCTTAATTGTTGATTTGGAATAGTTATTTACTGACAATTGAGAAAATAGAGAAAATTGTTAGTGATGATGTGAATTATTACGGTGCTCAACATATGTACAAATCAACTAGCGCAGGGTAATTACTAGTTCAATCTGGTGCTGTTGGTCAACTGAAGCACGGACATGTACTTTTTCCCTCTTTTTGAATTTTCGCCATTGTTTGATTATGATTAAGAACTGGGAATTTTTTTTGATTTTGAAAGTATAGTTTGTTTTTGCAAGTTCGGAAATAGTATGCGGCCAACTCGATAGAATGTTGGACTAGTGTACTCAGTGTTCTATTAATTATGCTGGTAATTAAAAGCTATTGACAGCATGAATGTAAGACTAGGATCAGGGAACATAACCTTTTAACGAATGTGTCATTCTTTAGGCGGATTCTCTCCATATAAGTTCATGCTGTCATATACGACTACAAAACATTAGTTGTTGCTTAACATATTCACTTACCTTATAATACATTTGTATCAGGCCATATTAAGAATATACATAAGGTGTTTCTGTGGATTTCTTTGCCACAACAATGAGGAGATGAATTCTAATTAGGGGAAGCAAAAATACGTGTTGATGCTTGTTCGTCATTCATGAAAGCTGCAATCAGGTGATGACTATTCTTATTTCATCTCTCCCTTATGTCAAAACCTCTTACTATAGTAAAAAGAGATATACCTGTGTTAAGCAACCTATTTTCACATGATTTTAATTTTTGATAACATCCGTTTGTGTTTCTTGTCATAGGTTGTCTGTGGGATTCAGAGATTTCAAGCATAGATCATCTGAATTACAAGCTGAATACAAAAAAGTATGAATACACTACAACACGTGTAACAAAAACCTTATTAACCCATATTGAGTTGGGTTAAGTAGGTAGTCAGGGTGTTTTTTTTGTCTATTTAAGTCATAAAAGTGAGCCATCTTTCAGACTTAACCACTGACTTACGGATTGGGGGATAGAAATTAGGTTTTATAACATGAGGGAGGGGGGAGTGATAGTGGTTTTCTGGGCGGGGGCGCAGTCAAAATAACCCTTCAAAAATAAATCTCTCTCAAAATCTGTCTCTCTCTTTCTTTTTGATGCAGCATTGTACATATCAATGACCAACTAAGGCTAAGTCCTATGGGAGAGATTGGAAGCTACTAGATTGACCATCCATTTCAGCCTGGGCGACCTCCTAAGTCCTATAGAAGAGATATCTAGCTGCTAAATTCGCCATCCATGTCATCTGTGAGCGTCGAACCATTCGACGTTTTGCTTAACGCCGAACCAATCGGCGTTGTGGTTACTTTTTGAGAGCCGAATGGTTCGGCCCTTTAATTCTCAGCCGTTAGATTTTGTGATTCTTCTCAACGCCGAACCGTTCGGCGTTTCAATCTCGCAGATAGTGAAACTGCGAGCAAATGTTAGGAGAGAGAAATAGCTAGAAAAGGTGTTCAATTTTTTCCCACGCTTTTTTCATCATTTACAACACATTTTGGGCAATCTAGCCCCATAGGACTTAGCCTTAGTTTTATCCCTGATAACCATTTTTATTTTTTACCATACATAGTCCATGGATATATTTTGTATTCATGTCCCAACCAAACGGGTCTTAACCCATATTTTAATTCAAATTAAATTTGAAGTCCTTCATCGATACTCTCACAAATTATCTCAAAATAAACTCTACCATCCATCTCAAAAACATATGCATAATTCTGAATTTAATCTATTTTTTCTCATATAAATTTATTATTAGTGTAGTATTTGGGGTTTTTTTTTTATTTTCCCCCTTAACGAATTAATAATGTAGCTTTACCCATAAATTATTATTCCCAAAACTCTAAATTCTGCCAAAAAATGACTTTAAACCTTGTATGGGATATAAACCTTTGTATTAGTTCAGTATTTTGGTCCCAACTTTTCCAACAATCATTAAACACACATACGATGAAGTACCCACCGGCCATCACTACCTCAAACTTCATAGGCATTCACGGGTCAGGAGATTTGAGTCTCTTTTGCAACAAGGCACACATCTTCTTTCTTCTTTCTGTCTTAGATAATTATGGTTCTCTGAAAGATGAACTAATCTAAATTTAAATCAACAAAATCGTTGAACCCACCGAAAAGAAATCTTTCAATAAACAAAAGATTGAAAAAATTCATCATTTAGAATTTAAGGAATAAGTTATTACTATTAATAATTTAGGGGATGGAAGGGTTAAATTGCTAATTCCTTTAGGGGCAAACTCAAAAACCCCTTTAAATTCCTCCTGACAGTAGTTTATTGAAATTCGACGAGCACATGCACAAAAGTCGGACACAGCTAGCTGTCTGTACACATGAGCTCTTCATCCGATGTTGCATCATTGAATAAGAATATAGGTTAAAAATCCCTGATCCAGACAACCACTCAGCCAGCAACGTGGGAACAGGTTTTAGCTGTCTGTACATATTTAAGTCGATTGATTAATTAAATAGAACCACCAGAGTGGAGCTGTTCAGACTCACCAATAAGCGCATCGTGCTTAGCATTTAATACTTCGTCAGCTAAGTATGCGCCGGGTAGATCTGAATAACTGGTGTCTGTCTAATATCATCACCAAGTCATTTCCCACCGGCATGCATTATTTGCTTATTTTCTCCTCTCTTACTCTGAATCTCGTGTGGCACTCACTGATAAATAGGTTAGACCCGACCAAGTTTAACAGCAAACCAAACAGTTCTTTTTTGAAAAAAAAAAAAAGAGAGTGATGGCTGAGGGTGCTGTTCTTCAAGTTTTGCTGGAAACAGTCAAAAATTTGATAATTAATGAGGTATCTCTTATGATAGGAGTCGAAGGGCAAATAGTTAAGCTTCAGGATATGCTGGATTGGATGCATCTGTCCATCATAGAAGCAGATGAAGCGTTTATATCAGATAAAAAGCTGAAGCTTTGGGTGATGAAAATGCGTGAAATTATGTTCGACACAGAGGATGCTATCGATGGATTTATCCTGGAGATTGTTCACCCTAGACGATTTCAAAAGGATCCCGGAGCTCTCACAGCCGTCATCAAAAATGTCCTCCTCCCACTCATAAAACCAATTTCTTTGCGCGAGTATGGAAGACGAATTGAGAATATCAACACCAGGGTACAAAACCTGAAAGACAACAAGGAAAATTTTTGGTTTGATACAAGTGCAAACACTACTGGTGGTTGCGCTGAGTCTTCAAACCAACTCTCACAATCACCATCGTTGCAACAAAAGATAACGGAAAGAAGAGCTGCAATTGCCGCTGAGGAAATCGGGGATACCATCCATATTCACGAGGATAGTGTGAGACAAGTCAAGTCACTGCTTACGGGAGATGAATGCGACGATAAAAGACTACGCGTAATTTCGATCATAGGCATGGGTGGAGTAGGTAAAACTACGTTGTCTAGGAATATTTACAAACTTATGCATCAATTTGATCGTCGTGCGTTTGTTTATATATCCAAATCATATAAGCCCCAAGAAGTTCTAAGGAGCATTGTGAAATGCTTTCCTTCCATCTCCTGCGAAGGGGAGTTGACGAATAAGACGCTCCATGATTTTCTGAAGGAGAAGAAATACTTGATAGTGTTAGACGACGTATGGGATATAACAGCTTGGGATGGTTTAAAAAGCTCTTTCCCGGAAGACAAAAATGGAAGCAGAGTGCTGCTTACCACACGTCATGAAGATGTCGCTAATACTGCCAGCTCTCATACCACCAACATCCACAGGCTCTCTGTTATAAATAAAGATGAGAGTTGGAGGTTATTCCTGAAGAAAATGTTTCCATCGGAAGATACAAATACTTCTGAACAAGTTATTGATTCAAAAAACTTGGTGCCCCTCGGGAAGGAGATGGTGAGAAAGTGTTACGGGTTACCCCTCGCGATAGTGGTTCTTGGAAGCCTCTTATTGACCAGACAAAGAACAGTAAATGAGTGGCGTAAAGTAAATGATGCAGTAAACCGGCATCTGTCTCAAGTTGATGGCGATCCTTCACTCATATGTTCAGGAATTCTAGCATTGAGTTATGATTACTTGCCCTATTACTTGAAGCCATGCTTTCTCTATATGAGTCTCTTTCCTGAAGGTACCAAGATCCGCGCCACAAAATTGTTTCAATACTGGATCGCAGAAGGATTCGTACGAAAGGAAGAACAAGAAACATTGGAAGACATTGCGGAAAATCATCTGGAAGAATTAATACGTAGAAGCTTGATCCAGGTCAGCAAATTGAGATGTGATGGAAGAGTAAAAACTTGCCGCATCCACAATCTACTTCGTGATATCTCTATCACAGAATCTAAAGGTGGTCAGTTTTCAAAAACTTATGATAGCATCGATAAATTTTATATAGACCAAGACAGCAGCCGCCGAGTTTCTGTGTACTGTAAAAAAACTGAGTCGAACGAGAAGTACTTGACCGAATTTAATTACAAAAAAATTCGTTCTTTGATCTGTCAAGATGCTCGTTTTACTGAAGGCACCAAGTTAGCCTCTTTATTCGGAGGTTTCAAATCACTAAGGGTGCTGGAAATTTACAGTTGTACTAAAGGTGGTGTTTCATTACCAGAGGAGATAGGAGACCTCATACATCTGAAGTATTTGAGCTTAGAAAAATCGAAGCTAAATAAGGTCAACACGAGTTTCTTGAGTAAACTTGTCAATCTGCAAACTCTTAATCTCAAGGATTGCAATTGTGAGCTCAGGTTGGGTGATCATATTTGGAGCCTGCGCCAACTGCGAAATTTATATCTGGATATCGTTAAACCTAGAGCAAATAAAAGCATGTTTTCACGGAATGCTCCCACTGATAAGCTAAATATTGGTAATCTAGAGAATCTTCATTCCTTAGTCATCAAGGCTGGGGATTGGTTAAATAATGGCGGGTTGGAAAAATTGAGTTCCCTCAGAAAGTTAAGGATAGAAGAATGTCTCAGTTCACACTCTCTCCGTATTTCCAATGCCGTCGTCAAGTTGACAGAAGTTCGATCCTTGGCGCTGATATGTAAAACCTCTTCTACACCATTACCCAGTGAAGGAGTACCCCTAATATCTTTCGAATTCTCAAAACATACTTTTCTCAGTAGTTTACGTTATAAAGGAGAAATCCCTGGATGGCCGACAAGTCCTATTTCATTCCCGCCATACCTTTGTAAGCTTAAGATGGAGTCGTCGCGGATTAAGGAGGACCCAATGCCGATTCTAGAGAAGCTTCTTCCAAACTTAACGCTTCTACATTTAGGAATTGATTCTTTTCAAGGAAAGGAAATGGTTTGCTCAAAAGGAGGTTTTAGCTGTCTTGAAACCTTGAAGGTTTACTGGACAGAGAACTTGGAGCGATGGACAATAGAGGAGGGAGCACTAACAAACCTTGTGAACTTAAAAATTCGTGGTTGCATAAAGTTGAAGAGGATTCCTCCTGGTTTGCAACATTTGATAAAGCTTCAAAAATTAAATGTAGTGGATATGCCACTTCTGTTCCAGAATAGGTTGAAAGAGGCGGGAAAGGATTGGGACAAGATCAAACATATTCCTGCCGTGGGCAGACTTGGGTGGGGTTGATTTTATTCACTGTAATTTTTAGCTTTTATTTGTACCGTCGGTGCTGTTGTTTTGAGGTTTCTTTTGTCTTTTGATAATAAAATTCCTTTTTTTTTATAAGAAGAAAGAATAAATTGAAGAGAAGAAGAATTTACAAAGTGCTCTACCAGCTATAGATAAGAAAAATGCACTAAAGCAACAAAATTACACAAAGAATGCATACCAATTATTAAGTACCGAAATTGAAAAAGTTAGGTTCTTCTTTGAAAGAATAATTTCGCTCAAAGATATACTTGTTTTGCTCTGTCCATATTGGATAGACAATTGCAGCCGGAATGAGATCCCAAAAAAAAAAATCTCGCGTCTGAGAAGTGAACTTGGTACCATCCAAGTGCAAGTATCCTCGTATTTCTTGGAATTACCCAAAACCAACAGAACACTTGGTAGAACCAAAGTCCAAATTCAGAGATATTTTACAATGGAGGAAAATATGTTCTTGAGTACATGTTGGTCCTTAATTTCCATGTCACGGTTTTATTCACAACTCTTTATAACCAAGTCTTACGTTATACGGAAATCACACAATTTCTTGGAATGGATAATTAGGATTTACTTTTTTAGTAGGGTGTCACTTACTAATATAGGTTCTTCGTATGCTTCAAAAAAGAAATCTATTTATCTAGATTCTAGTTGGAAAATAACAAGGGTGAACAACTCCAAGACGTCACCTAAATGGAAGAACCAAGATAAACTACTACATCCGGGAAAATAAGAAGTTTTATATGTGTGATATATTCCACAATGTCATTTTTTTATTTAAATCCTTACAGAGATATCGTACTTATCTTGCATGTTGCTACCGAAATTTGTTTTCCTAATTTTAACTCCTGTTAACAAAGATAAAAAATAGTTTAATTGCAAAAAGAAAAAAACTGTTTATCCGGCAGTAAAAAAACGGAAATTGGATAAAATGTCCAAATATTTTTAAAACATGGTTCAAAACTTCAAATGGACGAGTGAAAATTAATATGGGTGAAATGGACACCAAAAAAATAGCAAGAGTGAAACTGGATTCATCTTGGCTTAAACTTAAATAATAGTGAGAATGAAACTGGATGCATCCTAATATAAATTAAAAATAAGAAAAAATATTTGAAAATGGACAGGATGATACTGTTTACATCCTGTCTATTTTTACAATTTCGTCCATTTAAACAGTATCAAATCTTACGTATTTTTTTCAATCAGGAATTATTGATTTTGGTCTTTTTAACCAATTTTGTGTAAAAATAAAATCCAACCACTAAATTTATGATAGCAAAAATTTACCAAAGTTAATATAAAAGTCGGTAGATAGTAGCACTTGTAGGGATAACACTTGAATGTTATTTAATAGGTACCACCTTGAAAATAAATGGCCCAAAACTGCACCATGTGAGTGGATGTTTCCTCACACTGAGAAACCCAGTGCAATTGTTTGGTCAACGTGGAATCACTTAGAGCATCCACAATGGGCGAGTATAACCAAAAATCTGGGATGAGTTTCGAACGCAGAGGGATGAAGTCAAATCCCAGACCATATTTGGTCGCGACCAAATCCCAAATTGTAATATAGTCATGCGTAAATTTAAAGTACGCTTGTCGTTGGGCGTAAATTTAAAATACGCTTGTTAACGGACGTAATTGAAATTTACGTTTGTTGGTCGGGCGTAAAAAGAATTTACGTTTCAGACGGGCGTACACTTAATCTACGCTTCACTGGGCGTAAATTAAAAATCCGTTTCTCACCAGGCGTACATCAAGTTTACGCTTGTCTCAGGCGCACACCAAGTTTACGCCTCTCTCAGGCGTTTTTCAAAATTACGCCCCACCCAAACGTACACAGATTTTACGCCCCATTCATCAAACGAACATTTTTATTACGCCCCATGACCATTTTTGTACCGTTATGAAAAAATTGAAAATGGATTATGAAGTTTGGAATGAAATAAACTTGGAATGAAGTTTCGAACGTTGTAGAAAATAGGCGTTGGAGATTTTTGACCGTTAGGGAGATATTTATTTTTGAACGTTTGAAATTTGAATCGTTGATAAAGGGTTTATTTTGTACCTATATATACAGATGAATTCCTTTAACATTTTCATCTCATTCAATCTGTCCAGCGGAAAAAAAATAGTACTCAGGAGACAAAATAATATTTCGTATTTCAAATCACTTTGAAAAATTTTATCGAATCCATTCCAATGGCACCACGAGCAGCACGAGGTCCAAAGTTTACGACAATCGAAGATGTAACGGTGTGTAAAATTCATTTATCAATATCTCAAGATCCTGGTGTTGGAGCCGATCAATCGGAGATTGTGTTGTGGACTCGTATCAAGGATGATATTGAAGCTCATTTACCGAATAAACCAGAGCGGTCTTGGAGTTCTTGACAAAAACGATTTCAGGGAATAAGTAAAGATGTTGCGTTGTTTTCGGCAAAACACGCGGAAGTGGAAGGTGAATATCATACGGGATGGGGTCCTGAAATGGTGGTGAGTATTCTCTATGTTTTTAAACAATTATTTTCTAATATTGAGACGCCCATGAACCTCATTCTTTCTAAAAACATTAACAACTCGAAGAAGTAAACAAGCGGTTTAAGGAATGCAATCATGGAAGAAAATTCAGGCACGCAGATTGCTACCCAATCGTCATAGAAAATATAAAATATAATCGTCGATCGACTTTTGTATTTGATACGACGCACGATTTGGATAGTGGCGTGAATAACGAGGAAGATGGCACTCAAGTCGAGTCTGATAACGACACAGATAAAAGAGTCATTCTACAGTCAAACGACTGAAAAAAACCGGACGAGAGAAATCCACCCTCCAAGAGGAATTGATGGGAATAATTATTACAGAACAAGAAAATTTCAATTCTCAATATCGAGAACAATCAAGATTCAAGATGGAACAAAAAGCGGCCGAGTTTGCACAAAAACAAGCTGAGCATGCGACTAAAATAGCCAAGGAGGCCACAGACGATGAATTTCGCGTCATAATGATGGATCTTTCCAAATTGGATCCTGTACAAAAGGAGTACTTCGAACTTTGAAGGGCTTTAATAGTACGGGACAAAAAAACCCAATTATAATCGCCAAAGCGGGATAGTTCAAACCTTAATTATTAAGTCTAATAAGTGATAATAATTTTAGTAGTTTATTTATGTTTTAATATGTATTACTTTTATCATTAGTCGTATTATTACGTAATATTTGGGATTTAATTTTATCTTCATTCAATTTAAACAACTTTAAATCCTTTTAAAACATCTTACTTTAATTTACCAAGTATTTAGTACATGAAATAGAGATAATACATTTAAATAAAATCACTCGTTAAAATGAAATCTTCTCATGTTTTTATATGACAAACAACATTTAATTCCCATATTCTGTCCTCGTCTCCAACCTTTTAATTCCCATATTCTGCCCATATATGTTCGATTAAGTCATCACGCAAGCGAATATGCCTATATTTGCTACGTATATCACGTCGGCGTTGCTCAGCTCTAATTTGGGAAAACTCCTCACTATTGCCTCTTAATATATTAACCGGTGTTGGGTTGCTACGATGATCATAAACATGTGGCCAGTCACTGGGTAGACACTCATCCTCGACTATCATATTATGTAAGATAATACAGGTTTTCATGATATAGGCAAGCACATTTGGATTCCACATTCTAGTAGGTTGTTTGATGATTCCAAACTGTTGCTGAAGTACACCAAATCCCCGCTCTAAGTCTTTTCTTGCACCCTCCTGCATCGCTGAAAATATCTTTTTTTTCCTACCAAACGGATGTTTAAACCCCATAATAATAGTATCAATCTATGGATATATGCCATCACCTAGATAATACGGCATGTCATAAGAATGACCGTTTACCACATAGTTCACCAGTGGTGCTTTTCCTGTGACCAGATTTCGAAAAACATATGAACGGTTCATCACATTAATATCATTATTAGAGCCTGGCATACCAAAAAATGCATACCAAAACCATAGATCATACGACACCACCGCCTCCAACACGATACTTTCGCTCCCTTTATACGCGGTGTAAGCCCCTGATTCTGCGTATGGACATTTATCCCATTTTCAATGCATGCAATCTAGGCTACCTAGCATCCCTGGAAATCCTCTGTCTTTGTTTTTTGCTATCACATACAACAAACTAATGTACATCTTATTTCTCTGTGTAAGAGAGTTTTCCATGTAACTCTTGTACATGGTTGCATAATTTAGTCCACATATCAGACAGAAACATCTTATTTTTCATCAGTTCAATAATCAAATTCTTTTTCATTAGTTCAATAATCAAATTCTGTTGCATAAAAAAAATCGAATCCCTAAAGTAAACAGAGATAAATCAACACCCTAATTAAATTCTGTTTCAATATCAGTTCAATAATCAACACCCTAATTAAATTCACAAAAAAATACAATACTCCCTCCGTTCCATTTTACTCGATGTTTTAGGATTTTTTTTATGTTCCAAAATAGATGAGTGTTTAGATATTTTTCCCAAATTCTCACAAATTTATCCTTGCTTTGGAATCATTACCATACCATTAATTTTTATTGAAATCAGTAAATGAATAATTAATTTAATTTTTAAATCCACTCCATGGAGGATAAGTACTCTATCCCAAGTAAATTACAACGGGATTCGTAATTTACACTAAATATAGAAACTAAAAACTAGGTACTTTAAATTTTTAGAAAGCTATTAATATGGGTAAATTTGGAAAATATTTACTCTCTATACTATTTCTTAATCTGCTTGAAAAACTCTACAACATCAAGTAAAATGGAAAGGAGGGAGTACATAATACTATACAGAAAAAAATAAATTAGAAAAAACATACTGGAGTTTTAATCTACTTTACCAAGAAGATTAGGGTTTACCAAGAAGATTAGGGTTTTTTTTTCTTGTGTGTTTCTCTTATGGGAAAACTTGAACGGGTTTAATCGTTTACTAAAGAAAGTTGAAGATAACCAGAATAAGAAGAAGATGAACGAGAAGAGGGGCGGTGAATGGAGAGTGATTCGCAGAGAGGGGTGGTGTTTAACTGTGGTTGGTGGAAGAGGCGGTGATTAAAATCACGCCCAATCCAACAAGCGGACACCAAAACTACGCCCCATTTAGATCAGGCGTACACTAAATATCCGTCCCACTTCCACACAGGCGTAAATTTTTTTTACGCCCCACTCATCAGGCGTACACGGAAAATCCGTCCCACTCTGGCGTAAACCAAATTTACGTCCGTTGGCGCGGTGATATGATCATGCGCCTGATGAACGGGCGTGATTTAAAAACCCGTCTCACATGAAACGTGATTTATAATTATGCCTGTTGTCAAGCGTAAATTTAATGTATGCCCCTCTCAAACGTAATTTACATGTCCGCCCAGAAATCAAACGTAACTTGATTATCTGCGCGTTTTCATGCGGTGATTTATTTTACGTTCGATCAAATTTACTATCCACGTAGCGTCACACTTAAGACTAAATTAAAATTTGATCATTTTTTTATCTTTGATTTTTGGTCATACTCGTACCACTGCCGTTGTTCTTAAAAACAAATGCAGTTAATTTCCATTGGATTCGAATTCGAAAAGCATGTGAAATCATGTTGTTCTGTATGGAAGTTTCCTCCACACCACTGGCTATTGATTGTGGCCCTCTTCTTGGTGTCGTCGTATTCCAATTTTCTGTACCAACAGTAATCTTTAGTTTTTAAATATCGACATCTGACTACTTATTTATGTATTAAATGTAAATCGGCAGAAACATGGGCGTCTGTAAGAGTGTCAACTCTCCAATTAATGATCCATTCAATAAAAAATCTTGATCGATCATCAACTTGATTTATTTAAGTTATAATGCATGATTCGTTCGACAATTACTTGTCAGATCGTTTCCTTAGGAAAAAAGAAGGATATATGGATCAGTTGAACTGGCCCAGATCATCAACTTGAATTATTTAACTTCAACAATCTGTCAATTTTGTTCCACTACGCATAAAAGAAATTAAATTATTTCGATCCAAAAAAAATGTAATCAACCAGTATTTTAATACTGGTTAAATTATAATGTGTCCATTAATCCAGCAGCCTCGTCATTCATAAGAGCAAGAAATGAAAAAATAAACCAAATTGGGTAGATAAATCTGTTGACAATAATTGTGTTGCTTGGGCGTCCAATATTTTTCATCCTTTATCAATAACGATTTCGGATCATTCTTTTACTAGATCACCTACTCTACGGGTATAATAGGTGTCCTAAGAAAATGAAGATTACTAACTTATTCTTTATCCTAATTTGAACTATAACTAACCTAATAACTTTCCAAATATATATCCAAATTATTAACAAAATCAAAAACATTTCACCTTCCCTTCTTCTCGGCCGAAAAAACCACTTTGAAAAAAAAATCATCTTCTTCTATTATTAAAATCGTTCTTCATCGTCATCGATTAACCGTGGACTCATGAAATTTTCATCGTCGATTAATTTTCTTTATAAACAATGCCAATGAAGAAAACTGATCGACTCATGGGAGTAGGTCCGATTGGCACATATAGCATATCTTCCAAATCAATTGGAAATTGATAAACAAGTTAAACCTCAGAGAGAAGTCCAAATCAAGGCTAAAGGAGCAACAACAACTTATATTAGCTTTGTAACTTAATATAAGTTGTTTAGGTGTGGGTTTGGTTTTACAATTTACATGTTTGTTTTTGGTTCAAAAAGTACAAAGTTCGGCTAAATGAGCAAATTATAGATCTAACCGAACTGGATGATCCTCAAATTACATAAGTAAAAGAAAATCGTTCATCTACGCGGTTGAAATATTAAGTAACCGGATTGTTTTTTATAAAAGTTCGATTGAATCGCAACCTTTTATTACCTAGCCGAACTCCTACAAGTATAGGAGAATCTTGAGTTCGGTTTGTTTTGTTTATTTTAGACCAAACCAAACATTTTAAACACATGTAAAATATTAATATCATTTCATTTCATTAAATTGGAAAGGCATGCATATACTATACATTAAAATTAAAGGAAATAAAATAGCCTAGATCATTAATACACCGCTCTTAAACACTTATTCATAAAATTCGAATAGAAAGCTACTTTTTTCCAGGATGTAATAGCAATCGGAATGCCAAAATATTTTTCCATACTTAGTTTCATATCCATCCAAAGCCACACGCCACTAGAAAAATGAATGAATTATAAGTTAGAATGAATTAAAAAAATTATTGATTGACATACGTACTCTTTCGTCGATCCTTGCACCAAAATAATGATCAAATATGGTTTTAATTTCATCTTTCACATCCACGCATTCTCTAAATACCTCCTGGAATCTACTCTTCATGAGTCCTTGCGCCCTCCTATGGATATTTCTATCTAATGCATCGAAAGTTGTATATATATGGTTCCACCAAGTATCGGATGTTTGATCCATATTAAGGTATATGTCTTGGCTATTGTCGTGGTCAATAAAGGTATAGTGTTCTCTATCGTAGTCGTGCTTCATTACCGTAATCCACGCTCTAACGATAGCGACATCTTCATAAATATTGAATGGAGGATCCATTTGTGTTGTTTCAAGAGATGCTTTATTGACTAAGAAAAGGATGGACGAAATATTTTGAATGTTAGAAAAGGATTGGTGAATTAGTTTGATAAGCATGGATCTCTATTAATAGTATTTTTCTTATAACAGTCGTTAGGGACGTTAATAATTGGTCAAAATTCGCAATAACTGCTTCAAGGGTGGTAATTATTTTCAAAAAAGTGGTTGTTACCACCAGAAAAATTTTGAGATTCAAAAGTTGAGCTGGGAGACCAGATATTCAGTCCAACCAAACGGACTTACTAAGTTACATAAGGTTGTTCGGCTACCTGTCATTATTCACAATGTGGTGGAGTCGAATCAACCAAACATAACTCTTTATACTCAAGAATAGAAATTCGGTTACATTTTAATTTTCATTAGCCAGCCGAAAATACAAAAACTCCATTAAAGTTAAATTCGGCTACTTGTGTATTCGGAATAGATAAGTTCGTTTACATGTTATTCATATAACGTCTAAGGTTACAATTTTCATTTTGAAGAAATTTTTGGCCATTTCTAACAATATTAACTAAATTTGAAGCATACCTCAATACATAATTACACTAATTAATCTCTGCAGATAATTAATCAGAGAGGTAGTTTTGTACGAACATAAATATTTGTATAAGTGATGACTTAGATTTACTTCTAAATATTTTACCCAAATAAAAAAATAGTCCCCCAAACAAAACACTGGTACCCAAAAAAATTGTTCTAAATTAAGACAAAATTAAGTATAAGTTGCCGACTCTAACCGCAGTTTGTTTTGGGCCTCATTATGCATCTGTGCAAGGACATTTTACTCTGGAAGTCGTGTGCTCCCAGAATACAGAATTAGTTGATTGAGCCAATTGAATTAGTCTGTCCCAAGTAATAAACTTCACTCGGAATGTTATATAGATGGAAAATTAAATGAATTTCAAACGAAATTTCCAAGTCCATTGCAAAACTAAATAGCCTCGACTCCTTGTTTTTGAGGTTCACACGAACCTGACGAGGAAGCAACATACATGCATTACTCAGGTCATACTTACTCTCAGAAAGCTAAGTTTAATTAAGTGCACGGATCCACAAGTATTACCACCAAATCTTATGAAGCTAACCTTGGAGTGGTCATCCTTAAGACGGACCCCTATGCTGTGATACTATGAGAGATGCCAAACCTAACATCTCTAACCTTCAGTTATAATCTTACAGAATGGTTTAAAGTTGAACCTTAGAAATTTTCTTCTTATTTTTTATACAGAATAGTTTATCACTGTATCATCACCTAATGACTTTACCGTTGTACTGCAGTATCCAGAACTTTTATATTTATCTAACTGCTTCCGTGTTGTAAGTGGTTGATGGACTTCAAGTGTACGAATTAGCTTACATAAATCCCAAGAACACGGATGAAGAACACGCTAGAACTAGGAGAAAGTAGTGGTGGTGGTGGTAAAATTTTGACCATGGGCTGGAACCCAAGTTGGGAAGCTCCAGAGCCGGGCCCATTCAATGGCGTTGATAAGCTATTTTGCAGAGAATGATGTTTTTTCTTAATCCAAGTTAGATTATCTTTTGGTGGAGAATTTTGCCTTGTTTATAATGATTTTGAAGTACTACATCTTCTTGTTTTAGAAGACTCTGGTTATCCATCAGGAGTATGAATTCCATTAACTAACACAACTTGAAGAAAACCCCAACTAGGTTGCCACCACAACCACCATCATAAGAGATTGGTTGTGGTAAGACTCTTTTTTTTTGCTCAATAACAAAGAGGTTTTATTCCTCATCATCAACAACTAAAGAAGTACAAGGGAACCTAGCTACAACATAATTGCACACGAAAAGAATAGGAATTCCGCTCAGGGCACTTTTATACAATAGGTACGCCCAAATACAAAAAGCTGAACCAACTACCAAAGAATGCCAAATGCATCAGACAAGCAACACTAGCTAAAACAGAATTATTCAAAGCGAAAATAAGTGGAATCTGGAAATTCCAATTTGGTAAGAAAGCTAGATCTAGATAGGTATTTGACAGACTGATTTCTGCTAAGATAAACTCCTTTCTTTGCTAAGGCGTCTGCAGACTCTAAAATCATGCCTAAAACTGATTTGCTCCAAGGATTTACAAATGCAGTCCCATCTAGACCAAAGGACCCAAGGAAGCTTACCCTTCAAAAAAGCAGCAATACAAGCCTTAGAATCGGTTTGAATCGGGACCCTTCTTCTGTGGTCTTCAATGGCCCTGCTGCTCTGGTCTCTGAAATTTAGACTCTCATTGTTCTTGAATCCAGATTAATCCAGATTCTCCGAAATGAGTTACGCATCCATCTCCTGCCGCACATGGCTTTGGAATCCCCCGTCATCTTTGTTGTTCTTCTTCGTGGAGCTCCCACATGCATATTCAACCTCTTACGTACAATCCCTCATCATCCATGTATATGTTCAAGCAATAATCACCTCTTCTGGTGAGTTCTGAAAACCCCTATCACGATTAATATCAGGAGTAGGTGAAGAAATACTAGAACATGATATCATTGAACATACAGTGAAGAAACAAAGTGTCAAATGTTAACTAAAAATTTTCAAATATTGAATACGAGCTGCATTTAGTTAGACAAGACATACTGAACCTTCACAGGGCTGTGCTTATTTCTCGGCCTTCATCGCTTATCAACCCTGGAATTTGGTATCTCTGCAGAAATATTTCCAATTATAAAACACAAGCTAATAAGGTGCATGTTGGCATATGTGCTTATGTATAGATTACATTGAGCAGTGTATAAGTTTTAAAAAGAGTAAACTAAATAAAACACTGCAAATTAACCAGCTGAATTCGTGAAGGGTAAAACAGGAAAATCCAAACCTTCAAAGAGAAGAAGAAAGGAGAACCAAAAAACACCGTCAACGAGTCAACCTGTTACTCTTCTGCGTCTGCAAAGGTCTGTGTTACATTTAATGCCCCTTCACCTACTCCTAAAAGAAAAAGAAAAACCTATGTCGACCCCTACTTCTGACAATCCCCTTCTAACCTCAGACCTTTGTTCATCTCCAACACAGACGCTTTGTGCTACCCATGATCATTGCATTACACCTAGAGAGCTATACACACCAACCGCTGACTGCAGCTCTAACAATCAACCCACATCCCATCCTACCTTAGCTATTATGTCTTTGACTTCATCATCTAATGAGTTAGTAGTAATCATCCGTGATGAGTGCTCACCTTCTGATGGCATCCTGGGTGCATGTACTGCACCCATGTGCCTAATATCTCTTGTTCCCGACTCTCGCAATGCTCACCAGCTCTCTACAAATTGGATTAACAATGAGATTTTGCGTCTCATCTCTCTTGTTTCAGCTATTGGTATTGGATTTGACTCTTCACCCAATACATATAAATCTATCCTTCATGCTCTAGTTGCCAGAGACGGTCCAATTGATTAACGTAATTCACCTTTTTCTTTCAAACCTATTAATGTTCATGCCAATGCTAATTTTGCTCTAACAAATCTCGGCCCCATCAATCCTGGATCCGATATTTTCCCTGAAATCCACATAGCATCATTCAATCCAACCAATTCTTTGGCCTCTTCTGATGATATTTTGTCTGACGTCCAAATTCTCTTCTCGAACCCCATTGATCCTGAACCAATATTAAATATTCATCAAAATCCCAATCTATTACCTTTACCTTTATCCCTACCCACCTCGTTAACCATCATAGAGACGTTACCCTCCTGCAACCAATCCCAAACACCCTCGAGTTCATTTGATGCAATTTCTCCTACCTCTCTGATCCCCATTTTTTGTTCCCCATCAACCCCAGTATCCACTTCCTCTCAAGCGAATCTCCAACCTTTAATCCCCAAAAAACTCTTAAGGGAATCTCGAAGACTAGACTTTATTGTTCATCCACCATCTCCATCTGCAGAATCGAAGCTTGTTCGAAAAAGGGTTAAAAAAGTTTCTCATGTGTAGTACAATCATGTCATGAAACGTAAGGGGCCTGCGCTCCCCTTCCAAAAGAGCGGCAGTCCAACAAATACTTCGAACACACAAGCCATCAATTGTAATTTTACAAGAGTCAAATATGCCTACATGTACTGTTAGCAAGACTCTATAAGACTTGCCTATTATGCCTCAATCCTAAGACCCTGACCAAGTATTCTGTCAAAGTCAGTAGCCTACAATAATGGCGTGTAATCTCATTTAGTTGTTAAACACATTGTAACATATTGAGATTCATATTGGATATAAATATAGCTGTTATCTACACGATCAAAGCGTGGAAGCATTCACCATAAAACCCTTTTCTAACTTGGTATCAGGAGGGTTTGATCCCTTCGCTTTTCTGCTGTTACAATCAAACCAACACAAGAAACACACAAAGAAAACATCAATGGCAGACACCACTAATACCCTCAGACAGGTGCAGATTCATCATTTGGTAACATTAAAACATACAGAAACTAATCATATTCTGTGGAAAGCACAGTTCAAACCCATCCTAAAGGGGTATAACCTAAATGGGTTTGTGGATGGAACCAAACCAATACCTGCAAGAACATTACCAAACAGTGATGCTGTTAATCCTGAGTTCACGGCTTATGAACATCAGGACTCTTTAATTGTTGGATGGTTGAATTCAACATTAACTCCAGAGGTTCTCAGCAATGTAGCCCATCTCACTTCTGCAAAAGATGTTTGGGACAAACTTGAATCGGAGTATGCACCTAAGATGTTTCATCATCAGATGAATCTAAAGAAACAACTTCATAGCATGTCCAAAGGTAACAAAACACTCAAAACCTATTTGAATGATGCTAAATCCTTATTTGCTCAGTTAGCAGAGTCTGGCTGCGCTGTTACAACAAATGAAAAAAAACAAGCCATCAGTAATGGCCTCAATCAAAGTTATGATACCATTGTCACGGCGTTAAGCACTGTAGATGACATGGACATCGACACCTTCTACTCTCATCTAGTTACCTTTGAGATGCGTCAAGAGCAGCAGTTATCATTATTGCAGACCCCAGTTGCAAATATGGCTGCAACCCACGCAGGGTCATCCAGCAGAGGAGATCCAAGGAGATTTAACAATCAGGGATATCAATATAACAACAACTCATCAAGCAATCGATCGCAGCAGTATCAACGCAATCAACAGATTGTAGAGAAGTATCAGATTTGTAAGAATAAATGACATCTGGGAGACAGATGTTGGTTTCGTTATGATAAATCCAGTAACAACTCCAATCATTCTCCTGCAGCCTATGTTGCCTTCCCTGGTGGTCATCTAAACAATGAATGGGTGACTGACACAGGAGCAACTCACCACCTTACAGTTGACATGCGCAACCTGTCCATTCCCCATGAATACCATGGTACTAAACAAGTTCATATGGGAAATGGTAATCCACTGGATATTTCCAACGTTGGTAATGGTTCCTTTACACTGAACTCACGTATTTTTATGTTGAACAATATCTATCATGTTTCTCAGATAAAAACTAATCTCCTATCAGTTTCACAATTTTGTAAAGACAACAATGTCTTTTTTGAATTTCACTCTGTCTTTTTTGTTGTAAAGGACAAGCGCACGGGGAGCCTGCTGCTAAGAGGGAACAATAAGAATGGGTTGTATGTGTTTGATGGAGTCAGTTTGCCAAAGTGTTCAATAAAACCAACCGCAATGGTTTCCTCAACTCTTCCATTATGGCATCAGCGTTAAGGTCATCCTATGCTTAGCACTGTGTCAAAAATTTGTCGTCAGTTTTCCCTTCCAGTTAGCAATAAAAATTTTGAGTTCTGTCACTCTTTCCATGTGAGTAAAAGCAAAAAGTTATCTTTCACACTTAGTAACACTGCTTATAATAAACCTTTGAGCTTAGTTGTCTCAGATATTTGGGTATCTCCTTCTTTGTCAAGAACTGGCTTTCGTTATTATATCTTGTTTATGGATGTATTTTCACATTATACATGGATTTTTCCGCTAGTACAGCGTTCTGATGCTTTGCAAACCTTTATTCTATTTAGGAAGCAGGTTGAAAATCTTACAGACAATAAAATAAAAATCTTTCAATCAGATAATGCCTTAGAATACAAAAAGTTCACTTCTTATCTAAATGATTCAGGCATCCAGCATCGTTTTTCATGTCCTCACACGTCTCCTCAAAATGGACTAGCTGAGCATCGAATCAGACATGTCACAGAGTCTGGTTTGGCTCTACTTTTTCATGCACATATGCCTAAATCATTCTGGGCAGATGCCTTTCTTACTGCATGTTATCTCATTAATAGACTGCCAAAGTCATGTTCAGAATCAAAAACTCCACTTGAACTTTTATTCAATAGGCAACCTAATCATTCCTTTCTCAAGGTCTTTGGCTGCTTGGGATATCCTTGCTTAAGGCAATATAACAGTGACAAATTAGAACTAGGTCTCTTCCTTATGTCTTCATTGGTTACAGTAATGCTCATAAGGGTTACATGTTCTTACATAGAGAAACAAACAGGTTATATATTTCTAGACATGTTAGGTTTGAGGAACACACATTCCCATTTGAATCCCTCAAGCAGCAGTCACCGATGCCAAATCCAGGTATAGTGCATTCTAGCACAGGTATTTTCTTTAAGTATCCTTTTCGCAATAGTGGTATACAACAGGTTGCCAATCATCATCAACTGCCTGCTCCACAAATTCAAGAAGTTGCACCAATTCAAGATACATCTTCTGTCTCTGCTGATACACCTGACATGGAGCTGGATTTATCATCGACTGTTGCATCTCATTCCAATCCATCCTCTACTAATGAATCCACATTACCATTTACAACTGTTGTTGCTTCTGAGGAGGACCACAATGGAGGCCATGTGCATCCTATGATGACACGTGCGAAATCTGGCATCCCCAAGCCAATTCAGAAGTTATGTCTCATTTCCTCAAAACATTCTTTGCCTGATGCAGACTTCATGGAACCTACCTGCTTTTCAGCTGCAAATAAAGATCCAGATTGGAGGGAGGCGATGGGTGCTCAAATTAATGCACTGATTCGGAATGGGACTTACTCTCTTGTCAAATATGAGCAAGGTATGAATGTTGTGGGATCGAAATGGGTTTACAGAATCAAACAAAATCCAGATGGTTCGATTAACAAAAGGAAAGCCCGTCTGGTGGCCAAAGGTTACAACCAACAATAGGGCATCGATTATAGTGAAAAATTTTCTCTAGTGGTTAAACCATGCACCATCCGTCTTGTGTTATCTATTGCAGTTATGCATCACTGGCCAATCAAGCAGTTGGATGTAGAAAATGCGTTTTTGCATGGCACATTGGAGGAGGATGTATACATGCAGCAGCCTTAAGGGTATGTAGATGCAAACTATCCCACACATGTCTGCAAGTTGCACAAATATCTTTATGGCCTCAAACAGGCGCCTAGGGCCTGGTTTTCAAAGCTCAGCACCTGTCTACTTCATTTGGGCTTCAAGGGGTCAATTGCAGACAGCTCACTTTTTATTCGCCAATCAACAGGGTCTACACTATATGTTATGGTTTATGTAGATGACATTATAGTTAAATGTTCTCATGCAGATGAAATATCTGCTTTGATTGCTGATCTCAGTGCAGTCTTTGCACTGAAAGACTTGGGTGATTTATCCTTTTTTCTGGGCGTAGAAGTGCTCAGGCGTGGTGATGAGCTAATTCTCAGCCAACGTAAGTATGTCACGGATATTTTACGTAAGACAAAGATGGATGGGGTTAAACCAGTAAACACACCATTGGCTGCAAATGTTAAATTGAGAAGCAAAGTACTAGTAAGTTTTATGACCCGAGTTTCTATCGCAGTGTTGTGGGTGCGCTGCAGTATTTGCATTTGACAAGACCGGACATCTCAGCTGCGGTAAACAAGGTCTGTCAGTATATGCATGACCCTTATGAAGAGCATTGGGATCTAGTGAAACGTATCATTCGGTATCTCAAAAACACAGTTGATTATGGACTGCATCTCCGACCATCAAGTGATATTTCCTTGCAATCCTATTCTGATGCGGATTAGGCTGGCTGTCTTGATGACAGACGCTCTACCAGTGGCTACTGTGTCTACTTTGGGGGCAACCTAGTTTCCTGGAGTGCAAGAAAGCAGAAGACTGTCTCCAGGTCCAGCATGGAAGCTGAATACCGTGGCATTGCTATTGCCACTTCGGAGATAATATGGATCCAATCGTTACTACGAGAACTTGGTGTTCAAACCTCGCCGCCTATACTTTGGTGTGACAATTTGGGAGCAACGTACTTAACCTCTAATCCCTTGTTTCATGCTCGTACCAAGCACATAGAGATAGACTACCACTTTGTTCGTGAGCGTGTAGCATCAAAGCAACTTCAAGTCAGGTTCATTAGTTCCAGAGATCAGATAGCAGACATCTTCACTAAAGGGTTACTAGCGCCAAGGTTTCATTTACTGAGAAGCAAGTTGCATCTTCGCGAGCTACAGTACAACTTGAGGGGGAGTGTTAGCAAGAATCCATAAGACTTGCCTATTATGCCTCAATCCTAAGACCCTGACCAAGTTTCTGTCAAAGTCAGTAGCCTACAATAATGGCGTGTAATCTCATTTAGTTGTTAAACACATTGTAACAGATTGAGATTCATATTGGATATAAATATAGCTGCTATCTACACGATCAAAGCGTGGAAGAATTCACCATAAAACCCTTTTCTAACTTGTACAAATGCTGACATTGCTGAAATTTGCGGCTCAAGATCGATGGGATGGACATTTCATCCATCCATTGGTGCTTCTGGCGGCATCATAATTATATGGAATCCTGACATTGTTGAAGTTATATCATCCCTTGAAGGTGCATATTCTTTATCAGTAGAATGTAGGTTTATTGCCACTAATTTTCATTGGTTCCTCACAGGTTTATATGGTCCTAATAAAATATCTGAAAGAAAATTATTTTGGAGAGAACTTTACTATATCAGAGGCCTTTGGGACATCCCATGGGTTTTTGTTGGTGATTTCAATATCATTTGAAGAATCGAAGACAAGAATACCAACAACAGAATAACCCGAAGCATGAGAAAGTTTGCTCAATTCATCTTCACGCATTCGCTGATCGATCTTCCTCTCAAAGGATCAAAATGGCCAAGCTTCCCCAACTCTCACTAGAATAGACAGATTTTTATTCTCGTCTGACTTTGAGGCTAAATTTCCTCCCGTATCTCAGCTGACCAAAACAAGACCAACATCTGACCATATTCCAATTGTGCTCGACTTGTTTGATACTTGGACCGTCTCCATTCATAGTGGAATTTATGTGGTTTGAGCACCTTTCTTTTTTGACAAATCTCAAGGAGTGGTGGTCTTCATTCAATTTCTCTAGTTCTCCAAGCACAATTTTTTAGAATAAGCTTCAAGTTCTCAAGCTCAAGATCAAAGAATAGAATAAGAATGTGTTTGGTCATGTGGACTCAAAATTACAAGATTGTTTGCATATCATTGAAGCCCTTGATGGCATTGAGGCATATTTGGGTTCTCTCCTTCCGGATCAGTTTATAAAACGAGCTCAAGCCGAAGTGGATTTTAAAAACGTCTCAACCCAAAAAGAAATTTCCATGAAACAAAAATCTAGAAATGATTGGTTGATTGCGGGCGACCGTAACACTCATTTTTTTCACAAGACATCTTCAGATAAGCGAAGATCAAATAGAATAAAGCAACTATTCATTGATTGTACTCCTACAACTGAAAAAGATACCATTATCGAGCACATAACTGGTTTCTATACTTCGCTGTTTTCAGAGAATTTCCACAAAGACCGCCCATTGGAGACATTCAATTCCCACGCATCTTTGAAGATGAGGCTGATGCAATGGACTCATGCATTACTGAGGATGAAGTATTGAAAGACATGCAAGGCCTAGCTAAGGATAAATCTCCGGGTCCTGATGGATACCCGATTTTCTTCTTCCAAAAGTGTTGGCCATTTCTCAAACAGGATTTCATGGCTATGGTTCAAGAATTCTCAAGCACAAGTTACATGGGCACACGGCACAATTCAACTTTCATTACTTTAAACCCAAAGAAGCATCATGTGGAAACGATTAAGGATTATCGTCCAATTAGCCTCCTCACAAGCGCATACAACATCATATCGAAAGTTTTATCTTCTCGTCTCCAACCTCTAATGACTAAACTGGTTGATCAAAGCCAATCTGGGTTTATTTCTGAACGACAAATCATTGCTGGAATACTAATTGCCAACGAAATTGTTGACTCAAGGCTCAAGGAAAAAACTCCAGGACTGATATGAAAAGTGGACTTGGAAAAATCATTCGATCGCGTAAGTTGGTCTTTTCTTGAGTCTGTATTAAGGAAAATGGGTTTCAAAGCTAAATGGATGAGTTGTCTGCGATATTGCTATAGTTTCCCAACTTTCTCAATTCTTTTAAATGGATCACCCTTTGGTAATTTCTCTAACTCTAGGGGTCTCCGTCAAGGAGATCCTATTTCTCCTCTACTTTTTGTACTCTCCATGGAAGGTCTATCTCGTATTATTGACAGGGATGTGGAAAATGAAAAATGGTCATTCTCCGCCATCTCTGTCAAACATGCCTGATTCAAGGTCATGGACTCAATTATATTCCGGCACTTTTAGTGTCAAATTCACTTATTTATCGCTCTCGGAGTTCCCTCAAGATCCTTCATCCCTTTCTTTCCATTACAAGTCCATCTGGAACAAGCATGTCCCCCCAAAGGTATGTTTCTTTCATTGGACTGCAGCACTATGTAAAATTTCCACTCAAGATTCCCTCCAGCATAGATCTTACAGTCTCGCGAGCCGTTGTCCCTTATGAAAATCTGAGTGTGAATCCACCCAACACCTTTTACTTTCCTGCTAATTCACTCGAACGGTATGGTCTCTAATCCTCCCCAACCATATCCCTTAGAATCCAACACCATCAATTCTCCACCTCGCTCAATTTTGGTCATTTAAAGACATTAATAGCCCAGCAGAGGAAATTTGGGACATGGTTCCGGTGGCTATTATATGGGATATCTGGAATGAACGAAACAACCAAATTTTTGAAGAAAAGTATCTTTCTGATTTTCAAATCAGTGTGGAGGTCAAAGTATTGATCTTGGCTTCGAGCTCTGCCTTCAAAAAGAATTTCAACTTCAGGCTTGATGAGTGCATATTTTCTTAGGAAAGCATGTTCCACTGACATCAATTTATGTCTGTTTTATCTTTCTGCTTCCTGAGTAATAGGATTGTATCTCTTTTTGATTATGTTTTACACAATCAATTTGTACTATCATTTTTTTCTCCTCTCCTCAATAACTTTCTCCTTTCACGATCAAAAAAAAAAAGGAAGTTACAATTTTAATGCATGAATTAGCTTCTCGATGATATTTGTGCAAGAATGAAGAAGAGAGTTTATACCATATTCTCTAGGAGTGCTCCATAGCTCAGCGCTGTTGGCAGTGGTTTGCGGGGATTTTTCACGTCTGTCTAGTTGCTGATTTGAAGGCTTGTTACAAGGCGCTAACAGGTACAAGTTCAATGGTTAAAGATTTGTGGTTGTTGGCTGTTATGGTTACAAATGCGGAGCTTTGGAAGGCTAGAAACTAGGCTTGTTATGAAGAAGAGAAGATATCTTTCACCTCCCTAAAGTTGAAGATTGCAGCTCTTATCTCTGGGTATTCTCGAAGAATAAAGAGTTTTATGTTCAACAGTCAGGAAGATCTGATGCTTGTTAGGTTTTTCAATGTCAGGCATAGAAAGGTAAGTAACTGAAATCCAGTGGCCTGTGAATGGTCTCCGCCTGAGGAAGATAGTCTTATGATGTGTTGTGATGGTGCTGCAAGACTTAATCCAGGTCCAGCTGGTGCTGGTTGTGTCATTCGTGATTCAAACAGTACTTGTTGTGGCACAACTACTAACTATGATGCAGAAATTGAAGTTATAATTGCTGGTTTAGAATGGGCTTTTGGTGGAGTATTCATGGGATGAAAATATGCTTGGATATTTTCATTATTATCTAATATATTTTAATTATCTAGAAAGATATATTGTAATTAATTAAGATGTTTTCATTTATTAATAATATTTTAGAAATATAATTGTTTATTTAGGGATTTTATATATTAGTTTATAAATCTCGTATTTTAAGGAATAAGTATTTTGATTATTTGTCTGGAAGTTATCTATATAAAGAGCTCCATGTTTTCATATTAGAGGAGAAGATTTTGATTAATTGAAAAGTAGTATTTTCCTTGAGAGTGGTATCTCGGAAATATGTGGTTTTAGATTTTAATGTTATTCAACGCTTCCGCCCTGCATCAGCTTTGGAGTGGGCGGTTCTTTGGTTAGCTAATAAAATTATTGTGGCATCAGATTCGAAGAGTGCAGTGACTGCCTTTACCAGTGGAAAGCTTCCTTGGAAGGTGCTGGGACGATGGGCTAGATTGAAGTCTATGTATACAAGAATTACTTTTCGGCATGTCTATAAGGAAATCAATTTTTCAGCAGATACAATATCGAAATATGCAACAAATTTAGACGAAGGAGTGGTTTCAACATATAATGGAAGGCCACCATTCTTAAGTACTTTAGAAGGTGTGGGTATTAGTTATTACAGATTAAGATAAGTTTTTTGGGGCTTGCATGCCCTTTTTCTTTTCTTTTTCTGTACATAACATTATATTTTAGCTTCAATATATTATGACTTAGCTAAAAAAAGAACTACTTGAACGCCTAAAAAGATTAAAACGCAGAAAACTCCAAAAGAGCTTCCTAAAACAGTATATCTTGAAGAAATCCCAAAAGCTTTAAAAGAATCGAAAAGCAAAATCATCCTCCGAAGTATCATTTTCGTCCCAGAATGTGCTCTTGACAGCATCAATTTGGTCTTCTATATCAAAATGAAAGTCGAACTCTCACAAACCAACATTTTTATACCTTACTCCTGATCTTCTTTCCTTCAAACTTCATCCCACCATCAATCAACTCGTCATTTTTTTGAAAAAAGTCATTCATCATGTAATATTCAAATTTGTGGAGAATCTTCTAGGTACCGAAACAAGAACTTTTACAGCATTACTATGACCAATCCGTGGTAGAAACACACACCATTTCTTACTTGCCAATAGACCAACATGTAAAGGCTTACCTTCACCAAAATCCAAATCTTCAAATCCCAGTGTTCTCCAATCAGATATAACCAATGTTGTTGACACGACAGGTTGTACTTTTTTCCCTTCGATAATATCAATCACAGATCTCACATAATCATTAGATCGTACTCTTCTTTTAGCATTTTGAATTAATCCTACAATGTAGCTCAGTTGAGCAGTCACTAATTCTTTGGCTGTTGTTTCAGCACATGCTAGTATGAAACCGTTCCCGTAATACCCTTTTGGTAAGTTCGGTTCTATATTTGTCCTCATGATAATTGGGGTAGAGAATTTGACTAGTGAAAACTACAGACATACCCATTTTCTCAACTTCCACCACTGTCAAATCCACGGACAAAAAAGTTCAGGCGCGCATCCATTTTCCCGTCAAAAATTCGTAGCAGACCCATAATTTTCTGAAATTTTGCTTCTCAGTTTTTAAAAGGCCAAACTACCCTTTTCTTCAAGAGACGAACAGAGAGAAGCGAGAAGAAAATAATGATGAACTCTGATTCTTCGTTTTTAACATTTGGATCTTTCCCTTTGTCAAATCTTTCTCTAGACCACGAAAATAGCTTTCTCTTTGTTAAATCTTTTCCCAAATCCTTTTCTGAATAATCTTCTCAATAAAACTAGGGTTTCTATTTCAAAATCTGCGATTTAAATATGGGGATTTTGAGTTTCTGTTGTCTTTGATTGCACATGCGCAAGATGTTATGAATATTTTTTTGTACTGCATAACTTGTTATGCACATTTTCTTTGTACTGCATAACTAGTTATGCATATTTTTTTGCATCTGCAGTGATTTATGATAAGCATAACCTTTGATGCACATTGTTTTGTACTGCATAATGTTTTATGCATCTGCATAACTGGTTATGCATATTTATTTTACTTGTGCTACATAACAAGTTATGCATCTGCATAACTGGTTATGCACATTTTCTTTGTACTGCATAACTAGTTATGCACATTTTCTTTGTACTGGATAACTAGTTATGCATTTTTTTTTGCATCTGCAGTGATTTATGATAAGCATAACCTTTAATGCATCTGCATAACTAGTTATGCACATTGTTCTGTACTGCATAATGTCTTATGCATCTGCATAACTGGTTATGCACATTTTCTTTGTACTGCATAACTAGTTATGCACATTTTCTTTGTACTGCATAACTAGTTATGCATATTTTTTTTTGCATCTGCAGTGATTTATGATAAGCATAACCTTTGATGCATGATAGACGCATTTACGTGTCTAATTTGTCCCAATTGTTTATATTGTTAGTGCTCGATTTTTTACTTATTTGGTTATTTTATGTCTTTGTAGGTGTTTTTGGAGAAATATGCTTTTGCAGCGAAATTGGCTAAAAATGCGGCATTTGGACCTCCGTTGATAACGTGCCGGAAGCGCCCCAGAATTGTACCGGAAGTACCCCAGGAATACCCCGGAGGAACCCCGAAAAAAGTGCGGAAAATGTCCCAGAGAAATCACTATACGGACCCTCGATTTTGGATAAGGGGTAACCTAATTACTAAGGGGTGATCTATTTCCAGGCAGCTGCTAAAGGGAGAACATCACATGATAAGGGCACCCACCTTCTTCACGTTTTCAAAAATGCATTTTTGGCGGGAAAGCATGTTACAGAACTGGCAGATTTGGAGATCGGATTCTGACGTGATTCTAGAGATATTCAATCGTTAACTTTGGTTGGATTGGGTGTGATATGACTAAACAGGCCTGTTACAAGCAATTTAACCCAACCAATTGGGCTGGATAAGCCGGAAGAAGAGATCAAAGCTCAAACAGGTCACGTACGCTGCTGTTCAAGTTTCAAAGATTTGTGAGAGATATTTGGGAGAGTTTGACGCTGGAAATTAATGTATTTAGTCTTTTTCACGTCTTAAGAAGAGTTTGGTACCTATTTAATAGCTAACAGAGCGTGAAAAAGCAAAGGAGAACGGATTATCGTTCCAACTGGCAGATAATAGAAATGAGAGATTTGATCGAATTTAAGGGACTCTGTTGAGCTATAAATAGATGGTTTTCGAGTCTTAGAGGGGTTAGAAAAGTTTAGAGAGAAATAGGAGAGAGTTCAGAGCCGAAACGAGGAAGATACCATTGATTGTTGCTGCTGCTGCTGCTGTTCAAGGAGGAAGAAGAAGAGGAAGAACAGACCTGCTAAGGCAGTCGTTCTTCATCAGTCTTAAAACCAGAACACGCTTTGTCGCTGTTTACAGCACTCGGATTGTATCGTTCTTTCCAGCAGTCGTTTTTTTACAGCACTTTAGTTCTATCGTTTCTTCTCAGCACTTACACCATTTGTAACAGTGACGCTGTAACACTTCTACAGCGTTGCTAATTCCTATTTCATCATATAATCATCAATAAAAACACTTATTTAGCCATGAATACATCTTGTGAGTGTTTTTTTGGGATGAGGAGCTAAACCCCATTAGCCAAGGCGACGGAGGAAGCCATTGTTCCACATTAATTGGTATAATTCTAATTTTACTATTTATTTGCAATATTATTATTATTTGATTATTTGCATGGGATTGAATTGAAATATTAGTTCTTATTGAATAGTTGTGAATTAATTTGATGAAGCATGGTGGGTTTTAAATACTTTTGATGTTTTATACTCTTTGATTACAACTATTACTTCAAGAATATATTTGAGGCAAATATTAGAATTATTTTTAAAGATAAAATTGCATGAATATTATTTAGAGTTACTATTTATTTGGTCAATGGTGGAATCCTAGTCTTGGTATTTTTCTCCAAAACTTTGAATTATTTTATTTAGTTGCCTGTTTAATTTAAATTTATAAAAAAATTTTTCTTCACAAGTCTGAAAAGACCCTGTTTATCACTACAACTACAATCACTATTTGAAAACCATCAAATTTTTGGCGCCGCCGACGCGGATTTGTGTTTAGGTAGCATTTTTTTTTTAGATTTTTTTTTTATTATTATTCTTGTTCTTCTTTACGTTTTTGGTTTTTTTTTGTTTCCTTGCAGATTTTTGAAGTTGGAGCGAGAGATAAATTTGCCAAAGCTTGTGGTGATTTACTTAAAGTTTGGGAGTGAAAAGCAAAGCTAAAGGAGCGAAAAGAAGAAGATTTTCTTTATTTTGTTAAAAAGAGAAAAAAAAAAGAGAGACATTTTTATTTTTGTAATATTTTTTTTTTTTTTAGACTTTCTTTTCTTTTGTATTTTTTTTATGGACTTTGGACATTAATTTTGGGACATTTGTATTTTTATTTTTAAACCCTACGGAAGGGTACCCTTAAATACAAACTGTGTGCAGGGAAGGACGACGATTACGATATCGTCTCGTCCCCTCGAGTTCGCACACGGCATAGGAGTCGTGGCCCGAGTCGACAACAACGGTTCACCGCCCGTCTGGTACGGGAGGTAAGTCCAATCGAAACACTCGCGAATCTCCTGCAAGCGGGTTACTGTACTCCTTAAGGTGCTAATTGTTTGAGGACGAACCAGGATGTTTTTATATTCCTAGTAAAGGGCAAGGCCTGGCCTAAACAAGATAAGGGTTCGGATTTCATCACCGCTCCCTTCTTGCCCGCCTTAGGAAAACGAAACCTAAAGTGAACCTAAGCCTAAAATTTGGATTAGAAAGAGACCTATAGGGTATCGAGCTTAACAGGACAATCATTCGAAAAATATTGGTTACTCTTTTAAGCACACCTCGAAGTTCTTGACGGTTTCTGCGAGTTGAATGCGTGACTGTGCCGCATTGGATCGGTGAGGTTTTGGGTATCAAAGCTCCACTGAGCTTCCCTCGCCTCGATTCAACTTGCTTTAAACTCGAATTGATTCCAGAGGGGTTTGCTCAAATTGTAACGAATTCCCTTTCGAAGGATTAGAAGCTGGTCTAGAAACAATCTAAGTGGAGCCATCATGCTTGTTGTTTGCTAGAAATCTTTAGGTTTGCTGTGGTAAAGTCGAGTCAGCCTGCTGTGTGATTGCTAGAACCTTCCTGTTAGGATTTTTTATTTCTTTTTGAATTTTTTTTAGTGTATGCCCGATTTTGTTAATAGGGCTTGGAAAAGAGATACTCTAGGTCGATTGATTAGCGAAAAACCTAGTAGTTCTTCTGATTTAAGCAGGGAGCTCGAAGACTCTTCTTTTGAGAGCCCTGTTTTTGGAAACTTCAGTTTTGAGAATATCTCTTCGTGAGGAAAGTACCCCTAGTACTGTTGTGCCAGCGATGGCAACTTTGAAAGATTACATGTTCCCAACTAGGACCAACCGAGCTTCATGCATTAAATTGCCAGCCACTACGGCTAATTTCGAGATAAAACCTAGTATTCTTCAGATGATCCCTATATTCTTAGGAAAAGATGATGAGAACCCTTATTTTCATATTAGGGACTTTGAGGAAATTGTGGGACAATTAGAATAAAAGACCTTACTGATGAAGTCTTGAAACTTAAATGTTTCCTTTTCCTTGAGAGATAAAGCCAAGACCTGGCTGAACAACCTACCATCTGAATCCATTGAAACATGGCAGGAACTTATGCTGCTTTCTATATGAAATTCTACCCTAAGCATAAAACTGCAGCTGTTAGGCAGAAAATTAGTGCTAGTGTGCAACAAGAGGGAGAGTCTCTTTATAGGTTTTTAGAGCGATTCAATGATCTCCTATCTCAGTGTCCTCACCATGGATTTGATAATATGAAACTCGTACAATTATTTATGATGGTTTAGACTATTCGACCAAAGCCATGGTTGAGTCTATGTGCGCTGGTGAGTTCACTAGTAAAAATGCTGATGATGCTTTTACCTTCTTAGGAGCTATCGCTGAAAAATCCCAACAGTGGGAATCTTGTGTTGAACCCCCTAAAAGACTCTTGGTCAATAGAAGTAGCACCAATGTGTAGATACAAGTTTTGGTTCAGATGCTAAGTTTGCTGCTTTATCTAGAAGGTTAGAAGCTTTGGAAATGGGCCAGTCTAAAAATAGGTCCCTTGTTGAACCTAATAGAGCCTCTCAAGTCTCTAGTTGTGGAATAGAGCCCGATAATTCATTTTGGGAAGGTCAGGTTAGTGAAGAGCAAGCCCATGCTGTCTATAACAATGCTAGGTTTGAGAACCGTCAGAAGTTTGACCCATACTCAGAAACCTACAACCCTGGTTGGAGAAACCATCCTAATTTCTCTTGGTCTAAGGGCCAGAGTCAAGGCCAGTCTAGCAATTCTCAGCCTCCCCCAGGTTTTGGTTTTAAGAACTCTTCAGGTCAAACCCAGTTTCAGAACACTTCCGAGAAAAAGATCTCTACCTTAGAGGATACTCTCACTATGTTAGCAAATAACCATGAAATGCTAACAAAGAACCACATGAGCTTTCAACAAGAAACTAGGCAAGAATTGAAGAATAATTCCCAGAGTCTTGCCAAATTAGAACTTCAAGTAGGACAAATAGCTAAGTTCATAAGTGAGAGAGAAGATGGAAGGTTCCCTCGTACTGATCCAACCCAAAAGGAGAGAAATCGTACAATCATGTGAATGCTGTCACAACCCTTAGGAGTGGAAAGAAAGTTGACAACAAGGTTGCCATGCCTGATAGTGAACATGTTGTAGTTCACCCTGCTGAGCCAGAAAATGAGGAGACTGATAGAGTCTCCAAAGAGACCAATGAGGGTCCTGTTAAGCCCGGCTTTGTTCCCAGAGCCCCGTTTCCCCAGCTGCTAGTTCCGACTAAGAGGGAGTCCAACTTTAATGATATATTGGAGGTTTTTAAGCAGGTTAATATCAACCTTCCATTATTAGATGCAATTAGGCAGATTCCCTCTTATGCCAAGTTCCTTAAGGACTTGTGTACGCGAAAGCGTAAGCTCAGTGTCCAGAAGAAAGCCTTCATAGCTAGTCATGTGAGTTCTATTATTCAGAATACCACTACTCCTAAGTATAAAGACCCAGGGTCCCCTACCATTGCTTGTACAATAGGTAAGTACCGTGTTGAGAAAGCTTTGCTTGACTTAGGAGCCAGTGTGAATTTACTTCCATATCATGTGTACCTTAAGCTAGGACTTGGTGAGATGAAACCTACCCAGATGACACTTCAGTTAGCTGATAGGTCCGTTAAAATTCCTCGTGGTGTGATCGAGGATGTTCTCATAGAGGTTGACAAGTTTATTTATCCAGTGGATTTTGTTATCCTAGATACCCAACCTGTCCCTGACCCAGAGAACCAAATACCAGTGATTTTAGGTCGCCCGTTTTTAGCTACATCCAATGCGATCATTAACTGTCGAAATGGTATTATGAATTTGTCTTTTGGTAATATGACTATTGAGCTGAACATTTTTAATATTAGTAAGCTACCCTCTGAACTAGATGACTCGAATATAGAAGAGGTGAACATGATAGGAACATTAGTCGAGGAGTCATTACCAAACACTTTGTTAGAAGATCCATTAGAAAAATGCCTAGCTCACTTTGGGATTGATTTTGATGATGATAATGTAATTAATGAGGTGAATGCTTTGTTAGATTCAACCCCTTTGTTAGATACTAGTAATGGATGGAAACCTAAGTTCGAACCACTACCAGTTTCTAAGTCTACCCTAGTTCCTTCTTTAGAAGAGCCTCCTAAGTTGGACCTAAAACCATTGCCAGATACCCTGAAGTATGTGTTTTTAGGCCCGTCTGAGACTTTACCTGTGATTGTTTCTTCCGACTTGGATATAGATCAGGAAAGTAGGCTAGTAACCGTCCTTCAAAACAACAAGGAAGCTTTAGGGTGGACCATAGCAGACATTAAGGGTATAAGTCCTACTGTTTGTATGCATCAGATCTATTTAGAGGAAGACACCAAACCTTCTAGGGAGATGCAACGTCGACTAAACCCCAATATGAAAGAAGTAGTTCGAACTGAGGTTCTTAAGCTATTAGATGCAGGCTTATCTACCCTATTTCAGACAGTAAGTGGGTCAGCCCCGTTCAGGTTGTTCCCAAGAAATCTGGTATTACTGTAGTCCAGAATAATAACAATGAGTTAATCCCGACCCGACCACGGGTTGGCGTGTTTGTATTGACTATAGGAAATTGAACAAGGTCACTAGGAAGGACCACTTTCCCCTTCCCTTCATCGACCAGATGCTAGAGAGATTAGCTGGACATAGTCACTACTGCTTTTTAGATGGCTACTCTGGATATAATCAGATCGTTATTGCCCCAGAAGACCAGGAGAAAACCACTTTTACCTGTCCCTTTGGTACCTTTGCGTATAGACGCATGCCTTTCGGGCTATGTAATGCCCCTGCGACTTTTCAGCGTTGCATGATGAGCATATTTTCTGACATGGGTAGAACGGTTCTTAGAGGTCTTTATGGATGATTTTTCAGTGTTTGGTTCGTCTTTCGATGAGTGCTTGCATCATTTGTCATTAGTTTTGACTAGGTGTAAGGAAAAGAATTTAGTGCTTAATTGGGAGAAATGTCACTTTATGGTTCGTTCAGGAATTGTTCTAGGGCATATTGTATCTTCAAAGGGTATAGAGGTGGATAGAGCCAAAGTTGACCTTATTAAAACTTTACCGGTCCCAAAAACCGTAAGAGATATTAGGTCATTCTTAGGACATGCTGGTTTTTATCGTCGTTTCATTAAGGATTTTAGCTTGATGTCTAGACCTCTTTGCAATTTGCTTGCAAAAGATGTTAAGTTTTTTGATGATGCTTGTTTAGAGGCTTTTGAGAAGCTTAAGTCATTACTCACTACCGCCCCCATAGTCCAGGCACCCAACTGGAACCTACCCTTTGAGATCATGTGTGATGCTTCAGATTATGCTATTGGTGTTGTGCTAGGTCAGCGAGAAAATAAGTTACTTCATGTGATTTACTATGCTAGCAAAACTCTGAATGATGCCCAGTTGAACTATACCACTACCGAGAAGGAACTATTAGCCATTGTGTTTGCCTTAGACAAGTTTAGACCCTATCTCTTAGGTTCTAAGATCATCATATATACTGATCATGCTGCTTTAAAATATCTTTTGTCTAAGAAGGATACTAAACCTAGATTGATTAGGTGGATTCTGTTGTTGCAAGAGTTTTCTCCAGACATTAGAGACAAAAAGGGTGCCGAAAATGTTGTAGCAGATCACTTGTCTAGGCTAGTTGTTAGTTCCCCAGATGATTCCCTTCCTATAAGGGATAGCTTTCCTGATGAACAATTGTTCTTTGTTACCCAATTACCTTGGTATGCGAATATAGTGAACTATCTTGTTACTGGTCGAATGCCCCAACATTGGGGTAAACAAGATCGTTCTAGATTTTTAGCTGAGGTTAAGCACTTCTTTTGGGATGATCCTTATTTGTTTAAGTATTGTCCAGACCAGATTATTAGGAGATGTATACCTGAGAGTGACCAGTCCAGTATTATTTCCTTTTGTCATGATCATGCTTGTGGGGGTCACTTTAGTGCTAAGAAAACTGCTGCTAAGATATTGCAGTGTGGATTCTATTGGCCTTCGTTGTTTAAAGACTCCCACAGTTACTGCGTTACTTGTGAACGATGCCAGAAATTAGGAACCATTTCCCGTAGGAACATGATGCCCTTGAACCCTATTTTAATTGTTGAGGTCTTTGATGTGTGGGGTATTGACTTTATGGGTCCGTTTCCTAATTCTTTTGGTAACCTATACATCCTTGTCGCCGTAGACTATGTCTCTAAGTGGATTGAGGCGGTTGCGTGTAAAACCAATGACCATAGGGTTGTGATTGAGTTCTTGAAAAATAATATACTTACACGTTTTGGTACACCGCGAGCTATAATTAGTGATGGAGGGTCGCACTTTTGTAATGGGACTTTTAGGCTTCTGATGAAGAAATATGGTATTACACATAAGGTAGCTACCCCGTCATCCACAGACTAGTGGTCAGGTAGAGGTTTCCAATAGGGAGATAAAACGTATATTAGAGAAAACAGTTAATCCTAATCGGAAAGACTGGTCGTCTAGGCTTACTGATGCCTTATGGGCTTACCGTACTGCGTTTAAGACCCCCATTGGAATGTCGCCTTATCGGCTTGTTTATGGCAAGGCATGTCACTTACCTGTTGAGTTAGAACACAGAGCTTATTGGGCTGTTAAGCAGCTAAATTTTTCACTTGACAAGGCAGGAGCCCATAGGAAACTCCAGCTCAATGAGTTGGACGAGATTCGTATAGATGCTTACGATAGTGCGAAGGAGTATAAGAAAAAATGAAACTTGTGCATGATAGAAACATATTACGGAAGTCATTTTCTCCAGGTCAAAAAGTTCTTCTGTATGACACTCGTTTGCATCTATTCCCCGGGAAACTTCTCGGTGGACCGGTCCTTTTGTGGTCCGTACTGTTTTTCCTCATGGAGCTGTTGAGATCGAGACACTGGATGGTAGTAGTTCTTCGAAGGTTAACGGTCAGCGATTGAAGCCCTTTTTAGAGCCTTTTCCTACAGGTGATGTTGAGGAGGTCCCTCTGGAGGACCCTGTTTACCCTTGATTGACCATCGAGGCGATTTGTATGTTGTATAATTTTGTATTCAGTTTTTGGTTTCACTTCACTCAGGTACTATCTTTCCGAACTCTCTCTTTACTATTTCCTCATGTTACTTATTTTTGGTACTGTTCTTTCATGCGAAACATTGAGGACAATGTTAGATTTAAGTTTGGGGGTGGGGAAGAAACTTTTTGTTAGCTTTTTAGTTGCACTTTTGAAACTTCTAGCGTCACATGGTATCCGGTTAGCTAAGTTTACATATGTTTCTCACCGAAAAAAGAAATTGGAATGCTAGAGATAACAACTTATTGAGACATTAGAGAAAAAGACATTGAGATCCTTGAAATTCAGGAGAGAACTTGTTCTTTTAGAGGGTACCGTGATGGACCTAACCATACATGATGGAAAGGCAAGTAGGTCAAGGAAATGCCAGAAAGACAAAGCAACCTCACAATGTAGTCTTAGTTACTGGATTGCGACTCTCTCTCAGTAGAAACTTATCATCATCAACAAGCGGAGCGACATCAAAATTATGAAAAAGTGAAGACGTTTAAGGAGAAGACAATAGAAAAGAATAATTCAAAAATCAAAGTTGAAGACTTAGTTACAAGAAGTTACAAGAGCAAATGATAAGTTGTTAGAATCCATGATACCAAGACATCACAAGTTGCGAAGAGCCAAGTTTTGAAAGTCCTTCTCTCATGGCCATGTAAATTTTTGTCTTGTTTTTTTTCTATTAAAAAAAAAAATGAAAAAAAAAAAAAGAAAAAAAAAAGAAAGAAAAGAAAAAATGAATTAAAAGAAAAAAAAAAGATATGAAACATCATTACGTTCTTTTTGTTCAATAAGGCCATAGAGAAGAAGAAATTTATAAGTCAAGCAAGAAATTGAAGAGAAGAGTTAATTGTCAAGGTTCTATGAGGTTCGATAGTTTATCATCAACAGTTGAAGACCGAAGAAGACGTTGTTTCTACTGAGCACTATGAGAGAGTCGAAGAAAGATACATTTGGTTGCTTTGTTAGTATGCTTTCAATCTGACACAAGATCTTTCTAGCACTGGTTTAACTCATCACACGTAATTAGTCCAGCTGTATAGCAGATGTCCCTTTCATTTTTATCTCTCTCCTAATCTTATCCAGCTGTAAAGCAGCGGACGCATCTTACAATGTTTATCTAGCTATATAGCGGATATCTCTTTCTCTAGCAGTCGTGCAGATGTGTCTCCCATTTTCTTCAGTCAGCTTTAGAGCTGACACCTTTAATTTCTCTGGCATTCTACTTACTTGGAGATAGGTTGAGAATATGTATGTCCTCATAGCTCTTTGGATACTTGTGACCAATTAGGAGTACAGGTTTTGTGGGTATATCTCTGGTAAGCCCTCCCGAGACCATAACTCGGCCAGTAGGGCCACCTAGGGGTTTAAAGGCTTATTGCATACGCTAAATGCAATCGACGATGCCTGCGACAGTGAGTTAGGATTTTATTTTGTAGTTTTGATTTGCTCGGGACTAGCAAATAATAAGTTTGGGGGTGTTTGATAGACGCATTTACGTGTCTAATTTGTCCCAATTGTTTATATTGTTAGTGCTCGATTTTGTACTTATTTGGTTATTTTATGTCTTTGTAGGTGTTTTTGGAGAAATAAGCTTTTGCGGCGAAATTGGCTAAAAATGCGGCATTTGGACCTCCGTTGATAACGTGCCGGAAGCCCCCCAGAATTGTACCGGAAGTACCCCAGGAATACCCCGGAGGAACCCCGAAAAAAGTGCGGAAAATGTCCCAGAGAAATCACTATACGGACCCTCGATTTTGGATAAGGGGTAACCTAATTACTAAGGGGTGACCTATTTCCAGGCAGCTGCTAAAGGGAGAACAGCACAGGATAAGGGCACCCACCTTCTTCACGTTTTCAAAAATGCATTTTTGGCCGGAAAGCATGTTACAGAACTGGCAGATTTGGAGATCGGATTCTGACGTGATTCTAGGGATATTCAATCGTTAACTTTGGTTGGATTGGGTGTGATATGACTAAACAGGCCTGTTACAAGCAATTTAACCCAACCAATTGGGCTGGATAAGCCGGAAGAAGAGATCAAAGCTCAAACAGGTCACGTACGCTGCTGTTCAAGTTTCAAAGATTTGTGAGAGATATTTGGGAGAGTTTGACGCTGGAAATTAATGTATTTAGTCTTGTTCACGTCTTAAGAAGAGTTTGGTACCTATTTAATAGCTAACAGAGCGTGAAAAAGCAAAGGAGAACGGATTATCGTTCCAACTGGAAGATAATAGAAATGAGAGATTTGATCGAATTTAAGGGACTATTTTGAGCTATAAACAGGTGGTTTTCGAGTCTTAGAGGGGTTAGAAAAGTTTAGAGAGAAATAGGAGAGAGTTCAGAGCCGAAACGAGGAAGATACCATTGATTGTTGCTGCTGCTGCTGCTGTTCAAGGAGGAAGAAGAAGAGGAAGAACAGACCTGCTAAGGCAGTCGTTCTTCATCAGTCTTAAAACCAGAACACGCTTTGTCGTTGTTTACAACACTCGGCTTGTATCGTTCTTTCCAGCAGTCGTTTTTTTTACAGCACTTTAGTTCTATCGTTTCTTCTCAGCACTTACACCATTTGTAACAGTGACGCTGTAACACTTCTACAGCGTTGCTAATTCCTATTTCATCATATAATCATCAATAAAAACACTTATTTAGCCATGAATACATCTTGTGAGTGTGTTTTTGGGATGAGGAGCTAAACCCCATTAGCCAAGGCGACGGAGGAAGCCATTGTTCCACATTAATTGGTATAATTCTAATTTTACTATTTATTTGCAATATTATTATTATTTGATTATTTGCATGGGATTGAATTGAAATATTAGTTCTTATTGAATAGTTGTGAATTAATTTGATGAAGCATGCTGGGTTTTAAATACTTTTGATGTTTTATACTCTTTGATTACAACTATTACTTCAAGAATATATTTGAGGCAAATATTAGAATTATTTTTAAAGATAAAATTGCATGAATATTATTTAGAGTTACTATTTATTTGGTCAATGGTGGAATCCTAGTCTTGGTATTTTTCTCCAAAACTTTGAATTATTTTATTTAGTTGCCTGTTTAATTTAAATCTATAAAAATTGTTTTCTTCACAAGTCTGAAAAGACCCTGTTTACCACTACAACTACAATCACTATTTGAAAACCATCAATGCATCTGCATAACTAGTTATGCACATTGTTCTGTACTGCATAATGTCTTACGCATCTGCATAACTGGTTATGCACATTTTTTTGTGCCACATAACAAGTTATGCACATTTTCTTTGTACCGCATAACTAGTTATGCACATTTTTTTTGTACTGCATAACTTGTTATGCATCTGCATAACTGGTTATGCACATTTATTTTTGTGCCACATAACAAGTTATGCATCTGCATAACTGGTTATGCACATTTTTTTTGTACTGCATAACTTGTTATGCACATTTTCTTTGTACTGCATAACTAGTTATGCATATTTTTTTTGCATCTGCAGTGATTTATGATAAGCATAACCTTTGATGCATCTGCATAACTAGTTATGCACTTTTTTTTGTACTGCATAACTTGTTATGCATCTGCATAACTGGTTATGCACATTTTCGTTGTACTACATAACTAGTTATGCAGTGTTATCCACATTTATTTTTGTACTGCATAACTTGTTATCCACATTTATTTTTCGTTAACTGAAAGTGAAAGTATCAAAGGAAAATAAAATGTTGATTTTGTTTGTGTTTCTTCATTTTTTTCGAAATGTTGTTTCTAGGATTTGTAAATTGTAAGTAGTTTATAGGTTGGTTTTTTAGAGTATGAAATTGATTTTCTAGGATTTAAATGGAGAAAGAAATTTACTCTGCAAATCCGTTACAGAGTTTTTGGAGGAGGAGAAAAGAAACCGCTGAGGGTAATAGAGTAACTACGCATTTTCTAAAAAACTTTGGGTGCGACAGTATCCAAAATTAATTATGGGCCTGACGTTAAGAAAATAAATTTTTTTGGGCCTGCGCCTAAGTTCCCCATTTGACTATGAGTGATGAAGGTAAATTTAGGGCTTTAACGTAACAGCGCCAGACGTGTGCAGCAAGTGCTTCAAATGTGCTGCATTTTAGTGAAGGTTCACAAAAAGTTTTGAGACGTTGGATATGTGACTGTGTCATGGTTAAACAACTAGGATCCAATGTTTGAGATTTAAGATACTTAGAAATATCAAAATCTTGAGTTATGTCTGTGAATTCAGGGTGATCGAAGGGTATCTGTAGAGGGTTTCTAGGTTTCAAAAGTTCACGATTGTGGATGGGGGGAATAGGAAGATCCATGTTTGGGTTACCACGTAGGTGTGCCCAATCATGCAGAAATTTTGATACACCAACACCATCGGCCATGCAGTGATACATGGAGATGCACATCAACATTCCTCCACAGCTTAGATATGTTACCTACATAATCATAATGTATTTCAAGAATTAAAATAAACATCTGCAGTTTATTGATTTTGCGACTATCACTGAAACATCTGCAGTTTAAAAATATTCTAGAGAAAAATTGACACCTGAATCACCAGAGGAGGAATATCCAAGTCGCTTTGAGCATCAACTTCAAACAAGAGCTTATCCTTCCAGGCCATGTTAAGCCATGTATTATCTTTTAAAAACTCATCAACAGTAAAATCCATGAATCCTTCAGCAAGTAAAGCACCTTTACCATTACAATCAACTTCAAGTCTGTCTTCATCTTCTGAACAAATTCTAATTCTTCCGACCAATGGATAGTAATGAAAAAGAACTTCAGAAAGGGAAGATTTTAAATCTTCAATAGGAACTGATTTTCTATAAGCAAACAGGAGTTCGAAATGATACCTTAGAAAATTCAGATTATCTATGTTAGAGAGATATAATGGACGTTTTGGAGTTCGTTTTTCCGGGCAGATTAGAACCGGTTGGGACTTGGAAACACAAGCTGGTAATTCAGTGGACACCTTTCTTGTTGTCAACGGGAGATATATCAAAGCGCAGTTGTTTGGCGAGTTCAGAGATATTTAGAGCGTATAGTATCAGAGATTTTGAAGGAATGGGATTGAGAGAGCGATATTTGATACATAAAAGCTGTGCTATCTGGGGCTATAACTTTGAAAGAAATTTATATACGCTATGAGATGCATGATACATCAAACATTATATGTAGCAATCTTAAGTTCTTACGTGTTGCAGATCCATCATCTTGCTATTGAAAGTAATGACAAAGATCATTTTCCATTTGCTTTTTGATGCATAACCGATAAACAACATGAATCTGCATTTAAGTATAAAATCCAGGAGCATTTAATCAGAGGCCATCCGGCATTTTAGAATAATATCCGGGAGCATTTAAGCATAATATCCAGGAGTGGCATTTATGATTCTCCATGCGCGTGCACTGATCTAATCAGAGGCCATCCACACATATGGTTTATAATCATTTGGTGATTATCTATGACAATTGCACTAAATGTTTTTGAAAAAATGCATTCAACTATATATTCCATTACTAGAATTGTAAAAGATCTACTTCGTGTGTTTGGATTTAGATGATAAAATTGAATTTTTTTCTTATCCAAACTTCGTTGATAATATTTCTTATAAATTTTTTTTTTGTTTATCCCTATATAGTAATCGGTCCCTAAAAATAAAGAACTGTTAATTATTCAAATAATAAATTGTAGTTAAAAAAATTTGTGGGAAGAAAATTGTTTTCTATCTATTTCTTAATATTTGTGTAAAATACAATCTTATCCAATAAATATGAACGGAGAAAATATCATATAAAAACAATCAGAAATATAGGTAGTCCTAAGATCTTGCCATATGTGTTGTAGATTTATCATCTTGCTATAAGTTGCAAGCGCGATGATAAAGTATGAATATTTTTGTTTTTTGATGCATAGATGTCAAATAACATGAATATGCATTTAAGTATAAATGGCAGGAGCATCTAATTGCACCATTTTTTAAGTATAATCCATTAAAGGGCACTAGTCTATTAGGGGGCATCCGACATCCACACACATAGCAGATCCGTATGTAGTTACTCCAATCCTGCAACTATTATGATTGCTTTTTATTTCTGAAGATATGATGAAGAGCACAAAATTTACTTAAGCATTTAGTTGACAAAATCGCAAGCTCTTTCTCTCTTAACATTTCTTTCTTATCATAAAAATCTCAACCCGTTTTTACATACTCTTTTTTCCTTTATATAATCAAATATCAAGTGGATTACATCTATATATTTACAACCAGTTACAACTAATCACAGCTAATTACATCTTATAAAGTCTTATTTTCTTTAATTATTTTGTTTATCCTTACACAATCTTATCTTTTGCTACCACATCAATGTTAACAACTCAAACTTCTTCTCGGAGGTGATATCACGCTTTTTATGTGAATCTTATCTTTTTTCCAATGTGATGTCACATTTTTCATGTGAATCTTATTTTCTTTTCTGTGCGATATCCGCAGGATTCTCCTTCTTTCTTTCTTGTAGGATCTTCGGCTAATTAAAGGGTTATCACGCTTCTACTCTTTTAACCGTATTCCTTTTTCATTCGCATAAAGCATGATTGATGCGAAATGGGGTGTCCCTTTAGTACAGTTCCGGTGTCCCTTGTAACCGTATTCCTTTTCCTTTCTTTCAAATTTGAGGAAGAAACTGACCTCCCCCTAATCCAGTTCCGGTGTCCCTTTAGTACATGCCCGAAATGGGGTGCCTCTTATCCAACTTAGGGGTGCCTTTAGCAATTCTTCTGGGATGTTTTCAACACTTTTTCAGGGTTCCTCCGGGGCATTTCTGGGGTGCCTCCAACATACTTCTGGGGTGCTTCTGGTACTTTATCTATGGAAGTTCAAATGTCACATTTTGAGCCAATTTACCGCAAAATCTTATTTTTCCAAAAACACCTACAAATACATAAAATACCCGAATAAGTACAAAATCGAGCACTAATAATATATACAATTGAGATATATTAGACACATAAATGCATCTATCAGTCTACCAACCTTGGTATTTTTGCTATACGAAAGCTCCTGCCTCGGTATTTTCTTCTTCATCATCTTCGTATTTATACTTTCTTCTTTGCATTTATTTTTTCGCAGTTCTAATCTTATAGCTTTTCAGGGTTCTGATGATGAAGATTTATCTAAGGAACAAAAGGTTTCTCGCAAGACATCTTCTTCAAAAACCAAAGAGGTAAAAAAAATACCATCTCGCATGATTCCCTTTAAACAACATTGTTGTCTTTATTTCTTATCTGCTTTGATTTTTGAAGGGAGGAGTCTACGAGAGGAATTCACATAAACCCAAAAGGCAACGCCGCACTCCCGAGATTGATTCAAGTATTAATCTAACTCGTGTCTCTATAAAGCGTGCATCGAGTGGTCAAGTATCCTTGACGAAATACGAAGGGAAAAACGCCTATTCTAAGCGTTCTTCTTCGCCCCATCGATGAATTGCCCGTAGTTTCCACCGATACCAATGAAGCACATACAAGGTGACTCCAAATATTGAGATTCATGCTAAGGAAACCACCATTGTCACAAATCTTACCCCTTTGAAGCGTACCACCAAGGATTCTTCTGCGAAGAATCAAGATTCCTCAACAAGCATTGAAGGTTCATCAGCACATCGAAATGGTTAAGGCAATTACCAGTCAAAAGCAGGAGAAAGTAAAGACGTATCGGTCAAAAAGAGCGGGTCACAACACGTGCAGACGATTACGCAAAAAATAAGGGATTGTGTTGATAATCATAAAGATGATCATAGTTCTCGCATCATTCTTACCCTGTCATATGAGTGCGAGAAGAGACAATATGTGGATGCATGAATCGTACTCCATAATGCTTTATGCGAATAAAGAAGGGATGTGGTTAAAAGATTAAAAGCGCGATAACCCTTTAATTAGGTGAAGATCTTAAAAGAAAAAAGACGGAAATCCTGAGGATATCTCACACGAAAGCAAATAAGGTTCACACGAAAAGTGTGACATCGCATTGGAAAAAAGATAAGGTTCACGGGAAAGCGTGATATCACTTCCGAGAACAAGTTTGACTTATTAACATTGATGCGACAGCAAAAGATAAGATTGTGTAAGGATAACCGAAATAAGTGAAGAAAAAAAGACTTTATTAGGTGTAATTAGATGTAAATAACTGTAAATACTTTTCATCCACTTGATATTTGACTATATAAGGGAAAAAAAATATGTGAAACAGGGTTGATATTTTTGTGTAAAGAAAGAAATGTTAAGAATTTTTCACTAGATGCTTCAGTAAATCTCGTGTTTTTCATAATATCTTCAGAAATAAAGAGTAATCATAATGAGGATGTAGTTGCGGTAATATTCTAAATACATTTTACAAAACTTCTGATGTTGAAAAACTAAACAAAACTTTAAAATTCTACCAACAGTCTATGATTGATAGAAAATAACCACTTTCCAAAATTGAATACTACTTTGAAAAAGTATACCAAATAAAAAAATATCACAAGAGCTAAAGATTGATTCAAAATTTAACACAAAAGAAAACTTATAAAAATTCCAAATCTAATAGTCGATAGATGAGAAAAAAAGAAATAGATGGTAGATGTAATGAAATTATGAGTTCAGACCACTTATAGCGCGAACAAGGGAAATAAATCTGATAATATAATCTGGATCGACAGTGCGTCCAATAGCTATTTATTACATAATAACAATTAGGTACTTTATTATAAGGTTTTTCTTGTGTGGTAAGAGTCGCAAGACTCAACTGTGAAATCTGGTTATAACCAAGACCGTCTCTGAAGTTTTGATGACCTTGTGCGAAAGAGATCTGAACGCCCTTTTATCCAGTTTTTTACACGTATGTATTATATGTTTTCCAAATAAAATCTACTTTATAACATTGAAACCAAATAATTTATGCTGCACAACTTAAGAAGAAACGTATGATAAAAAGTATTAAGAAGTTGGTAACTTTCCAAATCCTCAGAGTATCCTAAATAACGGTTGAAACAACATTTGTTTGTGCTTTCATGCCATAGTTTGTTTTTTCGTGCCTTCATGGATAATTGAAATGTTTCAAGATAATTGAATTAAGTACTATGTTAACAGCAGTTCCCTAATCCCTAGAAGGCATCTTTAAGTTACTTGAAAAACTAAAGTTCCGACAAAGTTTACATCGGTGCTATTATACATGACCACAGAAGAGACTTCTTCCTTATTAAGATGCAACTTACCTCTCAAGTTGAATTTCACATGTCCTCCAAAATATAAATTGAACAGACAAAAAAAAAAAATATTGATATTTACCTCTAAAGAAATATATATCCCTGAGACGCCAGCCAGTCTGAGCACAACAAATACGAATAATGTTTTCATCACAACCCCGCTGATGATATCGTCGCTCCCATTCATAATACACTATTCACTAGGACATAAACCAATTAAAAAACTTCAACCTAATTCAATGTCATTAATAAAAACTATAACTTAATGAGTCAGTCTCCAATTACTGGTTTCCTAATTGAGGAATAACCTTGGATTCATAATTGAGAATAAACATGAATACCTTATGGATTTTTAATTGAGAATAAACAGGAATACCCTGGTTTCCTAATTGAGGAATAAACCTGGTTTCCTAATTGAGAGTAAACAGGATTAACCTAGTTTCCTAATCGATTATATATATATATATATATATAATCATACATACATACTCAAGGATTTATCAGAAAAAGAAGATGGCTTCTTCTTATACCTCAGAAGATGAAAAAAAAGCTTTCGGTTTAATTTAAAAAATCAACTTCAATGGCGTCATTGATTCACAAGTCTACTTTTGGATGTCGGTTGCGCCTCGATGTTTCCAGGCGTCATTGAAAAAAAAGCTTTCGGTTTAATTACTGAACTACTTTTGGATGTTTCCAGAAACTTCCTCTAGAGTTATGGAATTAACCAAGAAAAATGGTGCTAAGGGTTGGCCCAAACAAATAGGTACGTAATGTCAAGCCCAAGCAGAATAAAGTGCTTAAGCCCATAGGGGCATATAAATCTGCAAGCCCAACAGAATAGAGCGGAAATATCCCGAGCTTATTGACTAGCTTGCAACTCGGCCAACTGGCTCAGCGTAGCTTGGCTCGGCTCAGGGTGGAAATATCTTTCAGTTGTACAGAAGTGGGACGCAAACATCCGAGGGTTATGAATATAAGTTACTCCACGTAACACAGGAACACAATCGCTGTTGTCGAACGGAACTCGGTACAGATGTCGGGCATAGCAGCCGGACAAGGCAACCGGGAAAGTCCGTCTTCCACCGTCGACGACCACCTGCTGCTTTCACCGTTTCCGGAACATATTACAGGTGTATATGACGTCATCGTGACACAACCTTATGATGTCATGCTGACATCGTGGATGGTAACGATAACGACAATCTAACGGCGTTATGAATGAATGAACCAGATTTGCTGATGGCTAACAACGTCGGATGATAACGGAATATTCCAATGGTAATGGAATCTTACGACGATATTAGTGACGGTAAAAGAGTATTCTGACGGTATTAGCATCTGTTGACGTCATACTGATGTCACTTTACAGTTTTCCGTTGATCGTGCCTATCCTGGTGACGTGGTCGATGCTGGTTGGACGGACCTGCTGACGTGGCTGGCACCTCTTTGTCTTGACTTGGACATTTTCACTTGGGCTTCCATGTATAATGCTTGTGAGGCCTGACTAGCTATTTTTAGTTTGTTGCACATGGGCTTGCACATAGAGTGCTTTTATGGTCCAATTTGCCTATATTCGGCTAATATGAGGAGCATATTATACCCAAGTGAGCCCATTTTATGTGTGAAATATTAGGGTACAAACAGACCCATTGATCTTTCATATTATTGCCTATGCAGGATATATTGACTCATAAATACGACATGCCTTTACCCTCCCTTGAGTCATAGCCCCCATGATATTGACGTCTTTTGACACAATTCAGCTCCCTAATAGATGGTTCCGCACTTATATTCCCCCTGACTGCCCCTTCAAGGAAGCTTACCCCTACCAGATTAGGGTGGGCTCTTACCGTCCGGTTATGCCGACAATCAGCTGTTTTCCTGATCTCGTTCGAGATCACACCCTAGTGATGTTTCTTGAGGGATGAGTGCATCATATTCAGGACTTTTCAAGAATGTCCAGGTACGCCCCAGCACTCTTGACTCAAACGTGTACCGCGACGCTATGATCGAGTTTCTTCACTCCTTAGGAGAGAGCTTAGTACCTTAGTATTTCGACTAAGGAGTTTCTTCCCGATAGGCTTTCGTGTCTCCCCTATTCTCCATGACTCAGGTTCCAGGGAGGGTATGGCTTTCGCCCGAGTCATGCATTCTAGGTTTTCCCCAATAATGACGCGCATTAGGTCTTATTGTTGCCTCTTACTTTTACGCGAACTAGGGTGCACGCCACAATTGGATGCCTAGACTCCCTAATTAGAGGTTTTAATTTTTATTTTCTCCTATTGAGGTCTTATTAATGAGGTCTTATTGTTTCCTCATTCTTCTAATTGTATCTTTTATGAAATATTTGATTTTTGAAGAAATAAAGGTTTCATTTTCATTAATATCTTTGATTCGCACATTGTAGATTTTTTCTTTCTTCATTTATTCGCTTAGTATAAAGACTCCATATCTTTAAATAGTTTTGCTTGCCTTCTGTAGTTACTTTCTTAAAATGTGAGATTATTGCCGCATTGTCTAAGGATAATACTTCTTCAGGTACATTTGGTTCCATGGCTGGTTGACTTCTTCTTCCTCACCTTGTTTTTTTTCTTCTGTTAACTCATACATTCCATTCCCAATATCTTTCTTGACCGCGTATGATTCGTCCCATATATTCCTTCCTATAGCATTTCTCCCCTTCTTATAGTGCGGTATTACGCCCAGTACCAGTTCTCCTGGATGGAATTCATTTTGTTTGACGCTCTTGTTTTGGTTATGAACTGATGTGAAGGCTGCCGCCTTAGTGTAATTAAGATTTGTATCAGCCACACCTTTTTCTTTTTCTACACCCCTATTTTCTTTGTTCTTCAACAATTCCGCCCAGTATAAAAATGATTCATTTCCCCTCTCTTGGTCACTAGATCAAATATTAATATTTCTTTTCTTTCACCCTCCTTCCAATTTGTTCTTTTATTTGCACGTCCTTCAGTCTTCTCAACATCTATTCCATTACAGACTTTGGCTTCTGCGGAATCTCCTCTGATTATTCCTATGCCTTGAGGTAGTGGGAGTTTGATGCATTGGTGATAGGTAGAGGCAACTCCCAGAATGTTGTGTAGCCATGGTGTACCTATCAAGGCCATGGTGATATAGAGACTCTACGTCAACGGCGCTAAAGGTTATTTCTGTTGTTATTGTTTTAAGTGGGATTCGCATGGTAACTTCCCCTTTTGGATTATTAGCTGAACCGTTGAAGCCATAGATTTTGTAAGTTGAAGGAATAAGGTCTTCATCTTTTCCCCCCCATGGTCATATACGCGTGATAAAACAAAATATCTACTGAACTGCCAGAATTAATCAGTATCTTATTTATTGCCCATGCGTTCGCGTCATTATCTTCTTTTCCTTTCATTCTTTCTCTTGGTATGATTTTCAACATGACTACCAATGGGATTTCATGTAGTTCTCCTCCTCCTGGTACTTCTTCTGTCTTGAATGTGATTGGTTGTTTTTTCCAATCCTTGAGTTTCGACACCTTCGCCAAGTTAAATATCTATTTTCCATCATCATCTCTAACATATACTCGGCTTAATACGTTATCGTGAAAATCCTTTATGCTTTTGAATGAATGAATTATTGAATTGTGATAGACGCATTTATGTGTCTAATATATCTCAATTGTATATAGTGTTAGTGCTCGATTTTGTACTTATTTGGTTATTTTATTTATTTGTAGGTGTTTTTGGAAAAATAAGGTTTTGCGGCAAACTTGGCTAAAAATGTGGCATTTGGACCTTCGTAGATGACGTACCGGAAGCGCCCCAGAAGTGTACCGGAAGTACCCCAGAAATACCCCAGAGGAACCCCGAAAAAGTGTGCAAAACATCCCAGAAAAATTACTAAAGGCACCCAAGTTTTGGTTATTTCCACCACAAGAATTTTATTTCAACCCAATTGCTATTCGCACCCCTGAATTGGATAGGGGGACACCATCTTCAAAATTCAAATATTTGAAGTTGGCGGGAAAAATTGTTTCACGTCTGATAGTTTAGGGTTGATGATTTGGTGGGCTTCTAACGAGATTCAAAAGCTGATTCTCATGGGCTAAGCCTGTTTTGGAAATCCAATGTTGGTATAGGTGATAGAATCAATCGAATTGGGTTGTATCATGTGTAGCACGATTAAACAGGAAATAAGCTTTTCGAAGAAACAGGAAAAGAAGAAAGTTTCTCGGGACAATTTGGTTGGAAGTTACGTATAAGTTTGGAGAGGATATTGTGCTTGGATTCTTCCAGGATTGATTACCAAATTTAGAAGACGAGTAAAGAGATTTAACAGGAAAATCCCGTAACTTACGTGTGAAAAGAAGAAAAAAATATCAAGAGATTTTCTCGGGATTTATGGAAGTTGTTGGCTATATATAAGTTGTTATGAGTCCCAGAGAAGATATCAAGAGGGTTAGGGTCACTTGGAACGCAGAGAAACGAAGTTCAGAAAACATACCTGTTGTTGCTGCTCGAGGAGGAAGACGAAGAGGAAGAACGGAGTCGCAGAGTCAGTCATTCTTCAACAGTGTATACAGCAGAAACAAACTGTCGTTCTTCTACAGAATATCGAAAGTATCGTTTATAAACAACATCATCTGGTTTTTGTAACAGTGACGCTTTACAGCGTTGCGAATTTCTGTTTCATCTTATTTCTTTAATAAAAACACCTATTAAGCCATGAATAAATCTTTTGATCATGTTTTTGATATGAGGAGCTAAACCCCAATACTGGGATGATGAAGGAAGCCATTTTTCATGCATGTGGTAGTTATATTTAATTCTTTTATGACTACTTGCACTTTTATTAATTGTTTTATGACTTTTCTTAATTGGTTGTTATATCGTATGCTGATGTATGCTTGGTCTAAGTGCTTTTGATGCATCATGCTAGTGATTTAAAATCAATCTTCTAAAAATCTACCTTGGCAAGAATAAGGGTCAATATTATTAAAGCTATAATTGTTTGGAATAAATATATGAATCGTGTGAATGATTAATGGTGGAATCTTGAGTCCTGGTATCTCTTGATCTTGTGACATATTTTTTGTATATATCTCTATTTTTAAATCTTTACAAGTCCGAGCAACGAACTTTTACTTACCACATTAAAATATTACATCAAATTGCAATAGAGATTTTTAGCTTTCAATCCTAATTCAATTAGATATGTTTTCCTTCATGCCTTCATTCCTTGTCCTTGTCCTTTTAGTGGTGGTGGTAGGTTTTGCTGTTGTGTGGCTAACAAATGATTTAATTTTCCTTTATCAATCATCTTTAATATGATTATTTGAATATTTCGACAATTATTGGTGTTGTACCCATGAAATCGATGATATGCACAAAACTCGCTGCTTCTTCTTCCTGATGGTGGCTCTTTTACTAGATTTTGTGGTGCGGGTATTTCTTTCATTATGATCACTGCCTTCCATATCTAGTCTATTGCAGTATTCAAATGAGGCATCTTGATATCTTCGTATACTTTGTTGTTTCCACCTGGTCCTTGATGGTAATATCTTTTTTGTCCTCCATACCCTTCTACTTGGTTATCAAACCTGGGAATCTTGTTATTACCTGCAGAATTGTTACATTGTCTTTCTAGGTATTCTCTTTCACACATTTCTTGATCTCTACTGCTCATTGCTACTTGCTTTTGCTTATCTTCTTTTACGTCCTTTCCATGGCTTCCTTGCGAGGTGCTTCCAACAACATTTGTTGTTCTTGGTAATAAGCTTGCATTTCTTTCCTTTACGTTTGCAACCGCCATTGGGTACGATTCCATGTCTCTCTGTTTGTCTTCAATAGCATTGTACTCTTCTTGGTACTCACACAGCTCTGTCATTGTTATGGTATCTTTCATTCTGAAAATCTGAGTGTATAACAAATCTGTTGGGAAAAGCGAGTTAATGAAAGCTAATATGAAATTTCTTTCATCTACTCTTCCTACAATTTCGCTGCACATGGTTCTCCAGCGTGTTGATAAGTTGTGTAAGCTTTCATTGGTTCTCTTCCTGAAGTTGAATACCTTCTCTATCCTTGGTCGTAGCATGTTATTGCTAGCGTATTATCCCACGAAGATGCTTTGTAAGTTATGGAATGATCTGATGGTTCCTACCGGAAATCCTTTGACCCATTATAAAGCCTCCCTTGTGAAGCTCGAAGGGAAATACTTACATCGTACCTCATCATTTTCCTCCCACTATAACAGAGATCTGCTGTATGCTCTAATGTGTTGTATTGCACATGTATTCCCATCAAAGATGTTAGTAAATACAGGTAAAGTGCATTTAGATGGTACTACAGATAGTTGTATTTGTTTTGCGAATGATTTTTTTCCCGCTTCTTCAATTGCCTCATCTAATTGTCTCCTTCCTCCATCTCTTCTCGTTGTCATCATTACTCTTAATTCTGCTAGATCTCTTAGAATTGTTTCATTCATTAGTTGATTTTGCTGCATCGGTCTTTTCAATCTTGCTTTCCTTAATCTGTTTTCATGCCTATTTTGTCGTATTGCTTCCTGAATCTCTCGCTCTTCTGCGTCTTCTCTTCTTCTTCTGCGTCTTTCTCTTTCATTCCTTGCATGTACCTGAGCGTCATTATTCCTTTCTTCTTCTTCATGGTTGCGTTGGTTATGCAACATTTCTCTTTCATGGAGTATCATCCTTGCTTTCTATGCGTCATCTTCTTGTCTTTGGTCATCATGGGTGCGGTCATATTCTTCATGCCTCTCTTGCCGTTCATCCCTTTGATTTCCTAGTGCGCTGTTATTTTCTCCTTCTTGGACATATTTGTCGTCATTGGGTTGTTGCTCTCCCGGTAACGACCGCGCTCCTCCTGTATATTATCGCCTACATGGAAATGGTCAATAAAATTGTTATTTAAAAGTTGTTCATGTGCGTCATCTCTTCGATCAGATCTACTTTGCCTGGACGTGCTCCTACTTGTTCTTGATCTTGAGCTCGCACGCGTTTTCTTTGATGTGGTTCTTGACCTATGCTCTTGTAATCTGTGGTTTTCCTCTCTCAACTCATCATTCTGCTGTGTCAAGTTCGCGCGTGTCTCTTCTTATTTTTTCATCTATTGTTTGCCTGAGTTGCTCTATCATCATAATGTCTTCATTATCTCCTATTGGTCCTTCTTCCATGGTTCTTTGCCCGTCTTCCTCTGCTGTATTTGTATCTGTGATATGAACACTTACCTCGTCATAATTCCTGAGGTTGTTTTCCTCTTGCACCTGCTGGATCTGGGATCTAACTTGTCGATGTTGATTGTTTTTTTCGCCCATCCTTGATGATTAATCGATTTCGCCTCTTCTTTATCCTGTGATTCTCCTGCTCCTCCTAATTGGTGTCACGTTCTCTCCTGCATATTCTTGCCTCACCATCTATTGTTCCTGAAATAATATCTTCTTTTGACAAAGTAAAGGGTACCCTTCAAAGATCTGAGAAAGGTTATCAACAAAATTTGTCTCCTAAGATGTAAACTTTGATTTTGTTTAATAGATTTTGAGACTAAAAACTCCTAAAACTCCATGAACATGTCAATAAAACTCTCTTTTGAAGACGAAAAGAAAAAAATCTTAAAAGTCACACAAAATATTTCCACAGGCAGGTTCAATCCCTCTTATTCTCCCGAGCTGTATTCTAGCGCCAAAATGTTGTTGCAGGAAATCCTACAACCACGCCCTTGTGATAATCTATGAGATAAACGAAGAAATCAAAGTGAAATACTTAACATATTTTATTATAACTTAGAACAAATACAAAGATGATATGAGAAAACCCTAATTTGGGAAGTAAATAACTTTCTCTCTCCTAAATATCTTATCCTAACTCACCCAAAAAAATCTTTCTCTTTACAATGGTGGTTGGTCCCTTTTATAGGGTTTTCCATAGTGGAGGACAGCTAATAAAACCCTTATTTTCGTATTAGACGCGCGTTAATGACACACACTCACAATGGTGTTTTCCGCATGTCCTCTTTACTACCGCATAGCTCTTCATACTTTTAATGTGACTTGATGACATTATCCTGATGTGTTGTATGTGTTCGTGTTCGCTTAATAATAAAACGGTATTTACGCATGACTAATAGATATGTGGTTTTTTGTACCCACACTATTCATGAACTTCACATTTGGGCCATCACTGTTGGGAAGGTATCATTGTCACGTCATATCAAGGTGTCATATCAAGGTAACGCCCGATGCTGATGCAGATTTGGTGTTAGACAAAGTTATCAATCATATTAAGAGGGCTCACAATATTAGCCCTGTTGCTATCCTTTCTCCTAGTAACTCTCAAAACCACGGGGAATAATGAAAATATTTGGGATTATTGCAAAGTTCAAACAAGCGTTCTAATAATAGAATCTGAGATTTACGTGTTACTTGATAGTGGTAGTTTAGTCAAAAAAAGGAATTTAAGGAAAAAGTTGCCACTCTAATGTATAGCAAACCGCAGATGTAATCAGATCAAAAAAATCAATTCGGTGTAAAAGAAAGGAAATAAAAAACCTAGCGTTTTTAGGGGCCACCCAGAAGAAATTAGGGGTCAGTAATAAAATAAAATAAAATAGGGTCATCCAAACTTAAATTGAGTTCACCTCTTATCTTTCTATTCATAATGGCAAAATTGCCCTTCAATAATCGGAAATCAAACATGAATTCGGTAGTTACTGTACATTTAGTTATTGTTAGCAAAATTATTTGAAGTTTTTTTTTTTCGAATTTTGGTTCTATCTTAATTTGTAGATAAAAATCTATTTTACCTACCGATTATGGATGATGTTCTTGGATTTACACTAGCAGAAATATAATCGGTAGACAATAATCTACTTTACCTACCGATTATGGTTGATGTTCTTAAGAAACGAAGAACATCAACCATAATCGGTAGGTAATTGATCGTTATCTACCGATTAATCTTGATTCAAAAAATTTAATTTCTCTGTACTAAAAGTTACGCACAATCGGTAAATAATGAACACCATTAACTACCGATTATGAAAGTAGAAAATTTCGAAATTCTATTAAGTTTTGAAAATTTGAATTTGGGGACATGAACAAATCGCTAGATAATAAGCATCACTTATGAACACAGTTTACTACCGATTATGGTAGTACTAAAATTCAGAAATTGAGTATATTTGGAGGTTAAAGTAACACAAGTTACTACCGATTATGGTAGTACCAAAGTTCGAAAATTTAAGGATTTTGGCAAAATCACATTTTGGTGTCAATATACGTTCGGAACTTAAATTTACTACCGATTATGGTAGTGCTAAAATTCGAAAATTGTATACATTCAGAGGTTAAAGTAACACACTTTACTACCGATTATAGTAGTATCAAAGTTCGAAAATTTTAGGATTTTGGAAAAATCTCATTTTGGGTCAGATATACATTCAGAAGTTAAATTTACTACCGATTATGGTAGTGCTAAAATTCGAAAATTGAATACATTTGGAGGTTAAAGTAACACACTTTACTACCGATTATGGTAGTACCAAAGTTCGAAAATTTTAGGATTTTGGCAAAATCTCATTTTGGGGCCAATATACATTCGAGATTTAAATTTACTAACGATTATGGTAGTGCTAAAATTCGAAAAGTGAATACATTCGGAGGTTAAAGTAACGCACTTTGCTACCGATTATGGTAGTACGAAAGTTCGAAAATTTTAGGATTTGGCAAAATCTCATTTTGGGACCAATATACATTCGGAAGTTAAATTTACTACCGAATATGGTAGTGCTAAATTCGAAAATTGAATACATTCGGATGTTAAAGTAACACACTTTACTACCGATTGTAGTTAAACTGCCGATTATAGAATTAACTACCGATTATTGAAGGACAATTTTCCATTACGAAAAAAAGGATAAAAGGTGAACCTAATTTAGATTTCGGTGATTCTATTTTATTTTATTTTATTTTATTGTTGGTCCCTAATTCTTTTTGGGTGGCCCTTATTATAAAGGCTAGGATAAAAAAGAAGAGACTACTTAAAATATAAACTTATTTATACATCATATTTGGGTATATTATATTGCAAAGAGCAAACAAGTGATCTTCCTGTAGAGGGTTTTCATCCACCTTGAGGAAAAACACAGGTACAGTACGGTACCCCGTTGCCAGTCACGCTGCACTCAGCAGCGCAAACAACGCCTTGGATGCTTCCACATAGCTGGTCACACACTTCGCAAGAGGCAGTAATATATAGTTCTCTCGTCGTCCCTCCTCCGACACAATCGAGTGGTCCGGCAATGCAATTCACTTCACTGTATATGCGTATGATCGTGAAATCTATTAGTAATTATAATAAACGAAGCCAAAAAAATATAAAAAATATTAAGAGAAAAGGGAATATGCAAGGATTACTTGATTCCTCAGGGTTACCAATCTTCTATATTAAACAAAACAATCTTGCCCCAGGATTGGTAAACCATCGGGGAATCTAGTATTTATTTCCTGTACAGTTCAATTTCCGGAAAGAAATATTATGAAATGACTGCTAACCTGGAAAAGCTCAAAATCGTTGCAACGAGCAAGAAACTAACAAACAACGGTGAAACAAGACTTTTTCCCATGATTTTCTTTTTCTTTCTAATGTTATATGATTTGTAATGCTGTTTTAATTTGTGAGGATTAAGAGCATTGCGGAACATCAATTTATAGCATCGTATGATACTTTTTTAAAGAAAAAGAATTGCCCAACTTGGTATAATAGTGACAGGTCTAGACTTTACGCATCCAATCGCTAAGGTGTTTGTTGTATAAAATGAAATATTCTAGTATGACAGAATTTTCTCGAATGAGCCTTTGATCGGTTCAAGAGATACTTGCGTATCTGTTGTTCTGATCTTGTTATAGACATGACTTCACTGGAGTATGATTTTTTTGACCGTTTAAAGATTTCTAACTTGGTACTAGAATATGTAATTTATATCGATTAATTTGACCACACTTTTACTTCGCGTCACCCTATTTATCGTCCACGTGTTAGACCCAAGTACGCTATACGTGAGGATGCATGCTGGGATTATTAATCCCACATTGTTTGGGTTATCTAACATCCTTTAGTTTATAATCCATAAGACCTCTGCACTCATCGTCATTAGATTTTGAGCACGTATGATTTGTAATGTTAGTTTGAATCTTGATTTGTGCTAACATCAATTTTTGCCATAGCATCATATGATATTATCTTAAAGAAGAATAATAACCAACTTGGATCCATTAGCATCATATGATATTATCTTAAAGAAAAATAATAACCAACTTGGATCCAAAAATGAATTGTTTAGGGGTCATGCATCCAATAAGCAAAGAGGTTGTTTGTTGTATACAAAGAAATGAATATTGGACTTTCAAGACTTCTGTAAATGAGCCTTTGATCGGTTCAAGAGTTGTTTGCATATATCTGTCGTTGTGATCGTCATGGATCTTATTTGATTTTGTTTCTCTCTTTCATGGCAATTAGTGAATTACTCCATAGGAGATTGTCAATTACTCCACTCTTTAACTCACCAAATCAGTTGTTTAGTCTATAAGTGGGAAAGGGATCGTGAAAACGTACACGATATACATACGGCATAATCAAATGAAATGAAATGAAATTTATTTATTTGACATCCTACGACTTGATCAGAGTAAGTCACGGTTAGGTTGGAGTGACATAATGTAAAATTGACAATATCATATTTCTAATACTGTTGTTATTAATTAAAAAAATATCCTGAGATTGTGAACAAAAAGGATATCGAAGTTATTCTTGCTGGACAAGTACCATGAGATGACAAGAACGTATATCCGTATATGTATGTACATACAGGTTGTTTCTAGGAGAAAGGAGTTTTCTTCCGCATACCCTTGTTGTTCGTCAGCTTGGGGATATTTTGTTTTTTATCAATAGAAAATTTGGTGCTCTTAAGTTACGAACCTAGTCACTAGCATCATCATGTAATGATTTTACCTATATATTACAGTGACATATGCCTAGGTTTAAATCGTAACTTTGCATGCATATTCAGTTTAGTTATGTTTACAATGATTCAGTTTAGTTGGAGCAGCCCACAACACAAAAGGTTATATATGCGTGGGTGGTCTTTTGTTGGTCCATGAGTTCCCCTAGATAGGCTGATAGAGTTATTGCAGTTCTTATTTACTTTCTGGAAGCAATAAAACCTTCAGTATTTTAGAGAATATAACAAGTGACATGGAAGATTTGATAATTCAAGTTTGTCGGTCTCTTGTTTCAAATTCTACTACCAAATTCTAATTATTTTTCCCCTTCTGCAAACGGTTGGTGGTAGTCGGGATGTATTCCTCTCGATTAGTCTTATTTCAAAATACTTAATAATTAAGTTTGTAAGTTTCTTGTGTTTGTTTGTTTTGATCTAGCTAGCTAGCTGGAGAACGAAACTGACATTTAGCGAGTCAAAATTGAGATATTTTTTTGTTGAATACTTTATCGTTCATCAGCCCTTCCCTGGAAAGATTTGTGAGTGGAAAAGGAATCAATCTGACCAGTTGATGGTATGTCTGGATGTGGCAAATTCCCATGAATCTACTTACTTTTGGAAACACACATAAATCCTATGATTTGTGGCACATCATATCACTCTAAAATTTAAGCACGGCATGGCATAACAGAGCAACACAGCACAAATTTTTTGCTTTATGTTGTGCCAAGTTAATCTGCATATGAATGTATACACATATATGCACGATGCAGTGCGCAATATAATTATGAATTTGCACAAAGAAAGAAAAAAAGTTAAAATAAGGTTTTATTCATATATATTAATTGGGAGTGCATATAAGCGATCGCAATATATTAATTGAGAGTGCATATTACTTAAAAAAAATACTTAAAATAAGGTTTAGAACAACCCCTTTAAGAGATTTAATCACCCATTGGAAAGTAATTATAGACTGTTTGTAATACTGTAAGGTCAAAATGGGGTCTTTCTGACCTTGATACATTTTTCTTTCAATACATTCTTAACCTCCTTTCAAAAAAAGAAAAAAGCCATCTCATTGTAGAGTTACCATTTAGTAGCTTATTTATAATTGTTGAAGACATCAAGGTTCAGTTTATAATAAGCACAGGTTCAGAACGTGTCTTCAACAACATTCAATTTATGGATAAGCACAGGTACAGAAGGCAACTCCCTCGGGAGTCCAGTCGCATTCACCGCATTTGATTCCTTGAATGGATGCACATAACCCCGGGCAGTCATCACAGGGGGCAGTAATATAAAGTCGCGGCCCAGAACAATTGAGATCACCATTCACTTCACTGTTTATGCATATGATCGTGAAAATTAATATTTGTTAGAATAAATCGCAAGCAAAAAAAAATAAACATACAGAATATGAAGAGAAAACAAATAATACTAGTACGAGATAACTACTAACCCGGGAAGGTTCATAACCATTGCAACAAGCAAGAAACTGAAAAAAGATTTTTGCCCATGATATGTTTTTCTTCTTTCTAATATGCTATGCTTTGTAAATGCTAGTTTGATTTGTGTGGATTTAGAGCATAAACTAACATCAATTTATAGGATGATATGATATTATTTTTAAGAAAACTAATGACCTTAATTGGTTCCAGAAATGAATTGTTTAGATTTTATGCGTCCAATAAGTAAAGAGGTTGCTTGTTGTATACGATGAAATATATATTGGACTTTTAAGACTTCTGTAAATGAGCCTTCGATTATTTCGAGAGTTGCTTGCATATGTATTGTTTCCATCGTCAATTCGTCATGTATATCGTCTGATTTTTCTCCCTCTTTCTCTGAAATATCAAGGGCCAAGGCTGCTACAGCAATTACTAAAGTCCACGAGGGATTATATCAGGATAAATCAAAAATGACGCTTTAATCATATTGGATTTGGCAGCCTTAGGAGTTTGTCATATGGTAATTCCTCGTAACAGCCTTGCAAAATTCTTAGGCTCTGGTCGTAGAGGATTGTTGTTATTAAGAAGGAAAACCTGTGGTGATGACAACAAGCTGAGAATATATAGAATTTTAGTGATGGTCTGGTAGAAAAGAAATAGGGTTTTTGAGTTTTCCCTTACATAGACAAGTTAGTGATCTGTCTTTGTCTTTTTAAACAAGTCTCCAAATATGTATAACACTAGTCCAAAAGGGGTTAGAAATGACACTTTTAAATAACGGATTAATCACGTAAATACGGTTTTAAATATAAATATTGTAAGCCCAACATCTAATAGAAATAAAACTTCATTCTTGAACGTGGTAATTTACAAGATGGGAGATTTAGCGTTCAACTATTAAATTACGGAATAAGTCCGACAAAATATTTAGGTCTTTCTACGCCCATCACTAGTCTTTTATTATGCGCCCAGAAGCCAAGTATGAAAAACTGGTTAACCACCGGCTAACTTGCCAAAAAAGAAACGAAAAAAAATTGGTTTGGAGATGTATCCAACCTTGTCCTTATTACCCGGATAATCTCTTTCATTTGGCCTTCATTTTTATTTTATCAAAAACATTGAAAACCCTAGCCGTTTCTCTCAAAGAAAAATCCTTCCAGCAACCATGATACCGTCTCAAGCTTAGAATCATTATATTCAATCTGTATCCATTTTCTTCGATCTGTAGCATACTAAACGATCGAGATTCTTTTCTTCTCTTGCACACAGCTTGCTTCACTCACAATGTCGATCTCGTTTCTGTAATGTTGTATTCTCTTTTTATGGTTTTGTTATGCATTCATTAGCACTAAGAAGATGAAGATTTTGGATAATTTTACATGTTAAGAATCCTAGCTACCACTGATTAGAGTGTCGGTCAGATTCTAGTGACAAGGTCCATTTCAATTTCGATTGTTAGGGTTTTTACTTCGATTCTTCAATTTCTAGTGACAACATCCATCTCAATTTTAGTTGTTAGGGTATATACTTCAATTCTTTAAATTGGGTAATAGTCGGTTTCCGGAAATTGGGAGGGTTTATGTTTTTGTTTGCTGGCTCGAACGCATGGGCTAGGTTGTTCGTCGATTATTAGTAGGGTGATTACTGAGGTATGTGCTTTACTCGATCATGCTCTGCCCGGAGTTTATACCGTTTTCAAGAAAAACTTGATGATGGTGATTGTAAACAGTAGTGTTAGAGTTTGAGTTGAGATTGTAGTGATGTTGAAAATTGTAGTTCCGATATGGGTTTGTAAGATTATTTTTCCTTGTTTCTGATAGTTATCACTTGCAGTACTATGAAAGTTGAAGTTGGTATAGGTATGTTCATGTTGACTTATATGTTTGTTGCTGCTGGTTTTATGATGCCGATGATAGTTATAAATATTATTTCTTTGATGGTGATAATGATCAGTTGAGTTTGAATTCAAGTTTCGTATAAAATCTTTGAGTTTTGGTCCTGCAGCTTCATCTCCTTATGTCGTTGATGTAGACATTGCATATTTTGTTGCTGCAAGTTGTGTGCATATTTTTAGAGTGAAAAAGGGAAAATTATGAAAAATAAGAGTTGCAAAATTTATAAGCTTTTGTTTGTTTTTTATTCTCTGTTTTTGGTCTTTCCCACTATCTTCTAAGAATAAAAACCAATGAAATGAGAATATGGTTTATAGAATGTTACTCCTTATTGGAATCTTTATAGATGATCATATTGCAATATCACAGTTCTTTATAATCCTTGCTAGATGGTCGAACTTCCTCCGTGCTTGTTCTGTCTTCTCCTCGGGCTCAGTTCAACTTCACTGGTCTTGGTGGCCCCTTCCTCAAAATAGTGCAACATCAAAGTGGTTTACAACATGCTTCAAAAAAAAAAAGTGGTTTACAACAAGTAAGGGATTGCACGTTGCTGCACTAAGTGGAATAATGGCTGTTGATGTCATCGTAACTTAGGAAGGTGTTCCAACTGTCAACCAATCTATTGTTGTTGCCTGAGAGGTCAATGACTTCAGGTAGCTGCTAAGACAAGTATAACATGCTGGTGTCCCACCATCACTAAATCCTCCTCGTTGGACAAGGTTTGTGCCTTGGCAGTATATTTATTAATGCTTGAGAAGAAGTTAGTTCATCCTCAACTACATAAGGTTTGTAATGTTAATTTTGTAGTTCAAACTTCTTTCGTTTCCTTTTTTCTGAAAAATTTAAAGTATGTAAAGCTGTATAATTATCTGTATATTTGATCCCCTGGTTCAGTCTATGCTTCTGTAGCCACTATTTCTTAATAGAAAAAATGATGATTTACTTTCACTCTGCAATATTCTCTAAAGATAGTTGCAAGTCAAATATATCCAGCAGAAAGCAGAGACGAATCATGATTTCAACAACTTAAACTGAAGATGCTCGACTCCCAAGTATATATGCATCTTGAAAATGCTCATTGTTTCTGATAATTAAGTAGAGCCATTCTGAGATCTTGCTAGGATTAAATTCACTCCACTGCAATCTTCTTGCATAGCTCATTAAGTAGTTTAGATACAATTTAATTTGTATTTCATCTGTACATATTATGATTTTAATATATGCGAATGTGTCAAGTATTGGTTTCTATGTAATTGATTCACATTAAGAAGTCTTTAAAAGTGACTTGGAATCTTGTTATACAGGATATTAGGAACCCCATACCTTTATATATCTATTGTGGTTTTAAAGAACTTCAGGAAAAGAGTAGATGCAAGTTTTTATGTTGATTTTAGAAAGGGAGATCCAGAAAGCAATGATGATTATGACGAGTTGAATGATGGAACTACGGAAAATTCGACAGAGATGAAGTACTTGGACATGTTTCAGTAGGTGGCCAAAAACTTAGATAAATTGAATTCAGCACTAATGTTATTTTAGATGTAATTTCAGGTTGTTAATGTAGGATGAATTTATCCCTTTTTGTATATGTGAGTTTGGCCTCTTAATGTAAACTTGAATTCGTATCTTAAATTAACTAAACGTATATTCACTTTTAAATGAATTCGCATTTTTTTTTCATTTTTACAGATTTAGATGATTCATTGGTCTAGTTTCAGATCCAAATTTCAAGTTTAGCTGAATATGAGTCTCGCCGGAAGAAATCCAAGAAAATGGCGTACATTTTTATTTGTAATAATAATAATTTTAATTAATCGAATTTTATTTGTAATTAAAATTGATTTAAATGAAAATATTATTTTTTGTGATAAACATTAAGTGTTATTCTACTACACATATAATAACTGTGATACTTAATAATAGATTATGTAGGTGACATTAATTCACAAATTTTATTTGTCATACTTAATAATGATAGTTGTTTGTCATTTATAAAGAGTCACACCAAATAAATAACGATTCGACAGATGAAAATCATGATAAATTATATTTTATAACTGGTCGAAAACAGAGACACTTTGGTTGAACTTTTGGACAACTTGATTCAAACTTACCTCCAATTTGTCGTCAAGCTTGAGATACTACACTTAGGTTTCTTTCTTGCATTATTAGTAGTGTATATTATGATTGGTTTCCTTTCCTAGTTCTATAGTGGTTTCCTAGTTTTGTAATCGGTTTCCTAGTTTAGTTGATTTTCAGTTTCCTAGTTTAGTTGATTTTCTTTTCTTAGTCCTGATGCTTTCTAGTATTATTCACAAAGACATCCTGCACATTGTTATTTGATTGGTCTAGTTATTGTTACATTATTCTCTAGTTTTTGCCAAATACATCCGCTACACCTGTATATATCATGGGATATCTTCCAGCGGAAATTCAATTAGATATTTTGCCATATATTCCTCTTGAGTCCGTCCTAGAATGCAACCTTGTATCAAAAACTTGGAATACTCATCTTTCTCATAGAAAGACTGCAAGTGGTCTCCTTATTTGTAGATACAACAATTCCATTTAGAGTCCAGATATTGAATTAAGCTTTGGATACTATGATGAAATTCTTAGTCTTATATGAGTTAAAGATCGTATAATGATTGTTTATTCAAAAAACATAGAAAGATCAAAGTCGGATCTCCTCGTGTTATTAAGGTAATTGGTTCTTACAACGGCTTGGCTTGTTTATTATTCGTACAAGATGAAGGAGCACCCATTGTTCATATCTTTAATCCCTTCACCGGAGAAAGCTTTGACCTGCCAATAATATACAACACATATGACTACACGTACACGGTCATGGGATTTGGTTACAATGCTTCTAATAACAATTACAAGGTTGTTAGAATTCAGTCCCCCGGCGGTATCCAGAAGGACCGGAACAAAGGATTGGTTCAAATATATACTCTTGGTGGTGAAAGCAGTGGCTGGAGAAATATCGGAGAAATTAGCTGTATATTGGAGTCTAACAGTATCCTTTGGAATGGATCCATTTATTGGTTGGCATGGGACAGCAACCAGTGGAAGATTGCCGGATTTGATTTGGCAGACGAAGAGTTCCGATATCTCCCAACACCAACTTTAGGACATAGTTTTTTTAGTTGGTCGCAACTTACACTATTGGGTGGGTATCTGAGCATTTTTAATATTGATGGAATTTATGAGCGCACGTACATATGGTCGTTTAAAAAGAAGCAGAATGATGATCTCTCTGTCGAGGGAGGAGGGCTATAATCCATCTTGGGATTGGATTTTGGAGTTCAGTATGCCATTTTTTTCCTATTGATGTGGATGATGATGATTATTTCGAGGACACTCCAAAGCAGGATAGGTATGAGCCCATTGGTCTTACAGAAAACAATGAAGTTTTCTTATGGTACAAGAAGAGAAGGTCTGCGGGAGGATGTAAGCCAATTATTCTTTGTCGCTATATCCCCAAAACTGACTCATTAATCAAGGTTATGCATTGGGGCCGTAGGGACTTCACTGCATTCCCACACGTGAATAGCTTTACTTCATTAAAAGATATGGGAGTAGATTCAAAGACAATTGAATTTGCAGCAGAATGTGGATCATCACCGAGAAGCGATTGCATGGAGGCTACTAGATGTGCAGAGAACATGTTGCAAATTTAACTGGAGCCTGGAGGCTACCGGAACACTGAGATTATTGGCTTGCTAGGATTCTCTTTCTTTCTCTTCTCATAAAATATGTGTTTCGTTAGCTGTTCTTTAATTTGGTAATACAATGTTGGAACGGGAATATGCACCTAGAAATTTAAACTTAAACACTAGTATTTATGTCGGAACTTCTGTGCTTCAATGGAATGAAATACAAGTACAAAATTATTGTAACGCTAATTTTAAACCTTTCCAATCATTTTGACAAATATTCTGCCCCTTCCCAAACAATTGGCAACTTCGACCCTTCCCAAACAATTTGCAACTATAATAGGCAGATGTAGAGCCATCCAGTGTAAGAGTGTAAACTTGCATCCGCTGCCCAGCAAACTTCAAAGCAAAAATTAGGCCCAATAACAAATATTAATATATTTAAAAGACAATTTGCTTCTTAATTTGCACCCCCTAAAAAAAAAAACTTACCCCGGGCCAAATTTTTGTACCTCAAACCTAGAAATTTTGGCTCCGCCTTTTATAATAGGTCAATGAAATATTTTGTTCAGGATACAATGGAGACATTTATAACTTAATTGGATTTAAGTTTATGCACCATTGAGCTAACCAAGAAGACATGGTGAAAGAATAACACAAAAATTTTGAAGCCCTAACAACGTAATCAGATTCAAGGTTATACACCCTTGATCCAACCAAGAACGCACAATAAAATAAAAACACAAAAAACATACTTACAAGGAATTAATGTCTATCGGAGATGCGTTAAACATTTTCGCATGTGCATTGGTTCAGCCTTAAACCTTTCTGTTTAGTCAAATGCCTGACTGAATCTGTTTTATCGGACTCGGCTATCTGACTGAGTCGAATCGTAGTGACTCACCGTTTTTCCATGAGTTAGACCTTTGACTAGATATTGACCCAGTTGACCTGACTTGACAGAGTTAACCCTTTGACCGTAGAGTTGGCTTTGACCTGGACCTACATATTGACTGTTAGTTAGCCTTTGATAGTTAATGACCGTTAGTTAACTCAGATGGACTAGACCTTAGTTAATGGGCCAGTTTGATGGACTTGGGTTTATAGCCAGTTTTCCTAATGAGTTGAACCCGTGTGGTATGAATTAACCTTTGGTTCCTTTTACAAAGTTGTAGATACTCATAAGACTTAACACATGGATTATAGAACCAACCAAATTCAATTAGTAAACATCAACTATGCTTAAGTTAGAGAATGAAAATATGCAAAGTCATAAAATGGGATGAGAACCATTAGATAGACTTGTATGATTCTTGTGCGAGCCATTTTGGCTAAATTCTTAGAGTTCTTGTATGATTCAGAGTTAATCTATATTAACAACGATCCTTCAAATCTTCTATAAGCTTTTTAAATCTTGTCTCTTGGAAATGATCATCTTGATGTAGTAACAGTTGTAGCGGTCCATAACACTTTCGTTAAAATTTGGGAAACTTCATATAAACTTACCTCCAAATTGTTTGTCAAGATTGAGAAACTACACTTTGCTGGTTTCGATCTTGCATTATCGGTTGAGTATGTTATGATTGGTTTCCCTTCGAGAAATTGGGTCAATTGCCCAAATATTCTTAAAACATGGTTCTAATGGACGAGTAAAAAATAGTATGGGTGAAATGGACACCAAAAAATAACAAGAATAAATCTGGATTCATCCTGGCTTAAACTTAAAAAGTAGCGAGGGTGAAACTGGATGCATCCTGATGTAAATTAAAAATAAGAAAAGTATTTGAAAATGAGTAGGATGAAACTGTTTACATCCTGACTATTTTTACATTCTCGTCAATTTAAACAGTATCAAATTTTACATGTCTCTTCCACCCAGGAATTATCGTTATTGGGTTAATCGACCAATTTTGTGTTCCCTTCCTAGTTCTATAATTGGTTTCCTAGTTGAGTTAATTTCAAATTCTTAGTCCTTATGCTTAATTTCAGAATTATGGAAGCTTATATAAGGTCTAGTATTATTCACGAAGACATAATACCTAGTTATATTACTCTCTATTATTCTCTAATTTTTGCAAAATTCATACGCTTGCATCCGCTACACTAGCTAGTACATGTGGGAATATGATCAAAAATTCTGTCATATGTTCCTCGTCAGCCGTCCCAGAATGTAAACTTATATTGGAATACTCTTCTTTCTTATAGAAAATCTGCATGTGTTCTCGTTAAGATAAAAAGATTCATAGATCACGAAATGTAGTTCTTGATTAAAACATTTTACCATTTACGTGGTATTTCAGTACTGCACTTTGCTCATTTGGGCAATTACTTCTTTCTTCGGAAACTCTAAATTGACCATGGTAGGGATCCTGTGGTATGTCCCGACTCTCGTATAGAGACGGGACCCATATAAATAATACACACAGTTTGTTAGTCTATGGTTATGTGGTGTTTCCCTACCTTCGGCAACATTCCCATTATTATTATTTTAATGAATATAAAATTAAGAATATTATTATAAGAAACTAGTTGGAAGCGTAACAAGCTAAGCTCCAATAACGAATTACTACATTAATGGGACAGATTGCCGTACTAGCCTACCAGCGAGATTCGTGGGAAACCCAGCCAAGGGAGCCGAACCAGATAGGAAGGCTGAGAAAAATAATCAAAATCATTTTTTATTTTTTTAATATCATGTAACATTTTATTTCATGGAAAAATAGAGGTTAGACGGATGTGTACAAGATAATGAAGAACATCAAATAAGGATGCAAATGACGAATAAATCCCGAAGAGAAAGAGCGATGAACTGCAGTAGTATCCAATTTTTGTAGGGAGAACGAAGGATGGTACAACCCGGAATAAAATCCGACCATTTAAGATAGTTGTCTTCTTCAAGAAGAGATGCTTCTGAAATTGAGAAGTAATTTTCTTTAACCATTGTTTTAGATGAACCCGGATGCCCTAAATCTCTTGGATTGAAGGTGAAATCACAGCGCCACCGAGTTGAATCATTGATGTTCTTTAATAACCCAAAATAGCAAACCACATGCCAATCAAAATTCCTAGAAATAGTCACCTTAGAACTGGAGATAAAATCACCATAAAGATGAAGACAAAATTACACAAAAGCGAAGATATAATCGCTCCAAAGGCGAAGAAAATGTCAACGATATCAAAATGAATCCAAAATTAAAATACTACACTAAAAACCAATACTAATGAAAATAAAACAAATTCTTTGTTCAGATCCAGTTCGTTTTTTTGAACTAGATATGAACAAAGAGATGGAGGCTACTTGAAGAGTTTTTCCTGGGTTTTTTTTCCAAGAAAGGAGAGGAGAAAAGATGAGGGAGGTTGCATAATCAAAATACATTTCAATCAATCTAGAAAAATAATTACATACTATCCCCGTTTCTTAAAAAACGTTACTTACACCAAATTGAAAAAAAATGAGAATACTAGCTTTTCCTAAAACGGAGGGAATAATTGTTTACAAGTAAAATAATAAATAAAATACAAGTAAATCAGAAACTGAATAGAAAGATTTTGAATGCCGGGATGAGAGAGGACGAAGTACGCATACATAATCTTGTTCTTTCATAGGGAATTGAGGAAAAGAAAAATGATAAACTGGGTAATCAGTATCCACCTGGTGGAGCATCATCCCCTATATCAGATTGATGATTACAAACTCCCCCTAAGATACCACCGCAAGAAAAGCCGTCGCAGCAATGATGGAGCAAGCCGCAGCTCTCTCCCTCATTATAGCACACACCGTACCAGATAGAAGCACCCACACTATAAGCCAAAAAGAAAGCATGGAAACCAAGAATAAACTCGTAGTCTTTTTGCTCTCCATCGTTTTTCTACTGAAAGTTTGCAGTCTTGTGTTTCTTGCTCGAATATTTGTACAAATGGAGTTTGATGTCTTCATGCTTTTATAGATAGATGAGTCGGTGCAAAGCAGCGATTTGTGAAGTCAATGAATGAACAGAAAATGGATCATTTGTCAAAATATTTTTAAAATATAGTTTTAATGGACCAGTAAAAATTAATATAAGTGAAATGGACACGAAAAAAATAGCAAAAATGAAACTGAAAACATCATGGCTTAAACTTAAAAACGGACTAGGATGAAACTGGATATATCCCGATATAAATTAAAAATAAGAAAGAGTATTTTAAAATGGGTAGGATAAAATTGTTCACATCCTAATTATTTTTACATTCTCGTTCATTTAAACAGTATTAAATTTTACATATCTTTTTCACCTATAAATTATTATTATTGGGTCAATTGATCAATTTTGTGATGAACGAACTATCAATAAATTAATGAAAATGAATTATTACACTTATTTAAAAAATTTCCAATACATTTTTTAAATTTTAGTAGGCAGTGGAAATTATATATTACTTTTAATTTTAAATAATTTGCTTAGGTAGTGGGAATTTTAGTATATAATAAAGGAATATAATGAAAACGATCTATACCAAAAGGAAATTATTAAGAATTTTTCCGAGAGAAAATAAAAGATACAACCCATTAAACATGCATCTCATTAATAAAGGAGTTGTCCAAATTATCATTGGATATTTTCTAAGAATTTTTCGGAAAATTTCCACAGTAAGTCTGGTAACACCTGAATAAAATGAAAAATTAAGATAGCGCAAATAAAATCAAAGTTAAGTGTCTTATAGACATCACTAAATAGCATTGATGTCCTATCTAGCATTGTTCTGGTATTAACTTTGAAGGTTGGTGCTAAACGGAACATTTTTGACGGCAAGAAGCATCTTCGCGGCAGATATCATGTACCCATTCTTCTCTAATTTCTAATAATAAAATCCAAGTCAACTCGATCTTGTCTAGCGATTGTATCATCCAAGTTGTCATTAGCTACGTCTTGGTGTTGTAAAGTCTACACAATACCATGTTTGTCAGGTAGCGTTTGCTTTGAAGCTTCCTCGAACATACTTCAGGTATAAGTGGGTCCCGTCCCGGCTAATTAAGTGGTGTCTAGTAGGTTGGATTTACAGCGAATCCATTGACCGAATAGGTGCCGGATCATGAGATTTGTCCCGAATAGGACAAGATGATGGGATCCATTTTTACCTTTCACCAACCGAACGATAAAGAGGTTGGCAAAGGAGCGTTAGATTTTTATCCGGAATATCTCCGGAAACAGTATAGTCAAAGGAAAATCTTACAAAACAATGGTATTGCCATAAACTATTAAGAGAATGGTCATATTTCGAATATTTAAAGAGTTAAGTGGTGACTCATAATTAAATATATTAATGAAATTATTTACGTACCTTCAGAGACGGAGCAGGGTTTTAGAAAATGGATGGGCAAGTTACCGATCAATGCATATTTTGAGGGGTGCAAATGGGATAAAATGCCTAAAATTTGACTTAAATGATCATAATTGGGCTTGGGAGCTGGTTGGGCTGGGTGGGCAATTGCACACCATCCCTTCGGATGTGGCTCCGCCCCTATATATCCTTCCTATTTATCCACCCATACATAATTTTAAATTATGTCTTCATTACAGTTTTTTTGACGGTGGTGCTATTTGTAGGTGGCGGTGTCGCTGCTTACGTATCATTGCATCACATTCAGGATCGGTAGAACTCATTCAGGATTGTTACACCGCATTCACCCAAAGGATTTCTCGCTTCACCTATAAGGTTTAGCGAAGATTCTTAATCTTCCACCACCACCACCGGTTCATTACCACCACATCAACCAATTAGTTAAATGAGGAGGGAATTTTGGAAAAAGTTAACACCGTTTTATTCAAAATTGTTAAATCGGATAGAAGTATTACCATTTTGTAACCGAAATACTAAAGTATGATCATTTTTTGAACGAATTACAAAAAAAATGATCATTCTGTAGTTGGCCCTTAATAAAGTAGAAGGAAGAAATGTGTTTTATTGAACTCTCAAGCTCTTTGCTCATCTGGTAAACCCTAATTTTATTAAAGTAGGAAAAAGAAAGGGGTTTAAGATAAACAAAATTTTTTTAGCTATAACTCATCTGATCTTTGTCGATGATTGCCTAACTTTCACTAAGGCCACTACCTCTCAGAGCTCAAACCTCCTAAAAGTTCTCAAGAATTATGGTAACTCATCGTGCCAAATGATTAATTTTTTTAAATCTGGAATTTTTTTCACACCCCACATTAGTAACAATTTTGGCAAATCCATAATTGATATTCTTAAGGTGAATAAAATTAAACTAGATGAAAAACATCTAGGAGGCCCCCTATTCATGAATAAATCAAAAATTGCTTGCTTTGATAATTTGCTAGATAAGATGAGTGGTCGTCTAAAAGGTTGGAAAGGTAAATCTGTTACTCCTCTTCGTAGGGAAATTTTAGTTAAATATGTTCTCGAAGCCTTACCTGTTTATAACATGTCTACTTTCATCTTTCTTAAGAAAATTACTAAGAAATCTACGAGCATAATTAGAGATTTCTGATGGGATAAATCGGATGAACCTAGTGAATCTAAAGGAGTCTATATGAAAAAATGGACTAAACTAAACGTCAGTAAAGAAAAAAGGGGAAATTGATTAAGAGATCTTAATAAAATGAATCTTGCTTTGATTGCTAAGAATCCTTGGAGGTTGTTTCACCATCCCAACTCGATTTATACTAAAACTATGAAAGGAAAGTATTTTCCTCACACCAATTCTTTTCATGCTAGTTGTTACGATCGCGCCTCTTAGACTTGGAAGGGGATTCACACTGGATTGACGTTAGTTAAAGACTAAATCATCTGGGAAATAGGTAAAAGACAATTTTCCAAGTGTTGGACGTTTAATCTTTTCAGAACAATCGTTAGTTATGCTACAACATTAATTAGCAGCCCAATACTTTAACTAAAATCGAATTTTAAAATGCTAATTTCATTGTTTAATAATGGTAAACTTAGCAGGTGATACGGGTGGTTTGGGTTCAAAACTCGTCAAAATCAAATTCTTTATACATGGATTCCAAATTCTGAATCGTGGACTCCGCTGACTTCGGGGATTGGTGTCAGGCCTTTGACCTGAATTACTGAAAACATATTGACAGAGTGCAAACAATAAAAGTTACAGTAACACAGTTTAACCCAATCAGCTTTTCTGGGCTTCTAACCATTGCTTGGGTGTGTAGTGTATGGCATTTACTGTTAACTTTTGGAGTGAAATCAGCTGTTTTACAGGAAGCTTTGCCATTTTCCTGCACAGAAGAATCTCCAGATGTGTAAGTTTTTCCAATGCTCCATTTTCCACTATCCACTGCTCTAATTTCTCCAAAGAAGCAAGTCTCAAGGTTTGAAGACTGACAAAACCACCTTCTGAACAAACCATTTTCTCTCCAACATAAGATCTAAATCCCAAATGTAAAAATGTTAACTTTGGCAGCTTTTCCAGAATCACCATTGGGTCTGTGACAATGAGCGACTCCTCCAATATTAGCTTAGTAAGGTTTGGTGGGAATGAAACAGATCCTGTCCATGCATCAAGCTCCCCTTTCAGAAGTAGATTCTGGAGATTCGTATGGCTTGCGAAGTTGATAGATATCAGCGGTACTCCTTCGGTTAAAGTATTGACAGATTGCAGCATCAATGATTTGAGACCAACTAATCTGACAATGGCATCCGAGATCTGAACTGAATGTGTACTTGAACACCCATGTATCCTCAACTTTTTAAGAGAACACAGGCTTTTCAACCCACCGCCATATATCCAATCCCCAGCCTCGATGCGAAGTGACTGTAGATTTGTAAGATTACCAATCCCCAAATGATTGGTAGCGGTAGATGCTGTACCAGTTATATCATGGCGAAGGTCACCCAGATATAAATGTCTCAATTGGTGCAAGCTGCCAATCTTGTCTTCCAAAGCGAGTTTAGTGCCACAGAGATTTAGGTTAAGAGTCTGTAGATTGACGAGCTTCATTAAGTAACCTGTATTCAGTTTTTCTAGTTTAGTATTTTCAAAGCTTAAGTACCTCAAATGGAGGAGTTCTCCGAGTTCCTTTGGTAATGAAGGAAATCGTCCAGTAGACTGCCCAGTGGAACCACTAAATTCCAGCACCCTTAATAATTTGAAACCTCCGAACAAAGAATCCAGCTGATTATGCTGCACAAAATGTAGACCCCTAAACATCAAAGAACGAACTGTTATACCTTGACGGCATTCAGTGAAGTAGTGCTCCTCCTGGTTCTGAGCATCATCAGCAGTATTATAGACAGCGACTCGGCGAACATTGCTTTGATTGAGAAAAAGTTCCTGAACTCCACTGCAAATGTGAGAAAACTGATCTTCTTTAGACTCTAAAATAGCGAGTTCCCGAAGTAAATCATGGATGCGACATGTTTTCACACGGCCGTCACATCTGAATCTGTCAACCTGGATCAAGCTTCTCCTTATTAATTCCTCTAAGTAATCCTCCGCAACATCTTCTAGAGTTTTTTGATCTCTCTTTTCAACAAATCCTTCTGCGATCCAGTATTGAAACAACTTTGTAGCACGGATCTCACCATCTTCGGGAAAAAGGCTCATATAAAGAAAGCACGGTTTCAAGAAATAGGGCAAGTCATAATAACTCAAGGCTAGAATTCCCCAACATTTATAAGCATCGTTACCTTGGCTCAGATGCCAATTTACACTGTCGGTCACCCTAGACCACACATGCTCTGACCTTTCTTTGCTTGATAAGAGGCTTCCTAAGACCACGATCGCGAGAGGCAACCCGTGACACTTGGTCAGCATATCCTTTCCCAAGCCCTCCAATTCTTTTGGACACACAAGTTGTTGACTAGAGCTGCTGCTTGGAAATGTTGTCTTTAGAAAGAGCTCCCAACTCTCAGTCTCACTAATTACACCCAATTCGTGGATGTTAGTGCTACACGACGAATCAGCATAACGAGCTACATCTTTGAGGCGAGTGGTGATAAGTACTCTGCTTCCATTGTTTTCATTCGGGAAGGCACACTTCAAGCTATCCCAAGCATCTGTGTTCCAGATGTCATCCAACACTATCAAATACTTGCTCCCCTGCAGACAATTATAAAGCCTCGAACAAGACACCTCTTCCTCATCAGTGACAGAAGAGAAGTGCTTGATAAGGCTCCTTAAGAGGTCTTTGACAATATAAGTTTGTGATACGTAAACAAAAGCAAAGGTTTGAAAATTTTGCATAACAATGTTATCATTATAATAAACCCTCTTAGCCAGAGTAGTCTTACCCACGCCACCCATCCCTACAATTGAAATTATGCGGAGTCTCTTTTGATCACCGTCACCTTCCTTCCCCATCAATGAGTCTGTGATCTGCCTTGCGCTATTCTCATGAATGTTGGCCGCATCTTGATATTTCTCTCTGGCAATTGCAGCTCGTCTTGACTTGATCTTCTCTTGCAACGAATTGTTTGCAGTTGTGTCAAAACCACCAAGAAAAGTTGCTCCATTCTCTAGTGGAAGAATGTACGTGTCATTGGTGTTTGACAACTTGTGCACCCTGTCATTGATCCCTCTGATCTGATCTCCTAACTCATGTCGAAATGGTAACTGTTTGGTGGTAGTAAAACAAAATTTCAAGGATCCCTTGATGCGAGCTCCAAGGTTATGTCTCTTCTTACGTTGTTCTTCTAGTCGCTGGAGATGTAATTTGATTATGAACTCGTCAATGACATCTTCTGCATCAAAAGCTATTCTACGAATATCTCTAACCCAATCACTCACCCGTTGAGATACTCTACGTTTTTCGTCTGCATATTTTATGGAATTAGACATCCACCGGAGATTGTTTTGAAGCTGATATACTTGATCATCAACTCCACTTAGCAAACCTATTTCATCACTTATTAAAGTGGTTGATTTTCTCAGAGAAAATTCAATGGCAGCCTCCATTCTCTCTGTTCCCTTTCTAGCGATGTACCGAAAAATTATGAAACTATGATTGTTGGGTGATTTCTATAGAAATGAGTTTTCTCTCTATATAAGGGTTCAGTTTAGTGTAGTTATTTTTTTGATTTGTTATTTGATCAAGGTTGGTGTGAAAGCAGAAAATGCATAATTGTTGTACCAAAAAGCAGAAAAGCAGAAAAGAAAAGCAGAAAATGCACAATTGTCGTTCCAAAAAGCAAACAACATAGTGGAAACCATTTCGTACTTGCTGTTTTCTCTCTTTGCGGCGGATAATTACGAAGAATTCAAAATTATGATCGTTGATGAATTCGGTGATTTTTTCTCTCTTTAAAAGGGTTCTGTATAGTCGTCAACCAGTGAAGCACGGACACACCGGTATTGGCGTCGTGCCCGTGTTAGACGCGTGACGGACGCACGATGCACGTGGGACACCAACATGACACAAGTGAAGAAATCTATACTCCATTTTAGTAGTTTGGTGACCCAGTATGTCAAGAAAATCAATACAATAGCTAATTTTTCTATACGCGAGCTAACCTAACGGCATAAAATTGAGTTTTTTTTCATGTATTTGCGTGATTAATATATTTAATATTCTATAACACTATGATCTTAGTATATAAAAACTATTTTATTAATTTATATATATACGTGTCCGTGTCCTGATGATTTTGGATTTTGACGGAAATCCGTGTCGTGTCGTGTTCCGGGTCAGTATCCGTGCTTCCCAGTCGTCAACCAGATCAACGTTGCTATTCGGGGCGTCAAAGTAACCATGGAGCCAAATGGTCCACCGCTCAAAACACCAATTTAATCCCAAATTTCAATCCTCAAACCAGTTGCATTCTCGTAAAGTAGGCAGTATAAGAGCAACCACAGTCACGACCAAATTTGGAGACTAAACCCAAATTTGGTCTCTGTATCAGCCGCAATGGAACGGACTAAAGCTATATTTAGTCCGGATAATTAGGGTTTGAGACCAAAAATGGTCGCCGACCCAGACTAAAATCAGTTATACTGGGACGGGCTTAATATAAGCGTATGAATTCAGACGGGGTTATAGTGAGCGCTTCACACCAGACGTAAGTATAAAGAACGCATGAAATTAGGGCGGATGTATAAAGAGCGTATGAGTGAGGCGTATTTATAACCACCGCCGGACAAAACGGAGATAATACGTACGCCCCACAGCAGGCGTAATTAGAATGTACGTCCCAGTGGGGCGCAGTTATAAAAACCGCCTGGTTCGGGCGCATGTATCGTGAGCGCCTGTGTGTAGACGTATCTTTAATGTACGCCTGGTCCGGGCGCATGTATTATGCACGCCTGTGTAAGACGTATCTTTAATGTACGCCTGAATTTTCATAACATGAGATTGCATACCTCACGTTTTTCATGATAACCATGTATTGCATACCTGAATTTTCATGATAACCATGTATTATGTACGCCTAAAATCACGTTTTTTTAGATTACATACCTCTATTAGAAAACTTGTTTCTTTCACGGAAACATAGATTAATCTTCATAACATGAGATTGCAGCTGAATTTTTGCCCTAGAATTTTTCTTAGGTTTCGTCGTCTTTTTTGTTCTTGTTTTGTGAAAAGAGGAGGAGAAGAGGAGATAATCAGACGGACTTGCCCTTTAACGTATATTTCTAGACGCACTTTACATTGACGCCCCACCCAGACGGACATTCCATAAACGCCCCACTCAGACGGACTTTCCATAAATGCCCCACATAGACGGACCTTTCATCTCCGCCCCACTCAGACGCACCTTCTGTGTCCGTCCGATGCAGACGCAATTTATATCTCCGTATGTATCAGACGCACATACCATCTCCGTCTACTGGGACGCATTTTCCATCGCCGTCTAATGCCAGGCGTGAATTAAAACTGCGCCTCAATCAGGCGCACGTAATACATCCGTTTCACTGAGACGCATGTTAAAAAGACGCCCACCAAGAAACGTTAGTATAAATTCCGTCTGGCTTCAAGCGGATGTATAAGTTACGCCTCACCAAATTTTGGTCGTCACCCACTGCGCTTGAACACCGAGAATACCAAACTTTTTTGGTTTTTAGTCTGGAATTTGGTATTTGGTCTGTCTCGTGACTGTGGTTGCTCTAAGTGCATTATTATACCAAATTTAAGTCATAATAATCGACATAAATGCATTATTATACCAAAAAGAAGAAGTGCATTATTGTACCCAAAAAAGAAGAAAATACATTATTCTATCAAAAAGCAAAAACGCGTTATTGTACCAAAAAGTAGGCAGAATAAGTGAATTCATTTATCGAAAATGGGCCATTTCACCGAATCACGCAAAGTATGGAAATAACGGATGAGTAAGAAATATTAGTCATACATATCCTTTATTTTCTTATCCTTTCTATCTTCTAGTACTAATAAACAGATACCACAGACTCTAATAACACATTCCTACCAACACTTCTCTTAAACTTTTCGATTTTTCTCTCTTTGTTGTTGCATTCGTACGGGCAGTTCAATCTTATTCTCATCATTTATATCTGTTTAATATCCTTCTATAATGGCATTTGAATGTATTCTTGTTAGTGGTGCATCAGAGATACTGGAAAAGCTAGATTTTGTTCTTGCCAATGAGATTCGTCGAGATTGGGGTGTCAAAAATGAGCTGAAAAAACTTAAGCAAACACTGGACTTCATCGTCCGATGCAGAGAGGAATCAGGTCAACGATGCTGCAGTTTTATTTTGGTTGAAAAGGCTTAAGGAAGCTGCTTATGATGCTGATGATGTTCTGGATGAGTTTTCTTACGAATCAATGCGTCGATCTGATAAGAGCAGGAATAAGGTAAAAGACTTTTTATCATCTTCCAACCCAGTTGTCTTTCGTTTTGAAATGGTTCGCAAAATCAAATATATCAATGAACAATTGAACCAAATTGCAACTGATATGCGAAAATTTCTGTTTCAAACTACTAGTAGTACTAGCAGTAGTGGATACGAGCAACATGATAAGCGGCTAACTACTCCAATCTTTGTAGATTATAAAATATTTGTAGGAAGAGAGAAAGACAAATCTGAGATAGTAAGGATGTTAACAACGACGAACGTATCATCGGCAATATCTTCACAATCATCTTTTGTAAACTCTAATCAGTACGAAAAAGTCTCTGTCATATCCATAGTAGGTATGGGTGGGCTTGGAAAGACCTCTCTAGCACAATCCATCTACAATGACGACTCAGTAGAAAACATGTTCATGAAAAGAATGCGGATTTGTGTTTCTGATGACTTCAATTTGTTTACAATTTTAAGAAATATTATGGAGTCTATTACTGCATTTAGATGCCAAGATATCTCGGTTGAGGTGTTAGTAAAAAATGTTACAGAAAAATTGGAAGACACAAAATATTTGCTAGTTATAGATGACCTGTGGAATGAAGATCAGGAGGAATGGGATAAACTGAAGAGTATCCTAGACGTCGGCGCTGCCGGTAGCAAAATTTTAGTCACCACACGCATCCAGAAGGTTGCATCTGTAGTGGAAGGTTTAATTCCTCCTTACTATCTAGATCTATTATCTGCGGCAGAGTGTTGGTCTATTATCAAGAGGATTGCTTTTTCCCCTGGTGGAGCATCTGAGACCTTAAATATGAAAACCATAGGAGAGCAAATAGCAAAAAAATGTAAAGGTTTGCCACTTGCTGCACATTTCTTTAGTCGTCTTATGCGCTCACAGAACGATGAAAGGGATTGGTTGTCAATCAGAGATAACAAAAGTTTAGAAACATCAGAAAATCATAGTGGCGGAATCATGCCGGTTCTGAAATTGAGCTACGGTACTTTACCATCTCGTGTGAAACAGTGTTTCGCATATTGTTGTTTATTTCCCAAAGATTGGGAATTTAATAGAGAAGCATTGATTCAATTATGGATGGCTGAAGGATTCATTCATCCTTGTCGTGGAGGATATGAAAACTCGTTGGAAGATATTGGTAATGACTATTTCCTTTGTTTGTTGTCTAGCTCGTTCTTCCAAGATGTAAAAAAGGACGACTTGGGTGACATTCAAACATTCAAAATGCATGATTTAGTTCACGATCTTGCACTAAGTGTCGCTGGCAGTCATGACGTCTCAGTTCTGAACGCAGGTGGAGTAAAAAGTTATGTTTCTCAAGTTCGTCGTCTACAGTTGATCGTGAAAAAAAAAGAAGAAGAATAAGAAGAAGAAATAGTTTCCGATGCCTTGAAAAATGCAGAGAAACTGCGGACAGTATTTTGGCAAGAAGAGGGCTATTTTTATCCGAGTCTACTTGGTAACAAGCGTCTGCGTGTAATACATCGGCTCGGTGGTTATAGTCTGAAGACAGTATCTTCCCCTTTTGAGTTTAAACACCTGAGGTACCTTGACCTCAGTTATTCTAATATTCAAGATGTCCATGCTCCATCCATCCGTCAGCTCTACCATCTGCAGATTTTGAAGTTTAATCACGGCCAAAATGTTCATAATGTTCTCAACGGAATAGGTTCTATGAGAAACTTATGGCATCTGGATCTCTCTTATTCAGACCCAAAAGTTCTACCTGATTCTATCGCTGGGCTCACCAATTTGAAGACTTTAGATATCAGCTGTTGCCGTAATCTTACTGTGTTACCGGAAAATATTGGGTCTCTCCAAAATCTACTGCGTCTTGATCTGGAAGGTACTGCGATCGAGGTTCTGCCTGAATCATGCATCATCAAACTCTATAAGTTGGGGATAGTGAGACTAGGATCCAAATGTAAGCTTCCCACGGAGGTTACATACTGGCACAAACTGAGACGGTTTACACATAGTAGAGATGAAGATGAAATGCCTAGAGGTATAAATGAAGCAACTCAGATTCAAGAATTACGGTCTTACTTGGTGAGGAAAGAACACGTCTCCTGGGTAACAAATAATTCTAGTGGGATCGAAGAATTAGCAAGCCTAAACTCTCTTCAGCTTCTAGTGATAAAAAATCTGGAGAATGTGAAAGGTCAGATAGACGCAGAAAGGGCATGTCTGAAGGACAAGCAATGCATTAAGCTATTGCATCTTCACTGGAGCTCGTGTCGTTCAAATGATGAGGATAGTATGGTGCTGGAAGGTCTCCAGCCTCATCCTAACTTGGAAGAACTGAAGATACAAAGATTTGAGGGTTCCAAGCTTCCGAAGTGGATTGGTTCATCTTATTGCCTACCGAATTTGGTGGAGCTGTGTTTATTTTAATGCAACCGTTGTGACAAGCTTCCAAACTTGGGTCTCCTCCCATGTCTTAGTGTTCTTCGCATAAAAGCAATGAATTCTGTCAAGCGTTTGGGTAAAGAATTTTACAATCAAGAAGAAGGAGAAAGCAGCAGCAGTAGCACGGGAAATGGTCCAATATATTTGTTCCCTTCTTTGATTGAGTTGAACGTTGATGGTATGGAAAGTTTACTCGACTGGAATCCTTCTCCTCCACCACCTTATTACTCCTTCCCTTCACTGGAGAGTTTGAACATCAAGAAGTGTCGAAGACTGAGAACGACACCACACTCGTTTCCTTGTCTTAAGTCATTGAAGTTAGAAGATATCAACAACAAGGCAGTGATATCAATTGTCACCAGTATTCAAGGTCTCACCTCTCTCATATCCATTTCTTATCCCGGTTACCAGAGCAATTTTACTCGCTGATCACCGCCACCACCACCACTCAGGTCTCTGCACATTGACAGGTTCTCTTTCTCAAAGTTATAAGTACTGAATTTGTTTTCCTTTTTATGAAATGGATTTGGAATATCGTGGTTTGAGCTAATTTGAGTATATTTACTTTTCCTTTTGCTAGGATTCATAAAACTAGTCAGGAGACGAGGAAAAGGTACAAACGATGTTGTGTTTTTTTCGTAACTTGTTTTTGCTTCCTATTGTACTTTATACTAGGATGTTCCAAACTAGTCGGAATAGGTGTTCAAACTCTGGAGATTCAAATAACAGGAGTTTGGAAAGGGAGAGAAAGACGTAGCATATGAAGGTCGGAGTTTTGTGTTTGTGACACTCTTTTGCAAACTCATAATCAAGGCTGAATGGAGTAGCTTAATCACTTTTCAGACTCGTAATCAAGGGGTGGGAACATGGAAGGGAGCGGTTGGTTCCTGATCGATCACTTTTCAGACTCGTAAAGAATTTTGCTTCATCAGGTTTTTTAATTCATTCATGACACCTTTTGGCTTCAACATCTGTGGAGGATGACTTCTACTCGCTGTGCACCAATGGCAAAGCTCAAGCCTCTGCCTGGTATTGGTGATATCCCAACATGGCAATATGTCCGTCCATCCCATCTCTGTCATGATGGCCGGTGGAACCCTTTGCTATCCACCTGATTTCGAGAATCTGACATAATTTTAGGGTTGTTGCTATGTAGCTATCTCTTCCTTTCCATCAGTGTACCGTAATATTTGATTCTCTCTGTACTTTCTTCAAAACGTTTCTACATTAGTTCTCTACAGTATCCCGGGAGCATACTATAATCCTGGCTGATAGGAGCCAAATTGAGTTTTTCTGGAATTTGCTTGCAGTCTTGTACATGATCCCAAAAGTAAAGTACACTAATTCCTTTCCACTTTATATCATTCATATAGCCAGCTGACTAGTTTTCAATATACAAAGTTAAAAAATGGGAAGATTGGAGTAAACTTTATTTTGAAATTGGTTCAAAGTGATGGAGAGAATGGTTGAACCCTGAAGTAAAACAATTTGACGACAGGTTGTAGTTCATCTGGAGAACAATGGGTTCATAAATACATGGAGTCACAGTTCTCCAGAAGAATTCATGTCGTCAAGTCTTCAACTGTGTTTGCTAAAATTGGAAGAGAAAGTGAGGTCAAGTGTATATCAGCAGATGTTGCATCATGACTGCCACTTCAACACAAAGCGTCACATAAAAAAGCTCTTGGAGGCTTGTAGAGCTGGAAAGGTATTTCTTTAATTTCTCTCATTGCAGTAGAAATTTCTCGAAACATTTGAAGGCTTCCTATAACGGAGACCACATGAAAATCAGTAATAGCATAATTATATCCCTCTTTACGCGTTTCATGGATCACGGGGAGAATTATTGGAGACTACTTGGAAGCACTTGATTCAAGCAAATAGAGTACCACCTACTCCCATCATCAAGGAGAGATTTTGCATGAAATTGGAGCAAAATGACATTTCCGGGGCCATTTATTGCATAACCAGTACAAGTCGCCAGACAACGGATGAACTTTATGCATTCTCCGAGAAGTTTTTTTTGTATTTATTTCAAAACAATTCAAGTAGATTTCAGAAGGATACTCTTATTGGTTTGATTCATGAACTGAACAACATTATTGCTGGAAGTGATCGGTCAAACCCAATACTTTCATGTAAAGAATTCATTATGGACCGTGCGCCAGAGGCTGATCCGGTACCAAATGAAGCAAATTGATGCTCTAGTAAAGAATTCATTCTAAAGAAAATAGTTACAGCATAATCGACTTGTTGCAGATTTTCTGATCAGAAAAAAAAAAAAAAATTTAAAATACAAAACAGCAACATATATGAAAAATATAGTAACCTTTCTAGGGTCTTATTAAGGAGGCAAGTTCGGGCGCTTCTGACCATTGACTGGGTGTGTAGTGTGTAGCATTTAGTATCAACTTTTGGAGTGAAATCAGCTGTTTTAGAGGAAGCTTTGCCAGCTTCCCACACAGAAGAATCTCCAAACGTGTAAGTTTTTCCATTGCTCCCTTTTCCACTATCCACTGCTCTACTCTCTCCAAAGAGACAAGTCTCAATGTTTGAAGACTTGCGAAACCTCCTGCTGAGCAAACCATTTTCTCTCCAGCATAAGATTTAAATCCCAAATGTAAGAATGTTAATTTTGGAAGCTTTTCTAGAATCACCATTGGGTCCGTGACAATGCGCGAATCCTCCAATATTAGCTTAGTAAGATTTGGTGGGAATGAAACAGATCCTGTCCATGCATGAAGCTCCCCTTTCAGAAGTAGATTATGGAGATTCGTATGGCTTGCGAAGCTGATGGATATCAGTGGTACTCCATCGGTTAAAGTATTGAGAGACTGTAGCAGCAAAGATTTAAGACCAACTAATTTCATAATGGCATCCGAGATTTCCTCTGAATGTGCACTTAAACAGCCATCTATCCTCAATTTTTTAAGAGAACACAAGTTTTTCAATGCACCCCCATATATCCAGTTCCCAGCCTCAATGCGAAGTGTCTGGAGATTTGTAAGATTACCAATCCCCAAATGATTAGAAACAGTAGATGTACCAGATGTATCGTGGCTAAGGCCGCCTAGATATAAATGTCTCAATTGGTGCAAGCTCCCAATCTTATCATCCAGAGTAAGTTTCGTACCGCAGCGATTGAGGTTGAGAATTTGTAGATTGACGAGCTTCCTTAAGTAACTTGTATTCAATCTTTCTAGCTTAGTATCTTCTAAGCTCAAGTATCTCAAATGGAGGAGTTCTCCGAGCTCCTTTGGTAATGATGGAAATTGTCCAGTAGAAATCCCAGTGGAACCACTGAATTCCAGCACCCTTAATAATTTGAAACCTCCGAACGAAGAATTTAGGTAATCAAGCTGCATAAAATGTAGGCCCCTACACATCAAAGAACGAACTGTTATTAGGTGACGTAATTCGTTGAAGTAGTGCTCCTTCTGAGAATCATCAGCAGTACTACAAACAGCGACCCGGCGAACATTGCTTTGATTGAGATAAAATTCCTGAACTCCTCTGAAAATTTGAGAAAACTGATCTTCTTTAGATTCTGCAATAGCGAGGTCACGAAGTAAATCATGAATGCGACATGTTTTCACACGTCCGTCACATCTGAATCTGTCAATCTGAATCAAGCTTCTACTTATTAATTCCACTAAGTAATCCTCCGCAACATCTTCTGGAGTTTGTTGATCTCTCTTTTGAACAAATCCTTCTGCAATCCAATATTGATATAACTTTGTTGCACGGATCTCGCTGTCTTCAGGAAAAAGGCTCATATAAAGAAAGCACGGCTTCAAGAAATAGGGCAAGTCATAATAACTCAAGGCTAGAATTCCCGAACATTTATAAGCATCATTACCTTGGCTCAGATGCCAATTTACACTGTCGTTTACCCTAGACCATTCATGCTCTGACCTTTCTTTGCTTGATAAGAGACTTCCTAACACCACAATTGCGAGAGGCAATCCATGACACTTCTCCACCATCTGCTTTCCCAAGTACTCTAATTCTTTTGGACACACAGGTTGTTGACTGCTGCTGCTTGATGGAAATGTTTTCTTTAGAAAGAGCTCCCAACTCTGATCAAATTCAGTTATCACGCCCAATTCGTGGATGTTACTGCTACAAGAGGAATCAGCATACCGAGCTACATGTTTGTGGCGAGTGGTCAGCAGTACTCTGCTTCCGTTCTTTTCATCCGGAAAAGCACTTTTTAAGCCATCCCAAGCATCTGTGTCCCAGATGTCATCCAACACTATCAAGTACTTATTCCCCTGCAAATAATTATAAAGCCTCGAACAAGACACCTCTTCCTCATTAGAGACAGAAAAGAATTTCTTCATAATGCTCCTTAAGAGGTCTTTCACAATATAAGTTTGTGATACATAAACAAAAGCACAGGTTTCAAAATTTTGCATAACAATGTCGTCATTATAAGCCCTCTTAGCCAGAGTAGTCTTACCCACACCACCCATCCCTACAATTGAAATTATGCGTAGTCTCTTTTGATCGCCGTTACCTTCATTACCCATCAACGAGTTGGTGATCCGCTTCGCGCTATTCTCATGAATGTTGGCCGCATCTCGGTATTCCTCTTTGGCAATTGCAGCTCGTCTTGACTTGATCTTCTCTTGCAACGATGTCGAGGAGATATTATTCATAGATGTGCCAAAACCACTTTCTCCATTTTCTAGCAAATGACTGTACATGTCCTTGGTGGTTGACAACTTCTTCACCTTATCATTGATCACCCTGATTTGAATTCCAAACTCATGCCGAAGTGGTAACTGTTTGGTGGTAGTAAAACAACATCTCAATGATTCCTTGATGTGAGCTCCGATGCTGGGTTTCTTCTTAAGTTGCTGTTCTAGTCGCTGGAGATGTACTTTGACTATGAACTCATCAATCACATCTTCTGCATCAAAAGCTATTTCACGAATTTGTCCAAGCCAAATACGCACCAGCTGCGATGATCTACGCTTTTCATCTGCATATTTTATGGATTCAGACATCCATTGGAGATGCTTTTGCAGCTGCCGTACTTCATCGTCAACTCCACTTAGCAAACCTATCTCATCGCTTATTAAAGTCGTTAATTTTCCCAGAAAAAACTTAATGACAGCCTCCATTGTTGAGTAAGATGATGAAGAAATCAAGATTATGATTGCTGAGTCAGTGGAATCTATAAAATGAGTTTTCTCTCTCTGAAATGGTTCAATATCCTTTATTTAATCAATCAACTACATGTGATGCTCCAGCCGGGTGGTCCACCGGTATAGTGATTTGACAATTTTTGTATTGGATGGTGGTAGATTTTTTATTCTTTTTGATGGATTAGTAGAGGAGCAAAGCTCAAAAATATTACCTACTCTAGATAAAGGTATACAAACAGGTGAACTCATTCAAAAATGTATCCCTTGTGCTTTTCCAACCCAATAAAACTCAACTCAGCGAGTTATATGCTTCCGTTTCTGATTAAAATACACTCCTAGTTGAGTTAGGTACAAATAATCCACCCAATTTTTTTTATACTGCCAACTGGGTGGGGTACCTAATTTAATTTATATGGCCTTCAAAAGAGAAATTAGGCGCAGGCCCACAATTAATTTCTGATACAGTCGCATCCAAAATTATTTAAAAATATTTAAAACGTACGGGAAGACTTTAATGCCCTTCAGCGGTTAAAACGTACAAAAATTCAGCGGTTTTTAATTTCATTAATCTCAAATCAAATCAAATCGAATCAACAAACCGACAGTTTCTTTCTTCATTAATCTTTCTTCAGCGGTGTTTCAACAGAAATAAAATCGATCTATAACGAAAATCAAATCAACAAAAAATCCTTAAAATCGATCACTAATGGATGAAACACCAACAAGAACGCGGATACAGAAATCAAAAGAGAAGAAATCAGGTACTAAATCTAGTTTAAAAGAGAAGAAATCAGGTACTAAATCTAGTTTAATCGATGGTATTCTTGCCTGCATTCAGTAGATTTGATTTTTTTTTTCGATTTTAATTTTTGTTTTTGATGTTGATGACCTAAAAGACGAAGAAGAAAAAATCAAGTCGAAGAAACAGAAAAAAAAAAACTGTGAGGTTTATCATTCATTTCATTTGTTAGTGTTTGATTATGTTTTTTTCTTTACCAAATCTTCGATTTTAACATCATATTTACCTGTTGATGTTGAAGATGAAGAAAAAGAAAGTGATAGTGACCAACCACTGAAGGAGATACAAATGAAGGAAAAGCACGATGATGTGAAGAGAAAGGAAGTCTCTGGTATGTTAAGCAGATATATGAGCGCATAAGATATTATGCAGAAGTACTAATGTTGAATAACATGTTATGCACAAGTAATAAAATGCTGAATACCTTGTTATGCAGTTTAAATTTAGCTGCATAACCTGTTATGCAGAAGTAACAATATGTTGAATAACTTGTTATAATCTGTGCATAACATGTTATGCAGAAGTAATAATATGCTGAATAACTTGTTATAAACTATGCATAACATGTTATGCAAAAACTGATACCGTAGCTAATGAACAGTTTTTGTGTTGATTTGGTCTGTTTCAGTCAAGCAAGTTGTTGATAATAAGAAGAAAAGAAAAAGAAGTGAACCGAAACAAACAAAATACCTGAATATGCAAAAGAAGAAGAATCAAGGTGAAAGTGAACAACAAGAAGAAGAACCCTCCCCGTTATGCATCGGTAATAAAGAAGGTGCGTTAACCTGGCAATGATTTTTTATACATGACAGGTTCAAAAAACAAATGCATAACAGGTTATGCCTTCTTATATACTATGCATAATAGGTTATGCACACAACTGGTTGTGCATAATATCTCATTTACCTGTCTGTTTACATTTTAAGAAGTAATGCATCATAGGTTATGCATGGTAAAAAATTTGCATAACAGTTTATGCATAAGCCTAAATAAAAGGCATAAGAGGTTATGCTTTGAAATAAGCAATTCTAACTTAGTAAAATACATTTTTTTTGTAATTTTGTTTATGCAGTTAAACCTAAGACCAAGCCTACAACTCAAGTAGGTACTTATAGAGCAGGTTTTCCAAGGATACTTACATTGTTAAATAGGATAAGGGAAAGAGGTGGTTTTTGTCCGTTGCAGGATAATATGATGAATGTGTCTCCATTTGGGAAAGTCTATAACTGGTTAAATGCTGCGAACATTTCATACTTGGATGGTAAGGGCAACCAGCTGATGGATGAGGTCCTTCTATCATATGACCATGATGATCTGAGTCAGCATTCATTTAAGTATCCGAAAAAAAGTCTATACAGTCAACAGCTAGTGAGCTTGCTGTTACTTTTCAGATGCCAAGAGTTAAAGGAAACAAAGGAAGAGATATTCTGACTTCAAAGGAAGAGATAGGGCTGACTCAGTCACTTGCACTCGTCAAGCAATTCCCATGCAAAACAAGGGCATGTGATGTGACTAAAACTCCCAAAGCACAAGTAACAAAGGTGTGGATAGATGATATTGAAAGGTTCTTGATGGAAAAACTTGATCATAAAGGTCATGAAGAGGAAGTTGTCTCCCTTGTATGCCTTTACATGCTAGTCGTTTTGTTATTTTGTCGATCAATGGCAAACTCATTGGACGCCTCATATGTTGGTTTGGTGAAGGATTTTGAAACCATGGATTCTGTATCTTTTCCCGATCTAATTCATGAACACCTGATGGACAACATCAAGACTGTGAAAAAAGACAATCTTCTTATCAGGAATTGCGGTGGTTGCACTATATATTTTCTCGTGAGTTAGTTTTTTTTTTCTTTTTAACTTTCTTAAATAATATCTACATAATAACTTATTAGTTATTGTTTTTTGCAGCTTTGGTTGGTTGGACACTCTAACATAGATGGGATATCATCATCCAACATTGTCAAGGTCAATCCAACTGCTACACCAAGAGCTGCAAGGTGGGACTTTGGAGCAATGAAGAAAGCAATGCTCAAGAAGCATATTTCAAACTTAGAGGTACTTGTTTATGAACCTTAAAAATGATTGCATAATAAGTTATGCTCCTTAATAAGTAATTGCATAACATCTTATGCAGCAAAAACTGTGTATGCCTGACCAGTTATGCATTGTTTAAAAATGAGCAGGGTTGTGTTTTTAAAAATATGAATGCTAACATCTTATGCATCTCCAAAATTAAATGCATGACCTGTTATGAATAGTTTAAAATAGCTGAATCACATGTTATGCATATAAAAAGTTATTATATTTGTTATGTATTTCCTGCATCACACATTATTTAAATGCATAACATCTTATGCATATCCAATATTAAATGCATAACTTGTTATGAATTTACAAAAAGTTTTTGCATAACTTGTTATGCAGTTCATAAATTGGTTGCATAACACTTTATGCATCAACGTTTTTGTTAGTATCGAAACCAGCAACAAAAAAAGACTGCATAACTTGTCATCACCTACAATAATATATGCATAACATGTTATGCAGTCGTGAAAATTGATGCATAACTTGTTATGCATTCGAAAATATGGATGCATAATTCGTTATGCGTCTGCATAATGTGTTATGCATCATTTTTGGTGGCTGCATAACCTGTTATGCATTTAAAAAATTTGTTGCATAACCTGTTATGCAGTTCAAAAAGTGGTTGCATAACACATTATGCATCAACTTATTTGTTAGTATCGAAACCAACAATATAAAAAGACTGAATAACTTTTCATGCACCTACAATGATATATGCATAACATGTTATGCAGCCGTGAAAATTGATGCATAACTTGTTATGCATTCGAAAATATGGCTGCATAATTTGTTATGCGTCTACATAATGTGTTATGCATTTACAAAAAGTTGTTGCTTAACTTGTTATGCAGTTCATAAATTGGTTGCGTAACACTTTATGCATCAACGTTTTTGTTAGTATCGAGACCAGCAACAACAAAAAAACTGCATAACTTGTCATGCACCTACAATAATATATGCATGATCTGTTATGCATTCCCTGATGAGTGTTATTAAATCATGTTGCAGTTTCAAGAGAACTTTAAAGATGAGTACAGTGCAATGGAGTTGGAACTCTGTGAACCAAGAGAACCAAGAAAAAGGTCAGCTATATTGGAACTTGTCGCAATGAATCTTGAAGAGAACAAGGAAAAGTATGAAGATGCATTTCAGGATGCGTTACAAATCATTGAAGAAGAGAAGTGTCCTGATAGTTCAAAAGCAAGTTTGAAGATTTTTCAAGAAAAGCTGAAAGACATGAAGCAGACTCAGGAGACATATAGACAGACTGGAGTAGACTTCAATTCTCAGATGTATGAATTTGTTAAGATGTTGTTTGTTGATTCAGGCATAAAAGAGGTGCAGGTGGAGTCGTCAGGTGGCCTTAGTATTGATCCATCATCAGCTGATACTGTTGTCCCACTCTGTGGGAATTTTCCAAGGAATGAGACACTTGTTGAAGTGGTATCTTCAACTGAACCAACTAATCAAGAATCATTTACAGAAGTTATCAGACTTGATATTCAAGAGCAAACTGCTAGTCAGGGACTCCAGTCTTCACCTTTCAAGTTCATGGACATGGAAAAAGTTGTTGATCTATCCAGCAACAAGGAAACTGACACGTCATAGGAATTGGAGACAACACCAAATCTTGCAACAACTCAGGAAAGAATTGAAGCGCAGGAGAAAGATTTTTTGGATGGTGATAATGATGATAAGATTCTTTCAGAAACTGAGAAGAAAGTAGAAGAAAATGAAGATGGTGATGGGAAGAAAGATTTTTTGGATGGTGATAATGATGATGAGATTCTTTCAGAAACTGAGAAGAAAGCAGAAGAAAATGAAGAGCCCAGATTTGATCTCAATATTTCACAAGGAGATGGTGCTGGAGGACAAAAACAACAAGCTTTTGAGATGCCAGAAGACAAACTCACAGAAGAGCCACAACAACCAGCTGTTGAGACGGCCGTTGATGAGGGAACCTGTGAGGAAATGCTAGAACAAGCACCAGAACCTGTGATGAGGTACTTAGAAGAAAAAGAACTATAAGAACAATTTGTGAAGAGGGAACTTGTGAAGAAATACTCAAAAAAAAAGGATAGGGACCAGGAACATTAAGGAGAAAACAAACAAGGAAGTAAGGTAAGGAGAATCAAGGAAAGGACAGCAAGTATAATCCTCAAAGATTGTGACCTAGGGAAGCAGCAGAAGAACAAAGACAATCCCGATGAGAATAAAGTTCAAGAAACTGAGAAGAAAGCAGAAGAAAATCCTCCTACATCTATTGGCAGGCCGTTTAGAAAATTACCTCCGCTGGAAACAATGGAATGTTTTAAGGATTACAAAGATACAATAGATCCAGCCTTGATGAAAGTACTTGAGACATACTTTGAGCATGCCAACAGCCTGTAAGTATATAAAAACTACCTTTATGCTTCTTATGAAATAATATTTCATTAATTATGTCTTCTACAGAAATTCAGCTTGGAATATCATAGACGGAGAAGACACATACTTATGGGATATTCGGATTCACGGAGATGTAATAAGGCAGCTAATGAACAATGAATACTTAGAAGAAGAAGTATTACTCTTCTACAGTTACATGTTGTTCAAGAAGCGGAAAAATAAAGAGAATGATGTGAGTATTCAACAGAAGTATGTGGAGTGTTCATTCATGAGGTCAGATGCTTGGGTAAGTAAAAAAAAATCATTTCCCAACACTTTAACTTTTAAATTTTTTTTTCTAAATAACAAGTAATCATAACAAGGTTATCTACATAACAAGTTATTCAGCATATTGTTACTTCTGCATAACTTGTTATACAACTACATTTTAACTGCATAACAAGTTGTGCAGCATTTCCTTACTTCTGCATAACATGTTATGCGTAGTTTATAACAAGTTATTTTGCATATAATTACTTATGCATAACTTATTATGCAGCTAAATTTTAGCTGCATAACAAGTTGTGCAGGTAAATTTAAACTGCATAACAAGATATTCAGCATATTATTACTTCTGCATAACATGTTATTCAGCATAACATTGTTTCCTACACTTGTTGTGCACCCTTCAATGGCATCCTCTAACTTTTTTTTCCTAAAAAATATTTCTTTTGCAGTTCTTTGTTAAAACAAAAGACAAAGATGGGATTGTCAAATTTGTTGGAGAATTCATCTTGAATATCCCTATCCCAGTTGAGAAAATGTTCATTCCAATGAACTATATGACAAAAGAAAACCCTGCTGGTACACATTGGACATTGTTAGAGTATGACTTCTCAGAGGGGGAGTGGAACTTCTACAACAGTGTTCCAAGCTTTAAAGTTAAATGCAAGAATCAAGCTCTTATAATGGCAAAGTCTTGTATGCCTTATTTGATTGAAAGATATGACAAACTGAAGCTATCCCCAGATTTCGTGGATATAAAGAGGGAACCTATTGTATACAAGGATATTTTTTGCAAGGTTGTTCCTGAACACGGTCATCACCCCGACTGCCTCATATTTGTATGCTACTATATGAAGATGACTATGAAGTGTCAAGTCAAAGAGAAATGGCTGAAGTTGAGAAAGGAAGATGCAATAAAAAAAGCCAACAACAAAAGAATAAGTCTGGTATTGAAAATGCTGACAGATCCAATTAACAGTTGGAAGATAGATGCAAATGAAGACATCTGGGATGAAATTTTTCAGAATTTTGATCAAGTTGTGCATAATAGAAAGGTCCAATTAACAACCTGTCTGTTGCTGGTAGGTTGAACAATTTAACTTGGGAGTAAAAACTAATGGGAAAGTAGTTGGTATGAAAGCTTAACTTCAGTCAACAGTTATGTGTAATGTGTTGGTATGAAGCTTGTCTAAACAACTTATATGTTTTTATCTTACGACGTTTATATATATTTATATATCAATGCTTGTTCCAGTGCTTCTTATATATATTTGCTGCAATCTTATTTATATATCAATGCTCGACCCCCGATTATAAACATAACCCGTTATGCATCTTCAAAAAATAATGCATAATAAGTTATGCATCTAACAAATAATGCATAATTTATTATGCATTTAAGAATAAAAATGAATAACATTATCTGATAGAAGCATAACCCGTTATGCATCTTCAAAGAATAATGCATAACCCGTTATGCATCTTCAAAAAATAATGCATAATAAGTTATGCATCTTCAAAACTAATGCATACTTTATTATGCAATAAAATTATCTGATAGAAGCAGAAAAACACACAGTGAAGAAGTATTTTTTTTTCATAAAGACCAATACAAAGAGAAACTAATTAAATGAAATGTACTTGTTCATAAAAACCAATACAGAGATTAATTCATGAAAAATGAATTAGGTTCAAAGATAAAAGTAATAGTCTGAAGAAACCAACAAGCTAAATGTTCTCCCTTAACTTCCTTTAGGCTGCTTTGGCGTCTTCTTGTAGAAGGTAGGCTTTTTGCAAGTTTGCTTGTTATGATGACCAATTTCAAAACAATTACCACAGCGCATAGATATCCTTGGCGGCTTCTCGTAACGGCTCAAATGTCTATTAGCTGGTGGTCTCCCAGGCGGCCTCCTAACATCAGGTACATCGATAATATCATTACCTTCATAAACTTCGGGCCTGTTGTAGTTTGGAATAGGATGAATGGCATGTCTGTACGCATTATTCAAGTATGAAGTAGTAAAATAAGGTTCAACAAAATCATATGGATTAGAACCAGACATTGTTATCGAAGAAAAACCATGAACACATGGAAACCCATAGACGCGCCACCTCTGACAGGTACATGTCTTTCCCTCAAGGTTAACAGAATGAGAACTCTCCCCGCCCTCCACTTCATAAACATGAGTATCAGACTGTATAACCATCCAGGTTAAACCCTCATCAATAAGAGCCTTCATCTTAGCTTCGTTCTTTGGTGTGAGAATTGTTATGAAACTTTTACCAGTATTTCTCCTTTCTGACATCATCATCATCACATTCTTCCTTATCTGATCCAAAAGAGCATTAGCAGGGAGCTTCTTGTGTACCTTTATCCAACTATTGAAGGATTCAGCAAGAGTAGAAGATGTCCTTCCATACCTACAACCCTGAAAAAAGGCATTTTACCACCTCTCGGGAGGTATATTTTCAATATAATCTGCAACCCAACCACAACCAAGACCCCTAATCATAGCGATGGCAGTTTGGAATCCTTCAGGACTAAGAGCATACGCAACAGCTTGAAATGAATCAATAACAGCACCATACCTTTCGTCAGAAGCATTAATAGGTAACTTCATCTTAAGATGATAATAGCAGAAACTATGGAAGGCTCCAGGAAAAATAACTAGAATCGCTTTCTTTAATCCTTCTGCACGATCGGATAAAAATGTGATTAGCCTTTGATCATGATCAAGAACATTACTCAAATTTCTCATGAACCATTCCCAGTTATCATTGTCTTCAGCAGATAATAGGGCCATGGCTAGTGGAAAGAACCCTGCATAGCAAGAGAACATGTAAAATATAAAATATAAAATCAAGCCAACGACTACATGAAGTATGTGCAGCTAAAACAAAATAATTCATAATGTCTTATGCATCTAAACAAAATCATGCATAAGACAGTATGCAGCTAAAAGAAAATAATGCAAAATGTCATATGCAGCTAAATCAAAATGATGCATAACACATTATGCATGTGCGAAAAAATCCATAAATCAGAAGATTGAAAAAAGTAATGCATAATGTCTTATGCAGCTAAGTCAAAATGATGCATAACCAGAAAAGTGAAAAAAGTAATGCATAAGACATTATGCAGCTAAAGCAATAATAATGCATAATGTCTTATGCATCTGAATAATGTCTTATGCATCTAAACAAAACTGATGCATAACCAGAATAGTGCCCAAAAAGTAATGCATAAGACATTATGCAGCTAAAACAGAATGATGCGTAAACTCTTATGCATCTAAACAAAAACTGATGCAAATCAGAAAAGGTGAAAACAATAATGCATAAGACATTATGCAGCTAAAACAAAATAATGCATAAACAGTTATGCATCTGCATAATGTCTTATGCATCTAAACAAAAATGATGCATAACTAGAAAAAGAGAAAAACGTAATGCATAAGACATTATGCAACCAAAATAAATAATGCATGAGACATTATGCACATATATAAAAAGGATGGATTATCAGAAAAATTACCATTTTCAGCATTGATACCGGTTGCAGGCATGAGGCATCCTCTAAATCTCCCTGTAAGAAAGGTAGCATCGACATAAATCATGGGACTAAGGTAACAGTAACCATTGATGCATGCCTCGAAAGCAATAAAAAGACGCACAAACTTATTTGAATATGCTTCAAATTCTAAATCAGTTGAACTATCCTCGTTTGATTCAGTTTCATCCATTTGAACTTGAAAATCAATCCAACTCCCAGGATTTGTGCTACGAATGGCATCTACATACCATACCAGATGCGAATACGAAATGGCAGCATCACCAAATATATCCTCATACACTTTCTCTCTTCCATTGTAAGCTTCGAAAAATTCACATTGATACCGTAGCTAGATTTGAAAAACTTTTTCAAATCACAAGCTTTGAAACTCGGATCACTTCTGATTTCATCCTTGATAAGACTAGAAAAAAATTTACTGCTGAGCCTGTGGAAAAGCCTTTGACATCCCAGACCACAGTGATGACTGCTAAAATATTTCTTAACCTTAAGCATCTTTTTTTCAACATCAACAACACAAACTTTATACTCCCAAGGGCAATTTTCTTTAGAGCATTTTGCATAGAACCTGCTAGGTTCATTCTTAATATATAAAAGAACATACCCAGACTTTAGCTCGTATTTATTCGCTGCAATACGTACCTCTGCTACACCTCCAAAAAAACTTTACCAACTTCACCAAGTAATTTATCCCAACCCTCAGTCCTAAGAACCTTGTTAACAGGCACAAAACCATCTTCAAGGAAATTCACCATAGTTTGTTCTGGTTCAGGTTCTATTACATGTATAATTGATGAAGCTCTACTACAACTGCTGTAAGAATTGGATAAAACTTCAACAAGTAAATCAAAGCTCTTCTGACCTTTATAGTGGCAATGAGATACAAAATACTGAAGCAGAACATCAGAATCAACTCGAACAAACTTGCTTACATCATTAAAAGAAATCTAACATGATGAGGTTGTAAACGAATCCACTTCTGGCAAACGACTGTCTTCAAAGTCTCCAGAGTTGTGTTGCCATCAACAACATATGCTAAGAATTCACTAAAGTAGTGAACTACAGCTAGTGCACTAACAACATGCATTTCACCCTTCAAAATACAAAATAGAAAAAATCAAACATATCTATTCTGCATATTGATTCACAAAAATTCTTACTCAAAATTAAAATGTCAAATCAACAACAGCAAAGACAATCTACATTAACAATAATCAGATCAGAAATCAATAACATCTACATTAACGTAACAGAAAACAGATCAAAATATAGGAATGGAAAAACAAATCGAATAAAAAATTGAATAAAACATGAGCAAAACCTACAAAATTGGTATATCAACATCTGAACATGAAATCAAAACAAAAAGATTGAATCGAAAAGATCTACATTGATCGTAACAATTTCAGCACCTAGAAAAATAAAATCAAAAACAAGCTTAAAAGGTTTAAAAAAACGATTCGAAACCCTAAATTTAGCTTCAATAACCTAAAACAATAGATCATGATCTTACAGAAACTAAAACCTAGAATCTAATCAAGATTAAAGAAAAATCAGAACCAAGATTGGAATGAAAACGAACGAACCTGAAGCTTGAATTTCATATTATCTTTGTTGAGTAAATTCAATCTCTCAATCAGCTCCTTCTCACCTCTCGATTTCAGCTCTCGTTCCGGCTTTATCTGCTTCTCAAGCTCTTAATCTCTCCGAACAAAATCAGTGAAAAAATCTCACAACATAAAGTGAGGCTAAACTGGGAAATAAAACAAAACAAAAACTGAATTTTTGAAAACTTTGGGTCTCGGCATAATTTATACGCTGATTTTGGGTGCGCATGTGAAGTTTTACACACGTGGGTTTCATAGTGGGAAAAGTTGTAAAAATGGGTGCGGCTGTAGTTTTCACCCTTCAAAATCAGTTACCTAATTTGATGGGAATTTATATTTAAATTTTAAGAGATATATACTCGAGTGTTTTTTCTTGCAAGTGCAAAGTCTTCATTTTTGATCCATTTCTTTGAGTGCCAAGCATGAAGCTAACCGTCCCTGAGATCTGCATATACATTCTTTCACTCCCATGCGTGAACACTCACCATCCCTGAGATCTGAATATACATTCTTTCACTCCCATGCATGAACACTCACCATCCCTATGAAGCAACTGAAACAAACTCATTGAAAACTTTAAAACTGTCCAACTGAATCCACTGAATTCTAACCGATTTAAGCTGAAGAAAGGCCGCATCAAGCAACTGATCAAACAGTTTGTGTGCATTGCCAGACTCACTTTGCCTTCGCACATGAATAATCCAGATACTACTGCTTTGTTGAGGCCTTTTATCAAAAAGCTGGCGAACATCATGATTAGCAACATTCTTAACAAGTAACGACAGATTTGAATACTCAGATTTTGCATTACTTGTAAAAGAGAGAAAATACATAAAACTAAAGCTAGAATTGAAGCATTTCTAAGAAAAAAACATAATCTCAAAAGCTAAACTACAGACTTTTGAATATTCATGGCAATGCCAACATTCTACTTTAGTTAGAAGCGGATGCACTAACCATTGTAAACATTCTCATTCAGAAGACGAACAAAATTGGTTGGAAATTTAAAACTCAAATTACTCGAGATAATAAAATCGAGAAGGTGGTTGTTATTACTGTAATTTGGGTGGATTCTTAGATTTTATCTAGCTAAGAGTAGACGTTTTTATTCCCTCGTTGTTTGTTTCTTTTTTCATCGATAATGAGTTTATGGGGTAAACGGAGATATAAGGTCTCTCGTAAAAACAATTGGCTTAGATATTTCCTTAACAATTTTCTTAATTCTTTCCAACTCGCTAAACCTATAAATATAAATCGTAGTGTTATCGTACTTTTACATCAAATATCTTATTTTTCTTTTTCTTATCATGTCTTATTTTATCAATTGCTAGGCTTATGTTACAAAAAAAGAGGGAAGAAAATTCTTAATATGGAATTTAAATTTGTCAAAAAAAAATGCCAACTCTGATGCACATACTCTTGCCTAATGCAGGGTCTGATGGTTAGCCTCTCCTCAAGGGCGACCATCTCTAGTTCTTGTTTTTTCTTGTAAAAAGAAAGAAAAGAAAAAAAAAATCTGGTAACAAATTGTTTGTTTGTTTTTTTATATCTTTAAACTCTAATATTAGGTAGACAGTCACCAACCGACTTTAAAACCATAAAAATACTTTCTTGGTAAACCATTTATATACCATTTCTAGTGAGTTAAGTTCTGTCACTCTAGGTTCTCCCTATTCAATCATGTATTCTGATTCTCACATTCCATCTTGTGAAAGTATGGAAGAAGCTCATGATAAAGATATCGGTATTGAAACCAAAGGAAATAATAAAAGAACACTGGTGGAAGACCATGTTGTCGAATCACAATACTCTGAAGAAAAATCTAGTGTAACATGTTATTTTGCATATGATCATAACGATGTTGAGTATGAAGAGAAGATTTCTGACGAAGTCGTTTATGATTTTCTTAAATACTTAGAGGAAGCAAAGATGCAACTTGTTGACACTACGAAAGATCTAGATATGTTATGAACTGAGTTGACAAGAATTACATCTGGCCTTGTTCTCATGAAATCACATGTCAAGAATTTTCTCAATAATAATATCTTCTCCAAAGAAGTAGTAGATGTTGTAGAGAACAAACTCAAAGGTCGCGATCTTGATACTAGTGAGGGTTCGGGAAGTGCTTAATTGTGTTATTTTTTTATTTTATGTCCAGGAAACAAATTCCATGTGCCACCGATTAAGCAACACGACTTTTTAAGTGTACGAAAATTAGTTTCATATAAATTTCACATGGGACTCCAGGATCAAGCTACCTATACCTATATTATTATCATAGATTGAAGTCTATCCTGTGTGATAGGCATCATATATTTTAATTTCAGACATGCATAGATAGATGGAACATCGTGGTGAGCATAACCAAAAACAGACAGCGAGAATCTCTCTTACCAATCATAATAATTCATGAAACAGAAAGCAGAGGAAAATTAAGAAATCTGCAAAACCATGTCCGCACATCCCTCACGATCTCATCACCACAACCATAACTTAAAACCAACCAAACGACCATTTTAAACCTACCCACGAATAGCTTTTAATAGTTAAGTAAACGCTTTGAACACAAGGGATAAAGGTTATAAAGAAAAATGTCATGGCTAAATGATGTTAAAGGAGAAAATCTAGATTAAATTTTCACCATGACCTTGGGATTGAAGAATGTGCACGTTAGATAAATCTGTTAAGGAACAGTGCAGTAGTGCACAATGGTTAGCTGAAGCTCACATATGGACCAAGTTAGGTCGTCACCTCTCAAGCAAGCCTAGAGTAAAAAACTCTATGTGTACCAATTTAGTTTGTGAATTGTCAAAAACAGTTTATTTCTATTCCAATGAAAAATTTAAGGATTTATTCGTAAAGAGAAAGAACAGAGAACCACTTTTCACCGCATATATCCCATGGTAGAGTAATTGATTCAAGTACCATTAGATCAAGAAATCAACTCTAAAGATAAATTCTGGTAGTCAATGTACAACCATTGTTTCATTGGGTTTGTTCATGTTTGTAGCAAAATTGGCATATCATCCACGAATTTTGCATATTCATTCGGGACCGAGTAATGAGTCCGAATTACTCCAACCACATAACGGCTTCACGCGTTATATGAGCCTCCCGAATAATACGACTTGGCTCTTTTTCTATTATACAGGCTGTCTGCTTTTTGGTATTCCCTCCGTTCTTTTTTAATAGGCCGGTTTTGTTTTTAGCGAAATTTAAGGAAATTAAGAGAACTAATCATTGAAAGTGGTCCTCATGACACTTGTCAATAAAAGAAGTGAAGTGAAATGGTCCCCGTGACACTTGTTAGCAAAAGAAATAAAGTGAAGTGGTCCACATGACACTTGTCACCAAAAAAAGTTAAGAGAAAAATGGTCCCAAAAAATTAAAGTAACATTTGACTTTCCCAATTAAGAAACTGACCTATTTTTTTGAAACTTTTATTTATAGAAACTGACCTATTTTTTTGAAACTTTTATTTATAGAAACTGGCCTATTAAAAAAGAACGGAGTGAGTACAATAATGCATTTTGATTTGAGAGAAAATGACAGAGGAAACAGAAAAGTAGATGGGCAAGTGGCGATGGCCGATGGGTGTTTAGTTTATAATTAAAAAACATTATACTCTCGTATCTCTCCCGGTATCTGAAGAAACACTTTGAAGTTTCAACTATACACTTTTTTCTTTGCTACTTCAGATCTGGATAAAATCATCGTTTTTCTCCGTCTTTACGTGCTTTTATCATGGCTATGGAAGGTATCCTAGTTACCGGTGTAACTGAAATCTTGAAACCGTTGATCTCTCTAATTTCTCAGCAGATTTCTCTGGCACGGGGTGCAAAAGACGACTTAAGAAAGCTCAAGGATACCTTGGAGTCAATTCAAGCTCTAATTACTGATGCCGAGGAAAAACAAGTTCATGATGCTGCTGTGAGACTTTGGTTGAAAAGGCTTAAAGACGTTGTTTACGATGCAGACGATGTTATGGATGAGTTTATTTACGAAACCATGCGTTCCAATAAACAAAAGGTACAAGCTCTTGTTTCATCCTCCAACGAGTCCAACACACTTGTATTTCGATGGATATTTCGATTCAAGATGGCTCGTAAAATCCGAGCCATTAATCAAAGGTTGGATGAAATTTTCAAAAACAGTAAAAGGTATATGTTGCGAAATACTGGTACGTCACAAGAAAATCAAAATATGGATCTTATAAGAAAACGTAACCGGTTAACCTCATGGTATGTAGACGATTCATTACTTCTAGGGAGGGAGGGTGCAAAATCAGACATAATAAACTTATTCATCGACAAGCCGTCGGCATCTGTATCTTCATCATCATCATTACAACCAGAAATCATTTCCACTCTATCCATAGTGGGTATCGGAGGGCTGGGTAAAACTACAGTAGCTCAAATGGTCTACCAAGATGACTACATAGTGAGAAACTTTGAGCGTAGAGCTTGGGTCTGTGTCTCTGATACTTTTGATATCTTTAAGATTTTAAAAGATATCATCGAGTCCATTACAGGGAGGAATTGTGAGAATACATCAAATATTGGCATGCTGACTAGACAAGTCAAGGAACTATTGATTGGTAGGAAGTATTTGCTCGTACTCGACAATTTGAGGAATGAGAATCGTGGAGATTGGGGGGCATTCAAATCGTTCCTTAACTGTGGCGGTTCGGGCAGCAAAATATTAATCACAGCACGCAGCAAAAATGTCGGTTTTTCTGTTGGAGGTGCGTTTTACAATTTAAACGCATTATCAGATGATCTTTGTTGGTCCATTATCGAGAAGAAACTATCGTTCCAAGGTGGAGCAGCGCTGACTCCAGAAATGATAAATATTGGCAAGGCCTTAGCGAAATCATGTGGTGGTTTACCACTTGCAGCAAACTTGTTAGGCAGTTTAATGTTTTCGAAAAGAGAACAAAGTTACTGGTTATCAATCGCAGACCATGTCAGGACTACACCAGCACATGAAAGGATCATGTTCATATTAAAGTTGAGCTATGATAATTTGCCTTCTCCTTTGAAACAATGTTTTTTGTATTGCTGTATATTTCCCAAAGACTGTGTAATACATAGAGAAACATTAATTCAATTATGGATGGCTGAGGGGTTCCTTTTTCCATCTGGTGGTGGAGAGAATATATCTTTTGAAGATATAGGAAATGAATATTTTGAGCATTTGATGTGGAGTTCTTTCTTTCAAGATGGGAAAAAGGATGCAGAATCTGGTTACATTGCAACATGTAAGATGCATGATTATGTGCGTGATCTTGCAATGAGTCTTCTAGATAATAATGAATTGGGAACTGTAAAGGTGGGCGATAGAAATGCAGAAGTTTCGCAAGTTCGTCGCTTACAGATGCTATTTAATGGAGGAAGAAGTTTAGAAGCTCCTAAAGGGTTATCAAATGTGTTGAAGTTACGAACTATTATTGCTGTTGAACCATACACGTTTCCGCATATTAATTCTTTCTTTCGTTCTAAGCGTTTACGAATATTATGTCTGTGTCCTGGCTTGCATAGTGGCTGGCGTGGATGTTCACTCTCTTGTGGCCTCAAGTCTTGCAAGCTATGTTTTGCCTCTTCCAAGCTGAAGTATCTGAGGTACCTTGACCTCTCATATCTCGATTTATCTCGTGGGTTATCTTTGAACTATTCTTACAATTTGCAAACACTTGTATTGCGAGAATGTAAAAACGTTCCAAGCTGGCTTCTCAGTAAAATTGGAACTTTAAAGAGTTTGAGGCATGTTGATGTCTCATATTCAGATATCAAATTTATACCCCAAGATATTGGGTTGTTAGAGCATCTTAGTTGTATTGATCTTTCAGGTACATCAATCTCAGAGTTACCAGATTCCATCACTTGCATCAGCAGTTTAAGGACGTTGAAGATTTATGCTTGTAGGAATTTAAATGCCTTACCCAGAGAGCTAGGAGCATTGACACAATTAAGGTTTCTTGATTTGAATGGTACTAAGATCAAAGAATTGCCTAAATCATGCATTAACATTCCGTGCAATTTGGAGATAGTGAAACTAGGATATGGGTGTGAACTTCCAAAAGAAATTAAGAATTGGCCGAAATTGAGAATCTTCACCCATAACAGTTATAGTGATGCAATGCCTAGAGGTATAGAAAGGCTCACTTGCCTTGAAAGATTGGAGGATTACATTGTCAATAAAGAAAATGAGATCTGCGGAAGTGAGGATACAAATTGCAGCAGTGGAAGTGGCATTGAAGAGTTGGCAGGCTTAAACACCCTTGAGGTGTTAACGATAAGAAATCTGGAGAATGTGAGAGGTCAGACAGACGCAGAAAGGGCATGTCTGAAGGGAAAGCAGTGCATTCGCGTATTGCATCTACACTGGAGTTCCTGTCGTTCAAATGATGAGGATAGTATGGTGTTGGAAGGTCTCCAGCCTCACTCTAATTTGAAGGAACTGAAGATACAGAGATTCCAGGGTTCAAAGCTTCCGTATTGGATGGGTTTATCTTATTGCCTACCGAATTTGGTGGAGTTATGTTTATTTCAGTGCGACCGTTGTGATAAACTTGCAGGGTTGGGTTTGCTTCCATGTCTAAGAGTTATTCATATAAAAGGAATGAATTCTGTCAAGATTTTGGGTAAAGAATTTTACTATCATGAAGAAGGAGAAAGCAGCAGCAGCAGTGTTAGTACTACCGAATATGGTAAAATATTTCTGTTCCCTTCTTTAAATGAGTTGAGTGTTGATGGGATGGAAAGTTTAGTTGAATGGGTTCCTTCTCCTCCACCACCTTATTACTCCTTCCCTTTGCTGAAAAGTTTGAGTATCAAGAAGTGTCAAAGACTGAAAACCACACCAAACTCGTTTCCTTCTCTCGAGTCATTGGAATTAGAAGATATCAACGACAGGGGAGTAAGATCATTCTTAGCCAGTACTGAAGGTCTCACCTCTCTCACATCCATTTCTTATCCCGGTCGCCAGAGCAATTTTCGTTGCTGATAATTGCCGCCACCACCACCCATGCTGGCAGGCCTCTCTGCACATTGACAGGTTCTCATTTTCTCTCATTCTTCTAAAATTACTAATTTTGCACTTTAAATTATGAACTGAATTTATCTTGGTTTTGGCTTATTTGAGTATTTTACTCTTCTTGACAACCCATTTGGTTAGTATTGGCATACCTGTATTTATTTGTTACTGTGTTCATTTGCGGTTGTTTTTCAGCTTGTGTGTGTTCGCTTGTCCAGCTGTGTCTTATGTTCTTTGTGATTGTGTTTTGAAGGGTTTTTGATTTTTTTTGCTGCAGGCTGATTGGAGTTGCTTAATCACTCTTAGAACTGTCGTGTTATGATATAGCTTGTCCTGCAACTTCTCTCTCCAGAGATACGATCGAGGGGTGAATACGCAAGGGTGAGGGGTTTGTCATAATTCATTCATGCCACCTTTTGGCTTCAACATCTGTGGACCATTGGGGGAGGTCAAGCCTCTGCCCATTCTTGGTGATATCCCAGCATGTCCATCCCATCTCTGACATGATGACCGGTGGAACCCTTTGCTATCCGCCTGATTCAAGAACCTGTCATAATTTTGGGGTTGTCACCATGTAGCCATCTCTTCTTTTCTATTTGATACTCTCTTTATTTAGCATATTATAATCCTGGCTGATAGGACCCCATTTGTGTTTTGTTCTGGAATTTGCTTGTAGTCTTATACATCATTCCAAAAGTAAAGTTCCTTGATTGGTTTCTACATTATTCATATAGCCAGCTGACTAGTTTTCATTACCACAGTTAAACCAATGGGAGGATTAGTAAACTTAATTCTGAAGTTGCTTCAGAGTGATTGAGATAATGTTTGAAACCTAAACTCTCGAATCTTTTCTTTTACCAAAAAAAAATAATCTTTTTAAGTCTTTTTGCAATGGGTTCATTCATAGATGGATTCAGCCAATGTTGCAGGTCTTACAACTGCGTTCAACAATACAAATGCTGCTGCTGCTGCTGTTCTCCTTTTAGAGTATGTAAAAGTGTACTACAAGGTTATTATGAACATCATAATAAGAATAACGAAAACTATACCTGTTGAATGAAAATATTATTAAAGCTGCTTCTCTCCCTCTCTCTCTATATATATATTTCTATCTCTTCGACCTGACCTGACCTAATTCTGACCATCCTCTCTTAATCTTCTTCACTCACTCTACAAAGAATTGGTTTTGGTAAGAGCTCAGAACCTGCTTGTAGCTTGCAAGTTGATATCAAAGTTATATCTTAAATTCTCCGTTAAAGATAAAGCTGTTAATGTATCAGTAAGTTAAAGCCAGGGACATTGATCTTCTATAACCATTTTGATGTGATTTCTGCCATTTCCATGCAGTTTGTAAACTCTCTTGAAGATTTGTGTACTGAGCAGTCCAGTTTAGTTCACGGTTAATCTTTGATGGATCACTGTAAACTTCTGCATAATCACCAGGACGACGTTCAAGAAAATCAACCTTGATATCTACTCCAGTTGCCTTCTTACATGCCTCCACAAATTCCTTTACGGATCTACATGATAAGAGTTACACAAGTATAAACACATAACAGTGTCAGAACAATTGGGGATCTTAAAGAAGGGGGAAGTGAAGCTTTCCCAATGCATAATTTTTTGTTAGCAACAGAACTGCTTCCTTACCTTTTCCTGTGCCAACATTATAAATGCCAACTTTACTAGGCCGTGCTTTTGCAAGTGCCTTCACGTGAGCATCAACTAGATCAGTAACATCGATGTAGTCTCTAATACAGGTTCCGTCAGCTGTGCTGTAACCCGTTCCTTTAACCTAGTACATAAACAAGATTAATTAAGACAACTCTATTGGTATGTAAATGTCTAATACATTTGGAGAGCAGGGGAGATGAAACACAACAAATAAAATAAGGGTTTAGTTCAGCGAAAATAAGAGCAGTCCATCGATCAAATGGGCATACCTTCAGCCCAGGTATGATTCCCAAGGCTGATTCAAAACATGCCCCTGAAATCTGACCATGCTCCCGTAGTTCAGGTCTGGGAGCTTCCCCCAACCTTCCTTCTGGATCAGATCCAATCACATTGAAATATCTGTAATGTTGGCATAGATGGTGAGAGACTAGTATATACCACTCTGAAAGTTTTGATACAATTTTGAAGAAAAAAAATATCTGTTTGCATAGAGTATAGCCGAAATGATCAGATATAAACCAACCATAAAATCATCACAGCCATGTCTGAGTTCTTTGAGAAGTCTAGTATGATATCTTCTGCCATCTTCTTGGCTTTACCATACGGATTAATTGGAATCTACATTACGAACAAGTGGAAGTTAGAATGAAAAAAATGTATCCATCAATAACATTGAAACTACGTGATTATATCTCGGTCGAGCCCTGATCAAACAAAGTAACAGAAGCACCAAACACAAGCAGACAAACTGATTGAAATTCTCTCACCTGAGGAGTATCTTCTGTAATAGGCATTTTCAATGGCTCGCCGTACGTAGCACATGTACTCGAATAAATTAGCGTCTTCACTCCATGTGCTGCCATTGCCTCCAGTACTACCAGGGTGTTTGATGTTATGTTGTGATAATACCTGCACAGAACAGTTATGTCTAGGTTTACTTCCTTCCGAAAATATGCTAGTCCGTCTAAGCTAGAAACATTCAATATAGCAATTTCGGGAAGAAAAAAAAAAGTTTTGTGTTTTGAATATAGGAAAATCAGAGAGCTTACCTAAGAGGTTCAAGAGTGCTTTCTCCCACATATGCGACGGCCGCGAAATGCATCACAGCATCAAATGCGTTCTCCCGGAAGATTTTATTTACCTGAATCAATTATCAAGGAAACTCCAACTTTCACAGTTTATAAATACAAATTGGCCAAAAAGTCATCTAAGGCTGGAAAATAAGGATACAGCTTTTGGATCACCCAAATCAGCGTATATGAACTGCAGCCTTCCAGGTTCCGGAATTGCTCTTGGAGAACCTTAACAGCACCAAAGTTTCCCCGAGAGAGATTATCCTGTAAAATGAAGATAGAATTCAAGTGAATTTCAAGCTATAATTTAAACCATCAACATGCATGACACTTTGTAGACACCCATAGAGTTTGTGACTATCTACATGTGACATACCACTATTGTAACACGATATGAGTCCTTTAGAAGTCGGAGAGCAGCATGTGAACCAATAAAGCCAGCTCCTCCTGTTACCAGAACATGAGTTACCCCTGGTTCATGGCGAGAGAACTGGAGAAGTCGTGGGGAGAAGAATTAACATATCAAAGAAGGAAACCAGGTCAAACAAAAAGGAAATATAGACAAGTTCCATAACAACACGGGAGGGAGAAGAAGAACAGTTCATTTCTTCGTCAAAAACTTACCGGAGTTGGGGTAGTAAAACTAGATGAGTTCTTCAGAATATATATGCACAGAACAGTTAACATGGCGGCCAACAATATCTTTCCAGCAAAATTTCTCTTCTTTTTCGTTTCTGGGTAATCCATGCCTACAAATCAGTCAACAATTTTAATAATGCATCATAGAAGTCTTTAGTTACAAAAGAACGAGGAACAATTCCAAATCCAGCTTACGAAGCTAATGTCCTGCGAGGTTTAACCACTAAACAAAAAATTGAAAAATCTAACTACTCAATTTGCCAATGTGTTTGTGACTTTGTTCATCTCCTATTTACACGTTCCAACACACGCACTAAGCACTAAATATTATTTAGTGTCTCGATGAACACTTCAACTGCATTTCTGATCCAAGAACCATATCTCTAACTTAGCACTAAGCCCTACCTATTATTTACTTATCAGCCACTACCATTACATGATTTGGAGACACATTTACATCTACAAACTTGTCCATGACACCATTCCAGCTCCAACAACTTAACAACAAACCTTATTTAGATCACCACAAGTATACATATGCGACAAAAAAACGCGAAAATTGTCTACTAGCTCATCACCTGAAGATGATTAGAGCAAAAAAAAGGCTCACCTGAGAATGACCGAGGTCTAGGTCTGGTTAAACCATTCATAGTCCTAATCCCCTGTTACCAATCAACAAATTACAAAGATCCTTCCTCCTTTTTCAATCTCTGATTATAGTTTGATCTGTCACCAACAAATAAAAATTCGAACTTTTTAAGATCATTGAAAAATTTACAGACTCAAATTTCTCAAACAAGCAAACAAAATCAATTTTTCAAAAATAACAAAAGAAACCCAGTACTACAAATTCATCCAATTTCATTTATAAAAAATGAAATTTCACAAACAAGATCCAACGTGAAACCCTTAAATAACAAAAACCCTAAAAAATCAAAATCAAAATCCAAAACACCCTTTAACTCCAACAGAAGAAGAAGAAAGCGGAAAATGTAGAAATTACCTGAAAGTGCTTGCATTATCCAGACCACCCAAAACCTTAAATTTTGATCAAACCCCGAAATAAGAATACCCCCAAAAGCTATGAAATTGAAACCCAATTTAAAAGGGGTTTTTTTTGGTTGAATGTCAGAGAATGTGTTATTGAACCTAACCAACAATGTCAACTTTGTTTATAATGCAAAGTAGTGGTGGTAACTGCTACCAACTTGATTTTGAGTAAAAACGTAAGAAGAAGATGAAGAATTAAAAATTTTATAGAGATAGAGACCAGTTGGAAGAATTAGTCTGAACAAGAGGAAGGACCCTCTGTCTCTGTCAATGGAGTCTAGTCTTTGGTGGCTTGAAACTGAAACTCGGACAAGAAAGAAAGGAAGAGAGAGTTGTTGGATTCTCTTCTGTGTTTATGTAGGCGGCTTTGACGATGAAGTGTATTAGGTAAAAGGCTCTCTCAATCGATTCTCTTCCGTTCACCTCTTTTTCAGTTTAGGTGACGCTAATTTGAAAGGGGGTGTTTGTTTGGGGCTAACTAGTTGAATACCGTGTTTGTTTTTAGCTGACTTGAGTCTGGTCTTACTCGACGTCTAACTCGTGCTAGCTAACTAGTTTAATAGTGCCGACACGATTCAGATGCCAAACCGTTTGTTTTTCAATTTGAGTCACTAACTGATTCATGGGACCAAGCCACTAATTTACATATTTTTGAATAAGATGAGTCAGGTCTGATTAAACAAAAGAACAAGTATATTGAATCAGATCCAGACGAGTCAAATCCAAAAAAACATAAAATAATAATAATAAATACATGTCGGAAGTGTTTTCACAGGCGTTAGAAGTTTTCAACTTTGCATACACAAGTAAGGTTGGAGGAACACTACTAGATTGTAAATACAATTTAAAATACGCCGTGTTTGTTTGGATGTGAATCTATATTCAAATCTGAGCCGGTTGTTGAAACTAACTCGATCTCTGACTCGACTTGAGATAGATGCACACCTGAGTCTAACTCGGTGTATGTATGAGTCAGTATCTGAAATTGCCTCGATGTCTGATTCAAGTTGAGGAAGATTTCGAATAATCTATTATTTCTTATGTTGTTGGTGTCTGACTCGTTCGGACATCTGACTCAGAAACAGTATTTGAGTTGAGTATAATTTTGTACATGGCTTTTTTGGTATGTATCTGAATTAGTTTAGGAAAAAAAATAATCTATGACCTCATTATTTAATAATTTTTGAGTTGGACGTGACGAGACAGATTCTTATAGAATAAGTTAGATTCAAATAAGTAAAATGAATAAATGAAAACATAAATTATTTTGTACAAAATCAAATAACTTGAAGTAGAAAATCGATATAATTTTTGTGTAAAGATCTTTGAGAAAGGTTAGAACGCTCCACTAAGTTATCTGTCGGTGGCGTTTAAAGAGTCTTTAGTAAACAGGGAATAAAATAACAGGCCGCAGAAAAAGGAAAAGGGATTATCCAGGCACCTTTCAAAAAGCAGAAATTGGCTGTTGCAGGACCTTCTCAGCTGAAGAGGAAGAAATTGTAGCTTTGCTAAGGGTGACATAATGGGCCAACAGAACAATATGCAAAATCTGGTGATAGAAGGGCACAATCAGGCAACAATATGGTATCTTTAAGGAAAGAAAGTAATTGTTCAATGGAAATGCGTAGCAATATTAAAAGAGGTTAGAGTATCAGCAGATCAATTAGTTTCATTTTTAGGATTTCAGTATGTAGATAGAAGAGCAAACAAGGAGGCAGACTTGCTGGCGAAAAGGGGAGATGCTCAAACAACACGGTTTCTTGGAATGATCAAGCTCCTAGTTTTTTATTTCCTGCAATAGATTATGACATGATCGAAGCTTATGATATATGTACTTTCGATAACAATGTCTTCTTATGTTGATGTTAATCCAACAAATTCAGTCATTGGAAGAGCAACTCACTACGAGTCTGTCTCTGAGGAGTCTGAATTCGCAAATTAACGGTTGACCTATTAATATAAGTATTATTTTCAAAAAAAAAAAAAAAACTCTTCCTAATTTTGATTTTTAAATGGTTAAAGACGAAAAAATCATATACTAATATAGGTTCACTTAAGAAACTAGTTTTCGACTTATAAGAATATCTTCAATGGAGTTTGGAAAATTCCTATATTCAAGGCCACATAAGATTTTCGGTGTTTTAACACAAAAACCTTCTCCAATGAAAACCCCAAGGTTAAATGTGAGGTAGTTAGTCAAACATCATATGATCCATCCTCTGGTTTTAAATGTTTACTCAGAAGATTTAAACATCATAACCATCAAAATCTAAGGTAATGAATTAAGTATTTAATTATTTAATTTTTACATCAATCGTGTAAAATATTTTCAAAATTTTGTGATTAAAGATGAATTATTTTTTTCACCTACATAACTTAAGTGGTCTCACCTCCATACAAAATAAAATAACTACACATAAAGTGCACACCAATTTACTATTGGAAATGCTCTAAAAGCCAAAGTCTGATAAATTGATTTGAATAGGCAATTTTAAGATTACTTCTAAGAGCAAACTTTTTATGAAACAAGTTGTTCTAACTTTTGACTCTTAAGATTGACTATTTCTTTTGGTGTCCAAATGACATCCTGGTAGCCCGGAGAGGCTGAGACAAAAAAAAACTGAAATGACGAGTGCCAAACACTAACTAAGAAACGAAGAGTGTAGATCCAAAGTGGGTTTTGCTCACTCGCTTTTAGTCCCCGTGTGACACTTGTTTGACCTGGTCCTGAATAGTTTACATATAATTGTTACACGTAATATGATTCTACACAGCTAAGATTAGATGAATGTATGGTAGTACTTGGCTGTCAAATGACTAAAAGTTTACTCGCACAATAATGTAAAGAACATCTAATCTAACGGCTGTAAATTATTTAGTGAAAAAACAAAAGTAGTTGAACCCTACGGTTTGGATGTCAACCCAGTTTGGTTGCAACGTACTTAAGTCATTTGCTTCATTTCTAATTTTTATTCGCGGCTTTTGATGGAAAATATCTTTGTTTCCATCGACCTCTCAAATCTCAACATTTACTTGGGGTGATATTTCATACACATGTTGCATTTGTGCAAGCATCCGAAAATTAAATTCGCATCAGGCACCATTTAAATCTAAAAATTCCATCCCTTATAAATCTCAGCCGTGGAGGAGTCCGGTCCAGATATAAATCATCTTTTTGGTCCATCCCTAGACATGTCCATTTTTTTTTTATATTTTTTTGGTATAGAAGGTTCTGTACTAAAATCATAAGACTTAACTAGATGTTACCGGATGGATATATAAGATTATACTCCTTCCGTCTTTAAAAAAAATAAATAAATTTATATATAAATTTACGTATAAACCGACTTATATTTTAGAGGCGGATAAAATATTTAATTGTACACCATTTTTTCTAATTTTTTTGAGAAGAAAACAATACATTCAAATAAGAAAGGATGTTGTACATGACTTTATTTGTGATAAAATGTACAAAGAATTTGAACTTTAGGTTATTTTGCAATACGATCTTATTTTCATTTATGCGAGTGGAGGGTCTAAATTGGTTATTCATGATCAGACTTTAATGAATTTTCATTGCCCGTGTTTAAACACCACAACACAAACCAACCTATTGTTTAGAAATGGAAAGAATAGATCGCTCATGTCGATCATGGGTCCCACAAGGGCGTACGTTCCCTTCTGGAACCGTGATAAATCTAGTAGAACCACAGGTCGTTGGTCTGGTTAAAATGCCAAACAGAGAACATCTGACATTGCACGAATCAGGTGAACCCATTTGATGTGTTTTTCCTTTTCCTCTTCCTCCTTTAATATTCAAGAAGGCCATTTATTGAAATCTCAGAATCAGTAGATTTACTAGCATTAAATCATGCCGACAATTTAGTTAAAGTAGTCCGAGATGTACGGGAACTCTACTTTAAAGTGGTTTATACGTGGAAGCTAGTAAACCCTTCCCACGCTCTTCCTTTGAAAACAAATTCATTAATTTAAGACTCTGTTTTTAAAGAGTTTTGTAATGACACCTTCGTCTTCCTTAATTTATTGTTTCAGTAACCTGAAAACAACTAAACAAGGGTGATTAATGTTAATGATGACAACATAACAGTGTGCTTGTTACTCGATTAGAGCACCAGCTTAAAAGACAAAAGTAGAAACAATAATCTGATTAATCAATCAATGAGATTTGAATAATAAGGAGGTTTTACTATTGAAATTTAAATTTTAGCTTTTGTGTTTTTGGATCAATCAAATCATTTCTTTTTGTAGCTTTCGATGTCTGTTTAAGGGCATTATTAGGCAGCGGGGGTCCGGGAGGGTGTAAGTAAAGTCACATTCCTTCCGCCCTTCACTGGTTTCACGTCTCCTGAGAGTTGCTTGTAAATGGAAAAACATCCGGTTGCTAAAAGTCAAATGATATGCTTGAATCATTAGTGGTTAGACCAATTCATATGGCTATGGCCAAACACAAAAATTTGTTCAGCCATGTGGATGGTCAAATTTGGTTTTCCACTATGGGAAAGTGCCGAGCGTTAGACCAATAGGCGCGAGTTTTTGCTATATCGGCGTCACTAGCTATCTCGCCCGAGTTTTTGCTGCTGACGCCAACAAATAGTTTTTAAATTTTCGAATTTCACTTTTTTCCTCTATAAATTGCCACCATCTTCGAACAATTCACTCACACCAAAATTCACTTGAATTTTCTCTTCTAAAAATGGTTGAAAAGGCGATCACACTTTTTTGCGATGCAAAACTTGAAGCTGATGTTTCTAAGATATGTTGGAGTTTTAAAATGATTGAAAATTGTAAAAGGGAAATGCAAGTTTTAGAAATTGCTCCAAAAAAATGTTCAGCTAAAAGGAAAATAAGAGCTCCAATTTTGAAAGTTAACAACAAAAAAATCAAAAACAAATGTGAAACTATCAAAGAGCGCGTCGAATGGAAAGTACGTCAAATGAAGATAAACAGGAGGCCAAAACTTGTACTTGATTTTTATTTAAGTTTTTATTATTGTCTAAGTTTATATCTTGTAAAAGAATTGGCAGGAATATCAATGAATGAAAATATTTATATTTTAAAATAAATTTCCACTTCAGGTTAAGTGAAATTTATTACAATTTATTAAACTTGCAAATAACATCAAACTACATTTTAATAAACCACAACAAAAACATCAAACTACATCAAATCTAGCGACATCCACAACATTTCCATATAATGTTTGACTTTATTACTCATGAATGCAATTCTTAGTTCTAGGCTCTTACTGTTTCTTATTGCTTCGTTCCGCGATGCTACAAAATGTCCCAATACTCTTTCCCAGAGATTGTCATGATTCATTGGTCTCACCATACCGTGAAACATGCTTCTAACGAAAAATCTTACCGTGAGCTTCCTCCCAATTATCAAGAGTTGTTTGGATCACTTCATTTTCAGTTACACTGCTGAACTTTTCTCGACCAATTTCTATTACCAAAGCAAGAAGTGGCTGGACTGCAAGCCTAATATAATGAAAACGAGCACGCAATCGACGAGCATCTCGGTTTCCTGGATTTCTCGTCAATGAGACGAACATTGAAAACACGTTCTCCCAGAAAGAACTGTCATTAGAAATAAGAACACCAGTGATTACCCTATGAAAGAAATATACTTTGCATAGAGTTATATCATCTTCTTCGGTAAACTTTTGACCACGATTTCTAACAGACGTTTATGCAAAGGAGGAGATATATAAGAAAGAAGAAGAAGAAGAAGAAGAAGAAGATGTGATTTTGGAGATGGAATGAATGAAATTTATAGGACGAGAACGGAAAATTTGACGTTGGAAATGGAAATTTAGCAGTTGGCGACTTTACTTTGAGCTCCCGTTTGAATTACCAACGCCTATTTTCTATTATAAATACATCACCAGATTTTTTTCTAAACCAAACCAACCAATTTCTCTATCATTGTTGATGCAGCATCTTGATACCTTTCCTAATTTTGGTCTTTTTTTTTAGATTTCCTTTTCTTTTATAATTTCTTTTTTTTAGATGTTCGATTTTTAGGAAAGATAGGTTAATATAAATAAGGGATTGTAAGATAGTTTTATTCATTCAGTTTTAAGAGATAATAAACTAGAGTTTTCTCTAAAGCCTTGCATTGATTTGATTCTGTCATCAATTCGAGAGCCTTGCATCGAATTTGATTCAACTCTTCGATTCAAGAAGTCAGGTCTCTAGAAATTTTAACCAAAATTTCTAGATTGAGCTGAATTACCGTTGATACGCTGCGCCAGGTTGGTATCAGATACAAGCTACGTTCTTGTTCTGTCACTACAATGGTAAGACCTCGTCGAGCACCAGTTCGTACTGAAGCAGAAATCACTCGTGACGCCATTGCTGAGCTACAAGCCCAGATGGCTTCCATCACAACTGCCCTCCAAGCCCTTATGGTTCAGCAACCAACACCAGCCGTACGCGAACATGTTGCTCACGTTAACAGTAACAGAGACGATGTTGATAACGAAGAAAACCCGTTTGCAGACGACGTTAATCCCTTTGCTCCTCTACACACCAACCGTACCCTAGCACCAGATAACGTACAAAACGCAGCAGCTCATATTCATTGGGAATCGGGTTTCAAAACCGAGATACCAGAGTTTCATGGAAATTCTTCAGCTGAAGAACTGCTCGATTGGATAGTCACGGTAGAAGAAATCCTAGAATTCAAACGAGCTCCAATGGATCAATGTGTTCCTGTTTTAACAATGCGTTTTCATGGAAGAGCAGCTGCATGGTGGACACAATTGAAGACAACTCGTGCACGTCTTGGAAAACCAAAGATCATGTCATGGGATAAACTTTCATCAAAACTTAAGAAAACATTCTTGCCTTACAATTATGACCAGCTTATGTTTCAGCGTCTCCATACCATCCGTCAGGGAAATCGATCTGTGGCTGACTACTCCACTGAATTTTTTTTACTTCTCAATCGAGTTGATATACAAGACTCTGAGCGTCAACTGGTGGCACGGTTTACAGCAGGATTACGACAACAGATTCAACACACAATCAATCTCCTCCATCTATTAACACTGTCAGAAGCACATCAACAAGCTTTAACTATTGAGGCGCAAACTAAATTATCCTTTTCATCATGGTCTACTGTTCGTTCTTCTCGACCAAATCACAATCCGACTGCGACAGATGACGTTGTTTCTGTCAAAGCAGACACACCCATTGTTCTAGCTCTTGACACTCGGCAAACTCGACCAAACTCAATTCGTTGCTTTTCTTGTGGAGATTTAGGTCATCGACAGTCTAACTTCCCCACTAGAAACAGAAGAGGCCTCCTCCTTGACACTGCTGGTAATGACGTTGAAGTAATTTACGATGAGGAAACTACAGAGCCACAAGATGAAGTAGAGGTTCTTAAAGCTGATAGTGGACCAGCATTAATGTTGCGACGTGTGTGTTTAGCTCCGCGTGGAACAGATATCAACCCTCAACGACATAATCTTTTTCATTCAAAGTGTACTATTGGAGGCAAGGTGTGCAACTTCATAATTGATTCTGGTAGTAGCGAAAACGTCATTGCTGAGGAAGTTGTAACCAAACTTCAATTATCAACAGAACTACATCCTAACCCCTACAAGTTGGCATGGTTGGATCGGAATACCGATGTACTCATAACTCGAGGAGCATTGATTTCTTTTTCGGTGGGTGATTCATATAAGGATCAGATTCATTGTGATATTGCTCCAATGGATGCTTGCCATCTACTTTTAGGACGTCCTTGGTTATTTGATCTTCGAGTACAACACGATGGCTATCGTAATACCTACAGTTTTCGTTACAATAATCGCAATTTCACTCTACAGCCTTCTTTGCCCGAGAAACAACATACACCATCAGCTCCAGTCCTTTTCTTGCAGCAAAAGGCTTTTGAACAAACACTTCGAGAAGAAAGATGTGTTCTAATATTGATCAATTCGGTTGTCAGAGAGTCTTTGCCGTCACCTCCAGAACATTTTCAAAGACTATTGGAAGAGTTTCAAGATGTTTTTCCTAATGAGTTACCACCCGGCCTTCCTCCCCTCAGAGATATTCAACACCATATTGATCTAATTCCAGATGTTGTTCTTCCTAATCGAGCTCATTATCGTATGAGTCCGAGTGATCATGAAGAACTTAGACGTCAGGTTGAGGAACTTGTGTTGAAGGGATATTTACGTGAAAGCCTGAGTCCGTGTGCAGTCCCAGCTTTGCTTATACCAAAGAAGGATGGATCTTGGAGGATGTGTGTCGACAGCCGTGCTATAAATAAAATTACAGTACGCTATAGATTTCCCATTCCCCGTCTCGACGATCTATTAGATCAAATTGGAGCTGCAACGATTTTCTCTAAACTGGATCTTCGAAGTGGTTATCATCAGATACGAATCCGCCAAGGAGATGAATGGAAGACGGCTTTTAAAACTCGAGAAGGACTTTTTGAATGGCTTGTCATGCCCTTTGGCTTGTCCAATGCACCAAGCACTTTCATGCGTGTTATGAATCAATCTCTTCGGCCCTTCATAGGTAAGTTTGTAGTTGTTTATTTTGATGATATTCTCATATTTAGTAAGTCCTTCACAGAACATCTTGCACATTTAAGAGAAGTACTTCTTGTTCTCCGTCGAGATCAACTATTTGCCACACTAAAGAAGTGTGAGTTCGGCTCTCCTGAGGTTCACTTCCTTGGATACACCGTCTCAGCAAAAGGTCTAGCCGTCGATCCGAGCAAGGTAGAAGCAATCAAATCTTGGCCTACTCCTACTACTTTATCTGAAACTCGAAGTTTTCATGGTCTAGCATCTTTTTATCGAAGATTTGTGCCGCAATTTAGCAGTTTGATGGCACCTATCACTGATTGTATTCGTCATGATAGTGTCTTCACTTGGACTGCCGAAGCAACTACAGCTTTTGAGATCATTAAAACGAAATTGTTATCAACACCTATACTAGCTCTTCCAGATTTTACTCAAGTTTTTGAACTTCATAGTGATGCTTCTAAGTTGGGCATTGGTGCTGTCTTGAGCCAACGCAACAGACCTATCGCCTTCTTCAGTGAAAAACTGGCTGGAGCTCGTCTACGTTATAGTACTTACGATGTGGAATTTTATGCAGTGGTTCAAGCAATCAAACACTGGAGACATTATCTTTTCCATAAAGAATTTGTTCTCTACACAGATCATGATGCTTTAAAACACCTGAACAGTCAAGATAAAATCTCAGCTCGTCACGCATCATGGATATGTTACTTGCAACAATTTACGTTTGTTATCAAACACACGTCAGGTGTTTCCAATCGAGTTGATGATGCCCTGAGTCGTCGCCATTCTTTGCTGAGTGTTCTTCATGTCTCAGTTCCGGGATTTTCCACCTTTGCTGATTTGTATGAGTCTGATGACTTCTTTGGTCGAGTTCTTCTTGACGTTCAGAATGGTCTTTCTCGAGATTTTACTATGCACGATGGCTTTCTTTTTCGAGACAGTCGTCTTTGCATTCCAGACTGCAGCCTCCGTCTTAAACTTGTTGCTGAAACACATAATGAAGGTCACATTGGTCGCGACCGGACGTTGTATTTACTTTCTCAGTCTTATTTTTGGCCTGCATTGAGACGTGATGTTGAGCGTTTTGTCGAACGATGTACAGTGTGTCAGCATCAAAAGGTCATTCCACGAATGCCGGTCTCTACCTTCCTCTCCCTATTCCAACACAACCATGGACGGACATCAGTATGGACTTTGTGATGGGTCTTCCTCGTACACAAAAGGGTTTCGATTCAATCTTTGTCATTGTTGATCGTTTCTCCAAGATGGTGCACTTCATTCCATGTAAAAAGACATCAGATGCAGTCCAAGTCGCAACACTTTTCTTTCGAGAGGTTTACAGACTCCATGGATTTCCAACTTCCATCGTTTCTGATCGGGATTCTCGGTTCTTAGGACATTTTTGGAGGTCTTTATGGAAATTACTAGGAACCAGCCTTGACATGAGCTCCGCTTATCATCCTCAAACGGACGGTCAAACAGAAGTGACCAATAGATCTTTGGGGAATTTGCTTCGCTGCCTTGTGGGTGATTCTATTAAAACTTGGGATTCAAAACTTCCTCAAGCAGAGTTTGCTCATAATCATTCACTAAATAGAAGTTCGGGGTTCAGTCCATTTCAGGTCGTTTATGGTCTTCTCCCTCGTGGTCCTTTGGATTTATCTACTCTTCCAGACCGTACACGTCTTCATGGTGTAGCTGATGATTTTGTAGACAACATTCATAAGATTCATACGCAGGTTATTACCAATCTCGAGTCATCCTCCTCAAAGTACAAAGATGCGTCTGATTCTCGTCGCCGTCGTGTTCTCTTCGAAGTAGGTGATCAAGTTTGGGTATTTCTCACTAAAGATCGAATGCCGGCTCATGCTTATAATAAACTCAAGGCAAAGAAAATAGGTCCTCTCACAGTTGTGGAACGAATTAATGACAATGCTTATCGCCTACAACTTCCAGCAAACATCAACACTTCGGATGTCTTCAATGTTCGTTATTTATCACGTTTTGTTCCACCAGACCCAGTTCCAGATTCGTGGTCGAATCCTTCTACCCCAGCGGGACCTGATGCAACATCTTGATACCTTTCCTAATTTTGGTCTTTTTTTTTAGATTTCCTTTTCTTTTATAATTTCTTTTTTTTTAGATGTTCGATTTTTAGGAAAGATAGGTTAATATAAATAAGGGATTGTAAGATAGTTTTATTCATTCAGTTTTAAGAGATAATAAACTAGAGTTTTCTCTAAAGCCTTGCATTGATTTGATTCTGTCATCAATTCGAGAGCCTTGCATCGAATTTGATTCAACTCTTCGATTCAAGAAGTCAGGTCTCTAGAAATTTTAGCCAAAATTTCTAGATTGAGCTGAATTACCGTTGATACGCTGCGCCAATTTTCCCCAATGTTTTCTAAAGGAAAAGCGAAGCAAATATTATGTGTCGAAGCAAAAGAGGTTTTCCCATTATGTTTCATGGATACCACAGTCTTATGCAATGTACTCGGATGTATTTAAAGTGTCCGCGGGAAGGTTGTTCACGCATCAGAATGGTGATTGAATCACAACCGGAAAAGCTCAGGTATTTGCAATGTCAAGATCCCAATTGTCCAGAGGAACCACATATGCTAGATGATGCTATGAAAATTAAAAAACAAGAAGAAGAAAAGATTGCAACACTCTGCAAAAACTTCAAACTTAAAGCCAGTTGAAGAAGGATTTATTACACTACAAACATTGTGGACATGGAGATCACGAATACAAACATTTTCCACAGAGAATCAGTTCATGCTCAAAGCCCGGTTGCAGGACTTTTATGCATTTGCGGACTTCTTCTGAAGAAGACACATATGGAAAGCATTTCTGGGAATGTCCCAGGTGTTATTTGGTGGAGTGGGATGATTGAAGTTGTAGGACAAATAGATTCACTATGGTATTATTTTATTTAATTTTGTTGTTTATTCTGTGTTATTACGATTATCTAACGCTATCAATATCAAGTAATTTATGTTTTTCTTAGATTAAACATTGCACCATCAATTTCATAAATAAAAACATACTGCATTGAACAACCACATCATACATGAAAATAAAAGAAATACATTAAATTAAAACAACAACTGCATATGCGTCAATTCTCTTCGGGTGGTGGAATTCCTAGGGCGAAGGGTGATAGGTTCGAAAACCTACAATAAAATACTGCAAGTGCACAGTGTCTAACAAGTAGAACAACGGCAAGTACAGGTCGTTCCCACAGGGAGTGTGAAATACTCTACCAACTAATACCAAAAACTAAGTAATCAACAAGATGATGTTTGAACGATTTTTAGAAATTCGGAACAAAATGAAATAATAAATAATAAAGACGTAACCAAGAATGTGAATAGGTTATTAGAGTTTTCGATTTCCACCAATTCAATCATATAAACTCGACTAATCTCTATGTATTACTCAAGACAACTATCGAATTCAATTACATGCCTCAGAAAATAGTATGTTATATCCTAAAATATAGTTTCTCCGCTGTAATTTCCTTTGTTTCAAATGGTAGTGATTCTAAAGAATTACTTATCAATCCTAAAGCATATGGCGTCAAAGAATTTAACCAAGCACGCAATATCAATTGAAAAGCATAAGTAATCAAAAAAATCACATAATCGATTAAATACCAAGTTATATGAAGAGAAATTACTAATCAATAAATCGTTATTAGAAATATCATCGTAGAGTTCATAAAATCAAATTGGCTTCCATCTAAACTCTAACAACAATTTTAGCAAGACATGGAGAAAACTAAATCAAAACAGCAAACCCTTTCCTTCTCTCCTTCACCGCCCTCTAGCCGGCAGTCCGCCTCCTTCCTCCATCCATATGAGATCGACTGCATAGCCTCTAAGGAAATCTAATTTTCTTTTTTTCATTTTCTATACCATATCATCAGCCAATTGAGTTATGTCACATGTCGAGTAATAAACAAAACCACCCAACCAGGTTTTGCCACGTCCTTTCTTCCAACACTTGTCTTCCATCTGATCTCAAAGATGTCGCGTGCTCATTTTACTTCAATATATGTTGGTGTTAACGGAATATGGGAAAGTTAAGATTCGATGTCGACATAAACATTCCACGGACTCCTTAATTTCTGTCCAGTCGTCACTGGCAGCACAAACTCGGGCAATATTTCCAAGAACCGTATTGACGGACCCAAACTTCACTGCTCGAACCTCACCTTCTTGAATCCATTAGTACATACCAAAACAGACCGGCATCACTTCCTAAACTGACAGTGCCATCTTTCCCTTCTTTGCAAAATCTGACCACCAGTTATACAGGCTCACAAAACATGGAACCCATATGACTAAATCACTAACCATGCCTTGTTAAATTCAATTACAGCAAACCCAAAACCAGAACTACTTCAATCACCACCAACAAACTCGACTTATTGCCAGTCCATCTCCATTCCCGTATCTGCACATCATCACTGCCTACATCTGATTGCCGAGAGCTGCTACCATTACGAACACCACAGCTCCGTCCGTTGCCATCATAACCTTGGTACCCATCTCCATATTTCTCACCATCTTCTCATGAGTCTTGCAGTGCAAACACCAGCGAGACAGTCCTCCATATCTGCCACTACTCGGGTTCGAATTCAATTCATCTTCGTATATGCCTCAAGAACTTCCCTGTTTTCTGAATCGATAAGTAGAACATGAGCTCTACCAGCAGATTCGCATACAGCCATCACATCCAACACTGTTTAAGACCACACCGAGAACTGCTCCGTCACTGATTGCAGCATGAAACCAACACCAGCTACTCCAATCGAAACTTCATATTATTTCAGGAAATTTTATTGACAATTCCAGGGAAGTTTCCTTATTAGTTTCATGGCAGTTGTACTCGGTTCAGCAGTATCGACCGGTAAATGAAAGCACCACTTTAAACTCGAGTTTTACCCAGCTATCCACCTGCAGTTTTTACCGATTACCAACTCCACTCGAGCATAGAAGCAGCTGTTCATACTTCTTCTCGGGTGGTAATGGACACCACCTCCACTGTTACGACAATGAATACTTTGTTTGCGTCCAATTCGTCCATTCCATACTTGCATCTCCAATTTCCTAATTCCAAGAGTACAGCACCAAGCACCTTTCTTCACTGATCCAAACACCCATTGTGCAGCGCCTAATACTCAATTTGAAAATCGCAGCACCACACAGAATCCATCTCAGTACAGCCAAAGCATCTCCATTCACGTCCAACTACTTCATGTTTAAGATTTGATTTTGCTGAAATATGCTTGGTGTTGGTAGGGAGTAGAGAAAACTCCATATGCCGAACTTCAAATGATAACAATAAAATGTTCAACGTACTCCTTGTGCACACATATCCACCAGCCCATGTTTCATGACTCAAATCGATTAAAGAGTATTATCCCTTAGGTGCACAGCATGTACTATATGCTCTCATGGTTCACAAGTATTCAATCTTGGTGGGTACACAGAGACTTCTTTGTTTCCACTCTCATGTGCAGGCAGTGAAGCGATTTAATGTTGCTGATACATGGAGATACCAGGCCAACCCCATTTCATTGCTGCTGATATATGGAGGTACCAGACCAGCATAGTAAGATGTTGATATATAGAAATACCAGGCCAGCATAGTAAGTGCTGCTGATATATAGAAATACCAGGCCAGCATAGTAAGTGCTGCTGATATATAGAAATACCAGGCCAGCATATTTTTCCATTTTCGTTGCAAACACCATTAAGTCTCACATTTTGTTGTTTATTCACTGGATGATCGAATTCACTTGTACTTTCTACAAAGCACTAAAATAGTATTAGTAACTAAAATATTGTATCCTAGCTAATATAAATATTGGTATAAAATGTAGCATTTACATGCTTATCAAAGGGATCGTATCTGTTGAGTACCCTAAGAATGTTGAAACAAGCCTGGAAGTCCAAAGGACGACCGCTGTGAGTTGATGGCCACATTGTTAGAGTTCTGGGCAACACTTCATGTTCGACTTCACTGTTGAACTTATTTTGGTGATTCTCCATTAGTTGGGAGACGAATTCCAATACATTCGTATTAATTGAACTAAAACGATGTTGCAATCCGCCAGTATCACGCCCATGGATGTTTTCCATTTAAGCGGCGAACATTCTTAAAACTTTGTCCCAGAAAGTCAACGTCGAATCGGCTACATTACGCATGAGAACATCTTGTGTGTGAAAAACAAAGGCTCTACAAATAGCTAAATACTTTTGTTGAGTGAATCTAACAGCACGAACTCTGAGAGGCATTTTTGTAGATGATTTGAGATAGAAGAATATGTAGAATGTGTGAATTTTGAGCTGAAATGAGGAGTATTTATAGAATTCCAAAACAATATCCATTGGATCACCAGATTTTTCAGCCGTTGAGATGGAGCCGTTGGCGCCATTGGGGTCAGACGCTGGCGTTTTTGGTAATGACTCTGGTGCTGTAAGTAAAAACGCGCGTCTGAAGTGAAAATGTTGGCGTTCTTCCTTCTGACGCCAGCGTTATTGGTAATAACGCGCGTCCTTACAACAGACGCGCGCCTGATGTTCCAACTCGATGTTCAAATGAATAGATCTGTTCATTTGAATATCCATTTTCTTGGTTTGTTCATTCCATAGTGGGAGAAAAATGAATAAACTTTGAGTTTGTTCATCCCATAAAAATCGTTCTTAGGTCTACACTTAGGCCTCATAGCTAGAGTGGGCTTTTTTCTTTCTTTATTTATTTTCTTTATGTGGCTTGTTTCCAATGAGAGGTTGGTCATGTCTATGGACTACTCTTTGTAGAAAATAGAGCTTAATGTGAATGGTTGTGCACAATCTAGTCCATTCAGATCTTTATCTGTCTTGGTGGGGATCGAGATACTGAGACAACTTTATCTCGTGGAGATTTTTATTATCGAATTCGACACCCATAATATGTATGTCAAGCATTTTGCAGAATTTATCTTTGTTAAATTTGAGTAGATATAATAAACAATACCAATAGGAAAGATTAAAAGTATATATATAAAAAAGGTTTTTTATTGGGTTGGATTTGATTTGTATTACTAACTTTTTATGTGTTGTTATAATTTAGAAGCGAAAAGATTTTTCCACATGAAAAAAATAATTCTTTTGCTTTTACAAGTCATTCTGAAATTGTGTTTGCGATCTAACTTCTGTCTCTTTTGTTTTTAATTAGAAGCTGAAAATTAACTTCTCAAGATGTGTCCAAACACCATCTAACTCCATCGACATTATATTCAAGACATAATAGATGGAAGTTTCGGTTGCTTCATCCAAATGAAAAAATGTTTACGGTCTTTAATCCAACCAGTCATCTGTTGGATTCGTGGTTGTAATTGTTTCAAAATCAGACAGTTATAGACGATTTGGTGTATAAAAGCAATACTTTGCTAATTGATAATCTTCACTTGCAAATTCAATAAGCTACCTGAAGCATTCTCGACCAACAAAATCAACATGTTTAGTAGTAATACTAGATTTCCACGCGTGGTGAGGGGCCGACTGGTAGTTCGATCGAATTTGATTCTTTAATTTAAACTAATTTATTTTTTATATTTTGCGACACAAACAAATTAGGAGTGTATATATGTGTTGCCAATTGTTTTTGTTTTACTTCACAATGTTTTTTACACCACACTAATTTTTCTTTGTGCGGCTTGTTTTCAATAAGAGGTTGGTCATGTCTATGGATTACTCTTTGTAAAAAAAAGGAAGCAATTTGTCAATGGTCGTGCATAATGTAGTTGGTCTGTCTCTGTGGGGGCAGGAACACTAAGGCAACTTTATCTCAGAAAAATTCTTAGTGAAATTTAAAGTGTTATAGCCTGTTTAGATATCACATCAAAACTGTTCTTCGACTTCTAGAAATCGAAGAGTCAGAAGTCAGTTGGGCTTGGGCTGTCAAATTTCAAACGACTTCCATAAGTCCAAAAGTTAATTTTTTGTGTACTAAAATAGTTTTTCTTCTGACTGCTACTTTTGACTTCGACTTCTAGAGAAACATAAGTCAGAAGCATATTTATATCCAAACACACCATTAGTTTAAAATTTTATACATATAATATATATTTCAAATATTTTCTATACTTTACTTTACATATATTAAGCTTGGGTAGATATAAAGAAACAATACAAATTTTTAAGAAAAGTAAAAATACATGAGCTATGTTAGGGTTGGATTTTACTTTTCTTACTAAATTTTCATATGTGAAACTTCTGTAGGTGAGATCTCGACTGCATCTCGGTGGAATCTCAACCATCTCGGCAAGTTTTACAGTCAAATCTTGTCTCGTCGAGATTCCGTTGGGCTTGTGGTTATTGTTTCCAGATCGTCATCAGCAGGGCCGGCTCTGAAGCCCGTCAACTTATGCATCCGCACAAGGCGGGAAAAAAATTAAGCTACCATGGGCTAATATTTTATCGCTCAACATTTTTGGATGGTTCAAATTCTAAAGAAACACGGTCAACTACTATCATGCAGGCAATAGTGAGAAAGGAAAATTCTAGTAAATCTCATACTGTATTATTATTAAGGATTTTTTAATTTTGCATTACTGTAATCATTATTCATGATAGTTATAATTTGTGTTTACAAAATTCCATTCATTACATATGGTTATGTTCAATTTTTATCTCTTCCTAACCTAGTATGTTTGACTATTTCATAGAATCACAATCAAAGATTCACATTCACAATTCATAATTAATGTTTTTATTATCCATTTAGTACATACACCATATTGATAATGTGCCATCGTTTTTTTCTAAATATATAAAATGCCACAACTGTTATAAATTCCGTTAAGGCCCACCGAAATTAGTCAATCTCGTTGGAACCGGTCAATATCTCAGCAGAAGAGATATAAAAATGGTTGAAATTACTTTTATATCCTTACAATTATAACTAAAGCTTTGCGCCTACTTCTTCTTGAAATGAAAAAATCTCTTCCACTGTATTGAGTTCTTAACAATCCCTATCATTCTTAAGATGATTTGAAATCATGTTGCATTCTTGCGTTCGGTGTAAGTTCTTCTATACAAATCCACAACAACCAAAACCTAATTTTCAAGGTAAGGTTGGGGAAGTGGTGTTGGTTCTCATGGAGACTGGGTGGTGGTGATCATGAAGAGGATGTAGGTGGAGATTGAGACGATGCTGATGGATGGATGATGAGGTTCAATTACATCTTCTTCTACAGACGGGGAAACAAAAAAAGCTTGTTTGTAATTGACAGCGAAATTGATATTTAAATAGTGGAATCGAATTTTTTTTTGTTGGATTTGTGAATGAATGGCGGAATCGATTTTTTTTTTGTTGGATTTTGTGAATGAATGGCCTTGGATTGAAGTGTATTTAGACTCCTGATATTGGTAGAATAAATGGGTTATCCTTAAATTCGAATTTGCAGGTGAAGAAAATTATAGAACGTGTTGTTTTTTGAATGCAAATTTCGTGCACATCAGTTTTTTGTAAAAATTCCATAACTTATTCTGCAATATCAGGTCCTGAGCTTGCCATTTCGAAACACCATCGTAAATGTAAGTTCTCTAATATTTCTCATTTTCTTATTACACCCTTTGCTTGCTATTCTAGCAGCTAAGTTTTGTTTTATGTTATTGGTGCCTTATATACTTTATAGTGCATAGAAATTCATGCACATGAAGAACCCAAAAAGCATTAGTAGTGAAAGATTTGTAAAATGATGAATATCTTAACTTCCATTAATAACTTCAATTTTAGGAAATGACCGGCAAAAAAGTGTATATGGTTAGTGGGTTTCTTATTAGCATAGTACTGTTAGATGTAAAGTGAATTTTTCTCAATCGAAGTACCTCCTTTGTTTTCGCAGAATAATGTTTCACCTGGGAGGGGAGCACTTTACCGCGGATAGATTTGGAAAGTGGAAACTAAATACTCTGATATGTATTTCATCACTAAAGCCAGAGTTCGTTGAAGAAAGCTCTGACTAATAATTTGTCTCGGTAATGACTCACTACAATGAGTCGATTTAACTCGGTTGCATCAAATCAATTTGAGGGCTTATATGTCTTTTACAAGGCTGCATAATTGCCACCTATACACTAATGGATGTTAACTTTTAAAGAAAAAACATGACGGAAAAGGTCAAATGTGTGGCATTAAATAAATTCTGAAAAAAAACAGTGGCACTTTCTTAAACATGAAATTGGAAGTGTGACACTTTATTAAAATCCCCATATTATTATTATTGAATCAATATTTGCTACTTGTTAGTGGTGATTTGCAAACAGTGAACTGATTACAAGTTGCAACATCTTTTTATAGGTGACGTTATTGGACTTTGGATTTTTTTTGACTTTTTCAAGAAGCTATCGAAGTATCAATCTACAAATTAATTTTAAGGTACAAATATTTCCTAGTTATATACTTTTAATGTCATCAATTACTTAAGATGTGCCCCCTAAGAAGGTGATACCAGCTGAAAGTGGATATGCAAGACTTCAACGGAAAGAAAAAAGCGATGCATTTGTTTTCGTTTCTAATAAAAAGTAAAACCCATTCTGTTTCAAATGTTTTATACAGCAATGTAGTTTATAAATCTATTCATTTCAGTGTTATGCAATAAATTTCGTTAAGAACATTATATGTGCTAAAAAAATGCATTAAAAGGCGTCCGAGTTCTTTCGCACAAGGTCGTATGAATGATAGAGACGTCCCTGGTCATCAGGAAGTACACAAAACCTTTGAAAATCCTTTTTGTCAAAGTTTGCAGGTTTGAGTCGCCAAATCATTTCCGACTTCCAAGAGTCGTTTGGGTATACAACCCTCGACAATAACGACCCTTTCACTGAGTTGTTCCATAGTGTTTATGATTCGACCACTTGGAACAACAAACAGAGAAATCGAAGAGTATAAGATGTTTACCTGATTGTTTTGAGCTTGGGGTTCTTCATTTTCATGAATAATTCCTTCATTTTGAGTAATTGGATCTTCATTAGCACCCTTTTTTTGAGCTTCCTTTATTAACATGTCTTCATCATATATCCAATTCATAGGAGAATTTAAGATAATCTTACCATCAACAAAATCATGTTTGTTATTTGAACCTTCACCAAAATCGTTTCCTCTACTTGGATCACTCATTTCTAAAAACCCTAAATTTTCCTCTAAATAATCATCTTCTTCTTCACGACATACAAAATCCGACTTTTTTTCCCAAAATTTTAATCCTATTTTTTTTTAATCTATGCACACTAATTAACATAACTTAACTTAATTATTAACATTAATCATTCAAGGTAGTTTAGACATTAAAAAAATTGATAAGGGGAACAAAAAATTAGGTTTTGGTGACCTTTTTTGTCATGTAGTGTGAGGCCTCTAATTAATTTTTGGGACCCCGATTAAACGAGAGTTCTAAACTGCGTTCAAAAAAATAAAAGAAAAACCAATGCTAAACTTCTACTGAATGAAGAGATCGAAATGATCTACGACCAATCTTAAAGTTGTTATATCAATAAATTAAATACTTTGTTATATCGAAGATAAACCTCTTTTAAGTGCTTGACAATGCTCAACTGCAAGAGTAACATAGATTTTTTTACAACTACTTGACTAAAACATTAGTAAAAATTAAATCGCAGCATATCTGGGAGCTCTGAAAAATATGAAATCTTCAAATTCATTTTCCACATAAATTAAGCATATATTCCACTTTGATTCTACTCTTTTTCACTTGGACCCATTAAGAAAAATTCAAGGATTTTTTTCACTAAGCTCCACAAAAAACTGAAACTTCATTGCCCAACCAATAAACTTTCAATTAAAAGAACATAAACATCATAATATAAGCCTTCAGGATGCACAATTATAATATCGATTCACCTTAATAACTGTGTGGGTACCGCCAACGCTATTATCATGCACTTCATTACAAGCATCCTCCATTTTTTTATGATGAATTTATACTTTTATCTTTAGTCCAAAGGCTTTTCATCAGGGGTTGAGCCTCACTTTCAGCACTTCCACAACACTGGAATTTTGTTATCTCATCACCCATGAGACACTTTTCCTTCTTATCGTACTCATACCACTTGGATACAAGTTGGCCTCTAATATTAAGGGAAGTGATGAAAAACAAGGTATCCTTAATTCAGGAAGTTTCTCTAGGATTAGTCTTGTTTTTTTTAAGAAACTCCTCAAACCTTGATGACAAACTGTATTCCAAATGGCAAATATTCACCTTAGAACCAAATGATCTTTGTCTGTCCATATCTTTGTCCACAGTATTTAATATCTTCTCTGACCAAACTCTATTACCTTCTTTAAGAGCAACGAAATCGTCCCTGATTATACATTTCTCAGCCTCGTACTCTTGATGCCATTTCCTAAGAGTACTTAGAACCCTTGAAGGTGATGTGCTAGGTGATGTGCCAGTCATGTAATCATCATCATCTTGATCCGGATACGTAACCCTAGATTCACAGGACAATAAGTAACCGTCACACCCTTTTGATGATATTAGAAGTGTGCCCTGAAAAAAAGGAATTTCAAAACTTGTAAGCATAGGTTGGAAGAAATAAAAAGCATCCGTGATTCTTTGACTAAAGTTAAGAATATATACTTTGTTCCAACAATTAAATTCCATATAATGTTTATACTCCATAAATTTGATATCTTTTAATTCCCTCTTATATTTCGAATCATTATCCTCCTAACAATTTTATGTAGTTTTTATTGTTAGAATTTTTATTAAATAAAATAGGTAAGTAACTAAGGGTAGTCAAGTAAAATACTATGGTCTCCTTAATATTTTGACAAAGTCAAAGCAGACGATCTTTTTTAAAACGGAGAGAGTATATCTTAATGTATTATCTGCAATATTTTTTTTGCCATGGATTTATTTTTAAACATGTGTTATTAATTCATGAGAAAGGTTGCTGAAAATACGATTCTCGGTTGAAAGAATGAAGATGACTCGATTCCTTGGATGATATGCTAGCAGTATGAATTTGTTCACTACATTCTCAGTTAAATAGTTGTACTTAAGATTATTTGATTGGTATATGAAATTCCTAAGTTTCGGTTTTGTTGAAGTTATTCCAGGTATGGAATCAAATGTTATACTGGCATTTAACTGTTAATAACAAGTTTTTCTATTATATATATCTACAAGGACGTCCGTAACCTCTTAAAGGTTTAACCATTGCTTCAATTTTTTATCTATTTAGTAGGGAAGAATGATGATAATATCCGAAATCAACTTTGATCATTGATTTTATTTTCTTCTTCTTTGATAAGAAATGCTCATAAAAGCGAGTAGTATTTTCTCGTAATCTTGTATACCCAAATGAACTTGGTTTCCCTTAATATCTTGGATTGAGAATATATTCAAAGCAATACCATGTTGGATAGTCGAAGCTTTTGAATAAAGAATAACAAGCCACGGTGAAGCTATTAATATTTGAAGAAATCACACTCAAAGCGAAGAGAAAATCACCTAAAATAACGAAGAAAAATGTCCAAAAACATAAAAACAATAAGAAGTACGTGTTATTCGATTAACCATTAGCTATTTGTCTCGTATTTGGTTCAAAAGAACCAAATCTGTGCAAGAAGTTATGGAGGCTACAATTCATTTTTTCTTTTGAAGAGGATGGGAAAGAGTGGACAGAAGAAAGTATATCCTCAATAATGATAATCCTATTTTGGTTCTTATAAATATTTTAGACAAGGAAACATTTGCTTTACACTAATAGTCTAAAACTCAAATAGCATCAACCAGAAGCATAGGAAATATACAGAAGGTAGAATAAGAATAATATAAAAATTACTTCCCAAAGGTGTACTTTTCTTTTTATTTCCAAGATTATTTATGAAATTCTCGGTTCCAAACCTAATTGTTGATTATTCGACGTCCATTGAAAAATTGGGCCAGAGAATAGGTGTTTGTTAATGTAGCTGAAAACAATCTTTTTTTTGGAGGGGGTGGGGGGCGGGGATTGGATCAACCGTCCCTTCAATCTAATTTCATGCTCGTTAGTTACATATATGATTCTATAACAACAACCAAATAATTTCTTGCAAACTGAAGATCCATCATAGTAACAAAAATAACTATAATCTATACGACCATAGTACCTCTTTAACAATTATGCTATTTTGTTTTTCATGTAGTTGAAATCGTATCATCACAAGAAGGACTAAGGAGGTTAAAAATGCCACCCAACAATTCCAAATAATTTGAATATACTTGCAATTCCATAAGATATGTTCAAGAAAATCTTCTTCACATTTGCGCACAACACCTGGAAGCCAGATTGAAACAATTACTTCTCATTTTATCATATAGTTGCACAGACTCCTCTTACAGTCCCATTTGCATATTAAAGATGGTTTTCTTTGTCGATGCAGATGGCTAATGCAGTTATAAGACGCTTTCCCACGACAAAATTTTTATACATACCGAGGATTTAAACAAATCAAAACAGACAGATACATAAAAGTTAGTGGGTCCTGCCCCTTTTGAAGAGGTATAAAAGGGGGTCCACCTCAATGTCTGTGTCGGGTTTGAATTTATTTAAAATCCTCGGCCTGTTCAGACTTTTTGTTCCCACAATACCACTAACCAAAGTTAAAAGTATGTTTGGATACACACTCAAAAATAGATATTCAATTTCTAGAATTTAAAAAGTAAGAAGTCAATTTGGATATACACTTTAGAACGACTTCAAGAAGTAAAAAAAATAAATGTGTAAAGCAAAATATTTTCACTTTTGACTTGTGCCTGTGGTCTAAACCTGCCAATAAAAACAACACTTTTTATTTTTTATTTTTTTGGTCTAAAGTCTAGACTGTCCAGGGATATTTGCGGGTCAACTGAACCCTGAACTCCTCATTAACCATGTTTATTCTAGACTCCCTCCACAGTCCACACTACCCGCATCTCTTTAGAAACAAAAATGAGTAAAATGCATTCATGTAGGACATTGCAGTATCAAAAACCCACCCTAATAGAAGTAACCATTGCATTTTTCTTTCATGGAACAAATCGTGTTTAGTGCCTAAGAAATGTTCCACAACAACTCGCTATTCCATATGATCTTAGATTAATCGAGTATCTTGGTATTTCAAGACTATATTTTAACATAAAATAAGTTGTTACTTTTTAAAGGTCGATTTTTCACATCCTTTTATTTCTATTGTTATTTTGAGTTTCCGAATAATGTTTTCAATACACATCCTTTTATTTCTATTGTTATCTTGATCTTAGCATTAGTAGTATACATAAAAATAACTTGGGTTTTCTATCGAGAATTTTAACAGACAAAAAAATGAACAATGTAAATGGCAAGGAAACAAAGAGAACATAGAAAAATCATTAATAAGCACAAAAGATATTAAAAATATGTTGACCGAAAATGAATTTTATATGCCATTTCGTTCATGATGGAGCGGAGTAGTCAACAATCTTAATTTGGTAGAGATATTAAAAAAAAATTAATCTCTGATTCTAAATGAAGTGGTAAAGTGAAGTAGTGATATGTGAAATTGCAACCAAATGGTTTAACCGTAGATGAGAGTGACAACTATGTGTGAGTTTTACATTGGAACAAAAGATTTGGCCGTCCATATTGATTTGTGATACATATGTATTGAGGAGATACAAGCATACAATATCCTTACTTAGAGTCGTACGTATCTGCTGATGAAATCAGTTTGACGAAACATATCGTGATTATTTTGAGAAGTCTCATGGTTCGTAGTCGCATTTGGTTTGAAAAGATATAAAATAAACCAAAAATGTGTCTAGTCGTATAACCTAGACGAAAATATAATAAAATAGCAGTCACCAATGGTATATGGACACATTTTTTAACGAATTACGATGTGTTCTGAAACGTTGTATAACTTACAAATTATTCACCGTAAATTGCAAATAAAAACATGCAAACTCATTGAAAAATCAATGTCGTGTACAAAATTCAATTATTTTGCAAGCAAGAGAAAATTCAAACATTTCATACATGTGAGAGATGGTACTTCAATGTTGAAAAAGCGGGGTCTAACAACACCACCCAATATTTCTCTTAGCAATCTGTATGGACTAACTCCGAAACACTTTCTAGAGAATCAACTAGACCGTCAAACTCAATCTAGGTAAAAGTATCTCAAGGAGTTAATATCTCTCACTTGTTTTAATTTACTCAAGCTAATAGAAATCAGCGAGTCTTAATCAAACATTGGTCTTTGGACGATACCAAAGACCAATGTCCAAGGATCAATCAATGATAATCAACAACCACAGGTTGGATTAATCAGTTGATGATCTAACACACAACCTCTATTATTTCTATTATATAAACAAATATAATGCGGAAAACAAATAACACGGACACCAGAAATTTTGTTAACGAGGAAACACAAATGCAGAAAAACCCCGAGACCTAGTCCAGATTGAACACACATTGTATGAAGCCTCTACAGACACTAGCCTATTCCAAGCTAACTTTGGACTGGACTGTAGTTGAACCCCAATCAGTCTCTCACTGATTCAAGGTACAGTTGCACTCCCTACGCATCTGATCCCAGCAGGATACTACGCATTTGATTCCCTTATAGCTAATCTCACCCATAACTAAGAGTTGCTACGACCCAAAATCGCAGGATTTGACAATAAACAAATATGTCTCACACACACACAAGTCTATCAAATGATCTATCTGTCTCGCACAGAAAAACCCCAGCGAAGCCCAAAATTTTTTTGAAATATGTGAGGCGATTTTCTCATTGTTTTTTGTTGAGCTCCGTATAGAATTGATGTATTTCAAAATGCAATTTTCGAATTCATCCGCGGTATATTATAATCACAAAATTGGTCAATTAACCCAACAACGATAATTCCTGGATGAAAAAGACATGTAAAATTTGATACTGTTTAAATGGACGAGAATTTAAAAACAGACAGGATGTAAACAATTTCATCCTACCCATTTTCAAATATTTTTTCTTATTTGTAATTTACATCAGGGTGCATCCAGGACGAATCCAGATTCATTCGTGCTATTTTTTGGTATCCATTTCACCCATACCAATTTCTACTCGTCCATTAAAATCATGTTTTAAAAATATTTGTGCAATTGACTCAATTTCTATTTTAAAATCTCATTTTATTTTACTTATGCCAGTCAGGTCATAAATTATTCCTACGAATTATTTGGTGAATTTGTACGGCCTGTGTTCAAGATCTCATATTTTTCTATTGATTCAGAAGTACCGTAAAAATCATCTCGCGCACGCGTACATGTATGTGGGGCCAACAAGGGTGTACGAGTCCTTTTGGAACCGTCAAAAATCTGGTTGATTCACAGGTCGTTGGTTTGGTTAAAATGCCAAACAGAGAACATCTGACATTGCACGAATTCATTTGATGTGTTTTTCCTTTTCCTCCTTTAATATTCAAGAAGGCCATTTATTGAAAATTTCAGAATCTAAAGTATTAAATCATGCCGACAATCTAGTTAAAGTAGTCCGAGACGTACGGGGACTTTGCCTTAAATACGTTGTTATACGTGGAGCTCAGTAAGGCCTTCCCACGTTCTTCCTTATGGAAAAACTAAAAAACTTCTTCTTCCTTAATTCATTGTTTTTAAACTTTAAATGTCCTGAAAAGAAGAGTGATTAGTGTTAATGATGATAACATAACAGTGTCTTTGTTGCTCGATAGAGCACCAGCTTAAAAGACAATAGTAGAAACAATAATCTAATCAATCATAGAGATTAGAATCAGGAGGTTTTACTATTGACATTTAAAATTTAGCTTTTGTGTTTTTGGATCAATCAAAATATCAAAACATATTTTGTAGTTTTCGATGTATGTTTGAAGGCATTAGGCAGCGGGGGTCCGGGAGGGTGTAAGCCATTCACTGGTTTCATGTCTAGTGAGAGTTGCTTGTAAATGGAAAAACATACGGTTGCTAAAAGTCAAATGCTATGCTTGAATCATTAATGGTTAGAGCAATTCATATGGCAATGATCAAACATAAAAATTTGTTCAGCCAGGTGGATGGTCAAATCGGATTTTTCACTATAGAAAAGTGTCGAGCGTTATACCAATAAGAGCGAGTTTTTGCTATATCAATATCACTAGCTATACCGCCCGAGTTTATGCTGCTGACGCCAACGAATAGTTTTTAAATTTTCGAATTTCACTTTTTCCCTCTATAAATTGGCACCATCTTCGCACGATTCACTCACACCAAAATTCACTTGAATTTTCTCTTCTAAAAATGGCTGAAAACGCGATCACGCTTTTTTGTGATGCAAAACTTGAAGCTGATGTTTTTAAGATATGTTGGAGTTTTAAAATGATTGAAAATTGTAAAAGGAAAATGCAAGTTTTAGAAGTTGCTCCAAGAAAATGTTCAGCTAAAAGGCAAATAAGAGCTCCAGTTTTGAAAGTTAACAACAAAAAATTCAAAAACAAATATGAAACTGTCAAAGAGCGCGTCGAATGGAAAATATGACAAATGAAGATAAACAGGAGGCGCAAACTTGTGCTTGATTTTAATTTAAGTTTTTATTATTGCCTAAGTTTATATCTTGTAAAAGAATTGGCAGTAATATCAATGAATGAAAATATTTATATTTTAAAATAGATTTCCACTTCAGATTAAGTGAAATTTATTACAATTTATTAAACTTGCAAATAACATCAAACTACATTTTAATAAACCACAACAAAAACATCAAACTGCATCAAATCTAGCGACATCCACAATATTTCCGTATAATGTTTGACTTTATTACTCATGAATGCAATTCTTAGTTCTAGGCTCTTACCGTTTCTAATTGCTTCGTTCCGCGATACTACAAAATGTCGCAATACTCTTTCCCAGAAATTGTCATGATTCATTGGTCTCACCATAACGTGAAACATGATTAGTAACAAAAAGGCTTACCGTGAGCTTCCTCCCAATTATCAAGAGTTGTTTGGATCACTTCATTTTCAGTTACACAGCTGAACTTTTCTCAATCAAATTCTATTACCAAAGCAAGAAGTGGCCGGACTGCAAGCCTAATAGAATGAAAATGAGCATGCAGTCGACCAACATCTCGGTTTCCTGGGTTTCCCGTCAATGAGACGAACATTGAAAACACGTTCTCCCAAAAAGAATTGTCATGAGAAATAAGAATACCAGTGATTACCCTATGAAAGAAATATACTTTGCATAGAGTTATATCATCTTCTTTGGTAAACTTGGGACCACGATTTCCAACAGAAATTTATGCAAAGGAGGAGAGATATAAGAAAGAACAAGAAGATGATGTGATTTTGGAGATGGAATGAATGAAATTTATAGGACGAGAACGAAAAATTTGCCGTTGGAAATGGAAATTTAGCAGTTGGCGACTTTACTTTGAGCGCTCGTTTGAATTACCAACGCCTATTTTCTATTATAAATACATCACCAGATTTTTTTCTAAACCAAACCAACCGATTTATCTATCATTGTCCCCAATGTTTTCTAAAGAAAAAGCGAAGCAAATATTATGTGTCGAAGCAAAATAGGTTTTCCCATTATGTTTCATGGATACCACAGTCTTATGCAATGTACTCGGATGTATTTAAAGTGTCCGCGGGAAGGTTGTTCACGCATCAGAATGGTGATTGAATTACAACCGGAAAATCTCAGGTATTTGCAATGTCAAGATCCCAATTGTCCAGAGGAACCACATATGCTAGATGATGCTATGAAAATTAAAAAACAAGAATAAGAAAAGATTGCAACACTCTGCAAAAACTTCAAACTTAAAGCCAGTTGAAGAAGGAGTTATTACACTACAAACATTGTGGACATGGAGATCACGAATACAAACATTATCCACAGAGAATCGGTTCATGCTCAAAGCCCGGTTGCATGACTTTTATGCATTTGCGGACTTCTTCTGAAGAAGACACATATGGAAGGAATTTCTAGGAATATCCCAGGTGTTATCTGGTGGAGTGGGTTGGTTGAAGTTGTAGGACAAATAGATTCACTATGGTATTATTTTATTTAATTTGTTGTTTATTCTGTGTTATTAAGATTATATAACACCATCAATATCAAGTAATTTATGTTTTTCTTAGATTAAACATTGCACCATCAATTTCATAAATAAAAACATACTGCATTGAACAACCACATCATACATGAAAATAAAATAAATACATTAAATTAAAACAACAACTACATATGCGTCAATTCTCTTCGGACGGTGGAATTCCTAGGGCGAAGGGATCGTATCTGTTTAGTACCCTAAGAATGTTGAAACAATCCTGGAAGTCGAAAGTACGACCGCTGTGAGATGCTGGTCACATTGTTATATTTCTGGGAAACACTTCATGTTCGGCTTCACTGTTAAACTTATTTCGGTGATTCTCCATTAGTTGAGCGACGAACTCCAATATATTCGTATTAATTGAACTAAAACGCTGTTGCAATCCGCCAGTATCACGTCCATGGATGTTTTGCATTTAAGCGACGAACATTCTTAAAACTTTTTCCCATAAAGTCAACGTCGAATCGACTACATTACGCATGACAACATCTTGCGTGTGAAAAACAAATGCTCTACAAATAGCTAAATACTTTTGTTGAGTGAATCTAACATCACGAAATCTGGGAGTCATTTTTGTAGATGATTTGAGAGAGAAGAATATGTAGAATGTGTGAATTTAGAGTTGAAATGAGGAGTATTTATAGAATTAAAAAACAATAGCCGTTGGATCACCAGATTTTTCAGTTGTTCAGATGGAGCCATTGGCGCCATTGGGGTCAGACGCTGGCATTTTTGGCAATGACTCTGGCGCTATAAGTAGAAACGCGCGTCTGAAGTGAAAACGTTGACGTTCTTCCTTCTGACGCCACCATTATTGGTGATAACGCGCATCCTTACAACAGATGCGCGCCTGATGTTCCAACTCGATGTTCAAATGAACATATCTATTCGTTTGAACATCCATTTAATTGGTTTGTTCATTCCATAGTGGGAGAAAAATGAACAAACTTTGAGTTTGTTCATCCCATAAAAATTTCTCTTAGGTCTACACATAGGCCTCAAATCTAGAGTGGGCTTTTTTCTTTATTTATTTATTTTTTTTATGTGGATTGTTTCCAATGAGAGGTTGGTCATGTCTATGTGCTAGTCCTCGAGCAAAACTAAAAAATAAAACCGAGTTAATCTCGGGTGGGTATAACAGAGGTGTAACTAGAATGACTTCTAATTGGTCACAAGTATCCAAAGAGCTATGAGGACATACATATTCTCAACCTATCTCCAAGTAACTAGAATGCCATAGAAATTAAAGGTGTCAGCTCTAAAGCTGACTGAAGAAAAGGGGAGAAACATCCGCACGACTGCTAGATAAAGAGATATCCGCTACACAGCTAGATAAACATTGTAAGATGCGTCCGCTGCTTTACAGCTGGATAAGATTAGGAGAGAGATAAAGATGAGAGGGACATCTGCTACACAGCTGGACTAATTACGTGTGATGAGTGCCAAAAAGATCTTGTGCCAGATTGAAAGCAGACTAATAAAGCAACCAAAATGCATCTTTCTTCGACTCTCTCACAGTGCTCAGTAGAAATAACGTCTTCTTCGGTCTTCAATTGTTGATGATAAACTCTCGAACCTCATAGAACCTTGACAATTAACTCTTCTCTTCGATTTCTTGCTTGACATATAAATTTCTTCTTCCCTATGGCCTTATTGAACAAAAAGAACGTAATGATGTTTTTTTTCTTTTTTTCTTTTTTTTTCTCTCTTTTTTTTTTTTTTTTTTACAAGACAAAAATTTACATGGCCATGAGAGAAGGACTTTAGAACTTGGATCTTCACAACTTGTGATGTCTTGATATCATGAACTTCAACAACTTATATCATTTGCTCTTGTAACTTCTTGTAACTAAGTCTTCAACTTTGATTTTTGAATTATTATTTTCTGTTGTTGCTTCTAAACCTTAAACGTCTTCAACTTTTTCATAAATTTTGATGTCACTCCGCTTGTTGATGATGATAAGTTTCTACTGAGAGAGAGTCGTAATCCAGTAACTAAGACTACATTGTGAGGTTGCTCTGTCTTTCTGGCATTTCCTTCTGACCTACTTGCCTTTCCATCATGGATGGTTAAGTCCATCACGGTTACCCTCTAAAAGGAACAAGTTCTCTCCTGAATTTCAAGGATCTCAATGTCTTTTTCTCTAATGTCTCAATAGGTTGTTATCTCTAGCATTCCAATTTCTATCTTTTCGGTGAGAAACAGTATGTAAACTTAGCTAACCGGGTACTATGTAACGCTAGAAGTTTCGAAAGTGCAACTAAAAAGTTCTTCCCCACCCCCAAACTTAAATCTAACATTGTCTTCGATGTTCTAAAGATAAAATTAAAAGCATGAACAATGAGAAACTGTTACCACTTGAAGAAAAAGAGTTAAGGAAAGATATTACCATGTTGCATGAGATTGGGTTACCTCCCAAGAAGTGCTAAGTTTAAAGTCTTCAGCCATACTTAGGAAAGGATTAGTCAACTCGAACCATAAAGTAACAGTCGAAATAACTGCGGGTCTTCAAAATGAAATAGAGCTGACCAAAGGAAACTACAATAACCCAAGAAAGTGAACAAGGATAGCATGCCCTTATCTAGTTTCCTGATTAAGATATTTATATCTAATTTTGGTTCAGGTTCAGGTTCTATGAAAGGGTCTAAATAAAATATTTTCCTCGGATGCATTTCCTCATAGGTTGGATCCAAATTATTAGGCCCTACAGTCTGGAAAAACTCAAATAAGAACTTAGAATCACAAAATAATAATAACCTAAATAACTGAGGATCCTCTAAGTCAATCAGGTTTGACTTACATAATTGACCACAGTGAGAGTAGTGGTCATTCTTAAGCAAATGTGTCGATTCTAATTTCCTAAGGCATTTAGGTCTAGTCTCACAACTTAATATTCGACACATTTGGAATATAAACGTTCCCACAGTTGGAAGAAAACTATTTGGTGGGAAAACAAAGTCAATCTGGGGATCATAGCCTGGGCAAACCACATCAACCAGAGGATGGGTTTCTAACGACTGAACTCCTTCATGGACATCATGAGGTTCTGGAAAACGAGTATGAAGGTAATCCTTTAAGATTGTTGAGGCATGGATATCAAGTCCTATGTGAGGGGACTTTCTGAGAGTTAAAGTTAAAGCACTAGGAAGGTGATAATCACCCCCAAACTTAGAGTTTTCAGTGTCTCTAGATAGACTAGTCACAATCTCCTTAATTTCTAGATCATCAGATTCTTGGAAATGGTCAATTGATTCTTCTAAGTTTTTATCAGGTAGTGCATCTTTACTCATCTCTACGGGTCTATGTTCTTCATTTAGGATTATTGTTTCTAAGTCGCTAGACTCTAAAACTGCATCTTCAGAATAAACCCGTTCCTCTAAACTATCATCATATAAAGGATTATAAGAGAAAGTTTCTAGTAAAGACTCATTAACTAAGGTGTTAATCATAGTTACTTCCTCCGATCCACTAATAAGTTCATCAAATAATGGATTTTCCAATACTCTGTAGGCTAAAGGACTATGAACTACATCGTCTAAAACGGTGGTATCCCTAATCAAATCCTCGTCCTTTTGAATAGGTGAATAATCATAAAAATTATTTGGATTTGAACTAGAAATAATATAATCATTATAAAGCTCAATTGGATTAATAGATTCCTGATCACTATGCCTACATGTTTCAGATTCTTCATTACTACTATCCTCATCATCATAAAAGTATGAAGGTGATTGAACCTTATCTAAATAAGTAGTGTCTTTTATTCTAACCTCGTCCTCTAAATTAGGCAAATGTTCACTATTGATATCAAGGGTAGATTTGGAGACACTATTTTGGAAATTTAGATTATTTCGAGCAGTTCTTTTCTGGCCCTCTAACAAAGACTTTTGAGTCGATTCACATGAATTCCTTATAGTACCTTGTAACGAAGGCTCACTCATGGGTGCAGTTTGTTTATTCATTTCTAACACAAACCTATTTGTATTTTCGGTTAACTGCTTAAGAGACTCTTCTAGAGGAAGAACAGGTTTAGAAGGATCATAATAAGGACTAGCTTTTAACATTTGCATTATATTGTACAAGGACGAGGAACTAGTACTACTATATTCCTTATTTTCTTGCTCGTATGACTGGTGTGTGTGTGGATAGTAATTGGGCTCACTATGGTATGAACCATAACCTTGAAAAGGTTGGCGTCCCAACTACTATTCCCACCCTGGTCATAAAACTGATGATTTACATATTCAGATTCAGGTCGATACTCATTGTATTGGCTTCTATCATACCATTTCGACATTCTTAATTGCAAGGGAATTCTACGCAATCACAAACAAGGCCGACTCGACTCCACCAAAGAAAACCTAAAGATTTCTAGCAAACAAAAAGCATGATGGCTCCACTTAGATTGTTTCTAGACCAGCTTCTATCTTTCGAAAGGGAATTCGTTGCAATTTGAGGAAACCCCTCTGGAATCAATCCGAGTCAAAATAAGTTGAACTGAGGCGAGGGAAGCTCAGTGGAGCTTTGATACCCAAGGCCTCACCGCTATCACAAGGCGTCGCAGTCACGCATTCAACTCACAGAAACCATCATGAAATTTGGAGTGTGCTTAAAGAGAAACCAATATTTTTCGAACGAGTTTCCTATTAAGCTCGTTACCCTATCGGTCCCGTTCTATTCCAAATTTTAAGCTTGGGTTCGCGTTAGGTTTCGTTTTCCTAAGGCGGGCAAGAAGGGAGCGGTGATGAAATCCGAACCCTTATCTTGTATTGGCCAGGCCTTGCCCTTTACTAGGAATTTAAAAACAGTCCAAATTCATCCTCAATCAATGAATCACCTTAAGGAATGCAGTAACTCGCTTACAGGAGATTCGCGAGTGTTTCGATGGACTTACCTCCCGTACCAGACGGGGGATGAACCGTTGAAGTCGACTCGGGCCACGACTCCTATGTCATGTACGAACCCGAGGGGCCGAGATGATATAGTAATCGTCGTCCTTCCCTGCACACAATTTATATATAATTTTTTATTTTTTTTCATAATTTTTGTAATTTTTTTGGACTGGTTTAAGATTTTTCGTGGGGTTGTAGTAATGAGGTTCAAACTCTCGGACTTGTGAAGATTAAATTTAAAGATTTAATAAAATTATATACAAAATTATTAACAGTTTGGGCGAGAGGTAACCAAGACACTAGATTCCACTATTATGCAAAATTGGATGATAAATATTTCAAAACTCTATTCAATTCTTAAGTCCTCTTTTATCTTTAATTCACTATCAATCATACATATTCTCAAACATTATTTGTAAACCTTAAGCATAGATTATCAAGAGATTAAACCAAGCATAACCTATCAAACTGAATAACAAATAATTAAGACAATCATTCAAATAATTTAAAACTCTGCAAAAGCAGCGATTAGGTGAATTATATAATTAAATGAAATAGTTACCCATTTATGTTGCGTGAATAGCTTCCTCCATTTCCTTGGTTACGAGGGAATTAGTCGCTCATCATATTGGAAAACCTCTCAAAGAATTTCATTGATGCTCAAAAGTGTTTTACAATGAAAAGAAAGATAAGTAAATAGTATAAAACAGGATTCTGCGACCCACAGAAGGCGTCCAGAATCAACGACACAAAGATAGTGCTGTTGGTACAGCGACTCAGTCGCGGAAAGGAGTGGAAAAGTGTCGCAATAAAGCGACAGTTTTTAACGACTCTCCTGCCTCTTCCAATGTTCTTCGTGTTCTTCAGTTCCAGCAGCAGCAGGAACTTCTTCACAGCGTCTGGTTCTTTGATTTTTACGTCTCTAACTCTCTCCCCAGCTCCCAAAACTCTCGACAGCCCCTCTACTCGATCCAAATAACCTTTATATACTCACATGCATCATCAAATCCCCCGCAATAACTCGTGAAAATCCTTCTTTACTCGGATTTTTTTTTTCTTATTTCGGAGAATAATTTCCAAAAATAACTTCTTCACGCTCCAAATCTCTTCCAACACGCTCCAAATCATGTTGTAATCACCCAGAGTGTTTCTGGAGCCATCAAACTCGATCGAAACACGTTCGTAACTCTCCAAAACTCGTGTTTTTCTCCTCCCTGTACGTGCTGTTTTGAGTTCGTGGCTTCCCTAGCCAATTCTAGCCAAATTCGATTGGACCCGACACCCAAAATATCTTCCTTAGGCTTAATCACATCTTCCTGCCAAGTCTCAGCCATTTAATCTCCCTATAACACGTTAAAAAAAATCGATCAAACTTCTGCCAGTTCTCATGCATGTTTTCCCGCCAAAATTCAGTTTTTGAAATGAAGAAGATGGTGTCCCCCTATCCAAACTGGGGGTGCGAATAGCAATTGGGGTGGAAATAGTAATTTTTCTGGATTCCTCCGGCACATTTCTGGGACGCTTCCGGTGCATTTCTGGGGTGCTTTAGTAATTTTCTCTGGGGTGTAAAACACTGCTTTTTGAGCCTATTTCGCCGCAAGGGCTTATTTCTCTAAAAACATCTACAACAACACAAAATAACACAATAAGTACTTAATCGAGTCTAACAATACAGAATATTGAGAACAAAATAGACACATAAATGCGTCTATCACTATGGACTACTCTTTGTAGAAAAATAGAGCTCAATGTCAATGGTTGTGCACAATGTAGTCCATTCAGATCTCTATCTGTCTTGGTGGGGATCGAGATACTGGGACAACTTTATTTTGTGGAGATTTTTATTATCGAATTCGACACCCATAACATGTATGTCAAGCGTTTTGCAGAATTTACCTTTCTTAAATTTGAGTAGATATAATAAACAATACCATTTTAAGGAAAAATTAAAAGTATATACATAAAAAATTAAAAGTATATACACAAAATACCAAGAATTCCTCGTAGTATGGCCTAAGGAGGACTGGAAAAGAAAAAGAAGAGAAGTGAGATTAATGGAATGAATTGCACATTCAAGAAAATATTGACATGGCTAAAGTTCGGGTGCCTTCGCCTCGTTTTCTCTTATGATAAGAAAAGTCACCAAGGATTTTATTCAATTCAAGAATAAGACACACGTTTTTCATTTCTTTGGATCCCCCCAAACTGTTGTTTTCTCCTAGGCATGAGCGTAAAGGCAGGATTGCTTCAATGCTCTGGTGCCCCAAGTCCTTTCCCTGTGCAATAACAGCTTCAGTACCTATTGAAGTATCCCCAACAGTTTGAACTTCAACTTTGGCTTCTCTGGAAGCCATACGTTTGATCATCGCCGCATGAACTGAGGTGAATGGTAACGGATTAGTTGCGTACTGATTTATATCTATTTTATAATGCTGACAAATCCTTGTAATCAAAAAAGGATATCCAAGATTCAAGTGTTGTTCTTCATTCATTGTTTTCATCCTTTTAACTATGAAACCACATATGTCGACCTCTTGGTTATCAAGTATATAGTAGACCAACTCTGCCATATCTCTAGGCCAGAGATTACTGTCGCCTGTACATCCATATACATTTGAACCAACCAGTTTCCTAAGAACTTTTATGTGCTCGAGAGTTTTTTTAGGAAAGGTAAACTGCCCATTAGGTTTCTTGGTTTTTCTAGGCATTTTCTCAACTTGACCACCAAAAGACTTATAAATGTCTGCATTATATGGTCCATCACTTTGTGGAACATTAAAACGATAATCTAAACAGCACCTTGTAACTTGTGATATCAAGTTCCTGTCGACTCTTATTTCATTATTACAAACCGAAGTCTTAAAATAATCATCTCTCGGGTTGTAAGAAATATTGGAGTAGAATGTTCTGGTAAGCTCAGCATTTCCAAAATTGGAATCATCAAACATGAATAGATTGCCCCAAATCTTATCTTCTAGAACAGTTTTAGTTCGACCTTCAAACTGATCAATTAAACATTTTCTTTCCACAATAATGTTTCTGAAACCTTTTACCATCTTCAAACACTGAACAATTTCAATCCCACTCCTCTTAATTTGTCTTTAGTCTGCTTGGTTTCCCCCCGGGGATCTATTGGTTATAGTAGATTAGCAATTTGATTTGGTAGTGCAGATGTAGCTCCTTATCTGAAAACATTTTCTACTCAGTCGTTAATGCCAAGCATAATTTATCTAATAAGTTAAGGCCCTCAGAAGAGAGTTCGCAAAAGGTTTAAGTCAATAAGCTCATATAATGGATAAAGTGTCCATAGTCTCATATTCATATCAATACACTGTAATAAGTAATTTTTTAAGATGAGTTATCGATACATTGTATTATCTGTTCTTGAACTTGGCACATACTTAAATGGGACACCGAAACTAAGTTTTCACAGGGGTGTTTTGTGAAACATGTAACGTTCAATTAAAATAAGTTGTATTTGCACAGATATGGGTCGACAATCAGCCAAATTTGACAGTCTAATTTTAGTATCATGTCATGGAAACTAATAAAAATGAAACTATTCAAATGTTAAAGGCTATGTTTCATGAAAAGCATTCAAAATTCCATTTCGAAAAGTTAACACAACCCTCACCTCAACCTTGCATCCTTGGCTCTGTAATTCCTATCTAGTGACCATGTGAATTTTGTTACAAATAGAAGCCGATTATACTCATGTTAAAGAAATTGAAATATAGAGCTCAAAAATTAAATTTGGGGTTGATTGAAAAAAATTGATTCAAAAATTCAAGCAGTAAGTAGGGATGGCCATTTGTCCCACCCAAACCCATCCCCGTGGGTATACCTTCCTATTGGGTGGGGTTTTACCCGTACAAACGGGGTTTGGGTTGGGTAATACCCGAAATTAGTGAAACGGGGATGGGGGGATGAGATTCTAAGTCCCCGTCCCATACCTGCCCCGTACGTTCCCATTTTAGGTTTTATATTTTTAGTTTTAGGTATTTTAATCATATGGTTCATATTAACAGAAACAAAATATAAAAAAAAAACGTAAAAGTATAAGATATCATTAATTATTTATATTATATTTAAACTAAGAAATTATATTATATTATAAAAAAAACGTAAAAGTATAAGATATCATTAATTATTTATATTATATGTAAACTAAGATATTATATTATATTATATTATAAAAGAAAACGTAAATGTATAAGATGTCATTAATTTTTTATATTATATTAAACTAAGAAATTATATTATATTATTTAATTATTGTATTGATTATATTATAGTATTTAAGCCTTTTTTATTATATATATTATATTACTTTATGTGTATATTACACATTGATCCCAAAATGACAACTATATCAACACGAGGTGAATCCGAACAGTCTGAACACCATGTCGAGACAATTCCAAGTTCTCCAATGGATGATTACCATGGTGAAACTGCCGAGGCAAACATTACAGGTGATTGTAATAATGCCGAAGGTGAAATTGCTATAGTTTCAGGGAAGAAAAGATCCATAGTGTGGAACCACTTTGAAAAGAAAAAGATAAAAGGGGAAGACAAAGCAGTTTGCAAATATTGTCATAAACCATTAGGAGGAAAAAGCACAAATGGGACTAAGCATCTACATGCACACATGAAAAGATGTCCTCGACGTAAACAACAAGACATAAGATAATCAATAATCACTCCGAGTAAAAAAAATGACGGAAGAATCCAGCTTAACACGTACATTGTTGATCAATCGTTCGCTAGGAAGGAACTTGCTTATATGATAATCATACACGAGTATCCGCTTTCCATCGTTGAACATGCCGGATTTAGACGATATTCAAATGTGCTTCAACCGTTGTTTAAGTTGGTATCTCGGAGCACAATTAAAAGCGATATCCTTAAAATCTATGATGAAGAAAAAAATAAAACAATGGAGGTGCTACAAAGACATCAAGGTAAAATTGCGTTATGGATTACCCATGAAAAACCCGCCCCGTCCCAGATCAAGCGGGTAATGGGGAGGGTGTGTTTTTTTTTTGAACGGGGCGGTGACTGGGATACAAGATCCCCGCCCCATGACCATCCCTACTCCTCTTCGTACCATCTCCCAACACTCATGAAATCATTAGTTGCTTCTGTGCATATAATTGAGTCTCCAACGTCTTTATCGGCACGAGTAGCTGTAGAATCACATGATAATAAACCTCCACCGCACGCACAAGATGCTAAGACAAGTGTACCCTTTACTCGACTCATTGGGACCTAAAAAGAAAACAACAGTATAAAAACCAGAAAAACAGATAACTAGAGAGGTTGTCGGGACACATCTTAGTACATACTAACTTATGCAACGCAAATTTGGATAGTTAGGTGAACTGTACGTAACTAGGCAACTTCTGTAAGACCCAAACCGCAAGCATTCCTAACTATGCAGTATGGATAGGTAACCACTTTTTTTTCCTATATAAAGGTTTGTAAGCAGCACCGTAATTCTGCATATTATACTCACCGTTGAGCTCACTCGATAGGCAGACAAAGTGGCGCAATGAAATTGATATACTCAACCAGATAAAAGGTAGTATTATTTGTAAAACGTACAGTTCACTAATCGGTCTTCCCATTTTAGGGTTTTATATTTTTAGTTTTAGGTATTTTAATCCTATGGTTCATATTAACGGAAACAAAATATAAAAGAAAACGTAAAAGTATAAGATATCATTAATTATTTATATTTAAACTAAGAAATTATACTATATTATATTATATTATAAAAGAAAACATAAAAGTATAAGATATCATTAATTATTTATATTATATGTAAACTAAGATATTATATTATAATATATTATATTATAAAAGAAAAACGTAAAAGTATAAGATATCATTAATTATTTATATTATATTATATGTAAACTAAGATATTATATTATATTATAAAAGAAAACGTAAAAGTATAAGATATCATTAACTATTTATATTACATGTAAACTAAGATATTATATTATAAAAGAAAACGTAAATGTATAAAATATCATTAATTATTTATATTATATTTAAACTAAGAAATTATATTATATTATTTAATTATTGTATTGATTATATTATATTATTTAAGCTTTGTTTATTATATATATTATATTACTTTATGTGTATATTACACAATGATCCCAAAATGATAACTATATCAACACGAGGTGAATCCGAACAGTCTGAACACCATGTCGAGACAATTCCAAGTTCTCCAATGGATGATGACCATGGTGAAACTGCCGAGGCAAACATTACAGGTGATTGTGATAATGCCGAAGGTGAAATTGCTATAGTTTCAGGGAAGAAAAGATCCATAGTGTGGAACCACTTTGAAAAGAAAAAGATAAAAGGGAAAGACAAAGCAGTTTGCAAATATTGTCATAAACCATTAGGAGGAAAAAGCATAAATGAGACTAAGCATCTACATGCACACATGAAAAGATGTCCTCGACGTAAATAACAAGACATAAGACAATCAATAATCACTCCGAGTAAAAAAAGTGACGGAAGAAGCCAGCTTAACACGTGCAGTTTTGATCAATCGTTCGCTAGGAAGGAACTTGCTTATATGATAATCATACACGAGTATCCGCTTTCCATCGTTGAACATGCCGGATTTAGACGATATTCAAATGCGCTTCAACCGTTGTTTAAGGTGGTATCTCGAAGCACAATTAAAAGGGATATCCTTAAAATCTATGATGAAGAAAAAACTAAAACAATGGAGGTTCTACAAAAACATCAAGGTAAAATTGCGTTATGGATAACCATGAAAAACCTGCCGCGTACGGGTATTTCTCATACCCGCCCCATCCCAGATCAAGCGGGTAATGGGGAGGGTATGGGTTTTTTTTTTGAACGGAACAGTGACTGGGATACAAGATCCCCGTCCCATACCCGCCCCATGACCATCCCTAGAGGTAAGAGTTCAAACTGGGTTTGGGAATATTACAATTGCAATACTAACCAGCGGCCATCTATGATATATATAGTCGATTTGGGGAAGAAAACACGATTTACGCATGTGCCCCTCGTATAACTGAAATCTACGAAAACGTGAGCAGGAAAACAATAACGCGGAGGGGTAAGATAGTCATTTACACAACAAAACAGACGATGTAATCATTTGTTGAGTCAGTAATGAAATATGGTAGTAGCATCCTACCAAAGGTTTCATCGCCTTTCAACTGATGGTCACTTTAAAAACTTCCTTGCTACAACAAATTCACGGCCAATGCGCCTCCCACCTCATCAAATTCAGCAAGTGAACCGCCTCGTTTACTATGTGTTTGTCCATTCAGGCTTGGTGAGTCTTCTGGCACTATAAACTCAATTTCAGACTAAATGATCTTTTTCATATTAGAGAGTACAAAAAAATAAAAAGAGAAGACATGGTCTTCTTACTATGCTACATGATTTATAAAGGTGATATTATTCCGAATAAAACAAAATAATCATAACCGCTTGATCTTTAGACTGATATCCCCCTTAGAAATCGTGTTTTAGAAAGCTAGCAATACAACAAGCCAAATTACAGTTACACTAGACCAAAATCCATGAAATATTACAAGACTTCGACTTTAACATGGATTATGTGCAGCAAAAAAGTAATGGTTCAAATATTTCTTGGCTCCGCTGATTAAAACCTGACCAAAATCAAATTGTCTTGCCTTGTACAATATGTTTTGGCACAACCTGTATGCTAAACAAATAGCATTATCAAACATTGCGAAGATGAAGAAGAGCAAAAGGATCCATGATAAACTTCAATAATCTAAATCACTCTTACATCACTCTATCATTTAGAAAAGGAAAGAAAAAATTTGCTTCAACTAAAGAAAGTTTAAACAGCATAAGAACACAATTCTTGCAAGTTATAAACTTGCCAATCATTCTCCTTTTAACTGACCAGATCATGCATGTGGACACAAAAATAATCTTCGGTCACAATATGCCTTTAGTATTCACTTTCAAACTTCACGAGGATTTACCTAAAACTATGACTGAAATGTGCATTTTTTCCAAAAGTGTGACCAATTTGAAAATTCTTTTAAAAGTGTGACCATGACCGGTCAACCGACATATATGCCCTAGTCTTTTACGAAAATACCGGATTTTGTCCTCAGATGTGTACATATCGACAACATATGTGTACACATCGGGTAAGGATGTGTAGACACCCCTTCATGGATGTGTACATATAGACACACTGATACCCCACCATTTTTTTTACTGATGTGTAGATATTATATGTAGACATCCAGAATCTAGACGTAATCATATGTGTACATCCATATTTCGAAGTCTAGACATCGGACACTATCCGTAAAATATGTGGAAATCAGGCTATAAATATGTGGGCATCAGCTATAATGTGTGGACATCAGCTATGACTATGTGGACATCAAACTATCCATGTGTAGACATCGGGCTATAAAGGGTACTTTGGGTATTAAGTAAAGTCAGTCACACTTTTGGAAGAATTTTCAAATTGGTCACACTTTTGGAAGAAATACACATTTCAGTCACACTTTTGTGTATTTCCTCAATCTCTTTAATGGCTTTGTCTGATAAACAAAAGCTACTTATTTACATTTACCTTCTTTCCAATCTTTCAGCAAACTGTGTATATATGCTTCTCGTGTTGCATCTCTACAATATCATCCTTCCGCTAAATCCAATAACAAAAACCAATAGTCCTTGATGACCATGAATGTATATTGCTGAAGTCATTGTAATTTGGTATGAGAAATAAAAACTAGTATGTAATATTTATCCACTTTATAATGTTGATAACCTTGTTTTAAGTGCAAATGGCTTCAACAGAGAGCTTCTTCCTGATACCTGGACAAGGATCTCCTCCAAAAATCTCACGATTCATACAGTTACGACACAAGATTGTTGTCCAATATATTTCTGCAATAACATTTCATGTGTTAAAATTTATGCTAGCAGAGTTACGTGCAAAAAGATTTGCGCAAACGAGCTTCTCGGGTAAGTTACATGCAAAATTTCTATCTAGTGATGCGAAACACATAATGTTGAAAAACAAAAACTTATGAATACCTTCTAAAAGGCGTCATAATTTGTGAGCATGATGACGCATTCCTTCACTAAAGCTCCCACAAACTCCTTCAGGAGTTCCAAAGCTTGCAAACTTTATTGAAGAAATTTTCTTCCCCGGCGTACACCAAAGATGGGCTTTTGGCTTCAACGGTACTATATATTTTCCATTGGCAAGAGCCAAATAACTCGCCAGTGATGGTTGTGCTTCATAAATATTAGTACAAACAGTGTGTACATCTTTTTTATCCAAAATAATTCCACTTGGATTACCACCCAATTCTTCAAAAATAACCATCAAGTTTCCGGTGGGGTTCAACCATGAAAGAGGAACATGGTACCTAAAGATAAACAACAGGAAATCAGTCAAAAGAGAAATCCTGGTTATAAAAAAAAAGTATCTGTTAACTAAAATATGAAAAGGTTTATAATCTTACCATCTTTGCGAGGGTTCTCCGCAGTTACTAGCGCACTTATTCTCATTATATTCTCCAGCATAATTACAAACACCACACTTTCCATATGCTTTATATGCCGACCAATGGCGTCTAATGCTCTGCCCATATATCCATACTTGACCTTTTCCCATGATGCCCATATCTAAATCCAAAGGATCATTTCCACCTGGTGCATCAAAAATAGTCTACAAAAAGGAGACATAGTTAACCCACATTATTACAAAAAGGCTCGTGTAGATGTTTGTTCCTTGTAAGAAACTAGGGACCTCGCCTCGTACTATGTTAGAGGTTGATTGTGAGCTATCAAAGATCCTTTCATCCTCCCGAAATTTGTTCCTCCGTGAAACTGAAGTATAAAGCCAACAACAACAAATTAAAAATGAAACTAAACACCTTTTGGACTATATCTGCACTTAAATCAGAAATGCAACTATAGTGTAACCTTATTTTTTTTCCTGATCGCTAACTATGGTATAACCTTACCATGTAATAATTCATGAATGATCCACCAATTTGTATACATTTGGCAACCGAGTATGCTACATCTTCAGCAGGTCTATGAGGAATTGCACCCCCGAATCCTATAAACCTATAAACGGAAGAAATCCTCATAAGTTATGATAAATGTAGGGGTAAAACATCGCACAACAAGTAACTATGCGAAGCAATAGTTTTACGAAGGAGTGAACTTCTCTCGCTCATAGTATATCAGATAACGGAGTCAATGACGTCACAAAGTCACGAATATGGAAGCTATGCAAGGATGGAGAGCTCGTGCGAGAATACCCAACGTAAACGTGCGAGAGTATCGCACGTCAGATCCGAAAATAAGGGCTTTATTAGATGTCCTCCACTATGTAAACTCTTATATATAGGACCAATCAACATTGTATCGGGGAGGATCTTTTAGAGAGAGTTGAGATAGAATTACTAAGAGAGAGATAGTAATTTGTTCTCCAAGTTAGGGTTTCTACTCTTGTATTTATATTGATTCATAAACTTAATAGTATTATTTTAAGTGTTCTTCATGATGATTTCTTAGCTTGTTCTATAGATTAATTAAGGGATGTGGTAGTGGGATTTTCCGCTACTACATTTTGGCGCTAGAATACAGCTTGGGATTATACCTGTTTGTGAAAATTTGAAGTTTGATTTTTCGAAAACTTCTTACATTCTTGTCTTTTGTGGAAGATTTTCGATTGTTTTCGCCGAGTTTTGGTGTGAGAAACAAAAAGGTTCTTAAGTTTTTCCTTGAGCATTTGATGATTTGGAATTTATGGAGTAATCCTAAAGATTATAAGTTTTATTCCTTAAGAAGATATTTGGAAAAACTAACCATATTTCAGGAAAAATATAATCAAGGTTTTATGAAGATAAAAGGAGAACGAATTGAGGAGAAAAATGAAACACCCAGCTATGTGTATGCAACAAAAAACGAGTATATCTACGAAAGTGATAAACACCATCGGAGCGATTAACGGAAACGGGCGTCTACAATGTAATATGATAACAAAATTAGGTGTGGATGTCGTAGATTTTCATGCAGGACTTATAGGGCAGATACACAAGAGTGATTATGAAGGAAGGAAGGAAGATATCAAGTATCGAGAAGATGTCACTCTTACACGATTGGAAAAAACATAAGATCATGTTCGAAGCGGATGATATACCACAAGGAAGCTTGGGAAGAACAAATCCATTGGTAGTAATTATACCCACGCGAAAGATAGAGAAGGATAAAAATGCGAAAGCTTCGGAGGAATGGGCGATCGAAGGAACTTTAATAGATACTGGGAGCTCAGCCGACATCTTATTTTATCTGTAAAGACCTGCAAGCTTGTCAGCTCTATTAGACCGGTCAAGTTTCGAATTAGCCGATAATAACTGGATTAGTTTAACAAGAACGATAATTGATAGGAATTAATCTAACAAAGATCTAGATACGAAACTAGTACCATCGGTTAGATCTCGAAAAGTTATGCGAAATAGACTATCGAACGTGTCATTCGGATATCGTACAAAAAAGATATCATCAGATTTGCATGAAAGGAAGATTAGTCATTTTTTAGACCAACCAACTTGGTATCCCATATCCTTTTTCGGGTGCCTTTAGAATTTTTGGTTGGCCTTATCCTTACTCGATTCGACAAAAGTTCATTCTCTTATTTTATTTTTCTTTATCATCTTTCTTCTTATCTCTTCTTCTGTTTCTTTTTTTCGGTCTTCTCTTCTTTCTTTCTTTCTTCATGTCGATTTCTTATCAAAGAAATGAACGTGTTTCGACGTGAGAGATTCGTAGAAGTTGGTTAACTTGATGAATCAAAGGGGAAGTGATAAATTGTGGTTGATTTAACTGGGGGAAGAAAATTGATGTTATTGTAAATCGAAGTTAGGGTTTCTAGAAGAATTCAAAGATAAATTAAGAGATGGAATTAGTGTTCTAAGAGAAGGAATTGAATGGGTTTAGGTTTAATTGGAGTTATGAAGCTGTTTTAGGAAAGAATCAAAGAATTAGGGTTTCTCGGAAAATTAAATAGATGTTCAAAATTAAATAGATGTTCGATTAGTGATGAATAAGATGAAATTAGAGATGGGTTTCATCTGAGTTAGAATTTGAAGATGAATAATAGTCTGAAATTGGTGATTGGTGTTTGGATCTGTTTTAATGAAGATTTTGGATTTAAGGTTCTTGAGTTTTGGGTTTCAGATGGAACAAAGATAGGTCTAGTATTGATTGAATCGGAATCAAAAGGAGTTTAGTCTGCTGTCAGGAATAATTGTTAGTGTCGAAGGTAATTCTTCTCCAATAAATTGAATTTTATTAAGATATGTAATCAAATTTAGGTAATTGTTGTTTTAGTTCTGAATTGATGGGTTGTTTCATGGGTTTGTGTTGGTGTTAGAGAATTGCTCGGTCAAACTCGCATACGTTGCTATCTCAAGCATGTTTGTCAATATTAGTGATCAAACATACTATAACTAAGGTATAGAACTAGGATAGAAAGTGTAGTTGAGCTCAAGAACTCCATCGCAATCATCATACAAGACGAAGGACTACTCAAGGAACCAGTGGATCTTCATCAACTAAAAGGTATGTGGAGACTTGAACTTATCTGTCACTCAAAAATCTATCTACTCTATATCCTATCTTGAGACAAAAGTCGTTCTACTATATAGACTTAGATTATACACATGTGGATATTTCGAGCTGAGTATATCTCGCTTATCTACACTACAAGAAAACATAGCTTTGGTGACGATAGTTTTTGCGGCGAAGAATATTTCATTGCTAAAGCTTAGTTATCGTGACCAAAATAATTTTTGTCACTGTTGTTAGGTTTTCCGCGATGGGAATGGGGTTTCGTCACTCATAAATTTTTAGTGACTTCAGTTGGAAACGAAATGATGTCTAGTCACTAGTAAAGATTTTGTGATTATATGTGTTTGTCACCATTTAAATCTATTGTGATGATGCTAAAAAATTGACATAAAATCTTTTTGGTGATAATTTATAAATTTTGTTACAAAAGAAAAATTTATACTGACCAAATTAGTTTGTCACTAACTAATTTTATAGTGATGAAACTAAATGTTTAACACCATATTTATCTTTAGTGACCATCATTCTTTATTTGTTGCTAATATCTATATAGTAACAACTTGTAATCGTCACAAGAAAGAACATCTGCAACGAACTGAATATTGTCGTTTTAGTCATTTCAGTGACATTGTAATTTCACCGCCGTTCACGATTTCAATGACTATTGAAATTTCATCACAAAGAATTGTTTATGATAACAAAAAAAAAATACATATCTGTTAAAATATAATATATCTTACCAGGTAAAATATAATATTATTTAACAATAATTTATAAATTAGCGGAAATCAAATTACTCGTCCAAGTAAATTTTCATAAATGTAATTACTAAAAATCAATTTTTGGCCAATATAATAATACAATTCTAGCTACAGAGAAAAACTTTAATGTAGTTAATGTACTTATTTGATGTTGCTTTATACAATTATAAAAAAATATGAAAATAAAATTAGAAACTAACTGTATTAATGATAGGATTAAAATTTATTGTAATCGCCAAAAGAAAACATGACCATCTATAATTGTCCTGGCGACGTTATTGGAAAAATTAGTAAGATACAGACGAAAGTGGATGCAATTTTTCGTGATTTTATGGCTCTTTATACAGTTAAACAAATTCACACCGAGTGTGAATTAATAATCCCGTCTAAATAATTTTCCATTTAATTTTCATCCCGCTCAATTTAAAGTTAATAGAAAAACAAATATCCTTCAGAAATATTCTTCCATGAATCTAACCCGATTTACTTAAATCGAATTAGTATATGCCATTTGATTTTACTCTTACGACATTGCACAAAATGTTCTAAGAATTTCGAAATCTAATGTCCATTTACTCTAACAAATCTCAGTACTATGAGCATAGATAAATCAGTCATATTAAGTATAATTAGAGCAAAATCTAGTTACTTTGATATAAAAAAAAAAAAGTAAATTGGATTGAATTCATGGATAATTAGTTAAGATAAGTGTGGCGGAAAAGTTTGATATGATTGAAGTGAATTATGAGGAATCAACCGTCTAATCAGTCATACTGAGCATTATCTAGCAATATCAATGGAATGGAGTAAACTTAATTTAATTGGATTGAGTTTTTTAATAATCAGTAAGGTAAGTGTGGCCTACTAATGTTGACGGAAAATTAAGTACAATTTAAATCCCAATTTTACAAATTTGTCCTGAAAGAATATTTAGTAACCTAGTCATAGGTTTCGCAAGTTAATTGTGAATCCCCAAGGACACTCAGCTCTACAAGTTTTGCGGATTTATCTAATTGAGCCTAATAAATTACTATCATTCAAAGGTTAACTATTTTAAAAATTATCATATACACTAAATCAACTTAAGAGAGTTTTATACTTTAGATTCAATCGGGTTAACATGTCCTTTAAAGAACATGTGTAACTAGAAATTACATTTTTATTTGTCCTTCTCGATTCCCGAGAGAAGTCTTTAATCCTCACCATATGTTGAAAAAAACTGAAAATACGAAGGGACTCAACCTATATGCAACTACTACTCCGAGAGTAAGATATGAACCGTAGAGCTGTTGAAGGTCCCCCTTACACAAGGATGCATGTCAAGGCTTTGTTGAAATTTCAAGCTAAGTCGTTTCCATCAATAACGAATTCATTATTTTGTGCACATGTAATTCTCAAATTCAGTTTCTTATCACTCATATTCTTTTTTTTTTCTAATTTTTTTCTTTACCGTCCAGAGTTATGTCTATCCGAAATGTTCAATAACAATTATTGGATTCCTTCCCATTCTTTGGACTCGTTTTCATTTGTCGGATCCTTTCTCATTATTTTGATTAATTTTCATTTTTCGAATTAATTTTCGGTCTTATAATTTTTAAGATTATTTTCGGTTCAATAATAATCGTGTGTTCATTCTCATTCTTTACATTCCTTCTCATTCAGGTATACATATGTCGGCTTTGTTGTGTACAAATTCGATAAAGATAATATTGTTCGTTTTCATTGGCTATGCTTTTAAAATTTATATACATCGATTATAAAATTCATCCCGACTTTGAGATGGGCAAATTTCATCGGATATGCCTAGTGTTTTATATAAGTCGAATCCAAGAGAAAATATGATTCATGAATTCGTGTGATCTCATCTGAACCTCATGCTTCTCACACGTATACTTACTTGATCCATATGAGTACTCCAAGACATATATCCACCGCTCAGTAAATTTCGTAATCCGTATGACTACACCTTACACTGACATTGGCCATCGATAACTTTAATCAAGATCCTTTTTCTTTCTCTCACTTCACTTTTCCTCTTCTCTTTTTTCCCATCGCTCGTATCTCTCTCTCTTTCTCCGGCTCTCCTTCCGTCACTGTTATCAAACAAACAAAAAACAGAACCCATCTTCTATCACTCCCTAAGTATCACCACTATCTCTCTTTCAAATGTCGTCTGATTCTTCTCCCAGACAGCAAATTGAAGGTCCGTCATTACCAATAGACCAACTTCAACCCCAATCGCGAACACAAACTCATCCCTTTGGGATTCCCGACATCTACAGGTTTCTTTGATGCTTAATCAATGGTAAGTTTTTTACAAATTAAATTTCGTCTGATCTTAAGTTTCTACTCTGTATTAATCTCTAATTAGGGTTTTGATTTATATATTTTTTTTCTCATCCTCTGTCGATTTCTTCCTTAGGGTTTTGATTTTTGGTCTACTCTTCTGCCGATTGCTTTATTAGGGTTTTGATCTCTAATTAGGATGCCGATTTCTAATAAGGTTTTTGATTTCTCCTTCAGGGTTAATTTTTCAGAGTACAGGACTTAGTCATTGCAAATCGATGGTTGGTACTCTGCATTTGTTCATCATTTCATCTATTTAGTTTTCTTGGTTTTATTTTACTGAGTCTGTGTATTTTTTTTTTTAATTCAGGCACTAAAAAGGAGAAAGCTCCAGTACCACCTTCAAAGCAAGCTAAATCTGGCGGTGGTAAACAAAGAAGAAGGTATGTTCATGACTGGTTCTTCTTTAGTGATGAATTTTAGAATTTTATTTTATAATGCGTTGTTTTGTTCTGTGATTTGTACAGAAGTGGAGCAAAGTATAGCATAAGGAGAAGGTTAACAACATGGTCGTTTGATCAAGATAAGGTTTATTTTGTGAAATTTTTTCTAAGATTACAAGTTATATTATCGCACAGGTAGGAGGTTTTCTGCTATTTCTATGCCTAGCTTTCAATTATGCCAACAGTCAATGAAATGTTTGATGAGTTTTTGTTGTAGTTGTCCAGAGCAAAAGAAAATGAATTTCCTTTCGTACCTATGCTAATGTTTTATGATTGGGTCGACCCTTAGTGAAAATTTGATTCTTGATACCTCGTGTCAATCCTGTCGATTCAAGGAAAAATCCCATTCCTTCAAAAACATGCTCTAACTCCATTATGGTGTTTTGTTTCGAACTTTTGTGATAAAATTCTTAATCCAGTTTTACTTGTTTTCCCTCATGGTAAGCAGATAATGTTCTTTAGAATATGGAAATGTCGTATTAATTTTAGGTACTATAATATAGAGTATTTGCTTGTTATCTTGAATTTCGGCACAGACTTCTACAAAAGGAAGGATTGGATACTTCAGATGGCACCGACTTTTGCCAGCTAAAGTAAGTTATGTTTTTTAGATAATGAACCAAATACATGATTAAATGTACAATCAAGTGACTGAATGTACCGTTAATCTAAATGTTTGGACATTATATTCTTAGTCTTATAGCTTCTCACATGGTAACCAACAATCCAGACTTACACTCATCATTCACATAACCGTTCTGAATCTCTCTTCTACCTAATCAGCCCTCAATTTTGTTTAACCAAACCTTTCTGCAACCTTAATCCACTTACACCTCTAGAGAGTAAGTGGTAGCAGCAAGAAGAACAAGTATCCACATGCTCTATGAAGAAACGTTCAGAAAGGAGAGTATAAGCAAACCCATCTTTTTATTTTAAGGATAACATTAGTTGGTTGGAATTTCTCGTGCAATATAAAATGTGAGTTGGGTGTTATGCCCTTCTCGTTTCCTTAGACCTGCTTTTCTTTGTAGAGTTAATCTAAAGTTCCCCCGATGTGTTGGTCTGGAGAAATTGAGATCCAAACCTTTTATGATACCCTCACTAAAGGAACGTGTGGAGTTGTTTGGATTTCTGATGAAGCCTGCATCAGATGGATAAGTAGATATTATTAGTGTTTATTTGTGTTGTCTGTGTCTAAGCTAATAGGATTCAGAAACCCAGTTAATCAATATTTGTTATCTTTTCTTAGTTATTATGTTTTATATCATTAGAATTACCTACCTGTTTGACATTCTGGTGCACTTGCTAATTTTTTACTCTACCGTGTATCTTTATATAGGAAACGATGAATGAGCTATTGCAGCAAGGAGGGAGCTCCACCGCCCACTGAGGATGAATGAGCTATTGCAGCAAGGAGGGAGCTCCACCACCCACTGAGGCAGAAGTATGTGCTCAAGTTTTGAAGAGAAAGCGAAGACGATGATGTGCTACAACCACTGCTGATTCTAACAGTGAAGGACTTCAAGCAATGATACAAGCGTTGGCTGACCAAATATGTGCACAAAATGAGATTTTCAAAAAGCTGAAAGAAGATAATGAAAAGTTCACACAAAACATGCAGAGAATCTGATGGGTACACTCGGGCTAAGTTACAGTACGGCTGATGGATCAACTTAATCTTGAATGTTGGACCAGTTGTTGTTTGTCACATTAATGTTTTAGACTATTCTTGGTATTATCTTTTTACTTGCAGGTGTTTTTTAGTTTGTATATTAGTTCAACAATTTTTTTAATGGCTAATTATTTTTTGTTCAACTAATATTATTTATTTATTTTGGAGATGATGATATTTGTTATTGAAATGACTAGTCTCATTGCCGGAAACTGATTCATCAAGCTCCACGAATTTCTCCTTCATGCCGCACATATGGTTGCTTGCTCCCGTATCAAGCACCCATGTACAGTTTTCATCATAGTCACCTCCTTTGCATGCCACCAACAAGGTCTGGTCTTCTTGATTTTCTTTACTAGCGTAGTTTGCTCTGTCCTCGACATTATTTGAAGAAGATCGACAGTCCGAAGCATAATGACCAAGCTTATGACAGTTATAGCATTCGACTTGAGATTTGTCATACCTTGGACTATTATTGTTGCGCCATGAATTATTTCCTCTGCCACGACCTCTTGTGGAGCTTGACCTCTGGCCTCTCTGATCATCGTTATTTTGCTTGCCTCTTTCTCTTCCGCTGTAGTAGCCGCGTCCTCCTCCTCTAGCATTACTACTAGAGCTCTTTCCTTTGTCTTTTAAAGTAAGCTTAGCTTGTATAACTTGTTCTACCGCTCCCTCTTTATTTCTATTTCTGATTCTTTCTTCATGGGCTTGAAGAGATCCCAAGAGCTCATCCACGGTCATGGATTCAACGTCTTTGGACTCCTCGATTGCAACGACGATATAGTCGAATTTAGGAACAAGTGATCGTAGTATTTTTTCGATCACACGACTATCACCCATGACCTCGCCATTTCTTCTTACTTGATTAACAACAACTAAAACTCTTGAAAAATAATCCGATATTAATTCGGACTCTTTCATGGAGAGAGATTCGAACTCACCTCTTAGAGTTTGCAACCGCACCTTCTTTACTTTGTCCACGCCTTTGAATGAATTTTGCGAAATCTCCCGTGCTTGCTTTGCATTAACAACTCTCGATATCTTCTCGAATGACGACTAATCCATTCCTTGATAGATGAGGTAAAGAGCCTTCTTGTCTCTCTTTCTTGAAATGCGCAGCGCATCTTTTTCATTTTGCGGAAGCGCCGCTTCATTTTCCGGTTCAACATAACCTTTCTCTACTATCTCCCAAGCATCTTGCGAACCTAGTAACGCCTTCATTTGGATGCTCCAATTTTCATAGTCATCTTTAGTGAGTTTAGGGACGAGAAAAGAAAACATTTCACTAGCCATTAGGGTCTTATGGCTCTGATACCACTTTGTTGAAAATGATTTTGGAGTTAATGGGCTAAATGGGTATTGAATGATTTGAAAATGGGCTCACAACACTCAATGAAAAAACTGAATTTTTATTTCACTCTCAAAACTATAGTTGTACATACAACTTCTTACATGAACTCACTTTGATTCTCACCTTGCCACTAACTTTGGTTTTCACTCAATTACATCTTCCCCATGATGACTATTGCCCTATTTATAGGAGCTCTTAACCAACTCTTCACTACTCTAGTTTTGTCTAGAATATTCATGACTCATTCACTTTACAACTAACTAGAATATTCTAGAGAACTTGGGCTCTAATAGCCATGAAGTCTCTAGATGGGCTACAATTTATGGACTAATATACAATAGACTAGTTGGGCCTAGATAATTCTAGACACTTCTAAACTAAAATCAAGTTTGCATTCTTAACAAATATGAGGGTGTTTTTATGGACTGATTTTAAAAGTGGTGAAACAAAGTTTTAAATAAAAAATAAAGAAGATAAAAACTTTGGTCAGTAGAGGGGCAGTTGACCCCCCCCCCCCCAAATAAAGAAGATAAAAAATAAAGAAGATAAAGAAGATAAAAACAAAGTGATAAAATCCGCTTCTACAGAATGCAGTCCCATTTTATTCAAGCTTTTCATTAGCTAACGTTACCCAATAGTCGCCAAAATTTTCTAGTAGCCTGATGTCTCATGGTACTAAAACATAATAAAAAGTGTATGATTCCAGTGGACAAAGTTAAAAGATCGAGTATATACCGTTTTGTGCATGGCGATAAATTCAACTAGGACACTTTCCCCAACAGTCAATAGTTTATTAATCGCCAGCCCAATTTGATCCAGTTGATTATTTGTGGCAGTGTCTAACAGTTTAGCCTGTAATACATTCAATTCAGATGAGCGCATGCGCGAAACAACTGGTACAATTTTAATGGAATCATGATTAAGGTATAAACTGGTGAGAAAAGAATGTGTTACATACCCCGAGTTTGACTGTTTCACTGTGGTTTTTACATATGTGATCCAACCGAAGATTAATTAGAGATGATTCAAACAGAATTCTCCACAAAGCGATACATCCAAGTGGAGAGCCTCCGGTGGTAAGATCAGAAGACCTGACTGAAATTAGCTTCTCTACTGCTTCATATATCAGCTCTGATATTTTCTCAGCAGCCTCAGAAAACAAATATTGAAGGGAAGAACAGGTGTCACCAGACGGATTGCCTGGCTCTGCACGGTTGTAGTACATATTGACTACATCTATAAAACATCCAAGCAGCGTTTCATCGACAGATTTTCTTTCAACGCCTTGCTCCTGGAGATTTTTTATGCACCCTCCAAAGGCTTCTAATATTGTATGATTATCACCCAAAACCAATTGAACCGGATGATTATGAAAGAGGCCAGCTTCATCGAAAAGATACCGATCCAACAATTCCTAGAACAGAAACTCAATTATATATATATTTAAACAAAAAAAAGGAAGAGGATACTAATTTATAAGATTCAATGGTCTCAATGAGTACAAATGGATGTACAATCTTACGTACCTTTGATTCCTTGAACTCTGAAATAAAAACCGCGATGATGTCAAGAATCTTGTTGGACTTTTTGAGTTTCTTCAGCAACCAGGCCGATTCACGTGACATGATATACAGACTATCGAATAGATGCTGAAATATCAAAAGAAGGTTAAGGAATTCGGAATTAGCCAAGATACTTGTTAATTCCGAAGGATAACGACTTACCTTTTGTTGCCACAGACAGGAGACCACGGTGTTGTGGGTAAGAGGACACTTGTGCCTATCTCCATGATCATCAACAGCATCGGAAGAAAATGCAGCTGTATCAGATTTTCTCAATTGTTCCAGATGCTCAGAGAAACTATATGCAACAAACCGCTGCTCCTGTTGTATCTTGATGAGGTCACCGAGGAAAGACTCCAACAACTTAGCCTGTGAAGAGACACAGACATAACATCAGACAAAAGATGTCAAATCCTATCCTATATCAAAATATTAATTACCTGCTCTCGCCTGAAATCATCGCCAGATTCTGAACAAATTCTTTGCATAAGTTGCAACAACGACAAGCTTCCACTATAGCATTCATTTGCATCCATAACATACGACTGAGCATCAAGAGAATGCCATCTATTTGGCTGGTAACTAATACTGATGTCAATATCCTGTACGTACCCATTAAAATATGAACGAGACTTGAACTTGAAAAAAAGGCAGAGATGCGACGTATAAACATAAGGTGACCTTAGTTGCATACCTGATTGAGTGCATACTTGTCCAGGCCAGTTTTTTCTAACATCCGAAGAAACCTATGGAATGACCTCCTGTCATCGTACTTTCTGCGGACATCCTTCCAATCATCCGCAACAAATGCTACTTCTTGGAAAAACATCTTAAGTGAAGAGTCTAAATCTATTGGTTGTTCCTTGATTCCAGATCTTGGATATATAAGTTGTTTTGGGGAACCCTCATGTGTTACTTTAAGACTTAACCTATCAAAGTATCTGTCTATCCATGTATCCTCCATGGTAGCTCAAAACATCAGAGTTGTTGCCTACTTGTTTGTTTAACCAATAATAACCTGCACAAAACTGAGTTTCAGAGTTTTTTTTTTTGACAAATAATAAATGAAACAAAGATAAGTGTGAGATACATAGTGTGTATTAAAGGCATGGCTTCTCCTGTTGGCTTCTTTACAATAATAATCCTTACTGATTATTACACTCACTGAACTAGCTGTTTTAAAGATGATGTCTATCGTACAATTAGTTTAAGACGCATTGATTATGAGTTTCATTCTTTATCAAGTTGAGTTGTGTTATTGTTGTTAACTGATTAAACTTCCCGAATTAATAATTTCTATAAGAGACTGATTAATTTCCAGATTATCAAGCAGTTTGAGTTGTTATCAATGTAAATAACACATTAGATCCAATTCAATTTAAGAATCAGCTGAAAAAATGACTACAAAATTCTCATGCAAACACTTGGATGAAAACAAACCTAAATTCCAACAATAAACATCAAAAATCAGCATGGTTTAACCTCAAACAATGATCGATGGAACTCAAATACTCAACAACTCTTAACAAAGTCTCATACAGATGAACAAAAACTTGGATTAAAACAATAACCTAATTACAAACTAAAAGGACATTAAACATAAGGGGATCTGAAACAATTGAAGACATTCCAGTTTAAATCAAACTGTAGACGGATTCGAAACTCACAGTTCTTAAACTTCAACTTCCTTCTTCGTCTGAGAGAACAAAGAGGGGTTTCGTGTAGCCGGAAATTTGTATTTTACCCTCCGTAGAAGAAGTTCTGAGGAGTTTTTGACGCAAACGGCGCTTCCAGAAAAACCTATAAAAGATAACGACTATATTTTAGGGCATATTGAAAAATTTCACGACATATCAAATAAGGACAAATGCGTACGATACTAATTTTTCGAAATCTCTTATCTATATATTTTAATTAATAACAAAACTTTCCTTTTTTTTTAATTAAATTTCTTTTTTTGGTTTTCTTAGAAAAGTTTAATTTTTTAAATAAATAAATTATTTTTGAAAAAGCTTTCAAATAAAAAATCATTAAAAAATAAAAAGTATATTATTAATAAATTAGAAAGGAAAGTATTTTTTCAATTTTATTTTGTTTTTTAAGTTTTATTTTTAAATACATCTAAAAATTAAAAATAACCATTTTTTAAAAATTATACAACAGAAATTAAAAAAAAATCTAAGATAATTAGAAAAATATATTTATTTTTAATAATAATTTTAAGAAAAGAAAGATCAAAAAATTAATTTTAAAAAAAGTTTAAAAAAATGAAAAAGTATTAGAAAGTATTAATTTTTTTAAAAAAATTATATTACAAAATTAATAGAGGGTAACTAAGTAATTTACCGATCTTTAGGTATCCCTTATCACCACCGTAGTTAGTTCAGTCATTTTGTATGCCTTAAAATTTTTTGTATGCCTAAAAACAGGGTTCAAAGATAAGGAATTGTCAAGCTTACCTTATGGGCCTAACCACCACGTCCCATAATTTGGTGCAAATCTTGTGAACTACTTCTCAACACGCCATTTTCCTCTTCCTTCTGGGTACCGCGGAATCAGACCCAATTTTTTTTATATATAAATAAGAAATTTCATTAAAAGACTAAGATTCAGAAAGAGTCATGGTTACAAAAGTAGTAAAGCCATCTAATCTGGGATTGTAAGAGTCCCGATATTAGATTTATCTATCAAAAGTTTCCTTAGACTAAAAACAGGCGGAGGGGTATTCCCATTCAACAATTGAATTTAAAGGCCTAACAAACTTTGCCAAAATATCTGTAACTTGATTTCCTAGTCTAGGGACAAAGAAGAAACCCAAAAAATTGGTACAGAGATGAACTACTCTGTTTGATTCATTGAGACAAGCTTTAGCACGCCACGAGATGTCTTCATTTTTTCCATGGATGTGTTGAAGATACTTTCACAAGCTTTGAATATTCTTTTCTTTGGCGCAAATAGTCTCCTGTATCACACCTATAGTTTCTGCTTCTTGTGGGTCTGACCCTGTTGATTGCCCTGCCCTTCCTCCTTCACAGTCTCCTACATCATTCCCTAACTTTAATTAATTCAATTGATCAATACCCATCTCAAATCACCTTTCTTAATAATCAATTCATCTTCTCTGAACTTATTAAGAAACCCCATTTCATAATTCACTTCCTCATTCGAGTTTGAATCAACAGACACCATCACCATCACCACCGACTACAATAGATTGAAGGAAAGATAAGAAGAAACGAGAAGAAGAAGAAGAAAGAAACTAAAATGAATCTATTCTCGACTTGGTGTCGATAAGACCAAGTCAAAATTAGTGATACACCCAAAGATTAAGATATGGGAAGCCGGTTCGTTTAAAATAAAAATATTATTTTTTCTTTCATACTAAACTGATGATATCTTCTTCATCCGATACTCGATTGACACGTTCGAGTAGTCCATTTTGCGTAACTTTTCAAGATCTAACCAATGGAATAGTTTCGTGTCTTATAGTTGATAGATTAATTTCTATAAAATCTATATTAACTAATCATGTCATTAACGGCTAAATCGACTCTTGGTATCTCTAGATCGACTCTTTACCGGTCTAATAGATTTACGGGCTTGAGGGTCTTTACATTTGTTACTCAAATTGAAAATCTTCTTTCTCTACCTATTAAATGTATTAGAATTGATAGTGGTGGTGAATTTACCTTAATGATCATCTACTTCATAATGGGATGACTCATGATTTATCTTGTCCCCACACACCAGAACAGAACGGTGTAGCGATGTTAAACATAAACGCATTTTAGAAATTGGTAGAACTCTCTTAATCTAATCCGATCTTCCTGTAATTTTTTGTGTTGAGGCTTTCCAAACTGCCAACTATCTTATTAACAGGTTATCCAATATATCTTTAAACTTTATATCTCCTTTTGAATGTCTGTTTTATAAGTCTCCATACTATGATTTCCTTAAGGTATTTGGTTTCATGCTTTCCATGGTTGAAACCATATACCACCAATAAATTACAACCAAGGAGCAAGCATTGAGTCTTCTTATGATACAGTTAGTAGGATACATCTGCCATGACTTCACTACAGGCAGAGTCTATATATCAGTACATGTACTTTTTAATGAATCTAGTTTTACCTTTAAGACTAGTCATCTTTTTTTGTTATCTCCTCATTCTGAATCCCAGTTACCTTGTTCTCCTACTTTTCCAACACCTGCATCTTCTTCTGATTCTATTTCATTACCCACTACACCTTCTTTACACTCCCATGTTATTCCTACAAATGATCATTCCATTATGAATACAACTAAGATAAGTGTGTCCAAACCTAAAAATATGTTCGCTACTAAACATCTATTTCTTGCAACATTTTTAAGTGACAAAGATCCTCCAACTCCAACTTGTTTTACACAAGCCGATAAAGATCTCAAGTGAAGAGCAATTTTCTTTTAGGAACATGGCAAAAAGGTTTCATCGGAAATCATGCCTTGACTTTACAGAAAATTTTAGTCCTGTTGTAAATCAAACCACTGTTAGAATTCTTCTTGCCATTGCAGTTCAATTTAACTAGTCCATTACTCAACTGGATGTGAGTAATGCATTTCTCCATGGTGATTTACAAGAACAGGTATTCATGGATCAACCATCTGGTTTTACTAATCCTAAATATCCTAATCATGTTTGTCTGCTTCACAAATTAATAGATGGCCTCAAGCAAGAACCAAGGGCCTGGTATGCTAAGCTTGCTGAAGTTCTGATTTCTCTTGGTTTTGTTATTTCTTCAGCTGACACTTCCTTATTCATCTACAAAGTTGTCCCTTTTATCACTATTATCCATGTCTATGTAGATGGCATATTACTTACAACTTATAGTTGGCTCTTCAAGGATTTAGGTCTCATTCACTAAAAATGTTGATTCTTACCTTACAACTTAATTATAGTTTCTCTTAAACTTAAATTGGAAACTAAAAGAAACTAAGAGGCATCTACTTGAGGCTCTATAATTAGATGATCTAATTCCCCATAGAGACAACAATTAGGTTTGAAAAAGAAGAGACCATTCTCATTCTCACACAAATGTCTAAATCCAACCTCCCTCCTCTAACCTTATCCATTCTAATTTATACTAGCCCCAAGACCATTATTGGCAGATTCAAAATGTTTCAAAGATGGAGTATAAATTATGCTTCAACATTGATAAGGGGCATCCACAATGCATCATCCTCCCCTTCTTTGAATAAATTCGTCCCCGAATTCTTCAAAGCATATCCTCATACCCGTCAAATAAATTGATATCATTAGTTCCATCACATCATCACAATCATTAGGGATATTTCTTACTTGGTTATGGAGACTTTCAAGTTTTCAATGATATTCTTCACAAATTTCTCCCATTCAATGATACATATTATCAAACACTTCATGCATAATCAATGTTCTAAGGAAAGGTGGTGTGTATGTATGTCGGTCAAAAAGCGGTTGAGATCGTCCATAATTTTGAATGGCATAGATTATGTCCGGGACCTTTCATTCAATTTCTAAGGAAAGGTGGTGTGTATGTATGTGGATCAAAGAGCGGGTGAAATCATCCGGAATTTCGAATGACAGAAATTATGTGCGGGACCTCTTAATATGTCTCTACACGGCAAACCCCTAACCTTGGACGTAGCCGAGCTCAATGTTCTAAGAAAAGGTGGTGTGTATATATATGTGGGTCAAAGAGCGGTATAAATCGTCCGAAATTTTGAATGACAGAGATTATGTCCGGGACCTCCCAATATGTCTCTACACGGTAAATCCCTAACCTTGAACGTAGCCGAGCTCAAACTAGCCCCTGTTAACCCCGACTCTTACCCTTCCCTAACTTAAGATTCTTTATCGTTTGTTTCTCGAAAGAAAGAAATACTTTTGTGTCCGCCACCTCCTCACTTCTTCTGATTTCTCTTTTTTAGATTAATACTGTTAACTAACTTTTCTTCCTTTAATACACAAAGTAATCCTGTAATGCATATACTTTTATAATTATTGCTCATCCTAATAGAACGTTCTACACATTTAATTGATTCTGTTACAACTCTCTCTCTCTCTCTCGAGTATCTCAATATTGCAGCAGAGGGTTCAAGATATTGACGAAGCTAATTTGTGTGTTTATGTAGTTATATTTATGGTGCTGTCCATGATATATTAATATATGTATCATGTATGCATTCATCTCCTTGCTAATTCGACATATCTTGGTATTAAAACCCCTCATTCTCATTCTCTCCTTGCATGTCTTTGTGCCTTCGTTTTTGTGTGATACTATTTCTCCGTGGTTCATCACTTCATTGTGAGATATCTTATAATGGTGGTGTGCAAATTAAGCATGCGATTCATTAAGTCCTGCAAATGCAATCGCACACAGCATATCCAATATGACGAATCTGGTGATATCACCAAGTCACGAGTAAAGTGTGAAGAGTCATGCAGTGTTATAAATCACGTGCGAAAAGTATCAATATAAGCGTGTCAATGACGCACGTCAGATCCGAAAATAAGGGCTTTATTAGCTGTCCATCACTATGTAAATTCCTATATAAAAGACCAACACCCATTGTAGTGAGGGAGATCCTTTTGGTAGTTAGGATAAGATATTTAGGAGAGACAAAATTATCTGCTTCTCAAGTTAGGGTTTTATCTCATCTCTTTGTATTGATTTCTAAACTTAATAAAACCTCTTTGGTATTTTCATGACGATTTTTTAGTAATATTGATAGATTATCATTAGGGTGTAGTTGTGGGATTTCCTACAACTAAAAAATTACTGATTTTGTACCATTAGTATCCGTCTGTGTATGGTGTGCCTTGTGGTGCAGATTCTTTTGTCCTTGAAGTATTCAACCGATTTCTTGCCATCTTATGATTTTCCTAGATTTTGCCTCGTATGTTTTCCTTAGGAGAAACTAATGTCCTGATTTGACTCCAGTTGCTCTTCTCTAATGTTGAAATCAAATTATTGAATTCCATTATGCACCTTAAGTTCCCAAAATTCTTCTTACCCTTGTAGGAAATTTCATCATTTGCTATATTATATATCAGGAATTTGGTGGAACGTCGGAGTGATGCTCGCTCAAAGAGAGAAAACACCGAATATTAATGATTAATTTGGAGGATATAAGTGATCTCCTTGAATCCTAAGAAGCAATGGTTTATGCTGAATTGACCTTTGTCCAGGTATGGTGCCACTTTAACATCTCAAGGTTTAACGGTATCTTTTTAAAACTGCGATGTAACCCTAAGAAATTTTCACAAGGAAACCGTTTGTCGTTGTCTGCGATCAGTGTCTATTTTTGGGTTTACGATAAATAGTTTTTAATCACTTTCACATAGTTCTTACAGTGAATACAGGAATGTGCTTTTAGCTTATTTTCTATTGATTCGTTTTCTAGAGAGACTGCCAAGATCTTGCTGAAAAGAATGAAAAACTTTTGCTGTATTTGCATGCTATGAAAAAATAGTGACACACAAATGGTAATCAATGTAAAATCTATGTTATGATAGACGCTGGGCGAGGCGAGGCGCAAAGCCTAGAGCCTTTGGCGCCGATGAAAAATTGGAAAACCCCACAAATATACATAAATTGGCGTCTTTAGCGCTTCTTTTTTTGCTAGGCGCTAGGCCTGCGCTTAGTGCGCCTTTGGCGTCAAAGTCCCCGCCTTTTAAAACGTAGTAAAAATATTAGTATTGTTTAGCGATTCACTTATAATAAACAGAGTCCCATGTTAGTGGGTTGTGCCTCTATTATTATTGGTTTTGGAGCTTTTGGTACTCGCGTTTACTCAACACTTCAGGGTATTAATTTTCTAGAGAATATCGCTGCAAAATGCTAACAGAGATAATAGTTGCCGATGGAATGAATATAATCCAAAGTTTAATGGGTAATACGTAGGATAACATGACCAAGCAAGTTCATACCATTCGAAAATTGCTTGATTTGAGCAAAAGCTATGTATTTTTTTGCCTATTCCAAAGAAACCTGAAAATTTAATTAACACATGATCAATATTGCTTCGTTATTCCAAATCAAAAGTAGCGATCATAAAGATCTGTTGAGGGCAAAACATCTGTTTCCCATTAATAATTTGCATTTACTACCATGATATTTTCACATTGTTACCGGCTGATATTAATCCGGCTTTTCTTTGTTTACACCATAATATGATACTGCATTTAGTTATATTAATACTAACATGTAAAATAACTTTGGTTGTTGTGTGTCATGTTTAGGAGACGATAAGTTTGTCAGGGCCTATGTTACATTGTGTATACAGAACATGCACACTGTTAAGGCGCTCCTTAAGTTTTGGTGCAACAAAGGAGTATTTGAATCTGCGTAAAAACAACTCCAGTGGACATCCCCAGGTAAAAACTTCGTTGGACCAAGTTTGGTGACAGACAATCAAGATTGACTCACTCTTAAAAGTGGAAAGGAACTATGCTTCTAAGGTTGACCTGCCCTTAACACACACTGGGGCCACAGGCTCCAGCTAACCACAAAAGTTGAGCCTGGCCGTAGGCCGGGTGATGCATAGTATTCATTAACACATCCTTGAAATGAATCCTAGCCAAATTAGCTTTTCTTTTTGAAATCATAGTGAAATCAACATGAAATTGGAAAACCCAATCTGAAAACACTATCAAAGAACATAATAATCAACCCAAAATACTTGATAAAGAGATTAATAGTATTCACTTCAAGAACAAGTGTCTTCACCAATAACCCCCTTTTCCCCATGAAAATCAAACCAAAGCTCTTGATACCAAATGATGAGAAGAAGAATCTTATAACAAAAATAAATTGAAATTGATGAATAGGCTACCAAATTAGTTTTTTCTACCCATTAAATAAAGGAAGATCCTAAAAATGAAGATGCTTCTCCTATAATTTATAGTTTTTCCCCCTAGAGGCATCTACTTGAGGCTGAAGTAAAAGTAACTAAGAGGCATCTAAAGGATACTAAAAGGCATCTACTTGAGGCTATATAATTAGATGATCTAATTTCACCTAGAGACAACAATTGGGTTTTGAGAAGAGACTATTCTCATTCTCACTCAAATTTTCAAAATCCAACCTCCCTCCTCTAATCTAAAAAGATAATTAGGCTCTACGATTGCCAGTATGTACATTTTGCGTAAGAACTACAAGAGTATATTTTTTAAGAGGGAAAACAGCTAAAACATAACACTGGTTCAGATCTCAATAAACTCATATATCTCCGCGTAAACCACCAGCGTCCCATTCTAGGTAGTCTGGATTAGCTTGAATCCATTTCCACGTCCTATGACCGTCAAGGTCAATCTTAAAATAATCACGAATAGTGTGCTTATCCCAAGGAAAATCATCGAGACTGAAATCCATTAAATGGTCAACATGCTTGCTTGAAGTTCCAGGATGCGCGCCACCAGTTGTAAAAGCATCTCCTAGCATATAAGAAACTTCTGCCACCTGCCATTCAAAAGCACGCATTATCAGTCTTACAAACTCGCAGATAGCTAAACAGGTATCAAAACACAAAACCACAATCGTACCTAGAATATTGCAAGCAGAAGGACATGGAGATAGAGTATATACCGTTTTGTGCATGGCTATGAATTCAACCAGGACGCTTTCCCCAACTATCAATAGTTTATTAATCGACAGCCTAATTTGATCCAGTTGATTGTTTGTGGCAGTGTCTAACGGTTTAACCTGTAATATATTCAATTGGTATAATTTTAATGGAATTAAAATTGGAATAATTTTGATGGGATCATGATTAAGGTATAACCGGTGAGAAAATAATGCGTTACGTACCCCGAGTTTGACTGTTTCACTGTAGTTTTTACATATATGATCCATCCGTAGATTAATTAGAGATGATTCAAATAGAATTCTCCACAAAGCTATACATCCAAGTGGAGAGCCTCCGGCAGTAAGATCAGAATGCCTGACTGAAATTAGTTTCTCTACTGCTTCATTTATCATCTCTGATGTTTTCTTGGCAGCCTCAGAAAACGAACATTGGAGGAAAGAATAGGTGTCCCCGGGAAGATAGCCCCGCTCTGCACGGTTGTAGTACATATTAACTACATCTACAAAACATCCAAGCAACATTTCCGCCACAGATTTTCTTTCAACGACTTTCTCTTGGAGATTTTTTATGCACCCTCCAAAATCATCTAATATTTCATTATTTTTCATAACCAATTGAATTTGATGCTCATTAAGGCGGCAACATTCATCGAGAAGATACTGATCCAACGATTCCTAGAACAGAAACTCAATAATAAAAAATAAGGATCCTAATAATTTATAACATCCAATGGCTCAATCTTAACCTTGTTTTGAAAAAAAAGGAAATATATGTACAATCTTACGTACCTTTGTTTTCTTGAACTTTGACATAAAAACCAAGATGATATCAAGAATCTTGTGGGAATTCTTGAATTTCTTCAGCAACCAAGCCGATTCACGTGACATGATATATAGACTATCGAATATGTGCTGAAATGTCAAAACAAGGTTAAGTAATACGTAATTAGCAAATATACTTTATGATTCAGCAGGATAAAGACTTACCTTTTGTTGCCACATATAGGAGTCCAAGGTGTGCTCGGAAAGAATAAAGGGACACTTGTGCCTATCTCCATCATCATCAACTGCATCAGATTTTCTCAATTGTTCCAGGTGCTCAGAGAAACTATATGCCACAAACCGCTGCTCCTGTTGTATCTTGATGAGGTGATCGAGGAAAGACTCCAACAACCCAGCCTATGAAGAGACAAGGACATGCCGGTCATAAAAAATATGTCAAATCACATCCTACACCAAGATGCCATTTCGAGCAATAAATATTAATTACCTGCTCACGCTTGAAATCATCGCCAGATTCTGAACGAATTCTTTGCATAAGTTGAATCAACAATAAGCTTCCACCATAGCATTCATTTGCAGCCACATCATCTGGCGACGCCTCAAGAGACAACCGTCTATTTGGCTGGTTAATAATACTGATGATATCCTGTACCAATTAAAATATGACAAAATCACGAGACCTGAAATTGAAATAAAGGCAGAGAGATGCAAGGTAAACAAAAGTTGCATACCTCATTGAGTGCATACTTGTCCAGGCCAGTTTTTTCTAACAACCGAAGAAACCTATGGAATGACCTCCTGTCATCGTACTTTCTGTGGACATCCGTCCAGTCATCCGCAACAAACGCTACTTCTTGGTAAAACATCTTGCGTGAAGACTGTAAATCTATTGATGGTTCCTTGATTTCAGATCTTGGATATATAAGTTGTTTTGCGGAACCATCATGTGTTACTTTAAGACTTAACCTATCAAAGTATCTGTCTATCCATGTATTCATCATGGTAGCTCAAAATATCAGATTTGTTGCCTACTTGTTTGTTTAACCAATAATAACCTGCACAAAACTGAGTTTCACAGTTTGCCTACCTTGATATCTTATATATATATATATATATATATATATATATGCTGATAGATTTCCTAAAAGCATTAATACTAGAAAAAGAAATCAAAATAATAAACAAGGAAACAATAAGAACTCGGAAAAAGGGAACCCTAAATTAACATTAACATAAACGGAGACGACTTGGTTAGTTAGATGTCGTAGCTCAGGCCATAACAATCAGCCAAATTATAGAAAATCTCATCCAGGTGGACCAGGTCGATAAGCACTTGGACAAAAACTCGTAATAAACCTATATTCCAAGAATAAACATCGTGATTTTTCACTTAGGCCATAACAATGACCTTTGCTAGCTAGCTTTAGGATTTTCTTTTCTTAGTTCGATTGCTAAGTTATATGGTTTCTTTTCCTAGTCTTCCTAGTAACTTAAGTATTATCTTCCTAGTAACTTAAGTATTATTTAGGCATATGTACGTAGAGAAACATAATCAACATTCTTCTGTGATTAATTACAAATACGCTGCCAATTGTCTTGATTAGTTATACATTTTTTCTTCTTCTGTTATATGCTTCAGTTTTACTGTCGGTTGCGATGGAATTGATAGACAAAGATCAGGATACTTCTGTCGCGTTTGTAAACTTAAGTCTTGAAGAAACCACTAGTATTAGTTCATGTTCTCTAAACTTGGAAGAATCATCTAACGATTTAAAGGTATCACTTGAGATGCTTCTCAAAGAGGCATCAGGTTTTGCAGATTTCTGGAACGATGTAAGCACAAAGATTAGCGGCAGGAGGTCATTCCCTAGTTTTTTAAGCTTGATAGAAGATTCTGAGCTGGATTGGCATTATATTGCGTCTGAGGATAATGAGCTTAATTTCAGTAACCATCCAACTAAACAGTCTCTTCATGCGCTGCCATCGTATCCAAATTTAACTTCTGACTCAAACTGGGTTATGGCAAATAATTACTACGACAGAAGCTTGACGTTGATGAAACTTTTGCGAAGAATTCATTCAGAATCTAGCAGTGATTTCAGCCGAGAACAGGTACTTAATAATATCCACGACTCCAAATTAATAGCATCTTCCTTTATTTATTTTGGCAAGAGGATTTGACATGGTGTGATCTTTGTGTTTTTTTTCTTCCTGTAGGCTGGACTATTAGCATCTTTCCTCGATCATCTCATCACGATACAGCAGGAGCAGAGGGTTGTTGCATATGGTTTTTCTGAGCATCTGGAACGATTGAGAAAGTCTGTTGCTGCTTCCTTACTTAGTTTGGAAATTGCAGAACTGAAGAATCTGTCAGGGGACATCTCGTCTTCCCTTGGTGCTGCGAATACCAAGGCTATGGAGGAAACATTGGATCTGATCGAACAAGCAGTTCAGAAACTAAGTTCAGTTAGGTTCTCTAATCTTACCGGGGGAGGCTCGCCACTTGAAAATATCACTTGTTGGAGAGTTTTAGTTGAATCATCCCTGGTTAATCTTGGATTGGATCTTATATTTAAAAAGCACGATGAAGCTATAAAACTCTGGGTAAGCACGCATTCGCTGAATCAGCTTCATGGGATGATTAGTTCATTATTGTCAGCTGCAGATACGCTTCTACTTGACTATGTAGCCATGCACAGAACAGTACGTGATTACATTCTTATAACTTTTCTATATCGAATAAATTTAAAGTTTTTGCTATTTACTAGGTTTTAATTTACTCAAATTCTTTTGAAATGGCAGGCGGCAGAAATTACTTATATGCTAGGAGATGCTTTCACAACCGGTGGCGCTAGTATGAACGATTTAAATGATGAAACCAGAAGCATAGAGATAGATATTGATATGGATTTCCCTTGGGATAAACACACTGTTCCCGATGCAATTAAGTATGACTTTAGCAATCCTGATATATGGTCGTTGGTTGCTAATCCAAGCTTCGCTGGTTGTCCTGTTAGCAATGATGAGTTTAACTAGTTAGATCCCAAACTCTTACTAAGTCTTATGTGTTTACCCCAAGAAAAGATGGTGTAGTCATCAGATGTATGCACACTGAAATGTGTAAAATAAAGTGAAATCTTATAATTTTATTTCAGAGTTTATATATTTCAGAAATGGCTGCAAGGTTTTCCATTTCAAAGTCACTTTATTCTTTGTTCTGCATCATATTTTTATTTTCGTTATGATCATCTTTGATATTACAAACAAAAAACTGAATGAAATGTCCGTTTTAATTATCGACATTAGGGCCTTTTTGAAATGTGCCGCCTAAATTGCTAGTGCAAAAGGGCAAAGGTATTCTGTTCGATTCGCATGCATTATACTATATCTATAAAGAAGCAGCCTCAAGGCGCTCAACAGATGTAAGTCGCAACTTAAGAGCCTGCAAATTTGCTTCTCATCATACACCAAATTCATGTAGCTCGCATTAACTTTCATCATGGCCAACAGTTTTACTGCTATTCCTACAAGATGGGTCCCCGAGCAGAATGCGATGAACCTTACACTGCACTGCCTACTAATTTGATGTGTCGCCTTTTAGTGTTTTGGTAGCAAACTAGTTGTTGTAGGTTAAGGATAGGCTTAATTTTCGTCAGAAACTTAATAAAGTTTGATTCAAGGATCAAGACTTTAGGGTTTGATGATACACTTGATAATTGATTAATAATATTGATAATAAGATGTGTTCTTAAAACAAGAAGGCATAGCCTTTAAATAGGTTCACAAAAACCGACTAAAGACAAAAGAAAATGAAATCTAAAAAAACTAGGAAAGAAGTCTTGCAAAGCAAGTAAACCCATCTGTCGTATGGGATCAATTGTAATAGTTGATGCACGTACGAAGGATCAACTGTCATAGTTGATACACGCTTCAGGGGTCAACTGTCGTAGTTGATACCTAAAAAAATGTACTACATCAATCCCCCTTTTTGAAAGAAACTAGCCCTCGAGTTAATGAATAGAAAGAACTTCACTCTCTCCATGAAAAGTAAAAATTTCTTGCACATTGAATATATTAGAGATGTTAGAATTTGATGGAAGATCAATAACATATGCATTATCACTGATTTTCTTCAAACTCTTGAATGGTCCATATTTATTCATCTTGGTGTTGTTGTAAGTACCAGTAGGAAATCTTTGTTTTCTGAGATGAATCAAAACAATTCCCCTTCATCAAAAGTCTTAAATCTTCTATGTTGATTTGCATCCTCCTTGTACTTGTTATTTGAAGATGCAAGTTTTGACTTTACCTCTTGATGTATGAGTGAAGCTTTCTCAACAAAGTTATCTGCTTTAGCATTTGGTTTATGCAGCTTGGGAAGCACCACCAAATCCAAAATATGATTAGGAACTTTAGAGTAAACAATCTCAAAAGGTGTCTTACCCGTGGATCGATTGATTGAAGTGTTATAAGAAAATTCCATATTGGGAAGGAAATTATCCCATTGCTCTGAAATGCATATATACAAGAACTCCTTTCAGATGATACATATTCAATAGTGATTTGGTTTGCAAATAAATTATAAACACAAATAAATATAGCAGATGCTAACAAACTATAAAACTAACTTCTTGAAGCTTCCAAAACTTGAACGACCATCGCAACGTGCATATCTTAATATTTCTATGAAACTGAAAGTAAGAATTGAGTGAGCACATCATCCGTAACAGGGGTGTCCAGTAGAAATAATGTTTAACTTTCAAGTAATCGTTGACTTGATTTAAAAAACAATACATGTTTTTCCAAACATTAAAGAATAACCAACGAACTAGAATAAACAATCATGTACATAGAACAAGTTCCTTCTTTGATTAATAATATTGATGCCAATTCCACACCTAATAGGATAATATTAATGCCAATTCCACACCTAATAAAACTTAAACATAGATATAAAAGAAGGGTGAATGATTATATCATATATACCGCAGATGGAAATTCTTATTTCCCACAACATTCATAAAGACGAGCAAAAACATTATAGATCCTTTCCAATCAATGGAAACTTTCGGAATTCAAAATCAAAGAATGCATGGAATTCAAAATCAGATAATGCATGAGTTTATGAAACATAATTTTTTTGTAAAAGAAACATCAATGATTACAAAAAAGTTAATGTAAATTCCCACCTCTTTTGATGACAAGCCACGCCTACATCGAGATCTTCGATCCACTGGTTCATCCTTGAATCAATCATTGTAAATAAAGATCAAATATTAATCATACAATCACTGTAAGAGTTTATCCAAAAGACTCGTACAAGGTTCATAACATAATTTCATACAAGTATCTAGTTAAAATCTAAGTGAACTATCTAATGGTTCTAAGCGCATTTATGGTTCTACACCTTTTTCATTTTCTATCTTTAGCATATCAAAGGTTTACTAATTCAATTAGGTTGGTTCTCTAGTCCATTTGATGGTATTATGAATATCTACAACTTAAGGCCTATATGCATACGATAAGTGTTCCAAATCATTTTAAATAGGAAAATTATCTCTAAGCCCAAGTCCACTGAACCATCCCATTAACTTAAGGCCTGGTCCATCTGAGTCAACTAACGGTCAAACAGGTCGACTAACAGTCCACGCCAAGTCAAAGTCCAGGGTCAAAGGTCAAGTCCAGGCTAAGTCTGATCTACTGGTCAGGTCTCTGAGTCAAAACGAGTTAAAGCCTGGTTACAGAGAACTTATTCCGAAGACTGATTCAGGTGAAAGAAATAACTCATCAGACAGAGTGAGTCAGGCGATAATAAAAGCAAGTTAGACTTAATAGGTTCAGTCAGACAGGATAAAGGTTCTCACACAACTACTCTCTAACCCCAGTTGAACTTCAATCTATACATCGCATCAACTCTTCCATTTTAAACAAACTTCATATATCAATTACAATTACATGTAACTCTGAATTTTATAATTTTATTTCAGAGTTTATATATTTCAGAAATGGTTGCAAGGTTTTCCGTTTGAAAGTCACTTTATTCTTTGCTCTGCATCATATTTGCATTTTCTTTATGATCATCTTTGATAGTACAAACCAAAAACTGAATGAAATGTGCGGCCTAAATTGCTAGTGCAAAAGGGCAAACGTATTCTGTTCGATTCACATCCATTATACTACTTCCTCCGTCTCTAAAAAAATAGGCAGGTTTGTGTGTAAATTTACACACAAACTTGCCTATTATTTTGAAACGGAGGTAGTATATCTGTAAAGAATCAGCCTCAAGGCCCTCAACAGATGTAACTCGCAACTTAAGAGCCTGCGAATTTGCATCTCATCATGTAGCTGGCATTCACTTTCATCACGGCCGACAGTTTTACTGCTATTTCCGTCTACAAGATGGGTCCCCGAGTAGAATGCGATGAACCTTACAATGCACTACCTACTAATTTGATGTGTCACCTTTTAGTCTTTTGAAGGTTGTACCCAATGCCAAAAGATATTGGATGGCTTCTGTCCGGAGTTCCGATTACATGTTCACGGTCAACCCCAAGTATAGTCCCCGTAGTTTGGATTATCTTCCATCCATTTCCTCGTCTTGGGATCGTTCGAGTCAATCTTGAAAAATTCATGAACAATATGTTTATCCCAAGGGAAATCATCGAGATTGAAATCCATTAGTTGGTCAACCTGCTTGCTTGAGGTCCCAGGATGGGTAACATCACTCGAACCTCTTATACCAGCACCACCAGTTGTAAAAGAATCTCCTAGCATATAAGAAACTTCTGCCACCTGCCAATCAAAAGTGCAGCATTTTCAGTCTTAAAACCTCGCAAACTGCACACAAAACACAATAGTACATAGAATGATCGCAAGTTGAAGGACATGCAATAGTAAGAAATATGACGTAGCCAATCTAGTTACAAATCCATAGGGATTAAAACTTACAGCAATAAGACATTTCAGAGTTTCTCATCAGATAAAGTGGTATCCAACAGTTCCAAGAATCTAAAATACAACTTCATATTTTCATCCTCAACCAGAACCTAAATCTTACAAAGTTACAAAGATAGAGTATTTACCGTTTTGTGCATGACTATAAATTCAACTAGGACACTTTCTCCAACTGTCAATAGTTTATTAATCGACAGCCTAATTTGATCCAGCTGATCGTTCGTGGCAGTGTCTAACGGTTTAACCTGTGTGGTACATTCAATTCAAACGAAGGCATGCATGTAAGAAACAATTGGTATAATTTTAATGGAATCATGATTAAGGTATAAACTGGTGAGAAAAGAATGGGTTACGTACCCCGAGTTTGGCTGTTTCACGGTAGTTTTCACATATACAGTCCAACCGAAGATTAATTAGAGATGATTCGAATATAACTCTCCACAAAGCGATACATCCAAGTGGAGAGCCTGTACCGGTAAGATCAGAACATCTGACTGAATTTAGTTTCTCTATTGCTTCATTTATCAGCTCTGATGATTCCTTGGCAGCCTCAGAAAAGGCACATTAAAGGGAAGAGCAGGTGTCCCCGGACGGATTGCCTCGCTCTGCATGGTTGTGGTACATACTGATTACATCTACAAAACATCCAAGCAGAATTTCCGCGACAGATTTTCTTTCAACGCCTTGCTCTTGGAGTTTCTTTATGCACACTCTAAAATCATCTAATATTTCATCCTTTTGCTTAACCAATTGCATCAGATGATCAGTAAAGCCGCAACATTCATCGAGAAGATACTGATCCAACGATTCCTAGAACAGAAACTCAATAATAAAAATAAAGGATCCTAATTTATGACATTCAATGGTCTCAATGAGAACAAACAGGAAATATATGTACAATGTTACGTACCTTTGTTTTCTTGAACTTAGAAATAAAAACCATGATTATATCAAGAATCTTGTTGGACTCCATGATAGAGGAGGGACTTATAAAATGGGAATCCTTGAGTTTCTTCAGCATCCAAGCCGATTCACGTGACATGATATATAGACTATCGAATATGTGCTGAAATATCAAAACAAAGTTAAGTAATTAGATATTAGCCAAGATACTTGTTAATTCCGAAGGATAACGACTTACCTTTTGTTTCCACAAACACGAGACCATGGGGTTCTTGCAAAGGATAAGAGGACACTTTTGGCTATCTCCATCATCAATTGTTCCAGATGCTCAGAGAAACTCTTTGCAACAAACCGCTGCTCCTGTTGTATCTTAATGAGGTGATCGAGGAAAGACTCCAACAACCGAGTCTATGAAGAGACACAGAAATGCCACGTCATAAAAAAAAAACATGTCCAATTGGATCCCAACCAATACCAAAATAAAGCCAAGATACCATTTCGAGCAGCAAAGTACCTGCTCTCGCCTGAAGTCGTCTTCAGATTCCGAACGAATTCTTTCCAAAAGTTTCATCAATGACAAGCTTCCAACATAGTATTTATCTGCAATAACCACATCTTCTGGCGACTCCTCAAGAGAAAACCATCTATTTGCCTGGTTACTAATACTGATGCCGTTATCCTGTACCCATCAAAATATGTCAAAATCACGAGACTTGAGATCGAAATAAAAGCAGAGATGCGAGGTATACACAAAAGTTGAACTTAGTTGCGTACATCATTGTAGGCATACTTTTCCAGGCCAGACACTTTTAACATCCTAAGAAACCTAGGGAATGACCGCCTATCACCGTACTTTGTGTTGACGTCCGTCCAGTCATCTGCAACACATGCTGCTTCTTGGGAAAACATCTTAAGTGAAGACTCTAAATCTATTGATGGCTCCTTGATTTCAGCTCTTGGATATATAAGTTGTTTTGGAGAACCATCATGTGCAATTCTAAGACTTAAACTTTCAAAGTAATCGTCTATCCATGTATCATCCATGGTAGCTGAAACACCAGTATCAGCGTTTGTTGGTTTGTTTAAACTTTGATATAAACCTATTTGTTGTTTGTTTAACCATTAATAATAACCGGGGTAACTAGAAAAAGAAACCAAATTAATAAACTAGGAAACCAATAAGAACTCGGAAAAAGGAAACCCTAAATTAATATAAAGGGGTAATTTGGTAGCTAGATGTCCTACCTCAGGCCGTAACAATCACCAAAATCTCATACAGTTGTTTGCTAATTAATATGTGAAGTTAGATTTTAGGAAATTAGTGTTTCCTTTGAAAACAAGAGGAAGCAAGCAATACAACAGAAGGAGGTAGCCCTTTTCTGGTGCAACTAGCTAGTAACTTCATATATAGTTGAGATAGTCGAGTTGAGAGAGATAATAATCAGAGGATTGTTTTCGGGAAGCAGAAAAGCCCCCTAATAGGGATAATTAACTTTGAGCTAGCTCCAGAGACAAGCCAGAAGGCGTGAATTGATCTTTGCTTCGATATTAATCTCCCATTAATCTTTAATTAGAGAGATTTGTTCGGTATAAAAGATGAAGAGAGAAAACAGCTAAAAATATAACACTACTCATAATTTTTGTAGTACTTTGGCCAATTCCTCGTTTTAGGACCAATCGTAGCACTAGGAACATTGTGCTTATCCCAAGGAAAATCATTGAGATTGAAATCCATTCCTTGGTAATCATGGTTGCTTGAAGTCCCAGGATGATGCATAACATCACTCAAACCTCTCATACCAGCACCACCGGTTGTAAAAGCATCTCCTAGCATATAAGAAACTTCTGCCACCTGCCATTTAAAAGTGTGCATTTTTCAGTTGCAGATAGCAAAACAGGTATCAAAGACACAAGACGACCACAATAGTATTTAGAATGATTGCGAGTTGATGGACATGGAAATAATAACAAGTATGACCTAACCAAGCTAGGGAGAAGCATTCATATTTTTACAATCTAGATACAAATCCTTGGTTTTTAAAAACCCACAACAATAAGACATTTCAGAGTTCGTCATCAAACTAGACTGGTAGTAATCAAACAAGAATGCCAAATGAGATAACATTGTAGAGTATCAAATAGCGTATATAGCGTTAAAACATATTAAAAAGTGCTTGATTCTAGTGGACAGAGCTAAAAGATCGAGTATATACCGCTTTGTGCATGGCTATAAAAATTCAACCAGGACGCTTTCCCCAACTGTCAATAGTTTATTAGTCGACAGCCTAATTTGATCCAATTGATCGTTTGTGGCAGCGTCTAACGGTTTAACCTGTGTAGTACATTCAATTGAGATGAAGGCATGTAAGGAACAATTAGTATAATTTTAATGGAATCATGATTAAGGTACACACTAGTAAGAAAAGAATGCATACATACCCCTAGTTTGACTGTTTCACTGTGCTTTTTACATAAAAGATCCAACCGAAGATTAATTAGAGATGATTCAAATAGAATCCTCCACAAAGCGATACATCCAAGTGGAGAGCCTCCACCGGTAAGATCAGAACACCTGACTGAAATTAGTTTCTCTACTGCTTCATTTGTCAGCTCTGATGTTTCCTTTGCAGACTCAGAAAACGAACAATGAAGGGGAGAACAGGTCTCCCGGAAAGGATTTACTCGCTCTGCAGAGTTGTAGTGCATATTGACTACACTACAAAACATCCAAGCAGCATTTCCACGAGAGATTTTCTTTCAACACCTTGTTCCAGGAGGTTTTTTATGCACCCTCCAAAATCATTTAATATTTCATCATTTTGCATAACCTATTGCGTCGGTTGACCATTATTAAAGCAGCAACGTTCATCAAGAAGATACTGATCCAACGATTCCTAGAACAGAAACTGGATAATTAAAAAGAAAAAAAATAACATTGGTCTCAATGAGAACAAACCGGAAAGACATGTACACGAATCTTGAACTTTGATTTCTTGAACTTTGAAATAAAAACCAAGATGATGTCAAGAATCTTGTTGGACTCCTCGATGGATGAGGGACTAGTAAAAGGGGAATCCTTGAGTTGCTTCAACAACCAAGCCAATTTTACGTGACATGATACACAGACTATCCAATACGTGCTGAAATATTAAAAAAAAAAGGTTGAGGAATTCGTAATTAATAAATATACTTATTGATTCAGCAGGATAAAAACTTACCTTTTGTTGCCACATATAGGAGTCCATGGTGTGCTCGGAACGGATAAGAGGAAAGTTGTGCCTATCTCCATCATCATCAACATATGATAATGCAACTGCATCAGATTTTCTCAATTGTTCCAGATGCTCAGAGAAACTCTTTGCGACAAACCGCTGCTCCTGCTGTATCTTGATGAGGTGATCGAGGAAAGAATCCAACAACCGAGCCTATCAAGAGACAAAGACATGCCACAGTCATACAAAATATGTCAAATCCTATCTATACCAAAACAAAGCAAAGATGGCATTTCGAGCAGCAATTATAAGTTACCTGCTCTCCCCTGAAATGATCGCCAGATTCTGAACGAGTTCTTTGCAAAAGTTTCATTAAAGACAAGCTTCCACCATAGCATTCATTTGCAACCACAACATCTGGCGACACCTTAAGGGACGACAGCCAACATCTATCTTGAGGGTACCTAATATGGATGGCATCATCCTGTACAATATGATAAAATCACGAGACATGAGATTGAAATAAAGGAAGAGATGCGAGGAATAAACAAAAGTTGAACTTAGTCGCATACCTCATTGGAGGCATACTTTCCAGGTTAAGAAACGCAGGGAATGACCTCCTGTCATCATACTTCGTGTGGACATCCGTCCAGTCATCAGCATCACATGCTGCTTCTTGCAAAAACATCTTAAGTGAAGACTCTAAATCAATTGGTTGTTCCTTAATTTCAGATCTTGGATATATAAGTTGATTTGGGGAACCATCATATGCAACTCTAGAACTTATGTAATTGAAGTATCTGCCTATCCATGTAGCTGGAACAACAGTATCAGATTTGTTCCTTCCTTCCTTCCCTTGCCTACTTGTGGCTTGTTCCTTTTCTTGACTACTTTAATAGTTAAGTTATCGAAGTATCTTTCTACCCATTTATCATCCTTGATATCTGAAACACCCATGGTTGCTCAAACACCAGTATCAGAGTTGTTTGTTTAACCAATAATAATAACCTGCACAAAACTGAGTTTCAGACTTTTCCTACCTTGCCATGCTTTTATATTTTCTAAAAGCATTAAAACTAGAAAAAGAAACCAAACTAATAAACTAGGAAACCAATCGGAAAAAAGAAACCCTAATTAATTACCATAAACGGGGTAACTTGGTTAGCTATATAATATTGGAAGTTCGATTTTAGGAAAGTAGTGTTTCCTATAAAAACAAGGGGAAGCAAGTAATAAGAGAAGAGACTAACCCTTTTCTCGTGCAACTAGTAATAATTTTCATCTCAAGAGACAGAGACAAGCCAGAAGGCGGAAAACCTCAAATCATAACATTCAAACTCCCATACGTAAAATTAACTTTATAACGCACCATGAAAAGTTAGCAACAGAACTACTTTACTACTTTTATACAAAAGATAATGGCCTAATAGGAGTAAAAAAAAAGCACAATACAGGTTCGGATCAATGTAAAGTCAGAAGTTAATGTCGTCTTCTGGACCATACTCGCAGCATGGATAACTATCCGGATCCTCCCAGTCAATCTCAACTTCATCACGGATATTGTGTTTATCCCAAGGGAAATCAAGATTGAAATCCATCTTCGTTTCTGCTTTGTCATTCTGTCAAACAACAATAGGAACAAAAACATATGCTAAACAAAGAGCATTAATGATGTTGAGTATATAAAAATAAACTAATTACCTTGCTTGAACTCTCCTCAGATGCCTCCAATTCTCTCATACCAGCACCACCAGTTGTAAAAGCATCGCCTAGCATGTAAGTAATTTGCCATCTGCCATTTCGAATGCATTTTGGGTCTTAAAACCTTGCAGACACTAAAAAACCTCCCAGATAGTAAAAAATTTGGATCCTTATAGACAAAGTTAAAAGGTGGTGTTTACGTACTGTTTTGTGCATGGCTACAAATTCACGCAGAACCCTATCCCCATCTGACACTAACAAACTAATCTTTGAATCAAGCGCATCCAAACATGTCTGTACGTAATAATCACATTTGTGTTCCCCCACTTTAACCTGTAATAATCACATTCACTTAGACACGGGTGTATCAAAGACGAGAAGACTCGTGAATAGGGTAATGTGGTGGGAAAACGATGTCCTTACCCCAAGTTTGATTGCTTCACCATGCCTCTTACTTATCAGATCTAACCGAAGATCAACCAGTGATGATTCGAATAGGATTCTCCATAAAGTAATGTTTCCAAGAGGCGAGCCTCCATTAAGAGTAGCAAACCTATCTGAATTTAATTTCTTTCTTGCTTCTTCTATCAGCTTGGCAGTTTCCTCCACAGCCTTCATAAATGCATCAACAGGGGAAGACGACTTGTCCTTTTCCATCGAAATCTCACATACATCACCAAGACAATCAAGTAGCTTCTCTATAACAGACCCTTTGCCAACACCTTTCTCTTGGAGACCTTTTATATACTTTCCAAAATGATATAAAATATCTTTATTTTCCTGCACCACAATTAATTGCACCATTTTATCCTCAATAAAGAGATTACCAAGTAATTAATAGGAAAGATACTGATCCACAACAATTCCTAAAAGAGAAACTCAATATGAAAAAGAGAGATACTAAATTTTGATATACAGTTGTCCAAGCAAGGACGAATAAATGCATATACGTTACATACCTTGGATTTCTTAAACTCTGAAGTAAAACGCATGATCCTTTTGAGATTCTTGTGGGACTCCTCAACAAATATGGGAACCCTAAAACGGGAATCCTCGAGTTTCTTCAGTAATTAAGTCGATTCACGTAAAATGATATACAGACTATCAAATTGGTGCTGAAATATGGAAAGAAGGTTAAGTAATACAGGACCAGCCCAATAGAACAAACATAAGAAAAGAAGAAAAAGGAACAGATCAACCTCTAACTCAATAAAATGAAATGGCTTGATAAAAAGGGTGTACAAGTTCAACATGTCAAGAATCTTACATATTTTTCACGGGTTAGTAATACTGTCATGGATAATTAGGAATTTTCATAAAAAAATTACATGTTACAAGTCGATATTACTCATCTATGTCTAAGCACTCGTATAGTTCAGTTGCTCATCTTGTTTGTTCCTCGGGGCCGTACAAGTCGCAAGACTTCATTCTTTGGTGAAACAGAGAACAGTCTCAATCTTTCTAAGAATCGGTGAAACAAGGACTCGGGGAAGATACAAATGCTTTCTTCGGTTTAACTCATTCAATGATAGTTGGGCCAGAAAACAAATCCAAATAAGTGTGGTAGTAGCAGTCTTATCATAAGGGAACTAGGATTAGATAGTTCACTAACTGTGTCATAAACCCAATGCTACTGAAACCCGTCAATGAGATCCATGTTCCGAAACAATCCAAGGAAGACAGAATAGTTAATATTTACGTTTTGATGTTTCTTCGCAAATAGAAATTCTTCTCTCGAAGTATCCTGACATATTCTTACGGGAGATATCATGATAGAAAGTAAGTCTCAGCTTGGCTTGAGGCGAGCAACATCAATTTAGAATATTAGGGCTTATAAATAGATCAACGGTCATAAACACAAGTTAAAATTTAAGTCAAAAACTTAAAATATTAGGGCTTATAAAGTATACGACCAGATTTCAATAGATCAACGGTCATAAACACAAGTTAAAATTTAAGTCAAAAACTTAAGTTGGGGGAACCGTTCCCATAAGAAGAAAAATAATTACCAAAATGTTTGTTAATTATGAAGGATAAAGACTTACCTTTTGTCGCCATATATAGGAGTCCATGGTGTGCTTGGAAAGGATTAAAGGACACTTGATCCTATCTCCATCATCATCAACAGAATTGGAAGAAAATGCAGGTGTGGCAGCCTCATCACGCTTTCTCAATTGTTCCAGATGCTCAGAGAAACCATACGCAATAACCCGCTGCTCCTGTTGTAACATGATGAGGTGGCCTAGGAAAGACCCCAGCAATTCAGCCTACGAAGAGACACAGAGACATACCACACCAAAAAAATTGTCAAACCCTATACCAAAAAACAAAACAAAACAAGAGATGCCATTTCGAGTAGTAAGTATTAATTACCTGCTCTCGGCTGAAATCGACGACAGATTCTAAATAAATCTTATGCAAAAGTTGCATCAATGACAAGCTTTTGTCGTAGTATTTATCTGCCATAACCCAGTTTGGATCTGAAGTTCACTTTGAACGTAAATGCACCACATTATTCGACAGCGCCTGAAGAGACGACCATCTATTTGGTTGGTTACTAACATTGATCTCACTGTCCTGTATCAATTAATATATGACAGAATCACGAGACTTGAGATTGAAAAGAAGGCAGAGATGCAAGATATAAGAAAGAGATGATTTTAAGCTCATACCTCAGGCATATACTTGTGCCAATCCATCCCAAACATTTGTGATTTCCTTAGAAACCTAGGGAATGACCTCCTGTCATCATACTTTCTGTTGACGTCCGTCCACTGATCTGCAAAACTTGTTGCTTCTTGGAGAAACATCTGAAGTGATACCTTTAAATCAATTGATTGTTTCTGGATTTGAGATGTTGGACATACAGGTTTTCTGGTGGAACCTGCATATGTACCTCCACGACTAAGGTCTTCATATCGTCTGATCCATTCATCTACCCATTCATCTGTCGGTTGTTTCTGGATTTGAGATGTAGGAGATATAGGTTGTTTGGTGGAATTCTTGGAACCTGCAGATGTACCTCCAATGACGATATCTCGTACCCCCTCTTTTAATTTCTGGATTCGAGATGTAGAGGTAGGTTCTGGATTCCAATCAACACAGTCGCTTTCATATTTCATTATCCATTCATCCCATTCAGCCATGGCAGCTAGAACTCTTGTAATAGAGTGTTGTATCTAAGTGGATCCTTCCCTTGGCTACTTGCTTGTTTAATCAATAACCTGCACATAATTGAGATTCAGGGATTTTTGTGCACATAATGGTGAGTTTTATTTTGTGTGTGTGTGTAAACTCCACTTATATTTTCCCCAAACTATAGGATTCATTAGATTAGAATCAAAAACAAAAGCAAATTCTATGTTTGAAAGAAAACATCTCAAACCCTTCCGAGATATCAAAATTCGAAACGAAACCACCTTGAATCTACGCAGAAAATTCGATTTCGTGAAACCCTAACTTTCAAGTTTGTGAAATTCTAAGTAGATATTAAAGAAAAAATAGGAAGACAAAATTGAACCAACATACCTATTTAGTCAACAATTTGATCGAATTCGAACTTGAACGGAAAATTTTCTGATTTTGACGCTAACACCTTCTTCTCTTCTTCTTCGTCTGCTCTGCTGAGTTAGAGGACGAAATCTATCTATATACCCCCGTACCCCCCTCTCCCTGTTTGGAACGATTTTTTGGGACCATCTTTCTTTTGGAACACTGTTTTATAAGGCCATCTATCCTGTAATTATAAGGGGTGTCCTAAAGCAGTGAGTTTACCAAGTTGCCCTTTACCCTAATTAACATTAACCCTACCTTCTAATCGTCAAACCTAATGTAAAAAAAAAAGAAAATGCCGCAGCACAGTTTCTTTGGGAGAAAAACAGTTCTCCTCTTTTCCTCTTCTTCCCCATTTCAACACCGTTTTCATCGATTAATCGTCGTTTCATAAAAAATTTATCGTCGATTAATCAATCAAGTATAAGAATGGTTCTTCGAAAGCAAACCAAAAGACTCCCAGGAACAGGTCCACCATTAGGACATCTAGCTAATCAACCAAATGAAATCGAGAACGAACTTCAATCGGAAGGTGAACACTTAATCCGCATAATAGACACAAGAAGAACCTTGAGTCTTCCATGGGACCGATCCGCAGGTATTTTCTGACAAACCCATTACTTTTAATTTGATTTTCATCGGTTCAATTGAATAGAAATGAACAAAATAGAGTTCATATGGAAGTTACAGTGCTTTGTTCGGTTAGAACGCGTTTCACAAAAACCCTAGTTTCTTAACCGAACTTCCTGAAAGGACAAACACGAAGAACAGTTCGGTTCCATAGGATTTAAAATTAGGTTACCGAACTGTGAGTTCTGTTGGTTCGCATAAATTTTTAAAACTATATTGTAACCGAACTCTACCCATATTACAAACAAAAAAAATCCAATGTTACTGAACTGTACGTTCTATTTTTCCCACTATGTTGAGTTCTCATATAACCGAACTTTTTCAACTCTGTTCGGTTGGTTCGCATAAATTTTTAAGACTCTACTGTAACCGAACTCTACCCATATTAAAAAAAATCTTATGTAACCGAACTGTTCTATTTTTCCCACTATGTTGAGATCTCATATAACCGAACCTTTTCAACTCTGTTCATTTTGTTCGTATAAATTTTTAAAACTATATTTTAACCGAACTCTACCCATATTACAAAAAAAAATCTCATGTAACCGAACTGTTCTATTTTTCCCACTATGTTGAGTTCTCGTATAACCGAAATTTTTCCACTATGTTTTGTTTGTTCGCAAAAAACCTTAACAAACCGAACTCTTTCCTAATTACATATATGTGGAGTTCGGTTTGTTCGCAAAAAAGCTGGACTAACCGAAATCTTCCCTAGAACACAATTTTTTTTTTAGAGTTGGCATGTTTTTCGTGAATTATTCCTACTAACCAAACCTTACGCTGAGAACCCTTATGTAGCGTCTGATTTATTGAATCATTTATCGGTTAAGCTAATATATTTTATTTTTTTGATTAGTGGCAAAGGTAAGAAATTCAACCAACCATTACCGGAAGATTTGAGAACCCCCACGCATCCAGGCCAAAAACACTTAGGTGCCGATAAGCGTAGAGCCAAAAATGCTAAGTTTGGAGGTGGGTTATTACCGGGTGTTGTAATCCAAGATGATATCAATAAATATAATGTTGACCATGTAATCCAACAAGTTAATGAAGATATTATGGAAGAGATGGGAAATCAAGACCATAATCAAGGTGGAGAAGAGGAACCAGCTGAAAAAGAAGAAGGAAATGAGGATGACAGTGATGACGGTGAAGAAGATGAGGAAGCTGGAGATAATGATGGAGATAATGAAGATGACTAATCTGAGGAGGACTCGGATGAAGAGGAACAAGAACAGGAACATGTAGAAATAGTTTAAAAAAAACACTATAAAAATGCCTAAAAAGCCTTGTGCTAGATATGCATGCATTCCTGGTGACAATTTGTGTTTGCCGCAAAAGAACCCCACTTATGGTACTCCAAGAGATGGAGGTAGGGCTGTCAATGGATAAATATCTGCCGGATATTGGACAAACATGTAAGGTTAAGGTTAAGGGTTATCGGATATCTGATAACATCCGGCGGATATGAAAAATGCAATCCGATATCGTTAACGTTAAGATATCGGATTTTTATCCGTTAAAATCCGATTTTGATCCCACAGAAACAAATGCTGAAATTTAGGCTTTTTTTAAGTTTTTTAATAGAGTATTTTTTGTTCAGGTGTAAGAAATACAAACCACACAAACACCTCAATCACATCACACATGAAAAAACAAACAAAAGGGTCTGCAACTACAAACAAAAAACTACATTCAAACAGGCTAGATCTTCTTTGATGGTTTCATGTTGCATCAACTTCAGTTGATGACTTCCATATCTGCATTCAAAAAAAACTTGGTTTCAGAGAGCAATACAATTGATACCCTTGAGTGCACAAGAGAACTCATGAAACTGATCAGATAGTAATGAAGTTTACAATAGATAAGATTTTTGGTACCTAACAAAAGCAAAGGAAAAGAACTAAGCAAAGGAAAAGAAACGAAGATTTACCTGCATCAAAGAAGTCTGGCAGCCAATCACTTAAGCATAGAAATGCTTGGACTAAATCTGGACTTAGTGAAGTTCTATATGTTGTTAGGACCCTTCCACCATCGCTGAACATGGACTCTGATGCCACACTGGTCACAGGCACATCCAATACATCTCTTGCTATCTTTGCCAGAGTTGGGTACTTTCATATTCCACCAAACCAATATATCAAAGTTCATTTGATCTTGAGTTGTTAGAGTTGGAAGAATTGGTTCTGCTAAGTATGTCTCTAACTCAGATTTGTGAACATCATCTTCATCATTTTCCAACACAAAACTAGCATAATCTGTGCTAGATTCACCTGAGCTTCTTACATCCATGCGAGCGACAGAGTTACGAAAGAAAGTAGGAGCTGCAATACTGTTTTGATATTCATATACATTGAAAACTTTGAATAACTCTGTTCTGAATTTCGCATACAGTTCTGCAGCTTTATCATCTCCAAACATTCTTTTATATGTGTACCTTACCCATTTTTCCTTATACCTTGGATCTAAAACCACTCCAATATCCATTAAACTTTTCTCTCATTTTCGACCCCATTTCTTTGATATAGTAAAACTCACTATCTTCCCAACTGTTGATGCATTTGTTAATTTCATAAACCCCATTGTAATACAGATTTGTAGTTGGATACTTAATCCCTGCAAACTGAGTTGAAACAGTATTAAAAAACTCTAAACATTTACAAATTTTTATTCCTTGTTCCCGCTACTGTCTAGATGGCAGAATATTGAAATCAAAATCAAACTCACTAAGTCTTTCAAAACCTTCTTGCAGTTTAATTGCATTCTTAAGCATCATGAAAGTGGAGTTTGATGAGTGCTAAAAAGTGCATATTTCTATATATTTTTCTTGGCATTTAACTCATCTTTTGTGCATTAATTCTACATTTTATCCCATATTCTGTATTTTCATTGTTTTCAAAAATAAATATTTTTCTTAATTAATTTTGCGTTTTTAGGTTCTAAATAACGCTTGGATGAGTTGCGGAGCGAAAAGAGCAGAAAAGTGGTGGAAAGTCGATAGGAATCCCGTAAGAAGGCCGCAAAGAATGTTGTGCACAAGACTCAAAGGCTATAAATGGGCTTGGAAGGAAGAATTTGTTCTTAAAGAAGAAGTGGGCCCAGAAGTGTCTAAGCCCAAACTCTAACCTAAGTCCAAAACCAAGCCCAAAGCCCAGCTCAACTCGTAGCCGTCAGATTGGATCCACAGATGCATCCAACGGTCGCTTCATCGCAGTGCATCAAACTCTGAAGCTCTTGTCAAACGCCACAAGACCTAACTATAATCTGAGCCGTCAGTTTTGATGTACTATGCATCCAACGATCGCTCCGATCCTGCCTCCGTCTCGCCGTTAGATCGATCCATCATCTTCGCATCCAACGTCTCATCCTCGCTGTGCATCAACATTTGCTAAACCCGCTCAACACCCGAGTACCAAACACCTATACCCCAGTCGAACCAAACACTCCCTACTCCATTTTCCATCGACTTCTTCTCTTTCTCCCTCACCCTCTGCAACACCACCATACCCTGCCGCACCACCATCATCACCACCACCTTCCTCAACTGCCACAACCACCATCAAAAGCCATCATGGCTATCACCTACTAATACCTATCTATTTCCCCCTTCTTTCTTGCCAGCTATCATACCAATTTCTCTCGTAGGGTTTCAGAGACAGGAAAGAAGAGAAATTGATAAAATAGCTCGAGCTAGAGGAGAAGTTGGAACAGGAGATGGAGAAGGAAGAGAAGAGGAAGGATGGGTCGAAGAAATGGGAACGAATCATCCCATCAAATTAGGTAAACCTAATTTCTATTTCTTATAAACCCTAATTTCATAATTGGGGGAAACATGATTGTACGTCTAAATTGAAGCATGTGTTGATTGATTGGGTTGTTATCAGTAGGTTAGGTGAACCAATTTTGGGTTTAATTGTATTTTTTTACAAACCCTAATTTTGCTGATTTGGGGGATTTTTGGGATTTTGCTTATATGTATAAATAGGTGTTAAGGGTTGTGAATTTGGGCATGCCTGGACTAGCCAGTGCTTCACCCAAGAGGACTGGAATAGCCAGTGCCTCAAGGGTTAGTTTTTATTTTAAATGATGTTGTAAATTTCAATTGTTTTTATCCTATCCATGCTTTGATCTTGTTGTGCTTGAATTGTCTAGGATTGAATATCCTTTTAGGTTGTTAAAACACTAAGCAAGCTTCTCTGCGAGTAGTTGCAGTGTGAGAGCCCCAACTACTACAAGGTTTAGAATTATCTTAGTGCCTTTAGCCTCCTTTCTAGACCAACCCTTAGATGAACAGCCGGCTTTGAACCGCAACTGTCATCTAGTTATTCAGAAAGCCTAGAAGCTGACTGATAACTAACAAGGGACAAGAACATAGCTGGAGGACCTGCCTTTGTTTCTTTATCACTGCCCTTGGCTCACAGCCTTGGTTTGTTTATCTTTGTTTCAATGTTTCTTATTCACTGCCACTGAATTTCACTTTCTTTGTTCTCTGTCACTGCTACCTCATTGCTTTAGTTACTGCCTTGTTAATTTAGATAACTAGCTTAAAAACTTCAACTATACACCCTAGTCTCTGTGGTTCGACCCTGCCTTGCACACTCACTACAACAGACCCTGTGCACTTGCAGGTATCATTTCTGTGACTCTTTTAGAGAGCTACCAGAGTTCCACCTTGTGTCCACATCTAAACTAACTTCTCCAGACAATCTACATTGTGCCAATGCTGTATCAAACTTTTCTTTCCTAGCTTGTGAAGACTTTACATATTTAACACAATCTCTAACAGCCTTTATAAACTCAGCAGCTACTTTCATGCCATACAATACAATCAAATGCAGTATGTGGTTGCTACACCTCATGTGAAACATTTTTCCTCCAAGCAACAAACAATTCTTACCATCTAGCCAAGTGATAAGATTTCTCATCATAACACCATTAGATGGAGCATTATCATCAGTCAAAGCGAAAAATTTCCTATCTATGTTCCATTCCAAAGTGCAAGTTTTGATAAAATCTGAGAGAGCATCTCCTGTATGTGGTGATGGCACTACAATGTAAGCTAAGGTTTTGGATTTCAAATTCCACTCATCATCTATAAAATGAAATTAATACAACAATAACCATCTTTAGTGTATTTGGCAGTCCCCATATCAGTTGTAAGACTACATTTGGAAGTCAAATTCTCTGATTGTAGTAACAATTCATCTGTCATTTTAGCATAACACCTCATAACATCTTCTCTACTTGTATTCCTACATGGCATTTTAGCAGCAGGTTTTAAAGCCTTAACAAACTCTCTAAAGTAGAAATGATCAACCATGTTAAGAGGGTAATCATGCTTAGCAATCATTCTATCAAGGAAATTTCTCATAACAATAGGATCATACTTCTAATTAAGTAACTTAACTTGGTTATTACCTCCTTTTTTAAATGAAGTGCTAATCTTCCTCTGGCCTGTCTTGTTTTCAGGCTTCTCGTGGCAGGTTTTTAGATGTTGAGACAAGTGGGTAGTTCCTTGTTCACTCTGAGCAGGTATTAACCTTTTACACTGATGACATTCACCCATAAGTACACCTTATTCCGCATCCGTCTTCCCTTTTACAGGCTGTACAATAATTCTCCTAGTGAATTCATCCCATGACGCTGACCTTGTTGTACGCAATTTCTTCAATAAAGCAACAACAAGTGGATGATTTTCATCTGCTACTTCTGCTAATCTCTTACTCGAAGAAGGTTTTGTTGAAGCAATTGTTGAATATTCAACACTTTGATCTTCTTGTTCTGGTTGTTCGGAATTTGGTTGACTGCTTGAAGTTCCAACTCTATTGGATGCTTTTTGACTTTCAGACATTCTGAGAACAACATGAACCAAGTACTAGTATGACTAACAGACTTAAGACCTGAAGGAAGAAAAGATTAACAAGAATAAATAATATATTGGTTTCAAAAGCCATTGTACTAAAATGGTTTATGCAAACTGGTTAAATAATATACTGGCTTCAAAAGCCATCATACCAATATTATTTATCCCTCTTAGTTTAGTTCATGGAATCATAAGGATAGCGAAACAAATGGTTCAGTTATAAAGTATTAACAAATCAGTTTAGGAGGTTTCATACATGCATCAGGGACTTTAGTGATAAAGTACGTATGTTTTACTAGTCATACACGAAAAATATATATGTATTCACACCGTCAGAAATTACAGAAAATTCATTATCAAGAAATAAAATGAAGAAGAAGATTGGAACTTATTTCTTCTTTCTGTTCGTTCTAATAGTTTGCATAAAACACTTTAGTAGAACTGGTTAAGCCATTGTACTTTAGTAGAACTGGTTATCAAATTAACTCTTTCCATCATTTTTATGCAAACTGAAGATAATTTGTCACTTAATAAGCCATCAGCTGCACTACCATTACTCTATATTACCAAGTATCACTATGAAAACCATAAAAACATATTCAGTATATCCATTATCCAATGAATAATGTCTCTAGCCCTCAAGTATATCCATTAACCTCTTACGAACACTCACAACGACACTGACACTGCTACTACTATTCAAAATATAGTTGCGGTTGACTGTACACAACAAGAGGAGTTCTAGATTTAAGAATTCTAAGTTCAAGACAGACAACAATGTACTAGTGGAAACTTGGCCGAGCCATTGGAATTCAGTGTGCTACAATTCTCAAATATCAACCAGATAATGAACAGAGACACAATCTAGATAATTGTACAGAAATTGAGTGCACGGAGAAGAAACAAGTCCAGTTTCTAAAATGAGATTAAACAAGTACCAATTAAATAGCACTGGGATATAGATTCCATGGGCAAGAAGCATGAATAATTGGTGGACAGAGAGGAGGAAAAGAAGGAAAAAGTAAAGAAGATTTACCTGCATCAAAGAAATCTGGCAGCCAATCACTTAAGCATAGCAATGCTTGGACTAATTATGGAGTTAATAAAGTTCTGAGCGTGAAGAATGTTATAGAACTCTTCAAGTGTAAATTCAGTCTAAATCATACATCAGTTAATCCAGGCAGACCGAAACAGTAACATGACTTACATATGTACATGTACGAATTCATACACAACAACAAGGCCGTACGTGGACCATGAAAAGTTTTTATATCCGAGACTTACATTGGTCTATTATCACTCCAAAGGTCCAAAGGATCCTTCTGACAGTAACTCCCAATATCAAACTAGGAAAGGTTAATCCAAGAACTAAAAACCAACCAGAACAGAAAAATTGAAAATATTAATCATCAGTGATTTTTCTGCTTTAGCAGCTCTTGTAGAAGCCTGATAATAAAGACGCCCAGTTATCTCCTAGCAGCAATGACAATGATATTCATGCTGCAGGAAGTGGGATTCTGACTGATTTCCAAAATCAAGTTCCCGTATGAAGACTTATTGAGCAAAACGAATAGGCCATTCAGTGGTTACCGGACCGTAGACTATTAATGAAACATTTATCAAAACAGACCATGTGACGGATCTATACGTGAAGCACAATAAGAATTTACGCTCAATTGCTCAATAAAGAACAAATATGAAATCATATTAACATCTGAAGACTAACCAAAGATAACAAAATCATGGTAGACATCATCAAAATTTATTAGACATTAAAATACCATAATAATAATCATCAAAATTTATCAGACATTAAAATACCATAATAACAATCATCAAAATTTATCAGACATTACTTAGAAACAGCAAAACCACAATAAAAATCATAGAAATTGCAACCCCATGACCCTTTTTCTCATATAAACCAGATTTAGTGAATTCAGAAACCAATTTCCTATAATCTTTATAAAATTCAGAAACTTGATAATTTTTTAGTAACCCTAATTTTCTCTAGAAAAAATTGATTTTCAGAATCTCAAAATTAAACATAGAAACATTCAAGACTTCCTTAGGGTTTCGATTAGATTAGAAGAACATCAAAATTAAACATCAAAATATGCATTTGATTTGGGGGAAAAATGAAACCTAACTTTGAAATAATAGATTAGATTCATGACTTACTTCTCTGAGAGTCTCTGATTATCACACTTCTTTCATCAAATATATGTAGTTCAGTCGACACTCGGTCACTCAGTTCCTTCTCAAACTTCTCGAATCTCTTCTCTTCTGGGTTGGGAACTTGGGATGAAAAACGCGTAGATAGACTAGACTAGAGAATAGAGAAGATTAGGTTCTCCCTAAAGGCGACAGATATACCTAGTGGTAGGAAATTACAAGTACACCCCTAGCCTAAAGGATATCGGATATTAACCTAACGGAAGCAGCCTATTCCGATACCGTTATCGTTAAGAGGAAATATCCGATAGAATGTCTGATTCCGATAGACGATATCCGATATGTCGGATTAAATCCTATAGGATGTCGGATTTCGGAAATGGATATCGGATATCGATTATCCGTTTCCATCCCTAGATGGAGGGGAGGTATTGCTTGGCTACAAAAACTCATGGGTTGCCAAGATCTTTGTGACAAAGGTATTGAATCTTAACCATGAATATTTCTCAGTCATTTTATTATATTTTGACATATATTTTTCTAATATATTAGTATATAAGATATGATGTTGTTTTTTTAGGACCATCATAATGTTGTTCGTGTTTTGAAACGTCAAAATAACAAGATATGGAGTATAGAGAATGAGTGTGATGAGGTTTGGTTGGAGGTATTTGATTGTGTACTATGGAACGGGATACAACATGCGCACAAAAATTTGATGTTGTCACTGTTTCTGCATTTTCCGAGAGGACTTATCCAGAGACGGATACCTTTCATCTACCATTTGGCGATATGGCAATAACTACGGATGATTTTTTTAGAATCTCAGGCCTACCAATTAAGGGAAAAAGTGTTCGAGATGGCTACGATCCCTCGATGAGTTATGAAATTCTTGAAAAGTTGGTCGAAAAGTTTCTAGGATTGAGCGCTGACAAGGCACAGTGTGAGTTTAGAAGAGATGCAAAAGAGCCTAAGGAAGGTGATGAGTATATATAATGAGTTTGAGGAAGATCGCACCTACACGAAGAAGTTGAAAAAGATCAAGATGAAAACCTTGTTTGACGAGTTTGGAGAGACAAGAAAATTGGTTTCTCAAGGAAAGTTGGTGATGACACAGGAGAAGATTAAGCATCATGTGACTGCTTATTTGTTATATCAACTAGGAACCATTTTATTCCCTTACACTTCAGGTCACGTGGTAAATGCCCATTACCTCCAGCTATTGGACCCCCTTGATCAGGTAAACAACTATTATTAGGGGAATTGCGGTTCTTTCATTCGTTCAAGCGGAGCTCAGAAAAGCTTCGAGGCTTGAGAGTTGTTTCTTTGGAGGGTTATACACCCTTGTTCAGGTACCCCGTTAAATTATCCTTTGTGTGTTTGAAACTTCTCTTTGCGAACAAACTGAACTTTGTTTTTGATAAGTGAATGAATGTGTAGTGTTACTAATCATACTGCGAATGTATCATTTGTAGGTTTTTCTCATATGTTTGGGTGTACGACCACTTTCCTAAACTGAAATTGTCTCATGCTCACACTCCTTGGCCTTATGGTAAGCCTACAGCTGGTAAATATGAATTTTTGAACTCAAAAGACAAGGGTAAGAAAGACAAGGTGTTGAGGTTGAGGGAGACATTGGATAATGCAACGGTTGAAGATGTGGTTTCCTATCCATACAGATTTAAAGAAGATGAAGAAGAGGGAGATGTTGAGGTTATTGATTTCTCACCTATAGCGGGTTACAATGGACCGTTGTTTTATCCTAGGGGTTATGTAATGTATAATCCTCGAAGAGTATTGAGACAATTTTAATTCTTGTGTCCAAAGTGTCCCACAAGAGAAAAAGTTCAACTTCAAGGTGAAGAAGCGGGGAACTAAGAAAACCGAAATGAATTTCTTTCCAAAATACGAACCTACTCCATCAGTGGACCAATGGAACAACATTGGGAATTATGTTATTCCAATTGAAGAGTGTCAAGATTTGTATGATGAAACAAATGCTGCTGACGAGGAATATATTGAATGGTATGAAATTTTTTCTCATCCTCGTGTAATAAACAGAGTCCAACAAGCCCGTGCTGAGAAAGCCAAAGCGAAGGCAGTGGAGAAAGAGGCTTAGAAAATTATGAAGAATACGCCTAGCTACCTGTGGTGATGAGGCCTTGATCTTATGGAATTCGGCGGTAAGATATTTACTCTTATTTCTGCTTTTCAAAATGTTATAAAATATTAAAAAATAATAGTTATTTATGCTTTTGATTGCAAAAAGGTTAATTCAGGCGCTAAATTGTTAAAGAAAATGATGACAAAAATCCGGAGTGGAGAGCCGATGAACACTCGAGAACAAACAAACCTCTATAACCAGTTGACTAATGTTTTTTCACCCAGCATTGTTGATCCAACGCCGGTGAAGAGGAGTCTCCGAGAAGGGGAAAGTTCAAGTCGGATGGTTGAACAACAAAGCAGTGGAGATGACACTCTTAGTGATGAAGGACAAGCTAAAGATCCTAAACGCAAGAGTAGAAAAGTTTCTCGTAGTGGTCGTTGTCAATGAGTGATTGCAACAATTAGTATTTTAGTTTCTTATGTTTGGAAGACTTTTTTATTGCGGATTTGGAAGTTTGTTTTCTTATGTTTGGAAGACTTTTTTATTGCGGATTTGGTAGTTTGTTTTCTTATGTTCGTGTGCTTCCAACAATTAGTTATGGTATTATTATGTTCGGCTGTTAGACTCATATGTGTTTCCTTAAACTAAAATTATTTAGATACAATAAGTTAGTTTGGTCAGTAGTCCAAATTCCATAAGCAACCGAACATTGTTGTCTGAAAGTTCGGTTTGATCGCAAATTTGTGATATTACCGAACTCCACAGTTAAATAAAATTCAGAAGTTCCAAAGTGGTATTCGGTAACCTGGTAAAAAATGGCAGGTAACCGAACAAATAAGTTCGGTTACCTGTAAAAAAATTGGTATGTAACAGAACCATGGGGTTCCAAAACCAGTCCTAATCAGCTGAAGTTCGGTTACCTGCACAAATTTACCACGTAAGCGGACAATTGTCTTCTAACCGGAGCCTACAAAATGGTTGTTGTTAATCAACGCAATCACCATTCTCCTACCTTTAAGTTGCTCGACACATATGGTTGTTTTCGGAGTGTATGTGAAACTAGCACCTTTTTATAAATAGTGAACCACGCAATTGAATGCGTCGGAGATTAAGTACCCACATATCGGCATGCCCATCCATTGATCCCTTGTGATTGGATTTCCCCCGTGGAGACGCATTTGATATCTAAAAAACTGCATATTGAGACTAGCATCCCCATCGGACAACATTGTCTGGTAAAATTCTGGTTTCTCCTTTAGCTTCATCAACAACCTTGGACGGGCATAAGTGATTTGATTATCATTATATAGCTTGGCACCCTTAGTGAAAGTCCCTAGTTATTGTACGACAACGTGGAAACCGTAATTACCATCCGGAGGGACGTCATCGGTGGATATGACGTAATCTCTAATGTAAGGAGGTAGCTCTTCCAAGTAGCTTTTATCAACGGTAAGTGGTGTATCATCAACTGGTCGACTCCTTTCTGGGATGTGGCAGATTGGAGCCTTTAGCTTAATGTCTCGTTGAATTGGTTAGATCGGTTCCGACCGAGTAGGTTGGGTTGGTGGAGAGTGTAACATCGGTCCTTTTTTCTTCATATCTCGTTCACTTGTCTCGCCCTTTTCCATAATATTCCTAACCCTTTTCTTAGAATCTTCTTGGTGCTTCGCCGCGGTATGCTCATGCCCCGAAGGATCTCTAGTAAAAGGGGTCATTTCCTTTTCCTCTTATCCAACACCTTTGCATATTCTCTAACTTTTTTTTTTCTTTGGCTATTGGCGTACCTTTGCCCTTTCTTTTTTTCGGTTCTTGCACATTCTCCGAAGTGCGAGGATAAACGATTGGCCGCATGTCATCCCAAAATATTTTCCTTTCGAGTTTGTTCATGTTCCGCTACATCTCGATAACGATTCTTCCCATTTCATTGTCACCAAACTCTTCTCAGACATCTCCCTTTGGAGGAGGGACAAAACTTAATTGTTGCCAATGTGGATCTATTTCGCTTACAGGGATTATGCCATGTTCATACTTATCTATCATATGACGACAAGGGAGCCCCATAGACTACATCATCTTGCAAATACACACCTCGTCCGTATTGGTTCCCCATATGTCGATCAAATTCACCTCAACCATTAACCACTTAATGCAAGCATGTGAAATATTATAGTGGAGTCCCTTGAAAAACCGAAGGTCCTCCATTTTCTTGATGTTACCACCTTTTTCAAGAATTTTTTTGTACTTCATGATTCGGATTTTTTGAAACTTCTATTTAATTCTCTTAATATCGCGGTTGAAGTAAATCTCCATTGCGTTAAACACAACCAAAAAATTATCGACACATCCAAAAATATTTTTCTTCAACCGGTGGTGAGACGATTCTACTAAACTTGTCGCTTTATTCCCAAAATGTTTATGGTAGTTGGTAAAAGCATAAACAAAGTGCTCTTTGTGCGGTTCCAACCATTTCTCCACCACATATGTTACAATATCCTCGGGATATTCGGGGCTAGACCAATGTTCGATAAATTTGGCAAGATTTAGATTATACTCTTATTCGGTGAGAGAACAAGTCAATGCCTCCTATTCACCGGAGAGAGCAACCCATTTAAAGTGATTTTGGTGTATTATTTATCGAACTCCTCTTTTGCATTCGCTTGTTCATCTTCCGGTAGCTTACAAATCTCTTTAAATGCTTTCCTCTTTGGTGGACAAAGTTGAGGATTGCACATATTCATCACATTGCACCATATATGAAACGTACAAAGCATATTATGTGCCAATGGAAAGACGTACTCTATTGTGTTTATCAATGCTACTTCATTGTCCGTCACTGTAACCCCGGGGATATCATCATCTCGGTAGATCGTCTTCACTTGTTGTAGCGCCCAAGTGTAACTTGGTTCTTGCTCGTCCTTTAGAAAACAAAAAGAAACGATAAACGGTGACTTCGTCGACGTAAGACCAATAAGTTCAATAATGGAATATCGTATTTGTTAGTCTTGTAAGTGCAATCCATTATAAGAACTTCATGGAAACATTGAGACAATTGAACATTCTTCGGATGACCAATGAAGAGATGAGTTATTTCTTCTTCCGTAACTACCTTCTTTTGAACCGCCTAGCTTTTCTCTTGACCCAAAAAAAAAAAATTGTTGCATTACTTGTCTATCCTTCAATTCATTCTCTTTTATTGTCTCAATTGCATTGTAAATGATGGATAAAGATGATACGTTATCCTTGTTACCATCATTTAATAAGCGAAGCGTATTAAGTGGTGAAATACCCATTCTCCTATACTTAGTAATTTTTTCCATTTCTTGAGGAGTGAGCCTTGTGGCCATTGCATGTCCTTCAAGATCCTCCGGACGAGGGTGGTTATGATGACCTACCACCTTATCCATAGATATAACCCATCCATTCCTATTTTTTCACTTACTAAATACTAGCTTGAACTGGCATTTAATTTTCTTTGAGCACGTTGTGTTCTTCCTCGTCGTCTTTCCTTTATACACATAACCCTTCCTCTTGTGACTAACATTCGGATCTCCACTTCTCTCACAAACCATTTCAAAACGAGTTTTGCTTTCTTTTCCATATAAAAATAATACGCACATGGCTTTCTTGGCATGCTCTAGCCCAATTATTTGCATCAATAGGTTCTTTAAATATCAAATCATTGACATAGTGATGGGATGTACCTTCGAACAACATACCAAACGGAGAAGGTTGATCATCCATTGGTATAGGTTGGCATTCAATCTACAAGAAATGGAACAACATCAATTGCAATCACAAACAAGTTCGGTAACAAGATAATTTTATCGCGATAACCGAACTCAAGGTTCGATTTATAAAGCAAGTTGACATGTAACCGAACAAATAACAAGTACAAAGTTTGGTTACCTTCCATTTTTAAATAGGTAACCGAATATCACTCTGAAACTTTTGATTTTTTTTTGTTTGCTAAGTTCGGTTAGTTATGTTGTTGAGTTCAAGTTTTCCAACCGATCGAACTTGTTAAACTTAGTATAATCTTATATTATGTATAGTTCAGTTAGATAGTTAGTTCATATTCAGTTTGCGAACCAACTGAACGTTGTACACTAAGTCAAATCTTATTTTACGTAACGTTTGGATAGTTACTGGTTGCGAACAGCCAAAACTTCTAGTTCCTAAAGTTCGGCAACATTTCGGACAAACCGAACATTACTCTGGAAATCCTATAAACAAAGTTCGGTAGCATGTATGTTAACCGAACTTCTAAAAAAATTCATTAATAGCGAGTTCGGTAACCTGCATGTTTGGATAAAGTAACCGAACTACACTTTCAGATGTATTTGGTTACCTATACCTGTTATTCACATAAGGTAACCGAACAAGCCCAAATTTACATTTTATTTGAAAATTTGGAGCAATTCAACCAACATTATCTAAGTTTGGAGCATACTTGGGTAACCAAATACTCTTCCTCCGGTTTTGGTTGGTAAAATCCATCGTTTTCATCTTGATATTGAGTTTGGGGAATAATACAATCACCATCTAAGAAATAACTCATATCCGGAACATTGTGAAGATTAACAAATACTCTAGGAGAGGAAGGAGATGAAGATTCATATGAGCTATCATCAATTGAATCATCACTTGAATACTCAAGATTAGTGAATTTTTTTTTAATTTTCCATGTTTTTCATCTTCATCTTCTCTAACTACTCTCTCACAGTTCGGTTTGTAGTAAGTGTTACAAACCCGGTTGAATCATTATTTCTCCTTTTTCATCTTTGTAAACACCCTTTGAGCAATAAACATGAATTTTGAGCGTGTTTCCATGAAAATGAGTTAAACCCATCCTCTGGGCGACGAAGGAAGCCAACTTTCACAAATGTGGTAATTATATTAGTTATTTTTACGACTATTTGCATTGTTATTCAATTGATTTATGAGTTTCATTGAATGGTTGTGATTACAATTGATGGGCCATACTTAGCTTAGACGTTTTGATGTCCCATGCTTTCATTTTACATCCATTACTTTCGAAATCTACCTTAAGAAATGAATTAGAGTCAACAAAACTTTATCATATGAGCTATATTGTTTAGAATTGATTTATAAACCACATTAATGAGAAAATTGGTGGAATCTTACCCCCAGTCTCTCCATAATTTTCACAACACTTTTTATTTTGAGTTTGTTATTTTCATTTATAAAAATTTAAGTCTAAAAAATCTGCTTTCACAAGTCTTAACGAACCTACTACTACAATATCATTGTAAAAATACCATCAACTCACGAATCTTGCCTCCTAGTAACTCAAGATATTTCTCTCGAATCTCGGATTCAAGCTCCCAAGTTGTCTCTTCGAAATTGCGATGTTTCCAGATCAATTCCATAAATTAGTTAGACTTTTCGGTTCTAGAATACCAGTTCCTTTATTGAGACCCTTCTTCTTCTTAGATGAAGCAGAAAACGCTGAATTCGCACTAACCAAAACCAACAAAACAAACTTGAAAAAGGTTAACCTTGTTAATAACTACTCATTACTAACAACCCAATGATATACATATTATGGTATCTAGTTATTTTTCTAAAATTTTATAAAATAAATAGATACTTTAAACTTTTTCAAAACCATGTAATGAAATCAATGTTTCAATTCCCAAATTTCCAAACAAAACAGAGTAAAACTGCGGAAAACACTTGTGTAAAAACAAAGAAAAACCTAAAGGAAATCGAAATGTATGCTCTGATACCAACTGTGAAGGCCCGAATATTTTTTTTCCATTTCAGTCGGCTGTGGATTTCGGCCAACTGACAAGTTCAAAATTTTCCGAGCTTCCATTTGAGATACGCGGATTGAAAACCAGTTTGTAAACAAGAGTAAAATTCATGTTATTATTATATATAACAAAAAAAATTCATTTACATAAACCGATTAACCAAAAATGTGGAATACAAGATATGAGGCATGAAACCATTTAACATGACCCACACTTATTAATTATAATACTCTTTTTACAAACAAAAAAATTAAGAAAGGAAGGTAACATTTTTTTACAAACCGAGACAATAAGAAACTGCAACAGTAAGAAAAGATAGAATTCTTTATCCCTAAACCTACCCAGATATATATGAATATACATGAACACAAAGTGATGTACTCACATTGACTCTAAAGCTTAATGCATCAAGCTTAAGAAAACTTACTACCTCAAGCTTACCTCAACCTCTGTGGAAAACAAAACAAAACAAAAGGGTGAGTCACAATCAAGTAGAGAGTGAACGACACGATAAGAAATAAGTAAAGAAAATATTACAGTCTGTGAAAATGACCATTTTACCCTTACTGGAAATAAGTAAAGGAAATATTACACATTTGAAAACAACCATATTACCCTTACTATGAAAATGACCATATTACCCTTACTAGAAATAAGTGCAATAAATATCATGCAGACTATGAAAATGACTATATTACCCTTACTAGCAATAAGTGCATTAAATATCGTGGAGTCTGTGAAAATGACCACACTACCCTTATCGGAAATAAGTAAAGTAAATATTACATACTATGAAAATGGCTATTTTACCCTTACTGGAAATAAGTGTCATAAATATTCTGGAGACTATGAAAATGACCAGACTACCCTTATCAGAAATAAGTAAAGTAAATATTACAGACTGTGAAAATGACCATATTAGCCTTACTGGAAATAAATGCAATAAATATCATGGGGACTATAAAAATGACCAAACAACCCTTATCAAAAATAAGTAAAGTAAATATTACAGACTGAAAATTACCAAACTACCCTTATCAAAAATAAGTAAAGTAAATATATAGACTATGAAAATGACCACTTTACCCTTATTGGAAACATATGCAATAATATTATGGAGATTGTGAAAATGACCAAACTACCCTTATTGGAAATAAGTAAAGTAAATATTACATACTGTGAAAATGACCATATTACCCTTACTGGAAATTAGTGCAATAAATATTATTGGGGGTGTGAAAATGACCAGACTACCCTTATTAAAAATAAGTAAAGTTAATATTTCAGACTGTGAAAATGACAATATTACCCTTACTAGAAATTAATGCAATAAACATCATGGAGACTATAAAATGACCAAACTACCCTTATCAAAAATAAGTCAAGTAAACATTATAGCCTCTAAAAATGACCATTTTACCCTTACTGGAAATAAGGTAATAAATGTTATGGAGACTGTGAAAATGACCAAACTACCCTTATCGGAAATAAGTAAAGTAAATATTACAAACTATGAAAATGACCAGACCACCGTTATCGGATATGAGTAAAGTAAATATTACAGTCTGCTAAAATAACCATTTTACCCTTGGGGAAATAAGTGCAATAAATGTTATGGAGACTGTCAAAATGACCAAACTACCCTTATTGGAAATAAGTGCAATAAATATCACACAGATGGTGAAAATGACCATACTGCCCTTATTAGAAATTAGTGAAATAAATATTATGGAGACGGGGAAATGACCAGACTATCCTTATCAGAAATAAGTAAAGTAAATATTACAAACTATGAAAATGACCATATTACCCTTAATGGAAATTAGTGCAATACTGTGAAAATGACCAGACTACCCTTATTAAAAATAAGTAAAGTTAATATTTCAGACTGTGAAAATGACCATATTACCCTTACAAGAAATTATTGCAACAAATATCATGGAGACTATAAAAATGACTGAACTGCCCCTTATCAAAAATAAGTAAAGTAAATATTATAGTCTGTGAAAATGATCATTTTACCTTAGTGGAAATAAGTGCAATAAATGTTATGAAGACTGTGAAATGACTATACAACCCTTGTCGGAAATACGTAAAGTAAATATTACAAACTGTGAAAATGACCATATTACCCTTAATGGAAATTAGTGCAATAAATATTATGGAGACTGTGAAAATGACTAGACTATCCTTATCGTAAATAAGTAAAGTAAATATTACAGATTATGAAAATGACCATATTACCCTTATTGGAAATTAGTGCAGTAAATATTACGGAGACTGTGAAAATGACCGTTTTACCCTTACGGCCGTAAGGATATAATGGTCCTTTTCCAGTAAGGGTAAAATGGTCATTTGCACAGTCTATAATATCTACTTAGCTTATTTCCCATAAGGGTAGTCTGGTCATTTTCTTTGTCACCGTGATATTTATTTCACTAATTTCTAGTAAGGGTAATTTGGTCATTTTCATTGTCAGTGATATTTACTTTACTTATTTTCGATAAGTGTAGTCTGGTCATTTTCACATTCTCCATAACATTAATTGCATTTATTTCCCCTAAGGGTAAAATGGTCATTTTCACAGACTATAATATTTACTTTACTGATATCTAGGGGTGTCAACGGGTCCGGGTCCTCCCGGGTATCACTAGACCCGGACCCTACTTATAAAAGTCGAGTCCGGTTCCTAAATTTGTGAACCCAGAACCGGACCCGTTTAAATACCCGGGTACCCGGAACCCCATTGGGTCTAAAGAAAACTATTTAAAAAATCTCAAAAACTTAATATATATCTCTTTTTAGCTTGGATTTAAGTAATTTATTATTTCTTATGAATGTACTAAATAAAGATTAAATGTAAGAGAAAGAATTTAAATGAGTAAAATTTCAAAGCTAAAACTAGAAAAAATACTTATAATTTTGCTAAAAACATGAATAAAAGAATGAATAAACGGGTACCCGATACCCGCGGGTACCCAATGGGTATTACCCGTTTGGACCCGTTTAAATTCGGGTCCAATCGGGTAATTACCCGCCGGGTCCTAAGTAGATAATGGGTCCAACTTTAGGACCCGGAACCGGACCCTAATATACCGGGTCCGTTACCGGATCCGGGTAATGGGTACCCATTTGATGGTTTTTCAAATAGTGATTGTAGTAATAGTGGTAAAAAGGGGTCTTTTCAGACTTGTGAAGGTAACAAAATTTCTAGATTTAAATAAAATTTAGGAAAAATAGCAAACTGAAGTAAAAATTTATGGAGAAATAGGGGTTAAGATTCCACCAATCAACAATACTTATGTGATCTAATATTTTTTTACTATGCAATTTAAATAATTGGGTTGATTCTAAAAATTGCCAAGAGCAGATTTTCCAAAATATCAAATGTTAATCACAAGTATAATGCATCAAGAGTCTAAAACTAAGCATGCATTATCAAGGGAAAACACAGTTGATTAATAAAAACCATTTAAATCATTTTTATCAATGCAATTAATCATATAAAAATATTGCATAAATTAATAAAATAGAGATTACCACATAATTATTGCGAGAATGGCTTCCTCTGTCACCCCTTGGATTGGGTTTAGCTCCTCATCCCAAAAACATGATCATAAGATGTATTCATGGCTTAATAATGTGTTTTTATTGATGAAAATGGTGTAAAAAGAAGTTTGCAACGCTGTATAAATGTTACAGCGTCACTGTTACAAAGTGGAAGGGTCTTAAAAACAACGATAGTAGCACCAACTGCTGTAAAACAACGACAGTTGGTTTTGAAATAAGACTGCTGAAGAACGACGGACTCTGCGAGTCTGTTCTTCGTGTTCTTCAGGTTCTTCAATGGCAGCAGCAGCAGCAGCATGTATATATTATTCACTTTACTTATTTCCGATAAGGATAGTCTAGTCATTTTGACAGTCTCCATAATATTTATTGCACTTATTTCCAGTAAGGGTTAAATAGTCATTTTCACAGTCTGTAATATTTACATTACTTATTTTGGATAAGGGTAGTCTGGTCATTTTCACAGTCTCCATGATATTTATTTCACTAATTTCCAAAAAGGGCAGTATGGTCATTTTCACCGTCTGTGTGATATTTGTTGCACTTATTTCCAATAAGGGTAGTTTGGTCATTTTGACAGTCTCCATAACATTTATTGCCTTTATTTCCCCTTATGTAAAATGGTCATTTTAGCAGACTGTAATATTTACTTTACTCATATCCGATAACGGTGGTCTGATCATTTTCACAGTCTCCATAATATTTATTGAACTTATGTCCAGTAAGGGTAGTATGGTCATTTTCACTGTCTGTAATATTCACTTTACTTTTTTGCGATAAGGATAGTCTGGTCATTTTGACAGTCTCCATAATATTTATTGCACTTATTTCCAGTAAGGGTAAAATAGTCATTTTCACAGTCTGTAATATTTACTTTACTTATTTTTGATAAGGGTAGTCTGGTCATTTTCACAGTCTCCATGATATTTATTTCACTAATTTCCAATAAGGGCAGTATGGTCATTTTCACCGTCTGTGTGATATTTATTGCACTTATTTCCAATAAGGGTAGTTTGGTCATTTTGACAGTCTCCATAACATTTATTGGACTTATTTCTTCTAAGGGTAAAATGATCATTTTAACAGACTGTAATATTTACTTCACTCATATCCGATAACGGTGGTCTGGTCATTTTCACAGTCTCCATAATATTTGTTGCACTTATTTCCAGTAAGGGTAGTATGGTCATTTTCACTGTCTATAATATTCACTTTACTTATTTCCGATAAGGATAGTCTGGTCATTTTGATACTCTCCATAATATTTATTGCACTTATTTCTAGTAAGGATAAAATAGTCATTTTTACAGTCTGTAATATTTACTTTACTTATTTTTGATAAGGGTAGTCTGGTCATTTTCACAGTCTCCATAATATTTATTTCACTAATTTCCAGTAAGGGTAGTTTAGTCATTTTCACCGTCTGTGTGATATTTATTGCAATTATTTCCAATAAGGGTAGTATGGTCATTGTCATTATCTCAATGATAGTTATTGCACTAATTTTTAGTAAGGGTAATATGGTCATTTTCACTGTTCGTACTATTTACTTTACTTATTTCCGATAAGGGTAATATGGTTATTTTATCTGATATATTTCGTCTTCAGTTCATCCGAACGAGAAACTCAGGTCTAACTCTAGTAATCTGATATATTTCGTCTTCAGTTCATCCGAACGGGAAACTCAAGTCTAACTCTATTAATCTTTGAAATTGTGATGTTCGAATCTGATATATTTCGTCTTCAGTTCATCTGAACGAGAAACTCAGGCCTAACTCTAGTAATCTGATATATTTCGTCTTCAGTTCATCCGAACGAGAAACTCAGGTCTAACTCTAGCAATCTTTGAACCTGTGATTTTCCAATCTGATATATTTCGTCTTCAGTTCATCCGAACGAGAAACTTAGTTCTAACTCTAGTAATCTTTGAACCTGTGATGTTCAATTCTGATATATTTCGTCTCTAGTTCATCCGAACGAGAAACACAGGTCTAACTCTAGTAATCTGATATATTTCGTCTTCAGTTCATCCGAACGAGAAACTCAGGTCTAACTCTAGCAATCTTTGAACCTGTGATGTTCAATTCTGATATATTTCGTCTCCAGTTCATCCGAACGAGAAACTTAGGTCTAACTCTAGTAATCTTTGAACCTGTGATGTTCAATTCTGATATATTTCGTTTTCAGTTCATCCAAACGAGAAACTTAGGTCTAACTCTAGTAATCTTTGAACCTGTGATGTTCAATTCTGATATATTTCGTCTCCAGTTTATCCGAATGAGAAACATAGGTCTAACTCTAGTAATCTTTGAACCTGTGATGTTCAATTCTGATATATTCCGTCTCCAGTTCATCCGAACGAGAAACTCAGGTCTAACTCTAGTAATCTGTTATATTTCGTCTTCAGTTCATCCGAACGAGAAACTCAGGTCTAACTCTAGCAATCTTTGAACCTGTGATTTTCCAATCTGATATATTTCGTCTTCAGTTCATCTGAACGAGAAACTCAGGTATAACTCTAGTAATCCGATGTATTTCGTCTTCAGTTCATCCGAACGAGAAACTCAGGTCTAACTCTAGCAATCTTTGAACCTGTGATTTTCCAATCTGATATATTTCGTCTTCAGTTCATCCGAACGAGAAACTCAGGTCTAACTTTAGCAATCTTTGAACCTGTGATGTTGGAATATGATATATTCGTCTTCAATTCATCCGAACGGGAAACTCAGGTCTAACTCTAGCAATCTTTGAACCTGTGATGTTCGAATCTGATATATTTCGTCTCCAGTTTATCCGAACGAGAAACTCATGTCTAACTCTAGCAATCTTTGAACCTGTGATGTTCGAATATGATATATTTCGTCTCCAGTTCATCCGAACGAGAAACTCAGGTCTAACTCTAGCAATCTTTGAACCTGTGATTTTCCAATCTGATATATTTCGTCTTCAGTTCATTCGAACGAGAAACTCAGGTCTAACTCTAGCAATCTTTGAACCTGTGATGTTGGAATATGATATATTCGTCTTCAATTCATCCGAACGGGAAACTCAGGTCTAACTATAGCAATCTTTGAACCTGTGATGTTCGAATCTGATATATTTCGTCTCCAGTTCATCCGAATGAGAAACTCAGGTCTAACTCTAGCAATCTTTGAACCTGTGATGTTCAATTCTGATATATTTCGTCTCCAGTTCATCCGAACGAGAAACTCAGGTCTAACTCTAGTAATCTTTGAACATGTGATGTTCAATTCTGATTTATTACATCTCCAGTTCATCCGAACGAGAAACTCAGGTCTAACTCTAGTAATCTGTTATATTTCGTCTTCAGTTCATCCGAACGAGAAACTCAGGTCTAACTCTAGCAATCTTTGAACCTGTGATTTTCCAATCTGATATATTTCGTCTTCAGTTCATTTGAACGAGAAACTCAGGTCTAACTCTAGTAATCTAATATATTTCGTTTTCAGTTCATCCGAACGAGAAACTCAGGTCTAACTCTAGCAATCTTAGAACCTGTGATTTTCCAATCTGATATATTTCGTCTTCAGTTCATCCGAACGAGAAACTCAGGTCTAACTCTAGCAATCTTTGAACCTGTGATTTTCCAATCTGATATATTTCGTCTTCAGTTCATCCGAACGAGAAACTCAGGTCTAATTATTTCTAAATATTTTTTGTATATTTCGGAACTCGTATTTGTCTTAATGATTTCCAAATATATTTTTCATTCTTACTACTCATTTCTTATACTTCCCAAAGCTTTAAGCGATATCACATGGTGCTCCACTTATTATTGAAACCAGAGAACCGTTCATAAATTTTGCTTTTGACACATGGCAAGAAGCTAACCATTAGATATTCTTGGACCAATTACATCGGTGTTATAGGGAATTATCGTCTGGCTATACCACACAATAACTGAGTTAAGGTACTTGTGTGAAACGCACAAATAAGAAATCGCGTCCTCACATCTCCTTGATTAGTTACTCGAGGTAGGTTTTCTTATAGTCCACATATCTCTAGAAGAAAGAGAATATCAATCAACCTTATCTCTTTTTCATTCTCCTCTCCTCTGCATCTCAGCCTCTCACCTCCCTTTCCTCTCGTTTCTTCGTCCCTGATCACTTTATTCTGAGGTTTTATTTAGTGATTTTGATGCGTTTATGAGTGGATCTGGTAATTGGTTTTGTCATCAGAGAGTATCTCAATTTTCCGTTCGATTCTCCCATCAAGATAAATTTCTTCTCTATATCTCTTCTGAGGATCTCTTCTGAGGTTTGTTGGATCTTCTCATATTTGTTGAGAAAACAAATCAAGGATTCGCAATTTTTATGTTTCTTCATTTGATTTCATGGAGTTTAAATCATGGGTTTGGTTTTAATTTCAGTTTTATGATCTCAGTTTTGAGTTAGGTTATTATATTTGTGTTTGTCTTAACAGTATTTCATCATTCGAATCTGAAATTTGTGGGATTTATAATGATTTTGGTTTGTGATTTTTTCAGATATTGAGTAGATTAGTCGAAAGCTGAGAAGCAGGAACAATTAGAGGTTTATTTCTTTGATTGCATAAGTCTTTCAAATTTATTTGTATTTGGCCTCTGAAATGTTTGTTTTTTGTTTTTGTTTTGGGTGATCCAGCTCTTGGAATTGGCATTAAATGCTGCAAATGACTCTTGGGTTTTGAGGTGATATGGTACATTTGATTAATTAGCGTTTTATTTTCTCAAAATCCATGCTACCATATCATGTTAAGATAAATGTGATTGAATTCCATTCAGGGTTCTGGTGATGATGGTGTGGTGGTGCTGATGAGAAAAAAGAGTAATCTGTTTTAATTGAAAGATCTGAGGTGAGGTTAGTTTAATAAGTGGGTTTTATTTTTCTGGGTTTTAGTTTTCAATTGAAAATTTGTTTTTTGTTGATTGGTTTAATTGTGTGTTACTTTTCTCTTCTGCAGTTTGGCCTCGTACTTTAAGGAAATTGAGGTGTGGAAACAAAAGACAATCTTGAACAGAAGACCAACAGAACTGCACATTAAGTAGAGAAAAATCCTGAAAGTACAGAAAAAGGGTAAAATTCTTATTTCATTCTTTATTTACTTCAGTAATGGTAGGGCTGCGATGTTGGTGTTGCATGATAATCTTGCAGGCTGTGGTTTAGTCTTGGGACTTGTTGGTTTTAACTTGATTAGGTTATTTGTTTTAAGAAAGAAGTTGCATTCCTAATTATATTTTTTTTGGCAGGTCATCCTTGGATTTCAAAACTACAATGATATAACAGTACCTACTGATATTCTAATATTCAGGCTCATGAAATCCTGTATGCGCTCATCATATCTATATAAAGTTACGTTAAGAGTGAGTACTTTAATATTCTCGAAATTTGCTTTATTATTCATCATGTCTCATAATTTGGTTTGTCCACTACCCTTGCTTTTTTGGCATTGTCCAAGAAATTGACTGTAGATGAACTCTTTTATCTGAAGGAGTAGTTTGCAGTGTTAGAACATAACTTTGGGGAATATCTGGACGATAAGTTGAAGAAATAAAGAACAGATAGAGCGCTTATTTGGTTTATGATTACCGGGTCTCCTTTGAAAGATAACACCAATCGTTATTGTCCAGCTGGATTGTAAATATGCATATGTTAACTAACATCTTGTGCTTCTGTAATTTGAATCAGGTGTGGATGAAACAGGACATGATGTTGCACCATAGATGTTACTAAGTAAGTTTGTTTTCTTTCACTTCGTATTTGTGTGCTTACAAGGTGACCAAAAATGCCCAGAGTGGTTTAGTGCAATGATATGCTAATAGCGCACTCTTGCAGTGGCATGCTGTGGTTAGTGCAATGGATCTGCTATTGTGTGTCTGTAAGAGGAGTAAAGCATTAACACATGGAAACTATTATATTACTCTTTACTTGCCTTTAGTAGATAATCCTTGTTAGTGTTGCCCAGGAAGGATTATAATGTTTTTACCACATGGAAAACATGCTAGATTGGCATGGAAACCAAGTTATCCTACCAAACACACGAGTTATTTCTCTTAACATTCTTTTTCTTTTACTTTTTTATATTGCTAACCAAGTGTAGTGGTTTGATTGAATCAGAATTTTTTGTTGATGAAAACTCGCAATTGGAGGCCATTGATTTTGGCTTGTCCGATTTTGTGAAACCAGGTGATTTTTTACTCTCTTGGGTGCTGACCATATTATTCAGAAGTAAAATTAGGCGTCTTTCTAACTTCTATTTTATCTGACACGATGCAGATAAAAGGCTTAATGACATCGTTGGAAGTGCATATTATGTTGCATCTGAAGTTCTACATAGATCTTACAATACAGAGGCTGATGTGTGGAGTATTGGTGTGATATCATATATACTTTTATGTGGAAGTTGTCCGTTCTTGGCTCGCACAGAGTCCGAGATTTTTCGGGCCTTCAGGGCGGACTCGATGAACCTCCTTGGCCTTCTTTATCTTCTGAAGCCAAGCATTTTGTCAAGCGTCTATTGAATAAAGACCCACATAAACGAGTGATGGCTGCTGAGGCATTAAGTTAATATTCTCATCTTTTTAAAAAGACTGCTGAATTTCTTTCTTTGTGATCCTAATTATATTTCTCTTGGAAGGTCATCCTTGGATTAGTAACTACAATGATATTCAAGCTCATGAAAGCCTATATGCGCTCATCATCTCTACATAAAGTGGCGTTAAGAGTGAGTGCTTTAATATTCTCAAAATTTGCTTTGTTGTTGATCATGTCTCATAATTTGTTTTGTCCTCACCCCTTGCTTTTCAGGCATTGTCCAACCTTGTGGTTTACTTTTTGCTAAAAATGTCGTCGTTTTTAGTATTTTCATGATTAGCTTGAGTAAGAGTTCTCTGTATTTGCCACTGCTGACCAACTATAACTTTATGTGTTTCTTATAGGGAAAGAAGAGACTTGATGAAGTTGCTAACAATAAGCCCACTCTTGGACAAAAATGTTAAAGTAGAAACTCCTCAGAAGTTAGGTGAAAATGTTTTTTCATTTGGCTTGCTTCGTTGGATTGTTATGTTGCTGCCATTTTCCTATTTGTTCTAATCATCTGTAACTGTCCACGTTTTTGCAGGTGCTGATGGCAAGAAAGGTGGTGCTGTTCGTCAAGGTACTCCTTACCCCAAGGGAGGAAAGACCCCTGCAAGTGGAGGCAAGTCAAACAAATCTCTACTAGGTCAGTTTCATGCGATTCTTGTACTATCTTTGAATTTAATTTTTTTACTTAAATCTTTGTGATGTCCATATATTGGTTGTCAGCTAGTTGGTCAGTTGTTTCTGCATTTGTTCTCATACTGATTTTGTTATTTTGTTTATCTGTGTAGGGCATTCGGTACAATTCACAGTTGAGAACCGCAATAGGTTTGGGTGTCTATTAGTTTGTTCAGACACTTACTTTTTGGTGCCTAGGAAGTTTGTTTTCTTAATGGCCATCATATTTGTTTCTTTGTTCATAATGAATAGAATGATTTTTTCTAATTGAATTGTAAATTGCGGATAGTTTGCAGGCCTGTGTTTCCGGTCAGTTATTGTATTGCAGGCCTGTGTTTCAGGTTTAGTTGTTGTATTGCAGGCCTGTGTTTCTGATTTAATTGTGCAGGCCTGTAAACTGGAAGGCCAGGTCCATGATAATGACCTGGACTATCCATTTTTTTTAATTGTAATTGAAATAATTGTCACAGGGTTAACTGTGACCAAAACTGTGAAGAAAAACAACACGTTTCATCACATTAATGCTGTTATCACAGTTTAAACGTTACAGTAATTGTGACAAAAACACGATAGGTGTCCATTGGGAAATTGTTGCAAAAAGTAGGCAACACTTATATGTGTTGCTGTAACCGTAAAAAAAGTGACACGTGGCAGAGCTTAATAGTTGCCTACCTGGCGGTGTCAGACACGTGTCATCACCTAATTGTTGCCAAGTTTGAATAATTAAATATGTTATATTAATTGTGACAAATGAGCCACGTGTCGCAATTCTAAAATAAGGTTAACTGTTACTATTAGTTATTGTAACAATTTATAATTGTGACTGTAATCAAATATTGTCACAGTCAAAACTGTTACAAAGAACAACAACAATTATTATCACAGCGTTTCTCCAACGGCGTATATTTGTTACAAATTTAATCAGTAACAGAAATGCCCTGTGACATAATCCTGATTTTGGTGTAGTGAGGATGTATACTACATTTGGTCAAAAGGGAACTCCGAAATTCCTTCTAGGTTAAGAGATATACTGGAAACCCTACAGCTGACCAAAAAATCGTTTTTGTTTTTTACTCCACAATTAACATCCATGATTCACAAAACCAACCATTTTCCATTATTACAAATAAATTAATGTCTTAAGATTGTTGGGTGCAATAATCAAAAACAAAGAAAAATCAAATAAGCAAAAGTTATTGATACTTAGCTCATTTATAGTGGATGTGATTGCTTTGACGAAGCGAACAAGCCCCCGTATCTCCGCAACATCAACAGGGCAAAACCTTGGAAAACATAGTGAGTCGCGTGTTCAACACGCTGTCCTTAAAACATTAGCGCCCGGCTACACTCAAGAGTGATGATATAACCTTCACAGGACGGATATCTCCAGGATAAAACACCCTAATGCACCTACTACTAGCATATGTAGTAGATGCTCAACTTGAGCTTGGCAACTCCGAAAAAACATTAAGGAAAATTGCGAATGCTAAAGCAATACAAAATATTTTCCCTTGGGGGTCTCTAAAATATAGAGAATCCCCTTGGGGGTCTCTAAAATATAAAGAAACCCATTTCCCATGTTTTCCCTTAGGGGTCCCTCTAAAATATAGAGCAACCCCTTTTTTTCATTCTTTTACAAAAGAAGTGAATTTGTGTATATAATTGACAAAATACAACTTAAGAAGAGCTACTCCCCGATGTGGACTAAAAATCTTATATACTCTCTTAAAACAACTAAAGAGTGAAAACTCCACTATGTGGGACTAATAAGTTTTTCATTCACAAAAAAAACATTAAGTTAAAAATTTTAAAAAATATTTTATTAATCGTTTTTCCAACATGGAGTAGGTACCAACTACATTGTCTAAGAAAATTTACAACCTCATGCATGAATTCGGTTGCCGTGCGTTTGTTTATATATCCAAATCATATAGGCCGCAAGAACCTTTAAACATCATCATTAAATGCTTTCCTTCAATACCTATGAGAGGGGAGTTGTCGAATGAGAAGCTCGGTGCACATTTGAGTGGGAAGAAGTACTTGATAGTGTTAGATGACGTATGGGATACAAAAGTTTGGGAATTCTTGAAAAACTATTTTCCAGATGATAAAAATGGAAGCAGAGTGTTGCTTACCACACGGCATAACAGTGTAGCTATGCACGCTAGTTTTTCATGTAACACCAACATCCACAAGCTGGCTGTAGTAAATGAATTGGGGAGCTGGGAGCTCTTTCTAAAAAAAGGTTTTGCTCCGACACCATGTTAGAATACGGACATCCAACTCAAAACCAATTAGCAATGAGTGGAGAGGCCTTAAAGAACTATAAGCCGCAAGATTTTGGGTGAAATTCTTTCTCTTTCGATATAAAGGAAAACAAAGGAGTCGTAGTGACAGTCCATTCTCTACTCTGCGTCTGCACATTAATCTTCTTTAGTCCTTTGGAAATTTGATTTCGTTCTCGAGCAAATTTTAGTTCATGTGAGATTGACAGAATTTTTCCTATAGAGAGCGGCAAGATTGTAAGATAAGAGAATAATTGGGCTAGAAATGTACAATAGCCAGCGACTGTCTGTCATTGTGTAGTCTACGGCGCCTGGCCCCAAAAATGCACTCCCTTGGGTTCCTTGTAAAACAAGTTTACGTTTTTCTGTACCAAAATAGTACGTGTTAGTATTGTATTTTTGCAAAGAAATCACATAATTTCATGGAATGGATAACTAGGGTTTATTTATTTTTATTTTTTTTAAAGTTGGGAGTATCAATTACTAATTTAGATTCTTTCTATCAAGATTCTAAATGGAAAATAATAAGGGTGAAAAACTCCAAGATGTCACCTAAATGGAAGAATGAAGATAGAAGCAAATTACTACCGCTATCAGAGGTTTTATTTAAATTTTTATTGTCACCGACATACCGTACTTATGCTGATTTCGATTAAATTTGAATTCTGAAAGCATGTCATTATGTTTTCTGGAGCCCATTAAAAATATGTGACGAGTGGTTTTGCCGTTATTTTTATACACGGTTTTTTTCGCTGAAATTATCATCATTGGAGACCCATTTTTATTTTATAATTAGATTTTTAGGTTGAATTAGAATAATCATGCATAGTAATTTTTTATAATCAAAAAACAAAGAGGCAGAGATATGGATGTCTGTCAGAGTGTCAACTCCCCGATTAATGTTGTGAATTCTTAAAAAAATGATACGTACTGGACTGGAAACAAGATAGTCGTCTCTACTGTCTAATTAAGCTAAACACGTCTTAATGAATCAAGTTGATATATATGATTTACAGAGTTAATAGTTGAAATGATCAAGTTGATTTATACAAGTTTGACGTGATTCATTCAACAACCTGTTAAAACATGATAGTGTTGAACATACAGTTAAGAAACAAGTGTCAAATGTTAACCAAAATCCTATTTTAAACCATGTTTTTACCTTCACCTGGCTGTGCTTACTTATCAACCCTGGAATTTGGCATCCCTGCAGAAAAAAAAAGAAAGTCGATTATAAAACACGAAAGCTAATAAGGTGCATGTATAGATTGCATTGAGCAGTGATAAGTTATAAAAGGAGTAAACTAAATAAAAAATGCCAAATTAATGAGAGGGAGAGAAAGATACCTGTTGGAGCAAATTTGATAGTTTGATGCTGATCCTCTCCTCCCTACTTCTGAGGCAGATTGATGGTGCTATCAACATACAGTGCTCGTAGACTGGGGAGGGATGCCAAATCATAAGAAAAAGAATCTTTCAGTTTATCACAATCCTCAATCCATAGTTCAGTGAGAGAAGTCCATTCTCGTAAATCTGGTAAAGATGTCAAAGCAGGACAGTCAAATAACTTCAATGAGCAGAGAGAGTTGATGCTGGTGTTGAAACCAGTGTCTGAAAATACTTCTGCCTGGAATTCCTCGTTGTCTCGAATACGAAAACCTTGAAAGTTGGAGCAGTGCGCAATTTCTAAAGATTGAATGCGAGTAGTATTTGGGAGTAACACCACTGGGAAAAATTCAAGCTGCGGAGAATACTGTGTAGACACGGATGCGAGGGAGGTACGTTCCCCTCCTGTACTAGCTAAGATTAAGTTCACCGCCTCGTCATTGGTATTACGTAACACCAAGCTCTTAAGAGAACAACATGAAGTAAATGGTATGGATTTCAACCTTAAACAGCCACTGACAATCAACCTTTCAAGGGATGGGAAGGATATAAAATAGAGATGTGGAGCAGCCCATTCTTTTAAAATTGACATATCTATAAGACTCAACTGAACTAACGAAGGGAACACGGATACTCCAGATGATGATAATGATGAAGATGATGTTGTAGACTTTTTCTCAATATCAACTTCTTCTTCTCTTATTTGTACGTTGCTGCTGGCGCTACTTTCCTGTTGCTGATAATAAAACTCTTCCGTCAGAGACTGCACTAAACTCATACGCTCTAGCTGAAGAATTCTAAGACAAGGGAGCATACCCAGCGAGGGAAGCTGCTCGCAACTATTGCACTCGTAAAAATATAACTCCACCAGATGTGGAAGAAAATTAGACAACCCCATCCAATTTGGAAGCTTTAAACCTCTGAAACCAGATATTGTCAATATCTTTAAATTAGGGTGAGGTAAGAGACCTTCCAACACCATTCCATCATTGAGACTCCTATCAATATACTCATCATCACCATTTTCATTAGAAGAAGAAGAATTCCAAGATAGATACAAATCCTCAAGGTGTTGCTTGTCCTTCAACTTTGCTCTTTCTGCATCTTCCTTTCCACCTCTCACATTCTCGAGATTTCTAATACATAAAGACTTTTCCGTCTCTAGTGCCGCTATATCTTGAATTCCGCTGCAATTATCGGTTGGTAACACGAAATAAATTTTAAAAAGAAAACACACTAGATAAATAAAGGTTTATCTTGGTGTTTAGGTCCCAAAGAAGTGACCAAAAGAGCCAAAAGGTCCACAAAGGGTCATTTTTGCATACCTTTAAACTCTACTGGTCACAGTTTTGGGACCTAAATACCAAACAATCCATAGATAAATATAAAGAAGAGGGATCAAGAAGAAATTAAGAACCTGTGCTCAGGTGTTCCAGAGGTGATTTCCTTAACCAAGTATCTGTTTTGTTCCAGAATAAAATTGTCGTTCAGAAATTTATCAAAAAAATGCGAAGTTAGAAAAATTCAAATTTAAAAAGTAACACACTGACCTGTCGATAGTAATTGAATTTGGTGATAGGTATACTTCAGAAGAATCAGCACCCTGCTCTTCTTTTTGAATAAAATCATAGGATATAGACTCCTCATTCAACTTGTCGCAGTCTTCTATGGTTAATTCTCGCAGAGAAGTACATAATTGAAAATCTGGTATTGATGTCAATTCACAGCAGCCAATGATTGATAGAGTCTCAAGGACAGGGAAGCAAATATAATAAGGTGGTTTAGGAGCAACCCATTCTTCTAAATTATCCATATCCCCGAGCTCCAACCTAGTTAATGAAGGAAATGATATAGTTATTGTTGTAGCTTCTGAAGAACCAGTAGTGCTTTCTTCTTCTTCTTCTTCTTCCTGGTAATAAAACTCTTGACCCAAACACTTCATCGACATCATTCCATATATCCAAAGAACTCTGAGGCATGGGAGCATACCCATTGCAGGAAGCTTCTCACATCTGTTGCAATTTGATAAATATAACTCAACTAAGTTCAGGAAGCAATAAATAGACGATGAACCCATCCACTTTGGAAGCTTTACACCCCCAAAATTTTCTATCACCAATTTTTCCAAGTTAGGATGTGGCCTTAGATCTTCCAACACTTCAACTGAATTAACTCCTTCTTCTTCCCATTTTAGACTCAATTCTCTAAGTTTTTTCTTGTTTCCTAAATCTGCCTTCCCGGCATCCTCAAGACCTTTCACATAGTCTAAATATCTTATTTCTAACACACGAAGGGAGATTAGGCCCGCTAAGTGTTCGACACCGCCAATTTTCCTTACCAGGAAAGGCATTAATACTTCCAGGCGATTAATGTTCACAGACTCGAATTTCCAGAGGTTGCTTGTCAAAGACTCAGGCAATTCTATTATTCCAGTGCCTTCCAAATTTAGTGACCTTAATTGTGTCAAGGCTCCGATATCATGGGGTAATGCTTTTAATTCACTGCAGTTACTGAATTCCAACCTCTCTAAATTGTAGATGCGACAGATTGAATCAGGTAATTCTGTTATTCCACTACCTTCCAAATTTAGTGACCTTAATTGTGTCAAAGCTCCTAAGTTGCTGGGCAGTGCTTTTAAATTTTTGCAGTACCTGAAGTTTAACCTCTTTAAATTACAGATCTGAGAGACTGAATCTGGTAACTCTGTTATTCCAGTACCTTCCAAATCTAATGACCTTAACTGCGTCAAAGATCCCAAGTTACTAGGTAGTGCTTTTAAATTATGGCAATTATGGAATTTCAACCTCCTTAAACTACAAATATCATTGATGGAATCAGGTAATTCTGAGATTGGTAAATGTGATATATCTAAACTCTGCAAATTACGGAGCTTAACAATAGATTTAGGTAGCACTTCAACACTTGAACCAGAGATACTAAGATGCCTTAAGAATTGCAAAGATCCAATTTTTCGGAGAAACGAGTTAACGTTTCTGCATTTAAAAAGGTTCAGAGTCTGAAGAAGGTAAAGTTTACTAACGTCTGTTTTTCTAATTCCACAATCTGTGAGGTGAAGGTACCTCAAATGGTTACGGTAATCATCTGGAATTGTAAACTTACATACACCAGCCAAATGTATCACACGTAGCTTCGGGCTATTCATTTCCAACGTCCAACCTAAATTGCAGCCACAAAAGATTGTCCTCAACTTTATCCCACGAAGTAATATAGCTCTTGAACTTTCTAGCCTGCCTTCATCTAAAACTAACTGTAGTCGAAGGATTTCAGATCGATCACTTTTTTCATATTCACTTTCATTCAAAACTATGACTTCGTGACGGCCAACAACACTTAGTGCAAAATCATGTACATAATTATGCATTTTGAATGTGATAATGTCACCTAGCTCGTCATATTCTACGTTTTCAAATAATGAACATGACAACAAACTACTGAAATAGTCATTACCAATGTCTTCAAGAGAGTTCTGATTTCCTCTATTAGATGGCTGATCAAGGAAACCTTCAGCCATCCACATTTGAATCAAGGTCTCTCTATCAAATTTCCAATCTTTAGGAAACAAAGAAAAGTATGAGAAACATTGTTTCAAATGGGAGGGTAAATTGTCATACCTCAATTTCAAATATTTCTTCGGTTGTAGCAGATAATCTACATCAGAAGCTGAAGTCAGTCTCTTCTGTTTCTGACTACTTTGAGAAGGAGGGTTACTAATACGAATTCTCCGATAAATGTTGAACATCTCACTTGAAACTCGATCAAAATTTTTAATGATATCCGGAAGCAAGATGTCTATTGGGTCATGTAATGAAAAGAAGAGGGGTACCTTAATGTTCCTTGATCGCAAGACCGCATCATAGAACAAGGTATCCAGAATATCATCAGCATCATAAGCAATTTCCTTGAGCTTTATTAACCAGAGTTTCACAACAGCATCGCTCATCTGCTTCCTCTCGGCATCAAAGGTTACATCCTCAATTGTTTCCAAGGTTCTTCTAAGACTTTCCAGATGATCACTGATATCCAGAGCATACCAGCTATGATAAGAATCCCAATCCAACTCTTCGTCAACAACATAAACCAACCTTTTCAATAATTCTGATGTACCACTAACAAAGATCCCTTCCAATTCTGATGTACCACTAACAAAGATCCCTTCCATTTCCCTATCAGAGGATATCAAACAAAATTATGAAGATAAAAATGAAATCTACTCGAATAGGTTAATTCAGCAGGAGGGTCACAAATAATATATCTAAGATCAGTGTTTATAGGGATGTGTAAGTAGAATTGTGGGAGGTATCTGTATTTGATTTTTTTAGAAGAAAGAGAACTCAATTAGTAATTTCAGACATAAACTGATAATTCTGGAGACTTTCGAAATTAGTTACTGAAATTTTGGTACAAAATTGAAAAATTAAAATTAATTGTGAAATTAAAGGTGCAGGTGCAGTACAGAGTACGGAGAGATTAAGTTAATCGAAGTTGAATAAGGTTAAGTTAATCGTGATCGAAATTACAGAGAGATTTAACCCAGTGGGCTCAAAAATTAACGGATGAGGTTGATAAATGGCTGAGGGCTGTTGCGTACCCAAAAACTTCAATTATTAAAGGTGCAGTGCAGGTGCAGTTGTCTGTCTAATATGTCAGTATGTTAAGTCTTCTTCAGTTGGGGCCTAACTATGGTAAGGGAAGAGATGCCTCACATCCACACATTTCGGGTAACAAGAGGACAACTACAAGTGGTTCAACAGTTACAAGAGGGCAACTACTAGTGGTCCAACAGCCTCAGCTTCATCTTTTTCCTTTTTATTCTTTCTTTTCCCCCTTCGATTTAACACACAAAGGAAACACAGCGCCAAACAAAACAGGACGAAGATCGTCAATATTACCAAATCGTTTGCTTCGAACAGGAGAGGGAGATGGCTGACGGCGCTGTTCAAGTTTTGCTGGAAACGATAACAAAACTGCTACTCGCGGAGACTGCTTTTCTGAAAGGAGTTAAAGAGCAGATAAATCAACTTGAGGATGAACTCAAATGGATGCATTTATATGTCAAAGACGCAGATGAGAATCATAAGTCAGATGAAATGTTAAAGCTTTTTGCCAAGCAAATGCGAGATATAATCTTTGACGCTGAGGATGTCATTGATGAATTCATGCTCAAGATCGTCAATCACAAACGGCATCAAAAGGACTCTAAAGCTCTCAATATCATTAACATACCATTTCGGCACGGACTAGGAAATCGAATTAAAAAGATCAATGCCAGGGTAGAGAAACTAAAATCCATGGAAAAGCATAAAACTAAATTTGATGGGACTGAAGCAGCAAATCGTGACTCATCTTTGTCGTTGCAACAACAGATAAAGGAAAGAAGATCTGCAATCTTCAATGAAATACGTCGTCAGCAAGAACCCGTCCAAATGTATGAGGGTAGCGCGAGACAAGTCATTCAGTCATTATTGATAGGAGATGAAGGTGATAATGATAAGAAACTACGCATAATTTCGATCATAGGCATGGGTGGTGTAGGTAAGACTACTTTGTCCCAGAAAATTTTTAATGATAGAAATGTTGTGGAACAATTCAAATGTCGGGCATTTGTTTATATATCAGAAGTATATAGTTTGCCAGATCTCTTAAAGAGCATTATGAAAAGTTGTGGGTCCGACGACTCTGATGAGGAGGTGACGAGTGAGAAGGTCCGTGCACATTTGGAGAAACAGAAGTACTTGATAGTGTTAGATGACATATGGGATACAAATGCTTGGATAAAGTTAAGAGATTCTTTCCCGGATGCAAACAATGGGAGCAGAGTGTTACTTACGACTCGCCATAAACTTGTAGCTCTGGATGCTGAAAAATCTTCAACTAACACCAACAATATCCATGAGTTGTCCGCAATAAATGATGAAAGTGAGAGTTGGGAGCTCTTTCTACAAAGCTATTTACACAAGGAGTATGATTTATCAGATAATTTGGTGCAGCTTGGGAAACAGATGGTGAAAAGGTGCCACGGGTTACCTCTAGCGATAGTGGTGCTAGGAGGCCTCTTATCGTTCCAAGTAAAGAAACATTCTGTGCGACATGTATGTTCTGTATGGTCTGACGAAAATTCCCGCTCGAGTTGGCTTTTGAGTCAAGGTAATGATTCCTACAAATGCACAGGAATTCTAGGATTGAGTTATGATTACTTGCCCTATCACTTAAAACCATGCTTTCTTTATATGAGTCTTTTTCCTGGCAATAGCATGATCCAAGTAACAAAGTTGTTTCAGTACTGGATTGCTGAAGGACTTATCGAAAGCAAAAGTGGAGGACAAATGTTGGAAGACACTGCAGAGGATTACTTGGAAGAACTAATATGTAGAAGTTTGATCCAGGTCGGTAAAAGGAGAAGTGATGGAAGAGTTAAAACTTGTCATATCCATGGTATACTTCATGGAATCTCTGTCTCAGAATCTACAGAAGATGAGTTTTCTCAAACCTGTGGTAGCATTGCTGAATTTAATAGAAAACAGAACAACAGTCGCCGAGTAGCTGTTTGTTGTAATGAGCAGACTGAGCAGTACTTATCCAAATCTCAAAACACTAGGATTCGTTCTTTGATGTGTCATGGGGATGTACATCTTCCAGAAAAGAAATACTTCAGCTATTTATTTGGGGGATTCAAATCACTAAGGGTGCTGGAATTCTACGGTTATACTGGTATTATTTCACTACCAAAGGAGGTAGGAGAACTCATACTTCTGAGGTACTTGAGCTTGGGGAAAACTAAGCTAAAAAAGATTAATACGAGTTACTTAAGTAAACTTGTCAATCTGCAAACTCTTAACCTCAAAGGTCATGAAGTAGTGCTGGATGATCAAATTTGGTGCTTGGAGCAATTGAGACATTTATATCTGAAGAATATTCGACTACCTGCAGCAATTGATAGAAGGAATTCGGTGATATCTACTGTTCATAAGTTAGGAATTGATAATCTAAAAAAACTCCAATTGTTACGCATCCGGGCTGGGGATTGGTTAAAGGATGGTGGGTTGGAGAAGCTGAGTTCTCTCAGAAAGCTAAAAATAGAAGAATGCTTGGTATCGCACTCAGGCGACATTTCTAGTGCCGCTACCAACCTTACGAACCTTCGGTCGTTGGCACTGATATATAAAACCTCTATCAATGAACCAGTAATCAATGAAGAAGTACCCCTAGCAACCATCCAATTTTCAAACCACACTTCTCTCATAAGTTTACATTTAAAGGGACACATCCTCGATTGGCCAAGAGATATAGTTTCATTCCCGCCACAACTTTGTAAGCTAAAGTTGGAGTGGTCATGGATGACAGAGGACCCGATGCTGATATTAGAGAAGCTGCCATCCTTAAGATTTCTACACTTAGGTTTTGAATGTTACACTGAAATGCAAATGGTTTGCTCAGAAGGAGGTTTTGCCAGTCTTGAAATTTTGGAACTTGTTTCTATATTGAGCTTAGAGAAATGGAAAATAAACAAGGAGGCACTAGTAAGGTTGGCAAAGCTGGAAATTCGTGGTTGCGAAAATATGAAGAAGATTCCTCGTGGGTTACAACAATTGACTTCACTAAAAGAGCTAAGAGTAGCTAATATGCCACAACTCCGGAGAAGGATGGCAAAGAACATCGGCGAGGATTGGCACAAGATCAAACATATTCCATCGAGGGTTATGCTTCTTTAATTCTCTTCATTCCAGCATTTGGTTTTTGGTGTTAGAGGTAAAAGTTAGTCCTTAATATCAGGGCACATTTTTATTTTCTACTATATAGACCACATTTCCATTCATGTCAGATTGACAGAAAAAAAGTTTAAGATGATTGACAGAATTTTTCCTAATGCAGAGTAGCAAGATCGATAAGAGGAGATAAGAATTCGGCTAGACTTGATCTGAATTCGATCCATCTAATGATCAAGCAATTGGTATAAGAAATACAGACCATGGTTTCACATACAATTTGAAAATAAAGCAATTTTTCATAAAATAGACAACAAAATCGCAAGAACACACTTCTGGAGTTAATAGAGAAGGGAGCACGAGAAGCCTTGTGACTTTGGAAGTTCATAATTGCGTAAAATTGGAGATGATTCCTGATGGCTAACAAAAATTGACTACAGTAAAAAACTTAAGTGTGGTTAATATACCATCTCAAATTCAGAGCAGGACGACAAAGGAACCAGGAGCGGATAGGAATAAGATCAACCGCATTTGGGTTTTAGTTCTCGTTATAGCATGTTGTTTTTGTTTCTGTTGTTGTTTTTCTGTGTAATAAAATTCTTTCTTTCCAATCAGAAGGAAAAGAAAGATGGTTGTAATGTGTAACAGGATATTCCTTAAGGGTTTCCACCAGATTAATTATTCTTTACTCTAAAATGTCATAATTGCTTTTTTCTTATTGATCTTCTTGTACTTAGAGCATGGGTTTCCACACTACTTCCACTAGGGGAAGTAGTGAAAGAATCCACTACACTGCGCAATGTCTACCATTTTGGTGAATTTTTCACCAATAGACAGAACGTATACCGTTTTGGGAGTAGTAAACGCTCCCCACAGGATTTGCACTTAGGCGTCTACATATTTGTTCATAACAAGGAGAAACTGAAAGCAACTAAAACTAAAGGTCTAAAATATAATGAAAAGACATGTTTGTTCATAATAAAGGGAAAGTGAAAGCAACTGAAACTAAAGGTCCAAAACATACTGAAGAGAGATTGAAGGTAGGATAACATACCTTGGACTAACGTTCGCTCTGATGTTCACCCCATGGAAGATGAATAGATTCGTCATTTTAGATTCTATCTATTCAATCTTCGTAGGCATCAACCTTTACCTGTAAATTAGTGGCATATCAAAAGAATAAAACACTGATCGACAAAGAGCTAGAAACAAAAGTTACAGCTACACCTAAAAAGAAATAAGATGTAACTCTCATTTTAACATTAAACTTGATTACCTGAGATCTCCATTTCACTAATTTTCATAATAGAACAATCACCGGTAAAATCTGATGGCATATATTAGGAACACAAACCACATGAATTCATATGACACTTGAAATATAAAACAAGGAGTCATTTACATAGATAACAATGTTACAAGAATGTGTTTCTGGATGTTTAATTACTGAATGTAGTGAGAAAACCTACAACAACAATCGGGTTTTCAGATACACTGTGAGTCAATTGGTGACAGACGACAGAGTAATTAAATTCTTGACATAACCTAAAGACTAACTTTCATTCCACATGTACCTTTATGAACAGGTGGTAAGCAACATTTTCAGAATGCTCCCAGACATTCTAAGACAGACCTAGCTTGACAGATCATCGTCTTTCTCATCTCAGTTAAACCAAAATCTCGGCTTGTGGAATCCTGATGGTTCAATCCATACAGCCTTTGGGTCATGTCTCTTTGAAAACCAGAAATCTGTGGTTGAATTTGATTCCAACCATCCACTGTCATATTCCTCATGGCAGGAAGAGTATTTGATCTCACAAGCCCCAGTGTTGCCACAAGAGCTGCAGAAAAACAACATCACAAGACACTCTTTAATAAAAATTTCTGAACTTTTGTGACCATGTAGATGAATAAGTTCAACAACAAGTATACCCTTAACTACATGAACTTTTGTGACCACATGACACTATCCGCACATTTTGATGCTATTTTATTTCGTGTCGCCTAATTCTAATTACAAAGGTAAGAGTGTAAATGATTGAAGAAGAGAAATGTACCTTTATTTGCAGGTAAGGAATGCTTTCTGAACGCCCAGAAATTCCAAAATAGACCTAGCTTGATGATTGAATCCATACATTCTTCCGCTAATGTCTCTTTGGAAACCAGATATTTGTGGTTGAATATGGTTCCAACCATCCACCGTCATGTTCCTCATGGCAGGAAGAGTATTTGATCTGACGAGCCCCGTGGTTGCCGCAAGAGCTGGAAAACAGCATAACAACAAGAAACAATGGAATAAGCATTTTCGATACAGGACCATTTTGACATGCTTCAATTAACACTGTCTTCAGATGCAATTTTTGGTGGTGCCGAAACAAAAACTAACTACAAGAAGCTAACAGTGTAACTGATTGAAGAAGATAAATGGTATACCTTTATACGGAGATTTGAGAAGGAAATTAGCAGGAAGACCAATGCCAACACCAGCAAAAGTGATACCAACACTAAACCCAACACCACAGCCAGCACCAACATATCCAATAACCTCAGGACCAAAACCAGGACCCCAACCAACACCACATCCAATCCCTAATCCCATGCCCCAAAATGCTCCAGTAGTTGGATGAACTGGATTCCATCTCTCATACCTCCTAAATAATCCCTTTATAATCATCAGGACCTACGAAAACAAAAATCAATCCATAATCTGAAATTGAATGATTCAAATTCACTACCTAAATCCCTTGTTTAATTTATTTAATTATTTAACGAAAATCCCTTTATAACACAAAAATCAAACTTATTGGAGTCCAGATTGAAATTTGAGCTTAGCTCAATTCAACTAAAATATCTCAAAATAATTTCATCAGATATTTTATAAGATTTTAGATTCAGAGAAAGAAAATCATAATTAAAAATTTAATACAAATCAGTTGCTAAATTCTCATTACCATTTGCTTCAGAGAACTAATATCTTTCTTCTGATGATGCTGATTCTTCTTTCTTTCAATTTTTCGAGTCTTTTCTATACTCTTTACACTCTACAGGGGAGAGATGATGAGTATCACGGACGAGACTATGAAAAGTTTGTTTGATTGATTAATAATAACTCCCTTCTACTCTTGATATTGTAGGATACCCCCTTTTAATAACTTTATTTCCTAAACGCTTCCTTAATGAAATTATTATAACTCCTCATTAATATTAAATTTGTACGATACCCCCTTTTATTTACTATGTGTCTTAAACGCCCCCTAAAAGAAATTATTGTAACTCCTCATTACTCTTAGTATGATATGATACCCCTTTAAAATGATTTTATTTCTCAAAACACTCCCTTAAAGTAATTGATGTAACTCCTCACAATACCTAATTTTGTAGGAATACCCCCTTTCAGTAAATTTAGTTTTTGCCTAGGCTATCATATGCGGTGTGCAATAGCAAAGCCTAGGCACACGAACATTATGCTTTTTCCGGATTCACTCTTATGCAGTTGGAAGGACCATATGAGTGCCATCAAGTGGTCCGATGGTTTTCATGTTCCTTTTCACTGCGTAGGCTATGATAATTTCCTAATAAATTTATATTTGAAGGAGTTTGGATATAATACAGGATCACTATTTTATCAATTTAAAAAAAAAAAAAAAAAAAAAACTTATAATATTTTGGTTAAGTGGCATAATAAATAGAATAACAATGTAATTTTCATTTTTTTTTTGTTTTTGGTTCTTTCTTTTATTTTCTCTGGAGATTCTGGATATGCTCCATTCCTACTTTTCTGTTTTCGTTCTTTCTTTTGATTAAAAAGAAAGAGCTCATTGTCGATCAAAAGTTTGAATATATACACATTGAACAAACAATTTTTTGTAGTTACAGGAAGGTACTGAGGAAGCACGACTTGACTCTCACAAGCAGTATTAAAATAATTGTAACCATTAGCATCATGGGATAAGGCTTTGTCAAGCACCAACATTCTATCATCGTTAGCATCATAAAATTACTTTTTCTTCTTTAGCTATAACTTACGTGTACAAAGACATGGAAGGTTTTTAGTAGCATTTCAGTTAGGCACCAAATGCTCCAAATGATAAGAACGTATTGATAGGTGTCAGCTATAGCACCAAGTTATCGGGAGTTCCTCTATTCAATCTTTCCTGTTGCTGGATATCTCGTTCGTACACATTTTCTCTTTGTTTTCCCGGTCTTTAGTGGTTACAGATAGAGTTCGAAAAGATCAAATCTTTAATGATTTCTTCGTACATGATTGAGTTGCAAAAACTTCTAGATAGGTATCCTACATCTGAACTCAATTCTTTCGGGATAAAAAAATCTCTTTCTAGTTGTGAAAAAATTAGGAGATTCTCTGGAAGAAATACGAGTTGATATGGGGTGGTGGTCCCACTTATGGGGTCAAATCAATACAATCTAAAAAGAAATATTTGAATATCAATCTCATCGATATCATAAATATCATACCAAATCCCATCAATCGAATCACTTTTTCGAAAAATACGAGATATCTAAGTCGTACAAGTAAAAAGATTTATTCATTGATAAGAAAAATAAAAAACACGAACTTTGATTGGATTGATGATAAAATAAAATGATGAGTCGCGAACAGATATTTGATTGACGATGAAGAAGGAGAATTCTTGGTTCAGTTTCTCCACCTTATGGACAAAAAAAAAATTGATCAAATTCTATTTAGTCTGACACATAATGATCATTTATCAAAGGATGACTCTGGTTATCAAATGGTTGAACAGCCGAGATCAATTTACTTACGATAATTATTTGACATTCGTAAAGAATATCTGATGCAGTATGAGTTCAATAAATCATATTTAGCAAAAAGACGGATATTCCTTGCTCATTATCAGACAATCACTTATTCACAAACCTCGTGTGGGGCTACTAGTTTTCATTTCCCATCTCATGGAAAACCCTTTTCACTCCGCTTAGCCTTATCCCCATCTTGGGGTATTTTAGTGATAGGTTCTATGGGAACTATACGATCTTATTTGGTCAAATACCTATCAAACAAACTCTTATATGTTCCTTTCATTACGATATTTTTGTACAGGTTTCTGAATGACAAGCCAAGAGGTTATTTTTAGGGTTGTCAATGGGTTCGGTCCTCCCAGGTATCGCTGGACCCAGACCCTACTTATAAAAGTTGGGTCCAGTTCTTAAATTTTTGGACTCCCGTTAAAAGTCACGGGTATCCGTCGGTCCCGGATACCCGTTGGGTATCAAGAAAACTATATAAAAAAAATCAATAACTTAACATCTTTCTCTATTTGTCCTGCATCTATATTATTTTTAAAAAATATATATTATTATTTATTTATTAATGTATTAGATAAAGATTAAATGTTATAGAAAAACGAAAAATGAAAAAAAAAATCTAACTCAAAACTAACTAAAGAGATGAATAAAAGTTAAAATTACCGGGTACCCATTAATCGCGGATACCCGACAAGTATTACCCGTTTGGGCACATTAAGATCCAGGTCCAATCGGATAATTACCCATCAGTTCCTAAGTTGTTAATGGGTCCAACTTTAGGACCGGGACCTGACCCATCATTATAGGGTACGGTTCCGGGTAATGAGTACCCATTGATAGCCCTAGTTATCTTATTGATGGTATTGACGGTAGTGACAGTATCTAGATTGATGCTAGTGATGACATCGATGCTGACTTTGGGATGAAGCTGATAAACGCATTTATGTGTCTAATTTATCTCATTTGTATATATTGTTAGTACTTGATTTTATACTTATTTGGCTATGTTATGCTTTTGTAGGTGTTTTTGGAAGAATAAGGTTTTGCGACGAAATCGGCTAAAAATATGGCATTTGGACCTCCGTTGATAGCATACCGGAAGTGCCCCAGAAGTGTACCGGAAGTATCCCAGAAATACCCCGGACGAACCCCGAAAAAGTGCGGAAAACATTCCAGAAGAATTGCTAAAGACACCCCTCGGTTGGATAAGGGCACCCATGGCTATTTGCACCCTAAAAATGTTGTTTCCGCCCCAGTTTCTTAAGAGACTCCACTGTTGGATAGGGGGAGGTCGCCTTCTTCACGTTCAAAAACGAAAATGGCAGAAAGATAATTGCAGAACAGCAAACTCGGAGTTATTCCCTGGATAGAATTTTTGGAGTGATTCTCGGAGATTTCTCGGGCAATCAGATTGGTATGGGCCTGTTACGGAAAGATACGACTGGTAAGTGTTTCACAATCGAAGAAAAAGAGGTTTAAGTGGAGATTTTCTAAAACAGGATATTGCATGGGAAGTTACGTAGGAAATAAAGAAAGAATAAACTCTATTTTTGGGAAAGAATACGCGTAAAAGGGAGAAATAAAAGGAAAGATTTTCTTTGATTCTTGGATACCACAGGGAAACAGATACCGGACTTGGCCGTGAAGAATAAAAAAAGATATTGGAAGATTTCGTGAGGATTTGGTTGACCTGTTCGATATATATACCATGGGTTTGAGTCTAAATAAGTTATAAAGTAGGGGTGTCAACGGGTCCGGGTCCTTCCGGGTATCACTAGACCCGGACCCGGACCCGGACCCTATTTATAATGGTCGGGTCCGGTTCCTAACGGTTCCGGGTCCGGTTCCTAAACTTGTGGACCCAGAACCGGACCCGTTTAAATACCCGGGTACCCGTCGGTTCCGGGTACCCATTGGGTCTTAATAAAACTATTTAAAAAACCTCAAAAACTTAATATATTTCTCTTTTTGGCTTGGATTTAAGTAATTTTTATAAAAATTTATTATTAATTCTTATTAATGTACTAAATAAAGGTTAAATGTAAGAGAAAAAATTTAAATGAGTAAAATATCAAAGCTAAAACTAGCAAAAATACTTGTAATTTTGCTAAAAACATGAATAAAAGAATGAATAAACGGGTACCCGATACCCGCGGGTACCCAACGGGTATTACCCGTTTGGACCCGTTTAAATTCGGGTCCAATCGGGTAATTACCCGTCGGGTCCTAAGTAGCTAATGGGTCCAACTTTAGGACCCGGAACCGGACCCAAATATACCGGGTCCGGTTCCGGATCCGGGTAATGGGTACCAATTGACAGCCCTAGTATAAAGTAGTTGGGGGTCGAGCAGAGGCGAGAGGAGTGAAAAATCGGGACTGGCAGGATTGTTCACCTGCTGCTGCTGAAGAAGAAAGGGGAGCTCAAGAACACGAAGAACGGACGGCCAAAGACCGTCGTTCTTCAACAGTGCCAGCAGCAGAGAGGAAGTGTCGTAGTTTAGCTGCAGTTCTCGTCTATCGTTTCGTTCTGGACGCCTTCTGTGAGTCTCAGAATCACTGTTTTATAATTTTTAACTCTTTTAATCATACTTTGAGCATCAATTATGTATTTTGAGAACATGATTATTATGAGTAGCTAAACCCCAACACTGGGATGATGGAGGAAGTCGTTCTTTACGCATATGATAATTATATTTAATTCTTTTATGACTACTTGCATTTTAATTAATCGTTTTATGAATTTTCTTAATTGGTTGTTATATCGTATGATGATGTATGCTTGGTCTACGTGTTTTTTATGCGTCATGCTAGTGATTTACAATCAATCTTCTAAAAATCTACCTTCGCAAGAATGAGAGTCAATATTATTTAAGCTATAATTGTTTGGAATAAATATATGAATCGTGTGAATGATTAATGGTGGAATCCTGAGCCCTAGTATCTCTTGATCTTGTGACATATTTTATGTATATATCTTTATTTTTAAATCTTTTCAAGTCCGAGCAACGAACTCTTACTTACCGCATTAAAATATTACATCAACTTTTGGCGCCGCCGACGCGGACTTGTCTATAAATTTATTTATTTTTAGGTTTATTTTTATTTTTATTATTTTTGTTCTTTTTTACCCCGTTTTGGTATTTTTTGTTTGATTTCAGACTTGGAGCTGAGCTAAAGTAAAGAAAAAGAGATAGTGCTGAAAAGAAAAGCGAAACCAAAGAACGAAAGAAAAGAGGAATCCAAAAGGAGTGATGAAGAAGTTTTGTATATAGCGTTTATTTATTTATATTTATTTTTTCTAGAAATTGTAAAAAGGGTTTTATTTTTTGTAATTTTTGGACTTTTTCTTTGGACTTTATTTTTTTTGGACATTGGACTTAATTTAAATATAAACTGCACAGGGAAGGACGACAATTACGATATCGTCTCGGGCTCTCGGGTTCGCACACTAACATAGGAGTCAGTGGCCCGAGTCGACCACAACGGTTCATCCTTCGTCTGGTACGGGAGGTAAGTCCAATCGAAACACCCGCGAATCTCCTGCAAGCGGGTTTACTGTCTGCCTTAAGGTGATTAATTGATTGAGGACTGAACCAGCTGCTTTAATTTCCTAGTAAAGGGCAAGGCCTGGCCAATAAAATATAAGGGTTCGGATTTCATCACCGTTCCCTTCTTGCCCGCTTTAGGAAAAACGAAACCTAACGCTAACTCAAGCTTATAACTTGATTAGAACGAGACCAATAGGGTAACGCGCTTATTAGGAAAAAATTTCGAAGGATATTGGTTACTCTCTTAAGCACACTTCAAAGTTCATGAAGGTTTTTGTGAGTTGAAACGTACCGCCTTGTAACGCCGGTGAGGCCTTGGGTATCAAAGCTCCATTGAGCTTCCTTCGCCTCTGTTTCACTTACATTAGCTCGGATTGATTCCAGAGGGTCGTGCTCAAATTGTAACGAATTCCCTTTTGAGAGATAGAAGCTAGTCTAGAAACAATCTATGTGGAGCTATCATGATTTTTGTTTTCTAGAAATCTTTAGGTTTGTTTTAGTCGAGACAACCTTGTTTGTGATTGTGTAGAATTCCTCTGTAGTTTATATTTCATCGGTGATGAATCCTTTTGAGGAGACGCCACTGGGATGACGTTACGAGAATATAAGTGTAGAAATTCTCGTTATCAAGAGACGTATTCAGAAATGACTCTTGGTGAATATATGCGTGGGCAACGATATATGGATATTCCAACTTTTATTGAGGAATCACCTCTAACGATCTATGAGAAGTATTATAAACATAGACCACGTAGTTGGAAACAAAGCTTGAGAATTCTTGAATTGCAAAAATTATATTGTGATGATGATGAGGAGGATAGTGTTGATGAAGAAATTGGAACATGTAGGCATGGTGATCAGGAATTTGTTACTCCAAAAGAGCTTTATAATGATAATGATATTTCTAGTTCAAATCCAAATTATTTTAATAATTATTTACCTATTAAAAAGGATGAGGATTTGACTAGAAATACCCTCGTTTTAGACGATGTAGTATGTCCTGTTTACGAAGATGATAAAAGTTTAGAGGAACCGGTTTATCTTGAGAATACTATTTTCGAGTCGAACAATTTAGAAACAGTAGTCAATGATGGTTTCGAGAAACGGTTTTATCCAGAGAATACTGTTTTAAAGTCGTGCGATTTAGAAACAATAGTCTTAGATGAATTCATAGAGATTATTGAGGATGAACCTGACTTAGAAGAATCAATTACCCATTACCAGGAATCCGATGACCTAGAAATTAGGAAGATTGTGAATAGTCTATCTAGAGACAACGAAAATTCTAAGTTTGGGGGTTATTATCATTCTCCGTGTGCGTTAAATCTTAAAAAGGTCCCTCACTTGGGACTTGACATCAATGCCTCAACCATCTTACAAGATTATCTTCATACTCGTTTTCCAGAACCTCATGATATCCAACACGAGTCTCAACTGTTAGAAACTCATACTCTGGTTGATGAGGTTAGCCAAGGAAATAATACCAAGATTTAATTTATTTTCCCACCAAATAGTTTTATTCCAAATGTGGAAACATATAGATTTAAAATGTGTCAGTTATTTAGTTTTGAGACTATGCCTAAGTACTTTAGGAGGTTAGAATCGACACATTTTAAGGAAGACCACCATTGTCATTGTGGTCAGCTGTGTAATTCAAATCTGATTGACTTTAAGGATCCCCAGTTATTCAGGTTATTATTATGTGCTTTTAAATTCCTATCTGAGATTTTCCGGACTCTTCAACCTAAACTTTTGGATCTTAGATATAAGGAAATCCAACCTATGAAAATGTTTTATCTAGATCCTTTCATAGAACCTGAACCTGAACCACAATTGGACATATGTATCTTAATCAAGAAACTAGATAAGGGTATGTTGTACGTGTTCATTTTCTTGGCTTGTTGCAGATTCCTTTTACTTGTGATAGCTTTATTTAGTTTCGATAACCCACAATTATTTCGGCTATTGCTATATGATTTGAGGTGATTAAACCTTTCTTAGTCTGGCTGAAGACTTTAAACTTAACACTTCTTGGGAGGTAACCCATTCTCATGTAACTAGGTAATATCTTTCCTTAACTCTTTTGCTTCAAATGGTAACAGTTTCTCATTGTTCATGCTTTTAATTTTATCTTTAGAACATTGAGGACACTGTTAGTTTTAAGTTTGGGGGTATTGGGGAAACTTTTTAGTTGCATAATAAATAAACTCCATAGCCTAGAAATTTATTCCTATTAAGGATGGCACTAACTAATCTAAGTGGATGGAAGCATTTCGATTTTAGGAGTTGAGGGACCAATCTGACTAGTGATTAAGGATTTTCCGTGGGGTTGTAGTAATGAGGTTCAAACTCTCGGACTTGTGAAGGATAATTTTTTTAGAAAATAAATATATATACAAATATTGAAAAATTGGTAGAGAGTTACTGGGACTAAGGACTTGGCCAATTCTCATGCATATGGTACATTTTATTTATCCTTAACAATTATCGCTCAAAACATAAATTGTAAGGACTCTTATTTTGCCAATATAGATTCTCAGAATATTAGTTATAAATCGTAAGCATGGGACATCAAACATTTAAGCAAGCATGCCGCATCAAATAAAATGATAACTAATTAATCAAAATCATTTTTCAATTTTAAATCAATGCAAAGGTCATAAAAAGAATAAATTAAATTTACCAGAATGACGAAAATCGCCTCCTCCATTGTCCCAATGTTGGGTTTAGCTCATCATGGTGAAATGCCTCTCAAAATAATTTATTAAGCTCAATTGGTGTTTACAATAAAGAGAAGAAGAGAAAATGGTGTGAAACTGTAATCTGCGACACACAAAAGGCGTCCAGAATAAACGATAAAATCTAACTGCTGTTTTAGTTATGGTTCTAGACCCACACCTACGACCCACGAGCCACTGTCGTTGTCACTGTTGAAGAACGACGGTTTCTGAGAGTCTGTTCTTCGTGTTCTTCATCTTCATCAGCAGCATAAAACAGCAGCAGGAAGCTTGCTGTTCATGGTGATTTCTTGCTCCTCAGTTCTCCTCAAGCCCCCAAACTCTCGACAACCTTTCTCTGACCTCCAAGGACTCTATTTAAACCCGAAGCATGCATCGAATCTCCTCCATAACTCCAAAAATCCTCGGCAGTAAAAGTAAATATTTTCGGATATTTTCTTTCCTGTTTTAGCTTGTCACGCGTTTTCTCTGGTCCAGCACGCTCCAATTCGACTTATTCACGCCTCAACACTCATCCAACGCCAGCAGAACTCCCCCATGCACACAAGAACTTCAATTTTGCTCGTGTTACAGTCCACGTGCTCTGTTTTGGGTGTGTGAATCATACCGAAAATTCCATCCAAATTTGATCGATCATGTCACCCATACTATGTTGCTTAACCTATATCACATCTCTATACCAAATTTCAGCCATTGAATCGACCCATAACCCCTTCATTTTGACGATCAAAATTCTGCCAGAACTGTTTAGAAATTTCCCGCCTTTTTCCAAAATTTGAATTATGAGAAGAAAAGTGTCCTCCCCCTAATCCTGTACGGGTGTCCCTTTAGCAATTGGGATGGAAATAATAATTTTGGGGTGGAAATTGTAATTTTTCAGGGTTCCTCCGGTACATTTCTGGGACGCTTCCGGTGCATTTCTGAGGTGCCTCCGGTACATTATCCTGGGGTGTAAAACACTACTTTTCGAGCTCATTTCGCCGCAAAGGCTTATTTCTCTAAAAACATCTACAAAAACACAAAATAACACAATAAGTACTTAATCGAGTCTAACAATACAGAATATTGAGAACAAAATAGACACATAAATGCGTCTATCAAATACCCCCAAACTTATTATTTGCTAGTCCTCGAGCAAAACTAATAAAAAATAAATAAAACCGAGTTGATCTCGGGAGGGTTTACCAGAGGTGTGCCCACAAAACCATTACTCCAGACCCTAGATATCTACAACGAACCTTGGAAGGCACTAAAGAATCTCCTTGGTTGGCATACAATCATTGACTATAGGAGGAAGAACCCTGATGCGAAATTCCAATTGTTGTACACGAGTTTGCACTCAAGCATACTAAAATTCATATAAGTGACAGAGCTCTACTAAGATAGTTGCACTATGGACATCATATTCGGAGTCAAACTAATCATATGGATAGAAAAAGGAGATGGAAATAGAAAAATATAGATGGTTTTGATGTTAACCAAATGATTGATGTTTCACATATCTGTCTGAAGGCCACTGCCAGAATGAACCTATCCTAATGGACTGAGATACCGGTCTGATTAATATCAACACAACTGGCATATACAAGGGAACCAGTGGTCAATAACTTAAATCTAGATCAACAAACTGGCAAATACAAGGGAACCAGCAGTTGACTACACAGTACAATAACCATTTTTTTTTTAAAACTTAACGGCATGAATAGATCTTTTTGATCCAAGCGCATGCTTCTTGTCAGCAGATTACACGATAGTTCCCACGGGTCCTGCATTCCACGCTTGCTTAGGCGACGGAAACAGGGAGAACACACGCATAATGCTATCCAAGTGTTAATACTTATTCCGATTGGTCTAACTGGTCCGGTTTTTTTTTTTTTTTTTTTTTTTTAACTCAGTCACTCAAATTCACCCTAGCAGTGGTAACAACTTGAATCGTGTGCCCCACCTAATCACTTAGAGAAACATAGTTTAAAAAAATAAAATAAAAAAAAGAAATGAAAAGGACTCAACGAGATATGGTGAAACTATCATGTTATTACTAACACCTGAGCTCTGTGCTTTTATGAATAGACTCTTTCGATGTTTCCATCTAATCAGATTGGTTCCTCAACTCATATAACCAAGATGTTCCCATCCACTTAGATTGGTTAGTGCAAACCTTAATAGGCATAGATTTCTAGGCTCTGGAGTTTACTAATTGCAACTAAAAAGTTTCTCCCATACCCCCAAACTTAAATCTAACATTGTCCTCAATGTTCTAAAGATGAAACTAAAAGCATGAATAAGGAGAAACTGTTACCATTTGAAGCGAAAGAGTTAAGGAAAGATATTACCGTGTTGCATGAGCATGGGATATCTCCCAAGAAGTGCTAAGTTTTAAAGTCTTCAGCCAGACTTAGGAAAGGATTAGTCAACTCGAACCATAAAGTAACAGTCGAAATAATTGTGGGTCTTCAAAACTAAATAGAGCTGACCAAAGGAAACTGCAATGAACCAAGAAAGTGGACAAGAATAGCATGCCCTTACCTAGTTTCCTGAAAACTATCGCTAATTGCGGTTCAGGTTCATGTTCTATGAAAGGGTCTAAATAGAATATTTTCATTGGCTGCGTTTCTTCATAGATGGGATCCGAATCACTAGGTCTTATAGTCTGTAAAAACTCAAATACGAACTTAGAATCACGAAGTAATAACCTACATAATTGCGGATCCTCTAAGTCAATCAGATATGACTTATATAATTGACCACAGTGAGAGTAGTGGTCATTCTTAAGCAAATGTGTCGATTCTAATTTCCTAAAGCATTTAGGTCTAGTCTCACAACTTAATATTCGACACATTTGGAATATAAACGTTCCCACAGTTGGAAGAAAACTATTTAGTGGGAAAACAAAGTCAATCTGGGTATTATAGCCTGGGAAAACCACATCAACCATAGGATGGGTTTCTAATAACTGAACTCCTTCATGGACATCATTAGGCTCGGGAAAACGAGTATGAAGGTAATCTTGTAAAATGGTCGAGGCACAGATATCAAGTCCTAAGTGTGGGGACTTTCTGATAGTTAAAGGTAAGGCACTAGGGAAGTGATAATCACCCCCAAACTTAGAGTTTTCAGTCTCTCTAGATAGACCTATAATTATTTCTTAAATTTTCGTATCTTCAGAGTCCTTAAAATATTTAAGAGATTCTTCTAAGTTATTATCAGGTAGTGCATCTTTACTCATCTCTACGGGTCTATCTTCTTCTTCCAAGACTATTGTTTCTAAGTCGCTAGACTCTAAAACAGTATTTTCGAAATGAACCCGTTCCTCTAAACCACTATCGGCTTCGTAATCAAAAGGAAAAACTACATCGTCTAAAACCGTGGTATCCCTAATCAAATCCTCGTCCTTTTGAATAGGTGAATAATCATAAAAATTATTTGGATTTGAACTAGAAATAATATAATCACTATGCATCTCAATTGGATTACTAGAATCCTGATCACTATGCCTACATATTTCAGATTCTTCATTACTGCTATCCTCATCATCATAGTACAAAGATGATTGAACCTTATCTAAATAAGTAGTGTCTTTTATTCTAACCTCGTCCTCTAAATTAGGCAAATATTCACTATTTACATCAAGGGTAAAATTGGAAACACTATCTTGGAAATTTAGATCTTTTAGAGAAGTTCTATTCTGGGTCTCTAACAAAAGATTTTGGGCCGACTCACATGAATTCCTTATGGTATCGTGTATAGAAGGTTCACTCATAGGTGCATTTCGTTTATTCATTTCTAACACAAACCTATTTGTATTATCAGTTAATTGTTTGAGAGACTCTTCTAGAGGAAGAACAGGTTCAGAAGGATCATAATAGGTACTAGTTTTCAATAGTTTGATTGTACCCTCTAGAGACGAAGAACTAGTACTATAATCTTCTTGCTCGTAAGACTGATGCATGTGGGGATAGTAATTGGGCTCACCAGGGTATGACCCATATCTTTCCAAAGGATGGCGTTCCCAACCACTATTCCAAACATGGTCATAAAAAGGATGATGTCCATATTCAAATTCAGGTCGATACTCATTATATTGGCTTCTATCATACCAGTTCGACATTCTTAATTGCAAGGGAATTCTACACAACCACAAACAAGGCCGACTCGACTCCACCAAAGCAAGCCTAAAGATTTCTAGCAAACAAAAAGCATGATGGCTCCACTTAGATTGTTTTGTAGACCAACTTCTATTCCTTCGAAAAGGAATTCGTTACAATTTGAGCACACCCCTCTGGAATCAATCTGAGCTAATGTAAGTTGAATCGAGGCGAGGGAAGCTTAGTAGAGCTTTGATACCCAAGGCCTCACCGTAATAGAAGGCGGCGCAGTCACGCATTCAACTCACAAAAACCATCATGAACTTTGAAGTGTGCTTAAAGAGGAACCAATATTTTTCGAACGAGTTTCCTATTAAGCTCGTTACCCTATCGGTCTCGTTCTATTCCAAATTTTAAAGCTTGGGTTCGCGTTAGATTTCGTTTTTCTAAGGCGAGCAAGAAGGGAGCGGTGATGAAATCCGGACCCTTATCTTGTATTGGCCAGGCTTTGCCCTTTACTAGGAATTTAAAAACAATCCAAATTCGTCCTCAATCAATGAATCACCTTAAGGAATACAGTGACTCGCTTACAGGAGATTCGCGAGTGTTTCGATGGACTTACCTCCCGTACCATACGGGGGATGAACCGTTGAAGTCGACTCGGGACACGACTCCTATGTCATGTACGAACCCGAGGGGCCGAGACGATATAGTAATCGTCGTCCTTCCCTGCACACAGTTTATATATAATTTTTTTTTTTATATATATAACCCTTCCATAGGAAAAGAAAAAATAAATAAAAATAATAATTACAAAAAAATGGAAAGTCTTTAAAAAAAAAATTCTCTCTCTCTTTTTTTTTTCTCTCTTTTTTTTTCTATTTTTTTGCTTTGTCTTTTTTCCTTCTCTTTTAGCTTTAAGCTTTGATTCCAAGGTCTTTAATATCCAACTTCAAACCTGTAATACAAAGACACAACCAAAGAGACGTAAAAAGAACAAATGGAATAATAAATAATAAAAAACTAAAAATTCTACCTAAGCACAAATCCGCGTCGGCGGCGCCAAAATGATTAAGGATTTTCCGTGGGGTTGTAGTAATGAGGTTCAAACTCTCGGACTTGTGAAGGATAATTTTTTTAGAAAATAAATATATATACAAATATTGACAAATTGGTAGAGAGTTACTGGGACTAAGGACTTGGCCAATTCTCATTCATATGGTACATTTTATTTATCCTTAACAATTATCGCTCAAAACATAAAATGTAAGGACTCTTATTTTTCCAATATAGATTCTCAGAATATTAGTTATAAATCGTAAGCATGGGACATCAAACATTTAAGCAAGCATGCCGCATCAAATAAAATGATAACTAATTAAGCAAAATAATTTTTCAATTTTAAATCAATGCAAAAGTCATAAAAAGAATAAATTAAATTTACCAGAATGACGAAAATCACCTCCTCCATTGTCCCAATGTTGGGTTTATCTCATCATGGTGAAATACCTCTCAAAATATTTTATTAAGCTCAATTGGTGTTTACAATAAAGAGAAGAAGAGAAAATGGTGTGAAACTGTAATCTGCGACGCACAAAAGGCGTCCAGAATAAACGATAAACTCTAACTGCTGTTTTCGTTATGGTTCTAAGACCCACACCTACGACCCACGAGCCACTGTCGTTGTCACTGTTGAAGAACGACGGTTTCTGAGAGTCTGTTCTTCGTGTTCTTCATCTTCATCGGCAGCATAAAACAGCAGCAGGAAGATTGTTGTTCATGGTGATTTCTTGCTCCTCAGTTCTCCTCAAGCCCCCAAACTCTCGACAACCTTTCTCTGACCTCCAAGGACTCTATTTAAACCCGAAGCATGCATCGAATCTCCTCCATAACTCCAAAAATCCTCGGCAGTGAAAGAAAATATTTTTGGATATTTTCTTTCCTGTTTTAGATTTTCACGCGTTTTCTCTGGTCCAGCACGCTCCAATTCGACTTATTCACTCCTCAACACTCTTCCAACGCCAGCAGAACTCCCCCATGCACAGAAGAACTTCAATTTTGCTCGTGTTACAGTCCACGTGCTCTGTTTTGGGTGTGTGAATCATACCGAAAATTCCATCCAAATTAGATCGATCATGTCACCCATACTATGTTGCTTAACCTATATCACATCTCTATACCAAATTTCAGCCATTGAATCGACCCATAACCCCTTCATTTTGACGATCAAAATTCTGCCAGAACTGTTTAGAAATCTCCCGCCTTTTTCCAAAATTTGAATTATGAGAAGAAAAGTGTCCTCCCCCTAATCCTGTACGGGTGTCCCTTTAGCAATTGGGGTGGAAATAGTAATTTTGGGGTGGAAATAGTAATTTTTCTAGGTTCCTCCGGTACATTTCTGGGACGCTTCCGGTGCATTTCTGAGCTGCCTCCGGTACATTATCCTGGGGTGTAAAACACTACTTTTCGAGCTCATTTCGCCGCAAAGGCTTATTTCTCTAAAAACATCTACAAAAACACAAAATAACACAATAAGTATTTAATCGAGTCTAACAATACAAAATATTGAGAACAAAATAGACACATAAATGCGTCTATCAACTAGATGGAAACATCTAAAGAGTCTATTCATAAAAGCACAGAGCTCAGGTGTTAGAAATAACATGATAGTTTTGCCATATCTCATTGAGTCCTTTTCACTTCTGTTTTTTATTTTATTTTTAAACTATATTTTTCTAAGTGATTAGGTGGGGCTCACGATTCAAGTTGTTACCACTGCTAGGGTGAAATAGAGTGACTGAGTTACCTTTAAAAAAAATTGAGACCAGACCATTACACCAAACGGAATAAAATTAAATAAAGTCGACCACTGGAACCCTTGTGTATGCCAGTTGTGTTGACCTAGAGTTAGGATTATTGATCATTGGTTCCCTTGTATATGCCAGTGATTTGATATTAGTCAGACTATCCCAGTCATTTAGGATAGGTTTATTTTAGCAGTGGCCTTCAGACAGATATGAGAAACACCGTTCACCTAGTCAACATTAAAACCATCTATGTTTTTCTATATCCATCTCTTAATCTATCCATATGATTTGTTGACTCCGAATATGATGTCCATCGTGAAACTATCTTAGTAGAGCTCTGTCACTTATATATGAATTTTAGTATGCTTGGGTGCAAACTCGTGTACAGCAATTGGAATTTCGCATCAGGGTACTTCCTCCCGTAATCAATAAGTATGCCAACCAACGAGGTTCTTTTGCTTTCCAAGATTTTGCGTAGATAGTTAGGGTCTGGAGTAATGATTTTGTTGGCATATCTCTGGTAAGCCCTCCCGAGACTATAACTCGGCCACTAGGTCCACCTAGGGGGTTTAAAGGCTTATTGCATACGCTAAATGCAATCGACGATGCCTGCGAAAGTGAGTTAGGATTTTATTTTAGATTTGCTCGGGACTAGCAAATAATAAGTTAGGGGGTATTTGATAGACGCATTTATGTGTCTAATATATCTCATTTGTATATATTGTTAGTACTCGATTTTATACTTATTTGGCTATTTTATACTTTTGTAGGTGTTTTTCGAAGAATAAGGTTTTGCGGCGAAATCGGCTAAAAATATGGCATTTGGACCTCCGTTGATAGCATACCGGAAGTGCCCCAGAAGTGTACCGGAATTACCCCATAAATACCCCGGAGGAATCCCGAAAAAGTGCGGAAAACATCCCAGAAGAATTGCTAAAGGCACCCCTCGGTTGGATAAGGGCACCCCATGGTTATTTGCACCCTAAAAATGTTGTTTCCGCCCCAGTTGCTTAAGGGAATCCACTGTTGGATAGGGGGAGGTCGCCTTCTTCACGTTCAAAAACGAAAATGGCAGAAAGATAATTGCAGAACAGCAAACTCGGAGTTATTCCCTAGATCGAATTTGTGGAGTGATTCTCGGAGATTTCTCGGGCAATCAGATTGGTATGGGCCTGTTACGGAAAGATACGACTGGTAAGTGTTTCACAATCGAAGAAAAAGAGGTTTACGTGGAGATTTTCTAAAACAGGATATTGCATGGGAAGTTACGTAGGAAATAAAGAAAGAATAAACTTTATTTTTGGGAAGCTCTGTTGACTTAGAATACGCGTAAAAGGGAGAAATAAAAGGAAATATTTTCTTTGATTCTTGGATACCACAGGAAAACAGATACCGGACTTGGCCGTGAAGAATAAAAAAAGATATTGGAAGATTTCGTGAGGATTTGGTTGACCTGTTAGATATATATACCATGGGTTTGAGTCTAAATAAAGGTATCACGTAGTTGGGGGTCGAGCAGAGGCGAGAGGAGCGAAGAATCGGGACTTGCAGGATTGTTCACCTGTTGCTGCTGCTGAAGAAGGAGGAGCTCAAGAACACGAAGAACGGACGGCCAAAGACTGTCGTTCTTCAACAGTGCCAGCAGCAGAGAGCAAGTGTTGTAGTTTAGCTTCAGTTCCCGTCTATCGTTTCTTTCTGGACACCTTCTGTGAGTCTCAGAATCACTGTTTTATAATTTTTAACTCTTTTAATCATACTTTGAGCAACAATTATGTATTTTGATAACATGGTTATTATGAGTAGCTAAACCCCAACACTGGGATGATGGAGGAAGCCGTTCTTTACGCATATGATAATTATATTTAATTCTTTTATGACTACTTGCATTTTAATTAATCGTTTTATTTTTTTTCTTAATTGGTTGTTATATCGTATGATGATGTATGCTTGGTCTAAGTGCTTTTGATGCGTCATGCTAGTGATTTACAATCAATCTTCTAAAAATCTACCTTGGCAAGAATGAGAGTCAATATTATTTAAGCTGTAATTGTTTGGAATAAATATATGAATCGTGTGAATGATTAATGGTGGAATCCTGAGTCCTAGTATCTCTTGATCTTGTGACATGTTTTATGTATATATCTGTATCTTTTCAAGTCCGAGCAACGAACTCTTACTTACCGCATTAAAATATTACATCAACTTTTGGCGCCGCCGACGCGGACTTGTCTATAGATTTATTTATTTTTAGGTTTACTTTTATTTTTATTATTTTTGTTCTTTTTTTACCCGTTTTGGGAAATGAGTTTGAAAATGAGTTTGGGCTTGGGATAAGCTGAGCCCAATTCTTCTTTTAGAACAAATTCTTCCTTGTTAAGCCCATTTTTATCCTTGAGTCTTCCATACCACATTCTTCACTTCTTTTCTGCCAAAGTTTCTGTCGGCTTTCTCCCGTGTCTTTGCTGTTTTCGCTCCGCAACTCATCTAGTCTTTATTTATCACCTAAAAATACAAAATTAAATAATATTAAGTATTTATCCTTGAGGAGAGTAAAATACAGAATTCATCACAAAAAGAGAATTAATGGTATGGAAAATGGGATAAGTGCCAATAAAATGATAAAAAATAATGCAATATTTGGCACCTATCACTTCCCATATCGGGTAAACATGCAACCTGATAGCAGCATAAGTTGGAATAATGGCACCAGAGATGATTTTGTTTTCATAAAGTAGAAACCCAGAAATAGGTTCACGAATACCATCAATATCTACTGGAAGAGCAACAATGAAGGCGATAATAAATACATAAGTTACAGTCAATAAGGTAGGGATCATCAAAACACCAAACCACCCAATATAAAGGTTGTTTTATGTGCTGGTTATCCAATTACAAAAGCGAACCCGTAGGATTTCACTTTCCCGCCTCTCTAAAATTGCAGTCATGGTAAAATCTTGGTTTGATTTATTCAATTATCAGGGACTCCCAAGTACACAACTATCTATAATTGATAACTGAAGACTTGTTATATAACAATATAACATGACTTATATTCCCAAGGTTTTTAAATCGTAAATCGAATCGTGAATTGTTTTTGAAAATTTGTGAATCGAATCGTATATTAAATCATGAATCGTAGATTCATGGTCAATTTTTGAATCGTATATTTTCCTATAAAAACTAATGAATAGGTGAAAAACTCAAAAAAATTTACAAATATTTTCCAAGTTATTTATAAATAAAATGCACACGCCTTAGCAATCACAAAATGAAGCGCGACTTAGTGGTTAGGGTGTTGTCTGATGATCTCAATATCGCAGGTTCGACCCTCTACCAACGTTTTTTTTTGTGAAAAAAAAATAAAAAGAAAGAGACTACAGTCTGAAGCAAACGCTTCACAAGACCGCTTCGAGTCATAATGGAAATATTTGACTCGACTCGTACGATTTAACTCATGAATCGTACGAGTTTAAAAACCTTATATATGCCCATGTCAACTAATATAAGATTCATATCCATACGGATAAACTCATTAATCGTTCCGGAATCGAACGCAGAACTAGTTGGATAAATTAGAGAACTCCCTTGTTGAAATAGGAGAGACATCCCTTTCCAAAACGTGCTTGCATTTTTAATTCCACGCGGCTTTCCGTATGTGTACATATAAGACTCAATTCCCTAGACACGATTCTTATAAAGTTAAATACTAATTAATTTAATTCAATTACAATCGCATATGCATTTCAGATTTGAAAAGTGAAAACATTTTTTTCGTCTTTTTGGTTTGGGATCATTTCGAGTTAAGCGATCTCTTATCCAATTAGGAATATCTGGCTAGATCATTAACACGAAAAATATCTAAATACCAAATCTTTTCTTCACAAAACTTCCAGGAAGAAAAAGCGCTTCGTAAAATCAAAGGGAGAACTTGTTCTTCATCTGTAAAGAATTCTTACAACAATTTCGAACCTAATCAAAAAACCACGTACAATACTTTTGTGTTTACGAGCTAAAGTTCTAGCGCATGAAAGTCGAGGTATATACTTTACTTGACACAAACTTCTTTTTAATGATCTGTTGTAACGACGAGAAATATTTCTGCATATAAACCCAAATTTATCGAGAATATCATAATCTAATAAATCTTCCCAAGCCGCTTACTAATAGGATGCACTGAAATGTTACAAAATTTCGTTTTATCCATTGACCAAACCAAAGAAATAATGGGGACATTAGTATCAAATTTCTTAATGTAAATATCCATTATAAATGTACTTTCTATCATTTGACTCCTTGCCACCGAGAGGTTAAGTTGTGCACTTGCAAGATAGCTTAAAATCTTGAGGGAATGATTGAGTAATTTATTTATCTTAATTTTATATGGTTGATCCATAAAAAAAAATTACGTAGCCATAAATTTATAAATTTTCATTTCCATTTTTTCATCAAAAGAGTACTTCCCTTTGAGGTTAGAATTGATTTTCCTTCATATTGAACATAATGCATAAAACGATCTTTGAATAACCATAGAAATATCTAAAAATGATTACTAAACATTATTACACGATGCTCCATTTTTCCATACAAATGTATTCGATCAAAAAGGATTCTAAAAGATGTTGATCTTTCTATACGGAGAAAAATTAATATGGATTCACATTTAAATACATGAGAATTATATATGAAGAATAAAAAGCGTTGATTCTCATTTGAAAGGGGGAAACTGCTTTATTTTAAGTAATAAGACTATATCAATTACGATACAGAAAAGACGAGGGTATCTAAATATACCTCAATCTAAAACTTTTCCACCCATAAGTCCTTTTCTGAAAGTGATTGTCTATGGACTGAGTCGAGACAATACAACAAATCGATTCACACTTCTTCTGATCTTCCATGGATACGAGATCGAGACAATACAACAACGAAATATGTTTACTTGATAATAGGTTCGGACTTAACCAAACTCTATATGATTACTTATCAAGTAAAATAGGAATTAACGTTTGTGTATTTTACTTCTAATTATAATAAACAATTATAATTGTGGAAATATAAAATTAAAAGACACAACAAGATTTTGTTAACTAGGAAACCGCAAATGCAGAAAAACCCTGGGACCTAGTCCAGATTGAATACTCCCAGAATTAAGCCGCTATACAAAATTAAACCAACTTCGTATAGTTGAGACCAAGCAACTAAACCTATAGTTCACCTAGTTCCTCAGTATCCTTGCGCCTCCAACTTGTAATAAGTCACGCACTTGGAAAAATTCCTTTGGTTCGTAGCCCAAAAAGTAAAAGAACTACAAATTTGTTTAGCAACAACTCTTTTCAAACAACGTGATATGAGTTTGACAAAGGCTCTTCCGTTTAACCAATAAACTCCTTTGTCGGGTCCTTAGATCAATCTCTCAACAACTACCAAAGTAATTGTTAGACTTATGCAATCAATACTATTAATCACAAAGAAGTGTATTGATGCTGATCTACTCAACTAATCAATCCAATCTATCACAAAGATAAACCGATTATAGTTGGATCCCTTTCCAGCCGAATCAAGTATTGTGCACACCAAAGATTATGAACCCAAAAGTATTCTTGTCTTCAAATCTTATTTGATCTTCAATAAATACCTGCACACAATCAACTTGAATCTCTTGTGATTAATCACACACAGAACGGAGTCTGTTAATGTTGGATTGTTACAGGACGTCTTTAGATCTACAAACAGTCTAAAGATTCCCGTCGAAACTTCGATCTAGTTTGAGTGAATCTTATATCAGAAGAGAAGATTCTTAAGCATAAACAAACTAGGTGAAATCAAAGTTCAACAACCGTTATTCAATCAAATCAATCAAAAAATAATAATAAACCGCAATTATCTAGTTTCCCACCAACGGTACTAATAGAGCTTCTCAATCCCAAAGTAGTCTTTAATTCAAGCGACCATAAGAGATTTCTCCTAATTAGGGTACTCTCCTTTCTGATAGGCGGCTCTGCCAGTAACAACACAACCGAGGTAGTTTTGCTGGCTCTGAGGATTAGTTTGTTAGAAATGCAAACTTCAATATTTATAGACAAATGAAGTTCGAACACCAAGGAATTTCTAAAACCGAATATTTTCAAAGATATGCGATAAACACAGAATCGGTTTTCATAACTCCTGGAAATGCACTGTCCAAATATTGACCGAAATCCCAATAGAAAAATCTATAATTAGTAAATGCACATTACTAATTGTCATTTTCTAAAGATATGCATTTAATTGCTCGAAATTAAATAGCATATAAAAACTAAGAAACCTTAATTAAAAGATTCTCAATTTATTTCGATCATAGGATTCTCCTTTAGCTATTAAGGAATATCTTTGAACAATTAATGATAAGAGTTACAACACGTGTTCAAAGTATGTCGACATCCTTACTTTGCAAGTCCCTTTTTATACTTACAATATTGGAAACGATTTTCATCTGACTTCCAAGAACTATGTGATTTATTATCCTATCAAATCACCAATCATGGGTTTCACGGTTCTACCAAAAAAAGTTTCGATTCTACCTCCATGTGAGTACTATGCATAGTCACACTAGTTACTAAAACTCGGTTGACTAGGTACTAGGATCGGTTCCCCACATACTTATGGCAACTACCTATAATTTGGTGCACATGTCCATAGGATCGGTTCCCCCATCTTCTAAGAACTTGTTGCACATGTTCATAGGATCAGTTGCCCCATCTACTAAAAACTTGTTGCACCTCTTACAAGGATCGATTCCCCTCTAGCAAATTTGTTTCACCTCTCACTAGTATCGGTTCCCCATTGACTAGATAAAAGTTGTTATTTACAAGGCATCGATCATACCATCTTGAGTGATTACTTAAGATCGGTTTTACTAATAAAAGTTATACCAATGCATAAGTCAGGCCTTGTGAATAGTTTTACCAAGATACATAAACAAGTTTATGAGCGGTTATAATAATCACACATATTGGTAATTCAAAATAGATTTGCAATGAATGACAATACCAATAAGCCTAGCGATTTCCCTTTCGATCGACAAATGAGTTTGTGAACTTACTTCCTTTAAACGAATGTAAAACATTGTTTCCTAGGATGAAATCCTCACTCATACTCATACATAATCACAATAGCATTCATATGATTATGTCGATGTATTATATATAAAGTTTAATGGTTAAGCAATGCTCTGACAGATACTCATGGAAAAAGAATCGCAACAAATGCAAAGAGGGAACATCTTGCATCCAAGATCGTAGAATTTGAACCAAGGTTTCCAAATGAACAGCGCAGGGTATTAGTATATTTAAGACATGAGTTAATGTGATAATTTATCCTCTACAAGACCACCGGGTGAATACACTTGAGTCATTTTGGATAGAGGCCATATAGGAATGGTATGTATGGCCATACATACAATGACGCTCTAATGTGGGTGGAGCCAGCCCAGTGAAAGGGTGTGCACTTGTACCCCTGCCCAGCTGGTTCCGAATCCTAATCTAGGCCCAATAACAGAGAATACTATATTTCCAGCCAATTTTTTGCTTCTTTGTATCCCTAAAAAAATTGTACTTATTTTTGCACGATATCTTGGCTCCGACCTTGTTTGTTGTTGTCGGTTTCTTGCGTCTCTCTAAAATCCATTCGAATTCTTTTGATGTACAATCTCGTATCACAGTTTGAACCATGATGAAAACTACGAAAAAGTGGGAAACATCACTGGAAACAACAGTACTAGTAGTAGTAAATGGAAGAAAAGAAGAGATTACGCCAAGCCTCCTCCCAGATGATATCATTGTGGAGATCCTCTTGAGGTTACCCGTAAAATCGATATCGCGATTCAGGTGTGTATGCAAACACTGGTGCAATAAGTTTTTCAGACACCCTAGTTTTATTAATATGCATCTTAAAAATAGCATTGGAAGTGGAAAGTTCAATTTTTTTTTCAATTAGAAATTATCTTGAGTTTTATATGCTTAAAAGAAAATCGTCACAACTAACAATATTTGAAGACGACTGCTTTGAGCCTATGAGTGTAATGGATATTCCTATAAAATATCAATTGACACTCAAGGTTCTTTACACTCATGGGTATTGTAATGGGTTTATTATGATGACAAGCCGTAAGGATGGAGAGGATATAAATCTTTTCCTTTGGAACCCAACTACCAAAGAGTTCAAGGAAATAGATCAAGTTGATTCAAAATTCAAGTATAGAGGACCATGGCTTTACACTTCAAGTTTTTCCAGACTCACATAGGGGCTTGTTTATATCTGCGATACTGATGATTAAAAGATTGTTAAACCTATAGATGCCTACGGTTATAAAAGCATCGGTGACCTTAGAAAGTTTATTATGGATCTGAAGTTCAAGTTTATTCATTACGATCGTGTTGAGATTATTAGTCCCACATTGTTGGGTTATCTAAGATCTTGCGATTTTTAATCAAGGGTCTCTCCACTCATTGCCAATTAGTTTTGAGTTGGATGCCCATATTCTAACATGGTATCAGAGCTGGGTAGAGAGAGGTGTTAGTAGAGTTTCAGACATGATAGATAGTTTATTTTAGTTTCTTTCGGTATGTTATGTTGTTTCTTCGTTATAGAAGAAGATTGATCCTTGTATTTCCGCTGGTGTGATTGGTAGGAGAATTACCAATGTCGTGTGCAACGAGTTGATGCTGACTTGAAAAATTGGGATAGGTATGAACTCGGTAGCAGCAGCATAGGAGAGTTGGAATTGTGCTCGGAAGCTGTTTGATGAAAGGCCTGTGAGAAAGAGGCTTGAATTTCAGAGGTGCTCATTAACTGTTTGAAGGTAATCCTGCAAGTAAAGTAGGATTATTTGGATACGGTTTCATGTTTAATTGGCAAGCAGGGAAAAAGCAGCAGCTCTAGCTTGTTAAAGTTTGGTTTTGGTGATACAGTTGTATTGTATGACCGAAGTAATGTTCTGTTGATGTGGAGTTTGTCTCCATGACTGAAACCATGATGTGGGGTTTGTCTCCATGTATGAAACCTAACGTGCTGCATTTTGAGGTAGCCGAGTAAAGCCTAAATCTAAGTTATGCAAATCTCTGTTTTTTGTAAATGTTAATGGTTTTGTTATATCCATTAACACTGTTTCAATACTATGGGTCAGTAGATTAAGTTTAATAATCTAGTACTTTTGAGTCGCATGATGTATAAGGTGTCATGTGTAGTCCTTATATGTGGGTTTTATAATCAAAAGAAGGAATATGTCGTTGGTGAAGATAATAGCAGTGGTTGAAGACGAAAGCAGCCGGAAGATTTCAAGTGGCAGCAAGTTATGATACAACATGTCTAGGAAGTCATATGTACCTGCAACTGAAGTTTGTTGGCGGTGATAGAGCCATGTTATGATAAGATGTGTCGGGGAAGTCATATGATGCCTACAAGTGAAGTAGGTAGGTCTGCAGATGAAACGGAATCAGCGCGGGATAATGCCCGGGAAGGCATAGGTAACGTCTCTGCTAGTTGTCACAGAACAACGTATGAAATGTGTTATTGTGGTTTGAGTTTAAGGGAGGCTGTTAGAGTTTTGGTTAAACTCAAACTACAGAGTAATGATATTAGCGGGTCATTATTAGTCCCGGTCTTAAAGGATGTTTAAGTTGTTTATGAACACGTTTGCTAGTGGGTGTACGAAGTGGTTTTGTAAACCATAGTGTGTCCTAGTAATTACGATCCTTGGCTGTTGCGAACGTGCTTTTGTTTGTGGAGTTGGTGCAGGTTAATTGAGTTCTGTACTGTAGCCTATAAAGGCATGATTTCTAGTTAATGAAAAGCTGTGAAAATTAGAAAACACAATGTAAACTCTTTCTATTCTTTTATGCGTGTTCTTCCTCTCTGCTCTCTCTCTATACCTTGATTTTCATCATGGTACCAGAGCAGGCTATTTATGTCGAGTCGTTTGACCGCACCTTTATTCCACGTCACCCGAATTATTGTCCACGTATTAGGCCCAACGAGACTACACATGAGGGGGCATGTTGAGATTATTAGTCCCACATTGTTGGGTTATCTAAGATCATGCGATTTATAATCCTTAAGGGGCTTTTGAGTTGGATTGTCCTATTCTAATAGGTTCATGGGAAACATTACCAGATATCGCTCTTTATAAGATGCATTCTGAAACTAATGCGCTTGTCAATGGGGCTCTTTACTGGATAGCAACTCCATTCCTGTGATCCAGGAGGCAAGAATTTCAAGGAAGTTCCTCTTACTCTACAAGTCTATGAACTATTCGGTTCAAACTATGTGAACAGCGGGAGAATGAGACTATAGGTGTTTTTACAAGAGTACCTTTGTGTGGTTTATACTGGTCCTGGTCATATTGAAGTATGGGTTATGAAGGATGACAAAGTGAGAGAGTCCTGGACAAATTTGTTCATCGCCCGTTTCCCAGTTGAAAAACTAAAGTTGTGCATCATGACATTACAATGCGAACTCAAGAATGGTAAAGTTTTATTTAAAGCCAGATCATCGGTTATGATGACAATGGTACTTATTTCGTTATATATGACACACTGCACCACATGTCTGAAGTTACCGAGATCTATCACATGTCAGAAGAGCACCTCTGCAGTGTTGAAACTTACGTTGAGAGTCTGGTGTCAATTTCTGGTACTTAAAAGATAAAGTGGTGAAAGCAATAGGGAAGAAAGTAAAGTTTATGACTTTCATTAAACCATATAAATATGGATGGAACATGTATACTTCTAGAGATATAAGCTCAAAAGAAAATTCTAATCAATATCAATGACTAAGAAGATAAGAAGTAGCTGTTAGCACATCGACCAAATTATAGAAATCTCTATTCTGCTGCGTTATTGGAGATGGATTCGAGGGAGAATACTTGAACGAACCTTCACATTTGTTTGCATCACTTGCAATTCTAATACTTATTTTGTTGAGTTTAACATAATTCTTGGATCTAAAAAAATTACCAGCTGCATCGATATCAACAATCGCGGAATTATAACGAGCCATGCAATAATTAAGCGGACCTTTTTGAGCATCAGGAGCTTTCAGAATCAAAGACGATGCTTGGTTGTACATCTGAGTGGCTTTGGTCATTGCTTGATTAATGAGAGAACTCGTTAAGGTTTCAAGCTTTGTTTCTCTGTGCCGCGTAGCACATTATTACAGAAACTAGGGTTTTTTGTCCGGGAACAAACTTCATTAACTGCGACTTTGATATCGTCGAAATTCCTAACTTCGATCCTTGTTGCAGTTGCTTCTGTTATGCAGGCGACTAAGAGAACAACACTCAAAAGAATTCTAAGATAGGGAGCCATTGTATGTTCTGGTTTAGACTTTTTTGTGATGAATAATCAACTCAAATATATCCGTGGGATGGAACTATATGTAGTAGGCAGATGGTAACCAAGTTTATGAATATTTTGTTTACTTTATTCATGAAACTGACCATATTTTGAGTGATTGTTAACCAAGTTTATGAATATTTTGTTTACTTTATTCATGAAACAGACCATAGTTTGAGTGATTGTTAATTTGTTATACTTCAATTAATATCAAATCTCACGGAAAGAGTTAAAGAACTCACGGATAGAGTTGAGAAGAAAAAAAGATATTTAGAAAATCTTTGTAAATTAATGCACTTCTAAACCATTAGATTCCACATATAATTAAATGTACCTAAATAATGCGGACGTTTCAAAGCCTGGCTAAATTGGGGCCTATGGATTTTTTCACCCACCCAATAGAGAATGATAAGGGATATCTAAAAGATTGTAAAAATACTAAATTAATCTTTAAAGAAACCTTAATTATTCTAACATATATACAAATACAAAATCATAACTTAATTAACAAATACAAAAATCATTAATCAAAACTCATTTTTTTTCTTTTTCCATCAAAATCAAAACTAAATCCTAATCAATCACAAACGATAATTGAAATCTCTTTTTTTTGGGGGTTTTGAAAAAAAACCAAAGAACAGACAATTCAAGTGATTGGGTTAAATCCCTTTAAACCATTCCTTGTAAGAGGTACTCTACTATGATTTACCTCTAAATCTTTAAAATTCACTCATCAAATTTTCTGAAAATTCACCCAGAATCAGTTTATAGGTGCACCATATTAATCCGATTGTGGCCGAAATCGGTTTTTAATGTGAACATATATAAACCGATTCTGGGTTGATGTGATGAACATCAATTATAATCGGTTTACACTAATACATACATCAACCGATTCTGGTTCAATGTTCGGATCATATTGGACCATATGTAATCCGATTATTGAGTTAAAAATCTCTGTAACTTTTTCTTCCAGCAATCGGATTACATTGTCGTCCATATAAACCGATTCTGAAAAAGCTGCAGCAAACTACCTACATATCGTACTTTCTAAACGTATTAGAAGTCCGATTCTATTACAAATTTCATGAGTCCAGGGTACCCAAAAAATAAAACCACTTTCATTCATTAATCTTGGTTGAAGTTTCCAAAATACAATATAAGAAAGCTAAAAAAATATAAGCATCCGATAGATCAAGTTTTTAACATAAGGAAAATACTCATTCCAACAAATTGAGACCATCGAATTGATCCGGCCCGATCAATTCCTCTCATCGCCTCATGTTGGGATCATATTTTTTAGCCACTCCTTTATGACCTCCAAGACCTCATGAAACCTATCTACCGGTGGTAATGGACAATCACCACGTACTCTAAGACCGATATAATGTATGTTGTTACTGTTGAATAAAATAATTCTCTGATCCTTAAGCGATTCATCCCAAATGGTGTATTTTGGTGCGTATGTATAACATGATCGCTTACCAAATAGATGAAAAACTCAACTCCATGGTTCCGCCAAGAGATGACCACATAGAGGCATACGCATCCAATACTCTCGGGTAATTGGTCAATTCCCCTTTGGCCCTTGTACTCTAGCAACCATTTTTTCAAAAATCACTTCTTTGTCTTGTGTTGTCTTGTTTTCCTTCCTTCATCGTCGATATGTAAAATTCTTTGTCTTCTTGTAAGCGTAAGGCCATCATATTTCTAAAGTATTGACATTGGGTTAGGTTCTCATCGTCCACCAAACTTATATGGCCTATTTGTTCCGACGCAACGTGATAACCGCAATTCCCATCCGCATCAACATCGTCGGTAGATAACACATAGGCCTTAACGATTTCAGGAAGTTTCGAGTAATACTCCTCGAATATGGTGTAACACGTTCGATGGGGTCTACATCGTTCATCCCTAGGCGTGCTTCCATCACCAAGAGCGTCCCTTAGAGTCACCATAGAACCGATTTGTCTTGCTTGTACCTTCCATACATGTAACCTTGATACTCGTGTTTTACTCGCTTGACTCTCTTGAGAAGGAACGATTAGATTGTTTGGCTCATCTTTTATTGTTGGCACTTGACTTTCTTGAGAAGGATCGATTGGATCCTCATGTTCCGAAGGAACGATTGGATCAATTGAAATGACCATATGTGCGTTACTTGTCTCGCTTTATCCCTTCTTTGGTCGATCCTTTTTCCTCTTAGCCGGTGCCTCTTCATTCTCAATTTGTGAAGGAACGTTTGAAACATTTGTCTTGGATTGTGCGCTACTTGTCTCGCTTTCTCCCTTCTTTGGTCGACCCTTTTTCCTCTTAGCCGGTGAATCTTCATTCTAAATTTGTGAAGGAACACTTGAAACATTTGTCTTGGCATGTGCGCTACTTGTCCCACTTTCTCCCTTCTTCGGTCGACCCCTTTTCTTTGGAACATGCGCCTCTTCATATTTAGCATCTTCATTCTCATGTTGAGAAAAGATTCTTTTATGACTCAATAACGGGTTTTTTCGGTACTCATTGCAACCTTAAACTCGTTCTTTTCTTCCTTCCTATCTATGTTGGTAGGTGGTCTACCCGTCGGCGGTAGCACCGTTGGTTCTCCGATCGGTACCATATGGGTGTTAGCAGCTAGTTTTATGTCTTAATCAAAAATCTTCGTCCCAAACCATCATTTTTTACGAATTTCTCAATGAGTTCTGTTCCAATATCCGTGTACACAAAGGATTCTAGTGGTTCTTTGGTTGGGAGTGGTTCCAAAGTTAGTTGCTTCCAAAACGGATCAATGATTTCAAAAGGAATTCCTTGTTGGTACCTCGCAATCATGTGACGACACGGAAATCCGAAGGCCGTCATCGTCATATATGAACATACAATCCTTCTTCTCCCCATCTCCTTTTCCACATAATATTTGTAATCCTTCATCATAGAAATGATTGCGTAGTGAGACACCCTATAGTTTAAACGTCTAATCAACCAAAGGTAAGCCTTGTAGCTTGTGATGATTTTTATCCTACTCTTTTCCATTTGCGCGGTTATCTTGATGATATCAGCCTTGGTGTATTCATGGATGGCTTCTTGTGCCGTAACCACAGTGTTTTGGCTCCCTCGTAGCAAGCTTTTCAAACGTCCATGAGATCCTTCCGCGATACTTGTCACCTCATTCTTGTAATGCTAGTGTTGGTAGGTTTAAGCATACACACAAATTTTCCTTGTACGAATCCAACAATTCCTTTAAGCAATAAAACAAATATTTCTCGTAATCCTTCTTCCATATCCCAATAAAACTCTCCAAATAGGATTCGAACTCGGCCACGGACATTGAGTGTACCATTAAATCCCAATGATGTTGAAAAGCCTTCCATAGTAACCTATTCGCTTCATACTCCGATTTCCTTTTCTTATTGTCCTCCTCCCGTTGTTCCGGAGTTAGTTTTTGAAGACGCTCATCTTCTTCCTTTTCATGAGTAGGCGGTACCTTTTTGTGGCTTTGGCTTTTGGATATGACCCCTACAATTACTTATAATATTGCATTGTATGTGCCATGTGCAAAGAAAATTCTTAGCGTCCGTAAAATCCACTCCTATGGAATTCATTGGTGCTTGGTCCTTATCCGTTACTATGATCCCTGGAGTTTGATCCCCAAGGTATATCTCCTTCAACGTCTCTACCATCCAATTAAAACTCACATCATTCTCCCGATCCATAAATCCCCATGCTACTGTGAAAGTTTGCTTGTGGGAAGTATGGCAAGCAATTTTTAATAACGGCATGTTGTACTTGTTGGTCTTGTACGTACAATCTATTAAAAAAAAATTGATAGAAGCATTGGACCAACTTGATCATCTCCGGATGCGCCAAGAAATTACGAGTCACTTTGTCATCCACTACCTGCTTCCTCATTGTGTATCCATGTTGATCGGCTAACCACTAAGATTGTTCCATAACCGCTTTACCATCCCATTCCATCTTCCTAAATACTGCTCTTGCCGTGTAAATTTTCCTCAAAGTGTACAAGTTATTCTTATCATCCTCCTTAATCTTCCTAAGGGTGTCACTTGGTTTACACGCTTTCATCGACCTCACTGTTTCCAATTGATGCGGTTTCAACCCACAAAGGGTCACGTATCCAACAAGAGATTCTGGATCATCATGATTATGACAACCATTCTTCACTTTACAGAGCTTGTATACCTTACCATTGGGTCCCTTGGGTCTATTAATTATAATCTTAAACGGGAAACTATACTTCTTTGATTTAGTAATGTATTCCCTTGTCGTCTTCTTCACATACAATCTGTCCTTTGCGCAGTGACTTTCTTGCTTTCCACCTCTCTCACAAACAAGTTCGAAATGATCTTCACTTGAATGACGGCCTAAAACTAATGCGCATTTGATCACTATTCCCTTGTCTATAAACCATTGCTTAGCATCGTTTCTTTCTTTCCATTTTAAATCAGTGAAGTAGTGGGCAGAGGTATCGGGACCCAACAGATATACGGCTTTGGGATAGTCTTCTTCAAACGCCACAACAATCTACAAAAAATATCAACAAGTTGAGGATTCAAAATCGGTTTATATGTTACATTCGATAAAACCGATTATCAGTAATCGCTTTATATGTGCAACTATAAAGTCCGATTAAGGACTTGGCGAAAATATTTTAAAGTTTATAATCGGTTCATGTCTGGTATCATGTAATCCGATTGTTTTTCACATTAGTCCTGGAACTTTTTTTCTCCAAAATCGGTTTACATATACACGTAAATAAACCGACTTTCAACTTCTTGTATTCTACGTGATTATTCAAGTAAAGTAATCGGATTATGCACATCACCAATAAAAACCGATTTTCGTCACGTACCCATCGCACCAATTTTTTTACTACAATCGTCTTATGTGGTGATGAACAAAGACAATTGTTCCAAATTTGGGGATTTTATCCAGAATCGATTTATGTCGTGCTATCGAATAAACCGATTCTGGGTTAAATATTTGAAAATTTTACCCTTTTTGGGCGATTGGGACATACAAATACATGTTTATAGATCGTTACAACTCATACTTGTTTATTAGAAGCATTATCACCTTCTTCTTCCCTTCGAAATTATTCTTGTGCTTGAATAATATCCTCAAGCATTATTTGGTTGACATTCTCTTCTTCATTCAACAAATTATCCAATTCGGTAGGATAGAAATCATGATTATCTAATGCACCCATATCTTCATCACTGCTAGAGTCTTCATCATCACTATAAAGTTTTATTTTTTCTAAGAAAATCACAAACCCTAGTTTTTTTTTTTCCCTCTACTTCTTCTTTCCCTCCAAACCTTAAAAAAGAAAATGAATTTTTACTCTAATCTTAACACTATAATCAAACTAGTGTCTTGCTCATGCGTTGCACAGAGATAAGTTAATTGCAGTGTAATTGACGCTGAAAAATGAAGAGATGGGTCTCTCCTATTGTGTCAAAATGTAGTATTAACAGATCAAATAGTTGTAGCTGCGAAAACGTATAAATCGCAAATGTTTGATACTCCAAGATTAGACTTTTTATAAAATTTTAAGTTTTTTTATGAATTGGTCGTCCAAAGATTAGATTTATATTTACTTCTTACATCGAAGTAAAAAAGTTAACTACTATGGAGTAATAAAATCAACCTATTAAACCAAACTAGTCACATCAGCTTATTTGTATTTTATCACAATGCTAACATAATAAGGAGTTTCTCCATTAAAGAATGAAAATTGCGCGCAAGTTGAGCAAATGAAGACATTTGAGAATTCAATGTAAAAACAACAACAAATAAAGAAAAAGAATGAAAATTGGATGCAAGGTGAGGGAGTAAATCATTTTTTTTTCTATTTGAATAAATGTCATACATCATCACAAACTTATGTCACATGAAGTTAACCGTTACTGAATTCCCTGTACACTAAATCACGGAAAAAAGAGGACAAACTACCAAGCAGATATCGACAATTTGGCTTGGATAGTTTTCTATCCTAACAGATGTTCGAGTTAGAGTTACAACTACTATTACATTTTTACAATCTCTTTCAAAGAAGACTGTATTTGAAGATAATGGTAAGTTCAGAAACCATTGCGCAACTTCAAATAACGCTAATCCATCAGCCTGCTCTGCGCTTGTAGGATGTAGTAGTATTACTTTCTGCTTTCCTTGCCATAAACCCATCCGTAGAGTCACCAAGTATCAAACCAATACCAGATTTTTAGTGTCAGTATCAAAACTTGCATCAAAGTGTAATTTTATCCAATTGGATGGAGGTGCATGAGTCCAATACAGATTATTACGTTGAGACCTAATAGATTTATTATGAGAATGTTGATGATATGAGATGAGGTCCATCTTATAAGAGGAACCTAATATGAATTTTTATCTCTAAGATCAGGACTTTTATGTTGCAACCCTATAAAACATTTGTGTTTCTAGAGATGCCAAAGAATGTTTGTTGCCAGGTTGATCACATAAGGATTTTGAATGAAATATATACTGACTGGGATTATCCCAATTCTTTATCGGTTGATGAACTGAGTTGGCTGAATCGCCATAAAATACCGCTTCAAGTGAAAGGAAAAATCAAACTGCTCTCTCCATAGTGCAATAAATTAAAAGATGTCTAATGGACTCAATATGTGGATGACACCAAGGGCATAGGAAGAAAAATATTAAATAAATATTTGGATCATCCCAGAATGAATTTTATCTAGCTAATCAAGACTTCTCACCCATGGTACTGTGAGCACGTAAATCACGACGATATCCACGTTTTCACAAACAATATTCACGCACATCCTAATTCTAGAACTACATGCCGCAAGTGTAAAGGGGATGATTATATCGATTCATCGACTCGAAGCCCTCGGGCTTGTCATTGTCTAGTCGGATATTATCATAAATAATGTTCGTATAAAAGAATAAACAGAGAATCAAGTATAAACGTAAAACACAAGAAATTCCATGCAGAATGTACGGTGCTGAAATGTAAATAAGACAGATTTACGTGGTTCGGCACTAAGGCCTACGTCCACGGAGCTGGTTTTTCACTATGTATTGAATGATTACAAAGATAGTCGAATGACTTTTGAATATCCATAGGTCTGCGGAAGTAGGGGGTTGTTTTCCCTTAGACCACGGCCACTCCAAATTTTCTCTTCCTTTGATCTCTCGCAAGATCCGGGCATAGCTAGCATTGAGCTTCGTGTAAACCTGATCTTCGAATTTTCGATCGTCTTTTCTTCGTTCATCTCTTCGTTCCTTCCTATCTTCGTGCGGTAGTTCCACTGAGCTATTTCTTTTGGCCCCGCCGGTTTGTTCTGCGGAATTGGTACGGTGAGATCTCTGCATTTGTGTCCTCGGGTTCTCACGCTGGATTTCTTCAAGACGAGCATGCTTCTCAATAATTATTCGGAGATCTCCTTCTGTTTTAGGTACGCTTCCGTGGATCTCAACAAATAGTGGACTAATTTGGTCTAATCCCTACTTGTAGCAGTTGATGCTTACTATAGGATCTACACTCCCCATGGCTTGGCAGATCTTGTGCCATCTGTTGGTGTATTCCCTCGTGTTCTCCTTGTAACCAATTTCCAGAGAAAAGAGTTTATCCATTCCGGTGTTGACAGCTTTGTTGTACATGTAGGTCTTCAAGAATTTCTCTGCGAGTTGATCGTAGGAGTTGATGGAATCAGGTGGCAGGTTGTCAAACCAAGACAAAGCCGATCCCTTCAGGCTTGATGGGAAATACCTACAGAGGACGGCATCGTTTTGACTCCATCGGGCTATGATACGATTATAATACCGGATATGTGCCGCGGGATCACTGGATCCGTCATAGCATTCAAAAGTTGGAACATGGCACTTTAACGGAATGGGGGTATTTTCCATGCGATGAGTTAGGGGCGTGGAGTTAGCTTCTTTCATCACCTCTTCAAGCCTTCCTCCGCCTTGTCTGTCTTTTATCCGTCTGATCTCAGCCATCATCTCATCACGCAGCTCCTCCATTACGCAGTAGTATCCCACGTTCTCATGCTCAGTCGAGCGTTTTCCCTTCGATCTTTACTGTCGTAGTAGTCTAAGTCTGTAGCGGCATATTGGTCGGATGCACTGCTTCCTGTAGCGGCATTTGCTAGGGTGATTCTTCGGTTTTGGTTAGCCTCTGGTGCTTTAGAATTTGCTTTGTCCTGTTGTTGGCTAATCTTCGTGCTTTGGGCCATCCTATCTTTCAAATCTTGGTTCTCCCTGGCCAGGAGGGCTACGGCGTCTGCGTAGATTATTTTTCAATTCTTCAAGCTCTACCATCAGTTGGTGGTACTGATTTGATCCCTGATTGGGAGTTCCGGCTTGTACCCCTATGGCCATAGTTCCCCCTTCATCTACTGTGTATATTAAGGGTGGCAGAGGATCAGCTTCAACTGTTGGTATCTCCAAGTTTGTTTCCCTCAGTTGAGCTTCCACCCGCGGTGCTAAAACCATTGGTATGATTTGATTCTGACCGTTGGTTGACGGCATTCCGAAGACTGGTGGATGTGTGGGCTGATGTGTCATAGATTCTGCCACCCCTTCTTTTTGTTGATGGATTTGGTTTGAAACCAAGGTATTGTTAGCTTCTGTAGTCTGGAAAGCCGCAACAGTAGCGTCGTTCTTTGTGGCTGCTGCTTTGAGAGCCGCGGCTGCAATGGAATTAGCGTTCACAGGTGAGGTGATTTCCGTAGCGTCCTGTCTCTGAGGAGCTGTTTTATCTTTGTCTCCTTTCTTCTTGCTTCGGGTCATGACCGGGGTAATCCTCGGTATTTCCTTTGATGAGACTTTGGTTTTTCCTGCCTCTAGTATCTTTTCCATTTTAGTCTTCTTTTTCTGCGTAGAAGGAAATAAATGAAGAGAACCAAAGATATCCACGAGGATCGGGTTAGTGTCATTCGGTATAGTTTTCGCAAAATTATTGGAATAGAAAGAATCGAGCTGCCCGGGGGCCTTAATAAAAAGAATCGAGCTGCCCGGGAGACAAAGACTTCATCGGTCTAGTTTTCAATACAAATCCTCTAGTAAACAATCATGGACCTTGTTTTCAGAATACTTTTGAAAAGGAAAACAATCATGTGCTAGATAGCCGTGGATTTGTCTACTTAGAAATGGTGTTTGTGAAAATGAAGACCATGAACCCAGAATAAATAAAAAGAAGGTTTTGAAATCACAACAATAATGCGTGTTTAATGTGAAATCACAGGATAAATCTTTTACCGGGAAAAAGTCCCTGTTTCTAGCGCCAGATTGTGAGCACGTAAATCACGACGATATCCACGTGTTCACAAACAATATTCACGCACATCCTAATTCTAGAACTACACGCCGCAAGTGTAAAGGGGGTGATTATATCGATTCATCGACTCGAATCCCTTGGGCTTGTCATTGTCTAGTCGGATATTATCATAAATAATGTTCGTATAAAAGAATAAACAGAGAATCAAGTATAAACGTAAAACACAAGAAATTCCATGCAGAATGTACGGTGCTGAAATGTAAATAAGACAAATTTACGTGGTTCGACACTAAGGCCTACGTCCACGGAGCTGGTGTTTCACTATGTATTGAATGATTACAAAGATAGTCGAATGAATTTTGAATATCCATAGGTCTGTGGAAGTAGAGGGTTACTTACTCTTCCTATTTCTCTCTCCTATAATCTCCTATAATTGCTCTGTATCGGTCGTCCCCTTCTCTCTTAGTGGGGAGGGGTATTTACAGGGTTGGAACGTGGGTCCTATTTCTGAGGTGCCGTTGTAATCTTATCTTCTTGTGCTTTGTGCCCATTACGCAGATGTACGCGGTCGGAGCTTGAATACGAAGGGTTATCCTCGCCTATTCCACGAGCTGATTGACACGTGCTTATCTCTTTAATGCGGGTAGACGGAAGTCTGCTCGTGTCAGACAAGTGTCTCTTTGTCTGGTCACTTCTGTGTCAGTTGGGCTATCCCTAGCCGTCGATCTCGGGTCTTTCTTGAGATGGGATAAAGTGGGTCTTTGGGTGCTTTTCAGTGTTTCTCGATGCTTTGTATCTCAGTGCCCCTCGATCCCTAGCCATCGGATTTGTCAGATGACGATCTGATGAGACACGCTTCTTGGCTATCCCCGTGTGGCATCATATCTTGATGCCCTGGGTTTATATGTCTCCCACGTATCTCTCCAAGGATACGTGGCGAGTGATGAAATATGTACATACAGGTACATAGTTCTGGGTCATATATATAACTCTGATGTTGGTAAACAAAACGGTGATGATTATTCTTTAACCAACAATACAAAAACTATGTAAGCGACTTAGTATAATTTGATACTATTCGATTCTCCTAAAGAGCCTATTTTTTGGGGATTCCGCCTTGCGTCGAAAATACGGTAAATTAAGAATAAACCTTATGATTTAATGAAGGCATAAACTTTCTGTTTGTGTTGTGTGTTGATTAATATGCATGGTTGTTTTCTAGAATCCACTACTAAAAAACAAAAAGAACAGAAGCGAAGAGCTAAAGCTTCTTCAATTGCAATTGCGAATCCCATGTACACACGACAGGGAGGAAATCCAAGAAATGTGCAGCAATCTCAATTTATTGGTAACCAATAACCTTTTTTTTGTATCTAAGTCTCCTCTCTTAATAACATTTTCAGTTATGAACAAGTAAACTGAGTTAGAATTTTACATGCCATTTTCTGCATAATTTTCAATGACAAGTAATAGTACACAGTGTAGTGTTTGCTGATTGATGCCCAATAGAGTGCTGGGAATTTTTCAAATGTTTCTTGAATTCTGCCTTATAGAACCAATAACCGATGTTGTGTATTGTTAGGTAATTTTAGCAATTAATATGTATGCCTTACTTAAATGTCATACTGCAGGAGACAAAAACAAGGAGGGACAAGAACACCAATTGAATGACTTTAGCAGTCGCTTGCAAGCAGCTCTGTCAATGGTGCACGACGGAAATGGAGTTGGAAGAACAGGTCGGGCGCTGCCAAGCCATGCACCAATCGAGTCACCAGTGGATGGAGGAAGGGGAGGTGGAAGAACACGTCCTGTGCTGCCAAGTCGTTCACCAATTGAGTCACCTGTGCTTGAGAGAAGTAGGGATGGTGTAATATCATGCGCGGTGCATCCAATGGAATCACCTCTGAACAATGATTTTCTGTTAACTCCAAGGATATCCCATAGAGGACACCGCATAGGAGTACACAGAAATCTGAAGAAGGAATACAATGGTCTACATAGCCCTATGAGAAGTCAAGGTCGTCGTTCTGTACCACCTCCCGCAGAGAATGAAATACAACAACATTCAAATCAATTGCATAATAATCGAACACAAGCATCTCTTCAGCCATCTCATCGGTCAACACAAAAAGTTATTCAAAGTTCAACATCTCATCAATCAAAGCATAATGCTCTTCGAAGTTCATCTTCGCAGCAATCTCGCCGATCACAACAGCGGAACAATCTACATGATTCTCCAGCTGAAAACCATAATTTTTCGCAACCCAACCGATCGCGATCACCGTCTAATTCTCCTGTAGCAAATAATGAAGAAGTTGGCTATTCACTGCAAGATGGTATATTTATGTGAGAGGCATTTTGTTTTTTAATGTTGTTTTTTTCTGGCTAGCTAATAGTTTCCATGTATGCTATCTTTGATTTCTTAAATAGGTCGAACACAACGTACCACAAGAAAGAAAACGACTAATCTTGCGGTTGCCAAGAGGGGGAAGGAGAAAATAAGCGTGTACGTTTTTAAAGAAAAATTTTGTGGTCACTATAGACATGAGCTTATAAACTCTATTGGGTCGTGGGTAAGGCAAAGGGACAATTGCCCACTAACATATGATAAATTTGATGATATGCCTGAACAGAAGATTGCCCGAGTGATCCAGAATGTCCGGGTATAAATAATTTAATGTTACTTATTTTATTCTTAGTTTAGAATTTTTTTAGTTGCTATCTCTAATAAGTTGTTTTCGGCCATATAAAACCACTTTATTCTCGTTCCTGATGATGAAGTGGCTGTCAAAGTGATCAAAGACGTGATGAGGAATGCCTATAAGGCATACAGGCACAAACTTCGTCTAGCATACAAAAAAGCTGGGGGTGATGGGTTCGCTGGATCAGATGGCCACCTGGAGGCTTTGGCACACCCTCCCGAAGATTTCCCCAACAAACGTGATTGGGCTCACATGTGTGAGCACTTCACCACCGATGCGTTCAAGGTATATCTATTTGCTTACTGTTTACATATGATGTTTTTTTTAAGTCATGGGAGTGGACAATTAGGTATGATATGTGGAACTGGAAAACACTACACAAGTTATCTTTTCTTTTTTGTCTTAAAATTGCACTTCATTATTGGTTTGAAAACAAGAATGCACTGCCAAGGGCACTCTTATACAGCTGAACTCATTTTTTGCAAACCCTTGCTATCATTTCTTGTTGTATTTTTCGTTTAGAATATAAATTATATGTGGATGTAAAGTAGCTTACATCATATACAAGAGTTTGGTTTTGGTTATGGAAGATTTTCCATAAGGTTATATATATAGATTGGACTTGAAGAGTTGGGGTGGGTGATCTTTTATTAACATTTTGTCTTATATATGTCCGCATTCTTACACTTAACTTCATATTAACTTACATTTTACCTCATGCGATAGAAAAATTCTGAAAGAGGACGTCTTGCTGCGGCTGCGAAGCAACTCAAAGGTATCAACCACAGTAATGGCAACAAAAGTTTCACTAGTATCGAATACGAGTTGGTATATATTATGCCTGCTTCAATTGTTTTATTTAATGATATTGTTTACGAGTCAGATGTGTTTATTACATGATATGTTGTTTTATATGATGATGTTTTCCATTTCAAAGCTGCAAGCCGGAGAGCCTTGTGATCCAGTGACTTTCTTCCGACGAACCCATGATCCTGAAAAGAAAATCAACGCCAAATGCAAAGAAATGAGTGTAAGAAATAATCCTTCATTGATGAAACATGTTTGATATGTATCTATTTATAGATTATTATTTACACAATCATGATTTGCACAGATAGAATCGCAAAATTATGCTATGCACTGTTGTGCTCATTCTGCCAAAAGATTAAGTGAAGAAAAATATGCAGCATTTTTATATCAGAGTTTTGAGTTTCTTATCATCGGTTAAGTGAAAACTGCTCCTGGTAGAATTTTTGTGAATAAGTATGGTTCTTTATTATGGGAATTTTTGTGAATAGTGGCCACATTAAGTACGGTTCTTTATTATGGAATTCTACTTTGTAGTCAGTATTTCTTCTTTTCCTTCAACCTGCTATTGCCTGCCCAAACTCATTTGATTCTGGTTGCCTACTTTGTGATTAATTTGTGTTCTAAATTAATGTGTAGGAAAAAATGAAGGCCATGAAGGAAGCCGCAGATCGGGAGAAACTAATGACACTCCAGAAGAGATATTTAACAAAGTTCGTAATGCTGGATGTTCGGGTAAATGTCGTCGCAAGGCTCATCCAACTAACTACAGTTTATACCAGAAAAAAGAAGAAGAAACGGCTGAATTGAAAGTAAGAATGGCATCCTTGGAACAGGAAAACAAAAGGCTTAAGAAAGAAACAGGTCCGAACGCGACAAAGAAGTGGTTGAATGAATATCTTGTTAAAAATGGCATGCCGGCTATGGAATTATCATCTGATGATGAAGCGGAAGATGATGATGAAGATGCTGATGTGCACGGGAGTCAAATTCATGAACATCGAGATGCCTTTGAAGGTAGTGATATGGAAGCTGAAGAGGAGGATGTAGAGGCCTTTGCAGATGGTCAAGAAGAAGATGACGAGGAGAATCCGGACAGGGAACTCGAAGAGGATGATGAAGAAGAATATGTTGAGGTTTAGATGCATTTATTATTTCTGTTATTTAGAGTCTCTTTTTAGAAAGATCTAGCTTAGATTTTAGAAGAACTTTCTCTTTTTTTTTTGGTCTTGTGGTCCTGATATCTCGGGTGGGATTACGATATTCTTGATTTTTTTGTTTGGAAACTTCTTTGTTTTAACGAATGCTATTAAATAAAAAATTATTTTTGGTATCTCTTTTTTTAGTATTTATTGTTAATTATAGAAATTCAATTAATATTTATTTATTAATATTTGGTAATGCATTAAATTTGGGAAGTTATTTACGGATGGACTTTTTTTCCAGGTCTGGGTCCGTAGCACCGGTCAAGCCCAGATCAGCCCTCTCACCGGTCCATCTGAGATGTTAGTAGCATTACCTATTTAAAATCTAGAGAACTAGTGGCTCTTTAAGTTTTGGAACTCCGAAGTTGGTTTCATGTATGAGTTGGCTACTGTTGTTGTTGCAATGGTAGTAGCTTTTAGCCATTTGGCTACTAGGGATTATTAGAGATACTTGTAGCCTAAAAGATTGGCTACTAAAACTTAGTTGCATATATATTTTTGCAAATGCATGAAATAATTTATCCGTGACCTATTGAACAACTAGACAAGAACTAGTGTCTTAAACCACAACTAGACAAGAATTAGTGTCTTAAACCATTAGGCATATGAAACGACTACTACAAAAGCCAGTGGTTTTATGTTGTTGGCCACTAGATGAATCTCTAAATGCAAAATCTATTAAACAATTAAAAGATAGTTGTTGCCTTAATATTTTCGCTAATAACCTGACGACTACACAAATTAGTGACTTTACCTATTAGGTGACATCTGTTGGCCAACTGGCCAAACTAGTAGCTTTAGACATGGGGACCAACTAACCAGTGCGAATTTGTTGCTTTAAACATAAAACAACACCCTCTTACGGCACTACGCCTGGGCAACTAACATTAATTGCATAAATTGTTAGGCAATTAAAGATTTGAATAGGCCACTACCATTGGTCAAGTAGCCTTTGGTTGGTTTTTTTGTAGTGCTTGTACTCGTTTTACACTCTAAATCTTGTCATTCGAGAGAAATGGGACATAAATTGAAAGATGTAAAGAAAATTACTCGTCAGATTAAACACGCTTAGGCACTGAATCAGGCTCCACAACCTATAAGATACGGTTAAAATGAGAACATGGAGCTGACATATTTATTTTGAAAATAGGATTTAATGGAAACCATACCATTGGTGAAGCATAAACATTAAGTCGCATCGACAATCAAAGCATATTATACCAAATATTTCAAACATAAATAAATACATAATACATGATCAAATACAGCAAAAGAAAGGGAGAAAAACAACTCATATGGATACATCATATTCAAAAAAAAAATACATGTCGGATGATTTACGTATCAAAGCAAAGGAGGAAACATAGGTCATCTGGATCTACCACTTACGGATACTTAATGTATTGTAAAATATAGAAAAATAAAGGGGGGAAAACTCATACTCCAGTAATCAAGTATAGCAAAGTAAAGGGGGGAAACTCATATGAATCTACTATTTACAAAAACAATACCCGCCAGATGATAAACGTATAGCAAAGCGAATGAGGGAAAAAAACTCAAGTTACATCTATAAAATATAATTCAGTAAACAAAGCTTCCTTTCACATTGTTGCTTGAGACATTTTTTCAAGTACATATCCATGCACAAAGGGTTTTACAGTACCGCGTCAGGGTCATTTTAGGTTATCCTAAGAGTAATAATTCCTATAGATTACTACTTTATATACTTATTGTATGCCAGCCCTTGCATCTTGACCAATTCAAAGCCACTTGTTGTGAATTATCAGCCGCATTAACATCTCCCTTATTCTTATTTACAAAGATAAAAATAAGTATCAAAATCACTTACACCTATCACTTCATTAAAGAGAAATCGTAAGCTACATTCAAGAAAATCATTAGTACCTGAATGATATATTGGGAAATAGTTTATGGCATACTCGGCAAACTTCTTCAATTCCCATGTGCATCAACAGGTCTAGCATTTCCTTTGGATATCATCTTCATAGGATGCTGCAAAAAGAAATATGAAAAGTTTATTCAAGAAGAAACATCAACTATATATCTTGTGAACTTTGCCAATTGTATTCTCCCTTAATATGCAGATACATGCATACATGAAGGTCAAGTTAAACAGTACTCACCCCGAGAATATTAAGAGGTGAAAATTAATGGGAACAGAAAGAATCCGACCATTTGGTTTATCATCCTTGAAGCTTGAAATTATGCAAACAAAAAAATTAAACTGGAATCAAATTTGATATGTGACTTACTTCTCACTAACTCAGGGGCGGAGCCAAGGGTTGACTAACCCTGGCTCTAACCCCCCAAAAAATTTCGAAATCCATATTTAACCCTTAGTTTTTAGTTTCTTTACGTTTAATCCCTTAGTTTTTAGAATTTAGTCCCCCAATTTTAAAATTATTAGATTCTAGCCCACCTTGTTTATCAAAAATTTTGTTTAGCCCCCTACAACTTAAAAGTTGGCTCCGCCACTGACTAACTTAACCACCCCAAAAGCAAGTACCGAATAGAATTTCAATTCGAAAGACGTTATTCGAAAATATTTCATCGGAAACTTCCCCATGGACTTGTAATGCTTCTCAATCCGCTGCAAATTATTTAAAGGCATCCCCTTGTAACACCTTACGGCTTTTGAGGTGCATGTAGTATCGGGGGATCTGCAGACATCTTCCAGATTAAGCAAGAGATGAGAATACGACCAAATTAATAATCTCAAAGTAAATTGACAGAAACTTAATAATTTAAAATAAAATTTACGAAGAGGTACCATATATTTCAAAACTTAATAATCTCGAAATAAATTGACAACCAAACAAAATTGACAAAGAGGGTACCTTGACGTCTTCGGATGTTGTTGTAAAAATGAAAGAAGATGAAAGAATACGGAGAAGACAAGAGAGGCAGCAGAGATTTTAGGTCTCTTGCCATTAGAAAGAACTCGGAAGATCCTTTGTTCTCTACGCATGCCAACAGGTTTGGATGTTGTTGTAAGAACCAAAGAAGAAGAAATAAGGCAGCAGGCATGCGTTTTATTTGTGCTGTAAAAATGAAGAAGAACCGGCAGAGGGAAATCAACATCAAATGTTTCTTAGTCCTGTACAAACAAAGAAAAATAGGCAGAGGGAAATTGGCAGCAGAAATGGAAATTAGGGTTTTATTTTCGAGCTCACGAATTACGGTATCAGTTTGGTTTTGCGAGTAGGTTTGGTATCTAAATATTGATGTGTATACCGAAAAGATCTCTAAATTCTCAATTCCTATTGGTCGGATGACAGAAGCTCTAGAATTCAATCTTTTGGCCTAACTTTCAATGTGAGGCCAGCAGTTTCTACTCAAATTTTCTAAGAAAATCACAAACCCTAGTTTTTTCTTTTTTCCCTATACTTCTTCTTTCCCTCCAAACCTTAAAAATGGAAATGAATTTCTACTCTAATCCTAACCCTATAATCAAACTCACACACTAATTAATTTAAAAAATATTAACTTAATTAATCATCAGTAATTTAATAAAGGCACATTAGGCATTAACGTAAATAGTGGACAAGGGATTTGTATAAATTATTTCTTAATAATCATATTTTATCATGTAGCTATGGGCCCTAATTAAGTGACATTAGCTCCGATTTAGCCAGGTTTCAAAGGTGCCCATTAGTCCATGATGCCAAGCATACAAATGCAGTTGGTGGTTGATAGAAATCATGGACCTTGATGGTTAACGGTTTTAAGGAGCCCCTTAGTCCATGATGGCAAGCATACAAATGCAGTTGCTGGTGCGCATGGACCATGATGGTAATTTAACGAGAATTAAGCCCCGCCCTAACCTACAGCTTGGGAATTCAACCCCTGGATAATTGGGTTAATCCTCATTGGTTAAAATATAAAATCAAAGAACCTTTTCATTTATGGTAATTGGAGGTTACGGTGAGTTTAAATCGAGATATACGTAAGAGTATATAATACCATGATATCCAACAAGAGACGGAGAAGGATTACCGGAGTAAGACAAATAAAAGTATGAGATAGATCCGATTAAATCGGAAAAAGAATGGTTCTTCTCGGAATTATATTCCAATCATTTTGTTTGTTTTTCTTCTTTAGAAAGATGTGCTTCCAAAATAGGAGTGATTTTTCCAAAATTACTTTTAGTCGCTAAACACGATTGGTTGGTGATGGTGATGCGAAATTAGGGTTAGAAACCAGTAAAAGATGAATAGAGGAGACAAAAAATTTAACATGGTACTGGAAACTTCTGAAATTTTCTTTCACGGGACAGAAGGGCTTGATTAGCGAGATCTCCGTCAATTTATTAATGGTACAAACATCGCCCCCTCTTAATCTCCAACTTGTTGGCGGTTAACAAGTTTGTTTATCTTTCTGCGTCGATCATCGATGTCATAACTCGGCCCCAAATGTTTTTAGGGATATTACAAAGACCCCCCCCCCCCCCCCCCCCCCAAACTGTGGTAACCTGCAATAAATTTGCTCACGTGCTAGGAGATATTTTTTCGCCATGTGGTGGACTTGACGCTCGAGAGCTAGTCAAGTATTAAGAGGAATATAGTGTGATCTTTGCGCAGCCTACTTTTGACGAGCATGTCATCAACGTAGACTTCTAGGGTGCTACCAATCCATGGCCTGAAGATAGTATCGACCATTCTCTGGTAAGTTGCCCCTGCGTTTCGAATTACAAAGGGAATTCTAGTGTAGCATTAAAGGCCGTGCGGGGTGTAGAATTTTGTATGTAGTTGGTCTTCTTCTGCCAAGGCTACTTGGTTGTAACCAGAATATCCGTCCATGAATGACAGCTCTTCGTACCCTTCCACTGCTTCAACCAGTTGATCTATGCTTGGTAGGGGATAGCTGTCTTTTGGACACACCTTGTTGAGGTTGGTAAAGTCGATGCATATCCTAACCCCTCCGCTTTTCTTAGGAACGACGACCATGTTGGAGATCCATGTAGGGTATTTGACTTCCTTGATGAAGCCTGCTTCTAGTAGTTTCCGCAGTTCCTTTTCTACCGCCTTTTGATATTCTGGTGTAACTTTTCTTATTTTTTGCCTGCAAGGTTGCGTGCCTGGTTTGATGCGTAGCTCGTGTTGGATTATTTTCGGATCAATCCCCGGCATGTCTCCTAACCTCCATGCGAATATATCCGCGTATTCTTTAAGTAATTTGGTTAATGAATCTTCTCTTTTTTCGTCCATTATGGTCCCTATTTTGATCATCTTTGGGTTTTCTTCCGTTCCTATGTTGATTTTTTTTACGGGTTCCACTGGTGTGAACACCGGCTTCGGGTCCCCAAGGACAGGGACGTTCTTTAATTGCTATTTGGTATAAAATCAACCCCTGGATAATTGGGTTAATCATCATTGGTTAAAATATAAAATCAAAGAACCTTTTCATTTATGGTAATTCGAGGTTACGGTGAGTTTAAATCGAGATATACGTAAGAGTATATAATACCATGATATCCAACAAGAGACGGAAAAGGATTACCGGAGTAAGACAAATAAAAGTATGAGATAGATCCGATTAAATCGGAAAAAGAATGGTTATTCTCGGAATTATATTCCAATCATTTTGTTTGTTTTTCTTCTTTAGAAAGATGTGCTCCCAAAATAGGAGTGATTTTCCCAAAATTACTTTTAGTCGCTAAACACGATTGGTTGGTGATAGTGATGCGAAATTAGGGTTAGAAACTAGTAAAAGATGAATAGAGGAGACAAAAAATTTAACATGGTACTGGAAACTTCTGAAATTTTCTTTCACGGGACAGAAGGGCTTGATTAGCGAGATCTCCGTCAATTTATTAATGGTACAAACATCGCCCCCTCTTAATCTCCAACTTGTTGGCGGTTAACAAGTTTGTTTATCTTTCTGCGTCGATCATCGATGTCATAACTCGGCCCCAAATATTTTTAGAGATATTACAAAGACCCCCCCCCCCCCCCCCCAACTGTGGTAACCTGCAATAAATTTTCTCACGTGCTAGGAGATTTTTTTCGCCATGTGGCGGACTTGACGCTGGAGAGCTAGTCAAGTATTAAGAGGAATATAGTGTGCGTTCTTGCGGCTGGGGCAAGGCATGTTGCTTGCAACGTAACAAGGTTGTAGCGCTTACTGCTCGGGAATTAAGGGTGGTTTTTGCTTATGTTAAGTACAAGTCTTTGGACCAACATCAGGTAATGGGCTCGTGGTCGAGACGAGACTTTATGCTTTCCAAGGTGCAAGTCTTTCATACTCTCGTGCAAGACTTACGAAAGCAAGAGGTGAGGCTTGAGGTTCTTTACATGTAATGAAAGATTAAATATTGAAGGGTCTAAGAAATATTCATCTCAAACTCGATCGTGTCGGTATCCACGAACCTCGAACCCAATCATGTTGCTACTCCAAGTGCACATTAAGGTTTCTTGAAAACATGAATTTTTACGTCCATGTTGTAGGGAATTGAAAGAAAATTCCAATGAGCGAAAAATCACTCAATTGGGACTTAAAATGAATAAGTTATTGACGAAACAAGAATTTCATGAAGCGCGCATGATGTTGTTGATATGGCATTGATGACTGGATCAACATGATGATGTGGCGATGCTGAATGTAACTATTATGCTGACATGGATGTAGTTTTTATGTCATAACACGAGTGAGTGTACTTGTGTGCTGACATCTTACTGCTGGCCATAGTTGTTGACACAACACTGGTTGGATTTGAACGGTCTGAATCAGGTTGGACCAAGACTGAACCGGACGGGTTGGATCGAACTATACCAGATCGGTTGGACTAGTTAGTGAACCTTATTTTTGGGTTAGGCTTGGCTCGTTGGAGACTTGGTTGAGGATCTGAGCGGCTCGAACAACTCGACTCTTCTGAAGCGGCTTCCTTGAGAGTTGGCTAGATGAAGTGCAGCTTGGCTCGATTACAACACTTATTTTGTTGCTATTGTATTTGCAACACTTCTGCTACTGTTTTGGTTACATTTTCTTCAACTCTCACAACGCTCTCTTCAACCTCGCAAAGATCTCTTCCACCTTGCAATATTTCTTCAACTGGTTAGTAATGGTTTCTTCATCTGATGAACCATAATAATAATTATTTTGCATGGAATCTGGTGCACGATTTTTGTTGTTTCCTACCAAAAAAGTTTTAACGTAGAGAACACGATTCTTTCACTCGAATCTCCTTAGTCGGCGCCAATGTTTGTACCAAAATTACTCTTAGGCACTAAACACGATTGATTGGTGATTATGATGCGAAATTAGAATTACAAAACTAGCAAAAGATGAATATATAAGACAAAGAATTTAACGTGGTTTGGCGAGTCATGCTTATATCCACGGAAGAATCCCGTAGGGAGTGATTTTATCAATAATCATAATACATTTATTTCTTTGGGTTAGCTAGTATGGGATTCCATCCCTTCTTATGGTTTATGATACATTTATTTATATAGTTGATGTATACCATAATTAGGTAAACTTGATATGCTAGCAACTTGGGAAACAAGACTTCTGGAAACTTTTAGAATATTCTTTCACGGGCTAAACAGACTTGATTAGCGGGCTATCAGTTAATTTATTGACGGTACAAACAGCTAGATTGTTTTTACCTAAAATTTGTCTTCATCTAAAATATCTGGATTTTCCACTTATACAACTTTGCCTGAGTCTAAGTCCCATGGGATAGATTTGACTGCTTAATTAGACAATAAGCATTGCAGATTAGAAAAAAGTCGTTGTCTATTTTTTAACACTACTTCTCTCTCTGGATATATTTTGTATGTGAACTATTAGCGAAATAGTTTCGTTGAATGGTTACGGGCAACAAAAATTGACTTTTCGCTGTATGGTTCAGCGCAGAGGATATCTGCATTGTTCTATCCACCGCGACCTAATTCTACTTTTCGTTGTTCCATTCAACACATATAATACTAGATTGGAATGGCCATATGACTTGGCAGGTTGTTATAGTTGAGGTGGGTTTCCAATCTAAATGCTAGAATGAAAGGTCATTGGACTTAGAGTAAGAGACTAAACTATATTGGCTGGACGTTCAATTTTTCCCACCTTAAATTTGTCGGAAATTTTGTTTCCGGCCCATGTGGCCAAAGACCAACGGGGTTGCTTTTTCTCCGTCTTCGGCGAAGCCGCGTTTAGAGTTTCTGATTGAACCGTTTTTTGGGGACCATGGTTTTTTTTGGGGGACCATGGTTCTATTTTGGGTAAAGACATTGGAAGTAATTCTAGGTCACTCCGTATCTGATATTTATATTAATACCTAAACTAACCTCATAATACATTTTAGGTTATGATTAGTGAAATGATTTAGTTAAAAATAATTAGAAACATAATTAATGAGATTAAATTAAAATATGGGTTTATTATTAGATAAGTAAATTATTATGAGTAGAATTTTTGTGAGATTAGAGTTAGAGAAGATGAAGGAGAAAAACATGAAAAATAAAAAATATTTTTAATACACCCCATTTGAGTACTCAAGTGAAGAATCTGATTTTTCATTTCCATCCTCTCATAGATAATGTATGTTTAATTGGTAAAAATTCCCCAAAAATGTAAGATTTGGAACTGGATTTTGAACAGTTCGGTTAGTTTATGTGAAGAAGAACTAACCGAACTCATCTGAAGGTGTAGTTCGGTTAGTTGTGAGGATGAACAAGTAACCTAACTAATGGGAATAACAACAAAGTTCGGTGCTTACAGTACTCAAAATAATGGGAATAACAGCAAGGTTCGGTTGTATAATAAAAATTCTTTCTAATTTTTTTAACCTATAGTTTGGTTACATAGAAATTTTACAATTTCTTTGCGATCGAACCGAACTCGTAGGTCATAGTTCGGTACTTACAGTACTCAAAATAATGGGAATAATAGCAAGGTTCGGTTACATAGAAATTTTATAATTTCTTTGCGATCGAACCGAACTCGTAGGTCATAGTTCGGTTCTTACAGTACTCAAAATAATGGGAATAACAGCAAGGTTCGATTACATAACAAAATTTTGTCTAATTTTTTTAACCCTATAGTTCGGATACATAGAAATTTTACAATTTCTTTGCGATCGAACCGAGCTGAACCTTTAAAAAATTAGAAGTTTAAGGCTTGAGTTCGGTTACTTGTAAAATTTTGTAGGTAACCGAACTCAACCTTTAAAATAAATCAGAAGTTCAACGCTTGAGTTCGGTTACTTGTAAAATTGTGAAGGTAACCAAACCTTCTCCTGGATGTTTTAGCATGTTGTCATGTTTTTTGGAACACTAGATTTGGTTACATGGAAATTTTGCAAACAAACCGAACTCATAAAAAATTTCTTTCTATGCTATTAACCCTAGAGTTCGGTTACATGGAAAATTTGAGAACAAACCGAACTCATAAAAAATTTCTTTCTATGCTATTAACCCTAGAGTTCGGTTGCATGGAAATTTTGCGAACAAACCGAACTCATAAAAAATTTCTTTCTATGCTATTAACCCTAGAGTTCAGTTACATAATCTGAATCACATATAACCGAACTATTCTTCGTGTTCTTCAGTTCAGTGAGTTCGGTTAGGAACCTAGGGCAAATAGAAAACACGATCTAACCGAACCCAACACTGTAACTACCATTCCAAGCCTATTTTGATGATTTCTGTTCAATTGAATCGATGAAAAACAAATTAAAAAGAATGGGTTTGTCGAGAAATACCCTCGAATCGGTCCCATGGAAGATTCGGCGTTGTTCTTGCGGTTGTCGCGACGAATTAGTTGCTGCTCCGGATTTTGCTTGGTTTGCTTTCGACGGTTAGGGTAAGTATTAGGGTTAATGTTAATTAGGTTAAGGGAAAATTAGTAAACTTGCTACGTAGAATTATTGTTAGGACATCCCTTATCATTGTAGGGTAGGTGGCCTAATAAGATCATGGTCCCAAAAAACGGTTTTTCTGATTTAGGCTACAGTAGGCTAAGTTGGCTAACCACAGTGCTAGCTATTAAAGAAATCAAACCGACGGTTTCCGTACCTTTACATAATTCAACGGCTAAGATGATTCATCTCAAAATAATTATCGTTATTACTTAAATAACCCTGATAGCGGTACAAAACCCTAAATCCTATCCTTAAATATACAACTCATTGTTATTCACCTTATCTCAGAAACCTAGCCGCCATCGACACTTCAAGCAAAATTGGGCAAGCTTTTCTTTTGATTTCTGTTTTTCTTTCTCTTGTTATCATTTTCGAAGTGCAAATCTTGAATCTCTATTGATTATGGCACATGAGGAACAATATATCAAATGGGTAATTTGCATCTGATGGTTCAGTGATGATAAACACCTTGGAGATCTGATGCCTTAATAATCTTGATTTATTTTCTTATTTCATTTTTGATCTGAATACTTATTTGATGAAGAGAGAATGATGGTGATGATTAGATTAATTTCCCTATTGGTTTGATCGCTGATATGATGGAAAATCTATGTATTAGCTCTATCTGATCATTCTCCCTATCTCTTTAATCTATGTTGCATTAGGTTTGATTGTATCATAGTTTGATTTTCTTGTTTAGATTGATTTAGTTGTGAATAGATTGTATCTGTAAAGGTCCAGAAATTTAGTTAATCTATGCTATATTGTACCAAGATTAATGTTTATGGGTTAAAATCTAGCTAACTTTAATCTTGATTTGCCATGACGGCTGTAGCTATACCAAGGAAAAGAAGTTTACTGGCCGGTTGTTGCTGAGATATTCTGTATCTCAATTTAATCGACAAATCTGCTTACCGAACTTGTCACAATTTATCTCTAATTTTTGATTAAAATAAGGTAAAGAGTATTATCTATCGCACATAGTTCTTCTTGGATATCAAAATACGATGATTTTTAAGATTTTATTTGTGCGTATCACGAAATGAAATCCACTCTGCTTGAGTCTTCTCCTTCAAAAATTATTTCACGGAGATGTGCTCCAATGTGTTGGATTATACTTATTACCCCATGTATCACAGTCCTCTATAGGTCAAGGTTACTTTCCTCTTGAAAAAAAAAATCAAAGAAAACATTTTAACCAAGTCATGTCCATTCCATGACTACAAATTCCATAAGGCCAAGTCCTATTCAGAGTAGTAATTTAAAAAATGGCTAGCTACGCCTTCTGTTTATGATGCCGCCAGGTGATGAACAAGGAAACTAGGATGTAATTGACAGAACCCATAGAAGATAGTTGAAATTTTGAATGGTGGTTGCTGTATACATTTAGATCTTAAAATGAAAACATCACAGCTGTAAGAACACACCCATTGCTCCCCGTTCATATACAAACCACTCGTAGATTGTAACAACTCGACAAAAAAATCCATCAAATTACTTCTACCAGCAACCAAGCTAGGTGATCCTTTACCTGTCTTTTTACATGTGTTTTCAGTTCTGCAGGCCTAGATAAGTATAAAAATATGTCAAACACATGTGTACCATTATGTATACCTTCATGTGAAAACCACCAATATTTCCATATTAATTCAGTTGAAAACTATTTAAATTTCCACCGAACACTTAGGGATCTAATCTAGGCTGAAGAACGGCAACTCGCATTTTTTTTCTGGAACCAATCAGAATCTTCTCCTATGTACCCAGCACTTCTCCATTGATACCATTCTCGCACACACAACTATAAAAGTACTTCTGGCTATAGTAACTCTCTGTGACATTGTTACAAACATCTTACTATCTTTGTCAATCGTTAATACAATCGCATCCTCAGATAACCATTCCAAATAGTACCCAAAATTTAAAACACCCTCATAAACAAATTTCTCATCAAATTTATCCATTAGAATCAAACAATAACCAAATGGATCACAGCAGAATTTAAGACTAACAAAAACAAGGGTAAAACTTAAGAACACCTTCCAATAAGTTCAAAATCATTGCCACGATCAAACCACAGCAAGTATAATCAAAAAGAAAAGTAAAACATTCCTTTACCAGTCGAGGAAAAGAAAACAAAAACTTTTCATACCCGAGAACCCAGAAGATCAAAGCAGCAAATTAGTCCATTACACACAACATCAGGACTTCCGGCTTAAGGAGTGGAATGCTAATGTGTCTTGATCATATAATGAGCTAGTTATGGAAGAAAAAAGAGCATATATATTATGCGGGCATATCAAAGCAGCAAGCAAATAAAAGTAACCTCGCCTCGCATACTTCAATTATGGAAGCAGCGGAAACACAAGTATTAAGGCTAGGAGATAGGATGTTTTAACAGACTAAAGTTGGGTGAAGTAGGACTGATGAACATTCTTTATTACTGGCATTTAACCAACATCAGGACATCCGGTTCAATAGCAAGTTGCTTGAATAGCAATAATGTGTCCTTGATCATATAATGAGCAAGTTGCTTCTTGCCTGAGTGTACAAGTATCGGTTATAATTAATTAGAATACAATAAACTTTCTAAATAAGAAAATATATTATCTTTAATGTTTGGAAAAAGTTAATTATAAATAAAAAAAACTATATATTTTATTTTTATAGATACACAATTGACAATTATAAAATGGTAATTTTTAAGTTTTTTTTTAAGATGATACTAAATGATTGATGGCATATAAAAAGCTTTCAGGCCGGGCACCAGGCCGGATATCAGGTCAGGCATCATAATTAATTACAAAACCCGAGTCTGCCCAATAAATTAATCCAGACCATAAGAGACGGGTCATATCAGGTTTTGGGCTACTTCGGGTACAGACTCAGACGGGTACTGATAGGCCGAGTATTTTCGGATATTATTTACACCCCTAACAATACGGGATGTGGATAACAATGGGGGACGATAACCGGGGAAATGAAGCATCTTGGAAGCAAACATGTTATTATGTAGTAATTCAAAGTAATCATACTTTCTAATCTAATTCAAATTTTCACTTCTTTTCATGCGTAACGCTTTGTTGAAGTTCGAGCTAAAACCTTGTAAAAGAATCATGTTCATGTTGGGTGGTTGGGTAAGATAGTTTTGAATTACAAGCTTACCAACTTTCCACCGTTACCGACAATTATCAGATTTGTTAATTTAGCTGGGATGGCAGGAAACGACCAGGACACAGTTGGCGTGGATCTAGAGTTTTGGGGTGTGTATAATAATAACCGACCACTGCGCGTGCCAAAATTTATATTTTGAATTCAGTTTATGTTTTCAATCTTCTACAAATATATAGATACCACACACTATGATAACATTTCTGCTAACACTTTTCTTAAGCTTCTGCATTGTTTTCTTCTTGCTGTTGCATTCAATCCAATCTCAATCGTTTGGTATCCATTTACAATGGCGTTCGAGGGTATTCTTCAAGGTGCTTTAGAAAGGTTGGGTACTACAGCTTGCAATGAGATTAGTCTGGCTTGGGGTGTCGAGGATGAGCTGAGAAGGCTTAAACAAAGATTGGAGGTTATTGCGGCTGTAACATCCGATGCGGAGAGAAAGCAGGTGAACGATGCTGCTGTTTCACTTTGGTTAAAAAGGCTCAAGGAAGTTTCTTATGATGCTGATGATGTTCTGGATGAAATTTGTTACGAAGCTATGCGTCGATCTAATAAGAACAGTAAGGTAAAAGTTTTCTTCTCATCATCCAATCAAGTTGCCTTTCGTTTAAAAATGTCTCGTAGAATTAAAGGTATCAATACGCAGTTGAATCAAATAGCAGATGATATGGAAAGATTTCATTTTCAAACTAATAGCAGTACTAGCAGCGGTGGATACCAGCAAAACCGGCTAACTACTTCATTATTTGGAGATGTTTCAAAATTTGTAGGGAGAAAAGTAGATAGATCAAATATAGTAAGGATGTTAACGACGATGAGCATATCATCGTCAGTGTCTTCACCGTCATCTTCTTCTGTAAATTCTGATCAACATGAAAAAGTCTCTGTCATATCCATAGTGGGCATGGGGGGACTTGGAAAGACCAGTCTAGCACAATCTATCTACAGTGACAAATCAGTAGAGAAATACTTTGAAAAAAAAATGTGGGTCTGTATCTCTGATGATTTCGATGTTCTTAAAATTTTAAAAAACATTATGGAGTCCGCCACATTTTCTAAATGCCAAGAGTTCTCAAACCCTCAAGTATTAGTAAAAAATGTTAGAGAAATATTACAAGGAAGAAAATATTTGCTAGTTCTAGATGACTTGTGGAATGAAGACCCCATGGAATGGAATAAACTTAAGAGCGTCCTGGACTTCGGCGCAGTTGGCAGTAAAATTCTAATCACTACACGCAGTCAAATAGTTGCATCAGTGGTGCAAGGTTTAATTCCTCCTTACAATCTAAATGTATTATCTGAAGCAGAATGTTGGTCTATTATCAAGAACAAAGCATTTGCTCCAGGTGGAGCATCTGAGACTGCAAATATGAAAATTATAGGAGAGCAAATAGCAAAAAGATGTGGAGGTTTGCCGCTTGCTGCAAGCTTTTTTGGTTCTCTTATGTTCTTGCAGAGTGATGAAAGGCATTGGTTATCTTTTAGAGACAACAAAAGCTTAGAAACACCAGAAAATCATAACGGTGGAATCATACCAATTTTGAAATTGAGTTACGATACTTTACCATCCCATTTGAAACAATGTTTCTCATATTGTTGTTTGTTTCCGAAAGATTGGAGATATAATAGAGAAACAATGATTCGATTGTGGATGGCAGAAGGATTCATTCATCCATCTCATGGAGGAAATCGAAACTCACTCGAAGATATCGGTAATGATTATTTCCTTAGTTTGTTATCTAGCTCTTTCTTTCAAGATGTAGAAACGGATGACCACTTTGGTGACATTGAAACATTTAAGATGCATGATCTAGTACATGATCTCGCGTTAAGTGTCATTGACAGTCATGAAGTCGCATATCTAAATACAAGTGCAATGGAAAATGATGTATCTCGAATTCGTCGGCTACGATTAATGTTGGAAGGAACATCACAAAAAAAAGTTGATGTATTAAAACATGCAACAAAACTGCGGACAATTTTTTTTCAAAAAGAAGATTATGCTTCTCCGTTTGATACAATTCTTGAAATTCCGAGTCCACTGAGAAATATTCGTGTAATACATCGGCTATTTGGTCCTTCCGGTCGTGTGAAAACTACATCTTCCAGTTTCAATTTTAAACACATGAGGTACCTTGACCTCAGTTATTCTAATCTCAAAACCCTCAACCTTAATCAGCTCTACAACCTCCAAACTCTCAATCTTCATGTTTCACATAATTTCCAAAAGATTGTCAAAGGAATTGGTTCTTTGATTAACTTGCGACATCTAGATCTCACTCATTCTGACGCCAAATTTCTACCGAATTCTATTACGAGGCTCACTAATCTGCATACTTTAGCTATCAGATCGTGTCGGCTTTGCGTGTTACCCTCAAGTATTGGGAATCTCCAAAATCTATCGTCTCTTGACATTTCATTTACAAAAATCTCAGTATTACCCGATTCATTTTCCCTCCTCCAAAAATTAAGGAATTTCAGCTTCAAATATTGCAGTCAATTAGATGCACTACCTCGTAACTTTGGAGATTTGACACAACTAAGGTCACTTGATTTAACTGGTACTGGAATAACAGAATTGCCCGAGTCTTTGACCAGCAACCTCTGTAAATTAGAGATAGTGAAATTTAGATGTGACTCTAAGTTTCCCATAGACATTAACAATTGGGTGGAGTTGAGACGTCTGACTCTGGAGTATGAGGGAATGATGATAGAAAATGTAAGAATTCCCAGGGGTATTGAAAACCTAACTCGCCTCGAAGAATTAGTTCCTTACATCGTGAGGAAAGAAGATGATACCTGCAGTCATAATTCAAGTTCTGGTTCTATGCAAGAATTAGCAGATCTAAACTCCCTTCGGAGGTTATCCATCGTAAGTCTAGAGAATGCGAGAGGTGGAAAAATAGAGTCAGAGAGGGCAAAGTTAAAAGACAAGCTAAACATTCAATATTTGAGTCTACAATGGAGATCCAAAAAAGAAGAAGAAGAAGAAGAAGTGTCTGAAAATAATTCTATTATGGTACTGGAAGGTCTCCAACCCCACCCAAACTTGGAGAGATTGTCCATTGAGGGCTTTCCTGGTTTAAAGATTCCGAAGTGGATAGGATCATCTTCTTGTCATCCTAATTTAGTGAAATTAAGGTTTAGCGACTGCAAGAGTTGTGAAAAATTAGTAGGTCTGGGTCAACTTCCATGTCTTCAGAATCTTCGGATAGAAGGAATGAATTCGGTCAAGTATATAGGTAATGAGTTTTATTACCAGCAACAAGAAGAAGAAGATGAAGAAGAAAGCAAAGGTTGTGCAATAGCTGCTACACCAACATCAAGAAGAACATCATTCCCTTCGTTAACTAAGTTGGGAATTGTCAAGTTGGAAAACTTAGAAGAATGGTTAGCACCTCCGCCACCACATAATTCCTTCCCTTGCCTTAAGAGAGTATATATCTTTGAGTGCGGTAATTTGGCATGTATACCAGATTTACTTTGTTCTGTCTTAATAAGGGGTTGCAAAAAGTTGGAATAGGCGTATGATCTCGTCAAATCCCTCCCATTTGTTCGATAATGATGTCGATACTATATATCAATATATGATATATAGAAGAGCAGAAGTAAATAGTCATCTTGCAATTGGATTCTTTACATCAACCACCAATATTTAGGTACACCTTCTCATTCTCTTTCTTTTTCTTTTTTCAATTCTGATTTTTGTAATGATTTAGTTTTTCATGGAGCTAGTTAGTTAAAATCCTTTCCGAATAATCTGATCATCTTACAATGTTGTGATTCTATAGGTTATTCTAATATTAAAGACGTGCATTAGGAGGTAACTCATTTCGGAGCAATCTGGTTTATTGTCCTCTCTTCCTACTCAATGCAGAAGCACAATAAGAGTGTGAAATTCAGTTTGGTATACATATCTTGTTGCCTGATCAGTTGGGATGACAATCCCCATAGTCGATGTGATGTTATTAAAAGGGGTGGGTTATCGAAGTCTTACATGTTTTGGATTCTTTGCTTTCTCTTTCAATTGTAATTTGTTTGTTTTTTCCAAGTTAGAAACAGGAAGTGATGAATGATCCATGATGATTCCAGACGGATTCCATTACTGTGTTATTTTCTCAAGTTAAAATCAAATACTATGTATGATTTTGAGAAACATAAGAATGCAACAAACCCCTAGACCCAACAAGACGTATTGCAGAATCAACCACCAGACAGCAGTAGGAACCCTTGCTGTTTTATCATCAGTAAATCCAAATTCTAGAGCGATTCCAAGCCTTCTATGCTCCACTAGCTGCTATATATGACCATGGACAGGGAAGAAGTAACTATCCCACTGCCGATTCTCTGGAGAGAGTAGTTAAGCCATTAGGTTTGCAAGAAAAACCTCTACTTCTTGATTTCATTAAAATAATAAGAATTCATACATTATCTTCAAATAAGTCAACCATGGAAAACATAATTTTTTTTTTAAAGATTCAATATCAAATACATGGATTTCAAAGATAAATCTAATGATATCGGAGGAATGACTTGTGATTTAGCAATCTGCCATTTTGAATTGTCTTCTTCTTCAATAAGATTTAAGTATCTCAACCAAGATTTAAGTATCTCAGAGACAGAGCAGTACTACAGTACTCAAATTGATGAGATGCCAAGCAAGTGTGTTAAGGCATACCGTACGTGTGTTACATAACACACGTTTATCTTATTAAACAAGTCTTTTGTATTTTAGGAAACTGCTTTAGGTTTGGAAACTATCTTACCTTGTAGTTCAAGGAAGAATTTATGTATATATGTGTGTCTTGTAAAACCAATTTATTTATGTCTATGAATCAATAACAAAACAAGTTCTGTTTCTCTTCTCCTGTTAAGTTCTAAGTTAAACCAAAACCCTAGTTTTTCTATCTTGGTATCAGACTAGTTGATCCTCATGTCTTCCGCTGCCTCTACAACATCTGTTCTCTCAACTGTAATCAACTCATTTCAATCAATGATGGCTTCCTCTGATTTTTTTTCACAACCTCACCATATCATCACTGTCAAACTTGATGACACAAATTACAATATATCTTGGTAATTTTTTTCATTTAATTTTCTTTACCCTTTCGTTTCTTCTTTGCCTATTAAGATCTCCGTATATTTTCTTCTAAACCCTATCAACCATCTTTTTATTTACGTTTATCTAAAAAAAAAAAAGAAATCGTCCAGGGTGCTACAAAATCCTTCACCACTTTTTCTTTCTCCCCGTCCAACACGGCAATACCTCTTCCTCTATTGTTTCTTCCACTTTCTCTTTTTCTGTCTCCCTACATACAATACCCAACTTCTCTATCTTTTTTTCTTTTCATCCCCCATTACTCTTCCTAATTCTTAATCTTTTCTTTGCAATCTTTATTTATTTTCTTCCATTCTGTCTGGTCCAGGTATACTTCTTTCTTAATTTTATCCCAATTTTTAATCCCAAACCCACCAAACCCTCTAAGCCCAACATCTAACCCATCTATTTTCTATCCACCTTCACGTTAGCCAGCTTGTCTCTTCTTCTCCTTGCTTACTAATAGTAAACCATTCCGACGGCTCCACGTTTTCTCTTAGAATTACCATGTTTAGTTTTGATGACGTATTTCGAAATATTGCAAAATCTCAACCTCAAATCGCAGATATCTTTACAAATCTCTGTCTAAAAGACCGGTTTTCTCTCTTAAGGTTCAAGCTAACGGTTCAACATCACCCGTTACGCTTGCAGGAGGGTGTTAAGGCATACCGTACGTGTGTTACATAACGTTTATCTTGTTAAACAAGTCTTTTGTATTTTAGGAAATTGCTTTAAGTTTGGAAACTATCTTACCTAGTTCAAGGAAAAATTTATATATATTTGTGTGTATTGTAAAACCAATTTATATATGTCTATGAATCAATAACAAAAAAAGTTCTGTTTCTCTTCTTCTGTTAAGTTCTGGAATGAACTTTTACTCGTTGATTTTTGCAAAATAGCTGCAACTTCTGTGAATTCAGTTACAGCAGCTAGTCATGAATCATGATAAGCCTAAGATCCTTGCAGTTACAGCAGCTGGTCATGAATCATGATAAGCCTTTTCTAGATACAGTATACGGTGAATTTCCATGGAGATAAGATTTAACATAATAGTTAAAACATAACATTAACAGTAAATGAACTAATGATATTTCATACAAAGAAAGATCTAGATTTTCTCTTCAAGAAACTTGGAAAAGATTACAACAATTACTTCATAACAAAATAGCCAAAGACAAAACATATAAAAATTGTTTGATTGAGAGGAAAAATCATTGTACTTTTTAGTGTTGCCGTAGTTAGAAAATCAATGAAAGAGATCCAGAGTTAAAAATCTCCCCGCCGTGGTTTCATTAAGTTGCGAGAAGAAGAAGAGAAGAGCTGCATTTAAAGGCTGAAAGGCCTGCCATATAGATTAGGGTTGAAAATGCCACCGCCTATATTTTTTGATCTAATGGCTCATGCGTTGGTTAGGACTGTCTGCATAGCAGGCCGATATGATTGTCATGGACGGCTGTGAATATGGCTTGACACACATGGAGGCAATCTAAAGGGTTTTGAATTGTCAAAGAGCTAACTGAATCAACCATTGACTATGAGCAGTAATATAATATTGTTTGTATGGGATAAATCATGTTGTCCGATCTAGTGCCGTCAGAACAACAACCATATCATTAGAATGGACTAAACCCGAACCAGATTGGATCAAAATAAACGTTAATAGGGTTGTTAGGGTTATCCAGGAATGTCGGAAACAAGGTTCATTTGTAAGAATTTGAATTCCCAAATTGTGATGGCTTTTCCGTAATCTTTGGGAATAACTAATGCTCTCACGACAGAGACATTAGAAACCAAAACTTTCTCATAAGCTTCATAAATACCCAACATAAACTTTTTGGTATGTTTCAGAAATGATTGCAGAAATAAAATAAAAAATGCGCCAAATTCCACTCTACACTATATAACACAGCTATCGAGAAGGAAACCAAGCGACGGCGGAACAAACTGTGTAACAAACGGAAGCCAAGCGGAAAATCATTCGAGTACAATATGGGACCAGATAATCTCACATTTTATTAATCAGATCCTTTTAAGTGATTCTGTGACTATCACGTTCCCTCGTGTAATGATAATTTAGTTCATTTTATTTAATATACATGTTCAAAAAGAAAATCATGTAGTACAATAGTCTTTAAGTGTAATACGAGAAAAAGAAAATTGAATCAGAATTAAGATAGCATTTATTTTGATTATAAGAGTCTTCTCTGTTTCTTGCTTCCGTAATTCCATTAATGTGGAACCTTTATAAGCAAATAACCGTCGGACGTCGATTACAGACTACCAACTCCTGGATCAACTTGGACAAACTCATACCTGTATTGTTGGACATATATGTTTGAGATTTTAATACTATCAATTGTTGTAATTTATGTTATTAGAGGTCCAATGAAACAATCTTATTTATGATTTTTCGTGTTTTCGTGTATCCGACAAAGAATTATAAATGAATATGAAAGTAAGGTTATATGGATATAGTGGGTTGGAAAGAGTTAACGTGGTGCTGCCTCCAATTTATAACCATTTTCCCGATAAAAATTTAAAATTTTCTAAAATGAGCATACATGCGAGTTGAGTGATGAGTGACAAATAGTGCATATTTCTATATCATTTTTATTGGCATTTAACTCATTTTATGCGCATTAATTCTACATTTTATCCCATATTCTGTATTTTCTTTGTTTTCAAGAATAAATATTTTTATTAATTAATTTTGCATTTTTAGGTACAAAATAAAGACTAGATGAGTTGCGGAGCGAAAAGAGCAGAAAAGTGGTGGAAAGCCGATAGGAATGTTGTGCGGGACTTGGGTTAGAGATTTAGCTGCTTTGATCCAAATTAATTAACTTAAAATAAAGTTCAATTTAGATTATTAAATTTTGGATAATTTATCAACTTTCATTAGTTGAGCGGGTCTTGCTCGATCTAGTTGATAAACAAAATCTTACATCTTAGCACGATATTTTGTTCCCAACAACATGTTCACATCACATGTTGTTGTCTGGGTCTGAATGCACATTCCATCTAGGCATGAAGTCAACTTAATCAGATAATTGAATTTTATTTATGATGTAATTAACAGTTACAGCTAGTTCTGTTTGTTTGACTTTGTGCATATTTTTGTTGAGTTTCAATCTTTTGTATGTAGCTGAATTCCCATAGCAGCAATCACTCACTCTTAATCATCAAAACCCAAAATCTTAAGATCATATATCTCATTTGCTTTGTTCTTTCGACCATCAGTTCATATTTTTTTCTTCTTTTTTTGAACTCATTTACTTGTTATTATGGCATTGGAAGAGATCTTTGTTAATGGTGCCACAGGGTTCATGAAAAGATTGGTCTCTACTGCTGCCAAAAAAATTGGAAAAGCTGGGGCTGTAGATAAAGATCTCCAAAAGCTTAAGGATACTCTGGAGATGATCGCTGCTGTAACATCTGATGCTGAAAAGAAGCAGGTGAAAGACAAAGTCGTGCAGATCTGGTTGAGAAGGCTCCAAGACGTTGCATATGATGTGGACGACCTTTTGGATGAGATTTCTTACGAAGCTATGCATCAGTCCCAAGAGGATGGGAACACGAACAAGGTAACTGTCCTATCTACAGTTAAATTTGGTTTGAAAATGGCAAAAATAATCAAAATCATTAATCAAGAGTTAGATGAAATTGCCAAGCACAACGCTATGTTTCAGTTGGAACATAGCGTTGATGATGAAAATTTCGAGCAACTAGACCGAATGACACATTCTTTTATAGGAGACTATAAAATTGTTGGAAGAGAAAAAGATATATCTCGCATAGTAGATATGTTGATGACGAACCTTTCATCATCATCATCTGATAATTTTAGTCCACAAGAAAATATTTCAGTTGTGTCAATAGTGGGTATGGGGGGACTAGGGAAAACGACCCTGGCACAGTTGGTATAAAAAGACCATTCGGTTGAGAAAAGCTTTGAGCCAAGAGTGTGGGTCTGTATTTCCGACGATTTTGATATCTTTCTTATTTTAAGAAAGATTCTCGAGTCCATTACTGAAACAAAATGTGATGTGTCTAGTGTCGATGTATTAGTAAGGAAAGTTCAGAGATTAGTGCGAAGAAATACCTGTTGGTACTAGACGACCTGTGGAACGAGAATGCCGAAGACTGGCAGAAACTTAAGGGTTATTTAAGTGGGGGTGCTCGAGGGAGTAAAATATTAGTAACTACACGTAAAACACTGTTGCATCTATTGTTAGGGGTGCAATTTCGCCGTACAATCTAACAACCTTATCCGAACAACAATGTTGGTCTATTATTAAGACTAGAGCTTTTTCTCCTGGAGGAGCAGTAGAGACTCTAATTATGTCAAACATAGGAGAGGAGATTGCAAGAACATGTGCTGGTTTACCACTTGCAGCTATTTTTCTCGGAAATCTAATGCGCTTTAAAAGAAAGGAATCTGATTGGTTGGCGATTAGAGACAATGACGTTTTTAATACACCAGAAAATCCAAACAAAATTATACTAGTATTGAAATTGAGCTATGATAATCTATCTTCCGATTTGAAAAAGTGTTTCTCATATTGCAGTTTGTTTCCTAAAGATTATCTCATCAATAGAGAAACCCTGATTCAATTGTGGACGGTTGAAGGTTTCCTTCATCCATCTACACGAGGAAATCAAAACTCACTCGAAGATGTGGGTAATGATTATTTCCTTAGTTTGTTGTCTAGCTCTTTCTTTCAAGATGTGATCAAGGATGACTTAGGTGACATTATATACTTCAAAATGCATGATTTAGTACATGATCTCTCGCTAAGTGTTTCTGGCAGTAACCAAGTCATGATTCTCAAACTAAGTGAAATGGGAAAGGATTTTTCTCAGATCCGTAGGGTGCAGTTAATCATGGAAAAAGAAGTACAAAAAACAGATATATTAAACAATGCAGTAAAACTGAGGACAATTTTTTTCCAAGGAGGATCTTTTTATCCGAGAGCACTTAGTAACAAGCGTCTGCGTGTAGTAAATCGGCTTGAAGCTAAAAATCTGGATACTATATGTTCCAGTCTTAAGTTTAAACACATGAGGTACCTTGATCTCAGGTTTTCCAATCTTGTAGATGTTCATTCCAAGTCCATTCATCAACTCTACAATCTGCAGACTCTCAACCTTCGTAATTCCAAAAACGTTCAAAACATTCTCAACGGAATTGGTTCTTTGATTAACTTGCAGCATTTAAATCTCTTTTCTTCAGATGCCAAAGTTTTACCTGATTCCATTACAAGGCTGACCAATTTGCATACTTTAAATCTGAATCGTTGCAAGGATATTAGTTCCTTACCCACAAATATTGAGTCTCTTCAAAATTTATCCTTCCTTGACATTTCACATACACAAATCTCAGAGTTACCCGATTCAATCACTCTCATCTGTAGTTTAAAGAGGCTAGAAACCACTTGGTGCGGGAATTTAAGAGCACTATCCCGTAACCTTGGAGCTTTGAAACAACTAAGGTCACTTAATTTGGAATGTACTCGAGTAAGAGAATTGCCCGAGTCGTTGACTAGCAACCTCTGTAAATCAAGGATGGTGAAGCTTGGTGCAGAATGTGAGTTTCCAGAAGATATCAGTAATTGGGTGGACTTGAGGCAACTCACTAAGGGCGGAATAACATATGGTGTAAGAATGCCTATAGGTATAGAAAAGCTAACTTGCCTGGAAGAATTATTACCTTACATTGTGAGCAAAGAAGAAGGTAATGAGTCTACTTCCAGTTCTTCTATCCACCAGTTAGCAGATTTAAACTCCCTTCGTAAGTTACGGATAGAATATTTAGAGAATGTGAAAGGTGGTAAAGTAGAAGCGCAGAGGGCAAAGTTGAAAGACAAGCAAAATATTCAACATTTGGATCTACAATGGTATGAAGAAGAAGAAGACGATGAAGAAGATCAAGAATTGGCTGCTGCTGCTACGGCTACTATGGTGCTGGAAGGTCTCCAACCTCATCCTAATTTGGAGATAATGTACATCAGAGGGTTCCCCGGTTTAAAGCTTCCGGAGTGGATGGGTTCATCTTATTGCCTTCCTAATTTAGTGGAATTAACATTTGAAGACTGCAACAGCTGTATAAATCTTGTAAGTCTGGGTCAGTTCCCATGTCTTAAGGTTCTTCAAATTAAGGGTATGGAATCACTGAAGAGTTTGGGTAAAGGATTTTATTACCAGCAAGAAGAAGAAGAAGGAAACAGCGGTACTGCAGCTACAACAACCTTATTCCCTTCATTAACGAAGTTTACAATTGAAAATGCGGAAAACTTAGAAGAATGGTGTCTAACTGATAATTCCTTTCCTTGCCTTGAGCGATTAGAAATCTTTGGCTGCGGTAATTTGGCATATGTACCAGATTTACGATTATGGTCTTCTTCTCTCAGGTGTTTAAAAATCTCCAAGTGCAACAAGTTGAAGGGGTCAATACCTTATGATCTCAAGAAAGAAATCATCCCTCACCTTTCTTGAAGAGCTTTATGTAGATACAAATTACCGAAATTTGATGAAGGAGAATGATTAGATCTGCCTGCTCTGCTAAAATTCATATCATCCAACAACACACCAACTGGAGGTCTCTTCTCATTCTTTCTCTATGTTTTAATTTTAATTTTCAAATCTAATATTTTGCATTCATTAATTTAATTGCTCCTGCAGGATTCAATTTGGAATTGCAACTGATCGAGCCATCTATGGAACACATATCCAGCACGTTATTAGTTTTCAATGATTTTTCGTTGAAGTTTTACCACACATACAAAATTCCATGAATTTTGAGAGTAAGGTTTTCGACAAGTTATTATTCCAATAAAGCCGTGCAATAGGAGGATGGACAAATCATCTTGGAGCAATTGAAGAACAATGACAGTCTAAATTGCACTTCTTATACATTTATTTACGGTCTTAATTTTGTTTTCACAATAATTAGTATATTTTGTTGCCTCTGCAAATCATTTTTGCTGGCTGTGGTCAGTCCCCTCATAGTGATATGCTAAATAAAGGGTTTGATTAATGTATTTGGAACTTTTCTTTCTCTTTCAATTGATTAATTTATTCTCACGGTGGTGATAGTCTACAGATTCAGTCTCCTACTTTTGTCTTTTAACATCATAGGCACGTTCAACTCAGTTCTTTCCATGTAGAAAGTGTCCATCCCATGTAAAAAATACTCGAAGAAACTTGATCTTTGAGGAACTTACTTCATCTTAGACTCTAAAGTTCAGATGTAAAAGAATAACCCGATTCTAGGAAATGGAGACAATGTGAGAGTCTAGTCCAGTTGATTTAGTCATGTGTGTAGTCATGTGTCTGTTTAGTCCTTTTTGGAAAGATATATTATACTTTGGTCCTAAAAATAATGGTTTGGTCTTAGGGTGACATCATGGATGATGTAATTGTTATCTTGTTGTGTCAGAAATACCCTTATATTAATGTTTGGTCCTAGAAATAATGGTTTGGTTCTAGGATGACCACATATATACAAATGATGAAGACTTCGAGATCTACTATTGTTGAAGACGTTGATTGATTTACACACTTTTTATAAAGATTTGCTGCTGAAAAAGATGATGAACAATGGAGTTTTTTTGGGTTTTTCTTCTTCACTAGTATTCATGCTGTGACGAAGGTGATGAAGTTTTTTGTGTTTCGTTTGTTTCTTTTTTGTTTTGATGCTGCTGTTAAATATGATGAAAATGATAAATATGGTGAATACGATGTTGCTGCTGTTGAAGACGTCGAAGAAGATGAAGATGATGATGACGATGTTGTTCATTTTTACAAATGAACTCTGTTTTTATCAGGAGTTCATTTCTAAAATGAACTCTGGTTTATATAGGGTTTTATCAGGAGTTCATTTCTGGAGTGAACTCTGGTATCATATAGTTTTTCTGAAAAATTAAGCAGAAATTAATAAGAGTTCATTTTGACGAATGAACTGCTACGAAAAATAAGTTGGAATTAACACGAAAAGGTACTTGGTCCATTTAATATTTTTAAATAATTATGGACTAAACAGTAAAAACATTTCCCCAAAAAACTAAACAGACATGAGACCAACTAAAAAAGGACCTAACGATTATTTTCCCTAAAAGATATCCATACCTTGGAAATTGGGAACTAAAGTTGGGAACAACAAATTAACAATAACTGTGATATATATGGTAGAAAGAAAAACAAGAAACACATATAGTGAAAAAAATGAAGACAACAATTCCGTTATATTCTGTGGTAAAACAAAAACAAGTAAACTCGTGCCGATTTCTTATGCATATCAATTGGTTATTGTGAGCTTGAGACATGTGTTCCATATATTGTTTGCCATGTATATATTCATAGGATTTGATTACTACATCCCAGCAAACTTTGGTTCCTTGAATAAGTTCCCCACGGCAACCTGCATCTTCCGCTACTCGTAAGGTCTTATTTTTTTTTAATCGGAAAAGAAGATTTTATTAAAAACAAAGAATATAAAGAAACCCTTAAAACAAAAATGCTAGCTAACACCATATGACAATGCTATTACATACTAGTTGTAAATAGCCTATGTCCCCGTATAATCTTACCAAAATTGATAGGTTTCCGGATGCTAAAAACCGTTAAGAAAATAGAAATAAGGAAGAAAAGAAATAAGTAGGAAAACCAAGATTCCAAACGAACAAATTCAAACTCGAATATGTGCAGAAAAGCCCAAACCCCAACCAAAATAACCCGATGTAAAACCATTCCAGATCGTCAAATCCAAAAAAACCATTCCTGATTGTAAAACCCTAACCCCAAAAAGAGCACAATCTCTTGGTGGCACTGACTGCCCCAAACTGCCGTCACGGCGGCACCCGCTGGAATCACCACTTGATTCCGTTGCCGTTTGCCGTTTTTATCTTCCAAACAGCAGTAGTGATGACTTTCCTACGCATCACATTTGGACCATTAAACTCTCTTCCGAACTAGCTAGGAGATATAGAACCATGGAGTAAAAGAAAAACTCTCTATATGAAGAAGGCTCCTAAAAATTTTCTTCTTTCTATTCATCAAAAAACAAACATTAAAGAACATACATCTCTCATTTTGTTTTTCCAAACCAAAATTCTGATTTATAGTAAAGAGTTTCAAAACATTTAAATGCTATTAAAAATGTTATTATAGTGGAGTTAACACCATTAAAACCACAAATATGTAACGGTCAAAATTAATGTTAGGCTAAGTCCTATGGGAGAGATTGGACTGCTAGATTGGCCAAAAAGTGTTGCAAATCATGAAAAAAGTGTGGGGAAAAGTTAACACTCTTTCTGGCTACTTCTCTCTCCTAGCATTTGCTCGCAGGCGCACTATCAGCGAGATTGAAACGCTGAATGGTTCGGCGCTCAAAAAGTAACACAAACGCTGAATGGTTCGGCACTCAGAAAAATCTCAAAAATCTAACGGTTGAGATTTAAGCGCCGAACCGTTCGGCGCTCAAAAAGTAACCAAAACGCCGAACCGTTCGGCGCTAAGAAAAACGCTAAATGGTTCGGCGCTCACAGAGACGTGGATGGCTAATCTAGCAGCTAGATATCTGTCCATAGGACTTAGAAGGTTGCCCAAGCTGACGTGAATGACCAATCTAGAAGCTAAATATCTCTCCCATAGGACTTAACCTTAATAAAATTAATTTTTCTTTTATGAAAAACTTAATTGCTATTAAAAACGTTTTTATTGGGAATTCAATTTATGTTTTAAATATATATTCCCAACATAATGCACAATCAGTTTGAACCGATGGAAAACTAAGATCGGAAGTTCAGCAATTTAAGTTTAGATATATAGTGCAAACGGGCTGCATACTAGAAGCAAATGAATGGACACATGCTGTTGGTTGTGCGTTTTTGAACATATGCTGCGCATTATATTAAGTTTAAATCCCGATCTTCTCATTGAGTAGATTCTTACCTGTAAGTACCTTCACGTTTCAACTAAAACACTAAAATCAACTTTAGTTTTAAACCAAAGCATTTCCCATGTGCATTTTCATTTGCGTTTTCCCTCCACTATCGCGTGGTACACCCCCCATCTCAGTAGATCTGCCTGCTTTCTCTTTGTTATAATTTTAATTTTCAAATCCGATATTTTGCATTCATTTATTGGGAACAAGAAATTAAAAATAACCGTTGCTATATATGGTAGAAAGGAAAACAAGAAACACATATAGTGAAAAAAATGAAGACAACAAAAAGTGAAACTTAAATGTTTCGTTTTACGTTTTATTCCGTGGTAAAACAAAAAAGAAGTAAACTCGTCACGATTTCTCATATCAATTGGTTATTGTGAGCTTCAGACATGTATTCCATGTATTATCTGCCCATGGATGAAGGTTAATATATCCTTCTTGATTCAGACTTTCAAAGGTTTTTACAGTCATCCACTCTGATGAGAGAGGGTCAATGATAATGAGAGGGCTCCTACTAGATGAGTGGACTTGCCCTTTCAGCTACATTGTCCGAACTCCCCAGGCCTCTCTGCGACTGCCAATGGATCATCCCCCATTAGATCTCGTCAGAAACAAAAGTGGGTAAGAAGTGTTCATGTGGAGCAGCAAATGAAACCGTTGAATGGATACATGGAATTCATATTCTGTGGAGCTATCAATCTACCAAGTATGGAAAGCTATGAGTGTTTTCATATTCCTAGCTACTATGGTTCCTGTTGCTGCTTATTTATTGTTTATTTGTTTGTGTTGTGTTGCTGTTGTAAAAATGATTGCGCCGCGGATAATTAAATAATCGACCATCATTTACAACATTTTGTGTGATTTGTAAAGGATTCAATTGTAACTTTTTGTGATGTGAGTATATAAACTTGATCTGCTTTCATGGTGGGAGGCAGAAGAAAAATCCAAATTGGACAAATCATAGAGGAACACTAGTAAAAATTATAGGAAATCATGGTGAAATTGTAATCCTTAGGCACAAGGAAACATTAAAAAGCAAAGGCTTGATCAGTTTTAAATTCTTACACATTTGGCTTCAAACATATTATTTTTTGGAATTAAAAGTGGATCTTTCTTGTGAATTGTAATCCTTTGGGATATTATAAACTTTAACAGAATGAATTGATTATGAAAAAAGATTGATGATTTTATTGAATTTGAAATGCCTAACCATTTCATTAACATGGTCAGCAGTCGTATCGATCAATCGGATTTTGTGAGGTTCAGACATGTATTCCAAGTGTTGTCTGACCATGGATGAAGTTTGATGGAATATCTAGAATATCTTTGTTGTTGAGGAAGAGCTTCCAGCCATTCCATTAGTGCATCCCAGCATGACTTGGTGATTCTTTGAATATACTCCCTACAACAGCCTGCATCTTTTGCAACCGGCAAGGTGTTACTCCTCATGAGCCTCTCCAATGTTTCTCCACAGGAAACTGGCATCTGTTCTATCTCATCCACATGCACCTGACATTGATCTGGCGCCGGTGGTAGTGCTGCCAAATCAGCTGGAGAAAGTGGTTCTTCTGATGGAAGTGGCGCTTCTCTTGCAATTGCTAACACTGCTCCGTCAAAGAAGAGGACGACCAACATTGAAATATTGAAGAGTCTTGCCATTGCAATTTTTAAGTTTCCTTAACCCTTAGCTGTTCTTGGCGATATTAAAAACTGCTGCCTTTTAGTAATATTTTGGTTTGAAGCAAACAAAAAGTTAGAAATTTAGTGATTAGACATTACTTTTCATGCGTATGCCACACCTTTTGTGTGGCCATACCAATCACTCAGGTAGTGGGAGGCTAGTAGCATGCAGTTAGGTATGCATGCAGGGATGCGTGGACCGACTAAGGGTTGGTTGGCAAACCAATGTTAAGGAATTTTTTTGGGAACAAATCGACGGGCGTATATATCAATCGATCGGATTTTGTGAGGATAAGACACCTTAAAGGTTCTTTTTTGATTTTGGTTCTATTTATGTTAACTGGGCCCGTAGACGGCCGTGTATTTATGGCCCGTACCAAAACCCAGCCCAAATATGTTAAACAAGAAATTAAAATTAATTACAAAAATGGAATTCCCTTTGAACAGAAAATTAGACAAATTACCACTGCAAAAATGAGATTTGTAGAAGGTAAAACTGCAGTTCCCCCAGGAACATAAAGACCCACAGAAGTAATGCACCTTGATACTTGCTTGCATCTAACACCCTGAACAAATAAAGGGTCAAGTTAGCGATATGCTCTACATTCAAGAAAAAACTGAAAGACACGTCCATTTCACTATTGATTTTTCTACTAATTCATGATAGGACGGGGATCTTTTACTTTTTATCTTTGATTGAGGTTTTGTGAGGAGAACATCCTCGGCAAAATATAACCTTGGATCATCCCCGCATATGGCTCTTTGAATCAGAGACAACTATTATAATTTTGATAAACAGAGAAGGATAGAAAGATTAAACAAAAAAAGTGGAATGAGGCCCTGGAATTCTTTTAATTCGGAGTCCTCGTTTAATTAGAACGCATTTATTTGATTGTCAATCATACTGAAAAATGTGGACCAGAAAGACAGAAGGAAGGGAATGATATTGTACTTACTTGCATATTCTCAACTTTCACCGGGGGAGTTTTCTGAGCAAAATGAAATGCATATATGTTGCAACATCAAATGCCTCTTTAACAGCTGGATCAAGCTGCAGCCACACATATAGAAAATGCTTTACCGTAGTCTAATATGGATGAAGTAAAACACTTTGATACTGCACTAGTTACTCACGAACGATAATGAATTGGTATTCAGCCTACCTAAGGATCAGGAATGACAGCCACCATGTTGAGACTATTAGTCCCACATTATCTTGTACTCCAAACCCACGGGTAGTTTGCATAATTGCTATTTGATCTTATCTTCCGCCCACTTGAATTATAACAAAAGAAAATGTGATTAAGACAAATAGTACCCATTATTTGACATACTGCCTAATGGTAAATGTATTTAGATTAGGCAGTATGTCCAACGAGCACATACAGGTAGTCCGCATGATTGCATTGCAGTTGGCAATTGATTATTAGCCACTTGATTGGTCTTCTTCCCCATGTAGCTTGGTGCACTTGATATTAGTTAACTAAAATTTATTCAAGTTGGATTATTAAATTTTGAATTAAGTTGTTGATACACTTAAACAACATCAGGTTGTTGAATAAAAGAACTCAAGTTGAGCGGGTCTTGCTCAAGTTTAGGTACTAAAACAAAATCTACTTGCACACATTCACATCACATGTTGTTGTCTGGCAAGGAGTGGTTGCCTGGATCTGAATGCACCTTCGTCTGCAGGGCAAGAAGTCAACTTAATCAGATCATCAAATTTAATTGAAAGCTGGTGATCATGTGCACAGCTAGCTGCATTTGACTTTGTGCATATGTTTGTGCAGTTCCTATATATGGCTAATTTCACATAACTGTAATCACTTACTCTTAGTCATCAACACAAAAAAAAGAAAGAAAAAAAAACTTAAGATCATATATTCCATTTACTTTCTTCTTCCATCCATTCTGTTATTTCTTTCTCTTCTTGAAATCATTATTATGGCGTTGGAAGAGATCTTTGTTAACGGTGCCACAGGGTTCATGAAAAGGCTGGTTTCTGTTGCTGCCAAAAAAATTGGAAACGTTGGGGCTGTAAACGAAGATCTGCAAAAGCTCAAGGATACACTGGAGATGATCGCTGCTGTTACATCTGATGCTGAAAAGAAGCAGGTGAAAGACAAAATCGTGCAGCTCTGGTTGAGAAGGCTCCAGGATGTTGCATATGATGCTGACGACCTTTTGGATGAAATTTCTTATGAAGTTATGCGTCAATCCCAAGAAGATGGAAACGCGGGGAAGGTAACAGTCCTATCTAAAATTAAATTTGGTTCGGAAGTCGCAAAACGAATCAAAATCATTAATAAAGAGTTAGATGGAATTTCTAAGGACAACGTTATGTTTAAGTTGGAACATAGCTTTGAAGATGATCAAAATACTGAACAACTAGATCGAATTACACATTCTTTCATAGGTGATTCTAAAATTGTTGGAAGAGAAAAAGATAAATCTCGCATAGTAGAGATGTTATTGATGACTGATCCTTCATCATCATCATCCAATAATTTTAGTCCACAAGAAAATATCTCAGTCGTGTCCATAGTGGGTATGGGGGGACTTGGGAAAACGACCCTAGCTCAATTGGTATACAAAGACCACTCAATTGAGAGAAGCTTTGAGCCAAGAGCTTGGGTCTGTATTTCTGAGGAGTTTGATATCTATCTAATTTTAAAAAATATTCTCGAGTCCATTACTCAAAAAAAGTGTGATGATTTTTCGAATGTCGGTGTGCTAGTACAGAAAGTTCATAAAGAAATTAGTGGGAAGAAATATTTGTTGGTACTAGACGATTTATGGAACGAGAATGCCGAAGACTGGGAGAAACTTAAGGGTTATTTAAGCGGGGGTGCTCAAGGGAGTAAAATACTAGTAACTACACGTAAAGAAAATGTTGCATCTATCGTTAGGGGTAACATTCCACCGTACAATCTAACAACCTTAGGTAATCAAGCTTGCTGGTTAATCATTAAGAATAGAGCTTATTCTCTAGGCGGAGCAGTCGAGAGTCTAACTATGTCAAAAATAGGCCAGGAGATAGCGAGAAAATGTGGTGGTTTACCACTTGCAGCTATTTTTCTCGGAAATCTAATGCGCTTGAAAAAAAAGGAATCTGATTGGTTAGCGATCAGAGACGATGACGTTTTCAATACACCAGAAAATCCGAACAAAATCATACTAATATTGAAATTGAGCTATGATAATTTACCTTCTCATTTGAAAAAGTGTTTCTCGTACTGCAGTTTATTTCCCAAAGATCATAAACTTAATAGAGAAACACTGATTCAATTGTGGATGGCTGAAGGATTCCTTCATCCATCTACGGGAAGAAATCAAATCTCACCTGAATATGTTGGTAATGATTATTTCCTTAGTTTGTTGTCTAGCTCTTTCTTTCAAGATGTAGAAACGGATGATGAGTTAGGTGACATTGAAACGTTCAAAATGCATGATTTGGTGCATGATCTTGCGTTAAGTGTCGTTGGTAGTCATGAAGTCACGATTCTAAACACAAGTGAAATGGAAAATGATGTATCTGGAATTCGTCGTCTGCGGTTAATGATGGAAGAAGTATCAAGACCATCTTCTAATGTCTCCAAAAATGCAGAAAAACTGCGCACAGTTTTCTGCCAAGAAGGTTATTTTTGTCAGAGTTCAGCTAGTAACAAGCGTCTTCGTGTAATTCATCGGCTTGATTCTGCTACACAGGAAACCATATCTTCAACTTTGAAGTTTAAACACTTGAGGTACCTTGACCTCAGTTATTCCTGTATTAAATCTTTTCATGCTGTATCCATCAGTCAACTCTACAATCTGCAGACTCTCAACCTTCACCGGGCTTTCGGCAATTCTCATCAACACTCAACTATTCAAAACATTCTCAACATTCTCAACCTTCACCGGGATTTCGGAAATTCTCATCAACACTCAACTATTGAAAACATTCTCAACATAATTGGTTCTTTGACAAATTTACGTCATCTTGATATCTCTTACACAGCAACCAAAGTGTTACCTGATTCCATCATTAGGCTCACCAATTTGCAGACTTTGAATATGAAGTGTTGTGATGTTAGTGCCTTACCGACAAATATTGGGTCTCTCCAAAATCTATCTTCCCTTGACATTTCATACACAATAATCACAGAGTTACCCGACTCAATCTGTCTCATCTCTAATCTAAAGAAGTTAACCTTCCGCCGTTGCTGGAGATTAAAAGCACTACCTCGTAACATTGGAACTTTGACACAACTAAGATCACTTGATTTGAATGGTACTTCTAATTTATATGAATTGCCTGAATCTTTGACTAGCAACCTCTGTAAATTAGAGTCAGTGGACCTTTATTTTCTTCGCAAGTTTCCCAAAGACATTAAGAATTGGGTTGAATTGAGACGACTCACTTTCGGCGAAAGAACGGATGGTGTAAAAATGCCAAGTGGCATAGAAAACCTAACTCGCCTCGAAGTATTAAAACCTTACCTGGTGACGAAAGAAGAAGTCTGCACCACCCGAACTAGTTCTATCTATGAATTAGCAGATCTAAACTCCCTTCGGAAGTTACAGATACTAAATCTAGAGAATGTGAGAGGTGGCAAAATAGAGGCGGAGACGGCCAAGTTAAAAGACAAGCTAAACCTTGACGATTTATGGCTACGATGGAAAACCGAAGAAGAAGATGAAGAAGTGGCTGCTGGTGCTACTATGGTGCTGGAAGGTCTCCAACCTCACTCTAATTTGGAGATATTGTGGATCGAGGGTTTTCCTGGTTTAAAGCTTCCAAAGTGGATGAGTTCATCTTCCTCTCTTCCAAATTTAGTGGTATTATTCTTTAAAAACTGCAACTGTAGAAATCTTGTAGGCCTGGGTCAACTCCCATGTCTTAAGGATCTTCGTATTGAGGGTATGCATTCACTGAAGAGTTTGGGTAAACAATTTTATTACCAGCAGGAAGAAGAAGAGGAAAAAGAAACAACAACAACATTATTCCCTTCGCTAACGAGGTTTACAATTGAAAAAATGAAAAACTTGGAAGAATGGTGTGCACTTCCTCCAACTGTGAATTCCTTTCCTTTCCTTGAGCGATTAGATATCAAGTGGTGCCCTAATTTGAAATCTATACCAGATTTACGATTATGGTCTTCTCTCCGGAATATAAGAATCACCGACTGCAATAACTTCGAGAAGTCATTACCTTATGATCTCAATAAGTCATCCTTGACCTTTCTTGAAGAGCTCTCTGTTGGTGCTGGTTTGAAGAGGTCCAATGCGATCAGATAGCTCTGCTACAATTCATATCATCCATCCAACATCAACAGGTCCCTTCTCATTCTCTCTCTCTGTTTTCATTAATTTGCATTTTCATCTGTTTTTCTTTTCCTAAAAATCTAATTATCATGCAGGATTCAATTTGGAAGCCATCTACATATCCAGCACGGTATTAGTTTACGTTGAAAGTTGTCCAACAGAGAGTTACAAAATTCCATGCATGGATTATAATCAGCAATGAAGGTATCGACAAAGTAAGGTAAAGACATGGTGGTTTAATATTATTGCATCACTGTATGTTCAACATGGGCGCAGTATCACGTTCCAGTTTTCTTCACTTACTCTGGATATTAAACGTGATAGTGTCCCGTTTTCAGAACTCACAGGAAGAGGTGAGCAATTCCTGTAGATATAAATAAATGGATGATGATGGATTGTAAGAGGTCGAATATGCATGTGGGGAGCTCCATGAAGAATAACAGAGATGAAGACGTGCCATGTGCAGCGGGAGATGGACAAGTAACTCATTTGGGAGCAGTTGGATTAATCTGGTTTCAACAACAAATAGAGTATAAATTTCAGTTTTGTATGTATTTTTGTTTATGGTTTTTGTTTTGAAAATTAATACATTTTGCCTCAGATAATGATCGGTGGTGGTGCCAACCTAGTTGGGATGACAGTCCCCACATAAAGATGTTCTAAAACGCTCAAACTCTTATGTTTATGGAACTTTGATTTCTCTTTCTCTTTCAACTATAATTTATTTTCTTGGTGGCGAACTGGAATCTCCTCCTTCCTTTTGTTTTTCAACATCTGAGGTACCTTGAACTCATCATGTCTCCATTACCCAGCTATTCTATTTGCAAATTTTGGACCTTCAACAAATAATGTTGAAAGAATACTAAAGAAACTGGATCCTTGAGAAACTTACGTAAGTCAGCTTAATCTCTCTGGTTTAGACGTAAAAGGGTTACCTAATTCCATAATATAAGATTGACAGTTTTGGGTTAAAAGCATTATTACCCAGCAACCCGAGTCTCTAACTAGCAACCTCGGTAGCAATATATAGTTGTTATTCAGTTACCACAGAAATCAATAATTCGGTAGAATTGAGAAGTTTCATTTACCATGCTTCGGGTGATATATAATGCCTATTCCTAGCGGTATTGAAATGCTAGTGAAGCTCGAAGCGTTAACCATTTACGTGGTAAGAAAGGACAAAGGTCCGAACCAGCAACTCTTCCAGTGGGATTCAAGAATTAGTAGGCCTAGAGGCCCTAGACTCCCAAGGATGTTAGAAATATGAAATCTCTTGGGAGAACTGGTAAACTGGATGATGAGAGGGCGCAGTTTTAGTAAGGAAAGCAAAACCTTCGAAGTTAAGGCACAGTCAGATCCGGCATACTCTTATAATCCTATTTTCAGTTAATACTAGGTATTTACGGCCCCGGCTCAACCTCTCATTCTAATATTGAATGTACGTATATTTGAGAATTGAAAATCACCGTAATCAATTATTCAAACATTGGGTATCTCAGGGCTAGTCTTAAGGCCCCGACTCAACCTCTCCTTTTAGTCTTAAATGTATATATTTTATATTTTTGCAACGAAAAAAATACTACAACGTAGGTAACGTATGTAAATACTTTAAAAAGACTATAACTTAGTCAATTATATAATAGATAACCTATATCATCCCATAGAACTCATATTTTTATAATATTTGTAAACACTAATAGAATCATTTTGTATTTACCCACACAGTTCCAACAAAATTATATTTTGAAAAAATAATATCAGTCAATTACTTTCATAAATAATTATCCCTAGTTAGATTTAATTTAAAATCAATCATCTAATTGAAGACCGAAAAATAAAAATCAAAAGAATGGATAAGTCCATGTTAGCAGTTATATAGTATTAAAAGGTAATGCCATGGTACGTTTTACGTTAAACTTTATGTTGATTTCATGTTGTTTTTTAGTCAACATATATTACTATTATCTTATTTTGGTTGAACGTGATATTTGTGCAGATTACTATGAATATGTACCTATCTAAGGCTTTTAATTAATTTGTTTTTTGGAACTATTGATTTACTATTTTATAAGTGCTAAAAAATTTCGACTCCAATTTTGTTAATGAGTTTCTGCAAATTTTTATATCGGTTCGTATTAGTCAATAAGTTTTTCTGTTGGCTAGTTTTTGCCTGCACTGTTCTCATGTTGTTTTATTAATATCAAGTCTTTCAACACTTTATTGTTTGTTAAATTTTTCAAACTTAGTTTAAAACGAAGCGCTATCATATACACTTTTAAATATGTAGTAATTTGCTCTCATCTTTAAAAAATATTGACCTGATTTTTTTTATTTGAAATTTTTTATTCTTGAAGCATATATAACAATCTTTGAGTGATAAGAAAAAACAATATTACATTATTTTTTCCTATCGGCATGTATTTCATGAAATATTTTTTGAATTCTGCTAGACATTTAACCCAAAACCAAATATATATGGCTTTGAGTTGTGCTCGACTTCCCATGTTCGTTCTTCAGTTTTATTCACTATAAGACTTTTTTGCTTGTTTACATTCTTTCTCGATCCCAAATTCTATCTATGCTAACACTTTTTTTTGTTACAGGTGTTCTTTGAATATTAACATCCTATGCTCTTGTCTTTTTTCTTTTTTTTTTTTAACCTTTTGTTCATTTTTGTAATAATATTTCGTAAATTCTTCTATTTGTTCTCCGGATCCATGGTTTTAGACTCATATTGACATGCTCTCTATATATCTGTTTCGTTACTTGTTTTCCCAGGAAAGAAATCACTTCTCCGTATATTTCTTTTAGTATTTTCTTCTTCAAAAACAATATCTTAAAAACATAAATTATATCTACTTTTAAACGTACAAAGATGTCTACGTAGTTCTTTTGCATCTGACGCCTTATTAGATGCTGAATCTTCTCTGAAAGTTTTCCCCAGTAAATAAGCTTCAAGCATTTTTCTGAAAATAGATGAATTGTATAAATTTTCCGGCATTGTTGATTTCGTCAGTGTCATCCAATTCTAAAAATTTGCTAAACGTGACCTATGAAGCACGGATATTGACACGGGGATTTCGGTACCAGGATACTGATACGGGGATTCGTAAATTTTCAAAAAATGGGGATACGGGATACGCAGGGATACGTGTATTTACTAAAATTATTTAATTTTATAATAATTCATTTTAGTAAAAAGAATCACATAAAATAAAATACTTCTTTAATACTATATGGAATATTAAAATAAAATATATGAAAGCTATCTAACATCTCGATCGCCCATCACTTATCAATATTGTCTTCATCATAGAGCACCGCTTCTAGCTCTGGCTCGAAAAGTAAAATATTTGCAACTTCAAGTTTTCCTACACCGTCTAGTGAATTGAATTTATCTCCACTAATATCCCACATTATACTTTCTACTTCCGTAGAATTTCATTTTTTCATGAAAGGAGACGAATATTACTATGGTTACATTCTTGTTTCGCTTCATTAAATAAAAAAATTTATATATGCTCCAATTTTTCTCCAATGATAAAAATTATATATGCTTATATTAGAGGAAGTATCCCCGCTTAGAGTATCCGAGAGGTATCTCAGAGTATCCCCTATTTTTTTCGTAATTAATGAAAAAGAGATACTTTGAATGGAGTATCTGATACGTATCCATAAGTATCTGACACTGATACGGCGTCCGATACGGACACGTCATCGAATTTGAAGTATCTGTGCTTCATAGAACGTGACGCTATTCCATTCTGTCAAATTTTTGATATTACATAAACTTTGCGGACTCATGTTTTTGTCTTCTATTTCGTTGTTCATATATATGATCCTATTGTAATGATCTTTAATCCAATTTTTTTTTCGATTCATAAAACTCAATCGGATAATACCACGAAAACGGGATATCTTACTGACACTGTTCTCCTTATATAGTATATACCGACTCAACTCATATTTGTCACGGAATCTATCGGTTTTCAATTTAGAACTTAAGAGCATTGTGTGCAGAGTTTCTTTAGTCGTACCGTACCTAAAGTTGGTTGATTGATACCGCTATGTTCTTCATCCATTGAACTATTTTGATCCGAAGTTTGAACTATCTTATTTTCGAGAGATATTTTCTCTTTCTATTGATCTCCTAAACTATATCTTTTATTTTCTTGAAACTTCAACTGTTGTCATACAAAAACTTTGTTATTCTCCAGATTTATGTAGCAGTAAACCATGTTATTATATACGAAATTCTAACTGGTTTTGGAAATCTCCTAGTTTTAGGGAACTTTGTAAACTGTTTGATACAATCTTTTTAAGTATTTCGGATTTGGAAGTACTAACCCTGTAACTTTATTTTAATCATCGAAATTTAACAAATTTACAAAGTCACACGGTAAAAGTTACTCGATAAATTTGTAAAAGTTATTCATCGATACCTAGACATTATACGTGTTTGTCTTGGGGATAAAAAGAGTTATAAATTGATGTAATTGTGTTGGCTACAGATTAGCTCCTACCTTTAGCCTGTAATTCTTCTTCCCCAGAGGTGTCGAAACTTTAAAAAAGTATATAAGTATCATAGATATGTGATAGGTACTGGCATTGCAACAATATACTCTCAATTCCGTTGTTGATTCTCCACGTGTTCATTCTTGAATTTAATCCACATGTTCATGCTTGAATAATGCAACCACCTATCAAGGCATCTTGATAAACTGTACCTGGTTACCGTGAACATTGCTTTTCCACCTCAACCTATTTGATGCTGAAAGTATTGAACCCTGACACTTGATCCTACTCATGGAGATTGAAGAAAAAAAAAAAAGATAAACGGTTACTTAGAGATGTTAACTTGATTACACTGCCTTATATTAAATGTGATATTAGATGGAGTATCCAATCAAAGTGCTGGTTACAGCTAGCAATTAGAGCTCCACTGAAATGCGACTGGTGGTCTAAGATGTGCGACAGGGGATACGATTCGTTGTAATAGTAAAAGAAAAACAGGTGTAATATGAAGTGGATAATAAACATATGTGAAAAATCTTATTTTAGTGCTCTAGATCCTAGAGCTAGGAACATCTCGGAATGCTTGGACGTCCCTAGTCATCCATAATCATTACCCTCCCTTATTTTGTTCACCCACACCCTCTCTAATCATTGCTTTTCAATGAATAATCTGTTACTGCTTAGGTAGAGAGCAGAATTGGAGACTTCTGTAATTGTTTCCTGACCACTACCTTGAAACCCAAATATTCCAACGGGTTTGCCAGCAAAAGATTGTGAGTCTTGAAAAGCTTCAACAATGTTTCCGTCACTCTAAATCTTAAACATTTTACAACTTGCTATATCTTTTTAATAACAGTGGAAGTGTAAGATGTAGCTCAGAGTTACTTATCCTAATTGTTTCTTTCAGTGCAAGGAGGAAGGAACACAGTTTCCTATTTCATCTAGTAGTCTTCCAAGAAATCTATATAATCCCCACCCTCTGAGTAAAACAACATGAAATTACAGTCATACTGACATGAAATGCAAGGATTGGTCACTAAGAGGTTGATAGAAATACCTGGAAATGCAAATATTCCGTTACTCCTAAAAGGAAAAAAATAAGATAGGGATGTTTAAGCTGCTTACTCAGTAGTTCATTAACTATAAGCTGATACCTAAAGTTACTATTATAACCTTAGAACATAGGGATAGATGACAAATGGCTACCTATTACGTAGAATGTATAAGTAGAATCCTCGGTTAGCTCTCTGAAAATAGAAGAGTTTGAGGTCTTAGGCTCTTTGACATACAGAGACATGTCAATTAGATCCCATGTGAATTGTACATCATAAGTGCATAAGTAAGACACTCCCCTAGTTAAAATAATATGGCAAACAAACTAAACATTATAGTAATAACTAATAAGAGACCATAAATCAGTACTTTCAACCCAAATTAGAGCCTTAAATCAACGGAGCTTAGCCATTTAAGCAATCAAGAATTCAAAGTTTGATCAGATACAATCAAAGAATACTTATTTTGAAAGTGAGGAAAAATCTTCATACTTGTTTCAGCTTCCTCCTGCTCCATTTTCCTCTTCTTTTCTGCATGAAGTCCTCCAAAGATCCCAGAAGCACCACCTTCAGTGCCGACTTTGTCGTAGATATCAATGCAAATACCCGAGTTCTTAGAAGTATGCTGCAAACACACAGATCAACTGAGGACACCGATGAGTCCCGAAACTAAAGAAAACATGGAAAGAAAACTACATATGCAAATATATGTACTCCAAAACGTCAAAGGAAACTACATGTGCAAATTCTAAATTTGGTTTCCATACTACTAACGGAATGTCTCAAACATGACATCTACAATAGATTCCAACCAACATACTCATGCTGCCAATTTATTTGTTGAAATTGCACTATGAATAAAACAAAACTAATACCACCATAACATTTTGTCTTTCCCTGTGGTGGATGCCAGCGTCCGAGTCCGCTTATCTCCAGATCGTGAACTTACCCGATGCACAGAGATATGATAGTACCCAAATTTTTTGATTTGCCGGTTCGACCTATGATTTATCATTTACGGATGTTGATAAGATTCTTCCATATAGCAGATACGTCCTTTTAGCAGCACCCGATGCTGATGATGACCTATAAATATGAACCAAATTATGCTCTATACGAGCTTCATAAATGATGATGTATAATCATGAATCTCTGTTGCTTTCTAAGAATTATAAATTCTTCAACAATTAGAGAACCACATATAAAAGGTATGAATCATCTTCCATGGTTTTTCTAAACTTTTGTTGTGAAATTATCTAACTAAAGTTGGGTTAGTATCTATAGTCCCAATCCAAGGTGCTTTTATAAGCAACATAATGATTTGGACGAACAGATACTAACTCAGTTCAGTCAGGAATGGTCTTTGTCTCTTTAATTCCCCCCTTTTCAGTTCACTGTGTGCACCATCTTTCAGTTGCATCTGGCACAAACACTATAGAACTCTTGTAAAGTCTGCCAAAACCTCCTTCACCAACACCAAGTATAACATGCTGCCTAAATTTATATACATGAAACGACTTTTGCCTTCTCTAACTTTTGCAAGTACGGACACAGTACCAATTGACATGTGAACTGCGAGTAGAAGGAAAAAACAGAGGAGATGTAAATTTTACTTGTGTCAACCAAAATAAGAGCACAAATCCATCAGTGTGAAATAAGCACCTGCCAATCAAAACCTAAGAATCACATCAATTAACCGGTAAAAGGCATGCGCAATCGAAGAACCAAGGAAAATTTGAAAAACATGTATAGAATGCATTGGAGAAATGACGAAAAACATACCTAATGTACTAAGCTTCATATATCTAATTCTGTAACCTCTTATAGGCCCTACTGTTTCCTTCGCTCCGAAGCTGGGGTTCCAAAATACCAATAGAAAAATAGGGAAGAGGATAGGGTATTTATAAATATGCAATTCTAATACCATACTATGGCAGAACTTACCCATAGATAGGGGAAATCAGAAGATTATTCACACTTTGAAGCTATACTAATGATGGTCGTATTTGCAATTCTGTATGGTACATTATGCTCATAAAGGTTAAGTAACTAAACACACTCTCAGTAACAACATTTATTCACGGGCACATGGAGATAAAGATTCCCAAATAAATAAAAGGACAACGAAATCAATGATCTAACAAAAGTACCCCTAAAATCATCAATTTTTAAGTTAAGGAAATCGAGATTCATATCTCTTTTTCCCACTCATTTTAGCATAATTCCTACATGTTAATTTGATTTTCATGCCCATATTTTCAAAAGTCAACCTTCTGATAAATATTCCATTTTATTCTAGACATCTGAATTTTCTCCTCAACTACTAACATTAAATGTTCAACCAAAGGTTTATTTGTTTCCCATATAAATAAATTGGCAAATTTTGATTAGATCAATTGAAAAGAAAACAGATTAACATCAAATAAAATAAGAAATGAAGAAGTCTGTATATCATACCGACGCCATGAATGAGGGATGAGGAGGAGGAACATCGCCTTGGCTTCAAATTCTAGATTTTGTATCAATAATGAGTAGTATCTTCTTCAATTGAGCTGGTGTAAGTTTGTCATTTTGAAACTCCTAGATCCTACTCTAGTGAGGAAGAAACATTGCTGTTAGCCTGTTACTAACACATCAATCTTCAGTACCTGCAGTTCCTTGGATTTTTCCAGACACAATTGGGCAAAAACCAGCAGTATGAGCGATTTGAACTTATATTTTTTCAACAGCATGATCTGATTTCCAAAGAGATGAGCAGCCAAGTTATGCCCCCTTTTCTTTTTGACTGAAAAGGTTAATTGAGTTATTCCCTATTTTGTTATTTCCCCATCATTCTCCTGAATAAAATTTTGTTCATGCTTTCCACCAACCATGCTAGATATTTCAAAATGAACAACAAAAGTAAAACCTCGCAAATTCATAGAACAAAATTCAAATACCATATCACACGCCATTGGCTTTTTTCCGTCCCAAAAACACATACAAATACTCCCCCACACCCATTCATGGTAATTTTAGCATCTTTTTTTTAAAGGGTTACATTTTTTTGAGAATTCTGACGAATCCAGATGTATACATTTAGTTGATTACCTATAAGAAAACCAGCTAAAATTCCTAGATGGTGGTCCATACATTACTGAATATATATACTATCAACTCAAATGTCCCCTCACAAAAAATTATAACATGATCATTGTGTAACCCAGAGGATATGTGTTTTCACTACATGATTATAGCTCTTTAAAAGCAATCGAAGAGAAGCTCTCGCAAGGCATTTTCAGTGTGGTGGAATTATGAGGGTTAACCACAGTATTCCACTGATATAAGGTGGTTTAACTCGACAACAATCACAATGAAGAACAATATCACTGTCAAGCAAGTTACCAATCCTGTCCTTTTCTCTTGGTTTGTTTTGCTATGAATGAGTAAATCAACAGATACAAAAATATGCAGGAACACAAAGAAAATACTGGGGATCCTGTAAATAAATCTGAAATCAAATATCTTTATCAGAATCCATGAAGCATAAAAGTTAACATAACAAAGCCATGAACAAGAACATGTTTCCTATAATCTATATGCAGGGTAAAAAGATAGATGTTGGTAACATTCTCATGTAGAATGACTTACCGAAATTTTAAATGAAAACTGCTTTAAAATAAAAAATTAAGCAATGTGGATGTTACTTGTGTTCTCCCATACAACACATCTTCTATCTGTTAATTTTGATAGTTCGTAGTTAGCAATTTCCTTTGTATATCCACTTGAAATTCAGTAGGACTTATTCACCTTGGTTTCATTACGCAAATTGTGTGACACTTGGATAGCAAGGGAAGACTTGCCGTCCCAGGGAGCTCCTGGATGCAAGAAGGTCATCCCATATAATACCATTCGTCTACGGAGCTTATAGTTTTTGCAATGTATGTGAAGGCATTGCTTATCTGCAGGCAATAGTGTTTACGGCATCGGTCCAAATTGTAACATCAAAAAAACAATGTTAATGTGTGTGGAATTGTTAATAAATGGTAAAAAATTCTTTTTATGCAAAAATATGCAGAAGAGTTACACAACATACCTAAACCGTTAATTGCAATTTGAAGCTATATTTTGTCTGTAGAGTGCTTGAAAGGAAATCTCGTAACTCCTACAAAAAAACAGCGACAAAAAAGGAAAAATATAATATCCGACTTGCAGTTTGTAAATTCTTACAAAAAAGAAGATGACGATACATCTACGAAACCGTTACTAAAGCAGAATATGCAGTTCTGCAGCTGCACTTTCTTAAAGAAATTTACTGGTACTATGTTTTAAAGGGCTTTGTCTTTGTAACCAACTCCAAAGGACTTGGAGTTTTGTTTAAGATCTGGCTGCAAAGAGAGTTTTGAAGTAAATCTAATATATGTAGTTATCCCTCACCATAGGCACTGCAGTGTTAATTAATATTTTGGATGATACAAAATGGTTCCCTATATATAGAGATCACTTTCCAGGTGTGATGTCCTCCCTGCTAAGTAAATTACTAAATATAGATACAAAATGGTTCCCTATATATAGACAGTTTGTACCTGTGTAGTGGTCAAATCCAAGCCAAGTGTTCATGTTTTAATATTAGCACATGCAATGTTTGATTGTAAACAAACCACTAACTTCGAAATTCGCTTAGAAAAGTTTACAGTAATAATAACAGTTATTGGAATACCTTCATAATCACCCACGACTTTCTCGTCTCCTGATTCATGCCATTTGGCCCATAGTCACTTTCATTTCAATTCCCATGTTTTAACAATAGTATAAGAATAATCATGATAATCGTATATCGATTGGCATTGTGTTCAGCTAGAGCCCAACTATAAGCCTCAGTCTCCTATGTTTTTTAAAACAAAGGACTGTCCATCCAAAAAACTTATACTTCTATTTTCCATCCTAAAAGTTTACTTATGCTGCTCTCCATATAAGCAAGGGCGCCATACCGGGACATGCTGAAGATAGTCGATACATACACAATTCACCATTTTCTCTCTTTATCATGTTTCAGTAGGGCTGCTCGGTAGCTATTCAATCCTAAAACAAAAAACAAAATAAGAGCTTCTTGGAATGTTTACAAAATGGGATAAACAGGTACAGCAAAGTTTAGAAAAATTAAACGAATCTGAACAGGAAGAGCTGCAGCTTTACGTTGCAACTTTGCATAAAAATACATGTCTTGAAGGTTTTATCTTGGAAAACATATATCATCCACAATTAAATTTTAAAGATGATCACTAACCTTGAGATCTGCCAATGAAAAGAGACAATGAAAATTTTAGCATGTAACCCAGAAGATAACTAAAGAACAGCAACCAAAATTTACATGCCATTAATATACAAAGTACAAATTACCCGTTAATATTGCAGGAGCGAGATTGAAACCCCACACTTAAAGAGGATCCTCAAGGCATCCTCGTACGCTGCTGAATACCATAGACAAATATTTCTCTTTTCCTCTCTGAACCTCGGTCACAGTTTGTGCAGAAGTCATCTAACTCATCGGTTACCCATTAAGATCATACACAATAAAACCTTTCCATTTTTAGACTGGTCCTCACAAAATCATAATTAGCTTGAAATCCAAAATTTGGGAGTTCATGAATGAACAATACATGGGATTGGTTAGCCATGTCCTAAAACGGTCAGCCATGAGGGAGCATCTACCACTCGGCAATGGCTGATAATTACGGAAAGTAGGTTGTTATGTCAAACCGCTTATGGGTACCAAATGCAAACACTTATGCAACTATTAAACAGTGGCAATTTTATTCGTATTCTTATTTTAAGCCAATGGCTTATACAGTATCATAATGTGATTTCCAAGGATATCAGAAGGTGACGCCGAAGGATTGGATTACCAATGTTCTTACTCCAAAATCACAGTACCAAGGTGTTATTGGGTTCAAAGCCCTGCCAAAATTAACAGGCTAAACTAAACCGGTCAAAATTAAGCAGCATCCCTAGAGCAGTCTCCTTCGCTAAGTAAACCTCAACAACTAATTGAAGCTCGAAATATTGTCTAACAATTTCTGGTGATAAATCAGAACTAACCTATATTTTCAAAAAAAAAAAATGCAATTACTTACTAAATTGATTTTTATTGAGAAAGGAAAAATTAGGGTTTTAAAAGAGATAGTGAAATATACACCTCTTAATCTTGAGCTACGTTGTTGATTACTTCTCTAATGGATGAAATTGTCTCGTCTACGAACTTGGTTATAATAGCGGAATCATAATCGAGCTACACCAATGCTTACCACTGAATGGAGATAAAGAATCAACTTACCACTTAATGTTTTGATGGTATATCTGCATATAGAACCACAGGAAATGAATCACAACTTCGACTCAACATGTATAACTATGAAAACGTTAGAACAATAAACAATTAAACGTTAGAACAATATCTTTTTTCAATTTTCCTAATTATAATGATTAGAATCCAAGCACTGTATATAGACAGTTCACCATTGTGGGATGTGATATTAAGCAATAATAATCTGAGAGCCCCGAAAAAACTATGATGTGTACACAAAACAGAGGTGATAAAGCTAACCTGCAAGAACCATGCTCATGTAACACAATTCACTATATAGTAATTACACTTCAGTTGCCATTGTTCCCCAGTGAATTTGATTGATCTTCATGGTCGGCAGAGTGGACACCTATAGTAATTCTGCGACAACATCATTTCCAATTGTCTAGATGAAGAATTCCAATTGTGTACCGGACTTTTGATTATGGATTGTTAATTTGGTTGTAGACAACTTTTTTTCATACACATAAAAAAAAGCAGACAATAAAGTAATTGAGCTTGAAGAAGAATGAGCTAGCTACTGTTAACTGCTCAACTCGCTTTGAGGATGGATAACTGAACGTTTGGTTCCCTTTTCTAACTGCAGTGCTGAAACTTGAGATTCTGGATTATGCCTTGCCGATGAACTCAACATCGAACAGGGGTGTTGAATTTGTTGATACCTGCAATCATATATACAATATATGATAAATAAAACTAATTGTCATTCTGTAATTAAAGAACAAGATCATCCCAACTTTGGAACTTGACCAACAGACATGGAGCAACATCAGGAGCATAAATCAAAAAAGAAAAGAATGAAAGAGGATGAAATACGTTTTTACCGTGCGATTTAATTAGGTTGTTTATCCATACCTTACCAATAAAAATTGCACCTGCAAAATTAAATTAAACAAATCGATGATTAAAACAAAAACAAAATAATGATCATAACTAATATCGTGTGAAAGTAAAAAGATAGGATGAGCATAGAGATAAAGAAAAAATGCAGGAGAAGCTGGGCGCGGGATATTAAGGTTTGTTTAAAAATAAATCTTCTTGGTGATTTTACTGAAAAAAGGTATATCATGAAACCCTAATAATATTAACGGAAGCCATGAGGTCAATAATAGCACCTATGCTAACTGTCGATATTTTCTTTGTGTGATGCCGAAATTGAGAAACACGAAGAGAGGGAGAGAGGTTTAGGGCAGAAAGAGATCCGGCAACGATGAACACACAAGTTTTATTGTTTTCGACTGTATATACTATGTAACATAATCCCGTATTTTAAAACAAATTGGTATTACTTTTCAATACCGTGAGTCTTTTATAACCGTCTAATGACTACTATATCCGGAGTTTCCGGACTTTCGGGTCGGGTTTATATTAAACGCCGTCCATTTGATAGCTTTTGTCATCACAAGACAAACACCATACCTTTTTATCAACCGTCTATATTGTCATCCAACGGCATATAAGCTGCCCCGATTACCGAGTCATTTGGCGCTGCAAGTTAGAGATAGTGAACCTTGCAAGTCCTTATAAGTGTGATCTGTTATAAATGTGGAAAAAAAAAAGAAACGAAAAAATAAAGTTAACATTCGGTGGAATGATTTTATAAAGGAGTTCAATTGGGTATATATTAACACCTTGCAAAAAAAAAAAGACGATTATATAGTAACATAATCTTAATTAGTATCCAGGTTTATATATTTCTTGCAAGATGATAATACAAAATCTGATGAAAAACTTAATTGGGTTTATATTGACATATCATATCGGGCCTAAATCGAGTTGAAATCAATGTTTTGAAAATTGATACGGGCATCGAACCGGCAAACTTACTGGATCAAGGGTCACTGGTTTAACCAGTAGGTCAACCAGTGGTTCACTGTGTCAGTTTATATAAAATTGACAGAGAACTATGGAGGCGGACTAAAATGGATGTTTATCTTTTAGAACTCAAAAATAATAGAAAGAGGCGGACGTTAGGGTTCTTTTTAATGTTAGGATGAAATATCCATAAAACCCTTGCAAACACGTGGGGTCAATTACTAGCAGTTTTCTTTTAAGCCTACACAACATTTGTTTTTAAGCCCACACCAGATGAACCACCAAGATAATAAATTTTCACTATTATTAGTGGTGAGCATAAAAATCGTAACCGCGGATTTGACCCGTATCCGTCTGCAAAATTGCAGATTTCATCCAGACCGCAAGATGTATGGGACGGACACGGGTGCAGTTCTCAATCCGCACGCAGTGCGGTTGCGGTTGTCTTTTAAAAACCGCGGATTACCCGCACCGTTGGGTAGTAAAGTAAAACTAGTAAGCCCATAACTCAAATTGAAAAACTTAAGATATATTTCTTGCTCTTGAAAACTTATGATTCATCTTTTGTCGCAGTTGAAAAAGTAACTTCTTAGATTTGTCATTTGGAAGGAACACCGAGTGAAGAAATTATAATTAGATTTCCGAGATAAACTGATTAGACAAAGTTTGCTGGAGCTACAAGTGACTGACTATACTAGAGCTGTTAGTGGGCTTGGCCGAAATGGAACATTTTCTGCTCTAATATTAGTGGGCTTGGCCTAACAAATCCGCGATTAATCCGCAACCGGCCCGTACAATCCGCGGATCCGCGGATGTAAAATCCGCGGGTGATTGGGCCGGTCACGGTTTGATTTTTCAAATCCGCAACTTTGACGGTTTGGTTGCGGGTGACCCCTAATCCGCAACCGTCCGTCCGTTGCACACCCCTAACTATTATATAAACTGACCCAGTGAACCACTAAGATAAACGTCAAAGAGGAAAGAAATAGAAAAGAGAAAATTTATAATCTTGGTGGTTCATCTGCTGTGGGCTTAAAAATAATTTCTACCAAATACTAAATGATAACGGTTTAAATCAATTTTCCTCTCAATATATTTTCTTTTCTTCTGTTCCAGCAACACTAATTTAATTGATGAGGGAAACACCATTTCAGGTATCAAAGAAGAACCCCCAAGTTTCAGCCACACTAGAACATTTATGTGTTCCTTATTTAAATTAAAATACGTCATTGATATCTCAAATTCCTCTTTTATCAGAAGAAGGGAAAAAAATCTCAAAACTACTTTTTGTGAACAGAAAAAGAACCTCCCGAAAGGCTAAAAACCCAGCTGGGTTAGTGGTTCACTAGTTGAACCGATCGAGTCACCGGGTTAATAGGGTTTTTCAACATATTATTGGGTCATAGATGAATCAGATCGTTTTCCTACAAGTTCACCGATTTACTGGTTCAACCGTCCGGTCCGGTTCTTAAAATATTGGTTGAAATCTATATCTTTATCTTATCAATTAGATCTTTTGATACCTATTTCTTATTTTTCTTCTTTCCAACCATTTATGAAAGTTAGTACTAAATTATAAAAAAACTTTTAAGAAAGCGAAATATATATTGCAAACAAAAGAGAGAGATGACGAGGTTTAAGGGTTTTGGAGAAGGGGCGATGTTCTATTTACACCCGTTTGATTTCTTTTAGAATGCAAGGGTTAAGAAGACCCTTCTGACTTATCCTGGAATATCCTAAAATAAATTATTAATAGGAAATATCAATAGGTCTACAAATAATATATTAGAGTTAGTTTGGTTCAGTCAACTGTCTATTTCGTTTTTTTAAAATATATATTGTTATTTGGTTCTAGAAATTATTGTTTGGTCCTAGGGTGGACAATATCCACGCGGAATGATGTAATTTTCGTTTGGTAGCAGAAATGCCCTTTTGGGTCCATATATATACATAACATTAGTAGAAAATATCTTATTTTCAGATTCACTTTCTCTCTCTTCTTTAATTTCAGATATAGTTTTTCTCTTCTCTCCATTTTTTTGTTTCTGCTGATGATGAAGAAGATGATGAACGACGACGTTTTTTGGCTCTTTTTTCTCTAATACTGCTATTATTGATGATGATGATGATGATAAAGACGATGAATAAGATGATGATGATGAAGTTTTTGCGTTTTTCTTCGTTTTCGTTGTTTGTTGTTGCTGTTGAAGATGATGAAGACGATGAAGATGATCAACACGACGAATATTTATGTATTTTTCTTCGTCGTTGATGCTGTTGAAGATGATGAAGACGATGAAGTTCATTGATTAGAATGAACTATGTTGAAGAATGATAAAGACGACGAAATTCATGAAACAGAATTAACTCTGATTTTTTATGGATTTTTTTGTGTGTTCATGTAAAGAATGAACTATGTTCTTAGACCTTCATTTATTAGGTGTTGAACTCAATTCTAGGTTTGAAATAATTAGTTTTTGATAGGTGTTCATTTTGTCGAATGAAATTTGTTTTCTTATAGGTTCTATTAAGTGTTCATTTGAAGAATGAACTCTGTTCCCATGTAGGTTTTATCAGGTGTTCATTTGAAAGAATGAACTATGTTTTTTTATCATAATAATGAAGTTTTGTACTATGTTAATTTTACAGAATGAACGCTATTTTCATACGTGATTTAGTTTGGTTTTATTAGGTGTTCATTTGAAAGAATGAACTCCGGAGTTCATCAGACAGAATAGACTGCTACAAAATATAAGGAAACAAAGTTTTTTAGGTTTTATTAGGTGTACATTTGAAATAATGAACTCCAGAGTTCATTAGACAGAATGAACTGCTACAAAAAATAAGTAGGAATTAACATGGAAGGGCAGTTCGGTCCATTTAATATTTTTAAATAATTATGGACAAAATAGGAAGCGTATATTTCCGCTGGACCAAACTGTTGTGGTCCCAGATATAAATGGACCAAACGACTATTTCTCCAAAATATTATTGGCTTGACTTTTTAAGGGTAGAAGAGGAAGTAAGCCATCCTGGAAAATAAATAATTAGATTCCAAACAAAATTTGAAATATCTAATAGAATTACAATTTTCAAGATAAAGAAAATATTACTATATTGACTCTTAACCTATATACGGAAAATGAGTTAAGAGGACCCATACAACTTTTGCTAAAATTCGAGTGGCTCTTTCTATTTTTTTATTTGATCGGCAAAAATAGGGATTGCAACGGACGGATAATTGTGGATTAGGATCTTTCGCGTCCAATTCGTCAAAATTGCGGATTTAGAAAATCCAACCGTGTCCGATCCAATTACCAGCAAATTTGACATTCGCGGATCAACGAATAATTCGGACCTGATACTGAATAACCGCGAATTTGGTCATAAGAAAAAAAGAAAACTACGTCCATCTGTAATTTCAACTACTCGTATTGGGCTATAGATAGACTTTTATAGGGTGCATGGTGCCAAAAATGTGTACAATATAGAGTCTGCGTGGCGCCAGTCACATAAAACGTGACAAGCTTGATCTTGCATATTGTAGAGAGAAGATAACAGTCAAAGTGCGTAGTGCATCATAGCTTTTAAAGACCATCACCCCAATTCTATGACACATGTAGATACATACCTATACAAGTTTAAACTTTAAATATTTGTATGGAAATGAATTGGTACTTTCTGCAATGAGGTTTGTACATAGTTTCCATATACTATACATACCCATTTCATTCCTCGGATCCTCCGTATCTGTCCTCGTCGTGCTTTTCTGACTTGTCTTCGTATACGTTTGCGGTGAATATGCACAATAATGCACAACAGTTATGATGCGGGTGAATCCGCAAATTTCAAAGTCCAACCGCAATCAAACCGATAAAAAACTGATTTGAGAATCCCTCCCATCTCTGGTCCATAAATTTTGCGGATTAGATTTCACCCATAATTTTACGTACGGATACGGATGTAATCCGCGATTCCGAACTTTTTGTTCGGCCCTAGGCAAAAGTAAGAATTCGAGTTGTTCTTTCATGAAGCCCACCAAAGATAGGCATATATCCAGTCTGATAAGATCGGGCCTATGAGAAAGGACTTCATAATAGCTGCTTGTTTCCTCGCACGTAGAGGCAATATTAATGTCTCTCAGTTTTATTTCGCAAGTATTGTACACCGCCAGTCATGTACTTCGCAACAGCCTTGCCAAGATAAGAGGAAGCGTTCGCTACATGACGTCTTTCTCCTCCCGTATCATCTATCGGATGATGAAGGTTTTCGCAAACAGATTCAAGTGTCCTTTCATCTAGCAGTTAGCACCTACAAATGTTGCAAGTCAACTTCCATTTTGTTCAAAGTCTATTTTTTATTATTCTTTGTGTTTTTTTTTTTTATTCCTTGTGCCTCTTCCATTTTCCATTTCTTAATAGCTCATCATCACACCATATATACGTAGCTTCCGTGCGAGTAAAATAATTAGCCGGCCGCAAGGTTATATTCAGCTAACTTCGCAAATCGCCATCCTTGACAGAATTTAAATGCAAACGAAGACTCACAAACCAAGTCAAGTAAATACTAAGTATTTATATGTGTAATTATCTGAATCTACCAATTATGTATACCATCTTGGTGAATGCAGAAACTTGTACCGTTTTCCTTCCCACTTCTGTAGAACCAACTTTCAAGGGGAACTCTTAATTTGTAACAAAAATTTTGGGAAAGGAAATGTTGAATTTTGTGACCATATATGCTCTGGTATCTTATACTTCATCCAGTTTTTTCCCCTAGATATCTTCGGAGAAATCTCATCATTAATTTAAAACTTTAGGATCTATGATTTATGACATTCACTTCCTAGATCAAGTTAGGCCCCAAGAAAAATTTCACGTTTATCCTCTTGATTAACATTGACTACGACACACAGGATGCGCACAAACACGTATTGTTATCTCCTTTGCTAATACCTCATCCTTGAATACGTAGTTTCCGTGCAAATAAAATAGTTCACCGCGTTGGAGCTTTGCTCAGCCAAACTAATTGACATTAATTAATCAATTTTGGATCTTATCTTATCACAATTTAATAAAGCGCTTTTATTGTATAAATAGAGGTTAGGGTCTTGTGTTTAGTATTCACAAACCAAACTAGTATCAAGATACTAAGCAATATCTCTAGTTATCATGGCAGCAGCTAAAGTTTCATTTTTCCTTGGTTGCATCATTGCTTCAATTCTTCTCCAATCAGTGTAAGTACTGACCAGTCCTGTTTCTTCCTTTTTTATGTGTGTAACTTCATCTATACTCTGTATGTAATGGTTGTATTCATTCGCAATTCTAAGTCGTTTACACCATGTACAGGAGTTTGAACGCTCAACGCAAAGTCTGTACAGGGTATGAGGGGTTTGTTCCATGGAACGGTGCTTGCGGCGGGACTGGTACGTATACGGAGTATCAAGATTATCCCGACCAAGACTGTTCATGGTGGTGTTTGCGTACTGTATTTACAACTGACAATCGTATCAAGTGTGCCCAAATAACCTATGAGGAAGAAACAGGGAAGCACGTCTGCACTTGTTATACTGAATGTGACCCTTAATCTGTGAAGTGTGGAGCTATCAATCTCGAGTCTACCATGGAAGCTGCTCGCCTGTTTATTGTATTATTGTTTTAATAATTCTTAGCTACTATCTTCTTGTTACTGCTTATTAATCTTTGTTCGCCGTTTTGTGTTGCTGTTGTAATAATGAATGCGCTGCTCATAAATAAATAATCGATCGTCATTTACAACATTTTGTGTGATTTGTAAAGGATCAATCGGGATTTATTGTAACTTTTGTGATGTGAGTATATAAACTTGAACTAAAGTAGATGACGGCTTTCATGGTGGGAGGCAGGAGAAAAATCCAAATTGGACAAATTATATTTAGTAAAAATTATAGGAAATCATGCTGAACTTGTAGGATTAATTATCGAGAGCTTTGAGAAGAAATTTGAATAAATTCACCTAATTAAAGAAACATTTAAAAGTAAAGGCTTGATCAGTTTTAAATTCCTGTATAACTTCGAACATATTCCCTTCTTTCCATTTTAGATGATGTTTTAGAGTTTTTTGTATGTTCCAAAATAGATGAGAGGTTAGTTAATAACAGTTAATAAATTCACCGAACGTATTTTATATCTACGCCCCACAGTCAGACGCAAATAACAGTTACGCTCCACCAAATTTACTCCAGCACCGTAGCGTCTCACCACTGACTAAACCCAAATTTAGACCCCATTTTTAGTCTTTAGTCTTTGAGTTTGATCGCACCACTGCAGTTGCTCTAATACACCCATTTTTATGTAATTATAAAAATTGATTTTAGGTAATGCCCGATAAATAAAAGAATCACTGATAGTTGGTGTGCAGTTGCTTTTCTATTTGGTCATTCATGTTCCCCATCGCCTCATTAACGATCTAATGATTCAGATCCACTATGATTGGAAAATAAAAAGAAAGCAAATATGATCAAGTTGAGTTAAAATAAATCAAATTCGTCATTGTCATTATTAACAACTTGGGAAAGTCTTGTGCTAACTTCCAAGCAAATACTACCTAATACCGAATATGTGAGCTTAATTAACAACAAGTTAGTAGATTTAATTACTGGTCATTGTGTTATAAGATAACAAGTATTTCACTAAAAGCCACAAATGGCTCATCAAATCAAGATGTCTTCAATGGGTTTGTATACTTTGCAGATGGTTTGCCTGCCCTGAGTCAATGTCGTTTTTTTTTATCCACCGCCTCAGAAGCTCATATTTGGAGCTTTTCTCACCTCAACCTAATTTACGAAAATGATATATGGCACCCAGAATCTATGCACCCAGTACACCCAACAATAGATGGCATCCAAACCAACCCAAGTATTCATTTTCATAGAAAACCATTATTAGGTTACTGTTATTTTCTTTCATCACTATAGTATCGATTTCATAAAGAGATCTAAAACGAATCCATCTCTTCATTATTTTTATCTTTAGAAAAATTAATCTAATCATCACCTGTAAATTAATATTGTTAATCAAGGAAACCTAATTAAATCCTAATATCCAAACTATCAAAATCTTAATTTTGATTGTATCAATCACCTGGTAAAGTGCATTTGGATCTTGTTAAATATAATCATGATTGAACCCGCAATTATTTTTCTAAAGTTTGTCAATCAAGCATCATAGAGCCTAATCAGAATGGCTGTCGAACTCAAAGACAAAAAGAATATGAAAGCTGAAATAAATCCGTCTAACTGTTGATTTCTTGATCAAGATGACATAACTGATCAAAAAGAAAATGATATAAGGAAACTAGCCATTCAATTTCTTTGTAAAACCCTCATATTCCCCAAACCAATAAGGAGTCTTCCATTGCATTTCATTGAATAATATTTGAAGAGATTGATCTTTTATTATAAATCAAATATGATTATATATTGATGTTTCAGGATTTGGTTCTCATGCCACAGTGATTATTTCTCCAGAATTATTTGATTTTCGTTTAGGTTGTTTATTGAGTTAAGTAAATAAGAAAGGCAAAAAACGGGTCTAGGAAGGGACGACGAGTTGGCTTCCAATGTGGATTGACACCTGTGTTGCAATGAAGCAAATTTCCAACAAGCATAGCTCAGAAGATGTAATTTTCACGAAATAAAAGGCAAAGCATGATGATGGTGAGATGAAGTTCCGAGAAAAGAATAAAAACATTAAGTGTTACAGGTGTGGGAAGTCTAATCACATAGCATGGACGTGTCGTACAAAATATGAAGAATGTCTTGAATGCGTTAAGTGTGGAAGACGAGGTCATACCCAGTAGAGATGTCGTGTATAGCTTGTGGATGAAAATGCAAACATAGTTCATGAGAAGCGGAAAGATTACCCAAAGTGGGAGCAATGATTTTCAATTGAAGTTGCTGATGTCAAAGAAACAAAGAAGTTCTATGATGCGAATGTTTCTATTGATTATGTAAAGGAATGGATTGTGAATTCTGTTTGTTCTCATCATGCAACTGGAAATGAATGTTTACTTTCATCAGTTAGCAGACATTATGGAGGGAGAGCTATTCTTATTGCTGACAACTCAGTGCATACAGTAGTGAATGAAGGGAAGCTGAATATTAAAGTTAACAACATAAGCTGCGAAAAGATAGCTCTAGATGATGTCAATCATGTGCCGGGACTTAATAAGAACTTTTTATCCGTCGAATCAGATAACTAAGTCTGGAAAGTATGTTCTTTTTGGTCCAAATGATGTGAAAATTCTCTAGAATATAAAATCTTTAACTGCGGACGTTCTTCTTACTGGAAAGAAAAAAGAATCCTTGTTTGTCATGACTGCAAGTGAAGCTTTTGTAGAAAATACTATAGTAGGAATAATCACGCATCTATTTGGCATGCCAGATTTGGCCATATAGGCTACCAGCTGATGCAAAAAAAATTTCAAAGAAATTACTTGTAGGTATTCCTGATTTGGACAGGATACAACAGGATGTGAGTTGTCAAGGTTTTCAATTCCGTAAATCTCTTTACCTTCAATTTAAAAATTCAGTTAATCGTTCATCTAAGATGTTTGAGTTTGTACATTCAAATGTAATGGGTCCAAGTTCAGTGGTTTTCTTTATATGTTGATAATCGTTGATGATTTCTCAAGATACACTTGGGTGTATTTTATAGGAAATAAAAGTGAAGTTTTCTCAAAGTTTCTGGTGTTCAAATCGACGATTAAATGTTTGAGAACGGACAATAGAGGTGACTATATGTCACATGAGTTCCTTAACTATTGCAGACATCACGATATTCGTAGGAAAATGACATACCCAAGCACCCCACGGCAAAATGGAATAGCAGAACGAAAGAATGCACACCTTACCTCAGTGAGCTTATCATGGTTGGACGATAAAAATCTTCCTAGAAAGCTTTTGGCTGAAGCAAAGTAGTGTTCCTGTCATGTCGCTAATCGACTACTGCCATGTCTAGGTACTGAAAAATTTCCATTTGAAATTTTGTTTAATAAAAAGCCAGATGTGAGTTATTTTTCGTGTATTTGGGTCTATTTGTTATGTGCATGTTTCTAAGAGTAACATAACTAAATTAGACCCGAAAGAAAAGAAGTGCATTTTTGTGGGTTATGATCCATCTAGGAAAGGGTGGAAATGTATGAATCCAGAAATTAAGAAGTGTGCTACTTCTCGAGATGTGATGTTCGATGAGGTATTGACATTTTGCACTGTTTCTAATGATATTACCAGGTTGGAATATCTAATGATATTTCCAGGTTGGAATATTATGATGACGACCTTGTACATATGGAAGGAAAAAGTTCAGAAAGTGCCCAAGTGATTTCAGTTGATGACAACATTTCAATTAATGTTAACACTACAAGTGACAGGGGGAGTAACACTTCAAACTCAAATCAGCAAGGAGGGTTTCTTAGGAGGTCAACGAGAGAAATAAAGCAACCAAATTATTTAAAAGATTACGAGGTACAACTAAATCCTATTACTGTGACATCATGTTTTCTTTCGGGAAATATGATTGGTCCTGAGCCTTCATGCTACAAAGAAGCTCAAGGAATTTTAGAATGGGAGAATGCGATGCAAGAAGAAATTTCAGCCCTCAAAAAGAACAATACGTGGGAACTTGTGCCTAAGCCGAAAGATACCGAGTTGGTAACTTGTAAATGGGTTTACAAGTTAAAGAAGAAAGCTGATGGAACTTGTGCTTGCGCCCATCAGTTACACCAACTGTGTGATGATATTTTAAAATCAATTTCAGGTTTTCACACTTCTACTATGAGATAGTAATGGTTATGCAAATATTTTAGCAACATGGAGAACCAGTGTCCACAGCAGTTTTTTCGAAGTGGTGGTCTGATCAACTCTCTATTATTTATCCTGTGATGGAAAGTGACGTAACTATGCTTCTGATTCTTACTTTTAGACTTTGTTAAAAAATTCATTTTGTTAACTATAAGTACTTGTAAAAGTAAGCAAAGCGCCGGACTAGTGTTATCCTCATATTTTCGTGGAAACGTTCAATTTAGCTGCTTAAGCACAAACATTATTTTTCGGATTAACATTTTAAAATCAACCACTTGGCGGTGAATCCTCATAGTTGACTATCACCTCCTTCGTAGAAGAGCCTTTCATGATGTAATAGTTATAACCCAAGATTGTAATATTTAATATCACAGAAGATAAAAATTAAAATTAAAAATCAAGAATTATGTCATGGTGATGAGTGTTATAATGTCATCGCTAACAGCTGGTAGATATAATCTTCCCTTGGAAGAAAAAGGATTACTTGGCTTTTCACTTTAAAATAACGAAATGTCAACTCCGATAAACTTATATAAATCGAACGAGTTCACAAGATCAAAATCACATCTAGCTAGTCAATTTAAGCAATGGAGAAAACTCATTTAAGTTTCCGCTCTTTCTTTTTCTTGGTGTTTTTGATTGTTGTCAGCTTCAGGTAAGTTAATTACCGGCTAGCTACCGATGCTCTAAATTTACTTCTCTTTTTTCTTTTCTTATTTGGCATAAGTTTGGAAATCCATGGATTATTTGATCTAAACATGTAGTAAAAGTTCCTTGGGCAAAAACAAGGTTCATCTTATAAATAAATTATAAAACCAAAACTACGCAGAATCAAGTATATGTCTTTTTAATTGTCATATTTGTATTGCCTATGCAGATACGTCAATGGCGGGGGCGGGGGCGGGAACGGTGGAGGCGATTATGAATTCCAATGTATAAGGGTAGCAGGGATTGCAAATGTGCCTTACTGTGATCTATGTTACGCCGCGTGTAACGAATACGTCGCCCACTATATTATTAGTGGATATGGAAGTGTAAGGTGCGACTATGATTCAGTTAACATTGGAGCACACATATGCACATGTTGCGCATGAAACTCACTGCCTCGCTGAAATAAAAGCCTTCAATTTCTTTCATTTGATTCTATTTTGTACCAAGTGTTTGACTTGTGAGTTTGATCGGCCTTCTCTAAAAAAACGGCTGTTGTTTGAATAAACGAAATAAAGCTTTAGTGGTCTTAACCTATACCCGCTTTCATAATTTGTATCAAGCACTCGGCAAAAAAAAAGAAAGAAAAGAACTCATGACATAACTACTTCACGGTCTTTACCACTATAATATTACAGTGATATATACGTTATCCACCTAGTTCTATGTTGTTGATCTTGTACAGTACCTCCGCATGGGAATTCCACGGTACCTAGTTCACTCTTTGGAGGAACAAAACTCATACTTTCTCATAGGGGTTGCCAGTTTCTTGCATGTGGAGATGTGGGGTAAGAACTAAGAACCCCGTAGACCATTGTGTTTGCTCTATCCGACTTCGGTAGCAAATGTAAATTGTCGGTGCTTCCTGAAATATCCATTGGTAACAAAATATCCTAAAACAGTAAAACCCCACTTCTCAAAGTGTCCTTTGCATAACACCATTTCTGCCCAAAGGTTAAACCAAAGGTTTCTGCACAAAGGTTTAGGGTATATCCATTGGAAATTACACCATTTGTATATCCATTTGGGTATATTCATTTGTATATTTATTGGAAATTGTCTATTCCAGTCCAAAGGTTTTGGGTTAGACGAAGTTACACCGTTTTTGTCTAGTTGTTTGTTGCATATCATTACTAAGTCTCAATATATGTGGATACAAAATATCGCACACTCATTTTATATGCGAAGTAACTCCGTAAGTATTAAGAGAACACAAGCGCACACGTTGTATCCAAGATGACGAACCAGATGACAACCATTTCACGAGAAAGGTGTGAAAATCCATGCGGTAGTAAAGAATTTGTGCGACAGTGGTAAACTCTTGTGCGACATTGACGCACGTCAGATCCGAAATTTTGGGGCTTTATTAGTTGTCCTCCACTATGTAAACTCCTATATAAGAGAACCTTTGTAAAAAGGAGAGATCTTTTTGGGTGAGCTTAGGGAAGAATTTTAGGAGAGAGAAAGTAATTTGCTCCCCGAGTTAGGTTTTCTTCATATCTTTGTACTTGTTCTAAGATTTTAATAAGAGTTCTTGAGTATTTCGATATGATTTCTTAGATTGTTTCATAGATTCTATTAATGGTGTGGTTGTGAGGTTTCTCGCAACTACATTTGGCGCTAGAAATCAGCTCGGAATGATATACCCTGTTGATGAATTTCTAGAAAAGCAAGCTTAAAGTTATTCATAATTTATCATCGCTCTATTAACAAACTTTGAAAGTTTTAGAATTTTAGATCTAAAAAATTCAACCAAAAGTTTTAATCTCAGAAAAACAATTTTCCTTGGTAAGATTATAAGTTCTTCAAAGATAACTTTTTCCTTTGTCGAGAAAAAATATTGTTACCAGACAGAACAAATGGTGAGGCAAGAATCTACAACAGAACAGGTGATAGCAACTAGAAGGAGCAGAAGAATCGCAGGAAGAAGAAGTGAAATTGTTGAATCGTCAAGGATGAGAGAGAGGAACAATCGAGGAAAGCAAGTCCAAACTCAGATCCAATGCGAACCGGCGGAAAACAACACCATCAACTATGATGCGGTAAGTGTTCATACTGCAAATACAGATTCAACGGAAGAAGACGAGGTAAGAATTGGAGATGGAGGACCAATAATAAAAAACGAAGAGAATATGACCATAGAGGAGCTCCGACAAAGACTAATCGTAGAAAGAAGGAGAGAAGAATAAGCGCTTGCGAATTTGACGCGTCAGAATGATGAGCTAAGAGAAGAGAATATGAGTACCAAGAAGAGTACATCGCTCTTGAAGAAAACCAAAAGGAAATGGAATCTTATCCCATTGTGAATACAAACACAAAACAGGGGAACACAAGTCTACTCCCTAAGATAACAAACAAAGTTGCAATCACATCTCTAGGAAGTCAAGAAAAGAGGATGATGGGAGATAACCAAAATCTAGTGGCTATGGAAAGTAGCGATCAAGAGATGTACAAAAGAGAATATAGAGAAAGGAAATACAATAACAATATATGCAATAACAAGGTTCAAAGACTTAATAACCAAGTGGAAGGTTTTGGAGGGCAAAAAAGATACTATAATCAAGGCCTAGGAGGAAATAGAACGGTATGGGAGGAGATCAAAATGCCGCACCTAAATACTGCAATAGATAAAATCTTGGAACCAGTGATCTTAATGGAATACATACCAGAACCACCAAACATGGATCATGAACCCGTATCAGGAAGAAGTAGGGAGTTTTGTTCTTACCACCAGTAAATGTCGGAATGTGCAGAAAATCATACTAAAAATGATAGACCAGGGGAAATTAAGTCATTTCCTAGTGCATGCAGCAGCAACAGAATTTACCACCGCCACCACTAGAAGGGCAGACACCAGGAATGGAAGATGGAAAGTAGACATATCTGATTGAAGTGGGAGCGAAGGCAAAGAATTTACACTGTAACTCAATAATACACTCATTCAGAAGCATAGAGGATTTGCACGATAATGTCTTAAGTCGAGTTCATGCGAGAAACAATGACGGAAAAGAGATACTCAACCTGGCAATGATATCACCATCGAAGGATTCGCAGAGGCAACCAATTTCATTCAACGCAGAAGAAGTACTATGAGGTGGAGAACTACATGAGAGTCCACTAGTGGTAAAATTGGACATCAACCCATAAACAAAAACTGATGAAAATGAAGATGACGATGCAGACGCATGGGCAATAAATAGGATACTAATTGATCCAGGTAGTTCGGTTGATATACTGTTCTACCATACTTACAAGACTATGGGCGGAAGAGATGATGAACTTATCCCATCAACATACAAGATTTATGGTTTCAGTGGATCAGACAATAAGCCAAAAGGAGAAATAACGATGTGAATCCCACTCAAGACCATAATCACAGAAATAGTATTTGGTCAATGGATCTAAAGAATGTTTCTGATCTCATGGATGAAACTAGAAATTGGAATCATGATTTGATAGATATTATTTTTAATGCCAACAACCAGGATAGGATTCTATTGTTGGGTAATCGAAACGATGAATTTTCTACAAAATCTGCCTATATGGCTTTCTAGCAAGAGTCAAATCATCTTCATGATCCTATTTGGACATAAATTTGGAATTTAAATCTCTTTCGGGAGTTAATCTTATTATATGGAAAATGAAGGTTGATATGCTATCTCTTAACGCAAAACTGTATGCTATAACTAGGTAATCTGATCCTTTTTGTGTGTTATGCATGATGATTGTCATGAATCAGCAACCCATTTATTCATCTCTCGTGCTTTCATTACCCGTGTGATTTGGTCTAAATGTGAATATTCTTGTATATACTAAAAACTTTATGAATTGGTGTCAATCTTGGTTTACCGAGCCTCATAAAGGAGGTGAGAAACTATATAGCATAATCTGCTGGTACCTTTGGAAATATAGAAACGCTTTCGTCTTTTAAAAATTATGACCTAACCCGACGAATTGTATAAAGAATATTCAACAATCAATGACTCGTCTCAGTGAGTGAGCTAGCTAGATCACGAACTCGATATGTTAAAACGGATATCAAGGTCCCGAAGAAAACAACAAGGGACCTTCAGAAAACTTAGAAACTTAATTACTCCTGAAGTTGAGAACTGAATCATCACCATCCAGCGTCTTATGTTCTTCTCTTCAATGAAACCTGCTTTGCAGCATGCCAGCATGAAAGTTTGAAGAATTAACTCGCATCAGCCTGGGACTTGGACCGGGAAAATACCAAGTGCAAGTTATATCCTTTTGAACTTTGTCTTGGGATCGAATGCGCATTGGCTGAGCAAGTTGTATCTCTATAACCTTGCCTACTAATTCGGATCAAGTGGTTATTGATTTTCGATTGTTTTATTTCATCTCCATAATTAGGAAGAGGACTATCACATCAAAACCGAACCAAGAACATGACAAGTTACAAATATTTTAATAGCAACTAACAACTCTCTCTAATAACCAATACAGCAAATAATGTTGGAAATTCAAGTTATAACAAGTTGTTTGTCCGGCCTAAGAGCGACTGTAGTGGTGCGAGTATAACCAAAAATTAAAGAGAGAAAAAAAGATCAAATTTTGGGTTTAGTCTGATGTGTGACGCTACGGTGGAAAGACTAAATTTGGTCAGACGTACACTATATGTTCACCTGGTGTGGGGCGTGGACTATACCAACGCCTGGTGTGGGACGGGGACAATACGTTCGCCCGGTGCAGGGAGATTTAAAAAAAATAAAAAAAAATGGGGCGGAGGTATTAAGCCCGCCCCATGCAATTTGAAATTTTTAAAGAGTGGGGCGGAGGTATAAATCACGCCCCACACAAAAGAAAAAAAAACCAGGCGTGCACTATACGTTCGCCCTGGTATGGGGCGTGGACCATACGTCCGCCTGGTGTGGACGTGGACTATACGTCCGTCTGGTGATGGGGCGTGGACTATACCAACGCTCGACTATATTTGGGTTTAATCTTGGTCCCAGACCAAATATACTCTGGACTTTAATCGTTGATCAAAATTTGATCTATAATATGTCACACTACGTCTGTTCAAAAGACCAAATATCTGGGTTTAGTCGCCCAGTGTGGACGCTCTAATCGAAAGAACTAACGAATACCAGACAAAAAACAATTGATCATAGTACCAAGCGCAAAACTAACAATAACTGCTTATTATTATTGGAAATCGAAGTTAGAGCAACTTGTTTGTCTACGTCTACCAAGTGTTGTAGTAAATCCCAACCTCATTTTAGCAAGATTGAACTCCAACAGATTGTCTTCCAACTGATACCCACCAATAACTAGCATGTTTGCGTCATTACCTCGATGGACGAATCCCAAACACGATACTTCATCACTAACCCTCACCATAGAATTTGGTCCGAATATCTTCCAAACTATATTCTCTTTATGCAAGACGAGACTGATCACTGGCACAACAGCGCCCATGCATGAACCTGAAATATTCCTTGAATCAAAACAAGTGCCAAACGGTGCTACCGGAGCCACTCTAGGAATATTCATAGCTTTAGCTTGCTCGCTAAATATGCTAGTGAATTGATTATAAATTGATGTGCGCATAACAGTGTAAGGAATTAAGGTGTTAATAGTAGTTAGTATACGGAACCGATACTCGGTAGAATTGCTATACATTGGAATTTTTGCTTCGCGGATTTTGATTGAGTTTACTTGAATGTAATATTCTGATGTTGAAAACGCAATAGGATTAGTATAGAATGGTGTGTAGGTAAGTGAAGTTGAGAGATCATTTCCTGGTTGCATTATGTAAGGTCCCCCACCAATAAATATGACACCTTTGGATGATGTTGATGATGGCAGGCACATTGCAAATACTCTTGGGATACGAAAGGACAATGAAAGCTGTAAAGGAACTGAAACTGCGAAAGGTCCGAAACCAGCCATTCCTTTAACCCTCTCCGCAAGCCCCTTTAAGAGAGAAGTTGATCCGCAACCGAATGAAAAATTACGAACCGTTACATCTGGACCTAATTTAGACCCATTTATACATGACTGTGTAGATACAACATCTGAAATAAAATAGTTGAAGGATTCGGTACTTGTGCCGGAAAAAGTATTTCTCAGAAAAATAATGCATGTATCTACACAGTGTCCACATGATAGGGTCAGAATAGGGTCCACATGATTTAGAAATTTTCTGAAGCTTTAGGCACTCGCTTCCGAGGCAATTGAGGGAGCGGTTAGATGATGAAACATAGCCTTCCTGACAATCAACCCATAGGATTTCACCAGCCAAATTAACAACTAGGCTTTCAGCGACTAGAGGAGTTCCTTGCTTAATATATGTCAGATACTGAAGAGTTGAGGAATCTTTAGTTACTGGAAGTACAACTCCTTGAGGTCGAGATGAAGAAGCTGGTTGAGCATTAGAGAAAGAAACAATGAAGACAAGAAAAAAAATAGCACTAAAGAACACCGAAGAAGAATAAGAATTAGATGACTGATGAGTTAGAGAAAAAGAAGCCATATTTGGGTTACTAAAAGATTTAGATGCTAGATAAGAGAAAAGTGTATTTTGTGAATCAATTGACACTTAGTGGTAGGTTTTATAATCACAATTTAGATCTCGCAAAATTTTCTAAAACATTAATGTTCTTGCAAAACAATGTGCAGTCTTTAATGATTGAAGGGCTTTTTAATAAAATGCCCTCATGTTTTTCGAAATATATTTAATGCCCACGTATACAGATGTTAGTGTATACGTTGCAATGCGTGGCATTTATTGAGCCATATCAAAATACGTTCATGCCCTTGAATACATGGACTAGGGCCGAGACGAAAGAATGAGTCAAAGTAAACTCAACTCAGTGCCGAGCTGAATCAATACCAAACTATCACTGTTCATCTTCTTATTCCCCAATTTTTGTGAACAAAACCCTAACAGAAGTCCGCGGTTGCGAAATAATTTCACAAAAACCCTAAGATAAGTCTGCGATTGAGAAACAATATCACGAGACAACAATGAAACCCAAATCATTAATTAAATGGGAAAAAAAAACTAATCGAAAAAAATAAATCAAATTCAAGAAACTGGTATATGTTTCTAGGAATTCAAATAAAAAAAATCTAATTATACAGTAATCAATATTTTTCAAACAGGGGATTCAAAATCCGATTTGCAAAATTAAAAAAAAAAAGAAAATCAAATCAAATAGAGTCATCAGTTCTCCCACTCATTTGAAAATCACAGGAAATCAATCCTTCTTGTTTCTCTTCTTCTTTTTCTTTACAATCTAAGAATACCCATATTCATTAAGAACCCTAATTCAATAAATTACCCAAGTTAACATTCACAAAACCTAATCCATCAATTCATCGATCAATTCATGACTGCCTGCAATACTGTCGTTACGGACTACTCCCTTTTCTTGTCATTGCAGAACTCCATAAGCCCAATTTTACACGATCTACAAAACCCATGAGAAGCCATAATACACCCATCTTCACCTCTTTATAGCCGTAAGAATTGATATCACCGGTGATGCCATTATACACCCACGTCCCACTTGCTTGTCATCGAACAGTAGACCGAGTTAGGAGTTTTAAGCCGTCGATTTACCAAACGAACGGTGAAAGATCATCTTATCCTACTCTAGAGTAATGGGCAGTTTAGTCATTGCGCCCACCAAAATTTCATCCCGTCTAAAGAGAAATTGACTAAGTCAAAGTTTACTGTTTTCGTAGATCCGGACAGAAATCGTTACGGCATGGGCATTAAATATATTTTGAAAGAAACCTGAGCATTCTTTTGATGTATTTCCCTATATGGGCACCTTTTTAAGATTCCTATGATTGAATTGTTAGTTAATACTTACTATGTCCCATTATTAAGTGACTTATTTATTTTTACATTTTGTCCCATTATTAAGTGACCTATATCACTAAATAATGAAATATTTCTAGAATTTATCCTTTTAATTGATTATAAGAAATATGCATAATTTGATATGCATGTTTATATTCGTTACAGAGGTGTTTTAAAATGTTTTTCAATGGTATAAAGTTTGCGAACATCTGTGGTGCCATTTGAAAGATAAATCATTTCAAAATTTCATTAATTATTATCTGTAAGGATATTATTGTAAAAGATGCTTAAAAATCTCTTTTCCCTTACTTGCCTTAAAAATTATGCAAACTTCAACTATGTTACTTAATAGTGGGACGGAGGGAGTATAATATCAGCACACACGCAGAATTAATTCAGTTTGTCAATAGGCAGAAGGAATCATTGATCCATTATTCAAACAACAATTCACAGCGGATAAGTCCGGCAAACTAAGTTATTGTTTCTCCCAAGCCTAATATGCCCCGTGAACAGGATTTGTTTTCTGCCCAAATTGCCAAATATGTTGCTTCGAAATTTCGCACTATATTTTTTACTTCTATTTGTTATGAATAATAGATTGGTGGATTTACACCACCCTTACACCATCAACCTTTCACCTTCTCTCTTCCCTCTTTACTTTGTAACCACCACCACTAGTAGTAATAGGTAGTAAATGGGTGCATGTCTTAATGTCATTGTAAATGCTCATATAATTGCTCATATTCCTTTCCCTATAAATAGAGAGCATTCTATTGTAATCTTATATAAACATAATAGAAATCCTTCTTCTTTCTTCTATCTATTTCTTTTCTTTCTCCTTTCACAACACGTTATCAGCACGCTCTACACCGAGCTTCGGAATTTCTAAGAAGAAAATCAGCAAAGGAAAATTGGTGTTATAAAAAATTTTCTCTCCAACAATTTATATTAGTAATTGTTTTATAAATTTTTAAATACGCTTGCACGGTTATGCTAATTATTTGTTTGATTTTTTTTTGTATGTACTCTACTTGGCTGGACTAATACAACTTTGATGCATAAGCAAACAGAGATGATCGATGGTATTGTTGGTTTCATTGCTAACCCATTTTTTTTTATACCAGTTTCTTACGATACTTATGTAATATTTTTAATTAATTATTGAATATATTTAGTTAGCCTTATTTGGAATATTATGTTCTGTATTATTGACAATAACAGAACTCATGTCTATGAGTTCATGGATATGTTCTCATGAAAATGAATTTTTTTCTGCGATGATTTCATATCTTCGCCGCACCGAGTTTAAACTTTTGAGTGCAATTGAATTAATTCTAAAAAGACATGGTCCATATCTATGGATGTTGGTGATCAATGTTAAAAATTTGATTCCCTTTCTTCTCTATTTTTTTTCTATAAACAGAAAGAAAAAATAAAAATCTATCGAAAGATGGTGCACAGTTTCTATAAAACTGTAATCACCAAAAATTGGTGTTATCGCAAACCTATCCGGTAACTAATCACGTGCATGGTTGAAAAACCTACGACCATTTTTTTTGGTATCTTCGCTCATTGGAGGAAGATCATGTGACATTTTGGTTTCTAGTCACCTATAAGAAACCATTCGTCTAACCACAAAGTGGATTTTGACTTAGCGATAACTAAAATGACAATTTTTTTTTTTTTGTCGATACGAGAGATTGACAAATCGTATAAACCAATTGGTGATAATTTTCTCCATCATTCTTGTAATCTTACAATTGATTTATGAACAAAAATTGTAATAAATAAAGGCCAATCAATATTGGTTTTCTCTCCGTTAAATTTATGAGAGATGTAAAAAATAAAAAATTGGCATTTTAAATCATTTTGAGCCAATCTGGTATGATTTTCTTCGCTGATTCAAAAAGAACGGCAGGATCATAGGTTTGCAACAAACCTTAACCATTAAATATGGTTTTTATTCAATAATCATCCATTGGTTTCCATTTTTTATGAGAAACTATTAATCAACCAAAAGGTGGATTTTATGTAGAAACGATAATGATTTCTTTAATTTTTGTAAAGAAACATTTTAATCCAATATAAAATTGATTTTCTCTACCGATCCCAGTATGAGATATCATTTCTATGGTAGATGAACAATTTCAGATACCAATAAAATGAGGAATTGTTGTATTCTTGAGGGATATTTAGCAACTTTTGATTTTTCCTCGTGGTAATAATCTCCAATATTGAAACCACTTCACTTGTAGATGAAATATGGCTGGACATAAAAGATCAAAGGGTGCACACCCGGCTAGTTAGCTTATATTATTAGTCTTTTTAGAGACTATATTGATCTTGGTATAATTTTATTTTGATAAAGAATATGTCCATAATTTCCTTCTAAATCATTATTTGGTTGGACCTTAAGGTTACGAAATTTTTGGAGTTTTATTTGCATATGTTATATGTTTTTGGTTGTAATCATAAAAATCCATGGTTGATGATAAATATGTATGTCTATTAAGACTACATTTTTTTTAATATCGAAAGACATATTTCATAAGGAGTATATGTCCTCGATTTAATCGGACAATACTCTACGAACTTGTTTTCGTATATGAGATGATTATATTTCCGCCATAATCAGAGGGAGACTATACATTGCCAGACGTTTATATCCCATTTTGATTAAATCGAAAAAGGCTGCTATTAAATAGGCGCGAAAATATGTCTTATAGCTTTTTGTATAAGCTTTTGCCTCTTGAAGAGGAATATCCAGTCACATCTAACCGATAGGTAACGCTCTACAAGAGACTACAGGTAGTGCTCGAAATGAGTCTATCAAATTAAAATCCACATTCTCTTAGTTCATATTTCCTCATTGGAAGACGGGGAGATTATAATTCCCACGGGCTGGTACCAGTAATTATTTGAATTTTTCAATATATACATTAATTTGAGAATTATGTGGGGTCACAGTAAGTTAATATGATTGTCGATTATTCACAGTAGCTACTGAAATAAGAAATGATGGTTGTTTGTCAACCCTTCTGCAGAGAAATATCGACATATGTGATTGGTATGCACAAAATTCAAATTATGTTAAATTGAAATCTCTTGAATAGCGCGATTTATGGATCCAAGATTTAACACCGTAAACGTGCAAGCCTAAATTCTTAAAATTACAGGTTGGTGTAGTCGTGATGCGTTATTAAGAGAAATTAATCGTATTAAAAAGGATTTGAGGGTTTTATTTTTACTCAAACCATACGATTGATTCAATAATATTCTTTTCTCCCTGAACAATGCATTTGGAGTGGTAGTCTTTGAATGACTCATATTGCATTCGGAGAATATGTTCTAATTTCTAATCCTTGTAGGATTCAAATTATATCCAGGCAGCCACCTGACTCGATTATATCTGGTTTAACAATCCTTTGTGTTTTTAGAAATTTGGTGCGAAACCAAAAATCCGGATTAGTTGATGCTATCAACTCTAACATTAAAATCCACCCTTTAGCAGCATAAGTTCTATTTCATTTTTATTTTCCTCAATCTGCAGTTAGAATTATGCTAGCTTAAACTCGTCTTTGAAATAGACTAGAGTTATTATTTTGATGCTTTTCTTTTGTAAAACTCATATAGTTGAGTAAGCATCCATATTTACGTCAAAATTTGTACTTTTTTTCCTTCGTTTTCAGGTTTTATCCCATGTGGTTTTTCTGACAAGGTTTTAACGAGGCAACATCTGATTGACGTTTAATTTTCTTTCAAAATGTTGATATTTATGCTCTTTTTCCTTTGCCCAAATTTTTTTCCCATCAGTTTTTACTGGCAAGGTTTTAGTACAGCAATTTAATTCAACATGGTGGTAATCCAAGGAGGAGTTGTATCATTTTTGGTTATTTGGTGGATTCCCACCATTAACAAGGTAAATATCTTAGACCAAATCAACATAACTATCTCCTAGAAATTTGGATATCCTTCTGAACCACATTAGGTTCAATCACAAATACGGTGTTTGTTCACATATTGTAATATATACATATCTTGGGACTTCGTTGAAGAAACTACATCAACTACTTCTGCAAATCATCTCCGAGAATCTAGCAATTCAAGACACAAGTCCTCAATGCATTTAAAGAAGCATGAAAAATCGAGAACGCTACTATTAGAAGACTGTCACAAAATACAACTTCATCAACTAGAAATTTATTCATGAAGAAGCAAACCGTCTTTTGCATTCATGAAATTTGTTCATGGAAATTGGGAAGTATCATCTCAAAGATTTGCAAGCCAATCTATAACTGAAGTACTTCTCAGGGGGAGGATCATACTAAGAGGTATTTTATTGGACTTACCACGTTGTACTCTTTTTCCTTCGTCAAGGTTTTTTTCCCACTGGATTTTCCTTGTCAAGGTTTTAACGAGGCAACATATGCTTGTCCACATCACTTTTTGTACTCTTTTTCCTTCGCATAGATTTTTCCCACCGGGTTTTTCTAGCAAGGTTTTAACGAGACAATCTAAGTAGTGTGGTGTCATCCAAGGGGGAGTGTTATGGAATAATAGATTGGTGGATTTACACCACCCTTACACCATCAACCTTTCACCTCCTCACTTCCCTCTTTACTTTGTAACCACCACCACTAGTAGTAATAGGTAGTAAATGGGTGCATTCCTTAATGTCATTGTAAATGCTCATGTAAATGCTCATATTCCTTTCCCTATAAATAGAGAGCATTCTATTGTAATCTTATATAAACATAATAGAAGTCCTTCTTCTTTCTTCTATCTATTTCTTTTCTTTCTCCTTTCACAACACTATTATAGTTTTCTCTGTAAACTGGCAATTTTGGAAGATAAAATGAGATGTAAGAAAATGGATGATCGCCAACTAGCTAGGGACTTTGTCTAGGAATCATGTGCGTATCAGCTGTGCAACTTGTATATATCTCGATCTGTAACCTTGCGTACTAATCGGAAGCAAGTGGTAATTGACTTTTTTAGTTGTTCTTCATAATAGAGAAGTGGACTTTTTCACATCAATGCCAAACCAAGCACATGACAAGTGACAAATTTTCTATAGCAACTAACAACTCTCCATAGTAACCAATTAAGAATTACACCTTATTTTGGAAATTCAAGTTATAACAAGTTGTTCGTCTAGCCTACTCGAAGAAACTAACGAACCAATAAAAAACATAAGTGATACATTTCAAAGAAACTAACAACAACTACATAAGAACAATACACCTTATTATTGGAAATTGAAGTTAGAACAAGTTGTTTGTGTACCAAGTGTTGAAGTGAATCCCAACCTCTTTTTAGCAAGATTGAACTCCAATAGATTGTCTTGCAACTGATACCCACCAATAACTAGCATATTGCTTGGATTAATCGACAAACCCCAAACACGATACTTCTTCACTAACCTTCACCATAGAATTTGATCCGAATATATTCCAGACTACATTCTCTCTGTGCAAGACAATATTGATTGTTGGTACAAGAGCTCCCACGCGGGTACTTATCATATTCGTTGAATGAAAACAAACATCAAAAGGTGCTACAGAAGCCACCCTAGTAATATTCATAGCTTTAGCTTTCTCGATAAATATGCTAGTGAATTGGTTATAAATTGATGTGCCTATAAGAGTGTAAGGGATTAAGGTGTCCATAGTTGCTAGTTTAGGGGACGAATATTCTCCACGATTAAGATCTAGTAGAATTTTTTCGACGCCAATATTGATTGATGTTACTTGAACGTAATACTCAGAATTTGAAAACCCATTAGTGTTGGTATAGAATGGTGTGTAGGTTAGGAAAGTTGAGATATCAATTCCTGGTTGCATTTTGTAAGGTCCCCCGCCAACAAATATGACACCTTTGGATGATGTTGTTGATGGTAAGCACATTGCAAATACTCTTGGAATACGAAAGTCCAATGAAAGCTGTGAAGGTACTGAGACTCCAAAAGGTCCGAAACCAGCTGATCCTTTAACACCCTTTGCAAGCCCCGTTAAGAGAGAAGTTGATGCACAACCAAATGAAAACTTACGAACCGTTACATTAGGACCTGTGCTAGACCCATTTATACATGACTGTGTGGATACAAAGTCTGAATTGAAATATTCGCGGAATAAGCCTATGTCGAATAACTTGCTTCTAGGAAAAACAATGCATGCCAAAAAGGATTTATACCCCGGCTGGGCAGGTTTGTTGATAGGATGGTCAAGGACTAAGATTAGGAAATCTAGTTGGTTAAGGAAACCAAGTACTTGTGTCCTAAGTATAGAAGCTTAAGAGGTTTGTTCTTAGAGCTAAGTTAGGAAACCCTATACTTGTAGGAAAGTATTCCTTGTTAAGGAATGTGTCCACTCCTATTGATGTGTATAAATATCCATAGAGAGAACTAGAGAAAAATACACCAGAACTAAGTAGGAGTTCTCTTCTTCTCTTCTAAAGGATTTGTATATTCCAACCTATATGGTGATATACAAAATTTCTTATTCCTTACCGAGGATTAAACATCGTTAAATACTTGTTCTTCTTGTGTATGTAATTGTGTTCTTGGCGATATTGAGATACCTCGTAGTAGTGAAAACCTAACGCTTCCGCAGGCTTTGGCGCAACAATTAGTATCAGAGCAAGGAGACGCTCTTTGATACGGGTTACTCATATTGAAGTTGAAGTGAAGGTATTTTTCTAAAGATTGCTTGAGGTAATACTAATCTCAAAGGTTCTGTTTTTTTTCTTCTATATTTGGTTGTTTAAGAACAATGGTTGATGGAGATGAACCAGTTGATCCGAAAGATCCTTTAGGAGAACATTCGGAGTCCACAAGTAAAGATAAAGAAACAAAAGAAGAAATACTTCACTCACATAGATCACAACTCAAGGTAGAAAAGTTTACAGGAACTAATAACTTTGGTTTATGGAGAACAGACGTAATGGATGCTCTTTTTCATCTTGACCTAGAAGAAGCTCTAGAAGGTCAGCCAGTGGAGATGTCTGATAATCAGTGGAACAAGATGAATAAATTATGTCTTGCTTCGATATGAGGGTATTTAGAAACTACAGTAAGAGTTAATTATCAGCACGAGACTTTAGCTAAGGATCTCTGGGAAAAGCTAGAGAAGGAATACCTTGTGAAAAAAACGTGGCCAATAGGATACATCTTAAAAGGAATTTGTATCGCTATAACATGAAGAGAGGTGCAACCTTAACAGAGCACCTAGATTCATATAATAAACTTCTTGCTGAGTTGGTTAACTACGATGAGAAGATCAACGACGAGGAACAAGCTTTTTGTTTGATAAACTCTCTTCTTGAAAAGTATGAACCCGTGATTAAAGCTTTAATGCACGACAAGGATAAGATGACATACGTTCAGGTCACTACAGCATTGCGTAGTAAGGAGTTCAGGAAGATGGATCGTGAAGACCTTGCAAGTGAAGCTAATAATGATTTGATTTTTGCAAGAGGTCGTTCATCAGACAGGAGAAAGAAGAATGGTGGTTATGGTAAAGGTAAAGGACGTTCCAAGAGTAGAACGCGACTACAGAAAGATGAGTGTGCTTGGTGCCACGACTTTGGTCATTGGGATAAGGATTATACCAAGCGTAAGGCAAGAGAAGGAGATAATAGTAATACCGAGGTGAACATTGATAAAGTTAATGAAGAATCATATGATGCTTATGATTTCTCGCTAACTATGACACCATCATCTTGTACTATTACATATGGTACATGGGTATTAGATACTGGAGCAACGTATCATATATGTCCATATCGGGACTGGTTCTCAAGTTTTGAAGAGCTTGATGGAGAAGTACGTATGGGAAACAATCATACCTGCAGGGTGATTGGGATTGGTAGTGTTCGTATCAATATGCATGATGGTATGGTTAGATAACTGGAGGAGGTAAGATGTGTACCTTCCATAAAGAAGAATCTGATTTCACTCGGAACTTTGGAAGCTAAGGGCTATAAGATAGTCGCTGAAAATGGTGTTATAAAGGTAATCTATGGATCTACGGTAATCATGAAGGGCACACGTCATCATAACTTGTACTACTTGATTGGGAGTACAACAACAGGGGATGTGTCTATTTTTGAACACATCGAGAGTGCAACTACCTAGAAGACAAAGTTATGGCACATGAGACTTGCACATCCAGGTGAGAAGTTGCTGCATAGGTTGATTCAACAAGACTTGTTGAAAGGTGTTATTTCCTGCAAGTTAGCATTTTGTGAACATTGTTTTAAGGGCAAGAAAACAAGAACAAGCTTTGGCACAACTATTCACAATACTAGTGGAGTTCTTGACTATGTTCACTCAGATGTTTGGGGTCCTTCCAAAAATGCATCATTGGGAGGGAAACATTGGTTTGTATCGTTCATTGATGATTATTCTAGGCGCATATGGGTGTACATCATGAGGCATAAGGATGAAGTCCTAGAAATCTTTGTGAGGTGGAAAAAGGCAACTGAGACTCAAACTGGCAGAAAGATCAAAGTACTATGTTCGGACAATGGTGGAGAGTACAAGAGTGATTCGTTCTTGCAAGTATGTCAGGATGAGGGGATAAAGAGGCACTTCACAGTTAAGAAGACACCGCAACAGAATGGGGTAGCTGAACGCATGAATCATACTTTGCTGGAGAAGGTACGATGTATGTTATATAATGCTAGATTAGGTAAGGCGTTTTGGGCTGAGGCAGTTACGTATGCGTGCTTCCTCATTAATAGGTTGCCATCAGATGCATTAGAAGGTAAAACCCCTATGAAGAAATGGTTTGGTAAACCATCTTATGACTATGACTCAATTCATATCTTTGGTTTTCCTACGTGGTATCATGTTAGTGAAAACAAGCTTGATAGCCGTGCCATGAAAGGAATCTTTGTGGGTATGAAGAATGGAGTAAAAGGGTTCAAGATTTGGAATCCAGTTGAGAAGAAGATAGTCATGAGTAGAGATGTCAAATTTGATGAGATGTCTATGGTAAAGTCTTGGGGTTCTCGGCAGGTGGAGAACAGAAGCACCAGTACTAGTGATCCTTTGCATCAGGTGGAGATTTATGCAACTTCACCAATTCCAGTTAAGTCTGTATCTGTTGAGAATACTTATGAAGACATTGGGTACGCAAGAGAATTATCTACTAAAGTTCCAAATGATAGTGACGCTATTGAGGAAGAGGAACAAGAGTCAGTAGAAGATACAGAAGTTACGGTCACGGAAACCATAGAATCCAGCAAACTAAGAAGATCCACCAGGAAGCCTGGTTGGATGAATGATTACATTACTTATGCATTACCAATTATTGAAGATGGTACTCCTACTTCCTATTTAGAAGCTGTACGTAGTGCAGAGTGTAAAAATGGGAAGGTGCAATGCAGGACGAGATGGAGTCTCTTTACAAGAATGGCACGTAGATTCTTATGAAGCTTCCGAACGGTAAGAAGGCCATAGGGTGCAAGTGGGCATATGCTAAGAAAGAAGGATCTTCGGTGAATCAAGTTCGCTACAAGGCAAGGTTAGTTGCAAAAGGTTATGCCCAAAGAGAAGGGATTGACTACAATGAGGTGTTCTCTCCAGTGGTAAAACACTCATCAATCCGTATGTTTTTTGCCTTGGTAGCACAATATGATTTAGACCTAGTTCAGCTAGATGTTAAGACAACGTTATTACATGGGGATCTAGAAGAGGAGATCTATATGACTCAGCCGAGTGGGTTCAAGGTTGCTGGAAAAGAAGATTGTGTATGTAAACTGAAGAGATCGTTGTAGGGGTAAAACAGTCTCCAAGACAATGGTACAAGCGATTTGACCAGTTTATGATAGGCCAAACATACACAAGAAGTCACTATGACCATTGTGTATACTTTAAGAAGATACGTGATGGGTCTTTCATATATTTGCTCTTGTATGTCGATGATATGCTGATTGCATCGAATAACAAGAAAGAGATTGATAATTTGAAGAACAAGTTGTCATCTGAGTTTGAGATGAAAGATCTGGGAGAAGCTAAGAAGATTCTTGGCATAGAGATTCAACGTCAAAAAGAGAAAGGTATAGTTTGTTTGTCTCAAAAGGCATATTTGAAGAAAGTGTTACAGAAGTTTGGTGTCTACGAAGGAACTAAATCTGTAAGTACTCCCCTTGCTGCTCATTTTAAGTTGAATGCTCGTATGTCTCCCACTACTGAACAAGAGAAAAATTATATGGCCCAAGTCCCATATTCTGAAGCTGTTGGTAGCTTGATGTATACGATGGTTTGTACAAGGCCGGATATTTCACATGCAGTTAGTATGGTCATCCGTTATATGCATCATCCTGGTAAGGGACATTGGCATTCGGTGAAATGGATTTTGAGGTATCTTTATGGTACGGTTAATGTTGGCTTGGAGTTTGTGAAGGATAGAAGTAACAATCAGTTGGGTGTTGGGTATGTGGATTCTGACTATGCTGGTGATTTAGACAAAAGACGTTCAACTACAGGGTATGTATTTACCGTAGCAGGGCACCAGTAAGTTGGAGATCAATCTTGCAGTCTACTGTGGCACTTTCAACTACGAAGGCGGAGTATATGACAGTGACTAAGGCATTTAAGGAGGCTATATGGTTACAAGGTTTGCTAGATGATTTAGGAGTTGTGCAAGACCAACTGACTGTGCATTATGATAGTCTAAGTGCAATTTATTTGGCTAAGAATCAAGTGCATCATGCTAGAACCAAACATATAGATGTACGATTTCACTTTGTGAGAGAAATTCTTGAAGAAGAAGACATTCTACTTGTGAAGATCAATACCAAAGACAATCCAGCTGATATGTTGACTAAAGTAGTATCTGGGATCAAGTTTCGACATTATTTGAAATTGATCCACATCCTTCCAGTTTTGTGAAAGACCCTTTTTGGGGTAAAGGTTCTTATGAACCTGGTGGAGGTCTTATAGCAAGACCATTTAAGAGAACTACGGTTGGGTTTGATTCCTATTGGGATACGTAGGCAGCCAATGATGGTTCAATCGACGTTGGAAGATGGAGGTGATTTTGTCTATTGATCGTCTCATGCATGAATGCATGATCCGAGGTGGAGAATTGTTGATAGGATGGTCAAGGACTAAGATTAGGAAATCTAGTTGGTTAAGGAAACCAAGTACTTGTGTCCTAAGTATAGAAGCTTAACAGGTTTGTTCTTAGAGCTAAGTTAGGAAACCCTATACTTGTAGGAAAGTATTCCTTGTTAAGGAATGTGTCGACTCCTATTGATGTGTATAAATAGCCATAGAGAGAACTAGAGAAAAATACACCAGAACTAAGTATGAGTTCTCTTCTTCTCTTCTAAAGGCTTTGTATATTCCAACCTATACGGTGATATATAAAATTGTTTATTCCTTCCCGAGGTTTAAACCTCGTTAAATAATTGTTCTTCTTGTGTATGTAACTGTGTTCTTGGCGATATTGAGATACCTCGTAGTAGTGCAAACTTAACGCTTCCGCAGGCTTTGGCGCAACAAGGTTTACGTTGACATGATTTAGAGTTTGACTGAAGCTTTAAGCATTCGCTTCCGAGGCAGTTGATTGTGCGGTTAGATGATGAAACATAGCCTTCGTCACAATCAACCCATAGGTATTCACCGGCCAAATCAACAACTAAGCTTTCAGAGACTAGAGGAGTTCCTTGCTTAATGTTAATCAAATATTGAAGAGTTGATGCATCCTCAGTTACTGCAAGGACTACCCCTTGGGGTCGAGATGAAGAAACAGGTTGAGCATTAGAGAAAGAAGCAATGAAGAGAAGAAATGTGATAGCACTAAAGATCACTACTGAAGAAGCAGAACATGACTGATGAATTGGAGAAAAATAAGCCATATCTAGATTACTGAAAGATTTATATTTAGATTTAAGTTTAGATTTAGAGTAGTAGATAAGAGGAAAGTGTATTTTGCGAAATGAACACCTAGTGATAGGATTTATAATCGCATTTTAGATCTCTCAAATTGTCTAATTCATTAATGTCGACATCGCAAAAAACTATGTGCAGGTATTAATGATCTTAATTGGTTTAGTACCCCAAATCCAAAGAGTGGAAAAAAAGAGGGTCAAAATTTATGGGTAAATCAACCAGGACTTCTACAATTGTCAATTCGTATAATATCACCATAGGTAGACTTATAAATTCAGTTTATCACTGGCAAGGAAAAAAGAATCATTTGTTCATTCAACAACTCCTCACCACTAAAAGTAGAAATTACTTGGTAGTCTTTGGAATTGGGTAAAACCATTATGGATTAACGAAATTGGATCTACCATTGGAAAGCATCAAAAAGGTGAATGTCTTTCCGCTTAACAATTGTTTTTTTTTTTTTTTTTTTTTTCACCATGTTCCCTGCTGTCATAGAGTTTTAAAACATAAAACTGGATTCATAGAGTTTAATAGTTGGCGGGTGTAGCACACTGATATCCGTTCTTGACAAGGTTAACAGCTTAGTTGCTATTAACGCCATATGAGGCCATTAATCTGAGATAAAAGTATATCGATAACTTTAAAAAAATACACTTAAATATACGATGTATGATTGGTAGTTTAATCTCTTCCACTAACCTTCTTTTGATTGTTAAAATTTTGTACATTAATGGATATATATCTACGGCTACTTATTTTACCGCCGTACTCGCATGATTAAATATTTTTGTGCATGTCTCTTAAGCATTTTGTTTTGTTGACTTCCAGGTTTTCCTTCTTTGTAACCTGACTCAGATGGTGCAGTGCCTTCGCGCTTATGGAGGTACCATTATTATGGCTTGGGAATGCCCACTTCTGCAAAACAAGAACGATTATAATATGATCTCGATTTGAATTTCCTTGATGATGTATCGGTTTAAACTCAAGATGGCATTTTGCTTGGTGTGGTATTTATGCTCTGAGGTCATAAGAGATAAAGCTGTCTTGCGCTATTGATTTAAACCAAATTATATCTTGCAAAAGAAAATATATTTGTCACTTCATGGTGAAATGGAGTTGGCATGTAATTAATGTTGGGTGCAATAATCAAAAACAAAGAAAAATCAAATAAACAAAAGTTACTAATACTTAGATCCTTTATAATGGAAGTGATTGCTTTGACCAAACGAACAAGTTCCCCATATCTTCACAACAGCAACAAGGCAAAATTTTGGAAAACAGAGTGAGTCACGTGTTCAGCACGCTACCCTTAAGACATTAGCGCCGGCTACACCTACTATTAGCATATGTAGTAGATGCTCAACTTGAGTTTGGCAATTCCGAAAAAATCATTAAGGAAAATATCGAACGCTTAAGGAAGCAATATAAAAATATTTTCCCTTGGGGGTCTCTCTAAAATATAGAGAAACCCCTTTCCCGTAGATTTTACAAAAGTAGTGAATTTGTTTATATAATTGACAAATACAACTTAAGAAGAGCAACTCCCCGATGTGGGACTAAAAATCTTATATAGTCTCTTAAAACAACTAAAAAGTGGAAACTCCACGATGTGGGACTAATAAGTTTTTCATTCACAAAAGAAAAAATTAATTATTATTTTATTAACATCTTTAAAAATCAATTTTATTAATCGTTTTCTCCAACAATCCCCCACATGAATGAAAACTCAATAAAACGTCAAAAATATAAATAGATCTTGGTAAATCAACACCAAAATCCCACGACCTAACCTGACCGAACAGGCAGACATGTCGTGCGTTTGTTGAAGTCATACTAGCCATTTCAACGTCCTCTCCTTCACAAACCAGTGTGTTGATCTCAGGGTCATACTATGGATTGCATAAATCATAATAGTATAAAGAGCTTTCATCTTTAGTTTCTCACAAGTGAGACTACAGGTTTCTTTCACCAAAGTGAAAAATCATGAACTAGTGAACCCTTAATGACCCTTTGATCCTAAGTTACAAGAATACCAAAACCATAAAAAAGAAAATCACATAAAAAGCGCAGGAAATACCATTTTAGGCAGAGGTGTCCATGAGGTCTTGAACCTTTGCTTAGTGAGATATTACCGGAATTACTTACTAGAGACAATGAACTATGTCTTGAACTGCTAGCATTTGATGTAATTCGCGATAACAACCACGGATGATATCTCCAATGTTGCTCCCAAGCTCGTGTCGTTTTGTCCAATTTGGCCCTGGACATATCATGTTTCTCAGAATGCTGTAGAGAATCAAAGATCATATTCTCATAGGAAGCGGCCCCACTTCCTCATTCAGATAGGTGAGTTTCCATAAAGAGTTTTACTGCTACACCCCACTTCAATCTTAAATTAAAACTATAAAACTCATTAAGACTTCTTAAAAGTCATCCTTCACATGCAGTTACACTATCACGTCTACACCATAGGGAAGGGACAAAGAATGAAATTCTCTGATAGTGTTTACTAGTACCCACCATAAATTAGTTGTCTCATTTGAAACCTTGATCTTGGGATCTCCAGTCAGCAAGGTTGAGTATCCTTCATGGAAAGTTTAATTTATGAGCTTAAGCCCCATCCCCCTCGATGCATTTTTAACTCTCTCTTTGTACAAACCTTTCGTCAAAGGTTGTGCGATATTCTCCTTGAACTTTATCCAGTTAATGGAAATAACGCCGATTGAGATTAGTTATTTTTAGCTTTAGCTATTATAGCTTGGCTAACACAATGTATAGATATAGTTGACACATGCCTATGCCATAGAGGAATGTCTTCTAAAAAGCATTTTAGGAACTCGGCCCCCTCTCGTACTTTATCTAACGCAATACTCCAAGATTCCATAATGAATTGAGCAATATATGTATGTTTGGAAATCTTCCAAAAATAAATCCTCCTGCTAGAGTGAAAACATGTCCACTCGTAGACTTAGACTCCTCTGAATCAACTATCCAGTTCGCATCACAAAGTTCCTCAAGGACAGCAAGATACCTTTCATAAATCAAACAAAAGGTCATAGAGTATTTTATGTACCATAATACTCTACTCTGTGCATCTGAATGCTCTTACTCATTATATAGGTAGTGTCTGGACTCTTACAGTTCATTAAATTCATCATACACCCTATAACTCTTGAGTATTCAAGTTAAGATACTTCATTACCCTTATTTTTCTTGAGTATACAAGAAGAATCATACGAGATACAAGCAAGCTTACAATCAGATTGGTTGTATCTCTTAAGCACAAATTCAACATAATGAGTACGACTAAGACTATAAATGTTAGATTATCTTCTAATACTCATCTTTATGATTACATAAACAAGGCCTAAGTCTTTCAAGTCAACATTCTCATTCAGCGTATGTTTTAGTGGAATTAATTACATCTAAGTTTGTATCAAGTATAAGCATATCATCAACATACTAGCATACATTCACATAGGCATCCTTAACAAATTACTTGCAAATATACTTGTCAGGTTCATTACCTTAAATCCACTACTCATTATCACATGATCAAATTTTCATATCACTGTTTACGTGCTTATTTTAAAACCATACAAAGATTTGTTTAACTTACAAACTTTGTCTTCACAACCTTTCACTACAAAGTCCTCAGGTTGGTCTATGTAAATTTCTTTATCTAATTCACGGTTTTAGAAAAGTTGTCTTAACATCCATCTGATGTATCTCTAAGTTGTTTGTGGAAGCAATAGCAATTAACATCTCAATACAAGTGATTCTCGTCACAGGTGAATAAGAATCAAGGAAATTTACACCTTATTTTAGTTTAAGCCTTTAACTACTAACCTAGTCTGATATTTTTCCACAGTTCCATGTACCCTACGTTTCCTCTTAAATACTCATTTACATCCTATGGTCTTACTCCCTGGAGGTAAACTAGAAAGGTCCCAAGTCTGGTTCAGACGGACTGAGTTCATTTCACTAAATGAAGCTTCTTACCAGAATGGGGTTTCAGTAAATGTTATGGCTTATTTACAAGTCTGTGACTCAGACTAAGCTAGGCATATTATGAAGTCAAGTCTATAAGAAGTCTCAGTTCTAATCTTTTTACTTGTCTTAGGCTCATCAAGCTCTACTTCATCTTCCTTTCAAGCTAAATTCTGATTAGTTGAAAAGACAACTAGGGGATCAGCAACACATCTCTAAACAGGGACAAGTTTCAAATTAAAATGTTCAAAAAACTGAACATCCCTAGACTCCATAATAGTTTTTTGCACCAAAGTCAGAAAAATCAGAACACGCAACCAAAAATTTATGTGTAGAAGTATACTCAACATACCCTATATGAAGACACAATCAACATTTTTGTTTTCTATTTAGTTCTTTTAGAAAGAGGAATTACAATTTTAGTCAAACACCCCCACACTTTGACGCATTCATAAAAAGGTCATCAACCTTTCCATAAATCATATGGAGTTTCATCTGATCCTTAAACGGTACTCTATTCAGGATATACTTGTTAAGAGGACTGCCTCCCCCCACAAGGCCGCAGGTAATCCTGAACTAATCAACATGGAAGTTATCATCTCCTTAAGGATACAGTTGTTAGGTTCAAGGCTTCTAATTGATTTTGAACTTCAAGTTTATACATCTTAAGGCTTCTAAGGCATCATCCTTATCCCTAAGCAAGTATACAAGATAGTACCTCGTACAATCATCTACGGAAGTTATAAACCATATTTTACCACAGTGGTTTTGGGTTGAGCTCATGTCAACTAGGCCTAACTGAATTAATTCTAAGGGCTTAGAATTACTCTGAACATTAGTGCTAAAAGGTTTTATAGCATATTTTGATTCTTCAAAAATTTCACTTTTGTGTTCAAAATCCAAACTAAATCTGGGTACGCGGCCTATGCTAGCCAGTTAAGCATTAACTTATAAGTTTACGTTTCCAAGTCTATCATGCAAAATATTCAATCACACAAAAGAAAGCACAAGAATAACCTATGTTCACTTCATCAGTTTTTCCATGAAGCTTATATAAATCCCAAGTCAATTAATCGTTGCCTAAAAAATCATTTCCCTTAGTTAAAACAAGTTTTCTAGATTTAATTTAAATCTTTTACCATCTACAACAGAACAAGATACAAGATTCTTGAATATGCCGGGAACATGAAAACTTCATTCAGTGTGAGAATATTACAGATATGATCTTCTGCTCGACCTTTTCCTTTTATGCAACCTCTGTCGCAGATGAGTTACTCATAAAGAGTTTTTCAACATCCTTTATCCTCTGATAGAAGGTGAACAAGTTTTTGTTTCAACAAAGCATGCTTGGTGGCTCCAGATTCCACCCACCAATCTCTCACATTGGTTATTAAAATAACTTCCGACATCATGCCACTGAACTCGTTATAGTTTGTTTCAATTAAATTAGCATTAACTTTCTACTTATTAAGTTTTTTATGTTGTCTACAAATTAGTGCCGCATGACTAGGATTTTACCCACATAAAAATCACCCTTAATTAAAGTAATGCTAGATTCAGGTTAATGAAACATACCTTTCTTAAGAAGACTACGCTTAGAGTCGCATTTTATGTTCCCACCTTTGTCAGCTTTGAAAAAATTCTGTTCATCCACATGCGCCTGTTAGCCACGTCCCTTTCCATTTTCATGTCATAATCTTCGTTTATACTCTGACTGGGGAAACGGTAATTGCCTAATCACCTAAAACACCACATCTCACAAACCTTAGTTCCGAATCGGAAAATAAAATATGAGTTTTGAAGATAACATCTATATATACAAATTTTGTTTGAATCACCATTTCAAAAAACTCATGGTTACCCCATAAAAACTACTTTAGTTAACAACAAATTTCTGCTCGTCAGAATTTTTCAGGAACGTTCCTCTGTTTTGTAAAATATCAAAAAAATACTTTTCCAACTCCAAAAATTACGCAATTTTATGTGAGTAACTATCAGGATGTCTACTACGTTATTTAAAAATGGTTCATCGAAATTATTTCTAGATTAAAAGAAAAAAATCGAAACTCTAAAGCTGAACAGAAATTCGTTTTTGTTTATCACTCCACAATTCGTTTGTGTTATTACAAATTCTAATGTCATAAGATTGTTGGGTGCAATAATGAAAAACAAAGAAAAATCAAATAAGAAAAATTTATTGATACTTAGCTCCTTTATAATGGAAGTGATTGCTTTGACGAAACGAACAAGCTCCCTGGTAGGACTAGATATGATCCTAAAAATTCTAACTGCAAGTGCACATTGTCGGCAAGCAACCCAGGGCAAGCACAGGTCAGTTCCACAGGGACAAGGGGGTGCAAGTGCTATTTTTCTTTTCTTGCTTCCTTTGCTAACTTGTTCCTAGGGGCAGTGAACAGTGAGGTGGAAATGGTGAAATAAGAAGATTGTGGCAGTGTGTGAAACAAGTAAAGATTGTGATGTTAAGACACCACAGTGAGCATGAGGGGAAACAAACAGTGAGCAGTGAAGGTAAAACAAGTGAGCAGTGAAGGTAAAACAAGTGTAAGAAAACAAGAAAACAAAGCTAAACAGTTGAAGATGGAATTGTGGATGACAGGGAAGGTTGATGGCAAACTAGGGTTTAGATTCCACCTCTTAACCTAGACTAAGTCGGATATTCCAATTGCAACTAAATTATCCTCCCAAAGTACTAGCTATCTGATTAGAGCATAACTAGTCTAAGGTTTGGACCATAATCAATTAACATGGGCTGCTGCACTTTCAATCACAGGGGTATCCTAACTACAATGTATGCCTGACATACAATGTGAGAGCAAAGTGATGAGAGGCCAGAATTGTAGTCTCCTACACAGTGGAATTAAGGTTTCATCTTCACCCTAGTGGTGAATTAGAACATGCTAACACCTAGAACTAAACAGTAAACGGGACATGAAATCAAAACAGAAATTAAACATTAAGCTAACAGTGAATTTATAAAACTAAGAGCATTAGACTAACAAAACATCAAACAATTAAACACTAAAACATCAAACACTACACAGTGAACAAGAACCCTAATTATGAAATTGGATTAAAATTGAAATTTGAAATTAAAATTAAACCTAAAATAAACCCTAATTGATGGTTACTTGGATGACCCAAGAACCGTTTTAACATCCTACATCAGTTTCTATTTATAGCTTACATCAAATTCCTAATTTCTAAAAACCCTAATTTTGAAAACCCTAAATTGATTTGGGGAAAATCAAATTCTCTCACCCATGTGTGAATTCTGCTCGACCCATGCTCCTTGATGTCCCTCTGATGCTCTTTCTGCTCCAATTGATGTACTGCAACCCTAGCTCGAGTTGTTTCATCAACTCCACACCTAGGTCAGAGAGATGTGGGTTTGGGGAAACGACTAGGCTAGGGGGAAAGGACTGATGGGTATGGGTTTCTGTGGTGTTGGGAGGTGATGGGAAGGAGCTCGAGACGAACTGGGATGGTCGGGGAAGATGGTGGCAGGGTAGAGCAGGTGGTGGTGGTTCTGGAAATGGTCGGGTGGAGAAGATGAGATCGATGTTTTGGGAAGAAGGGAGTGTTTGGGTGGTAGTATAGGGTTTGGTCACTATGGTGTGAAGCGGGAGCATATGGTTCGATGTTTGGCGAGCTGAGCCGCTGGATATGGAGATGGTAGGTAGATCGGACGGCTAAGAGAGAAGCAGTTTGTAGCGACCGTTGGATGTGGAACACAACGAAGTCAACGGTGCTAGATTAGGTTAGGTGCTGTAGTGTTGGGTGGAATCATCGGGATTTGATGCACAGGCATAGGAGCGACCGTTGGATTCAACTGCAATCTAATCTGAAGGCTTGGAATTTAGGTACTATGGTGTTTGATATGAACTTCGGATTTTGATGCACAATGATGAGGTGACCGTTGGATGACAAGATGGATCCAATCTGACGGCTCTCATGGAAATGGGTATGGATAAAGGAAATGGATTTGGGTAAGGGTTTTGGGCCTTGGGTATGCCAAGCCCATATCTTCTTTAAGAACAATTCTTCCTTCTTGAGCCCATTCCTAGCTTTTTGGTCTTGTGCGCAACATTCTTCGCGGCTTCCTTGCGTAATTCCTCCCGTCTTTTCACTACTTTTCTGCTCTTTTTGCTCCGCACTTCATCCAGATTTTATTTGTTACCTAAAAATGCAAAATTAAGTAAGAAAAATATTTATTCTTGAAAACAATGAAAATACAGAATATGGGATAAAATGTAGAATTAATGCGCAAAGGATGAGTTAAATGCCAACAAAAAGGGATAAATATATACAATATTTGGCACTCATCACTCCCCATATCTCCGCAACAGCATCAAGGCAAAACTTTGGAAAACAGAGTGAGTCACATGTTCAACACGCTGACCTTAAGACATTAGCGCCCGGTTACACTCATGAGTGATGCTATAGCCCTCACAGGATGGATATCTCCAGGACAAAACACCCTACTACACCTACTACTAGCATATGTAGTAGATGCTCAACTTGAGCTTGGCAATTCCGAAAAAAACATCAACGAAAATCTCGAACGCTTAGTGAAGCAATATAAAAATATTTTCCCTTGGGGGTCTCTCTAAAATATAGAGAAACCCCTTTCCCATAAATTTTACAAAAGTAGTAAATTTGTTTATATAATTGACAAATACAACTTAAGAAGAGCAACTTCCCGATGCGGGACTAAAAATCTTATATAGTCTCTTAAAATAACTAAAAAGTGGAAATTCCATGATGTGGGACTAATAAGTTTTTCATTTACAAAAGAAACAATTAATTATTATTTTATCAAAATCTTTAAAAATCAATTTTATTAATTGTTTTCTCCAACAACTAAAACTATAGTTAAATTGTGGAAACGACGAGTTTGAATATGATGCAAATAATTATGCGTGGTATTTAACTTGAGCACCTCTTAATTTCTTACGCTTTTACTCATACAAGTTTTCTTCCAACAATCCTCGGATAGTTTTCCTTTGTAACATGAATAACACTGTTCTAAATTGATCTTTGCTGTCATCAAGCTTTGATTTTTCATTGTTTTTTTTTTTCGAATAAGAAAGGTTATATTAAGAGAAAAAGCCAAAGGCAATACAAACCCAGACAGAACCAAAACATCTACAAGCAAACTGACTCAACAATTACAAAACAAAATTACATATGAACTGAGAGCTCCCAGTTATGAATAATTTGGCTGCTGTCAATGAACTTGAAAGTTTTTGTATCGCAGCTCCAAAGGACCATAGTTTGCTTAATAAGAGTTATAATTTCATAAGAATCTTTGGGCCTGCCACCAAAGACTCTACTGTTCCTCTCTTTCCAAATATTCCAAACGATTGTGTAATGCAAAATATTCCAAATATGTTTGCATCTTCCATACAAAACATTCAAAGTCCAAGCTTCAAACAATTGCTCTATACCACCGGGTAAAGGCCACGAAACCAGCATAGATTTTATGAAGTATTCCCGAAGTTTGAAAGTAAAACTGCAATGAATCAGTAGGTGGTCCGCAGTATCCAAAGTTTCATTGCAAAGAGGGCAAGAGAGGTTCGGCAGTTGAACTCCTCTGTGATGCAGCATAGAGCGAGTGGGAAGAGATTTATGAAAAATAGCCCACAGTAGGAAACTGACCTTAGGAGGAATGTAGCTTTTCCATAATAATTTGGTGAAAGAGCAGTTCGGTACATTACCCGTCAACAGATCATAGCATGTCTTGTTGCTAAAATTGGCAGGAAACTCCACCTCGTCCACACCGTCAATAAGAATTGGGACATTTCCCAAGTCTCTCCGAAGAAGATCCCACTCCATTTGTTCATTGACATTTACTTTATGCCTGAAAACCGCATGCCAGTTCCCATCCTTGATTGAATCTGCGATAGTTGCTTCTTTCCGTGTGCAGGCTTTATAGATAACAGGAACATGTCTTTAAGACAACCGCCAACAATCCACCTGTCTTTCCAAAAACGAACGCGTTTTCCATTTCTAATTTTGAAGGAAACCAAATTACTGATCTCTGGCATCACTTTAATCACGTTTTTCCAAAGACTGCTCCCCTGTGCAGAATTGTCATCAATAGGCATAACCAAATCCGCATTGGCCTTTGTTTTCTGTTGTACGATAACCCTCCACAACGCTCTCTTTTGTCTCGTGAACCTCCAAATCCATTTATCAAGGAGGGGTTTATTAATAGTTCTAAAGTCTTTAACTCCTAAACCTCCTTTCTCCTTTGACAAACAATTTTTTTGCCATCCTACCCAAGCCATTTTTCTTTTTCCTTCCACAGCACCCCATAGAAAATTCCCATCAGTTTTATCATCTTCTTCTCAATAGAAACCGGGAGATGAAAGAGAGACAAGTAGTACACCGGTAAACTAGCTAAACATCTTTCGATGAGAAACAATCTTCCAGCTTTATATAAAAACTTTTTTTTCCAAGTGGCCAATCTCTGTTCCATCTTCTCTAGCACCGACTCCCAAATCGAAATGTTTCTTGAGGTAGTACCAATTGGCATACCCATGTATTTGATTGGCAATGTTTCAGTTTTACAGCCCAATTCTTTAGCCAAATTATAAATAATGTCATCAGCCCCAACACTCACCATGGTACTCTTGTCTAGATTGAGTTTCATCCCAGTGATTGTCTCAAACATAGAAAGAATAATGAAAAGTCTCGTAACCTTTTCTGTATTTGCATCAACAAAGATTAAAGTGTCGTCTGCAAACTGGAGATGAGAAATCACACTACCAGTTTCTTCAACCTTAAAACCATGCACTTGACCTCTTTCCACAGCATCATTCATCAACTTAGATAAAATTTCCACCACCAACAAAAAGAGATATGGGGATAAAGAGTCACCTTGTCTCAGCCCTTTAGAAGGCTTAAATCTCTCTGTCGAGCTGCCATTCACACCAAAACTGAAAGGTGCGACGAAGATACGCACCATTTGATCCAAGAGATCCATTTTTCTCCAAAGCCATGCTTTTGAAGAATACGAAAAAGGGACTGCCAATTGATATTATCAAAAGCCTTCTCCATGTCAATTTTACACAAAATACCCGGCATTTTGGCCTTCAATCTACTATCCACACCTTCGTTGGCAATTAAAACTCCATCTAGAATTTGCTTTTCATGAATAAAAGCACCCTGAAAATCTGAAATCAGTCTTGGCATAACAATCTTCATCCTCTCTGCAAGAACCTTAGGCAAATTTCATAGACACTACCAATTAAGCTTAGAGGTCTAAAATCTTTTGGTGTACAAGTGTCTTCCTTTTTGGGAATGAGTGTAAGGAAAAAGCAATTTAACCTCCAATCCGACGACCCGTAGTGATGAAAATCACTGAGCATACTCATGAAATCAACTTTGATGATATCCCAACATTTATTATAAAAATCTGTGGTGAATCCATCCGGCCCCGGAGCTTTATTAGAACCCAAAATTTTCACCATTTTCCACATTTCATCTTCTGAAAACTGTCTCTCCATCCAATCTCTATCCACATCAGGAACAACGGGGAACGATAACTCATCCAACGAAGAATTAATTGCATCCTGAGATGAGAATAAATTGATGTAATAGTTTCGGATCTCTTCTTTAATAATAGATTGATCCAAACAATCAGCACCGTTAACTTGCAATTTTGCAATTGTGTTCTTTTTTCTTTTTGCGCTTGCAATTTTATGGAAATACCCCGAGTTGGAATCACCCCATCGGAAACCATTTTGCTTAGTCCTAGGCCGCCACTTACTAGCCTCCAAACTTTCAATGTTTTTAAGATTAGTTTTGCATTGATTTTTCATTGTTGTTAGAACATGTGGGGATCCTTATTTTCTTTAGTGGACCGAAATGCTTATTGTGACCATTTTTGAAAAAATGCGATTTTCTTCTTTTAGTGTGATTTGTCTATTTTTAATTATTTCCAAACCTCTCATTTAAAATGTTTTCTATTTTGTTGTTTCATTTTGAAGATTTGTAACTCCATGCCCACAAGATGGGACAAATCCGAACAAAGCAACATAAATGGCACAAATTTCATACTTATTGTGATGCAAGGTCGTGACCATACTGATGTCTTTCATGCACATTACACTACCAGGAACTAACCAGAGCTCGTGCCGTAACTATATATATATACACATACATTTTGGCAGTTGGTTTCGAATTTAAATTAATCATACTGTAAGCTGTTAAGAAACTTCTGATTACTATTTTTAACGCCGAAGTGTATAAGTACAATCTGTCTGTCATCTGTATATTCATTTGTCTTGGATTCCCATCTTGTTGTTTTTTAGTCAACTCATACAAAGCGGATATGTTCCCATGCTCGCTTATGTAATCACACATACGTCACATTACGAAGTTTCAATATTTGTGTCTAAATCAGACATTGATAAACTATTATTATGCCTGGGGTGAGGAAATTTTAAAACAATCCATCAGACATTTAGATTCATGGAGTGAGATGATCGCAGTTGGATTATTGTGTATCTCGAGAAACAATGTAACCGGGAACAATTATCTGATAAAAAGAATTACCGATAAAGAACTAGGTGCTCATTACTGATAAGTTTCGAACCAAGTCATTAGTATTATCACTCATGGACTTTACCACTCTATTACGGTGGTATCGGCTATGTTAATGCTTCGTTAATTACACTATGCAATTTGCTGGACTTGTGTTTTTGTATCTTTCATTTAACGCTGAGCAAGTGGGAAAGTCTTTGGTTTCGAACCTGACGCCTTGCACATGCTTTTTTTCGGTCAACTTGTTCATTGCTTGAGCGCAGAGATGTGGATATTCATCATTTATTTTTCATTTTCATATCCCTTGAGGATTTGGTTCACATGGCATTAAATTAAATTGCATGTTGCGGGCCTCGTGTTTAACAGCATCAAATCAGGCGCTGATTGGGTCCAATATCATCGCTAGGTTCCTTGCTGGTGGACAGCGTCTGCGTTTATTAAGTTATACCATGTGTACCAACTACGAGGTATAAACAATTAAGGATTGAAACCTTCAGCTAATCCCTTGTCCCCCACAAATAAAGATAAACCTCTTTTTTTCTTTTCAATGTTAGGTAGATTTAAGCAAATCAGGTTCCAGTCATTTTTGGATCTTACTTCAATTTTTAATTTTTAGGTATATATTTAGGTTTACGTTGACAGGTTCATCATAGGAGACTAGTTAAACAGTTTTCAGAAGCAGTGGAGATTCAGCTTCGTTCTTCATCTTGGTGGTAAGTATAATGAAGATCCATGATTTTGTATATATCTGCTTCAAGTTTTTTTTTCCTTCTAATAAGCTTTTTGTCCATGTGCACTAAGATGGCGACTATGGCGACGGCAAAGGAAAACTCAGATATATTTGCAGCTCCTAATGATCTTCTTGCATCAACAAATGACAAAACTTACAAAGCTTGGAAAGAATATATGGAGGTTAACTTGAAACGGAGAGATCTACTGGAACCCTGCATTTCTAAGCCTTACCATATGAATACTTATAAATTGCGCGATAATTCTATCAAAAAGAAAAATAAATTTCCCAATGATAGTAGTGGTATCCCTGCTCTGAAATCTTTCAGCACCGAACTGAATAGAGACAAGAATGCTCTTGAAGCCATACAAAAGTCATGTGGACCGGAGATGTTGCCGCTTATTCGCTACGCCGAGTTTGCGAGCGAAGCTTGGACATGGTTAGAAGAAGCAGCAAAAGATGATAAAAAAGGTCAGAACGGCTTCTGTAAACAAACAAAATTTATCTTAAACTTAGTATTATTCTCTCTTTCTTGCATTTTTTCAGGTAATGCATTTAGATGAATACGCATATTAATTTATCGTTTCCTTCACTGTGATCATATTCTATTTTTACCAGATTGGTACAATGAGATGGTAGAAACTGCAGCAAAGTCAAGAGCAAATCTAGAAAATGTCCCAGAAGTTAATAAAGTTCTAACTAAGCGGAACCACGCAAAATGGATAGAGTATATGGAGAATGAATTGACAAGTAAACATCTTTGGAACGTTGTGAATGGAACTGATAGAAAGGGATCACGAGGTTACAAGTTGAAAAATCGTAATGCCTTGGTCACCATAAAACTATCATGTGGTAAAGATATGATTGATGACATTTACGCCGAAGGAAACGCCTATGATGCTTGGCGCAGGATAGAGAACAAAATAGTAGCTTGGCGCAAGTCAGAGGGAATACGAGGAGCAGCTACTATTCAAAGAACAGGTTAGATCATTGTTAAATTGTACATATAAATAGTATGCACGAAGTTCTGTTTAATAAATAATTAATTATTATTTTCTTATTTTTGGAAATTCAGTTTGTATATCGACCACTGATTACAAAAGTTGGAAAGGGGATATGCAAAAATACTTGAAAACTGAAGGTCTGTGGGGATTTCTTGACAAGGATAACAAATTAGATGATGCTGAAGATGAAAAAGCTCTTGATGCAATAAAACTTCATTGCCCACTGCATATGCAGAAATTCATTTGGTACGTGGATTGCGCGGAAAATGCTTGGAAGGAGTTGGAAGCAGAAGAAGATGAATTCACAGAAGTTCATCATGGTTTGATCCATTCTCTGGAAAAATCTAATTTACGTTTATCTATATCCTTGCCATATGCCATGTTTTATTGTTATATGTAAAGGCTCTGTATATTTTACGCCTCTACAAAAGCTAATTAAAGCAAACTTATTTATCAGGAGCACATGATGCTGAGCACACCATTCCAGAATCTTATAGAGTTCTAACACGAAGCAATTACAATGAATGGAGCTCGCACATCAAACTACGTTTACAACGACTGCGACTTTGGAGCGTTTTAAACAATCCTAAAGACGACTCTATTAAGTCAATTTCCGAGATTAAAAAAGCTTGTGCCCTTAGAATCATTAAAGAGGCATGCGGGCGAGATATGCTATCTTGCATTTTTTATGAAAAATCTGCATACGAAGCTTGGAAAGGTTTGGAAAAGGCTGCATCTCGGAGGGAAAAGGGTATGTTCCACACTTAAAAAACTTAGATTTACGTTACCGGAAAACATAATCCACAGAGGAACAGAATTGTACTCGCGTCAGTAATTAAAACCAACTTCCAATATTAGTTTTAGATTTACTCGATGACGGGTTACTAACTGAGGCAAGAGTTCTTTTCTATTACTCTAATAATTGATGCTGGCCACAGATGTATATTTGAGGCATCCACATCTAGTCCACGCCGTCAAAATAGATAGATTTGTGCCAGAGAAACAAAACACAAATAAAGAATCTTGGAGGGGTGCAAAATTATTTTTTCGAGATTTCCCAGAAGCACTGACTGCTGAAATAACAAGTGATGGATCCACAACTCTTCATGCCGCTGTTCGGTTAGGCAGAGGTGATTTCGTGACAGAGCTACTAAAATTGATGAGTCCAGCACAATTAGAAGCAACAACACACAACGGTAATACTGCCCTGTCATTTGCAGCCAAAGGTTACAATAACTTAGAAATTGTCAAGATGATGGCAGAAAAGAACCCGTACTTGCTGCAAATTGAGAACAAAGAGGAACACAGCGCACTTGCTATTGCTGCAATCAACGGAGACGAGACGGTATTTCGTTATCTTTACAGCGTAACGCCCAAAGAAATGTTATGGCAGTCTGGAAGTATTGGAAAACGTATTTCTAACTTACTTACTTCTGCGGCAAGAATTGATGCTTTTGGTAAGATCGACATTGAATTTCATTTAATTTCTGTCTTAATAAAGTTAATGATACTCTGACGGAGAAGGGGACAATTAATGTATGTATCTATTTATGTGTCTACAGATGTGGTTTTGAATCTACTAGAAGAACTCTTTGAAGAGAACTTAGCAGAATTTGTTTTTAGTCGAGACGCCAACGGAACGAACCTTTTGACTGTATTAGCAGGAAAGCCGTCTTCCTTCCCAAGTGGAAATAAATTCGGACCTATCGGAGGATTGATATATTGGTTGGGTTAGTGATCTCTATTAATCACAAGCTAAAGCAACTTTTATCTATCTTTGCACAACTTCTATCTGTGTTTGCTTAAATATTTGGACAATTTACTGCACAGAAACATCTAAACCAGACATTCTAAAGCTGTACTGGCACCAAATCGTCTGATTCTAATATCCTTGTGAAATTTCTTTTTTGACCTGGTTTTATTACGAACAGCTGGAGTAACCAAGCTTGATGGAATATTGTTGAAAGCTCTCAAAGCAATAGGTATCTCTATAACCTAGTTATTTATTCCTTCCCGTTATCATGTCTGGAAATGTATATTCCGATAAGGTGTATCGAGTAGTTTTGACATTTTATACGTATATGCAACAGTTCCATGTATAAAAGTAGAACCACTTCATAGTAGGGTTCAACATCGTCAAACCGTCAAAATAGTGGAGCTTATTCGTCCCTTGGTTTGCGACTACAAACCTGACAAACTCGAAGAATCATTAATAAATGATGCAATTCATTTATCAACTATTCATGGCATTATAGAGATATTCAAAGCTCTGTTTAGCACCAATCTATATCTAGAAGATGTCAAAGATAACGAGGAAAGAGGATTATTTCAAATTGCTATAGTATCACGTCAAGAAACCATTTTCGAATACATATCTGATTTGGGTCAGAGAAATCAGAACATTGCTCTTCTGGATAGTGTTGGTAACAACACCTTGCATTGTGCTGGACTTTGGTTGCAATCACCTCATCTAGATAAAGCACATGGCCCTGCTAGATTTTGGATGCAACCACGGCAGCTAGATAAAGCACACGGCCCTGCTCTTCAGATGCAGCGGGAGATACAGTGGTTCGAGGTAAATCAAATTATTTGTGTGATTTAGTAGTATAACTCTTGCAATATTGAGACATCATTTTTGAGGAATTCCTTGATATATTATATATGATTTAGTAGTATAATTCCTATTTACTATTAATGAACTTATTTATACATACTAATTGTTGATCATAAATCATGATTAAACTGGTAGGAGGTCGAGAGAGTGGTTCCACCTAGATACAGAGAGGCGAAGAACGATGATAAGATAACACCTAAAGATCTATTCTCACTCCATCACAAAGGCTTAGCCGAACAAGGGGAAAAGTGGATGAAAGATACGTCACATGCATGTATGCTAGTCACGACTCTTATTGCCACGGTCATGTTCGCCGCTGCTTTTACGCTACCTGGTGGCAGCGATCAGAATACAGGCCGCTCTTTGATTGCAACATCAGCGGCTTTTAAGGTCTTCGTAGTTTGTGATGCTGTTTCACTTTTTTCCTCGTGCACATCTGTTTTGATGTTCTTCTCTATATTAACAGCACGCTTCGCTGAACGCGATTTCTTGATATCTTTACCCCGAAAGTTAATATTAGGTCTCTCCACCCTCTTCATCTCAATTGCTACTATGATGGCGACTTTCGCAGCAACCCTCGTTATTGTTCTTCGTGGAGAAGCTTCTTGGGTGTATATTCCGGTGTCTGTCTTAGCATCCATCCCGGTTCTCTTATTTGGTTTGTTACAGCTTCCACTGTTTTACCACATTGTCAAGTCTACGTATGGCCGTGATATTCATCGTTGGATTAGATTTACTTTCTCCTTTCTTTGTTGTAGGAAAAGAGTTTCTTCATCCCCTCTTATTTGTATTACTTGTTGTCAGTGATGACGGTGAAGTTAAATTTTCGTATCATTGAGATCTACTTCATGATATTTACTAAATTTTATGCTATCTGGTGGAATATTTGGAGGGGAATGAAATGATAGGCTATTTAATAACAAAAATAGAAGCCTAAAGCAGCTCATTGTGGCAGTGATATGTACGGTGTTTAGTTGGGCTATAAGCTCTGACATTTTTCATGGTTATTTCTTTCGTCGACTTTGCTTTGATGCAGTGATTATATAGACTATCTGTAAGGAATTATTGATTGGAACAACCACTCCTACTTTACTTGCTTAGTTTCTGGCCATTTAGTTTAGAGAAATATCTTTGTTGTGTATGTGTTGATAGGATTTGATATGAATGAAAATTAGTGTTTCCTCTCTTGAAACAGCTAACTCACTAAGTGTAAGAATAAGTAAGGAACAGTAGAAGCAATGCCCATATAAATGGAATTCACACAACGTACAAAACTCAGACTTCCCTCACATTTATCTTTGTTTCAATCGTTGTAAAAATACTAGAATTTCACCAAATATAAATACATAAAAATATATGATTATGGTAAAGTCAGAGTCTAATTCTTCAACCATTCAGTTATATAATTTGTTAATTTTAGTACACAAGTGCAACTTTTTGTCTGTCCTCCTCCTCTGTGGGCACTTCATAATCATAATTTCCGTTAAAAGAATCGGCTTGTTCGATGTATTGGTCCATAAGGGGAGTGTTGAACATACGCACCTTAAAGGCATTGTCACTTGTGAAAGTTGTAGCACGTTGGGCTTCATGAGATTCCTCAAGAGCAAGTGCAAAAGCACGCCCTTTTATGTCATAAGTTTCTTGGGATACCATAAAATGAAAGAGTTGATCCAGTTGAGCAATCAGTATAGCATCAACTTCCGAGAGTAATATTTTGGCAGAAACCAGAAACTCCCTAGCCTCCTCCAGCTCCTTCTTGTCAGCAGATAATCTTGCATCTTTCATCTTCCTTGCAGTTCTGATACGTTTCTCCTCAGCTATCACCTCCTCATTCTCTGCCTCTGTTGGCGTATCATTGCGGTTCACATGTATGCTTTCAGTTTTAGACTCGAGTTTTGTATTCTTCCCACCAACACTGTGCACATAATCATACATCTTTTTATGTACGAGATAATTTGATATAAAACGTATATAATCAGGAGTAATTAGTCGAAATTGAATATACCTGTACTTGTAGGCAAATTTAAAAATATCGTTTCTCGACTGTTTTGTGACCTCTGGGAGAGTAAGTTTAACAAGGACCTTGCGAATCTCACGGTCGTATAATGATCCAAATGTAATAGTTACAGGGTTGTCATACTTACAGACCATCTGTTGATGGTAAATTCCAGCCTTCACCTCCGTAATTTTGTAGTCATTTGATGGTGTAATGGTCAGAGTCAGGTCCTCAATAGCCACATTTAGTAGCCCAGCCAAAGACAGAGAGAATGCAGCAGTCAGATTTTCCACCTTTGAAACAGCTGCAAACATCCCTCCTTGACTTTTCTTGGCGATATCAAAGAGCAACTACAGTGCAAAGCAGAGACATGAATACAAATACCACTGAAGCTACTCTGATGTATAACCAATTTAAATTCGAAATTCAAATCACCTTTGGATCGAAGTCGCAGTCAAGACCGAATGTGTATATGGGCACCTTGTCGGCTGGAAAATCAGCAGCATGACTCTCCTCATCTTCCATGCCATCCGACAAAAGCATGATGGCTGCACGACGCCCTTCGATAAGGGTCCGATCGTTAAGTATATCTATGGCCATTCTAAGGCCAGCCTCTGTGTTTGTGGTTGATCTGGCTTCTAGTCCATTGACCAACGTTTCAATCTCCTTTCTAGAAGCTTCCTTTATCTGTAGCAGTGGGCACAATCTAGCTGCCTTCCTGTTGAAAGTGACCACAGATAAACGATCGGTATGTCCTAGTTTCTTGAGCAAGAACCGCATAGCAATTTTCATTTTATCTATCCTTTCTCCGGCCATGCTGCCGCTGATATCTAAGACGGTCACAAGATCCACACCTAATCTGCCATTTTTCGATCCGACCCCTTTGAGCTCCAACAACACCTTAAATTCGCTTACCGCCTCCATCGGTGCCTCCGGCTTGTAGATGGTTCTGACCACCATGTCTCCATTTAGCTGATCAAGAGATACTTCTTGTCCCTCTGAAATAAGAACCAGGTAAATAGTTATATGTAAGATAAGAGGAAGATCAAAAGAAGAAAACTAATTAAGTCTTAAAACCTGTATGCTCTAGCAGTTCATCATCGTGGTAGATCATCTTTCTTCTTCTGTGCTAAAAGATAAAGTCTTTATGTTCATCTGAGGAGCCTTCAATTGCAAATTTCAATATATTGAAAACAACAAACTTAATTAGTACTGACTGGGAACCATTTACTTAAAAACTAATTTATTAAGATTAATTAAATATATGATAAGAATCCAATATCGAGTTGTTCGATGGCAGTTGGCTACGCGTCGTTGACTATTATTTGTTTTGTAATAGTGATCTAATAGCTTGGCCGTTTGGGTTGCCGGTATCACTATGTTGCACAGATACGCCAAGAAATGCGCCGAATAGAAACAAAAGAAAGCAATATTAAAGGACTTGAAAACTGAATTACTTTGAAATACAAACAGGAGAGGAATTGATCTTGGAACCATCCTACATTTTGGACCCGCAAATCACTGTACTAGTGACCGACTGACATCCCAACTAGTCTGCTGGCCACCACCATACAACGGTAAAATGAATCCTCAATTTCCATAATAAAAAAGTCCAAAAAAAACTTCAAAATGATGAAGTACCAAAAAGAGAGTAGTTAATCAAAAAAATCTTATTTTTTTTCCAAAAATGATGGCTAAAGCCTCGGATAATATATTGATTGTAACGATTGTTCTCATAAAACTGAGTTACATTAGCTATTACAAGGTTAATTATGTTTTCAGAAATCTGCATTTCATTTGCAGGTACGAGGTTATACAATTCCTTATATAAAGGCTGTTTAGAATGACTTTCGGGGCTTCTCCTTTCCTAATATATTTCACAGCATTTCGGTTATAAAAAGTAGCTATCTTCGCAACCTTCTTAATAATATATCTAGAAATTAAAATAAAAGCATTCGCTTTAAAGTTAATAGTTAAATTTGTTTGACTTCTAATCGGTACTAATCTTATATCTATAATCTCTAGCTTCAGCATATCTTTCCATAGCAGCTTCAGAGCTGGTGAAAAGTCACTTTGGAAAATGACTTGATATTCACCCATTCAGTTGCCCATTGAAAGGCAGCTTCATCTCCTTTTTCCTCTAATTGTTCTCTGGTGGTGTAGTCTACGTAGGATCCCCTAGCTTACATTGTGGTACTTGTATAGTCAATAAGAATTAGTCCAATACCCTAAGCAGTAATAGGATTTTACATTAATAAAGCTACATCTATTCTCAAATTCATGAAGGTGATTTCTTTTTCGGGCTCTCTATTTATGATTCTAGTGTTTCATCCTGCATAGGGTTATAGAAAAGAGTCTGCATGATGTTATAGTTTGGTCTGTTAACAGTCATAAAGTTGTTGATAAAGCGCACAATCAGTCCAGCTGTTATTAATCAGAAAATCAATCAATTCTTGATAACTAATGGGTACACTGGCCACTAAAAATCTGAAGTACAGATCAGTGTAGATAAGTTAAAACACTCCCAAATATTTAAGTTAATATAAAAATTACCGTTTTTAATTAAGCTTGTATAATGCTTAATTAGTATAGTGATTAGTTGAACGACTAAGTTAAGTTAATTAATAGTTAATGAGGTTAAATAAATAAATTGATTTGTTATAAGAAGAAGAATTATCGCGGTTCGGCTAGTATGGTTACGGGCTCCATACTTTATATATGAATCCCCTCTTGTATGCATGACACGTTACCTAAAACGCATTTATAAAAGAAGTTCTTTCTTTGATGATTCAAATTAAAAGCAATTCTATGCATGGGAGGTAAAAAAGTGATGAGGTGTCATTGCATGGGAGGGGATCCATACACAAAGTATAGAAATGGGTTCCATATTAACCAAATTCGAATTATCGAAAGGGTAGATGAGAAGAAAATTGAAAAAAATATTTTTTTGAGTGATTCGAGTGATGATAGCTCCTATGAATCACAATCTGCATCTCCTAGAGTATTCGTTGATGTTGCTTGAACGATCCAAAACTTTCCTAATATTGAAATTATTTTAATTAGATTTCGGCTAGGTCAAACAAGTTTGGCTGCAATATCTGAAAAACAGGTAGTCGAACTTATCTGAAAATGCAGTTCGCCTAATTTTTCCGAAGATGTAGGTAGCCGAAATTTTTTTCTCTCCCTTGTGGAAAAGCCTGAACGACTCACAAGAACTTTTCCACCCCCGACGTCAATACCAGAGTACTTGCAAGGCCTTAATATCAACTGTGTTTGGTTTTTGAAGCTTTATTTCCCCTTTTTATAGTATCTTCATCATCACATAAGATAACTCCTTCTAAAAGATGAGATAGAGTTGCCACCTCATTAATCTCCATATCTGTGAGTCTCCTTTTACGATCCAAGTCCCACCTGGTCCCCCTTCTGAGTTGCTTGTAGCAAACTAGGTTGGCACCCACAACCACCACCAAGCAGCACTTAAACCTAATACAATGGAAATTTTATTAATTAATACTCGATTATTTAATAAACTCTCTTAAACAATATTTTTCGCCGGTCTCGAATCGGGGACAACGTGCCAAATTAATAATTCGTTAAATTTATAACTTGATATATTTTTTATTACTTATGTAGATCCCATATGAAATATAAATTAATAATCCACTATATATATTCAGTACACTAATGTTTTATGAAGATTTCTAGAAAACTAAATCAGCTGTCTTCTGTTTTTTTGTTAAAATCAGTATCACACTGAACCAATTTTTCTTATCATCATAAGAATTTCTAGTGTTGTTTCCCATAACCCAATGAGAAATTATTTAATATAATTGTCACTTTATCAACCTCGTTTCGTAAAGGGGATTTAGAAAAAACCAAACTACTGTATAATTTGGCACCTGGATGCCTTTTTTTACCGGGGGCCAACCCATCGCTCATTACTAAATCTATTTATAACAAAGGTAACATAGCGTATATTACCCAAGACGCACGCCTTTTACTACATACCGTACGATCCAATGAGAGGGCGGAGAATATGCTCTTACATTTTATGAGCATGTACAGAGTCTAAATTGCGAGTGTTAACTAGTATTCCTAGAGTTAACACAAGTTCTGGAGTTTTACAATACTAAGGAATTGGCATACAAGCTGAATTATTTAGTTTTTGTTCGACGTCTTTGTTGGTTTTACTCATACTACTAACAGTTTTTTCCACTTGGCAGTATCAATTCTTAGGGTGAGAGGCTTGATCAGTGATAAAGTTTAGAACAAAAAGGGTCAACTCGGCATGGCTCGCTGCCGGGAGTCAGTGGACCCAATCAAATTTGAAAACTTACTTTGATCTAAAAGCCAACTTTCATTATGGATTGGCAAGAAACTGCTACTCCTTTTGTCTCGTTATTAGTTGACCCGTTTATTTTTAGATTTTGTCTCGTAATAAATGATCTATTTTACCAAACAACGGGATATTTCTAAAATTAATTTTTTAATTGATTTTTGTTAGTATAAGAAATACATATAATTTGATAGATATGTTTATATTCGTTACGTAGGTGTTTCAAAATATTTTTAATGGTCTAGGACTTGCAAACATCCATCGTATAGTTTGAGAGATAAAGCATTTCTAAATTTACTACATATTACCATAGATTGTAATTGTAAAAAATAACTAAAAATACTCTATTTTCTTCCTTGTCTTAAGAGAATCGTGCAAATTTGAATTAGGCCAATTAACAATGGGACGGAGGAAGTATTTAATAGTGAGATAATTACAAAAGGTTTTGATCTGTAAATCAAAACAGAGGAAAACACACAAAAGAAACTATCGTCTCCAGCTCGCGTGTAAGCATCACCATAGTGACTGACATCCCAACTAGCTAGTTGGCACCCAAGGCCACCACCAATCATTTGCGAAAAGGAAAAAGAGAGCCAGGACATGGAGTATATACACAAGGGCAAAATAAATTCTCAATTTTTTATAATAAAAAAGTCCAAAATAGACCCAACTCCCAAGTCGCAACTGCTTCAAAATGATGAACTACCAAAATCTTCCAGTCGGTCTTTCTTATCAAAATCATTGCCAGCTGAATTATCACCATCAATTTTCTTATGCTCTCTCAAATGAGGCCTGCGTCGCAAAATCAAAGTTCGAAGAAATAACTCCAATCAGGACAAAGAAAATACCAAGTTATATCCTTTTTAGCAGTACAATTCTACTAAATCTATTACTTCAGAATGTAGTTATTACATGCAAAATTAAGATTCAAATTTCCACAAGCTGAACAACAAGGGTAGTGAAGAAATGCCATATCCAGCTACCCTACTCACTTAAAAGAATTGGGTACATGAATACATTTCTTGTCATCTCCTGATTATGTATCCCACTAGCAAGAACAACTTTCTCATGCTGTCCATATCTTTTTTGTTCACAATCTCTGGAATTTTGGTGTCGCCAGAGACACCTTATACCTGAACACAAAAAAACAAACAAAAATCGACTGTTTAATCCGTGTCCGTAAAACACATGTGAAAAAAGATTGGATAAAGACTGCACAAAAGTATGGCACTGATTGAACAACATGTACCACAATAAGCAAGATGAGCTGTTGTCGAAACTCACTTGTTTTAGCTACACGTAACAACTTTCCAAATAAAACCCATAGAAGAAAAAAGAAGTTCTGTTGTTGCAACAAAAGCAATATATAAAACATATGTAAAGTAAAAGCCAGATAAATAGACTGGGAGGGAGATAACTTACCCGTTGTTACTGCTCCTATAGAATATAGGATGAGTAATCAAGAGCAAGTGTTTCAAGGAAATCGAGGGAATTCAAATCATAGGGTAAAGACTCCACAAATTCATCGCACCATACCATGGCCAATTTCCGCAGTGAAGTCCAGGTTCTTAAATCTGGCAGTACTATTAACTCAGGGCATCTATCCAAAACCAATGAGTGCAGAGAGCTGTTGTTGATGATGCAGTTGAATTCCAGGAGTTCTGATAATGATTCATATTCAGTTTCATACTCCCTTTCCAGAAGAAGGAATCCTCGAAAATTATGGCAGCATTCTATCTTCAGAGTTTCAAGAATTCTGGCAGCATTCTATCCGGTTGTTTAGATTCGCCAACTGCCCTGCCTCTACAATAGTATTGTTTTGGAGTACATCCAGTGGGAAATATATTACCTCCAGAGAATTTCTAATAAGAATGGAAGTGATAGAAGACATCAAGTCTCTACTAGCCATAGAGATGAGTAACTGGCCGGTTAGTGGTACCGTCTAAAGTCAGCTCCTTCAGAGAAGGAAATGAGTTGGGTGTGCTTATCAACTTTCCACATTCAATTTTTAGATACTCAAGTACAGGGAAGGAAATATATGGTGGAGGAAGAGAAACCCACTCTTCTAAGTTTTCCAAGCAATATAGGTGCAACTCAGTTAAGGAAGGGAATAATGTCATCATTCTAGAACTCCCAACACTGCTGCTGCTATCTTCTCCGTCTTCATCTGTTACATCTACTTGGTGATAAAACTCATTACCCAAACACTTCACCGCATTCATTCTCACAACGTTAAGTTCCCTAAGACTTGGGAGCATACCAAGAGCTGGAAGCTTCTCAGAATACTTGCAATTTGTTAAATCTAATTTTACCAAATTCGGAAGGAAATCAGATAACCACCTTGGAAATTTCAAACCCTTAAATTCATTTATTTCCAATTCCTTCAAGTTTGGGTGAGGTTGGAGACCTTCCAACACCATACCATCACTGTTACTTGTACGCTTAACATCCCCGTAACCCCAACAGAGGTCCAATTCTCGAAGGTGTTGCTTGTCGTTTAATTTTGCTCTTTCCGCGCCTTCTTTTCCACCTCTCACATTCTCTAGATTGTGTATCCACAACACCTGAAAGGAGTTTAGGCCTGCTAACTCTTCCATCCCACTGAAATTATTAATTCTTGAGACCTCTTCTTTCCTCACCTTGTATGACTTTAATACTTCAAGGAGAGTTAGCTTTTCTATACCTCTTGGCATTCCATCCTTCCCTTTGTTGTGTGAAAGACTGCTCATCTTTGGCCAATTGTTAATCTCTTTAGGAAGCTCACACTCCCATCCTAGATCCACAATCTCCAAATTGCAGAGACCGCTAATGCAAGATTCTGGCAATTTTTCGATGTTACAACCATCCAAATCGAGGCATCTTAATCTTGTTAGTTTACCAAACATTCTTGGTAATACTTTTAATCTTTCGCAAAAATTGATATCCAACTTCCTTAAACTTTCAACCTCAGTGATTGAGTCTAATTTTGTGATATTTGTTTGTGAAACATCAAGGTGACTTAAATGTTTTAAACACTCAAAATATACTGGTAAACTGTCTAAGTAAAATGATGGAAACAGGTAGCACACTTATATCCGAATACGAGAGATCCAAGTACCTTCAAAGGGAAAATGCCTTTCAGAATCATTTGAACATTAATTCCTCTATGAAGTACAAGTGTCTGTAAATTGTATAGTTGACTAACAGACACATCATCTACTTCGTCAACTTTAGAGTATGAGAGATCGAGGTACCTCAAATGTTTTAAGCTTAAAAGCCCAAAGATGGAGTTTTTAGACTGTGAACACCAAGCAAACATATGACTTGCAAGTACTTATTATTTAGCAAACCCTTGACACCCAAATAACTGTTCTTCAGGAAAAATATCGACCGCAATTTGCTGGAGTTATGCAAGACGTTTACAAATGTTTTTGATGAATTCTCATCTACAACTAATTGCAGACGCCCAATCTCAGAAATATTTTCCATATCACTTGCATTCATACTCATGAATTCATTACTGCCGAAGACACTTCGTGCAAGATCATGTACTAAATCATGCATCTTGCACAATTAAATATCGCCTAATTTATCCTTTTCTACGTCTTGAAAGAAGGAACTAGACAACAAATTTTGGAAATAATCATTTCCAATATCTTCAATGGATCTTTTACAGTCCCTATGAGATGGCTGAATAAAACCTTCAGCCATCCATAATTGGATTAAAGTTTCTCTCTTGATCTCCCAACCCTTGGGAAACACACAACAATATGAAAAGCACTGTTTTAAATGGGAGGGTAAATTATCAAAGCTCAATTTCAATATAAGATTGGTTTTGTTTTGATTTTCTGGTGTATTCAGAATATCATTGTCTCTAATTGACAACCATTCAAGCTCGGTTTTCTTCAAGCGCATGAGACTTCCTAGAAAATTTGCTGCAAGTGGTAAACCAGCACATTTTGTCGCTATCTCCTGTCCTATATTGGTCATAGCCGGAGTCTCAATTGCTCCACCAAAAGAGAATGCTTTGCTCTTGATAATATACCAACATTCATTTTCAGTTAATTTTTCTAAAGTTTATGGTGATATTAGACCCTCGGTAATAGATGCAACTTGGTATTTTCTTGTTGTGATTAAGATTTTGCTACCCATAGCTTGCCAAGACTACACTAAGATTTTGGGCTAGTGTAGTCTTGCCAAGACCACCCATACCCACTATGGACATTACAGATCAGTTTTTCTTGTTGACTAGAAGAAGATATTAATGACGATGTATCAATTTTATTCAGCAACACCATTACTATGTGTGAATTATCTTTTTCTCTTCCAAATTTTTTTTCATTTCACCTACAAATGACATCGTCTGTCGATTCACTTGTTCAGTGTTTTGATCATAAGCAGTATCAATGCTACCAGTTTGTTCCAAAAGAAACTTAACCTTATCACTAGCAAGTTCGTCTAACTTAGTATCGATATCTTCAATTTTAAGAGACATCTTAATACGAAATGCAAGTGGGTTGAAAGACGAAACGAAGTCTTGTACCTTATCTCTCTTGCGGCCCTTTTCACGATTTATGTTCAATCAAGATTTTGTGATTAGAACATTGAGAAGTACTGATATATAGAAGATAGAAAACGAATAAGTGAACAAATTTACCAGCTGGGTGTTGTTTGCGGAGGTTGTTGATGATCCTCTATTCTTCATGGAATCAGTGAGTCCACTGACTCAGCACAGTGATTACCCCACTTTGTATCTTTGACCTTTTTCTTTTCCTCCTCCTTTCTGTGATCATTTTAGAGTACTTGCATCAATTCACCTAGCTGACTAGTCGTGTTGGCTGAGTCAGTTATTTTGGGGTGTAGTTACTCATAAATGTCTGTATTTAGTTAAGGGCTAGACGTGTTAGACTAAGTCATGTTCTTGTTCTTCTACATATGAGAACGTCTCTTTCTCGGATCTAAAGATAAAATAATCAGACCGGTGACAAACCGAAAAATTACACCTCCAAAGAGAAATGTTTTGCGGGCCAATACTTATCCATGTGCCATTTGTAACGCACTGATCAGGATATAGGGCTTTAGTTCTCGTGAGGTAGATATACATTGGTTTTCATTCCCAAGCGTTCTTCGTGAGCATGGGTATCGTAAATGTATCTTTCACACTTTTCCAAAATTTACCCTTGTCTTGTAAAGGATGTAAGGCCATAAAGCCTAAAGTTGATGCGTCTTGCATTTATCACTGACTTCCGAGTCCTATTCAGGTACAGGGTAACATTTTGGACTTGCACATGGACCATTACAAAACAATTTCTGCTTTTTTGCTTCGATTTGGTACTGAGATGGATGCATGTACTGATCTTGTTCGCGCCAAGAGTGCATAACCAAGCTTTGTGCATTGTCCTACTTGCCTTGGGTCGTTCCTATGATGCAAGTGGTTTATTAAAGCTCCCTAATTTGCATACTGGATAACTTCCTTTCCTGGCTACATGCCTAATCCGCAATTGGTGCATATGCTCACATCACGTAGCTTGATAGGTAATATGAGAATTCAATAAATGAACTGCAACTACCTCATCAAGTGTGGCAATGAAATATGGTTCACTGGATAAGCTTTATAACTTATTGGTGCATTCCTTTACCAAAATTCATTCTTCTCTGTATTAGTCTCATTTGCATTTTTTATGAGTATAAAAAGGACAGACGATGGATATGTACCAATTAAGTCCACCTGCTTTCGTGACAACCTATGTTGTACGGACACACTTAGAAAGATATTGTAACAGTATAGACATACGACCGGACACGATATGATTACAACACTTTCCCGACACGTAATGGACACGCCACCTATAAAAATTGATATCCGACACTTAGCGGATACACCATAAATTTGGAAAATGAATATAAACTTAATGTAATTAATTTATTTTCCTTTTAATCAAGTCCAAACATTATTTATGAAAAACTTTATCATTATTTCACTATTTTTAATTTTATTGACTTGCTATCACGTATTTTATGAAAAGAATATTTCTTTTAGTGGAGTGTTGTAGAATCTCATTTTATCGGTGTTTGTAGTACATAAACGTGTCTGTATAACCCGCATTTTTTAGATTTTGTACCCGTAACCAGGGTAGTCAATATCGGTTGTACAAGCCGATATTACAGGTTTTTATCGTGTATCGGAAAATACCTATACGATATTAAAAATATTGGCGATACAATGACGGAAAGATATTATCTGTTGTATAGGCCGGTACAGACCGATATATCGGTTCTACTGATACACGGTAATATCGTTTTCAGTGAATAAATTTTCCATCAACATGCATCTAGTCTTTAGAAACAAGTACAAGGTCAATTGGACAAGGTAAAAAGTCCAAATATATTAATGCTATAAATCAATGATTATATGGTAGGATATAAGATGGTAACCATATTTCGATCGCAAGGCAGGGAAATGTAAAAGATAATAGTGAAGGATAATAAAAAAAGATTTACCGGCATAATGGGACAACAATCACAATGCTGGCTAATAAACCACCTTCTATTTTGGAAATTTGAGATATATGCATGATTCTTATTATTTTATATTATGGTTTTATAAATATTTGAAATTCTAGTTCTAATGATGTATCATCGATAAAAACCGATATTATATTTTGTATATGTGTATTGGACTCGACCGATAGGAGACCGATATGCGATATTAACTACCCTGCCCGTAACCATGTCACGTGTCCGTGTCTGTGCAATATAGGTGACTACGTACGAATACCGGATGATGCATCTAGTGGTGAATTTCATGTAGTGGTGAATTTCAGTTCTTGGCCGATACTCATCTTGAGAATTACTGCAAACCATAGCGGTGCAATTTTATTCTTCGCTCCAATAGCGCGATTCACCGTGATGATGCATTTTTTAATCATGTCCAACATTATCAGAACACGCAATATAAGCTTGAGATTAAACCTCATCTCATTCAATGAATCATCTTTGCTCATCTGAAACATACATCAAATTCCACATTATGGTATTTAATATGACTATTGGAAAAAAAAAACAAGCAACAGGTGGATTGGCTAATCACGCAAAGGGTGGAAGTTAAACGAAAAATCCGCAACATCAACATGGGAGGACAATCCCAAGTTTCTTCTTCAAATCGTATTCATGATTATATGTGTATCAAAAGAAAATGCGTGTAATCACTCAAAAAATAAATAAAAATAAGTCCACATTGTTTGTTTTGTACGACCGTATTAGAGGACTTGACCTTCCGATTAGACATTGTTGCTAAGACAGATTTCACTGTGTCAGAAACTATTAGATCCCTTTAAATCCAGTCAGAAATGCATTTTTGTGTCCATCTGAATTAATTCTAGACTCTATTACACTACACAGATAAATCACGTGCCATTCGTATAACAAACTTAAATAAAAAAAATTGCGGACCTTAATGGGGACTCCTCTTGATAAAAATCGACTCCCTCCATCGTCGTTGGGGTTTAACTCCTCATGTCAAAAACACACCCAAAAGATAGAAACATGGCTTATTTATATTAAGGAGATTGTATAAAGTAGCGGGTTTGTAATAGTTACAATTGTTACAAAACCCACTATTACAAAGAACACTAACTCAACTGTTGTGAACTCTATATATGTTGGAAAACTTGTTACAAAAGATATAGAATTTGAAAGAATAGGTAACGGTTTATCTCTGGACGTTGCGATAGGTGTTTCACAACTTTTCACTTCCTTCTACGACGTTGTTCTTCACCAACAGCAGCAGGAGCAGAATCCGAGTTTGGGAAAACTCGAATTTCTTCTTCTTTGGCTCTCCTCAGCCCTCCAGACTCTCGACAACCCTTCTATTTCTCCTCAACAATTTATATAACCTCAAAGCACCGAAATATCCCGTCATAACTCCATATAGTTCTCCATTTACTCGGCAGTAAAGAATATATCCTTGGGAATATTTTCTTCCCTCTCTTCTCTTCTCACGCTGTCAACCAGTGCCGAATCTTCCTTATTTAACTCCTCCACGATTCTTCAGCGACCAACCTCAATCCAAGAACGATAAGCACACGTACAAACAAGCTGTAATCCCGTGATTATCTCAACTGCATACCTACTCCCCTGTTTTCTTTGCAACGATTATCCAGCCCAAGTAAACTCATTTGAACACCCATACCAGCATTGTCTGGAAATATCACGTTCATCCCAATCGAAATTAGTGGTTGAGTCTCACTAAAAGTCCTCCACAAATCCAACAGAACATCTCGCAGGAAGATAAACCCGAGAACGTGTTCAATGTTCGAATCTATCATTGTAGCCAATGTTGTTCCAAACGATGACCATTACCAGCCTTGTTGAGGAAAAAGAAACAAATCCAATGAGTTTCGGCCCTTGAATCTCCTGATAGGTTGGAAAACTTACAATAATATACTGCAAGTGCACAGTGTCTAACTAGTTGAACAATGGCAAGTACAGGTTTTTCCCACAGGAAGTGTGAAATACTCTACTAACTAATACCAAAAACTAAGTAATAATTAAGATGATTTTTGAACGATTTTCAGAAATTCGGAACAAAATGAAATAATAAATAAATTTAACGATAAACAAAATAAGAGTGGGCTACTAAAGTTTTCGGTTTCCACTAATTAATTAGGCAAACTCTATTTATCTTTAAAAATATATTTCATGTATTTTCAAATACTGTTTCTCCGCTATAGTTTTCTTCGCTTCATGGGTAGTGATTCTAAAGCATTACCTATCAATCCTAAACTATATCATGTCAAGTAATTTAACCCAAACACGCCATATCAATTGAAAAGCATACATAATCAAGAAAATTACATAAACAATTAGATACCAAGCTTTTATGAAGATTAACTACTAGTCATTCAAATCATTATTAAGAATATAAATGTAGAGTTCTATGTAATCAAATTGGTATCTACCTAAACACTAACATGAATTAGCTAGACATAGCTTTCTTAAAAGCCATAAAAATATCTCAATAAAACTCTAGCTAATCAAAAGAGAAAAAAATGAAATCAAAACTCTCAAACCCTTCTCTTCTTCTCTTCCTTCTCCGGATGTGTAGACGTCGTCGGCCTCCAGCGGCAGCCTCCCTTTTCTCTGTTCGCAGTAGCCGCCTCCAAATCTCCAACCTGTACCAAGGGAAGGGAAAAAATCCCAGTTGTCGGCCTCCCTCGTTGAGTTTTCTTTCTGTATAATAAATAGTTGTTGTGAGAAACACAACTGAAACCTAGCTGATTGCCAAGGCCCAGTCCACTAAACTTCTACTTAAACGAGACGCAACATCTAAACCATCGTAAGTCTTGGCCACCACGTTCCTGCGTACGGATACAACATCATATTCTTGGTCCCTTCCAACTCTACGCAAGCTCATTATCTCGCACATCCATCCTCCAACTTGACCGATCAATCAGTTTATCCATTTTTTCTCACTGCCCATTTAAATTGGTATAACACCACCAGTACGACCACAAACCCATCTACACTCGGCTGTTTCGAAGCTTCACCGCATATCTCGATTTCGATCAGAATTCAATCCGTAGTAGATCCTTCGACAATACCCATACCATAAAACACCAGCACTGCCTTCATCTTGGTTATCTCCCCGATCACTCTTGTAGAAAGCTGCTGCCATTATAAACAGCACCAGACTCGTCTTCCATGCACAGTACCACCATCCAACTAAGAGCATCTCAAGAAAACTATTCGAGTATCACCAGCATCACTGCCTTCTTGAACCCATTGTTCTCAGCCATGAACATGGTAGCCATTACCCACAACAGATCCCATGTTAAACCACAACAGTTTACAGCCAACCTATAAACCCTTAATATCATTGTTGCTCAGCTTATCATGAACTCTCACTGATTCCTTTTATGTTGCCATCGAACACTTCTCAGTTGAGAAATATCATTTCATTTAGCTTCAGACGAGACCAAATCTGTTGTTCATTTACAACCGCGCATCTTCCTTTGCACCGTTCAGTCCGAGCTCTAAAATTCGCTGCTCGAACTCAACAGCACCTTCACATTTGCATTTCATTATTCATTCCCATCTGAAAAACAGTTGACAAAAACAAACATCATTCAACCACCAAAACCCATTCTTCTTCCAGTTACAGTCGATCACCACCAGTTTTGATCCAAGCCTTTGCTGTCATCTTCTTCCATTCGAGTTCCAACAGTTCACCAACATTTTTCCATTAAAAACTGACGTACATAGCATTCTCTACTGCAGCTCCTTCGACTGCTCAGCAGATCTATCGATTTAAGTTCAAGTAGAAGATCGATGCCATCTCCAGATTTCTCTCTATTCACGGCTGACGCACAAACAAGACCAGCCACGACATTTTTACTTTCTCCCTGTGCATAACATTCCAGCCAACACCATATTACTGACTGCTGCCAGCTCCGCTAACAAATCTGTCAGTCTGCATTGTTGACCACCACTGGCTGCAACTTCCATACGAACCCAACTACCATTCTCTGAACTTTCCTAAATCCGACCAACACCAGCGTCTCAACTTCTTTGCTCCCTGTTGAGTCTGATTCGTACAGCATCAAGTCATTCTATGTCCATTTAGCCACCAACTTCACCATCATCAAATCACGGCAGCAGTCCACATCTTTACCATCACTGCCAACCCCGAGCTTTATTCGTCCAACACAGCTTACGCCACACAAGTGACTCATCTTCTCACGACCATCTAAGCTCATTCTTTCACATTCTTTCCCACCTGTAACAATCAAGTCTCTCCACTGCCAATCTTTCCCAGCTGAGAACTAGGAGCTGCGAAACTCCTTTCCAGACCATATCCAGACTCCATCACTAACTGCATCCATCTTCCAACTCTTAATCTCTATCGGTTCAACACTTTCCTGCCTTGTAAACTTCTCCTTGTACCGATCACATCAGCTCCATTCACATACACAAACGTCAGTACCTTCCATTTATTCTCAGGCCTTAAAACACCTTCAGTTCAGCTGAAGTACACTAATTCGATCACAGCAAGAAATCCCCAGCTTGTGTTCAATGCAGATAGCCTTCTTGTTCTTCTCTTTATATCGGCAGAGCCAACTGTTCAACCATCTTCAGTTCGAGTAAGCTCGATCTCATCTTCTCTTCATTGATATCAAGTTTGCATAAAAACGCATCACCGCCGGCTAAATTCATCTTGCTTCCATTATTTGCATCGAACATCAATCGGCAGTAAGGCATTCATTTCTTGTTGGCATTTCCGGCCACACCGAGTCTCTCCACATTCTGTCCCTTCCACGGCAGACATAATATCCCATGACCATCTGAGTTTCGTCATCACCACTGCTTCCCAGTCTGTTGTTGTTGTGATCAAATGCCAGCGACAGTAATACCAGTATGAGACTATAAAACCATCACTGCTAGCTACGACCACAGCAGCAACTCCATCCTCTGACCATCTGAAGAGTTTGTGACAACGCCACATGCATAACGTGTAAACAGTTGCCACGTCTCCCTGCCATCTTGTGCAACTCACGTGCAGCTCAATTCCCAGGTTCATTCTTTGGCCGGGAGATGACTTGTATGTTGCTGATATATGAAGGTACAAGGCCAGCCATATTTCGTTATTTTCGTCGCAAATACTTATTTCTCCAAAAACACCTACAAAAACATAAAATATTAAAATAAGCAAAATCGAATACTAATATTACAGAGAATTGAGACTAATATAGACACATAAATGCTTTTATTATCTCCTTAGAACATGATCGAAATTCAATCCCTAATTCTATTTCGTGAATATCTAGTTTTCCCACCAATTTTGAAATTTGAATGAAGGGGACGACCTCTCCCTAACAGAGATGGTGGTCGAATAGCAGCTAGCCCTCCTAGGGTGTAAATAGTAATTGAGGTACCTCTTAGTAATTGAGGTGCCCCTTAACCAAAGTGACAGTCCGTATAGGAAATGTCCTCGAGCTGATTTTTCCAAAAATGTTTATTTCCCAAAAATACCGACAAACACACAAAACACCATAATAAGTACAAAATCGAGTATCAACATAGAGAAAATTGAGACAATATAGACACAAAACTGTATCTATCAAATACCCCCAAACTTATTATTTGCTAGTCCTCGAGCAAATCTAATATAGAAAATAAAATCCTAACTCAGACTCCGGAGGGTTTACCCACAAAACCTTATACTCCAAACCCTAGATATCAATGTAGAACCTTGGATAGCACTAAAAGACTTCCTTGGTTGGCATACTCTCATCGACTACAAGAGTAAGTACCCTGATGCGAATTCCAGTTGTTGTACACAAGTTCTCGCTCGAGCATAATAAAATTCATATATAAGTGACAAAGCTCTATTAAGATAGTCGCACTATGGACATCAATATCCGGAGTCAAAAATAATCACATGAAAAGATCAAGAAGATGGATATAGAGAAAAAAAAACGTAGATTTTAGGCGTTGACTAAGGTGAACGGTGTTTCCCATATCTGTCTGAAGGCCACTGTCAAGACGAACCTATCCTAATGGACTGAGATATCGGTCTGACTAATATCAAAACAACTGGCATATACAAGGGAACCGGTGGTCGATAATCCTAACTCTAAATCAACTCAACTGGCATATACAAGGGAACCAGTGGTCGGTTTTATTGAATTTATTCCGGTTGGTGTGATGGTCTGGTCTCATTTTTTTAAATTTTTTTTTTGATATTTTTTTTTGGCTAACTCAATCACTTTATTTCACCCTAGCAGTGGTAACATTTCGATGTGTGTGCCCCGCCAAATCACTTAGAGAAACTATTTTAAAACAAATAAAATAAAAAGAAGGTGAAAAGTACTCAACGAGATATGGCGAGACTACCATGTTATTTCTAACACCTAAGCTCTGTGCTTTTATGAATAGACTCTACAACTAAGATGTTTCCATCCAAGATGCTCTTTTTTGGGTTCCTCAACTCATACAATCAAGATGCTTCCATCCACTTAGATAGTTTAGTGCTATCCTTAATTGGCATAAATTTCTAGGTTTTTGAGTTTATTTATTGCGACTAAAATGTTTTCCCATACCCCCAAACTTAAATCTAACATTGTCCTCAATGTTCTAATGATGAAGTTAAAAGCATGAACAAGGAGAAACTATTACCATTTGAAGCAAAAGAGTTAAGGAAAGATATTATCATGTTGCATGAGAATGGGTTATCTTCCAAGAAGTTCTAAGTTTAAAGTCTTCATCCAGACATTGGAAAGGATTAGTCACCTCAAATCGTATAAAAGTAGCCGTAATAACTGCGGGTCTTAAAAACAAAATAAAGCTGACCAAAGGAAACTGCAATAAACCAATGAAATGAACAAGACTAGCATTCCCTTACCTAGTTTCCTGATTAAGAAATTTATATCTAATTGTGGTTCAGGTTTAGGTTCTATGAAAGGGTCTAAATAAAATATTTTCATTGGTTGCGTTTCTTCATAGGTGAGATGCGAATTATTAGGTTCTAGAGTCTGGAAAAACTCAAATAAGAACTTAGAAGCACATAATAATAACCTAAATAATTGAGGATCCTCTAAGTCAATTAGGTTTGACTTACATAGTTGACCACAACAAGAGTAGTGGACATTCTTAAGAAAATGTGTCTATTCTAATTTCGTAAAGCATTTAGGTTTAGTCTCACAACTTAATATTCGACACATTTGGAATATAAACGTTCCCACATTTGGAAGAAATCTATTTAATGGGAAAAAAAAGTCAATCTGGGTATCATAGCCTGGAAAAACCACATCAACCACAGGATGGGTTTCGATTAACTGAACTTCTTTATGGACATTGGGTTCAGGAAAACGAGTATGAAGGTAATCTTGTAAAATGGTCGAGGCACAGATATCAAGTCCTAAGTGAGGGGACTTTCTGAGAGTTAAAGTTAAGGCACTAGGGAAGTAATAATCACCCCCAAACTTAGAGTTTTCAGTGTCTCTAGATAGACTAGTCACAATCTCCCTAATTTCTAGATCATCGGATTCTTGGAAATGGTCAATTGATTATTCTAAGTTATTATCAGGTAGTGCATATTTACTCGTCTCTACGGGTCTATCTTCTTCGTCTAAGACTATTGTTTCTAAGTCGCTAGACTTTAAAACAACATTTTCAGAATAAACTCGTTCCTCTAAACCACTATCGGCTTCGTAATCAAAAACAAAAACTACGTCGTCTAAAACGGTGTTATCCCTAATCAAATCCTCTACCTTTTGAATAGGTGTATAATCATAAAAATCATTTGGATTTGAACTAGAAATAATATAATCATTATAAAGCTCGATTGGATTAATAGATTCCTGATCACTATGCCTACATATGTATGATTCTTCATCAACATTATCTTCATCATAATCGTCATGAACCTCATCTAAAGTAGTTTCTCCAATTCTAACCTCATTATCTTGATTATGTGAATAAAAACTATCATTATTTTTAAGGGAGGTATTGGGAAAACTATATCGGAATTTAAGACTATCTTGAGAAAATTTAATACTATCTTGAGCAAATTTTTCCGCCATCCTATTTGAATTCTCAATAAATTGCTTGAGATTCTCTTCTAGAGACATCTCAGTTGACTGCTCTATGGACTCTTCTGGAATAGTATGAATTTTCTTCATTGATTCATTGAAACTCTTGAGAGCCTCTTCTAGAGATGGAACAATATCATAATAAGGACTAGTTTTGAATGTATTTTCCAAAGACGAGTAACTAGTACTATAATTTTCCTGATTTTCTTGCTCGTAAGACCAATTCTTGTGTGGATAATAAATTTCCCTCCTAGGGTGTAAATAGTAATTGGGGTTCCCCTTAGTAATTGAGGTTCTTCTTAACCAAAGTGAGAGTCATCATAGAAAATGTCCTCCGTGGGTGCTCCGCATAACTCTTCGAGCTAATTTTTCCAAAAATGTTTATTTCCCAAAAATACTTACTAACACACAAAACACCATAATGAGTACAAAATCGAGTACCAACATAGAGAAAATTGAGGACAACTTAGACATAAAAATTTGTCTATCTGCTGGGCTATCCCTGAATTAAGGATACACAACATTATCGCATAGTATTGACTGTGTCAAATAGCCTTCCTTGTCTCAGCCATAGTGGCGCTTCATCGTCGGATAATGTAGATCCTTCTTCTAGGACACTGACTGCAGGGTTGAGCCATCATAACGTTACACTGACTAGAATGATAACAAACCTACCTTATCCAATCCATTCAACGTCCCCGTTTAAATGCAAAATCATTTCAGGATTACTGAACTACTTGGCCTTATACACTTCTGAGCTTATCTCAGAAATTATCAAACTTATTTGGCCTTTTTCCTTGCCAAAAATTTATAGCTATTATCATATACTATCACTTAGCTTACGGTCTTGTCTTGGATCCTACTAACTTGTGTTATTGTTATCATGTTGACCTACGTTCCAACTACAACTCCAATCGCATATCAATACCTAAATGCAAAATGATATTCCTCTTGCAAATTCCATCAATTAGGCTTCAACTTCACTTGAATTATTTGCGCCTAAATCTTCAAGTAATAATTCTTCTCTACTGATCATTACCATAGACTTTTACCTTTACACTCCGAATTTAGTTGCACCACACAACCTAACATGACTTATTCATGACTCGACATTTTTTTAAGTATGTTACCCCTACGCAAAAGCAAGCCATGCCTTAAGGTATACACGTTATGATTCCATACCACTCTGATGTGCGCCACAACATATAGTCTTTGTCGTACTTTGCAAACATGAGGAATTTACTATATTTGGCCTCCAAATCATATAGAAAACATTACCATGTTGGACTTGTATTATCAACATTCCAAAGAACCAACACTTTGTTGTTCTTTCATAGTTGCAATACCTTGATCAAAATGGATGACTTCGGTATATCTTGGCTTAATATGCTATATAGTATCTTCCCACGTGAATTATCTTTAATTTGAAAAAAAGATACAAGAACTTTCATCTCAAATCACATATTCAATACTACCTTAAATAGTGAGACTTAATTCCAAAACCAAGGTCCATAGCCCCAAAATCGAAAGTATACTCAAACTTGAGAAACTACTTGCACCAACTGATTGAAAACTTGTACGAACCAATAAGACTTGCAATACTGACTTCACCGTCGCATTTAAGAAACAAACAAGGAAACTAGACAACCAACTTTATTAACAAAGGCACATTGCCAAATGCATTAATTTAACTTATCAATGTTCTCATGCAACTCCCACAATGAAGAACAATATAATTAACACTTAGTTAAATATTCCTTCAAACTGAGGATTTCATGTTGCTTTAGATTTTATGAAGATTTCTTGAAGAATGATCTCATACCATTCTTGTGCATCACCTTTACTTTGAACTTCCCTTTTCCTTGCATCCAAAATTCGGCCTAACTTGCACCTCTAGACGCATTATGAATCTTGGCTATACCCAAATCCTATTTGGCGCATGCTATTATTGCATATCTTCCATGCCAGTTAATTCCAAAATTTTTTACAAAACCTTGTGCACATTTTCACAAATGGATTGGACTTAACTTGGTGATTCTGAGCATCATCATAAAGCTTAGTAAGTCATATTACTCATCAACTATTGTTAACAAATTCCCTAGCTTGGACAGTTGCAAACAAGCCACGATCCTTACAAATGAGGTACCTATTCCCTACATTCCTTGAAGAAAAAAATACCACATTCTTCTTCAATTTTAAAGCTCATTTTACTATCCATGTACTATGATTTCTCTTGTCTTCCCCTTCTCCAAAATCATCTTGACAACAATATCATTTTGAAGTCCACAAGAACATCAGCTTGTGGTTATCGAATACGAGTATTTAGACACGCTTGTCAAAGCATATCGATCCCACTCTTATAAATCAGATACAAGCACACTCATAGTGCACATCTAGAATCACGAAGGAATAAATTTAGCTCTCGCAGTGCTATATCAATTATGATCTAGCACCACCCATGCCAATCATTTGGAGTTTTTTGACGTCACCAAACAATATTGTATCCATAATTGAAGCCATAGTAATCTCCACCTAAACTACACTCACCTCCTCCTCTTATCCAGGCTCACAAAAATGTAAAAACTCTACCATTTTGTGTTTCTTTTCTTTATCTATCGATTCCATTTCTTCCAACTATTTTATAACTTTGACGAATACAAATTTTCTCCACCAATGATGTGATTTGTAGCTAGTGGTAAAAAGGATTCGATTCTCGAACTTGTGAAGGATGATTTTTAGATACAAAATAAAATAAATAAAACTCAATTAAAGTTGTTATCAATATTTCAAAAGCACTGAAACTCAGGATTCCATCAATCTCCAGTTTTTATGTGATTTTATATAATGAATATTCATGTAACTCTTTACGTTTAAAGTGATTATAATATTTTGCAAAGGTATATTTTTATAATAACAAGTGTATTTCGTAAGCATAGAATATAAAAAACCTAGGTCTAAGTATAATCTATCAAGAGAAATCACAATTGCTTAGGAAAAATCAATTAATCAATTCTCAATTAAGGAAACTAATCATAAAAAAGATTGCAAAAATTAATTAAATAGAAATTAACACATAAATCATGGAAAATTATCTTCCTCCGTCGCCTTTGCAATGTAATTTAACTCCTCATATTATTTACGTGCACAAAATAGGTGTCCATAGCTCAAATAGGTGGAAAAAAACTAATAACTCGGGCAGTTTACAACACTGTAATGACGTTACAAACAGACTGTTCCAATGGGTGTTGAACTGTTACAGAGGTTTAATTATAATCGTCCCAACCCTAATCATTTCTCTGGCATGCATGTGATGCGCATTTAACTCGTAACCGTCATTCTGAGCCAATGTTCAGCTATCACAGCGTTATAGTTGTCTTGGCCTGAACCAATGTCCATCCATCATGGCGCTACAATTGTCCTTGTCATGCACTTAACTAATTTTGATGCTATCGTATCGGAATAAATCCAAGTCATTCATGCCTTTGCTGATGCTTGGACTAGCTCCATATGGTAATTAAGTGCATCACTTGCATTCTTTTTCTCGAGCAATAACGGACAACAATGTCTCATTTGGCAACGCCACTGTTTCATATGCATTGTCCAAGTCTTGGCCAATGCCTGAATCATTTTATGACTTGCATTGCATCTCTAATTCTTCCTTGATCGAGTTATCTATATTTGAATCAAGGACAAACAACGCTATCGCATAGTATTGCATGTGTAAAATAACCTCTCTTGTCTCAACCATAATGCAAATTTATATATTAGCTAATCCACTGACTGTGTGGCACCATCATAATTTTCTAGGAAGGTATTATGTAGCTACTACGGTAAAATGAATTTTTTGGTACTGAAATAGTTCAAAGAAGATGTTTTTATTTCCTCTTTCGTTTTTTTTCTATAGAGAATATGTTGTTGACTAAGCTTGAAAATTTTGTAAATCTTAAACTTTTTGGACATGATAGATCTTTAAGATGAGAAAATAACCAAATGAAAAAGGGCATCTCTAATTTGATGGAATTGATTCATTTTACAGGATGGACATGGAGGATTATTTACAGGGTGCTTTCTCTCTAACAATCAAATTCAAGAATTTCGCAAATGATTTTAGATGGTTTTTTACCTCAGTTTATGGTGCATCAGACAATGGAGATTATAAGCAATTTTGGGCCGAATTGAATGATATCACGATTCTTTTTGATGATCCTTGGGTGGTTGGTGGGGATTTCAATGTTATTTTGTTTTAATCTGAAAAGAATAAGCCGAGTGGTTGCTTGACTAGCATGAAATTTTTCAAAAGTTTTGTTAGACAACACTTTCTTATTGATATGCCTCTTAATGGAGGTAAGTATACTTGGACTAACTTTCAGCAACATCCTACTTTAATTAGATCGGATAGATTTCTGGTGAATGGAGATTTTCAAGAACACTGTCCTTCTTTACTGCAATTAAGATTGAAAAGACTTATATCTGATCACTCACCTATTATGCTTAACTGCAATTCTAGTGAGAAAATTGTCTCTCCTTTTAGGTTGGATAATTACTTGTTATTTCATTTCTCTTTTATGGAAAATATGAAGAATTGGTGGGCTAGTTTATCTTTTTCAGGAAAACCAAGCTTTTTTTTTTGCTAAAAAGCTGCAAGGGTTAAAAGTTATGATAAAGGCTTGGAGAAGAACTCTTGGTGATCTTCAAATTCAGTTAGATTCACTAGAAGACGAGATAGATGATATTGATTGCATGGAGGAGTTTGCTATTCTAAATTCTGATGATATTATTCAAAGAGAGAATGCAAAATTTAAACATGCTTATGTTTCTTTAAATATTGCTAGGAAGTGGGGTCAGAGAGCAAAAGATGGATGGTCTAAAGTTGCTGAGAGGAATTCTAAGTACTTGCATCAGCTAGATTCTTTCAAGTACAAGTTAAGTAATATGAATTGCTTAAATATTGGTGGTGTTTTGACTTATGAAAAGGCAAATATTACTGAGGAGGCTACAAATTTTTATTCAAATATTTTTTCTGAACAATTTCCTTCAAGACCAGGATTAAATGATCTTCATATGCCATCCATTTCTTTGGAAGATAAAATTCAGTTAGAAAAGTCTTTTTTCTGAAGATGAAGTCAAGAAGGTTATATGACATTTTTGGTCTAATAAAGCACCTGAAACATATGGTTTTACTATGGAATTTTGCAAGCAAACTTGGGAGATGATTAAAGAAGATATAATAAAGGTTTTGAAATAATTTGAAACTACTTCTTCTATAGATTGGAGATTAAACTATACCAACTTGAAATTGATTCCTAAATGCAGTGGAGCAGTGTCACTATATAACTTCAGACCCATCATCTTAATTGGTGGTGTGTACCAGATAATTTCAAAAATGTTGGCTCAAAGAATGAGAGTGGTTATGCCTTCTATCATTTCTGATTTTCAAAGATCTTTTATTCAAGAAAGACAAATTAATGATGGTATGTTGATTGCTGCTAAGCTTATTGATTCAAGAAAAAGGGAAGATAAATCAGGTATTGTGTGTAAAGTGGACTTTGAAAAAGTATTTGATAATGTTAATTGGGGTTTTATTGACATTTCTCTTGAAATATTTGGGTTTGGACATATTTGGAGAAGCAGGATAAAGTGGTGCCTTTTTTATGCAAGATTTTATATTTTACTCAATTGTGAAACTACTAACTTATTAAAATCTCATAAGGGTATAAGACAGGGTGAACCCATATCTCCCTTTTTGTTCATTATAGTAGCCGAAGTCTTATCTCTAATGACCAAGAAAGTAGTTGCTAATGGTTTGATTTCTGGCATCAAAGTTTCTTCTAATGGCGCTAAAATTCATCATCTTCAATTTGCTGATGACTTGGTGGTCTATCTTGATGAATCTACTGAGCAAGTCAATAATTTGAAGAATATTCTTTTCTCGTTTGAAATCATATCAGGTTTGAAAGTTAATTTCAGAAAAAGTACAATTGTGGGCATTGGTGATTACAATGGAGCTTTATCTGCAAGTACTTTAGGATGTAGTGAATCTTAGTGGCCACTGAATTATTTGGGTATCCCTCTAGGAAGAAAATCTAAAAGCAAAGCTATATGGGATATCATCATTCAAAGAAATACATCATAAGTTATCTATGTGGAAGTGCAGGTATCTCTCTAAGGGACAAAGAGTGATCATGGTGAATAATGTGTTATCTAGTTTGCCAATTTACTATCTTTCTATGTTCCAAATGCCTATTTCTGTCATGAAAAAGATAGAGAATATTATGAGAGACTTTTTATGGGGTTCTTATGTATATTCAAGAAAGAGGAGTTGGATGGCCTGCCACGTTACAGAAATCTAGAGGTGGAATTGGAGTGAAGAAGTTGAAATTGGTCAATAAAGCCCTTCACTGCAAGTGGGTATGGAGATATGGTTCTGAAGTAAAGCTCTTTGGAGGAAATTAGTGCATCAGAAGTTTGGTGGGAACCTAAATGATTTCATACCGAAGTATTCTAAGATCTCTATAAAGCATAGCTCATGGACAGGTATTTTAAAAGCTAAAGACCATATTCTTCAAAATTCTTATTTTACTGTGAACAGTGGTGATAGAATTTTGTTTTGGAAAGATAAATAGATTTGTGATAACTCACTTCAAGTGACTTATAACTCGCTATTTAAACTATAAAAAAATAAGAATTCTACTATTGGTGATTGCATATCAGATAATGGTGCTTGGAATTTAGATTTTTCAAGAAATTTGAGTGTTGAGGAGTTAGGTGATGTTGTTCTCATGTTACAAGACTTGGGTGATCCTGTTAATGTTATTGATACATCAAGATGTGAAGACCAAAGGAAGTGGAATGCTAAAGGAAGTGAATTTTATGTGAGTAACTGCTACAAATCCTTAGATATTGAAGGATTCCTGAAATTCCCTCGTAAACAACTTTGGAACTCAAAGATTCCCATGATGGTCTCATTTATGGTATGGACTTTGTGCACAATTTGAGTTCCTACTCTTTATTTCCTTTATAGAGCTGGTAAATTTGATAATGGCACTTGCCTTTTCTGTAACTCTTCCCAAGAAACAAATAATCATCTGTTTATGCACTGTACAGAAGCTATGGAACTATTTCTTACACAGTTTTGGCTTTGATTGGGTTTTCTCTAATTCTGTTAAATCTACTTTATGGGAATGACCATCAAAAAAAGGTAAGTCAATGCATAAGAAGTTATGGGGTCTAATTTCTTTTGCTATTTGGTGGAATATCTGGACAGAAAGAAACAATCGAGTTTATGGAAGCAGGAAGAGAAATTACAGTCAACTGATCATTGCAGTGAAGTGTACCATTTATAATTAGTCCATAAACACTAATATTTTTGATAACATTCCTTTGAGCTCTCAGTTGTAATTGGAATGTTGTAGTGGCATGATCTACTTTTAGCCTCGTATGATTTGTTCTTTGTTGCAGTCATGTTCTTATGATTGTTTCATTTTCAATATAATTTGTCTTTTTGTCAAATTATTTTTTCTTCACTTTATCAGAATTTATTTGGGCTTTTAATTTCTAAGGAAAATCCATTTTCAAGTGATGTTTCAGCTCTTAACACAAAGCCGGCAGAAAATTGGATGTACACGCCGAACAAAAGATTACTAACCAGGAATGTGCTAATTTTTGTGCAAATCAGTGAGAAAATCATTCAAGTAAAAGATTAACTTTGAGGGAACCAATTCCTCTAGGGCCCCAAAAAACATTTAGGAGCGTCAGACATTTTATATATACGCCAAATATTTTAGGGGCGTACCAAAATACAGTGAAAATACTATTTTTCCTTCACTATTACTAAATCTAATAATCCTGTTAACCCTTAATCCTAAGCCCCCAATTCATTTATATTTCTAAAAAAAAAATTCAGACTCCCTCACATCTAACTCTCTCGTTTCTTCTCTTTTCCTCCATTAACGACTACAAGAAGAAAAAAAAAATTTACCCGAAAAATTTCAGTTACAGTAAGAGGGTCGTCAACGTCAAAATCCTAAACCCTAACGATTTTTCATATGCATGTAAAGACCGTAAAAAATCGTTAGGGTATATGATGAGGAAGATAACGATCCTATTTATGGTTTTTCATATTTATTGTCTTAGATTAGAGTCGTTAACATAATATAGAAACTTATGACGATCCTCTATGAACAACCCTTTTTTAAACGTCAACGACCCTAGGTGAAAAACATATAGCCCATCTGTCCTAAAAAAAATTCAGAGTCATCTTGGTATAAAACGCACAAAAATAACGACTCTTCCTGACCCAACCTACTAAGAGTCGACAGGGCGTATCATATTTCCCTGACGATTTTTCATAACCTGGAAAAGTTGCAGGTTTGAGTCGTCATGTTTGGTGTCAATATATGGACGACTTTGTAGAGTCATTAGGGTATACACCCCTCGACATTGACGACTCTGTGTTGTGACATATATCCAATCCATAGGAGAATTTAAGATAATCTTACCATCAATACAATCATCTTTGTTGCTTGAACCATCCCCAACATCATTTCCCCTACTTGAATCACTCATTTCCAAAAACCCTAAGTTATCCTATAAAACCACCTCTTCTTCTTCTCAGCTCACAAAAAATAATAATAATAATAATCCAATTTTAACCTAACATAATTTAATCATAAAAATTAATTAATTTAACTTAATTAATAATTATTACAAATCATTCAAGACAGTTTAGCCATTTAATTTTTTTGGGATAAGGGATGGCTCAATTTAGGTTTTAGTGATATCTTTTTGTCCTCTAATGGGAGGCTCCTAATTGTCTTGTGGGTCCAAATTAAACGAAGAACCAATTCTCTATGCCAAAATGATAGCTGGTCCGATCCTGTTCAGTAACTTCGACACTTGCACAGATATTTAATCAATGTTACGTAATTGAGATTAATAATTAGATTTTCATATTTGTTTGGAGTTTAGTTCACATGGAACTGAGTTTTGCCTCGTACTTTACACAAGTAGCTAAAATTTCACAAATATTACAGCTCGGTTGCCAACTGTGAATCACACGGACACAACAATATTAGTGTCATGTCGGCATCAGACATGTGTAGGACACATGATGTGTGTGGGATATCGACACGACCCAAGATGAAAACTTATACTCTATTTTAATGGTCTTGTAATTTAGTGTGTTACAAAAGTTGGGATAATAGTTAAATTTTTTTACAGGTGGATTAACATAATGATATTAAATTGAATTTTTTCTCGTATATTTGTGTGATTAATGTATTTGACATGTTATACCACTATAATCTAAGTATATAAAAGTTATTTAATTAATAATATACATATAAACATGTCTATGATTTGCTGATAATGAATTTTCCCAATCCTTATGTTCATATCGTGTCGTGTCCCGTATCCTTATCCGTGTTTCTCAGGTTGCAAAACAAATAAAGACGATAAGAAGTTTAGTCTCGACTATAGAAGATGTGTACCCCCATGCATGTGGTCCGCGTAGTGTTTAGTGGCGAGAAATAAGCTGCTCATAGGGAAAATACAAATCTACGTTCCTTCGTGCACAGCCTGTATCTTTTAAATAATATATCATGTGCAACAACTGCAACTTATATAAACTATAAGGTCTCGATCAGATAACCAAGAAAGTCTAAGTTGCTAACAGATGATTAAAACCCTTTAGCTAATATCACAGTCCCCACAAGTAAAATAAAGCCAATTAGTTTGCAATTTGGTCATTTCAAGGTCTCACTTCAATATCTGAAGTTTTAGATAATATATTCAGGGTCTACAGTGATCAGTTTCATAGGATTTAAACAGTTTTCAGAAGCATTAGAGATTCAATTTCATTCTCCAACTTTGTTTGCTGGATCCGTGGTAAGTATGACCATGATTTATTCTTCTTTCATGTTAAAGTTTTCTGGCACTATGTAACAATTGTATACCTCTTTCTCTTTATAATAATTCTGCAGTAAGATGGCGGCCCTTGCAGCAACAAATTTGAACTTTGTACCTCCTGTTGAACTTCTTAATACAAGTAATTATGAAACTTGGGAAGGATATATGAGAGCTAACTTGAAAAGGAGAGATCTACTGGATCCCATTGACCTCGGACCTTACCATACTAGAGTCATCGTTGGTACTGTCCCTTCGAAATCTTACAGCAGCGAATTGAATAGAGACAAGAAAGCACTTGAAGCTATAAAAACATCATGTGGAAAAGAGATGTTGCCGCATATTATCCACGCAGAGTTTCCTAGTCAAGCTTGGGAATGCTTAAAACAAGTAGTAGCTGAAAAAGGTTAGATCCATTTCAAATGGAAACTAAATTTATCTTATATTACCTAGTTTCATCTTAATAGGGCATTTGAAAATGAAATACGTAAATTTATATATACCCTTCATTGTAATCTATTTCATTATCAGATAAATATAAGGAGATGGTAAGAAAAGCAGCGGCATCCACGGAAATTTTAAGAAAAATTCCAGAGGTGGATAAGGTTCTAACACGAAGAAATTATGGAAAATGGAAAATTTACATGAAGAACGTGTTGATAAGTAATTATCTTTGGAGTGTTGTAGATGGAAGTGCTAAAAGTGGATCACCAGGTTACAAGACCAAAAATCATAATGCTTTGGTAACTATACGAATATCATGTGGGGAAGAAATGTATAATCACATCTTTGAAGAAGACCACGCCCACAACGCTTGGTGCAAGCTAAGGGAAGAGCTAGGAGGAGCTACTGATACTGCTTTTATTGAAACTACAGGTTAGATCGACATTACCTTAGTTCAGTAAATAGTGTTTATCAGCTTGATTATATTTATGATGAAAAGGAGGACTAATAGTAAAAAAAAAAAAATTGTTTTCAATGAACTTGCAGATTCAGTAGCAATAGCAATAGCGTCAAGATCAACACCACCGCCACCCGCAACCTTCAACAATTACAATAATTGGAAAGACTCTATGGAAACACACTTGAAAGCTCAAACCCTATGGGGTTTTCTGGAGGAAACTAACAAATTAGATAGTGAGAAAGACGAGAAAGCTCTTGATGAGATAAAACTTCATTGTCCACCACATATGCAAAAATTCATTTGGTACGTGGACTGCGCCAAAAGTGCTTGGGACGAGTTAGAGGCAGAAAAAGAGGAATTCTCGGAAGCTCATGGTTTGATCAATTCGTTACAAAAATTTATTCTAATACAAGACCTGTTTTAACATTTTTGTTTGGACTGAGATAGATAATTTTTCTAATTTATCAGAAACACACAATGGTGAGCACTCAATGGGCGGAGATGATAGAATTAGTGGCGTCCCAGATGCTGATAGAGTTCTAACACGAATCAATTACGAAGCATGGCGTGAGCACATGATGCGGCATTTACAGAGGCTACAACTCTGGAACATTGTAAATAATGATACCAAGGACGATTCTTTTTATAATATTAAAAATGATTGTGCTCTTAAAATCATAAAAGAGGCATGCGGGCGGGATATGTTATGTTACATATTTTACAAAACTTCTGCTAATAAAGCCTGGAATAAGTTGAAAAACGTTGCTTCGCCAGCCGTGGAACAAAAAGGTTTTCTCTAAAACTTAAGCCTATATTATTAAATTTCATACTGCCAGAGCTCTTGCAGATAGAATTATGATGATAATTTCCTGTCAAATCCATTTTTCTATCTTGAGAATATAATGATTGTTAAAATATGGGGCTAATATAGTATTGACATATTCTCATCATAATATCTCTTCAGCATTTAGTTTCATCTAATTTTCAGAACTTGAACTTACGAGGAAAACATAAACTGAACAGGCATAACTGCATTTTGCACTTGCTATGGATTAGTCGTGTAAATTATTTTGGTTATCAAATGTATTAGGTATGAATTTAGACTATTCAGTGTTGTCCATTGCACTGGTTATTATTGAATCTGCAACTAACTGATCGTGATTTATAATCTATTAATAAATTGACCAACTACAGAAGGATACTCGAGGTATTCACAACTGCTTCACGCCGTCCAAAAAAATAAGTTTGAGGCAAAGATAACAAACGAGGATAGCCGCAATAGCGTGTACTATTACTGGAGGGGGGCAAAGAAATTCTTTCGAGACTTCCCAGAAGCACTGACGGCTGAAATTACTGAAGATGGATCCACAGCTCTTCATGTTGCTGTTCGGTTAGGGAGAGTTAAATTTGTGGAAGAGCTACTAAAACTGATGACTCCGGCACAGTTGGAAACGAAGACACACGAGGGTGATACTGCCCTGTCAATTGCGGCCAAAGGAAATAACATAGAAATTGTCAAATTACTGGCAGATAAGAATCCGTACTTGCTACAGATTGAGAACAAAGACGGCCACAACGCACTTGCTATGGCTGCAACCGACGGAGACGAGAAGGTATTGCGATATCTTTACAAAGCAACACCCGAAACAATGCTATGGAAAACAGGAGTTACTGAAAAACGGATTGCTACTTTGCTAACATCTGCAGCAAGGCATGATGCATTTGGTAAGATCAACATGAATTTCACTAGCTGTATCGTTTTATTTGTTTTCAGCTTTAATAAAGTTTGTTCTTAAGAGGAACTTCATTGATTATAAATAGACCGCCCGTATACCCAAGAAGAAAGGAAAATGGAGGGTCCATTTGAACATCATGAGACGCCCTAAGGATGCTTTTGGTATTAGAGGCGGTTTTTCGGGATGCCTCACTAAGACATTTTGATATATGTGCAGATGTGGTTTTGGATCTACTCGACAAACTGTCAGAAAAACAATCAGGGGAACTTGTTTTCAGTCGAGATAGCTACGGAATGAATCTTTTGAGTGTATTGGCTAGAAAGCCTCGTGCATTCCCGAGTGGATATAAACACGGATTTTACAAACGGTGCATGTATTTGGGTTAGTGATCTCTCTTTGTTGAAGCTAAAAATTAAAGCATTGTGATTGATTTTATACAATTAGAGATCTCGTCCAACAGATTGTTAATTGTTAATTATATCTAGTCTCTAGCAAACTTTACTCATACTCCGCTAAAATGACAAATTGACCTCACGTTTTACTCTGTGATTAATTTTGTTGTATAACAGCTGGAAAAGTGTTGCGAGATCTCAAATTATTAGGTATCTCTCTCTAATATTGTTGTTTTTCTTTGTACCGATATTCAGAGGTGTATTGACTGAACTTCGAGCTTAAATACTTAACTTTATCACATGGGCAGGTGGGAAACAGCCGCTTGATAGTAAGGTGAAACATGAACGGATCCGAAAAATACTCGAGTGTATTTGTTTGGAGCTTCCCAATTTGAGTCCCGGTCAACTCGAAAATTCATTAGTACATGATGCAATTCATCAGTCGGCCATTCATGGTATTACTGAGATATTCATAAATCTTATTGATACCAATCCATATTTGGAGCACTATGTGGAAAAGGAAACTGGAAGAGGTTTATTTCAAATTGCTATAATTGCTCGTCAAGAAAACATCTATCGGTATTTATCTCAAATGGGTCAAAGAAACCAGAATATTGCTCTTGTGGACAAATTTGGTAACAACACTTTACATTGTGTTGGATATTGGGTACCATCACCGCAGCTAGATAAGGCGCATGGACCAGCACTTCAGATGCAGAGAGAGATACAATGGCTCGAGGTAAACCAAACACCTATTTGTTAATTAGCTTATATCTGCCTATGATGATCATAAATCACAAATGAAATTTTACAGGAGGTTCAGAGAGTGGTTCCGCCAAGATACAAAGATATGAAGAATAACATGCGTATGACACCTAAAGCTTTTTTTACACGACAACACAAAGATTTAGCCCAACAAGGGGAAACATGGATGAAAGATACGTCCCAAGCATGCATGGTTGTTGCGACTCTTATTGCAACAGTAATGTTCGCAGCAGCATTTACTCTGCCCGGTGGAAACGATCAAAATTCAGGCATCCCGCTGCTTCTGAAATCAACGGCTTTCAAAGTCTTCATAATTTCAGATGCGCTTTCGCTATTTGCTTCGTGCACATCAATTTTGATGTTTTTCTCTATCTTAACATCAAGTTACCTAGAAAGAGAATTTTTGAAAGCTTTACCTACGAAGTTGATAGCTGGCCTTTCCACCCTCTTTCTTTCTATAGCAACCATGATGATAACCTTTGGCACAACCCTCGTAATTGTTCTTCGTGGAGAAGCTTCTTGGGTTTACTTTCTAGTGTATATCATAGCTAGCATCCCGGTTCTCTTATTTGGTTTCTTTCAAGTTCCCCTATACATCCGCATATTCTCATCTACGTATCGAAGCCGCCTTTTTAACAAGAAAACACCTGTAATATCCCCGCTTAGTAGTATTAGCTACGGTCAGTGACAGCCGCAGCAACAACAACAATGTTAGCCTTATTGTTATTTGTGGTGATGGAGCTTTTCTTGATCTATGTTAACTTTTACCTTGATTTATTTGTGATCCGTTTGTTCCGTCCAAGTCCCCTCTGTCAATTTTGTGTGTTTGTCCATTTCGTGTGTTTGTCAAAATTTATGTTAAATTTTATGTACCCATCTAATGTACTACTCTCCTGTCAAATTTTGGCCTTTTTCTTGGCAAAGCACTAAGTTAACTAATACCCTCGGTTCCAAATTGGTTGAGCTAGTCATTTTCAAACTTTAATTGTCATTGTAACTACATGAAATCCTACGGCACACCCAAATTATCTAAACCGAAACTAATGTAAGAGCTTGTATGAATTTCAATGACGGAGTGAAATTTTATTGATGATCTTATTAATATATTCTTAAATTTACAGCCCAAACCCTAATATGAAAGTCGAGGAATATCTCTCAAAACATAACCCTCCCTCACCGTACAAAATTGCTCAACCCCTCTAAGATGCCCTAAGGCATCCTTTTATAGGCACTCAGTGAAGTGGATTAAAGCTCATAATTACTTCGCTAATAATCACACAATTTCTGTGACTCTATTTTTTTACTTTGTTTCCTCAATATTCATTAAAAAACCTACTATTATCTCAGCAATAACTCCAGTCTCCTCTTTGTACAACTGTCATCATTTCTTGACCAACAATCTTCTTTCGCTAGGAATCATTCATTCTTCGCTTTGATACTCTTTGCTGGTTGGATTGGACGAATTATCTTATTCGTTAGATATCTTCGATCCTCTAGTTACCACTACTTCATCAATCCCTTCACTTCGTGACTAATACTTCGTAACTCCCATTTTCATAGGTATTCTGTTACACTTTTTTGTCATTTGATTTTACCTATCGGTCATCTTAATAAATGTTTAATCTCCATATTTGGTAATAATTACCTCTGACGGGATCTAACCGTTGATTACATTTCTTCGTAAACCTATATGTGGCGTAGATATTTTATGTACCTACATTTTGTCTTTTCTCTTTTCGCTCAAATGAAATAAGAGAGAAAAGAAAATTCCAAGCAGTCAATACGGTTGCCACGTCCCCGGAAATTTCGTTATAGCTTTTTATACTCACGTGCTTGTAGCGCCCCCTAAGCTAGCAGCTGACTAAACTATGAGATCAACTAAATACAGAGGCACTAAAATCTAAATCATTCACTTAAACCTTCAATTAAGAAAACTGTTACGAAACTTATCCCAAAAACTAGTCCGCTATGAATTACCTATACAAGATATCCTCTCAAATTATACATATTCAATAGTGAGTTGATTTACAAAAGGTATACAAACACAAACTAATCATAGCAGAATCTAACAAACTAACGTAAATAATTCTTCGAAGATTTCCTCGTCATATGCACGTCCTGATCTGCCACTGAAACTGAAAGTGGGAATGGGTGAGCACATCATCCCTAAAAGGGGTGCCCAGTAGGAATAACAACTAGCTTTCAAGTAGTCATTAATATGATCTGAAGAAAATGCAGGTTTTATGGAAAGACGATAATGTACGGAAAGACAGTAAAACATATTGTAGAAACTTAACTTTTCAAAGTAATTTAAAAGAACATTAAACACCCATGAATAACAATAAATAAATGTCCATGTATGAAATGTGTGTCTTGCCGCACATAAGGAAGAATAATAGTGAAGCCCACTTCCACTCCGATTAAGTATTATTGTGGTGTATCACCCTAGCCATAGAATTCGATATAAAGGAAGAATAATATTACGGTGTATCGCCCTAGCCATAGAATACTGGATATTGTGCAGACACACAACAATTCAACATAACAGTAAACAGCCATGTATAAGATGTGTGTAGCCCGACATAAGGAATAATAATATTGAAGCCCACTTCCAATCTGATTAAGTAATATTACGGTGTATCGCCCTAACCATAGAATACTGATATTGTCGGTACATATCTTATACCACACCAAGCACACAAATATATGCATGAATTTCACAACAAAAATATTGGTTTGTAAAACAATAATGAATACAAGAAAGTTCGTTATCGATTCCCACCTCTTTTGATGACAAGCCTCGCTTACCTTGCGATCCATAATCCACTGGTTCATCCTTTGAATCGATCGTTGTTAATACAGAGTAACTGTTAATCACAAAGCACTCTAAGAATCTAGCCAAGATGTCTCACACAAGAATCATACAATTCTATCTAATAGTTCTAAGCCCATTTATGGTTCCACATCATTTCATTATCTATCTTTAGCACATATAAGGTTTACTATTTCCCATTGAATTGGTTCTATAGTCCATTAGATATGTCTTATGAATATCTACAACTTTGAAGAAGAACCTAAAGATCAACTCATGCCAAAAGAGGTCCAAAATGTCTAATTAAGAGAAACTGATTCTAAGCCCAAGCCCATGTGCCTGATACATCACGGCCCACTAAACCGGCCCATTACAAAATCTTGGTCAATTAACAGTCTCTAACGGTCAATGATATTCAACAAACGGTCAACGTCCAAAGTTGGGTCAAAGTCCAAGGTCAAACGAGTCATCTGGTTATTGACTCAGGTCTAATGACTCAGTGAGTCAAACTGATTCGACTCAGTCAGATGGACAGAGTCAGCTAAGCACATAGTCAATCAGACGATCTGACTAGGATGACTAATAAGTCTAAAACACAAGGTCAATGCCTAAGCCAAACTTCTAAAGCATAATCAAAACACCAAAAGCAAACATACAATTTAATAACATTCTAACCATACACAGTTCTCTAAGTTACAAATTAACTTCCATCTCCAAAGTCATGTTTTCATCAAACACTATACTCTGATTCCTAACTCTAAGTAACATATTTTTCAGATCTATACATAACTTCATAATATGGGCATAACCCACTTGTACCTACAGTTGTTCTCCATTTCAATATCTTACACAAAATCATAAACAACACAGTCAACCACCTGCAACCTTCTTTATCAGCACCAACAGCTACATCCGCAACTCATCCCAACACAACTAATCAGAACAACATCACCATACCAATTCTAAACTAACTCAGACTCTTACATACACATAAGGACACTTACTTAATTCTTGTAACTTCAACTCCATGTATAAATCCTCAATCCAACCTCAACAGCCGCATATGTAACTAATTTCACCCTTTCTCAGAAATCACCACCAGCAGGTCTATCTCATGACTCAAATCCTCAGCTAGAAATCTAAGATCATGTACAACTCATCTAGACCACCAACACTACTAGTTCAACATTTCATCTCAACAATTTCATTACCTCCAGCAATCCAGTAAATCACTACACCTAATACAACTTTAACTCCTCAAACACAACCAATTCAATCATCTTCAACTCTGACAACTAGAGCAAGTTATACCAAACAAAAATCTTAACTATAACTCACAGATTCACATACATTCATATACACTCAAAAGAATCAATAATATAATGATTGAAACAAAAACACTAAACTTAAATGAAATTGGAATCTTACCCAAGCATCAACATCCCCTGAATAGAAAATTTCCCACTTCATATCTACTGAAACCCTAAGTTCCAATTTGGGGAAGAACACATGAACCCTAATTCATCAATTATTCCTCACAACATCTCCAACATCTAATTAACTTCACCCCGTTTCTCAATCGACGAAACCCACTTCTAATCATATATCTATATCATCATATTCACTTTCTAAATCTCCTCAGAGCTCTCCTCATGAAACCCTAACTCTTAAATTCTTCGATTCATCATCAATACAACTTCAGACCTTGATTCAACCATAACCCTTTCGTTTTTTATCCTTCAACAATACTATATCATCATTAAATCTACACCAACCCTAACTTCAGAAACCATATCTTCATCAATTCATCAGTACAACAGCTTCAGAACATCGACTAACATCAACACCACTAACGAACCTTCTTTAGTGATTAAATAACAATATGATTGATCGATTCTCTCAAATCGATTCCTCAAAATCGCCAGAGAAGAACATGAGAAGAAGAAAATAGAAGAAGAAGAAGAAGAAAAAGAAGAAAGAACGAAGGAAAAGAAAGAAGAATGAAGAAGAAGAAAAGAAAGAGAATGAGAGTTTATCATCTGGGTTTGGTATTGACACGGGTACATCAAAATTATATGACACCCGTTGAAAATAAGGGCAGCCATATGGTTAAGATATGAAGTTACTATTTTGCTCTTCATACTTATCTGATAACATCTTCTTTGTCTGCTATCCGAATGACACATTCGAGTAGTCCATCTCGCATAACTTTTCGAGACCTGTTCATTGATACTAATTTTGTATCTAGATCGTTGTTAGATTAGTTTCTATTAATTAACATTCATGTTGAATTATTAGAGTAATTATCGGTTAAATCGTCTCTTGACCAGTCTAATCCCGTTGACGAGCTCTAGGGTCCTTACAGTGCTCATTTCCTTTTATTACTTATACATTCCGGTTTAAATACCTCTTTATAATTGGATACCTTTTTTAGCCGGTTGCTCTTTGGTGAGAGAAAGCCTTTATTTCTCTTAATCTTTGGTGTTTCAATTTTCTTTGCTACTTCCCTTTTGTCTCCCTCTTACTCGCTTCTATCGCTTTTCGGAGATTTCGTTCTCCAATATCTTCCCTATGTATTCTTATTCTCCTTCGCTTGTTTTCTTCATCACCTTCGCCTAGATGTGATTTCCCTTTTCTCAGTGAACTCCTACTCTTAATTAATTCATGATCCAACTCTCTCTTAACTCGGTGTTGAATCTTTTCTCCATAAGTCGGTTGTTTTGTCTTACGAGATTTATTAGCTCCTTAACCAAGTCTTCTTCTATTTCTCTTCTTGACGAAGTCCCTCTCTTAACTGCTCAACTGTCATATACTCTTCATCAATATTTCTCTTCATCTCTTCGCGGGTTTTCCATTCATCTTCTTAGGTGTCGGTATCAGTTATATGAAATGACCCTGCTCGATAAGTATCTTTATAATAGTTGATATTTTGTTGTTGAAATGTACCACACTTTTCTCCTGCAGTCAAAGTTTCTCCCATATCCAACCTTACTTCCCCTCTTTCTAGTGTTTCTCCCGTTTCCATTCTTCCTCTCTTCCCTTGTTCATCACATTTACTTCTTCTCAAGGTTATCATACATTGAGATCTTCTTGCATCTCTTATCATTCGAAGATTCTACTATCACATTTTAACCACAGTATGACTAATAATACCAACTTCGATTTATCCAATTCACCGAGTTACTTAGAAAACTCACTAACGAAGAGCGATAAACCGCATTTTCTATAATACTTTAAATAAACTCATTTCTCAAATCCGACACCTCTCAATAATGAAAATCACAATAAAACTTTCGAAGTACTATAAAAATGTTGTTATACCCTAGATCTGACAACTAGCGGATGAAACAAACTCTTTAAACTTTATGAAACTTAAAAAAATGACATAGAAATAAAAGTTTTATGAAGAAAACCGTCAAAACCAAAGAGTAAATAGCTTACCATGAAATCATAAGGTATAAATTTAAACTGATTTTATATGTAGATTTCAGGTGGGGATAAACCCTCTTACTCAAATCCCTATTCCTAGCACCAAAATGTAACTGCAGGAAATCCTACAGCGCACCCAAATTATCTAAACAGAAACTAATATAAGACATTGTATGATATTCAAAGACCAAGTGAAAGTTTATTAATGATCTTATTAATATTTTCTTAAGATTACAGCCAAAACCCTAATATGAAAGTCAAAGAATAGCTCTCAAAACATATCCCTCACTATACCAAATTACTCAACCCCCTCAACAATGCCCCAAGGCCTCCTTTTATAGCACTCAATGAAGTGGATTACAGCTCATAATTACTTCGCTAATAATCACACAATTACTGTGACTCTACTTTTTACTTCGCTTCTTCAATATTCATTACAAAACCTACTATTATTTCGGTAAATAAACCCGGTATCCTGTCTGTACAACTGTCATCATTTCTTGTCCTACAATCTTCTTTCGCTAGGAATCATTCCTTCTTCGCTGGTTGGATTCAACGAATTATCTTCTTCGTTAGATATCTTTGTTCCTCTTGTTACAACTACTTCATAATCCCTTCACTTCGTGACTCCCATTTTCATAGGTGTTCTGTTATACTCTTTTGTCAGTTGATTTGACCTATTGTTCATCTTAATAAATGCTTTATATCAATATTTGGTAATAATATTATCTGATGGGATCTGACCGTTATTTCGTTTCTTAATATACTTATACATGGCGAAGATATTTTCTGTACCTACAATCCCATTAATATTCGACTCTATATCATTTGATAGTCATGTTTATATTAGTTATGCAGATGTTTTAAAATATTTTTTAATGATACAATATTTTTGAATATCTGTGGTATAGTTAGGGATATAAATCATTTCTAAATTGCACTACTAGCTCAACTAATTTAGGATGGATGTAATAACTATGAAAACCAGCACTTACATATTTCTTTTTTATTAAAACGATTACAAACATTTTCCTTCCTGAAAATAAAATTAAAGATTACATTGATTAGACAGTAAATGACAATAATTTCCGAACCGTAAATGGGACATGTGCATGGTTTGAATGAAGAGGAAGATACTGTGGAGTTCTTTAGATGTTTTTCAGTTAAGAAATGTTATGAGTTACAAGTGCAGGGTGATCCGGTTGGAGATTTTAACAAGTTTCTATGGAAGAAACATGTTCCATCAAAGGTAAGTTTTATAATATGGGCTTATTTTCATAATTCTCTACCTACACTTACAATGTTAAGGCATAGAGGAATTGATTTGCAGTCTGTGAATTGTGTCTTCTGGAATACTGAAGTTGAGACAGCATGTCATATGATGTTGCATTGTGATTATGCTTACAAAGTTTGGTCTAAATTCTTAGAGGGCTTTGGAATTGATTGAGTAGCTTCTGGTACTGTGTGGAGACATTTTGATGCTTGGAAATTAAACAATGTGCAAGGAAGGGGTAGGGAGATATGGTGGAAATTCGTCTATGTTGTTCTATGGCATATTTGGAAGGAGAGGAGTTCTAGAGTTTATGGAGGCGGAGTTAAGACCGTGGATGAGTTGTGCTTAGTTATAAGAAAGACAATAGTTCTTTGGTTGTCAGAGACTGCTGTTTTTGATAACATTCATGTAAATTCAGTTTTATTCAATAGGAACTCAATCTTACACATGTCATGTATGTTTTAGATTTGATTCAATGGTTGTAATTTTTTATATATTTTTCTTTTAATAAAACATTCTTTTTCAAAAAACAAATAATTTCCAAAAAAAATTTTTTTTTGTGTAACTATATACATAAGAGGAGTATTTCATGAGATCTTCAAATTCTTGAGAAGAAAGTCGATCCGCTTCCTACTTGAGAGTCAGACTCTTGACCAACTAGGCTAACCCCCGATGGTTTGACAAAAATTTCTTTCACCGTCTACTTCCATACCCTTCATCTACCACAAAACCATAATGGTTACCAAGTTGAGTGTGAGCACACGAACCACGTGCGTGTCCGAACGCTTACAATCAATCTTTAACATCTAAGGAGATTATGATGATGGTACCCTGGTGTTGATTCATTGGCTCAAAACCTTCGGGTTTATCATGGCCTCCTCCAACCACTCCAGGCGTGGCGTTTGTGCATGGGATATAAGTATTAAGGAAAACAAAACATATAAGCAAACACGTGCGGAGCTAAATGAATGTAAAGTGCTGAAATGTAAATAAGACCAAGGTTTACGTGGTTCAACACTAAGGCCTACATCCACGGGATTTGTTGTTCTACTATGTTCTTCACGGTTACACGAATAGTTGAATGATTTTTGGGGTTTACATGTTTCTCTCCTCTCAGGGATTAACTTACCTTTGCTATTTCTCTCTCTCTCTCTCTCCTTCCCTTCCTGATGTTTTTTCCCCCCCTTTCCTCTTGGTGGAGATTGGGTATTTATAAGGTTAGAACGTGGGACCCATCTCTGAAGACCGTTGGAACCTTATCTTCTTGTGTCCTTGCGTCCATCACGCGGAGGTCTGCGTTTCCCCCTTGATCCCGCAGAGGCATCCTCGCTCGTTCCACAGGTTGGTCGACACGTACACTGCTCAGAGTGTTTAATGTGGGTAGTTGAGGGGTCTGCTCGTGTCAGACAAGTGTCTTCTGCCCCTGTCAGTCCGTGTCAGCTAACTTTCTCTCCACCGTTGATCTTAGCTCCTCTTTTGGGGATGAGATAAAGTGACTCCTCGGGGTTTATTTGGTGTTTCGTGACCCATCATGTTTTGATGTTTTTGGCCTGCATGCTTTCCACGTACCTCTTTATATACACGTGTCTGATAGTGAGATATATGTGTACACATTGATTTAGAGTTACTCAATGATTTATATTTTCTAGAACTCAGTAAAACGGTATTCAGTAAGGATCTCAGCTTGGTGAATTTCCGAGTTGCCAGTACGCGGATGGAACTACGCTGATTTCCCAAGTTAAGATTACATGGAAGTTAATGTATAAAACTGATAACATGTACGAGGTAAATTGGGAAAATAGACCGATCAAAAATAAATTGGGAAAATAGAAACGGAGTTTACACACAACAAGACTTTCACTCTTATCACATTCATTTCTGTTTTACATTGTGTAAAAATAATAGCACTTCACCAAAGATAAAAACATGAATAAGTCATGAGTATAATTTTTAAGCCCAGTTTGGTCGGTTCTTCAAATCCCTTGGTAATTTCAGTGCACAAGTGCGACGATTTTCATATCCTCATCCTCCGTGGGTATTTTATATACGGGATCCATGTCAAATGACCTGGCTTGTTCAATGAATAAGTCCATATGGGGAGTGTTAAACATACCTGCCTGAAAGTGATCAGCACCTGGGACAGTTGTGGCACGTTGGGCTTCATGAGATGCCTCAAGAGCTAGCGCAAAAACAAATCCTTGTTCGTCGTATGTTTTTGGGGATACCATGAGTAGAAAGAGTTGGTCCAGTTGAGCAGTCAGAATAGCATCAACCTCCGACAGTAATTTTTTAGCAACAACCAGATTAATCCTGGCCTCCTCCAGATTTTTCCGGTCAGCCAAAATTCTTGCTTCTTTAATGTTGCTTACAACACTGATACGTCTCTCCTCGGCTAGCACCTCCTCATTCTCTGCCTCTGTTGACAAATCATTGCGGGTCACATGTATGCTTTTGGTACCAGACTCAAGTGTATCCTTCCCACCAACTCTGTGCAGACAAACATGTTCATATACAAAAAATTACATGACAATCGACATAAATTATTTATATCATCAAGTAATCGAAATCGGATATACCTGTACTTGTATACAATATCCAAGATTTTGATAGCCGACTCATCTTCAACGACCTTTGGGAGAGTAAGTAGCAAAAGGACCCTGCGGGTCTCTCTGTCGTATAATGTCCTGAATGTAATGATTACAGGCTCCTTCAATACAGTGTCATATTTCGTTTGTGGGTAAGATCCGGCATTCACCTCATCCAATTGAGAACTATTCAGCGGTTTAATAGTAAGAGTGAGGTCCTCGATAGCTACATGCAGAAGCCCAGCCAAAGCCGTAGAGAATGCAACATTCAAGTCATCAAAATCTGGGACAGCTGCAAACATTCCGCCATTGCTATTTTTGGAAATGCGGCTGAGCACCTATGGAACAGAGCATACATCATACGTGATAAAGATATCGATGTACCTAATGAATTAAGTGAATTTATAGTAAAGATGAGTAACTTTTTTTCAATTTCTATATTCAAACTACCTCTGGATCACAATCACTACCACAAGCGAATGTGTACACGGGCACATCGCGGACTGAAACACAGACAGCCTTACTCTCTGCATCTTCCATCCCGTCCGATATAAGCATGATGGCGACACGACGCCTTTCTGTGTGAACGCGGTCCCCAAGTATTTTTAAGGCTAGTTTAAGACCAGACTCTGTGTTTGTGGAACTCCGGGATACTATCTCGTTGACCTTTTGTATAATGTCCGTTCGAGATTCATCATTTATCTGGCACAACGGGCACAACCTATCGGCCTTCCTGTTGAAAGTGACGACAGATAAACGATCGCTTGGGCTAAGTTTCTTGACCAAGAATTGCATTGCAAGTTTCATTTTTGCCAATTTGGATCCCCTCATGCTTCCGCTGATATCCAAGACGGTCACAAGATCCACCCCTAATCTGCCATGCTTTGATCCAACTCCCTTGAGCTCCAACAACACCTTAAATTGGCTTTCCTCCATCGGTGCCTCCTGCTTGTGGATGATTCTCGTCTCCAAGTTTCCATCTAATCCTTCTGATGAAATAAGATCTACTGAAGTTAATTCAACAATTACCAATAGATACATGTAAACCTAAGGAAGAAGAAGCTGATCAGAGGGAAAAACTAAATTAAGTTAAATAATTAAACAGAGACAAGTGCTAATTAAAAACCTGTCTGCCTTGGCGGTTCATCATCGTTGTAGATCATCTTTGCAGTTGTATCTTCTTCTCTAGTAAAGTCTTTGTGTTCTAATCGAAATCTAGGGAGACTTGATTAGAGCAGAGAGGAAAATTGTTTAACCACTAAACTTAATTAATTTAAGATTCCAAGAAGAGTTTTTTTTTCAAGGTAGTAGTTAGCTACACGACTGTTTTGTAATACGTGATCATGTTGGATGGCCCAGAATGATCACATGGCTTAGCTTTGGGTTGCCGATATACTATTATTATCATATTTTATCATTTGCACAAAAGTCCAAATGATGATTAAGATGATTATAATTAATTAATCAATTGATTCAAATGGAACCCTTATCTCAAATCCGGAACACTTATCTCAGATCGTTTGTTATGCCTCTCTTCTGGCCAATAAGCCAGAGCCGTCTGAAGGGGCAGGCGAGCTAGGCGCTGTTTAAGGCCTCCAATTTTGGGGCCCATAAAAGTTTTGTGTATACGTAAATTACAGTAGTTATAATATTATTAAATGATATTGTCACATTACTAATATATATGTGACAATTATAAATGTTGAGTTACTGATTTTGGGATATTTGATGTAAAATTAAAAGTTTACAACCCGAAAAATAACCTAAAAAACTAGAAAAAAAAAATCGATGGCCTTCGGCCGCCAAACTTTAATAGTATATGAATTTATCTCTCAATTTTTAACTTAATATTTCATAAAAATACCTCAAAAATTAAATTCATCTAGAACACTCCGAAACTATAAGATGGTCCTGTTATAAGCGATCAGTGCTTTTAAAAAATGCCATCAGAAACAATTATAATCAATATGAATCTGATAAAAGATTTAAGATGAGAAATTTAACATAGAGAATAGAAAAATTAAGTTAAGCCAATAGACAGTGTAACCCTAGCTCTTCGTCGTCGATATAAACCATTTTTGGCTCGTAAATCTTCTTCTTCTGTGGTGAGAATAAAGTCTTCATGCTCATCCGAGGAGCTTTAATTTGCAAATTTCAGCATATATTCAAAACAAACTTAATTATAGAGCAGAGTAGAAATAATTAATTAAATAAACACTATTAATTAAGTTAAAGCCAGTGTGACCACATGCTTGGCAGGCCGTTTGGGTTGCCGATATCACGCCGTGAAAAGCGCCGCAACCGTGTCGGACTAAAGAGTAGTAATCAAAGAAGACATCAAGGGGTTTGCATAACTTTGAGAAACTTATAAAACCACTTTGTAGGGCTGGCAACGGATAACCGATATCCGATATCCATTTTCGAAATCCGACATCCTATAGGATTTAATCCGACATATCGGATATCGGAACCGGATATTTTATCGGTTTTACCTCTTAACGATATCGCTATCGGATTAGATTGCTTCCGTTAAGTAAATTTCCGATATGTGATAGGTTAGGGGTGTACTTGTAATTTCACATCCCTAGGTATTATCTCAAAAACCAGATCCAAGAGAATATCTTTTCTCTTATTTCTCTTTTCTCTATTTTTTTTTTCTTTTGTTCCTTCCTTTTCTCTGTCGATCTCAATCCGTGAGAATTGATCTAGTTTTTGTGAGAGATTCTTAGAAGCTCGATAGTATGTTGATCCAAAGGTGATGGAGATGTTTCTATGGTTGTTTGAACTCGGGAGGAGAACAAGTGTTGTAGCTGCAAATTAAAGTTAGGGTTTTCAGGAGTCGATTGATGTTCGTGAGAAATTGATAAGATGATTGGGTTGCTGATGAATATAGAACTAAAGGGTTGATGAATTATTGAGACGAAGCCGTTCTGAATATGAATCAAAACAAAGGTAAATTAGGGTTTATGTCAAATGTTTAATTCATGCGTATTTTGATTGTTAACTGAGTAATTAGTTTGGGTTTGTTCTCAAGTGAAAATTAGTTACATGTTTTGGGTTTAATTTCAGTTTCTATAGGAAATGAATTTGGAAATTAGGGTTCCTGTTTTGGTTGAAGTATTTTAAAAAATTGAATAAGGGGGTGAATTACTCTATAGATGTAATTAGGGGTTTTTGGGATTGGATATGAACTGAATTACTAGGGTTCATGTACCAGATGAAGATGTTGTAATGGGTGACTGCATGTGTTGGGGGTTAAATTATTGGTGAACTGTAGTAGTGCAGATGGAATTATAATTCGTTGTTGGTGCTGGTGGTTTGAGTTGAGGAACTGTGTAGTTTCTATGATGTCTAGACTGAAGTTGCAGGGTGTTAGAGTAATAGTTATATAATGTTGAAGTGATGGAGATTCAATTTGAATAGGCAAGGTTTAAATGAATGAGTTAAGGCATGTATGAGCTGTTGCAGATGAAGAACTGAACTGTTGGGTTTTATACTCTGTTAAATGTTTAAATTTTCAGCATTTGCTTCTGTTCCCACAAAACCAGATTTTAACGGATAAAAATCCGATATCCGATAGCTTAACCTTAACCTTATCGAATTGGATTTTTTGATATCCGTCGGATGTTATCGGATATCGGATAGCTTAACCTTAACCTTGTCTTTAATAAGCAATTAAACAAACACTTGGTGGTAGTGATAACAAGTTTTGAATTAACCATAAAGTTCACATAATTAGAGTATATCTATCCAGAACTACCAATAACAGTTGAAATGAAAATACTCTGCAATCGAATAAGTGAACAAATTTACCAGCTGGGTGTTGTTTGCGGAGGTTGTTGATGATCCTCTATTCTTCATGGAATCAGTGAGTCCACTGACTCAGCACAGTGATTACCCCACTTTGTGTCTTTGACCTTTTTCTTTTCCTCCTCCTTTCTGTGATCATTTTAGAGTACTTGCATCAATTCACCTAGCTGACTTTCGTGTTGACTGAGTCAGTTATTTTGGGGTGTAGTTACTCATAAATGTCTGTATTTAGTTAAGGGCTAGACGTGTTAGAATAAGTCATGTTCTTGTTCTTCTACATATAAGAACGTCTCTTTCTCTGGTATAAAGATAAAATAATCAGAGACGAACCGAAAAATTACGTCTCCGGAAAAATATTTTGCGGGTCAATACTTATCGAAGTGTCATTTGTAACGCCGTGATCAGGATATAAGGCTTTACTTTTCGTGAGGTAGATATACGTAGGTTTTCCTTCCCAAGCACTTTGCGAGCATGGGTGTCTTAAATGTATCTTTCACACTTTTCCAAAACTTATCCTTGTTCAGCAAAGGATGCAAGGCCATAAAGTCTAAAGTTGATGCGTCTTGCGTTCATCACTGATTTCGGAATCCTATTCAGACACAGGCCAATATCTTGGACTTACACATGGACCATTACAAAACAATTTATGCTTATTTGCTTCGATTTGGTACTGAGCTGGATGCATATACTGATCTTGCTCGTACCAAGGATGCATCAACCAGGCTTTTACCATTATCCTACTTGCCTTGGGTCGTTCTTGTGATGCATGGGTGTCTTAAATGTATCTTTCACACTTTTCCAAAACTTATCCTTGTTCTGCTAAGGATGCAAGGCCATAAAGTCTAAAGTTGATGCGTCTTGCATTCATCACTGACTTCCGAATCCTATTCAGACACAGGGCAATATCTTGGACTTACACATGGACCATTACAAAACAATTTATGCTTATTTGCTTCGATTTGGTACTGAGCTGGATGCATATACTGATCTTGCTCGTACCAAGGATGCATCAACCAGACTTTTTCCGTTGTCCTACTTGCCTTGGGTCGTTCTTGTGATGCAAGTGGTTTATTAAAGCTCCCTAACTTGCATACTGGATAGCTTTCTTTCCTTGTTATATGCCTAATCCGCAATTGATGCATAGCCCATATCACGTAGTTTGATAAGTAATATGAGAATCCAATGATTGAACTGCAACTCAAGTGTGGAAATGAAATATGGTCCATTGGATAAGCTTTATAACTTATTGGTGCATTCCTTTACCAAAACTTATTCTTCTCTATATTAGTCTCATTTGCATTTTTTACGAGTATAAAAAGGAGAGATAGATATGTACCAATTAAGTCCACCTGTTTTCATGACAACCTATGTTGTACGGACACGCCTAGAAAGATATTGTAAGAGTACATACATACGACCGGATACGATACGATTACGACACTTTCCCGACACGCAATGGACACGCCACTTGTAAAAATTGATACCCGACACTTAGTGGACACGACATAAATTTGGAAAATCAATATAAACTTAATGTGACTAATTTATTATTTTTTTAATCAAATCCAAACATTATTTATGAAAAACTTGATCATTATTTCACTATTATTAATTTTATTGAATTGCTATCACATATTTTCTGAAAAGATTATTTCTTTTAGTGGAGTGTTGTAGAATTTCATTTTAATGGTGTTTGTAATGCATATAACGTGTCCGTATAACTCGCATTTTTAGATTTTGTACCTGTAACCAAGGTAGTCAATATCGGTTGTACAAGCCGATATTACAGGTTTTTATCGTGTATCGGAAAATACCTGTACGATTTTGAAAATATCGGCGATACAATGACGGAAAGGTACTAACGGTTGTATACGCCGGTAGAGACCGATATATCGGTTTTACTGATACACCGGTGATATCAGTTTCAGTGAATAAATTTTCCATCAACATGCATCTAGTTTTTGGAAACAAGTACAACGTCAATTGGAGAAGGTAAAAAGTCCAAATATATTAACGATATAAAATCAATGATTATATGGTAGGATATAAGATGGTAACCATATTTCGATTGCAAGGCAGGGAAATGTAAAAGATAAAAGTGAAGGATAATAAAAAAAAAATTACCGGCATAATGGGACAACAATCACAATGTTGGCTAATAAACCACCTTGTATTTTGGAAATTTTATATATATGCATGATTCTTATTATTTTTTACTATGGTTTTATAAATATTTGAAATTCTAGTTCTAATGATGTATCACCGATAAAAATCGATATTATATTTTGTATAAATGTATCGGACCCGACCGATACGAAAATTTAATTGCTATCACATATTTTCTGAAAATATTATTTCTTTTAGTGAAGTGTTGTAGAATCTCATTTTAATGGTGTTTGTAATGCATATAATGTGTCCGTATACTCACATTTTTAGATTTTGTACCCGTAACCAAGGTAGTCAATATCGGTTGTACAAGTCGATATTACAGGTTTTTATCGTGTATCGGAAAATACCTGTACGATTTTGAAAATATCGGCGATACAATGACGGAAAGATATTAACGGTTGTATACGCCGGTAGAGACCGATATATCGGTTTTACTGATACACCAGTGATATCAGTTTCAGTGAATAAATTTTCCATCAACATGCATCTAGTTTTTAGAAACAAGTACAACGTCAATTGGAGAAGGTAAAAAGTCCAAATATATTAACGATATAAAATCAATGATTATATGGAAGTTGAATCTCCATAAAACTCGTCCAAAACTCGAGTTCAAAATCTGCCAGACGCTGCACACACTTTCCCGCCAATTTTTGTTTCAAATTTGAGGAAGAAACTGACCTCCCCCTAATCCAGTTCTGGTGTCCCTTTAGTACATGCCAGAATGGGGTTCCTTTAGCAATTCTTCTGGGATGTTTTCAGCACTTTTTCGGGGTTCCTCCGGGGTATTTCTGGGGTGTCTCCAACATACTTTTGGGGTGCTTCTGGTACGTTATCTATGGAAGTTCAAATGCCACATTTTGAGCCAATTTCGCCGCAAAAGCTTATTTTTCCAATATATACAATATATACAATTGAGATATATTAGACACATAAATGCGTCTATCAGTCTACCAACCTTGGTCTTTTTGCTATACGAAAGCTCCTGCCTCGGTATTTTCTTCTTCTTCATCTTCGTATTTATACTTTCTTCTTTGCATTTCTTTTTTCGCAGTTCTAATCTTATCGCTTTTCAGGGTTCTGATGATGAAGATTAATCTAAGGAAAAGAAGGTTTCTCACAAGACATCTTCAAAAACAAAAGAGGTAAAAAATACCATCTCGCATGATTCCCTTTAAATAACATTGTTGTCTTTGTTTCTTATCTGCTTTGATTTTTGAAGGGAGGAGTCTACAAGAGGACTTCACATAAATCCAAAAGGCAGCGTCGCACTCCCGAGATTGATGCAAGTATTAATCCAACTCGTGTCTCTATAAAGCGTGCATCGAGTGGTCAAGTATCCTTGACGAAATACGAAGGGAAAACGCATATTCCAAGCGTTCCTCATCGCCCCATCGATGAATTGCCCGTATTTTTCACCGATACCAATGAAGCACATACAAGGTGACTCCAAATATTGAGATTCATGCTAAGGAATCTACCATTGTCACAAATTTTTCCCCTTTGAAGCGTACCACCAAGGATTCTTCTGTGAAGAATCAAGATTCCTCAACAAGCATTGAAGGTTCATCAGCACATCGAAACGGTTAAGGAAATTACCAGTCAAAAGCAGGAGAAAGTAAAGATGTATCGGTCAAAAAGAGCGGGTCACAACATGTCCAGACGGTTACGAAAAAAATAAGGAATTGTGTTGATAATCATAAAGATACCAAAAAGACAAAAAAAGAAAAGAAATGATCATAGTTCTCGCACCATTCTTACCCTGTCATATGAGTGCGAGAAGATAAAATATGTGGATGCATGAATTACACTCCATGATGCTTTATGCGAATAAAGAAGGAATGCGGTTAAAAGAGTAAAAGTGTGATAGCCCTTTAATTAGGAGAAGATCTTAAAATAAAGAAAGACGGAAATCCTGAGGATATCTCACACGAAAGCAAATAAGGTTCACATGAAAAGTGTGACATCACATTGGAAAAAAGATAAGGTTCACGGGAAAGCGTGATATCACTTCCGAGAAGAAGTTTGACTTATTAACATTGATGTGATAGCAAAGGATAAGATTGTGTAAGGATAACCGAAATAAGTGAAGAAAAAAAGACTTTATTAGGTGTAATTAGATGTAAATAACTGTAAATACTTTTCATCCACTTTATATTTGACTATATAAGGGAAAAAAAGAATATGTGAAACAGGGTTGAAATTTTTGTGAAAAGAAAGAAATGTTAAGATAGAAAGAGTTTGTGAATTTTTCACTAGATGCTTCAGTAAATTTCGTGTTCTTCATAATATCTTCAGAAATAAAGAGTAATCATAATAAGGGTGTAGTTGCGGGAATTTTGTAAATACATTTTACAAAACTTCTGATGTTGAAAAACTAAATGAAACTTTAAAATTCTACCAACAGTCTTTGATTGATAGAAAATAACCACTTTCCAAAATTGAATACTACTTTGAAAAAGTTTAGCAAATAAAAAATATCACAAGAGATAAAGATTGATTCAAAATTTAACACAAAAGAAAACTTATAAAAGTTCCAAATCTAATAGTCGATAGATGAGAAAAAAAGAAATAGATCGTAGAATGTAATGAAATTATGAGTTCAGACCACTTATAGCGAAAAAGGGAAATAAATCTGATAATATAATCTGGATCGACAGTGCGTCGAATAGCTATTTCTCACATAATAACAATTAGGTACTTTATTATAAGGTTTTTCTTGTGTGGTAAGAGTCGTACGACTCAACTGTAAAATCTGGTTATAACCAGGACCGTCTCTGAAGTTTTGATGACCTTGTGCGAAAGAGATCTGAACGCCCTTTTATCCAGTTTTTTACATGTATGTATTATATGTTTTCCAAATAAAATCTACCTTATAACATTGAAACCAAATAATTTATGTTGCACAACTTAAGAAGAACGTATGATAAAAAGTATTAAGAAGTTGGTAACATTCCAAATCCTCAGAATATCCTAAATAACGGTTGAAACAACATTTGTTTGTGCTTTCATCCCATAGTTTGTTTTTCCGTGCCTTCATGGATAATTGAAATGTTTTAAGATAATTGAATTAAGTATTATGTTAACAGCAGTTCCCTAATCCCTAAAAGGCAGCTTTAAGTTACTTGAAAAACTAAAATTCCACCAAAGTTTACATCGGTGCTACTATACATGACCTTAGAAGAGAATTCTTCCTTATTAAGATGCAACTTACCTCTCAAGTCGAATTTCACATGTCCTCCAAAATATACATTGAACAGAAAAAAAAACATAAATATTGATATTTACCTCTAAAGAAATTTATATCCCTGAGACGCCAGCCAGTTTGAGCACAACAAATACGAACAATGTTTTCATCACAACTCCCGCTGATGATAACATCGCTCCCATTCATAATACACTATTCACAAGGACATAAGTCAATTAACAAACTTCAACCTAATTCAATGTCATTAAAATAAAAACTACAACTTAATGACTCAATCTCCAATTCTTGGTTTCCTAATTGAGGAATAACCCTGGATTCATAATTGAGAATAAACAGTAATACCCTATGGATTCTTAATTGAGAATAAATAGGAATACCCTGGTTTCCTAATTGAGGAATAAACCTGGTTTCCTAATTGAGAGTAAACAGGATTAACCTGGTTTTCTAATCGATTATATATATATAATCATACATACTCAATGATTTATCAGAAAAAGAAGATGGCTTCTTCTTCTACTTCAGAAGATGAAAAAAAAACTTTCGATTTAATTGAAAAATCAACTTCAATGGCCTCATTGATTCACAAGTCTACTTTTGGATGTCGGTTGCGCCTCGCTAACTTACCGAACTATATCGGAGTCGCCGGTTATCCACTACCAGCAGAGCATAGTGTGACAACCAAGGCGAAACCTACCAAATCGGATTACGAGATATTTGTATATTATGACATGAGTCTCCAAGACCATATAAGGAAACATCAAACGCACAGACAATTTCATCTTGTTGACGGCTTCCAACCAACCCCTTTTGGTATTAGTCTATCAGGGTAAGTAATAAAACTAAATTACTTGGGTTTCGTTTTTGAGTGATTTTGAAGGGTTTTGGTTCTTTCAGTTTCTTGAATTGAAGCGAGTGATATTGAAGGGTTTTGTTTCTTTAATTTTCTTGAGTTGAAGTGAGTGATTGTTGAAATTTGATTATAATTTATGTTTATTTATTGTTTGGTTGTTGGAAAATGTTGTTTAATAATTAGTTCTTTGATTTGAGTATCATATCGAGGAAATTAAGCTTGTTCTTGTTAATGATCATCTTAGATTTGATGATTTGAAGGCATAAATCTTCTTCGTTTACTGTATAAGTATGAATAAATGCTAATATTTTTCTTAACTTCATTTTCATTGCCTACCTTTCCATAGTTCAAGATAACAAACATAATCATAAACTAGCTTTACCTGATATTGCTGTCAAATAATTGAATTCATGTTTGTAGTTTATACTTGGTGATGTGAGGTACAAATCTGCTTTCCAATAAATTAGATATCATACCTAGTGTAGCTTAATTAGTGATTGTCAATTTCCTGATGAGGTAATTGGCATCTACTCTATTGTATAACCGAGAATCAGTACCTTAGTACAAATCTACTTTCCAACGAATTATATTATCATAGCTTAATTAGTGATTGTCACTAAATTAAATTAATATTAATACACAACGTAAATACACTAAGATATTTTAAGTGCATTTCAGCGCGTATTTTCATGATATTATGAATCCTTAAGAAATAAAGTAGATATTAACTAGGTATTGTTGTAGTTGTAACTAAATATAAGGGTATGGTTTCATAAAAATACCTATGAGCGTGGACAAATATAATTTTTAAATTTTTTGTTCAGAAACACTTGTGTTTTCCCTAAAGTACCTTTATGAATTATCTTGTTTAAGTATATCAGAACACTAAAATTAATGTTGTTCCAAATCTCCGAAGATCTTTTCTTATTCTTTTTTTTTTATCTTTCAAAGAAGAAGAAGCGGAAGCCAGGTTCAGAATATAATAACCATTTTCTATCTTATATTTCACCATTCGTCAAATATCGATAGTAAAATATTGCATAAAAACATCTACGATGCTTGTTCGAGGACCTTTATTCAACAAGTGATTTCTATACGGACCTTTCTCTACTAGAACGCCCTTTGATTTTGTGTCAATGTTATCCCAAATTTCTGGATCATGAATGTTCACCAAGGAAGGACTATTTTTACTTGGTAGTTCTTTATGTTCCTACATTTCCAAAATTATCAACATCATTTTCCATATAGTATATCATCGTGAATATCTACATTTTCATTTATAATATTCTCATGACCTACATCTTGAACCCCTTAATTTTCGGCTGATGAGCTTCCAACAAAATTGTGTGTCCCTTTAACAACAAATTTATCGAGCGATCCTAATTGAGAGTGTACTACTGCATCACTTTTTTTTTCCCGTTTAAGTCTAGCATATTGACTTTCATCCGGAATGACTGTTTTCTTACGCATTTTTATAAGTGAAGCAAAACTGTACAGGAAACCAAAGAAAAAACTTAGATTTTGAGAGAGAAGTTAAAATGAAAATAATCAAGAATTATATACAAATATAGGTCTCTTCTGGTACCTGCTTTTCAAACTTAGGTCACTTTTTTCATTTTTATAAATCCACGCCAAATCAATTAATCGGATTCCATCCAAATATGTTACTCGGTCAATATGTCGTGTTGATTGGTTAATATATCTTCAAATTCTCGTACAACGATATCTAGTCTTCTAGTGGGGAGCCTAGTTAGCAATTCGCAATACGGGATACGTACGCGTATTATACGGATTTGTAAAAATTGAATTCGGTCAAGAATCCGGTCAACGGTTCGTGATACGGGAGTAATACGTAACGGCATACGTACGTATATAATTCGATTTACAAATATGAGTTCGTCACCGAAAATTCGGCACACGTATAATAACAGATATTCAGAATTTATATATAATCCTGCAAATACATAGTTCGAACTTCGAAATACAAAATATTTATACATATATATAATATATATCTTAGATTCTGGCAGACATAGATACATTACAGTCGATTTATACCCTGTCCCTGTGCATATATAACAAGTTAAGTTACTGGAGTAATGTTTTAACTCCACAAAAAATCAAAATATAGACACAGATTAAGCAATTAGATGTGTCAGTTAGAGCCTAATTTGTTCCAAGTATTAAATACCTACTGATGACGATAATTCATTCTCGAAGATGTCCCAATGCCGCTACACATTCTATCCATCCAAGCAGCATTCAGGTCACTTCGAGCATCGGCTACAAAACCTTCATCAATAGCTTCATCCAGATTGCCATCAACAAGTTCAGTGTCCCACTCTGCGAGATTTTCAAGATTAATTGGGTCTCTATCTTTTAACTCAAAGTTCACGGAATTTTTCAGCATTAACGAGTTCATCCTTATGTACACCAGATCTTCCAACATCTGTGGAGCCAATCTGTTTCTCTTTTTTGTTTGTGCGGCATCGAAAGCATTCCAGTTACGTTCACATGCTGAAGCACTACACGGCTGACTTAATAAACGAATGGCAACCTTTCTTAGTATAGGAACAGAGCCTCCATTTGCTTCCCACTACACCCCTATAATAAGGCCATAAACTTAGATAAACAATACAACCTAGATACGACTAATTATCCAAAAAGAAAAAAGAAAATTCATTAAAAAAAAACTTACTTGGATGACAATTACTGATTTGATCTATTGAGATGCTTGTAAATATCTTTGGATGTTTTCCATTATAGAGTAAAAGCTCTTGCGAAAACTTGGTTCTTTCAGTGGTATCAATCAGTTTGTCATAAATATATGACAAGGCAGCTTGCACAGCTTCATTAGTATATGAAATCTTTCCATCAAACATGAAAGGAGGGTTCAAATACATGGCAGCAGCATGAACCTCATGAAGCAGGTTAGATTTCGCTCTGAATTCAAACAATTCCCATATATGCATATACTTAACAGGATCCTCTTCACATCGTTCTTTAATTGCCTTTCGTGCTCTATCTGTTGCTTCATAAATGTAGCCTGAAGTTGACCCATCACCATCGACTAACCGTAATACCTTTACCAATGGCTCCATTGCTGAAATTAGATCTTTCCCATCCTCCCAAAATGGTGTTCCTTGTATAAGCTCTTTGACTATGTCAGCAACAGCTCCTTTGTCGTACAACATGTTTCTATATTCAACCGATGCGACCAAGTTTCTCAAACCATCTTCAACATCTAAAATAGATTGAAGCATAAGAAAGTGAGACGCAAACCTGGTTTTAGAATACTTTCTCAAATCTTTCTTGGTATGCTCTCTCATTAAGTCCAAAAGAATGATATGCCTATAGAAATGGTCATATATCTTTCTTACTTTGAGAAAAATATCTTTAACCCAATCAACAGAATCATATATATCCTCAAATACCAATTGAACTCCATGAGCAGCACACTTTGATTTGATTATGTGGGGATACTCTTCCATGATCAGGTTACAAGCAAGTCCATAGTTTGAAGCATTGTCGGTCACAATTTGCACTACATTTTCAGCACCAATCTCTTCAATAACTGGTAAAAGTACCTCCCTTATAAATAAACCTGTGTTCGATTCTCCGGATCTTTCAACTGATTTTAAGAATACTGCCCCTTTTGGTGAGTAAGCAATCACATTTATAAACGACCATTTTTTCATATCTGTCCATATGTCTGACATGATGGTGCATCCAGTTAAACTCCAAGATTCTTTGACTTCATTTACATAACGTTCCACATCTGCTTTAGTATTAACAACCAGCTTAGTTCGAAGAGTAGAATAACTAGGTAATGAATATCCAATACCATATTCCGACACAGCCTTAATCATCTCAATAAACCCTGTTGTCTGTATAACATTAAAAGCAATGTTATTCAAGAAGAAACAAAGAGCTACTTTCATGTCCACCGCATCTTTATCCTTTTTGCTGAGCATTGCAGGTATTGAAGTTTGTTGCAATCTTGGTTCTTCACAGACACTAACGCTGCTCTCCCCAACACTCCCAGTAGATGATTTAGCTCTTTTAGTCCCACTAACATTAACACCGGCCTCCCCAACTGCAATAACAGCAGATGCTTGTACTTCCTCAGGTACTTGTGCACAAACAGCAATGTCACGGCCTTTAATACCCGATAAATGAGACTTCACTCTTGCTACTCCTCCAGGAAAATCTCTTTTGCAGTACTTACATTTGAAACGGTTATTCAGTTTCTCGGCATATTCCCAAAATTTGTCTTTTATCTTCGTCATCTCCTACCAAATACACACTGAAACTAGTTTTAAGTATCAACAAAACTAGAGAAAGAGAATTTCTTGAACGAATAACGATATTAATTTATAAACATATGAATCCAAATTAAGCTCACAATATTATTCATAAATCTATAGCCTAATTCATTATTCATTATTCATAATATTGATATCAACTAAAATTGCAGCAACAAAATATCTAACCTAAGGATATAACCAATCATGGATTCAATACAATCCAATATAAATTAAACATAAATAGATGTACTGTTGATTCAATTGAATCAATTGAATCATATTGAAAACCAAAAATTCAGAATCAAACATAAAAATACAACACATAATATGTTGATGGAATCATGCCATACCTCGTCGCCAGCCTTAGAAGCAGATATTGAAGGATTTGAAGATAGGAAATCAGAAAACGAATTTGGGTGCGATCTGTTCAGTGAGCAGTGACTGAGAAGGTAGAACTTAGAAGAAGGACTGAAGGAGTTAGGTTAGAAGTCTCTCTCCAAATTTTCTATTTATACGGATCCATTTCCTAACCCTATTTTTCCCGTCCGAACGAATAAACGTTGATTCGGGACGTAAAAAACGCGAATAATTCGGGATCTTCATATAACATGCGTACCTGGGTCGGTCTTTCAGTGGGTCGCCCGTATGATTCGTTAACGATTGATACGGCATAATTCGCGAATTATTCGCCGAATTGCTAACTAGGGTGGGAGCAGATATTACAATTATTCTCTTCGTCTTCAAATCCTCTCAAAACCCATCCATTCCCTCCTTCCTTGTTCTTGATCGGTGCTGTGTTCTTCTACATCGCTAGATCCACATAATCAATCTCACCCTTTTCCTCGCATAAACAACAACATCTCACCACTTCTTCTCAGCTTCTAAATCTTGTTTCTCGAATTCAAATGAACCCAAAATCATCTGCAATTGTTTGACTAAAAATGATTTAACAATCTCGATTAATCTCAGTTTCTTCTCGAAAAATTGTGGAAATAGACTATCCTTCTTCCCTGTAATTCGATGGCATAAGCTAAAATATCCACTGAAGGACGAATTCCACCATCTTCGAATCTCTAATCAGCTTGAATCCTGAGCATAACTACACAAACTCGATTTCTAATCAAAGGTATGGAGTATGGGTCTAGGTTATTTAATGATTTGGATAAGAGATTTGTGCCAGTCTGGAAGAGTTATCTTTGAAAGAAAAACAGGGAAGAAACAAGCTTTGTTACCATCGAATTTATGGCTGAATGGTAGAAATGAAGGAGGTTTTTGAAGAGTCTGTGAGGAATTATGAGTTGGGTTCTCACTGGATTCGAGTATACAACGAGTTATGATAAGATTTAATGAAGATTTGATCAAGAGATACCAACCAGAGAATTCAAGCTACTGCCATCAAGGTTTGGTAGTTAACTATGAAGATTTATGAATGCTTCAAAGATATGGGTTTGAGATATACTTGTATTGTGCATGAAAAGAGATATAAATGATCTTAGAAATCAAGATGTGGTTTATCTTTGAAGCACCAGTAAACTGCACACAGGATGTTTGTAGAAAGTTTTTAAACCAATTAACAGGGAGAAAATGAACTGTTGGAAGTGGGGCCAATCAGTCGAGTCAGACTAGCTGGCTTGGTCTGATTTGAGAAAAATAGTGACACCGACTTGAATCAGCGATTCAAAGGACTGTTGAGCTCACTTTCTATCCACCATTTTTGGTCAAATAAGACCTAGTTTCATAAAAAATAAAAAAACTTGCTTAATTTTGTAAACCATAAAATGAACGGGCGTAAATTGCCCAATAATCAATTAAAAAATACTCCTTTGCACAATTTTTAAGACAAGTAAGGAAAAAAGTATTTTTAATCATTTTTTACAGTTATACCCTTATGGATAATTAATAGTGAAATTTTGAAATGGTTTATCTCTCAAACTACACTACGGATGTTCGCAAACTTCGTACCATTGAATAACATTTTAAAACACCTAGGTAACAAATATAATTATATAAACATGACTATCGAATTATGCATATTTCTTATATTTCTTATAATCAATTAAAGGATAATTTTAAAAATATCTCCTTGTTTAGTGATGGAGGTCACTTAATGGTGGGACAAAATCTAAAAGTTACTAGGTCACTTATTATTGTGACGGAGGGAGTAAAAACTTTACACGCAACACACACAAGATGTTAACTCTAAGGTACACAAAAGCAGTGTTTGTTAAGGTAGTATATTCAAAATCGTCTTGTAACTTCCCCAAAAAATTCAAGAATAAAGAATCTAATCCATTGGGACCATTACGTTTAGGAATTATAACTCAAATCTGGGTTTGATTTCACTAACTCCTTTCTCAAATAGGTATGAAATCAAAAATTAATTCAATCAATCTACGGTAATTTACTAATCAACTCAATTAAAATTATAAAAACTGCAAAATAAGCGATTCAATCAATGTATACACTCAAAGTCAATTAAATAAGTAATCCAATAATCAGATAAAATGCCTCGTAATAGTCTTCTTCTTCTTCTTCTTCTTCTTCTTCTTTCCTAAGAGAGGGTTGGAGAATGCCTCAAAAAAGATTCGAATTCTCTCGCACCCAACTTTCTCAGAAACAATAAATAAGAAATTTAGGGCCTCAAAAATTCGGGGTTTAATTTTGTCTTCTTCTTCGTTTCAATATCTCAAAGGATTTATCAACAAAAAGGTATAATTACTTATCCAGTTTTACGAATTTTCTCTATCTATTCATGAATTTTTTTAAGCTCAGTTTTAAGATAAAATCTTCTGTGTATATAGAGCTGATTCTGTAGTTTAATCTATATAAATTTCGAACTGTAATCACCTAGTTTGCTTTAGATTTTCTCAAACCCTAACTCGATTGCATTTTCTGCTAAACCCTAACTTAGCTATTCTAGTACAGGGACACACCATTCTAGATTTATGCTTTCGGGTTAAAATTAGTGAAGAATTTCATCAATATTCGCTGCTTATACCATTATATGAGCAGAGATTGTGCGGTTTATCGATAATCTTTGTGGAATTATGGGTCACTGCACCAACTAGTTAGTTAGTAATTGCTTTGTGATACATTGAATTGCATTCTGATGAATTGGTTGGATAATTTATTCGTTTTGTTCTGAGCAGGTCACATATATTGGAATAAAGTTAGCCTGCAGCTGGAAACGAAACAAGATTGACACTGTGAGGAGGCACACAACACTATCCCCAATATCTTCTAAATCAGTTTAGGGAAGAGATCCTATTACAAGGAGAAAAAGGAGGAGGAAAGCTTTTGGACGCACGCGGAGTGTGCGTGCCACACCCCTAGTATCTGTAAGCTAATAACTGTACAGGTATTGAATTCTACTCACTCTTCTTTTTTTTCCACTCGGCACTTTCCGCCTTGTGCCATGTAGCTTATTTGGCCTCATAGCATTAGGAATTATAAAAAACTATGCTCAAACTTCTTAAACCTGTTATATCGACCGAACTCGTAAGAAACTGCTTCATAAGCTCCTGGTATTCTCAGATATTGATTTTAATTTAAGTATTTGTGTATTGCATATGCATGTGATACTTAGTTTGTTTATATCGAGAGTATCTTTGATTCTTTATTTCACATTGAACGGTATTGTAGCGATTTGTTGCTGTATAATATCTTCTAGTGAAACTTTTTGTTTAGTGTGAGCGTAATGACTACCCAAGATTGCACAAACAATTCTAAGACTTTTGTTAAGTTTGTTTTTCTCATCATCCTTCTGTAGTATATTGTTTGTGAGTGCGTTCTGTGACTGTTTTGTTATTTCTCCATGATTTATTTTGTTGAAGCTGGGGATATATATGTTTATGAATTTTCTGAACTTCAACTCCTATCCCTTAGGATGCTGTTGCTAACACTGAGAGATTGATATTTTTGGGAGGTCAATTTAGTTTTTCCTTTCTGAACAATTCAACTTCGGAAGCATAGTTATTATGCCAGTTTAACTATAGAAGTATTTGTACCGTTCAATAAACTATTCAAATTTTCAGGTATGTCAACCACCGAAGCGACTTCAGCTTCGTTGGGACCTCGATATGCACCCGAAGATTCGAGTCTTCCAAAACCATGGAAAGGATTGATTGATGGAAGTACTGGATTTTTGTATGATCGGAATCCTGAGACAAATATTACTCAGTATGAGAAGCCAGCTTCTGTGGGCGTGGCTCCTCCATTACCGTCTAGTCAACCTCCATCCGTTTCTGTACCACAAATTGCTGCTATACCCATGACTCAGACAGTGCAGTCTAGTGGCATGATGGTTCAGCAAGTTCATCAAATGGGGCATACACAGCAACAGCAATGACAACAAGTATCGAATGACCCGCAGCAGCAGACTCACTATATGTCCAGCAACAAGGAATGCCAATAGCACAGCAAGGTCCACAATTGGGTCAAGCTCAAAGAATGCAACACGATGCACAGATGATGCAACAACAGATAAGGCAGCAAATGGCACATCAGCCAATGCATAACATGCCACAACAGCAAGCATCACAGCAACACGCACAGCAGCAAACACAGCAGGTGTCTCAACACCAATTTCTGAATCAACAGCCACAGCAGATGATGTATCATCAAAGTCTCTACGGGCAGCCATTTCCACAGTCGCAGCTCCAGCACATCGCAAATCAGCAAGGACAGCAATATCCGCCTCAACAGCGGGAGCAATTTCCTCCTCATCAAGGGCAGCAATTTCCGTCTCAACAAGGGCAGCAGTTTCTGTCTCAACAAGGGAAGCACTCAGGGCATCCTGGGAGGGAGCAAGCTGAGTTTCAACACCAACAAGGAAATCAAATTGGTTTGTCTGGGTCTCAAACACAACAGGGTGGGTCATCCCTTAACAACCCTCAGGCTGAAATCCATTCTACTCAGACTCCAAATATGAGTTATCATGCGATAAACCAGCATCAATTTAGTGGCTCTTCTGTTAATGTACCACAAACTAATTCTTCCTGAGCTCAAGCTCAGCAAACTGGAACAGATTCATTGCATTGGCAACAAATGGGTGGACACATGGTTCATAATCATATGGCGCCATCAAATTTGCATAATCAGCAACCAAGTGGGAATCCTAGTGGGATGAAGATGAGTTATGGAGAAGACCCACGTGGAAGAGATGGAAATGGGTCATATTTTAATGCTGACAAGGAAGGTTTCATGATGGTTTCTCAACAGCCAAAGATTGCTTCAATCCCAATGACCAGGAATCAACCGGTAGTGGTTTACAATTTTTTCTTTGTTCTAATCTTCTACCTCTGTTACGTTGTTTACTTGGACAATAGTTGTTTAGGATTACAGGAAAGTGCAAACATAATGTTCTCATCAACTTTGTTGATTTTGATCCTCCTTATGTATGAGACCAATAAGACAAGACTTGATCAGTAGCATCTGCTTACTGGAAATGATTGTCAACTTGTTGCGTTATCATAATTTTAGAGGAACCCATCATCTGTTACTAAAGGATGTGGTAGGCTCTTATCCTTCGAAGCAAGTTACTGACCTTGAAAATGGCAAGCTACTATAAATATTTCACGTTTTTCATTGTAGGGAAGAAACTGTTAACTAATTAATGGATGCATTCTTAAGATTTTCTGCTAATCTTAACTAACGTTACTGCTTTTCTCTTTTTTCACCAGGATCCGAGGATTTCTCAAAACGTTGCACCCATTCGTGCTGGTGGACTGAATAATGGAGTTGGCCCCGCGGTCTCTCACATGTATAACCATGCTGGTGTGGTAATGCATTTCCTAATAGTACACCTACATGACCACCTCCAAATATGCTTGGCATGACAGATGCCACAAATCTGTCACCGGTAGATGCATACTTACGACAACATGAAGTTACTGCTACGGTCTGTAAGCCACTTAATCGATTAAATTGTTTAATTTCCCGGAAAATTTTAGCTTTTTCATGTAACAGTTGCGTGGATGTATTCAAGTGTCAGGGTTCTGCATAGTAGAATTTAGAACTGCATATCTTCTATTTAATTTCATGTTTTATGCTGCTATACTTGCCTGTTTGAATCATAGTTAGTTACGACCTCAGCCGAAAATGGCCATGTGCAGGCTTTGCCTGGAGAAACCATGGATACAGATATGACGCTGAGTCAGGGACCTTTCTTCTAGTCAAATGCCTGTTGAACCTAGAGAAGGGCATCCTATGGGTTTTCCTTAAGTTATGAGTGTATGCACAAGGAAGACTTATTCAGTAGAAACTAAAGTCTAAACCATGACATATTTCACACTGCTTGTTCTTTACGAGCATTTTTTCATAAATAACAGTGTTCCTTTATTAGGACGCTAAAAGGGACACCTAAGCTTTAATTTGCTGAAAACACAATTTTGTGCCATGATCCCGTAGGGCCTAGTTTACATATGAAGTCGGAGTCATCCTAATATCAAAAGTCCCTTATCACCCTAGGAACACGATTGGTACTTGCTGATATATTTTCTTGGAAGTAGTGCCTGGAGTTCCCTATGGTTCATTGTCACTTTCAACATGATTTCTTTGTCTATGTCGACCATTAATTGTAGGTTTTTTATATTTATTTTTTTTCCTGATAATTTCATCCATGCCTTTTTACGTAGAGTGGTTATGATTTATCGTCACTTTCTCATCGCTTCCTTGGTACTGTAACTCAGATTGATATTTATCGGTTGCTATACCTCTAGTGCTGTTTTCTGTTCCGTATCTTGTTAATCTTTACTTTTGCATTGCTACTCTTACTAATGTGATATCTAGAAACCTTCCCTTGCTATCATGCTAATCCTGGCGATTCCTGCTTGGATGGGTCTTGGATTTAATTGCAATTTGATAATATCCAATGGTTTATAACTTTGATTAATTGCTTAGGGTGACAATGTTCCTGCCCCCTTCATAAGCTTTGAAGCCACTGGTTTCCCTCCGGAGATACTTAGAGAGGTAAGGTATACTCTTTCTGTTTAAACAGTATTTCCCTTCTTCTTGGGTTATGTTCCCCCACCCCACCCACCCCCACCCCACCCCCCCCCCCCCCCCCCACCCCCCCCCCCCCCAACCCCACCCCCACCCCTTCTTTTTGCAATATAAAGTTTAAACTCATCTATTGTCGCTTGGCAGGTGCGATATTTGCTCCAGAAGAGGATCATATATCGTACGCTGCACTGCTATATGGACCCAATACAAAGTAACTGCTTTGTCTTTTAGGACAGAAGAATGTATGTTCGGTTCCTTTCTTTTCGACATTTTTTTGAGAGGGTGGTTGGCCTTCGTCCAATTAGTCTGAAACAGGTTCTAAAACAGGTTCTGGTAAAACCTTGGGCTATCTAATGCCTGCCTTTATGCATCTGAGGAGGTGCCGAAATCGTACCCAAAATGGCCCAACAGTGTTAGTTATTGCCCCCACACGTGAGCTTGCCACACAGATACAGGATGAAGCTGTCAAGTTTGGCCGATCTTCCAGGGTCATTTGCACAGTGAGTTATTTTGATCCTTATGTTAGTGTGATTTTATCTTTTAGTATTATGAGAATGTTAATGTTGTTGTATGCTTCACGTTCCTGTTCAGTGTTTATATGGTGTAGTTCCAAAGGGTCCCCAGCTTAGGGACTTAGAGCGCGGGGTTGACATTGTTGTTGCAACCCCTGGTCGGCTAAATGATATCCTTGAAATGAGAAAGATTGACTTCTGTCAAATCTCTCTCCTTGTGCTTGACGAGGCTGATCGAATGCTTGACATGTGTTTTGAACCTCAAATCCGCAAGATTGTGAATGAGATTCCTCCACGCCGGCAGACTCCTATGTACACAGCAACCTGGCCTAAGGAAGTCAAAAGAATAGCAGGGGATCTTCTTGTGAATCCTGTTCAGGTCAACATTGGCAATGTTGATGAGCTTGCCGCAAACAAAGCTATCACACAGGTAATTTATATAGACTCTTCACAATACTTACATAGGCTAAGCGAATCAATCTGCACTATCCTGAGTTCAGAATATTACTTCATGCTTCCACTTTCTTACTTTCTGGTTACCAGTTTGTTCGATCTTCCTTTACCCTACCTTGGTTTCCACTTGTCAAGTTTTGAAATCTTCTATCGATGATTAGAAATCTAATTTAGCAGTTTAAATTGCAACTAAACTGCACAAAGTTTCATGGTTCGTTGTGGACTTCTCTATTCATTTGTTAAGGGTTCCATTATCCGTCTCACCGGATATTATGAAGTTCCTCTTTTCATTTCGATTTCAACTAGCTTACATATAGTTCCTCGGTTCTCTAAAAATATCATTTTATTTTTAATTTGCAGTATGTTGAGGTAGTCCCACAAATGAACAAGTAGAGGCTCTTGGAGCAGATTCTACGATCCCATGAACGTGGTTCCAGGGTCATTATCTTCTGTGCGACCCAGAGGACGTGTGACCAACTTGCACGCAGTATTGGCCGTAGCTTTGGCGCTGCTGCAATTCATGGAGATAAATCTCAGGGGGAAAGGGATTATGTTCTGAACCAGTTTAGGAGTGGAAAATCCCCGATTTTGGTTGCCACTGATGTTGCTGCTCGGGGACTTGACATTAAAGATATTAGGTTACTTCTTATTCTATATATTGGATTTTGGTGCTATATCTATCTTCTTTACTAGGTTCCAATTCACTTAGGTATTCAATGGTCTTTAGCTTCTAAAAAATAACAACTTGGTATTCCCCAGGGTGGTGGTTAACTATGATTTTCCAACGGGAATTGAGGATTATGTTCACCGTACGGGAAGAACAGGACGAGCTGGTGCAACTGGGTTAGCATATACCTTCTTCTGTGATCAAGATCGCCAGTATGCAGCTGATCTTGTGAAATTGTTGGAGGGGGCCAACCAAGAAGTGCCACCAGAAGTGCGCAACATGGCCGGTGGTGGATCTGAGTTTTGGCAATGCACGCCCCGGGATGAATCATTGGGATTCTGGTGGTAATGGTGGAGGTGGTGGCCGTTTCGACTCTGGAGATCGTGGTGGCATGAGAGATGGTGGTTTTGGTGGCCGAGGTGCCGGCATGAGAGGTGGTTTTAATGCCGTGGTGGCATGAGAGATGGTGGTTTTGGTAGTCATGGTGGTGGAAGAAACGATTTCTTTGGTGGGCGTGGAAACCGCGGTGGTCAGGGATTCTCTGGTCCTGGTGGTGGACGAAATGACCGTGGACATGATCGATATGACAATATGGATGGGCGAGGGCGCTTTAACAACAGGAGGGGAATTTCAGATGGTAGGAGTAGGGGAAGAAGTTACAGCAGGAGTTACAGTCCAAGTCCTGATAGAATTCATAGGCGAAAAAGCCAAAGCAGGAGCAGGAGCAGTAGCCGCAGCTGGACTCGTAGCCATAGTAGGAGTCGTAGCCGAAGTCGCAACCGTTACCCTGATAGAGTTGAGAAGTCAAATGGAGAAAACACCAAATGACAGACTTTAGGGCCTGATAAAGAAGCTCCTGCTCTGGAAGAACCCATGTCCCCAGGCACACAAGGAGAATCTCTGTCTGTGCCAGAAGCAATTGATCCCTCGGCTGCTGATATTCTTCCGGCTGCTGAGAGTGATAATATCAATCCCACGGCTGCTGATCTTCTTCCTGTTGCAGAGAACAGTAATAATGTCAAAAACATGGCTGCTGATCTTCTTCCTGTTGCTGAGAGTTATAATATTCTCTCCAGCTAAAATCAACCCCTATTTAACTTTATCGGAGGAACAGAAAAATCTCCCTTCTGGCTACAAATTGATACCAAGAAGGTCAATTGCTCTCAACTTCTCTTGGGTTATCATATTTCTTATACAACTGTTTTTTCACATATGAACTCTGCAGACGTATCTTGAAATTCAACCATTTTTGTGTTTTTTGGTGAATGAAATGGGTATGATGCGCAATCTATTGATCAACGTGCTGAACTATTTACTTATAATTTGGAGAGGAAGATTGTTCCGAGGTGTTTGGGTATTCGCATTCTGCGATCTAAGGGTTCGCTTAAGCAGGAGTATAACATGAATACGATAGTAGCGAAGTCTGACAAGGTGTTTATGGAATTGTTTGTAAGTTTGAGAAAGAAGTTCCTGAATTGTTGAAGGTTTACGTCGAAATTTAACAAGTGGTGGGGTAGAATCTAGTCTCTGTAGTGGTTAATTTAGCTCCCTGGAACTGAGAAAATGTAATTAGAGCCGACATTTTGATCTGCCCAATTGGAGTCCTTGATGTTGTTCTGTAAAACAAAGGTGCTCAATACCGACTTGAACTCTTGTTGTAGTATAAAACTTATTCGATACATAAAGATAATATCTCACATTCCTAAACTTGTTATCAACTTGCTTCATTAGCTCTTAATTACACTCAGATATTGGATTCTTCATGGCAGTTTCTATATGATGCGTATGCAAACAATAGTTTGTGAGTATCCATGTTCCATAATGAGCGTAATGCATTTCTGGATCTGAACACAGTTCTAAAAACTTGCTTCAATGCTACTCCCGTCTATATCGCTACATCGTTCCTTCTTGATTTCATATCTAAAAACTCCCACTGGGAAGTAACAAATGGTTTGGATATTCTTGCTTTTAGGGACAATTGGATCCTTAATCCTAATTTTTATGTGTCTGAATTTATTGATGCTAAGAGCTGGAAACCTGAGTTAGTTAATGCATTTTCCACACCTCACAAAGCTTAATCAATCCTTTAGCACTAGAATTCCCCATACAGGACATAATAGGCTCATCGGGCCATTTGCTAAACATGGTTTACTTTATTTATTTTTCCTTTTCCTTTCTGGAATAAGTTAATTCTTTTTCACTTTCTAAGCAAGAATATATCAATTGGATCAGTTTATACAGAACATTTGCGGTACCAACTTCTTCCTTCGAATGATGTTACTTGAATTTTGAATGAAATATTTTGGAGGCCAATTTATCAATAGTTTGTGTTATTTTCATCATTAAGAATACTAACTGAATATACTAGCTAGCGAGTTAGACAATAAATTATGATGATTATATGGATTGAATCAAGCTGCGTCAGTGCCACTCCCCTCTTCTCTGCCACTCCTTTCTATCCTTGCGATACAGATACGCTCCATCTCGTCGAATAGATCACTGACCATTACCACCGCAGAACCCGTTATATTTGTTCCCTATTAACCCATTTGCATAGTAAACTTCAAACTTGCCGTCATACCGCCGATAATTCAAGTTTTCTTACCAACGCATATCAAAAGTAAATAATGTAAAACCAGGTGTTACACCAAACTTCCAGTGCCATTCCTCCCCTTGATGTGGCGTACGTTGACCTAAATCGTCGTTATCGGAAAAGCATTGGTAATCCAACGCTGCTTCATAACCTTCGATATCGTTCTTTATGTGTACCATCACCGGACAAAACGGAATCGATGAACATTCGGAAACTAGAACTGATAATAACAGCAACAATGATAAACTTATATTGCAGCGGCTTCTGTTACCCATTTTTGTATCTGAATTGAGTATGTGGGTGCCTTATGTACGTATACATACAACAAGTAATGGCTAATTACAAAGAGCATATTCACTGAAGAATCAGTATAATATACGGCCAACAAATTTCTAAAACTTATGACCGTAGCAATAATGGCTAAATTGCTGGTTTTAGAAATATATTGTATGGTGTGAAATAAATTCCACATCCATCAAAACTTTATAGGGTTTGTCCTTCAGAGGTTCACTTTTCTTTAAAAAATCCCGGAGATTTACCCGTATTAGAGTTTTCAAATCAGTGTTTACGCATGAATTTTTTAAAATATGTAGTATGCATCCCTTGATCATCAAACTTTCTCTAACCATTTATGTTAGAGTAGCCAATTTGACTACCTAGATGTGCATGTTCATTGTGCATTCAATAATTTTATGTTTCTCATTCGAAAACACTAAAAATACATGCTTAGATCAATTTTATGTTCATATGTGATTGTTACTAAAACATTAGTCAATTTCAACACATAATTGTACGTGTGTGATGTGTACAAAATTCACAGAATTTCATAAGAGAAATGAATGAAACAAACAAAAATTCTTCACGAACCTCTTAAAAAAAACTCCACGAAAACCCCTGCTAATCCCAAAAGCGGTCCTTACGTGATCTTTTTTGAGCGGTTTGTATGGATCTACTGTGATCTCACCTGCATACTTCTATTGACACAAATCACGAGAGACTACAAATAAAAGAAATACAAGGCTCTCAGAAACGATCGATATACTCCAACTTGTAACATTTATTTATTCATGTTGAGAAAGTAAGCATAAGATTTTTCACATAGTAGTACTAATGATCATGAAATGACAACAATTACAACTACTAATAATTAAGCAAACCACAAACACAGGAAAAGAAAAGAAACGGAAGCAAATAAAGAAACACAAAAGCATCAAATATCACACAGTAGATCGATAGAAGTAGTTTGTTCTTATTCCTCTGTTATAATTCCAGTCAAGCACCGCAGCAGAAGCACCAATTAAGACCACTACCATTCATATAGTTACTGCAGATGTCCACATCAACAACGTTGTCGGCGCCATATGTTTCTGCGCAGTAATCTACACACCCAAAATTGGGGATCGGATCACCGTTGCAGCCGATCTGATTCCAGAAGCCCAAGCCGCATCCCTGGAAATCAGGGGCCACATCATCACCAAGAAGAGTTTTCTCGGTGCATTGATAACCGGCTACACATTGAAAGGCCTTGGTGACCGAACCCTCTCCTCTGTAAATTTAGTATAATTACCAACATAAAAAAGATTTTGTTAGCCACAGACATATACGATACAGTCTATATAATTAAAAACGTCAATAAAATGAAGAAGAAAGAAGATGAACAACTTACTGTTGAGAATTGAACCCAACTAAAACCAGCAAAAACAAACCGAGAGTCGACAAACGAGAAGAAGAAATGTTTGCCATGATAAACTTATTAACAGTATTTGTTAAAGATTTATGAATTCACTTCAAATATTTATAGATATACAAGTACACCCATTGCATAGTCTGAACAGTCGGCGTTTACTAAAAAGAGCATCTGAATTAAGCAAATGCTTTAATTAAGAGAACCTTTCATTGTGTTTTAATTAATGCAACTCTAATATTTGCTTAATTTAGTTTGCATATGTCAGCATTTAACTTGTCTAATTAATTGAGGAAAACACGTACTGCCCACATGATACCGTTTAGAATAATTCTGAAGAACCATTGACTTTCATCAATCAGTTGCGGAGGAAGTATAAGATAATCATGCATGAAGATTCGTGCCTCTTGTGTTTTATATATTAATTGTTGAGATTATTAGTCCCACATTGTTGGGTAATCTAAGATCCTGCGGTTTATAATTTCTTAGGGCCTCTCCACTCATTGCCAATTGGTTTTGAGTTGGATGCCCGTATTCTGACATGGTATCAGAGCAGGCTATTTGCGACGAGTCATTAGACCGCGCCTTTATTCCGCGTCACCCGATTTAATTGTCCACGTGTTAGACCCAACGAGGCTACACGTGAGGGGGCGTGTTGAGATTATTAGTCCCACATTGTTGGGCAATCTAAGATCCTGCGGTTTATAATCCCTTAGGGCCTCTCCACTCATTGCCAATTGGTTTTGAGTTGGATGCCCGTATTCTGACATTAATCAAGGAAGGACTAGGGCTGCACATGGGACGGTACAGTCAGGGTTTCTTATGAACCCGGTACCTGTACCTGGAGTTGACCATGTCTTCATTTTGAGGACCGGTACCTGTACATGTACCTGGAGTTGTACCTGTACCTATAAGACCAGTCTGGTACTGACTGGGACCGGGTTTTTACCTCCAATATTTGTTGCACAACATAATCAATGACACTGAAAGTAGTAATACCAACATTAGACAACACCCAAATTTTGCTTGAGGCATTAACACAAACAGGTTGTGTGCAGAAACTCGCTTCACATTATTGATTGTATAGATTACAAATTAAACAAGTAAAAATAGAGAACATCAAACACTCTGCAATAAAAATCACAAGGATTTTTCATTAACACAAATTAGAAAGTATTCGAACCATGCAAAATCAAATAGGGTAAGTACCCAACTCAACATTCTAAACCCAGATCAATTCTTTCTCTGTGATTGATTCACTTCAACACCAACTCCACCATTATATCACCATTATCAGTCAACTCCCAAAAACATCAACCCTAATTCTTGAATCAACCTAATACCCATCATGGAATCAATTAATCTCTTCAATCAACCAGAACCCTTTCTTCAATTTCAGATTCTGATACAAACCCTAGTTCCCATTTCCACTCAATTTATTCTCCACTCAAACCATAATATATCAATTTTTTCATTTATTCACTGCCAACTTCGAATTTAAAGCAAGATCCATCTTCTGATTACTAACACGCATAAAAAAAGCGAAAACCCTAACTCAATTTAACATTAAGAATGGTGCAGCTGTTTTTCTTTCAGTTGAGAGAAAAGGAGACGAGTTACAACTTACAATAGATTGAAATAAATCTCACAAGAAGAAGAACAAATCTCAATCAGAGTTGGTAAAGAAGAAGAAGAAGTGAATCCTTAACAAATTGAACCAGAGTGGCTGCTGCTCTTCACTTCAGAGAAAACGAAGAATAAGTAAACTGAAACGAATGGTCTCGACTCTCGATAGATGGGATTCCTATACCTAGGAGGGACGGATAAGATCTAAAAATAACAAAGATATCAACGGCTCTAATTAACCGGGACATTTGGTCCGGTACAGGCCGGGACTCCCCCAGAACCAATACATGTACCGACCTACTCCGGGTCTCAACTTTCAGAACCTGTACACGTACCGGCAACTCCGGGTCCGGTTTGGTTCAAGACCGGTTTTTTCGGTTCCGTACCGGTACAGGTAAAATGGACCGGGTCTTGTGCAGCTCTAGGAAGGACGGATGTATCAATCGAGAACCGAGAACCGAAATCTTTTTCCAATATCAAGTACCATGTAGGGTAGGAGACAACGTTAACTCCCAAAATCGGACATAGTTTTTACGCCGGCTTGCCCAAATGTTGCACAACCGACGGTATGATGGGCAAGGATGGATGGATTAATCATCAGTTTTTAATTGTGTACAAATTTAAGAATCTTATATACTAGGGCTTCAAACACTACAAAACAGAAGGCCTCTTGGGACAGCCAAAAAACGTCCCAAGAGGACAAAAAACCGTCCCAAAAGGTATTAGGGACGGTTTATGTACCGTCCCCTGTTCCACTGTCACTAATACTATTTGGCCATGTTTTCTTTTTGGGACGGACATATTTTAGCCTTGATTTAAATATTTTATGACTATTAGGGACGGTCAGGCCATCACCGTCCCAAATATCCTTCTTTAGGGACGGTTTTTTCAAAACAGCCGTCCCTAGAAGCTACTTGTTTTATAGTGAAATCCTTCCGAGTTTAGGGAAATCGTTTCTAACATCCTAAATATAGGTATAGGGCCCTAATTCATATGGAAAATCAAATTTAACTTTACTCCATGAATAAATTATAATATAATTATTTATTGAATTTTTTCAAGACGATGATTTTATCATGATGATTATTAAAAATATTTAAATCTATTAGTCTTCTCTTATTTCTTTTCTTCTCCATCACATCCTGATTCTCCATCACATTGTGATGGAGATGATGATCATAAAAAAAAAAAATTCTACATTTCCTTTTTTCATCTTTTCCATCGTGTCGTGTTATAAAAAAACACAACAAAACTAAAAAAAATCACTATTTATTTGTTTTTAATTGGCTAAACAATTCGATTCGATTAAGTAGAGTAAAAAAACAGTTTTTGAAACTGTATACGGCTAGGCTCCCCGCTATAAATGATAGATTACGGATGGGAAAATACGAATTCCTAACTGTAACCCACCTATACGGTTTGGAAAATAAGCTCAGCCGTAAATATGTGTCCACGGTTAAGATTTCCTAACCGTAAGAAATTCTGATAAACAAAATAGAGGGTTTTTTCAGGCTAGGTTTCTCAGCCGTAACTCGTATTTTCGGCTTCGAAAACCTAGCCGAAACTATTTATGGTATTTTCTAAGAAGAAGGAAAAGCAATTTCGGCTGGCAGTTCTGTATTCTGAGCCGTAAAGTAACAATTATGATTCAGTTAACAATATTTCCAAGCCATAACTGCAAAAAAAACAAGATTTATGATGGATTTAAACGAATTGAACGTAGGAAATCCTCTAAAAATATTCTTCCCTTGAGAACTTTAAGGATATCATATTAGGTGGTAGATTTTTATCAAATTCTAAAAAAATCTTCAAAATTTTCTAATGAATCAAACAAAATAACGAGAAAAGGGGAAGAAAGGTTTGATTTCCAAAAAAATATTCTTTTGATTAATTCTAATCTATACCTAATTGCAGTTATTTTGGTTAATCATCCTAATTAGCACTAATTCAAATTAAGATATATTAAGCATTAATAAGAATAATAGGATGGATTTCAATTTCAAAATCCCCAAATTTTATTTATCTGTAAAAATAAAAAAAAATAAGAAGTAAAGAGCATTAGTTTACCTGAGTTAGTCGAAGAGTCTAAGTGTTGGTGATGAACCTTATGGTATTGCAGGTGAGTGATGTTGAAAAGGAAAAAGAAGAAGAAGAAATAAACAAAAAAAAGAAGAGAATGATTGGAAGATGAGGAGCAAGTAAAATTTAACCCCTAAGACGTTTAGGATTAGTGTAAACCAATGAACAAGATTGACCGGTTTTTGGGTAAGGGAATCGTCAGGATAGGGACCAGTAGGCCTGTCAATATTTGTCCGAAGTCCGGAATCCGTTTCCGAGTATTCGAGTTCTTATAGGATTTTATCCGCTTTATCGGATATCGGATCAGATCTTTTTTCCTTAACATATCGGAAATGGATTAGACCCCATCCGAATTGTTAATATCCTATAGTATAACAACTTATTTGTAATTTATCCTAATTTAGAGTCTAGTATCGGATATTGTCGGATAAATATCCGATAAATATAAATTATGAACATGCTTTATAAGGGTTTTTAAGCTCTTTTTATTATAACCGGATATTATGGGATATTTATCGGAATCCGATAGCTTAGCCTATCAGAATCGATATTTGATTTGGATATCCTACAGGATATTATCGGATATCTGATATACGATAGCGCTTAACCTATCGGATACGGATTTCTAAATATCCGATGGATATTCATCCGTTGACAGCCCTAGGGACTAGAACCGGTACCTGTAGCGCATAATCTACCGTTTTTTCATTTGAGTCGCATTATCTATACCCCTAATTGGATTCTCATTCGGTTCCGGCCTAGGTTTATCGGTTCTGGTTTGATTTCACGGGTAAGGTCTAGTTTCTGTGCAGCTTACACAACAGGGGATCCCCAAAGAATTTTGGAAAGAAATTCAAAATCCTTGAAAAAGGAGAGGGCACTAAGTAGACCACCAGTCGCTCATAGGATTTAAGCAAACCCTATATGTGATCCCGCAATCGCTGGCGTCTAACTGGTAGACAATGGCAAATACGGTTAATTATAGATAATTTATCCTCCCATTTAAAGCAGTGCTTTTCCTATTGTTGTGTATTTCCCAAGGGTTTGGGGATTAAGAGGGAAACTTTAATCCAATTATGGCATCTCATAGGGACTGTAAAAGATCCACTGAAGATATTGGAAATGATCCTTTCCAAGATTTTTCCTCCAGTTCTTTCTTTCAAGATATAGAAAAAGATGAATTAGGTGAAATAAGATTGTGCAAGATGCATGATTTAGTACATGATCTTGCACAAAGTGCATTTGGCAGTCATGAATTCATTAGTGTAAACGCAAGTGAATTGGAAAATATTTCTGAGATTAGGCGTCTCTAATTAGTTCTAGATGAGACTTCATCAAAAAAAATTGTGAAGGTCTTGCGTAACTCTAGCAAATTGCGGTCAATATTTCTCCTGAAAACAATTTTTTGGGAGTTAAGGATTTGCTCAGTAATAAGTATTTGAGGGTCCTATGTTTGCTTGGTGTACACAGTATGAAAATTCCATCTTCGGCATTCAAGTTTAAACATTTGAGGTACCTCGACCTTTCGCATTCTGAAGTTGAAGAAGTAGAAGATGTGTCCATTAGTCAACTTTGCAATTTACAGACGTTTGTACTTCATAGAGGCATTAATGTTGAAAAGATTCTGAAAGACGTTGGAGCTTTGAAAAATTTGAGGCACTTAGATCTCTCATACTCGGATATTAGTGTACTACCTAATTCCATCATTTCCTTAAGTAATCTGCAGACACTAAATCTCAGAAGATGCAATTTAGACGGTTTACCCCTAAATTTTGAGTGTTTAAAACATTTAAGTCACCTTGATGTTTCATGCAAAAATATCACAAATTTAGATGCAATCACAGGGGCTGTGAATTTAAGAAAGTTGAATTTCACTTACTGCAAAAGATTAAAAGCATTACCTAGAGACTTTGGCAAGCTGACAAGATAAGATGCCTTGATTTGGAAGGTTCTAACATTGAAGTATTGCCTGAATCTTGCATTAGCAGTCTCTGCAGTTTGGAGATTGTGGAACTAGGATCTGAATGTAAGCTTCCAAAAGAGATTAAGAATTGGTCAAAGCTGAGACGTCTTACGCACAACAAATGGAAGGATGAAATGCCTAGAGGTATAGAAACACCGACTCTCCTTGAAGTATAAAGGTCATACAAGGTTAGGAAAGAAGAGGTCTTGAGAATGAATAATTATAGTGGGATATAATAGTTAGCAGGCCTGAAATTCCTTCCGTTGTTGTGGATACACAATCTAGAGAATGTGAGAGGTGGAAAGAAGATGCCGAAAGAGCAAAGTTAAAGGACAAGCAAAATATTCAAGATTTGCTGCTTTGTTGGGATTACAGGGGTATCAGTGACAGCAAAGTTTTGGAAGGTCTCCAACCTCACCCTAACTTGAGGAAATTGGAAGTAAAAGAATTTAAGGGTTTGGAGTTTCCAAGGTGGTTATCTGATTGCCTTCCGAATTTGGTAACATTAGATTTGATGAATTGCAAGAGTTCTGAGAAGTTTCCAGCGCTAGGTAGTCTCCCAAGTCTTAGGGAACTTAAACTTTGGAGAATGAATGCTGTGGAGTGTTTGGGTCATGAGTTTTATCACCATGAAGATGAAACAGAAGAAAACGGAGAAGAAAGCCGCAGTAGTGTTGGAAGTTCTAGAATGATAACATTGTTTCCTTAACTGAATTGCACCTGTAGTGCATGGAAAACTTAGAAGAGTGGATTGCTCCTCCTCCACCTTATATTTTCTTCCCTGTACTTGAGACTCTGAGTATCGAATGTGATAAATTGGGAAGCACGCCTGACTCATTTCCTTCTCTGAAGAAACTGACTTTAGAAGCTGCCACTTTCCAGTTGGTAATCTCTATGGCTAGTAGAGACTTGATGTCTTCTCTCACTTCCATTTATCTTAAAGATTCTCTGGAAGTACAATATCTTCCACTGGATGTACTCCTGAACAATAATATTATTCAATCTCTGAAGATGCAATGCTGCGACAATTTTCGAGGTTTCATTCTTCTAGACAAGGATGATGATATGAATGAATATGAATCATTATCAGAATTCCCAGAAAATTACTGCACCATGGGCAACAACTCTCTCCGCTCATTGCTTTTGGATAGATGCCCTGAGTTAATAGTACTGCCGGATTTACGATCTTGGACTTCTCTGCGGAAACGAGGCATCATGGGCTGCGATGAATTGGTGGAGTCTTTACCCTATGATTTGGAGTCCCTCGACTTCATTGAAAAACTTTCTTTTGATCACGCAGATCTAGGTCTCTTCTATTTTTAAATCAGGAGCGGCAACAGCAGGTCAGTTATCTCTCTCCCAATCTATCTATCTGTCGTTTCATTACTACTTTACATATGTTTCATATATCTTGTTGCAATATCATTTTGTTCTGATTACTGTAGGTTTGGGCCTAATTGGAGCTGTACTTCTTTTTCTTCTGTGGGTTTCATTTGGAATGTTCTGACGTGCAGCTAAGACAAGTGAGCATAGTCATCTCCCTTATTGTGGTACCTATTGCTGAATGTATTTAAGGACAGAGATTTAATAGTCGTTTTGTTTGTTCGTATTCAGGTATCAGATTTATCTGATGGTCTTACAATAAAAATCTGCAGTGACCCCAAAATCAAGAGATTGTGAACAAAAATGATATCGACAACATAAGCAAGTTTTTCTTGCTGGGCAGGTACATAACCAGGAGATGAAAAGAATGGCATGTATATGCACACAGGCTTTTTCCAATGAGTTGGCTCTCTGGAACTGTAAAGGATACTCTGCTACAGCTGAGGATTCGTTTTACTCTTTTGTGTATTTTCCTAATTCTCGTTCTGTCACTCTTATTCTCTTTTGCAAATGGTTGGTGGTGGCTTGGGTGCCAAACCTAGTTGGGAATTGGGATGAGTATGTCAGTCACTATACAAGTAATGCTTACAGGGCTAGCTCGAGTCAGAGTCTTGATGTGTTTTTCTCTGTTTTGAATTAAGGAATAGAAACCTTTTGTAACTAATTATGGATTTTAAGGTAAGTTCTTCTCTATAGCGAATACTCTGTATTTCAAAGTAATTAAAGTTTGTAAGTTTTTATCTAGCTATCTCACTCATGACTGAGCTGAGTCACAGATTCAGTAAGTCTACTGACTCAGCACAGTGAGCCATACCGAGTCATCATCTGTTTTTCCTCTTTTGAGAACAATATTGAGATTTTTTCTGAGCTACAAGAACGTGATTAATCAACTAACCAATGAAACTTGGATGACCATTAGCTGGTGAAGATGAGATTTGTCAATAGATTCAATCATGGACCATACCGTAAGTAATAGTGCCCAAGTGTAGTTATGTTAAAAGACACCCCATGAAATAGAAAATGGAACCTACTTTGGTCATCCCAATATTTCGTTGATTTTATTCTCTGGATAGAATGGCCTATGAATGAGCTATAGGATGCGACTATTAGGCTGAGGAGGGTCCAAAACAAATCTCGACCAATAATTAAAAGATAGCAACGGTGCCCCCTATCCACTGCTTTGGGTAGATATAAGAATTTCAGATCAACATCTGTCATGAGTCATGACAAAGGTAGCTGTCCAATATCACCAAATGGCAAAAAGCGGGTGAAAAAAAAGAGTACCGGACGTGGAGCACGGTTGATCATTTATCTAGTCCACATTGGCTGTTCCGCACAAAGGTGTGAGAGGACTTGACCATTGGATAGACGCTGTTGCAAAGACAGATTTCACAGTGAGAAGAACTTTAGATCCCTCTAAAATGGACTAATAGTTATACCAGTCCGAAATGGATTTTCTTGGAAAGCTTGCTAATCAATTGTAGAGTCTAATCTCTCCGATGTCTGCTTCAGTGGTCATTAAGCTACCGGAATACTCTCATTATCAACCCACTATTTGGGATTATAATTTCGTGGAGTCGCTTCAAAGCAACTACAAGGTGCTCATAATATCACATTGTGGTTTTACCATAATTTCAAAGACACTAAATTTTAATTGTGCAGGGAGAGAGATGTGTGAACCAAATAGAGAAGTTGAAGAAAGAGGCAACCATTATGCTTGAAAAGGCTACGACACCATTAACGCAGCTTGAGCTGATAAATGCAATTCCAAGGCTAGGAATGAAGTATCTCTTTGAGAAGGAGATCAAGAGATTGCTAGTAAACATATACCACAACAAACCGAACCCCGATGGGCTGGGATATAACTTACATGCTAGTGCTCTCAGATTTATGCTCCTCAGGCAGTATGGTTTTAGGGTCTCTCAAGGTAATGCAACTTCTATAATATAGATTTTGCAACATTTATTAATTGATCATAATAAGTAACATTGAGTTCTTGGATTCATTGATAGCAGATGTATTTACCGTCTACAGGGACAAAAATGGGTTTATGGAACACCTGAGTGAGGACGTTCAGGGAATGTTGAGCTTATATGAAGCTGCACATTTTCTTTTCGAAGGCGAAAGTATACTAGAGCAGGCCATAATATTTACAAAAAGACATCTTGTTGAAAGGACTTACAACAATATAGAACTTCAGAATCAAGTGAACCGCTCCCTGGAGATCCCATTGCATTGGGGGATGGAGAGATCAGAGGCTAGGTGGTACATCAATGAATATAAAGATGGACAAGATGTGAACCATGTTTTTCTTGAATTGGCTAAATTAGTTTTCAATATGTATCAAGCCATACACCAGGAAGATCTTCGAGATTTGTCGAGGTATTATAGACATATATAACTCAACCGGACATTAATTGCTTGTACGAAGAGGGTTTCAGCAAGATAGCCCACTGCTTCGTTTTTACCCAATTGATATTGTGATCATTTAGGTGGTGGAGGAGTCTTGGTGTTGCGACAAAATTGAAATTTGCAAGAGACAGGCTGGTTGGGAGTTTCTTATGCAGTGTGGGGATTTTTCCAGAGCCAAGGGGACAACGTTGCAGAGAATGGCTCACAAAAGTCATGAATTTTGTGCTGATCATTGATGATATATATGACATCCATGGTTCATTTCCAGAACTCGAGTTATTGGCCGATGTCGTTGAAAGGTAATTATAATAGGTTTTGAAGGACTAATATTAACACGCAACTATGTTTAGCTTAATCATACGCCCCAATTTATCCTCAATTTATTTCGCATGCAGGTGGAACACCAAGGACATGGAAAAGCTACCATACTATATGAAAATATGTTTCTTGGCGCTTCACAATACAACTTAAAGAGCGAGGCCACGATATCTTACCTTATCTAACCAAATCAGTAAGTAAATTCTCAATGTCACAACTTCCAAATAGCAAAAACATCACTTTTTGAAAGACTGTAGAAACAGTGATTACAACAAAACTATTGTGACATTTTAGTGGGCAATTTTATAAAAGCTATGCTAGTAGAGGCGAGGTGGTGTAACAAGGGATATACACCATCGGTCGAGGAGTGTTTGTCAAACAACTGGCTTTCATCCTCTGGTTCCGTGTTTCTAGTTCATGCGTTTTTCGCTACCAACCAACCAATCACAACTGATGTTCTACGAGCTCTAGAAGACGATCATAATCTTTTGTACTGCTCGTCCATGATTTCTCGACTTTCCAATGATCTTGCAACTTCATCGGTAAGAAATAAGCCAAACGTTTTTTTTTTACTACATTTATGCTGTATCTGTGATCTTAGTATGTTTGGAATGGTCTGTAGGCGGAGCTAGAGAGAGGCGATGTAGCCTCATCAGTACATTGTTACATGCGTGAAATGGGCAGTTCTGAAGAGGAAGCACGTAAATATATTAGAAGCCTTATCATGGATACATGGAAGAAAATGAACGAGTCCATCACCGATACGACATTTGATCTTACTTTTACTAACGTTGCTTTAAATCTTGCACGAGCAGCCATGTTTTTCTATCAATACGGGGATGGGATTGGAATTGAAGACGATATAGCTAAAGATCATGTTTTATCTTTAATTGTTAAACCAATATTGTAACTACCGGAAATCCAGTAGCACACCCAAAATGATAGTAACCAAGATCTAAGATATATTAAGTAAAGTAAACACCGAGAATTCTTATTGATGCATCATTCAAAGTAACAAAGATACAAGTTCTTGAATACAAGGAAACCCTAATATCTCTCCTAAGTTAAGCTCTCCCACTCTTCTAAAATCCCCCTTCCATACATTGTCCAAGGACCTCTATTTATAGGCCATCTAACCCTAATGGAAACATCTCATTTTATCTCGTCACGTTCTCGCAGTAACGCTTTACACTTCGCCCAGACCGTTTTCCATAAAAAATTTCCCCTTCTTTCGCTTATTTTACATGGGCTTGTCGGGACACCTGTCTCTTTCTTGCTCCATAATTTATCTATCTCGTGGATTATCTTTTCGGCCAAGTAATCCTACTTCGTCCTTGATATCTTGTTGGATACTTCAACTTGGTGCGAGTTTTTTCGCTTTCGCCACTTACTCTCTTCGTACTTCGCAGGGGCGATCGATGATGAGATAATTATGACGTTTGAATTGACAAGTTTCTGACTGGGATCTTTTACTGAGATTTTCTATCCCTATTTCTTTTCTTATGTCCGACACGTGGCGAGCCTAATTCGTGTACCTACATTTTTTCTTTTCTTATTTTATTCGAGTCATACGAGAATCTTGCGCGTCAAGGAGATCTCCTCTTATTTCGCCAAGGAGATCTCCTCTTATTTCGAGACTTCCTTCTTGATGCAATCTTGCGCGTCAAGGAGATCTCCTCTTATTTCGCCAATCGCACTTGGCATGGGAAATCGTACTGCTTTATGATATGTAGATGCAATCCCTTTTATCCCGTGTATCCATGGTCTCTCTATGAGATCATTGTATGGTGAGTCTATGTCTATCACGCAGACTGTGACTTTCGTTTCCAGCTCGCCAGCAAAATTTTTTACAACCAGTTCTCCTTTTGGCTTAGATGTAATTCCATTAAACCCATATATGTTGTACGTTGATGTCACGAGGTACGAGTCTTTGTACCCCATGGTTTTAAAGGTATGATAAAAGAGTATATCGACCGAGCTCCCCGTATCCACCAAGATCCTGTCAATTTCCCAGATTCTCTTCTTTTCAGCTTGATCTTCCTCCCACTTTGAGTATTTCCCAAAATTCAGGGTTACAACCAAGGGATTCATGTGAGAATTTCCTCCTTCGGGCGCATCCTTTGCTGGGAACGTTATTTATCTTTTCTACCTTTCCTCTAAATGGTTCTCTTGTTGTAACGCTGAATATCTCATTGCCTTTCGAAGTCCCTCTTATGTACTCCTTTAAGTATGTGTTCATGGAAATTTGGATGCTCTTCGCACCATGTATTATTGTATTACAATTCGTCTTTTATGCTCCCCGATCTATTTCAATTCAATATATCTTTAGATAGTCACGAAGTGGTGACGGTGGCGGTGGCACATAGCCTTCCAGAAAATGTGCGTGTTTTCCCTGTTCTAACAGACGAAGTATAATTCGTCGAATGTTTCGACAGTCCCTTGTGTGGTGCTCGTGGAAACGATGATATCTACAGAAATCATGACTCCTGGTCCCTGTGGGTGGTGCTCATCCCAAATTGGGTGGTGGTGGGATCTCCTCTGTTAATACTATTTCCTCTCATACCTTTTCCACAGTCGTGTTAAGACTTGGGAGCTTCAGATCTTCAAAATCTGCCACATTTGGTCGACCCTCTCCAAATCTAGGTGGTCCTTGATTATTCCTTTGTTGATACCCTGCATTGTAATTTCGTGGCTCGTAATTCCTTCGCCTTGACTCCTCATATGTTTTTTGATCAATCCATTCTTGATCTCCACTTGATACAGCTACAAGCTTCGCTGGGACTGGAGTTGAAGGCTCTCCTTTCTCATGTTTCGAATTATTCTCCACGACATGCACTGTCCTTGGTAATAGCCTTGAATTTCCTTCTTTTGCTGGAATTGGTGACACTTCGCTAACTTGCCTCTTCTTTTCTTCCAAGGCTATGTACTCCTCTTGGTATTCTCTCAATTAATTCATAGTCAAAAAGTTTTGAATAATGAAATTTGAGTGTACAGCAGGTGAGTTGGGATTAAAGCGTTCACGAAATCTAAGATGAAATTTTTCTCGTCAACTCTCCGTGCAATCTCGCTACATACCGTTCTCCACCTCGTCACCAATCCTCACAGGCTTTCTGTGGGTCTCCTTCTCAAATTGAATAGAGTCTCAATCCCCGGTTTCAACATGTTGTTAGTTGTATAAGTGGTCAGGAATATCCTTTGTGAGTCTTTAAACGACGAAATTGATCTTTCTGGTAGCCCATCAAACCAGGCCAAAGCTTCCCCGACCAAGATCGCGGGGAAGTATCGACAAAGTACTGCATCATTTCATCCCCATTGCATCAAATAAAAGGTGTATTGCTTCAAGTGATGCACAACACTTTCAGACCCGCTGAATATGCTTGGTAGCGTTGGTAAAACGCATTTCTCCAGGATATCCGCGTATATTATTTCATAGGTAAATGGATATTTATCGGCCTCTTCTATTGCTTCCGCCAGCTGCACTCTGCTTCCTCTTCGCGAATTGTTTATCAGTGTTCTCATATCTCGCAGCTCGTCCAAGACTTCTTGGTTCAGGTTCCCTCCGTTTCTCTCCCATCGATCTCCTCCCATCACAGTGAGCCTTCCTTCACCACGTTTCCTTTCTTCCTGATCCTTCCGGTTGAATTCAAGCTGTCTTTCATCTCTTCTCCTCTCATTTTCCTCATGCTTATGCTCTTCTTCATATCTTCTCCTTTGATCTTCCCAGCTTGATATCTCCAATGCTCTTCTTAATCTTCTCTCTTCACTGTTTTCTCTTTGTCGCTTGTTTCTTCGCTCTCTTCTGTCGTCTTCGTGAGTGTATCTCCCTCGTCGTAACTCTTCTTCGCCTGATGATATCACATTCATATCCGAATCCGTGACGTCAGCTTCCTCTCCTTCGTTCAGTTGACGATTCTGCAACATTAACCTGGTATTTTGCCTCGTCAATCAGGCATGCTGTTCCGCTAGATCTCTATCTCTTTCCCTTTCTAGACGGAGCGTCTCCCACAGCTGTTCCAACGTCATGTCTTCTTCACCGATATTCTCCTCTAATTCCTCACGAGTCGTTTCTTCTTCTGCAACGGTGTCCGTTTCAGAAGTGTGTACAGAACCCTCTCGAAAACGATCTTCATTGGCCTTCTCAGTCTGCCGTTGGTTCACGCGTTGCCTTTCCCCTGCAGCTGAAGTTCCTAATTTTTCCATTCTTACTCCTATTTTTGCCTCCAGTCGCTTGCTTCTCCTCGTTGCCACCATGTGTGCCGCTCGATCTGGTGTTCTAGTCATCGACTTATCCTAATTTTAATATTGGTTTTTCTCTGAAACTTAATCTTAAAAGGGATGTTTGCTAAAATCTCTTACTCCTACAACTTTAGCTAAGATGCCTCTCTAAGATCTATTACTCCTAAAACTCTAGCTTCTCTCCACTCCTTAGATGAGGATGAATCCCCAATCTAAGTCCCTGTTTCTAGCGCCAAAATGTAACTACTGGAAATCCAGTAGCACGCCCAAAGTGATAGTAACCAAGATCTAAGACATATTAAGTAAAGTAAACACCGGGAATTCTTATTGATGAATCATTCAAAGTAATAAAGATACAAGTTCTTGAATACAAGGAAACCCTAATATCTCCCCTAAGTTAAGCTCTCCCACTCTTCTAAAATCCCCGTTCCATACATTGTCCAAAGACCTCTATTTATAGGCCACCTAACCCTAACGAAACACAACTCATTGTATCTCGTCGTGTTCTCGCAGTAACGCTTTACACTTTGCCCAGACCGTTTTCCATAAAGTTTTTACCCTTCTTTCGCTTATTTCACATGGGCTTGTCGGGACACCTGTCTCTTTCTTGCTCCATAATTTATCTATCTCGTGGATTATCTTTTCGGCCAAGTAATCCTACTTCGTCCCTTACGACTTCATCCTTGATATCTTGTTGGATACTTCAACTTGCTGCGAGTTTCTTCGCTTCCGCACTCACTCTCTTCGTACTTCGCAGGGGCAATTGATGACGAGATAATTCTGACATTTCAATTGACAAGTTTCTGACTGGGATCTTTTAGTAAGATTTTCTATCCCTATTTCTTCTCTTTATGTCCGACACCTGGCGAGCCTAATTCGTGTACCTACAAATATAGAAATGATGGTGTTACATGCCGGCTCCGTTATGAATTTCATATTTGATTTAATATTCTGAGTAAGTTTGAATTTTTTTACCAAAAAAAGGAAAAAGATATACTAAAAATTGAAATATTTATTCATATATATCAGGAGTTCAAACAAGCGATCTCGTTGTAGAATTTTCATTTAACAGCTTATCTATAATTGTTGAAGACATCAGGGTTCAACTTAAAGAAAAGCACAAGTACAGTACGAATCCCCGGCAGCGTTAGCGTTGCAAGTAACACAAACAATGCCTTGAATGCTTCTGCATAGCCCCACACACGCGTCACAAGCGGCGGTAATATATAGTTCCCGCCCTTGACAAATTAATGGCGCGGGAAGACCACCCTCTTGACCGTATACGCATATAATCCTAAAACATATAGATTAGAATGAACCAACCATACAAAATATATACAGAATAACAAGTGGGAAAGAAAAACTACGAAATAACTACCAACCCGGAAAAGTTCAAAATTGTTGCAACAAGCAAGAATCTAATGAAGAAAGGTGGAAGAAAATTTTTCCCAGGTTTTGTTTCTCTTTTAATGTTTTGATTTGTAATGCTAGTTTGATTTGTAATGCTAGTTTGATTTGTGAGGATTTAGAGAATAATTGTAGATACAAAATACAACACACCAATCAAGTATGCGAATTGATGATCATTAAGACCGAGCGAAGACAATCGCATACAGCCTATCCCGAATGACGCACCATATCACGTCAACTTAATCACGAGTAAAGTGTGAGGAGCTATACGTTGTTAAGAGTACGTGCGAGAAGAGTCGAATGTAAACGTGCATTAATAACGCACGCCAGATCGAAAATAAGGGCTTTATTAGCTGTCAGCCACTATGTAAACCCCTATATAAGGGACCAAGCGACCTTGTATAAAGGAGAGATCTTTTGGAAAGCTTAGCCAAGAAATTTAGGAGAGAGCAAGTTAGGGTTTACTCATGACTCTGTATTCAATTGGAAGATCTTAATGAATGTTCTTGTGATTCTTTTGATGATTACTTAGATTGTTCTGTAGATTATTCTAAGGGTGTAGTTGTAGGATATCCTGCAACTACATTTTGGCACTAGAAACCAGATCGGGAATGATATATCATGTCTGTTTGTGATTCTTTGAAAGTTTTTGAAGCTTAGATCTAAAAAATTCAACTAAAAGTTTTAATCTCAGAAAAACAACCTTCAGTGTTCAAATTTTCAGTTCTTTAAGGGACAAATTTCCTTAATTTGTTAACAAGAGAACAAAGATGGAACTGGAAACATCTAGGAAGGAAATAAGGATAATCAGAGCGAAAGGAGGAGGCAGAAGTATACAATGTAATTCAATAACAAAAACGGACATCTCAGATGCAGATTTCCATGCAGGAGTAACAGGAAGAATATAAAAGCGCGATTATGAAGGAAGGAAAATCATGACGGTGGATAAGATATCACCCTTAAAGGAATGGGAAAAGAGGAAGATAACGTTTACGGTGGATTAGATCCCGGAAGAAAACTGAAGACAAACAGATCCCTTGGTGATTACGATAACTGCAGAGCGAAAAGAAAAAAATGAAGGAGTGAAAAAATCATAAGAGTTGGCGATAGACAGAACTTTGGTACATACGGGTAGTTCGGTAGATATTTTGTTCTATCACGCATTTAAAGGTAGAGAATACAAAGACGCGGATATGTCCAGCACAACGTACAACATTCATGGTTTTAATAAAGCAACAACAAAACCAAAAGGAGAGATAACCATGGGAATACTACTGGGAGAAATAGAAACACAAGTAACATTGTGTGTAATTGATATAAAATCATCGTACAACATGCTCTTGGTAAGACCATGGATACATGCAATTAAAGATGTAGCGTCAATACTACACCAGTGTATACGGTTCCCGATACCTAGTGGAATAGGAGAAATCAAAGGAGATACTATGAGTGCGAAAGTCTGCAGCCAGATAAATGTAAGAAACTATGAAGGACGTGCAAAGAAGCGAAAAGATCGCCGGAAAAGAGCAAAAGAGCTAAGGAAGGAAGGAAGAAGAATTAAGGATATACATGATCAGAGCATAAGAAGGAAGGGGAATACCAAGCGAAATACCAGAAAAGAGGGCGAAACGATACACAAAATAAATGAGGCGACACCAATAGGAGAACCAAGAGCGAATTTCACCGCAGGGTAGCCAAAAAATAAATAAATGTTGGAGCAAAAGACGAACCAAAGATGTTAAAAATTGGAACCAAAATTGGTAAAGAAGAAGAGGAGCGAACGATCAACAGCTTACGCGAATACAAAGGAATTTTCGCATGGAGCATGGAAGAAATGCCAGGAATAGATCCTTCAGTCGCATGCCACAAATTGGATATCAACAAGAACGCACGACCATTCAAGCAAATAATAAGGAAGATAGCTACCACATACCATCCTCAAATAGAAGCAGAGTTACAGAAGATGCTTGAGGCAGCAATTATAAGACCAGCGAAGTACCCAGAGTGGATAGCAAATATGGTGGTAGTTACAAAGAAGAATAATGGAATAAGGATTTGCATCGACTTCAGTGACTTAAAATAAGGCATGTTCAAAGGACAGCTTTCCATTACCAGACATACCGCAAATGGTTGAAGCACCATCAGGAAATGTTAGGCTCTCACTGATGGACGGATATAAAGGTTACAATCAAATTCCTTTGGCTGAAGAAGACCAAGAAAATAATGCTTTCTTCACCCCTAGAGGATTATATTGTTATACAAAAATGCCTTTCGGTCTGAAAAATGCATGAGCGACATATCAAAGGATGGCAGAAAAGGTATTTGCAAAATGGATACATCCAACATTAGAGGTATATGTTGATGATATGTTGGTGAAAAGTAAAAAAGCTGAAGATCATGTTGACAACTTGAGGGAAATCTTTGAACAGATGCGGCAATTCAACATCAAGATAAATCCAGAAAAGTGCATTTTCGGAGTTGCATCAGGAAAATTCTTAGGTTATATTGTATCCAAGGAGGGAATAGAAGTCGACCCAGAAAAGGTACAAGCGGTTCGTGACATGCCATCACTTGCGACTGTAAAATATGTACATAAATTGAATGGGTTGTTAGCTTCATTGGGGCGGTTTATTTCGCGTTCGTCAGACAAGTGCAAGCACTTCTTTAACATCCTAAAGAAGGGAGCCAAATTCGAATGGACAGAAGAATGAAAATAAGCATTGCAAAATATCAAGAATTATTTGATGAATTTATCTATTCTACAGAAAGCGGAACCAGGAGAAGAATTATTAATATATTTGGCAACAATATTGCATGCATTAAGTGCTGTTTTGCTACGTTTGGATCAAGGAGTAGAAAAGCCAATATATTACATAAGCAAAACATACAATGCCGCAGAGAAAAATTACTCAAATATTGAAAAGCTAATTATCTCGATGGTCTATGCAACACAAAAACTCCGTATTTATTTTCAAGCACACAAGATTAAGGTACTAGCAAAAGTACCAATTGAGTCTGTAATGAAAAATTAAAAATGATCAGGAAGAATCGAAAGATGGAATGCACAAGTAGGGCACTTTGACATCAAGTATGAAATATTATCTTCACCAAATTCGCAAGTTATCGCAGAGTTCTTGGCAGAATTTCCATTGGAAGAAGATGAACATGTTGTAGAAATGATGGATGTGGATGAAAAACATGGGAATCCTAAATATTTATTCACAGATCATAATTTTAACAGATGGGATATACTGGTGTATGGATCATCAAATGTAGAAGGCAATGGAATTGGAATAGTTTTTATTTCACCAGTAGGGGAAAGAATGGCTTATTCATTCAGATTGGAATTCGTATCAACAAATAACGAAACTGAATATGAAGCAGTGATACACGCGTTTCAATTGGCAATTGAAATGAAGTTAGAAGATGCGCGAATAACTAGTGACTCACAATTGGTTATCAGGAAAATAGAAGGGACATATACCACAAATGAGCCATCTTTAAAGAAATACAAGAAGATTGTCGCAGAGCTATCGACACAAATTCCAATAATAAGTTGGAGGCACATATCAAGGAAAGATAATCAGTTAGCAGACACATTTGCTTTTATTCCGTCTATGATGGTGGATCCAACTGCAAGGTGTATAAAGATACAAACGCTCTTTTTTCCCTCTATCAAGAAGGAAGAAGAGGAAGACGCAGATGTAATGATGGTAGAAAACGCATAAGAACAGCAAGCGAACAGAGACGCAGATTGGAGAACCCAACTCCATTCATACTTAGAGAAAGGAGCGATCCCAAGAAATAGGTTAGAAGCACACAAGTTAAAGAGTAGAGCGACAAATTTATGAACTAAGAAATGGTGTACTCTATCGAAGATCATTCCTGGGGCCGTCTCTTAGATGTTTAACGCGAAAAGAAGGAATGTAAATCTTGAAGGCATTACACTATGGAGATGCAGGAAACCATAGTGGAGGAAGGTCTTTAGCGTACAGAACAAAGATACAAGGGTATTATTGGCCCTACATGCATGAAGACGCGAAAGAAGTATCGAGACGATGTGAAGAATGTCAACGTCATGGAAAAACGATACATGCCCCTGGAGCGACGTTGAACTTATCAACAAGCGTATGGACATTTGGAAAGTGGGGATTAGACATTGTGGGTCCATTTATACCAGGAACATGGAAAAGGAGATACTTAATAGTAACAACTGATTATTTTACAAAATGGGAAGAAGTGAAAGCGGTACAACATATTCGAGACAAAAACGTGTTCACGTTCACATTTTAAGAACATCATTTGCAGATTTGGAATCCCTGCGCAATTAGTTTCTGATAATGGAAAGCAATTTGAAGGAGAAAATATAGAAATGTTGCTTAACGCATTCAGAATTCAAAGTAGAAAGTCTACTCCCTTGTATCCATAGAGTAATGGACAAGCAGAGGAAACTAATAAGACAGTTGCAGATATACTGAAAAAGAAGTTGGAAGGATACAAAAAAGGGTGGTGCGTACAAGTGCACAATCCAATATGGGCATACAGAACAACTAGGAGAGAAGCTACATGAATGTCACCTTTTTGTCTAACATATGGGGTAGAAGCGGTACTTCTAACTGAGGTTATCATTCCTACAACTAAGAAGAAAGCATGGGAAAAGAATTTAAGCGCGAAGTTAATTTTAACAAAACTTTACGATTTAGAAGAAAACAGAGAAATCGCTCTACAACATATGGAGAATTACCACCAAAGAATAGCTCGAGAATATAACAAGCGCGTCAAAGAAAGAGAATTTCATCCATGGGAACTAGTGTTGAGAGAAATACCGCCTTATCAGAAAGGAGGAGATGGAAAGTTGGAGAAAAGATGGGATGGACCATACATAATAAAGAGGGTAGTTGGAAATGGAGAATACAAGTTGATGGATCCTGAGGGAAGAAACACAGGTCGCAAGCTAGAACACCCATGGAATATATTGTATTTTAAGAAGTACTATCCATGAAACATGCGATAGTAATCGCACGTATGCAAAAGTATTCTTGTGAAAATGAAGAAGAAGCGTGCACGACGGAGGATGAGAATTTACCAGCGTTCAACAAAAATGTACTATTCAAACACATATGAATAAAATTGAAGACTTCGCTCTTCTTCTGAGTGATTATCATATTAACAAAAAGGAAAAAATAAGACCTTGTAATAAGACCTTAATAAAAGGCAGCAAAACTTATAACCACAAAAGAAAGGAATCCAACTGTGGCGTGCACCCTAGTTCGCATAAACAACAAGAGGAAATAATAAGACCTAACGCACGTCATAGTTGGGGAAAACCTATTAGCATGACTCAGGTGAAAGCTACACAGACCCTGAATCCTAAGTCATGGATATTTGGGGTGAAACGAAAGCCCATCAAGGAGAGGCGCCTTAAATTTTCAATCTAAGCTTGCCGCCTAGATTGGAAGACTAAGGTGACAAGGTCTCTCCTAAGGAGCGCAGAAACTCGATAAGGGCTCCGAGGTACACGGTTGAGTCAAGAGTGCCTGGGGATTATGGATCGTACCTGGACACTCTTGACAAGTCTTGACTATGATGCACTCGGTCCGAAGAAACCCTACTTAGAGTGCGGTCTTGTAACCACAAACCATATCAGTGGAGGGATAAGAGGGCGCGAAAACAACTGATTGTTGCATCAATGGATGGGAGGAGCCCACTATTACCTGGTAGGAGTAAGCCTCCTTGAACGGGAAATCAGGGGGAATAAAAGGACGACACCCTCCATTAGGGAGCTAAATTGTGTCAAAAGACGAAAATATCATGAGGCTTTTTACTCAAGGGAGTATTAATGCTTGTCATATTTGCGCACCAATAAAACCTGCAGGGGCAATAATACAAGAATACGATAAGGAAAGATCAATGGGTTGTTACACTAAAATGTAAAGACCGCCTGCGATCTCGTCGCGCAGCAAAGTCACATACTAGGAAAAATAATACCTTTACTTAGGAAGACCCAAAAAGACCTCATGAGAAAAATAAATTTCGCACTAACATTGTTTTGTAGGAGATTTGGACAAGCGAAAAGGCCGCACAGAATTACCCACATGTTTCTTACAAAGGATATAATAAGAGGCAAGTATGGGAATTAAAACAAAAGGTTATATTATATCCCTTGTCAAGAAACGAGTGTTAAGAACAAGAATATGTTTCAAATGTACCAAAATACATTTTAAAATACACAAAAGACCAAGGAAAGGGAAAAGCTAAGCATCATTGGAAGGCACATCTTGGTTAATCAAAGAACATTCAGCATCAACTTCATTGCCGGGATTGATACCAGAATTTGGATCTTTAGGGAAGTCATCACCAGATTTTTCCTTTTCAGACTGATCTTCTTGAAGGGGACCTCAAGATCTTACTCATCCTCGCTTATATGTTCATAATCACTATCAGGCTCAGGAAGCTTCTCGTCACTGCTTATATCAAGAGGCGCCACGTTCACCAAAGGAAGAGAATTGTCTAGGAGAACTTTGTTTACCAGAGCTTGATCCTTAATGTGAGCTCCACGAGTGACACTCTTCTCAGCATTCCGTGTGCCAACCTCCATGAAGTTTTGAAGATACGAAAATCTCCTATCTGCTCGGTCCCGAGAAGAGGTAAGTGAAACTGAGAGTTTTGCACGTTCTTTACCGACTTTAGCCAAATTAGATCTCAATTGAGAGATGGTGGACTGGTGAAACTTCTCAGAGTCTGCAAAATAAGTATAAAATTATAAAAGGGGCGGAATTTTCGCAACATCAAGATTTAAGCAATAATCAAAAAGGAAAAGAAAATTGAGGAAGCCATCTCCATGTGACTACCTTCCTTCTGCGAAAGGAGATTTTGGGGTAAAGCGAAACCAATACTCTTCATGTTTTCAATAGCCTTATCAAAATCATCACCAACCAAACCCTTAAGACGAGATCTAATCTTATTCTCATCTAAAGAAAGAGAAAATTTCTCCTTCATAAGGGCATCATGAGATTCTTTTAACTGAGTGTGTTGTTATTGAAGTTGGTTCATCTTCACAGTCAAGTTTATCTTACTTTGAATAATCTTTTCGTTCTCATCGGTCAATTCCTTTGTTGATTCATCATGCTGATACCTTAAAGTACGAAGAGTTTCCTCTTGGTCATTACAAATTTTCTAGACAATTAGATACTGACGCAAAAACATTGCTTCTTTCTTTAAGAAAGATCGCTTCTCCCTGGATAGAACCTGATTCTCATCTGACAAGGTTTGGTGTCTTAAATCAGCACTATACAATAGTTTAGACAGATTTGGGAGCCAAGTATCTCATTTTGTTGGGTTAAATCAACATTCTCATGTGATAGATTTTCAATTTGATAAAGCGAGTATGAATGCTCATTATCTAATTGATTTATCTGGATCTGCAACTTCTCATTATCCGTGCGAGCGTCTTCAGCGAAGAATTGAAAGTTATACCTCTCCATAACGCGCTTCTGGTTTAAATCTTTATGTATGCATGAAGAAATTCAAAAAACACGGATATAAAAGGAAAATTATTCCTAAAAGGAGTTGTAAAAGCAAAGAGAAAATCACTTCTGATTTCTTGGTTTCTGGAGCGAAGATCCCCAGATTCAAGAGTTACAGTTTCGAGTTCTCCTTTCAACATATTAACTTATTTTTCTAAGGCGGTATTCTGACGAGAAAGTTATAGCATGGAATCACTAGATTCGAAATATCCTTCATCCAAGATCATGCGGCGACGAGATTCCTAAAAGGGAAATTGGATAAGAATGAATATGCAAAACGATATTTTGAATAGAAAAGAATATGCGAAAGAATACTTACCAAGATATCAAGAGCGATATGGATACTCGGATCAATTTGGGAGAAGATCTCACTCCTTGTAGCCTTGTTTGGTGAAAAATTGCATAATAGCTTACTCAGAGCATTACAGATACGAAGTTTAAAAGGATCTTCAACGTACGAATGAGTAGCACTAATGATATCAGATAAAGCTTGAAAGGCAGAGTTTACTCCCTCCAAGACCCCCTTGTCGACAGAGAGGGACTCCAAAGAAAATGAAGCGAGTGTAGAAGAAGAAGGAGTGGCTACATATGAAGCGAGGCCCACAGAAGAGGGAGGGGTAATGTTTTCCACAGGTACAGAAATGCTAACGTTCTCAACAAACGCGGAATATTCGCAGAAAACGGAACATTCACAAAAGTAGAGACAATATGATTCATTGTTGATGCAGTTACAGTTGTAGAATCAGAGACTTCCTTTGTAACATGTTCGATTAATGGAATAAAAATATTCAATGGGGAAGAGGCAATCAAGCCCTGTATGGGGGTATCGACATTAACGCGGGGATGAACATCGATCTTTTCATAATAAAAATAGGGAACAACAATACCAGTGCTGAGCGATGGGGGTTTGCGAACTTAATATTTAACTTTTTCCCACCATCAATCTGGTGATCGGAATCCTTCGATGGACAACGCAGATAAGAAATAGATGCAACAATATTGTTTTACAAAAAAGAAAGTATTTCTTACTCCTTTGTCATGCGAAGGCTTCCTCTTGAGAGACTCTCTATCCTTCAAGTTTGAAGAAGATCTAGGGTTAGAAACCGTAATCTTGGTATTGCCGGAGGAAGATCTTTTGTTGCAAATGCCAGTATGGGAATGAAAGTAACAACAGATCAGCAACGACAACTGAAAATTCAAAAGAAAAGAAGAGAGACAAGATCAACTTCAACAGAGTATACGAACCTTGGGTGAGAATGCATAGGAACAGCAGCAAAATCAAGATCGAGACTTCGAGAAGACGAGGATGAAGAAACTTCGAGAAAATGGAGAAGATGAAGATTTGCAGAGGGCTCGCAGGGACGAGAAGAGAAGACGAAGTAAAAAGAGAAAAGATTATCTCTCCTCAAACTCAGTTAATAAATAAAGAGATGGCCGGTTAAATCAGGATGTGCCGGTAGAGAAGAAAGGGAAATGACATGTGTACATGGTTAAACTAAAATCACGGTAATATGTCGGCAGATAAGAATACGAAAAGATGAACGGGTGCGGCAAAATGAATTAAGAATTTCTAACGTTGCTTTCTTTATCAAGAGAACGACATGAGAAGAGGCAGTTACAAAATATGTCAGTAGATACAAAATACCGCACACCAATCAAGTATGTGAAGTGATGATCATTAAGACCGAGCGAAGACAATCGCATGCAGCCTATCCCGAATGACGCACCGGATGACGTCAGCTTAATCACGAGTAAAGTGTGAGGAGCTATGCGTTGTTAAGAGTACGTGTGAGAAGAGTCGAATGTAAACGTGCGTTAATAACGCACGCTAGATCCGAAAATAAGGGCTTTATTAGCTGTCAGCCACTATGTAAACCCCTATATAAGGGACCAAGCGACCTTGTATAAGGCAGAGATCTTTTGGAAGGCTTAGCCAAGAAATTTAGGAGAGAGAAAGTTTATTTGGAGAGCAAGTTAGGGTTTACTCATTACCATGTATTCAGTTGGAAGATCTTAATGAATGTTCTTATGATTCTTATGATGATTACTTAGATTGTTCTGTAGATTATTCTAAGGATGTAGTTGTAAGATTTCCTGCGACTACAATAATCCAACATCAATTTATAGCATCATATGATATTATTTTAAAGAAAATTAATAACCAACTTGGATCCAAAAATGAATTATTTAGAGGTCATGCATCCAATAATTGAGTAAAGAGGTTGTTTGTTGTATACGATGAAATAAATATTAGAATTTTAAGACTTCTGTAAATGAGCCTTCAATCGGTTCAAGAGTTGCTCGCACATAGCTATCGTTGTGATCGTCATGGGTATTATCTGGTTTTCCTCTATTTCTCGGAAATGTGAATTACTAAACTCCGTAGAAGATTATCAAGAGACAAAGCAAAAATCACCCTTCAATCATATTGATAGGCCCGTGACTCGGCAACGGCCTTGCGAATTCTTAGGCTCTGCTCTGCTTATGGAGGGTTTTTTTGTCCGTGAGAAAAATAAATTGCGGTGGTGACAAGTTGACAATAAATAAAAAAAACGATGATGATACTCTCTTCTCGTGATTTAGAAAGAAATGAAATGGTATTTTTGAGTGATGTAGAAAATCTGATATCAAAGACTTAATGAAAGAACACAAAACTAAACTCAAACAAACTTTTCTTAATTGATGTGTAAAAGACTCACGGCTAAACAACCTGTTTATATGTTTACAAACTTGACTCTCAAGTAATAAACACTTTCCTAACATATTCAAACTCTAACAAAGACTTTTCAAGAAAATACTCACGTAAACAAACTCTAAAACCAGTTATACTTGCAACCCAAGTAAACTTCTAAATATCGTACCATGCGTCAACAACTCTTGTTGATCCATTTACTTCATATCAATTGTACCAGTTGATCCAACCATACTATGTCAACTCTCATAGTTGATCCACACTACTGTATCAACAACTCTTGTTGATCCTTTCTGTCTTCTTCATAGTATCTTGGTTTATTCTTCAACATCCTCCCTTAAACTAAGATACTCTTTGCTAATCATCCCCAACTTTCCACGCAAGTAAATGAAAGTGTTAGACTTCAAAGACTTGGTGAAAATATCTGTCACTTGCTTTTCACTCTCGACAAACTCAACAGATATCTCCTTATTGCTTACAAGCTCTCTGATGTAATGATATTTGATATAATATGCTTACTTCTTCCATGAAGTACTGGATTCTTAGTCTTGTAGACTTGTTATCACAAACTATTGTTGTTGGTGTCTTTTGTTCTTGAAATAATGACTTCAGCATCATTATCAACCATACAGCCTGTGTAGCACAGTTGCTGGCATCTATATACTCAGCTTCTGTTGTAGATAATGCAACAACTTGCTGCTTCTTAGATGACCAAGAGAAAAAACCAGTTCCCAACTGAAAACCATAACCTGATGTACTTTTTCTACCTTCTGTATCTCCATCCCAATCACTATCAGTGAAACCAACCAACTTTGGATCTTCTAAGACGGCATAAAAGATTACCATACTTGTTGTTCCTTTTACATACTTCAGAATACGTTTTGCAGCTTGTAAATGTGATTGTCTAGGAGATTCCGTAAACCTGCTAACCAACCCAACTGCATACATGATATCAGGTCTTGTAGCAGTCAAATATCTTAAACATCCAACAAGACATTTAAAGTCTGTTGAATTCACAAGCTCTCCTGATCTATCTTTTGTCAACTTCAGTCTCTCTTCTACTGGTGTTAAAATTGGATTACAATTATACATCTTGAAACGCTTCAAAATTCCTTCAGCATACCTTTGTTGATTAATAAAAATTCCTCTCTCTGTTTGTTGTACTTCAATACCAAGAAAGTAAGACATCAAACCAAGATCTGTCATCTCAAACTCCTTCACCATATCCTCCCTGAATTCATTGATCATATCAGAACTATTTCCAGTAAATATGAGATCATCCACATATAAACACACTATAAAATGATTTCCAAGACCATCATCTTTCAAATACAAAGTATGATCATGTGGACATCTTGTAAAACCTTTCTTGAGGAAATAAAAATCTATTCTTGTATACCAAGCTCTTGGTGCTTGTTTTAAACCATACAAAGCTTTGTTTATCTTGTATACTTCATTCTCATTCCCCTTCATAATGTAGCTAGCTGGTTGCTCTACATAAACTTCTTCTTCCAATACTCCATTCAAGACTGCTGACTTCACATCCATCTGAAACATCTTCCAATGCTTTTGTGCAGCTAAAGCAATGATCATCCTTAATGTATCAAGTCTTGCAACTGGTGCAAATACTTCTGAATAATCAAGTCCTTGTCTCTGTCTATAACCCTTAGCAACTAACCTTGCTTTCAGTCTTTCTATTTCACCATTTGACTTGTATTTTGTTTTGTAAACCCACTTAACACCAATAGGTTTCTTTCCTGGCGGGAGTGTTGTCAATTCCAAAGTGTTATTCTTCTCAATTGAATTCAATTCTTTATTCATGGATTGAATACAACCTTGTTCTTTAGAAGCTTCTCCATAAGCAAAATTCACCACTTCATCGTCAATATCTTCATCATCTGTTGATATAACATAATCATTCAACCTGAAGGTATGATATATTTTCTTCTTGGTATTGTATTTTCTTATTGTGTTATTGCTTCAGTTCTTGCTTCTTCAATATTGTCTTGAACTTGCACTTCTTCCTCAACTACAATTAGAATTGTTCTGACAGTAGCAGGTGGATCAACATTCCTTGTTGATCCACTATTATGTGGATCAACATCCCTTGTTTATCCATTGTTATGAGGATCAACATTATTTGTTGATCCATTATTCCAATTCCATTGTGAATCTTCATCAAATATCACATCTCTACTTATAACTATCTTTCTAGTTTCTGGGTTATATAGCTTGTATCCTTTAGTCACTGAACTGTAACCAACAAGAATACATTTTTCACTCTTATCATCCAACTTCTTTCTCAATTCTTTTGGCACATGTTCATATGGAACGCACCCAAAAATTCTTAGATGTCTTACACTTGGTCTTACTCCTCTCCATGTTTCTTCTGGTGTCTTGTTATTCAAACTATTTGTAGGACATCTGTTAAGTAGATACACTGCTGTATCAACTGCATAACCCCAGAAATTCTTTGGTAAATCTTTTGTTCTTCTTATAGTTCTTGCCATCTCCATTATGGTTCTGTTCTTTCTTTCAGCTACACCATTCTGTTGAGGTGTATATCTTGTTGTTAGCTGATGTAGAATACCATGTGCTTCCATGAAACTATCAACAACAGTATATTATGTTGCTCTATCAGTTCTTAATATCTTGATGTTTTTACCAATTTGTTTCTCAGCATATGCTTTGAAACTTCTAAATGCATGAAAAGCATCACTCTTTTGTTTAAGTAAATATGCCCATGCTTTCCTACTAAAGTCATCAATGAAAGTTATGAATTAGTTATTACCTGTGATGTAACTTCTATAGGATCACACAAATCACTATGAATGATCTCTAACTGTTGTTCAGCTCTTCTTTCTTTGTTAACTGGAAATTGATCTCTATGTTTTTTGCCAAAGATACAATTCTCACATCTTGATTCTGGAATTTTAATGAAAGGTAATTCTGACACCATCTCCTTCTTTGCTAAAATTTGCAAACTGTTAAAGTTCACATGTCCCATTCTCTTGTGCCATAACCAAGTATCATTATGAACACTGCTACTGTAACATATTTCCTTTTGATGTTGAATGTTCAAAGGAAATAGTATGTTTTTAGTCATCTTTACCCTTGCTATCAATCTTCTTCTTCTGTCTCTGATGAAGCATAAACCATTGTAAATATTCATAGAATATCCTCTTTCAGACAATTGACCCATAATTAGCAAATTTTGATGTAAACCTGGAACATAAAATACATCCATGATGTATGCTTTAGAACCATTCTTGAGAAAAATTCTTATTCTTCATTTTCCCATAACTGGAATTGTTGAACTATTTCCAAACTTCACTGTGGATCTTACAGACTCATCTGAGCTTTCAAAAAAATATTTCCTACCACACATATGATTGCTGGAACCTGTATCCAAGTACCATTGAGGTTGTTTTTCTGCTGTATGACATGCTAGTAACATGTTTTCAGTCTTATGCTCTTCTGTTTCTTCTTCTTCTTGACTCTCAGCAATATTAGCTTTGAAATTCGCTTTATAGTTATCAGCAACTGTCTTTCTTGGTTTTGGACACTCAGTAGCCATGTTTCCAAAATATCCACAATTATAACAATGTATCTTTGATCTATCAAATGGATTCCTACAACTCCCATTATTTGATCTTCCTCTATTGTATCCTCCTTGAGAACCTCCAGCATTAGATTTTCCTTTATTGTTTCTCCAACTAACTTGACTCTGAAGTGCCTCTTCAACTTGTTTTGCAGCTGTTGTTTTCTCTAACAATCTTTGTTCATAAGCTTGTAATGAACTCAACAACTCATTAAGAGTCATGGTTGCAACTGTGTTGCATTCCTCTATAGCAGTAACCTTTGATTCAAACTTCTCAGGCAAGCTTCTTAATATTTTTTCTACAATGGATGAATCCTCTACAGTATCACCATTAGATTTCATCTCATTGACAAGATTCAGTGTCTTTGAGAAAAACTCTGATATTGTTTCAGTTGTCTCCATCTGCAATAATTCATATTTTCTTTTCAAAGTTTGCAATCTAACCTTCTTGACCTTGTCAGATCCTGTTTAATAGATTATCAATCTATCCCATGCTCTTTTCACATCTTTAATGTAAATAACTCTATCCATGAGAGATTCATGAATACCTTGATGAAGAATATAGGTAGCTTTAGAATTCTTCTTCCTGTTTTCAGTTAATAGAGTCAGCGCAACTCCTTCAACTACAACTCCTTCTGCTGGTTCTGCATAACCATCTTTCACGATATCCCATACTTCTTGGTATATGAAAATATTCTCTATCTGCAATCTCGAGTGTTCAAAGTTTTTACCTTCAAACACAAGTACCTTAGTTGAACTTAAACTTGTCATCTTCTTAAACTCAATAACTCATACCCACAGTCCTGGAATTTGATACCAGTGCTCTGATACCAGATGTAGAAAATCTGATATCAAAGACTTAATGAAAGAACACGAAACTAAACTCAGACAAATTTCTCTTAATTGATGTGTAAAAGACTCACGGCTTAACAGCCTATATATATGTTTACAAACTTGACTCTCAAGTAATAAACACTTTACTAACATATTCAAACTCTAACAAAGACTCTTCTAGAAAATACTCACGTAAACAAACTCTAAAACCAGTTATACTTGCAACCCAAGTAAACTTCTAAATATCGTATGGTGTGCGTCGTTTACGCAACAAATTAATTCAAACTTTCCACACAATTAACTGGTAATATAATGGCAAGGAGTTCGTTCCCACGAAGAGCAGGGAGCTTTTAGCTGTTAAAGGTAACTGAAAAGGGGGGTTTTAGATTTTAATAAAAGTAACTTATAAAACGAAAATAATAAATATTGGTTTATATTAATAAAGAGAAAGATGATTAGGGAATCATTCGCTGTCACTGAACCGAAGCTTAATTAAATGCAATTTTATCTCTTATTAAATTTATATTTTTTACCAACCGTAGAATAACAATAAGCTCTGCTATTCCCCGGATTCCTACTGCCACTGGATACGGAAGCGCTCGACTACCAGATTATATCCAACCAACCCACCAAGAATAAGCTCTCAAGGTGTAAATTAGTTGAATGCTTTACACTCTGTGAATCAGGTTGATCCTAGCATCAGACGCATAGGCTCGGCCTGCTTACTAGTGTTATCTTTACACACAATTGCTTAACAAAATTCCTCTGTCAGCTCTTGCGATTTACAACTTGTGTAAAGAATTAATGTGACAATTACACGTATCACACAATCCTAAACTAGTAGAAGAAATATTGATTGGTTAATTTAATTGATCACTTTAAATAACCTCTCAATATTCTTAGATATCAATAATAATAAAGATAATCAACAATAAAATAAAACTTGAAATAAACGTGGTTCAAGAAAATAATGCTTCATGGTTCATGACTTTGAAATCATCCCTAATCAATTAAAAGTTTAACTACTCATGATTAAAGAGTACTGGAAATAAATAAAGAAGATGAATTTAAAATAAACCTCGCAGTAAAAAGCTAGCTCTATCTATATTTTTCTACTCTCGCAACAAATGAAAACTTGCTGGAAGAAGATGTTTCTCCTCCTTGGAAATTAATCAAAAAGAAGAGTACTTTCGAAGGAGAAGTGTCATATCGCTTTTTATAGCCTTCGAATCCTCCAACAATAGTGGAGAAGTGTCATATCGCTTTTTATCGCTTTTAAAGACTCTAGACGCCTCTCTTTCTTCGTTCGCATGCAAATTTCACAGGCAATAAAAGTGGAAGGTCAAGTGGAACTGCGCCACGTATCTTGGGAGAGTATATCGTCTGCATAAAAGCATTTTTATCTTCTAACGCGTATTTGAGAAACGAGCACAAAATCAGTTGGGAGATTAAAAGGTGCTGCTACGGTGTTACACGAGTAATTTTAACAGACGCAGCACAATCCACGATTGGCTCAATCTTCAATGGGACCCGGTGTAGCAACGTGTCTTTTTATGATGTTGGTCTCATATTCAAGTCGATGATTCTTGTTACACCAAATCCTCACATTCAAAAGCTGTCAACTGCTCCATATCAGAAACCAGGGTATCACCCAGGCCTTCGGCCTGGGCTCAACCTCTCGTGCTCCTTCGGCGCTGCGTATTTTAAGATTTGGCCGCGCTTTTGGCTTTATAAGTTCATAGCGACATATATTGATATAGAGTTTTGGCATGGGCTCAACCTCTCATTGCATGCATACTCATGCATAGAACCATTTGCGAAGTGAAATGTAATGCACGGTTGTATTGAAGGTATTGGATTGGCAATAGAAAACTATAAATACTCATGTGGTATGCGATAGTGCCAAAGGATACATAATACATCACGCTGGGTACTTTACAAAACCAAGAAAGTGTAAACGTTTGGTAACAATAAAGGTCAATTCCTTCGATACTTGAAATTATCCAGTTTGTGGTTACATTTTAATCCATCGATATAGTATAGCAGTTTGGTAACCATTACATTTTATTCGTAGCAGTTTCCACCTAACATGATATAATTCGTGGTTACATTTTAATCTTGGTGTAAGTTTGTCTGATTTCGGCATGGGCTTAACCTCTCGTGCGCCTTCGGCGCTTTGGACTTAATGAGTCGATCACGTTTTTTCATATCCAATTCCATTTGGCTGGTGGGATATTGTTGATGATGCGAAATATTAAACAATACTAAAAATTACATGTATCATACTTTGAAATATTTAAGAAGTAGGAAGTAATTTGATATTACAATAAAATTTCGGGATACACTACATTTTTGGTTTCCAGATTAAAACACTCATTCGACTCATTTGGCATCAATAAAGTTATTCTCCTAGCAGCAGTACACCTAGACAATGCCACATAAAGTTGATCATGGCTAAATACTGGAGTGCGTAAATCGGTGCCCATATACTTCACCGATTGTCCCTGTGATTTGTTAATCGTCATTGCATATGCAACACGTATGGGAAATTGCGTCTTTCCATTTGTATGTCTAGCTCCGAAGGTGAAGGTTGAAAAGTTATTCTTGGGATGAATACTATCTCACCAACCTTTTCCCCTGTTATGATTTTAGCTTCAATCACATATCGTCCACACCTCGTGACCACCAGTCTAGTACCATTACACAGACCTTCTTTTGGTGCAAGATTTCTCAATAACATAACCGGACATCCAACTTTAATGTCTAGCTTAAATGGAGTTGATGCTGGTGGATTCAAATTGTTGAGAAATTCGGTTGTGAACCTTGAATCCCTTCCGTGGTCATCCAGAATCATCTTGTCAGCAGCAAGATATGTATAAGCCTCACCCTGCAAATTTACTAATGCCTCCAGATTAATCTTATGGACATCTTCATTACTTGAAGATAAAATAATTCTCTCGGTTAAGTGTTCTGTTGACATTGGTCCATCCTTTCCCAGGAGCAGGTACACTGAAGATATCATCTCATGCATGTTTTGACATTTGTTCATTGTCGATGGTAGGTTAACAACTTCTTTAGAGTTCGTCCTGATCTACCATATGAACGAAACAAAATTAAAATTATTACACCTACGATATGTATATTTTTACTTTGTATAAACGTTAAAAAGATATAGTTGGTTTATTACCTCTAGTAAGAAGTTAGCAAATTCCAAATTTTCTGGTTGTTGTTCCAATCGCATATTTTGGTTTAGTGTCAAGACATTAATATAATCCCAAATAAATGAACTTCTTATAGATGCTCCAACAGTTTGTTCACGACCTGCGTTCGAGACCACCGGTAAAGTCTGTCGAAAATCTCCACCCAAAACAACTGTTACACCTTCAAAATGTCTGTCATCACTACGAATATCTCGTAGTAGACGGTCAACCGCCTCCATAAAAAATCTATGTTGCATTGAAACTTCATCCCATATGACCAATCTGACTTCTTTAAGTAGTTGGGCGTACTCGGAGTCCTTACTAATCCCAATATTACTATCTTCTTGGACATTAAATGGTATCTTAAAAGTCGAATGGGCTGTGCGACCTCCATCAAGAAGTAATGAAGCAATACCCGATGAAGCAACAGTTAAACTATGTTTCCATCTCTACGAAAACTTCTTGCTATTGTGTTGTACAAAAAAGTTTTCCCCGTACCCGCACTTCCATTCAGAAAAAACATTCGACCATCGCGGTTATTCACAGAATCCACTATTGTATTGTACGCCGTCCGTTGTTCGACATTCAATCTCTCAATATCCGTATTGAGCACAGATTCCCTTACTGCAAATTGAAGTTGTCGATGGTCCCAAATATATTTGTTACCCGTTATTTGACCCCAATCATGTCTTGTTCGTGGCATTGACATATAGTTCTCTAGTTTTTTTCTAGATTGTCGAAGCAGTTGATCCAACAGGTATAATCCGTAATCCATAGCATGTTCATCAGTTGGATTTGGGATATTAAACATCGATCGTAATCTATGTTGAAGATCATCACATATGTTCATTCCATATTTCGCCCATAAAAGCTCCGGTTTTGTTGGATTGCATTCTGATAGGATAATGTAGAACAGTTTCCTCAGCTGATTTCCAGTTTGCATAACCACCGCTTCTTGAAGGCATTTTTTCGATTCTCCATCATTTGCTAATATTCTCAGTGCAATGCATACTTCTTTGAACGTATCATGGACCGTGCACGCTTCTCCATTAGTTACAGTCCTTAACCCGTCAAAAGACTGGGCACCTCTTACATTTGTGAGTAACATACGTAAGTAGTACAACTCGCCAGCATTAGGGCTAAAAAAATACATTCTTCCAATTAAAAAAAATTGTTGTCTGATTTTCCACTCTTTAGTTTCTTTTTTCCATACAAAGTGCTGCGGGAACTCTTGATAAGTATAGGCCGGAGCTGTTGGATTTTTAGCATAATACTCAAAATAACCCATCAAAGTGGTCTTATGTTCCTGTGTTGTTTGTATAACAGAGCTCATTGATCGCTTTGAATTATACACAACTCGTTGCTTATTTGGTAGATGCACGGATAACCGCTGTACACTAGGATTATCATCATGTAACTGGTACTCCAATAAACTCCATACTGCCTCGGCTGGTCCAATGTACCTCGCATCAATGTACTGTTGAATCTCGTCATGTTCTCCCAATACCATCGTAGTTCGATCACCACCTTTGAAAATATATTTGTTAATATATTTAACCGCTCTTATGCCCGCACATATTTCCACATTGATGTGGCAATTGAACATTCTTGATAGATGTGGATTACAGGGAACAACATCTTTTGTTATTTCTGACCGTTACTTCTCTTCCACCCCGACGCCGACGATAACTTGGATACCCACCCTTATCCAAAGTTGTTGTGTCTGTGTAATTCTTTGGATATCCTTTGGTACATTTTCCTTTTGCCATACAAGGTGCATCCGGATCTCGATCTCCACATGGACCGTGAACCATACACTTGCTGACCGTGTCAAATAATATGGGGTCATTTTTCTCATCCGGAAATTCAGCGGAAATAAATTTATCAACCATGTCTGACGTACGAATTTTTTCGGAATCTTTTAAAAATATAAGACAATGCGTGTGCGGTAATCCTCGTTTCTGAAACTCGATGGTATAAACATGGGCAACAACTGTACCGAAAACCTTTTTTTCCTTTATTTCTTTCATTAGAGCTTTTCTTTTAAGCTAAAAAACTCGAGCCACCAGATCAGGACGATCAAGTGCAGTTTGACGTGGAAAAAGTGCATTTCTTATTTCCGGCCAATTAGGATTAGCTCATTGTAAGAAAAATATCGGGATGGTGATGAAAACGTGTAATCGCCATGAATCCTGATATATCTCATGCATATGCCTTCCGCTCCCAGTATGTGAAGATGGTAAAATAAAAGGATTACCTCTATCCCCTGGATTCAAATCATCATTTGTCATATCTGCGATGCAACTGTAACAATTCGAACGCAAAATCGGTTGGTGGAATCTGAGCCATGCAAGTTTACTCTGTTCTGTAGCGTCCCATGCATCAACCAAAAATTCTTGAAATAGTTTTCCGGCTCTTAATATGGTGGAATATTCTGAACGACGTTCAAATATGCGGTAACTATAATACTCCATTTGAGATAATTTGGTATTCGTATAGGTATTCACGGCCGCAGCCCAGTGCCTTAATGTTGGTGACCATCCCAGCTCTCCAAAAGGAAAGAGCAAAACATAATGTAAAGGCAAGTATGCTGGATGACACTCCGAAATTTGTTGTAGCCCGTTATTTTCTCTCAAATGCAATATAATATCTCGCGGCCCAGTCTGTTTATAAGTTTTTTCTGATACGATAACCGCAATCTCTTCCGCTACCGGTAGATTATAACGTCTTACATCAGTTGATTTGTTGTACTGAAGGGAAACTCGGAAATTCGGGTCTGCATGACTCATTTGATCCAATATTGCATAGGCTTGGTGATACTTGGTATAGAAAACATTAAATTGGAGCATAGTATCCTGAATTGTTTGAAGGACATCCACATTTAAATTAGGATTTCGTCGCCACGAACAAACAATGCAAAAGCAGGATCATAGATGTATAGTTGTGAGTAAACCGCATGTATCTCATTCCCAGGCAGTGTCAGAATTCCTCCTGTCAAATGTCTTAGTTCCCCATGTATTTCAAAAGGTCTTGGACCTTTTCCTTTCAAAATTCTTTCATCCAATTTGCATCCAAGGCTGGTATATGCGTTTGCTGCATTATACTCTCTGATATAATTACGGAAAGAAGTTGATCTTGCGTCATTGCCTTCAAATAATTCTCTTAAGGGTCTTGGAGGTTCACGCAGTAAAGGAAGCCGAACTTTTCCTTGAAGACAGCACATACCAAATTTCGGGTTTATCAAAGATGAACTTGTTAGTTTTTCCGCCATCCAGTGCAATGCCCCGCAATGGCGACAGTCAACATCCATTTGTCCCAGAAAATGACGTATATTGGTGTGAAGAGTCGGGATCTGGTTCATGGTTGTATTTTGGGAATGTATGTCGCCGTCGCCGTAATATACTTTATCACTATCATAATCAACATTTTCTTCTTCAACAGTAACTGAGGGCCTGCACATGCGTTACATTATGTAAAACAATATACCTATACTCATGCCCCCAGGTGAAAATTGTTAGAGAAGATTTAGATTCTTACATTGGAATGTTTTGAGCTGAGAATGTGGTACCAACTAAAGGTGTCCGTTGTAAGGTCATGTCGGGCATAATATCACTTCTTCTAGGTAAAAATGTTGACTGCATATGAAATTTATAAGCATTTACGGACTTATTTGAAACCTAGAAATGTAGTTTCATATAAGCTAAAAAAAATTGAAGTCTTTTATGATCTTCTACATATACCTATTCATATGCTTCAAACAAAAAAAATAAAAAATAAAAAAACATATACCTCTTCGTCAGAATCAGTATCATGAGGCGCATATGATCCTTCCTCCCTCTCTCTAATAATGATACTTCCAGGACGCATCTGTTTCGAATTATGATTCTAAATTTCCGACAATTTAATCAGCAGATGTAAAAAATGTAGCTTTCAATTTGAGAATAATTTCCACAGATTATGGTGCATGTACCCACCTCGACATAAATAGCTTTTCCATTACCCTTTAGTAAACGTTGTCGTGCTTCTCTTTCCGTATCATTTTGCAACTGTTTTGATTCCGTGAAACAGCGTTGTGGTTGTTGAGTTTGTATATGAAGTGTTACTTGTGGTGGTAATCTATCGCTCTGTTGTTGTACCTCAGTGCGATGAGAATCTTCATTAACCATTTGTGTATCATTTTGCAATTCTCTCATGCGACGCCTCTGTTGGCCAACTGACCTTCATGTAGGAGCAATTCTGTCCTGATAATTTTCCATTTTGTGTGTGTCATGTATGCGATGATGGGAAAAAAAATTATATCGACGATTTATATTGGAAGCAATGCATGTAGAATCTTCAGGTTAACTGGGTTATTAGTTTATTGATTAGCTTTCAGTTCACTGAAGCAAGTTTTGAAATTGGATCGGCAGTTGATTGAAATATTGACCAATATTTCGTGCACGTAATCATAATAAATATTTGGATAAAGTCTTAATGAAAAGGTGGATCAAAAAAATTGTTGGACAAATATTAAATATCATTAAGACCAAGCTCACTAAACACGTACATCTACAACGATGGTGGCTCTCGCTGCATTTTCTGCTCGTTCTCTTGCACGTCGTTGTCGCTGTGCTAACGACGCTCTCTAGAACCACGCCGGATTATGTGCACTTGATTCCCGTAGCTGATCTCACCCACAACTAAGAGTTGCTACGACCCAAAGTCGAAAACTTTGATAAACGAATCTGTCTCACACAGAAAAGTATATTATAATAGATAAATCTGTCTCCCATAGAAATACCTACGATTTTTTGTTCCGTATTTTGATAACTCAAGGTGAACAGGAACCAATTGATATACTAGACTTATATTCCCTAAGAACAACCTAATAATATTAATCACTTCACAATAACCTAACAATATGGTTGTCGAACAAGTTATTGTGGAATCACAAAGAGTGACATGAAGAGATTTGTGATTAATTTTTATATCTTACCCATCGGAGATAAATATCGAACAAATCTTAGAGAATATAATACTCAATATGACATAACAAAGTAAGATTAGAACACTCAACTACATAGAAAAGAGCTGGGTCTGGATTAAGAATCCCAATGAAGTCTTTAAGTCGTTAACCTAATGATGGTTTTTAGAAAAACCTAGGTTAAAGAAGAATCGACTCTAGTCGCAACTATCTAGTATCACACAGGAGGTGTGGGGATTAGGTTTCTTAGTTTCTAGAGTTACCCCTTATATAGTCTTCAAATCAGGATTTGCAATCAATGTTACCTTGGTAAAAAAACATTCAATATTCAGTGTTAGATGAATGATTAGATTTAAACCTATATCTTTAAACCGTTAGATTTTCTTGGCTTGTTGCACAAAAATGAAAAACGCGTTCATTTAGATATGGGTAACCGTACCTAAACGTGTATATTTAGTTGGCTCAACAATGGTGAACCGAAGTTAGCCATATGAACACTTTCTTATCAACCGTGTTCATCTCAATCACAACTAGTTCAAATGAATCAAATGAAACTAGTTATAGAATTTTTCAATTATTTATATTCTCATAAAAGTATACAAGACATAATTGAAGCAAAATCGGTTTTGATTCACTTGAATCGATTCATGAACATTATAGCCATTGTTTGCAAAGATTGCATTCTTTTATAATACAAAAGTATTTTTTCATGAGTATGGAACCGTACTTAACCGATTTTAGAACATAACCCTCTCATGTACAGAAACTTACGCATACCTAAATATCCGGACTTGGACTTTGTTCGCCAGTGTGCAAACGGGTACGCATACTGTCGTTCACGACTAAACTTAATTGAATCAGTACGCATACGATGATGCATGATCAACATTAATCTATCAACCCAGATCAGGTTTTCCCCCTTACGGACCCTCTGTCAGCAAACATATTTGAGAATATCCAAATATTATACTGTCTTCTGCTTGTCTTCGGTTCGGTAAAAATTATCTCATGTTAGGTCAGGTGGATATTATCCGACCCATTTAATATCCGAATTTGGGTCGGGTGGTGGATACATATAAACCAAATGTTATCTCCTCCTACAACCTAGAGCAGAGCACATGCAAACCCTACTTCTCCTCCATCTCCAAGGTTTTACTCTCATCCCCCAATCTCTCTGTAGGAATTATCAAATGATGTAAGTTAATCTGAACTCACAATTCTTAAACCCTCTGAGTTACAAGCATTTCATCAAAAAAATTATGGCTTTTTGTTAATTAATGGAGTTAATATTGATAAACTCAATCACAATGTGTAGTATCTCTAATAATTTTGTTGAAAGGATTGATTTTTATGGTCAAACTACTTATTTTAATCATGGGTTTTTTTGATTCCTAAGAAAAAAACCATGTTTGAGATTTCTTTAACCAAAAAGATGAATTTTTTCTGTGACAAGAAGAAAACAACCTGATTTCAGAATCCTAAATGCTTTGCCAAAAGGGGGTGAGAAGATACTTGAAAAAGAATTCAAATTTCAACCTGCATTTGATGAGTATTTGAAAGCTATATATTCTAAAATATAACAAGAATAATGGTAGGTGTAGTGCTAATTTGAGTAGTAAACTTCAAATCTATCCTTACGAAAAAATTTAGAGTACTGATATTGGCAATGCCATGAAGTTTACTGATTCCAAAGGTTGGTGTAGTTTTTTAATTGTATTTTCTTTAAGAGGATTTTTTAATCTCCAAAAGTATAAACAGTTTGTAATTGGTGAATTTAGTTCCAACTTTAATCTACTAAATGATAATTGGTATACTGCATTTGATAATTGGTACCCCTTCTTAAACAGGTGGGCGGCGAAAACCCGCCTCACCAAATGGGATCAATTCTCATCATACCTGGTATGTAGCGCTGGTAAAATACTAAAAAAATCCAATTACGCCTTAATATTTATAGTTAAACTACTTTACTTATAAGATTACTTAAATTAATTTATTTTAATTTATTTGAAGAATTGGTTACTGCTTTCTTCGATTGCTTGAAATTAGTTTTCAAATCATGTGAGATTTTTAGAATACAATAATATTACACATTTGATAATCATAAATTTACAATTACATAGTTTTAATTGTTAATTGTCGGTTTGTTGGATATTAATTTTATATTAGCCTATTTGAATTCTTATTTGGACCGGGGCGGACGAACCCCGCCTCAATGGATATAAACCAACAACATAAAAGAAAAACCAGTACTTCCGATGCGTAGCACGAGTTTCAAACTAGTATAATTAATACTTCGTTAGAAATGTATATCGGTTTTCTGAAATATAGTATTCTTTTTGTCCGCATTTTCGTGGACGTGAGCAAAAATATTAAAGTTAATTTTTGTCATGACATAAGACTTTGCTAGGATTGGATGTTGAATTCGGGTCATGAGGTAGATTTTACAAACAACTATTATAAAAGGCAGATCAGATCTCTCATATTAAAAACAACAAGCAAAGTAAAGAAATAAAACATGTCAATTCAACTTACTCATCAAATTTAATACCAAACAAGCAAAAGAAGAAAAAAACAAACAACAAACTGACTAGAGCAACAAAGGAATGGAGATGGTGATTTCTTGACATGGTTTTCTGTTGATGGGTGGATATCCTTTTGGTTTGTACAACTCTCACTGATTTATAGGGCAGGGTTCACAATAGTCGTTGACATTACAGATCCATATTAGGCACTCTTTTACGTAATCAATGATAATCGTGTTGCTCTGCCGCATTGTTAGCGAAATTAACATGGGAGTGGTTGTTCCAGGACGATATAAAAATAACGATCGTGCTACGGCCTGCAGGTATAATAATGGGCCAAAGCAACAAGTGATCTCAAGATGGATAAGTTTGAGGTCTTTCAAAATTGTCCCTACTGAGGTAAGGTCTGGTGGTTTGATTCCCCTGAAATTCAAGAACAGAACTGATGGGGTAGTTCCCAGTTGCTATTATGTTGCAGTGTTTATTACCCAAAGGATATAATAGACAAAGACTTGCACTCTGGGACAACGTATTAAAGTTGGAAGAGAAAATTCACATCAAAAGTGACTAAAAAAATAGATCAATATCTAAAGAACATCGAAAGATGCTCACAATACAAATACTGTGGTAAGTGCAAACTTATCAATTAAGCATCAATGGTGAAGTTAGACGAATAAATAGATAAAAGCAGGGAAGAAATCAGAGTAGGAGGTTAGAAGAATCTTTTAGAATCAGGGAAGAAGGGATACAGACAAGATAACATTACATTTCCATTCATAATCCCTTACAACATCTATTACATAATATATATATAGCCATACACAGTAATTGCTACAACAACTACCAATAACTACCTAATATCATCCAACATACCTAACCTATCCATTACCAACCAAACCATAATAATGCACGTATCATTAGCAACCCCTTGAAAACAACCTTTTCCTCAAGGTTGTGAACATATGAACCATCAAAATAAAACTATAAATGAAGAATATATAACAAGGAAACAACCAAGTGCAGAATGTTTGGTCTCTTGCCACTTGACTAACAGAGAATGTGATGATACTCCAAGGAAGTACAACAACGCGCCCACGAATTATTCCTGCATACTTACTGCACTTGAATGCCATGAAGAAATAAACTTTTGTTTCATCAATTGAGCAAAGAATAATATATAGGTTTCATCACTTTGCGGCTTTAGAACAGGCAATTCAATCTCTTGAAATTCTTCACTGAAAATTGTGAAAAATCACCAATTTCGAAAGATTCGGGATTTCGAAACCTTGTGTGCACCGTTTCATCCTTTTCAGCAAATATATCGAAAGAATCTTCCAAATAGATGTGTTCTTCTTCTTCGATTGCTGCCGCAATGTTTGAAGAACTGTCTGAAATAAGGACTTTGATTTCTTAATTCAATCGCCGTCTTTCATCAATGTTTTCCAAAAGAATTGAGTTGAGATTCATGATGGCATCAATATACCAATCCATTTCTGTAAACCGTCTGACAAGATCGAACGACTCTGATACCCTTGATAAGTGCAAACTTATCAATTAAGCATCAATGGTGAAGTTAGACGAATAAATAGATAAAAGAAGGGAAGAAATCAGAGTAGGAGGTTAGAAAAATCATTTAGAATCATGGGAGAAGGGATACAGACAAGATAACATTACATCTCCATTCATAATCCCTTACAACATCTATTACATAATATATATACCCATACACAGTAACTGCTACAACAACTACCAATAACTACCTAATATCATCCAACATACCTAACCTGTCCATTACCAACCAAACCATTATAATGCACTTATCATACTGCTGCTACTGCCTTCCTTTTAGAATATGTAAAAGTGTACTACTACAAGGTTATTATGAATACGATGATAAGAATAACGAAAACTATACATGTTGGATGAAAATATTATTAAGCTGCTTCTCTCCCTCTCCCTCTCCCTATCTATATTTGATGAACGCTATAATTTCATGGTATCCAAAATCTCGGAGTACTATATGAATCGCCAGACAATTTCTCAGGTTCATCCAATGAAGATTGAAAGTTTTAGGAACGTTTGTGTAGATTTTGTGGGTAATCTTTACGTAAACCCTCACGAGATTATAACTCGTCCACTGAGATCATTTAGGGGTTTAAAGGATTGTTGCACGTGCTATAACTATGAAAAGTGATTTAGGTTTTTATTCAATAGTTATAATCTTGTTATCTATTTTGTGGAGTTTCAATCTTAGGTATGTCAAACTTAAGTTAAACTTTTTTAAAAATCATATCTAGATTCCATGAACACATAGAGATAGAAGATTATATAAATATAAGATATTACATTCAAATATAATCATTCTTTAGGGTTGTACACCCGTAGACTTGATTAACATCTGATGCATGAACATATAAAGACAAAAAATTACACAAATAAAAGTATTACATTTACATATAATCATTTTTTAGGATTATAAACCCGGAGACTTGATTAATCTGATGCATGAACATACAGACGATAAAAAACTGTATTGATATGGTTATATTTGTCCCCCAACTAAAGTTTCCTGCGGCCTAAACCTGGAGCAGGATCAAAAATATTAGGATCGTTGTTGTCAATACAAACACCTGATACGGTTTCATCGCAAGAAAATCCGGCACAGCACCAATGGAGCAAGCCGCAGCCTTCCCCCTCATTATAGCATACACCGTCCCAGATAGAAGCATCCACAATATAAGCCAATGAGACCAAAAGCATAGAAACCAAGAATAAACTCGCAGTCTTTTTCCTCTCAATAGTTTTGCTACTGAAGTTTGCTGTCTTGTGTTTCTTGCTCAAATATTTGTATAAATGAGGCTTGATGTCTTTATGCTTTTATAGACCAGTTAGTGCAACGCAACGATTTGTGAAATTAACCAATAAATTAATGAAAAGCTTTGTATAAGAATCCTTATTGATTAGTAAATGAAATAAAATTAATGAAAATGAATTATTGCATTTATTATCGATGAGTTAGTGCGAAGCAACGATTTGTAAAGTCAATGAATGAACTATCAATAAATTATGAAAATGCATTATTGCATCTATTTATTGATTTTCACAATACAAATTTTATACATTTTAGTAGGTAGTGGCAATTATATTTACTTTTAATTTTGGACATCGCTAAATAGCATTGATGTCCTATCTAGCATTGTTCTGGTATTAAATTTGAGTGCAAAACGCAATATTTAGGGGGCAAGAAGCATCTTCTCTAATAATAAAATCCAAGTCAACTCGATCTTGTCTATATGTGATTGTATCGTTCAAAACAAAGTCTAAACAATACCATGTTTCCCAGGTAGCGTTTGCTTCGAACCTACTTACCTACTTCAGGTGATGAGACCGTCCCCGCTAATTAAGTGGGTCCTGTCCTGGATGATTAAGTGGTGTCGAGTAGGTTGGACTTGTAGCGAGGCTGGCATTGTTAGAAAAAATGGATTTTTTTAAATATAGCCCTCCCAAAATTAATACCAAAATTTCTCCAAATCGTTTCTCTCTCCTCTTATTTTTGCTCTGAGAATTGGTGATATGTGATGCATCAACTCAGTTCATGAAAATTTTTCAAATCACTCTTTTTTAAACTGTTTTTTCTTCAGATTTTATTTGTTTCATTACTATGCTTTGATTTGTTTCATATCTATGCTTCTTTAAACTTTATTACAGTTTAATCTCATCTATTTTCATCTTCTATTTTGTTCATAATTGTTTGTCCGTTTTTCCAATATGTGTAGCTAATTCCAACTGTTTTCTCCATTACGTGTATGCAGATTGGATTATCTCATATGGTTTCCTATACATTTGTGTTGGTGATTATTGCATTTGCAGAGAAGTTAGTTAATCGTTTGAATACTATGATTGTCTGTAATGGTGCTGCTGTTTTGCCAAAGAAGAAGTTTCAGAATCGGTCCAACTCGATGTGCACTCACTCAACAAAAGTCCGCTCTTTTGGAAATTCAAATTCAAAAAAGTTCAAACACCATGATTATTGGAGCAATCAACATATCGGTTACCATATTTTTCTCATAGGTTGGTTAATTTACAACTACCATATTTATCAATATTCTGAAGTGAGTCAAATATATTGTTACCGTAATTTAGGTCGAGAAATCAATCAAAAATTATTCCAATCTCAAATCATCCTTATTAAAACCTTTCCTCCCATTGTTTCTTCCTCTCATAATACCTTTTCGGCCAGAAATCGGTTAAACCCTAGACAACTTAGGTTCAGATTAAAAAACATGGAAGAAGGTAGTTCTAGTCAAGTCGGCGATCTGGTTAATAAGTTCAAGCAAGTTGCATTGGATTTAGGAGATACTAATGAAGTTCTTGTGGTTCATTCTGAGAAAGCAATTGAAGATAAGGAAGACGAGAAATGGGAAGCTAGTGCTATTGGAAATATCATCACTGAAGGGAAAATGAGTTATGACATGGTGGATAAATTCATCAAATTCACCTGGCCTTTTATCTCTCCTGAAGAAACCAGAATTTTAGAAGTTGATCCTAATATCATGATTTTTACTTTCAGTAAATGGGAGATGTTGAACAAGGTCATTGATGAGAGACCATGGAATATAAACAGGCAACTAGTTCATGATTACATTCCTGATATGATCTATACATAGAAGCATAGAGTTTTTCAACTTTTTTGGATCCAACTCAAATATCCTCTTCCTGAGCATATGAATGTAGCAGTTGTTACAAAAATTGGAAGCAACATGGGTGAGGTGGTTAAAATAGAACCAAAGGATGCCATACCAGTAGGAGGGGTTCCTGTAAAAGTCTGTGTCAACATTGAGCTAACTAATCCATTGAGAAGAGGTGTGAAGGATATAACTAATGCTGGAGTTAGCAGGTGGATCAAATTTTACTATGAGAGGCAGCCTCCAGGTATCTGCACAAAATGCTATATGATCAAGCACTGCAAAGTTGCCTGTAAGGATGCTGAAAATTACTTGGTCAAAGCACATGATAAGCCATATTTTTTTGGTAATACTAATACCATTAGGAAGACTGTCTCAAATGTTTCATCAAGCAATGCTCTTGCCTCAAGAGGGAATCAAAAGAAATGTGTGAAGAATGCAATTTTTATTCCTCCCAAAGATGGTGAAGTTGTCAATACGAATTTTTTTAATAAGAAATGGAGATGATGTTGCTAATGATGAAGACTCCAGACTAGGAAAAAAGAAAAGAAGCACTAATACCACGCTGACAATTGAAGGAAGTGTTGAAGACATTTCTTCTAGCAGCAACTCAGCACCCATTACAGTCAATCAAACTTCTCCAAAGTTCATCACTGGAGATAATCCAAACAATGTTGCACAGAAGGAGACTCGAGTTATTATTATTTCTTTTTTTAAACCCTTTCAAAGTTTTTTTGACTTGCTTATTGTTTGCTATCTTTTATGTTTTCTTATCTCTCAAACTGCCATAATTCATTCTCCATCTTTTCACTTGTTCTCTTATACAAAATTTTTGTTAGCTTGATACTCACTTTCATCTTTATTAACAAAAAAGAAGAGTTAAACATGAGAATCCTTTCTTGGAATGTTCAAGGTTTCAAAAACCCAGACATTAGAAATCATCTTAGTACTCTTATCAGAAGCCAAAACCCAGATATCATTTTTCTGTGTGAAACTAAAATCAATCAAGCCAAGTGTAAGCCTTTATTGAAGCATTATCAATATCCTAATTATGCTTTTATTGATCCAGTAGGAATCTATGGAGGTTTAGTCCTTCTCTGGAAAAATGGATTCCAATGTGATATCCTTGATGCTAGGCTTAATACCTTTAATGCTCTTATACAGGCTGATCCTAGTAAACCAGAATTCCTTCTTACTTATATGTATGGTTACTCTCAATATGACAAGAGAAAATAACAATGGAATTTCATTCAAAAAATTAGTACTGAGAATAGTAGTCCTTGGATTGTGTTAGGTGACCTAAACTTCATATATTAGACGGACCCAACAATACTTCCTCTTCCATGAATGGATGGGTTAATAATATAGTGGCCAACAGTGGCTTAGAGGACATTGGTTTTGTAGGTAAAGACTACACATGGACTAGTAATAATTTAGGTACTGGTTCTAGAAGATCTAGGATTGATATGGCCTTAGGAAATGGGGAGTGGAATATTCATTTTCCTAACTCTAAATTGTTTCATCTCACTCAAGTAGGAAGTGATCATATCCCTATTATGATAGCTACTGATTTTGCAGGTTCTAAATGTTGGAAATCATTTAAATTATTTCTTACTTGGCTTAATTATAATGCTTGCACTAATGTTATTTCTAATGCCTGGAAAAATGAAGTTGTTCGTTCTCCTGGGTTTCAACTTGTCAAAAGAATTTAGTTCACAAGACAAGATTTATCTAAGTGGAACAGGGAACATTTTGTAGATATTAACATCAAGGTTGATAATATTCGAAAAGAATTAGATGTACTTCAAGCACAACCCCAAGGTATTGTTTCTGAAGAACATATCAGGTCAATTAATCTGGAGCTGAGCAAGTGGAACAAAACTAAGAGTCAATTCTATCATCAGAAGTCAAGAGAGCATTTCATTAAAGATATGGATAACAACAGCAAATATTTCCATACTAAAACCAATAGGAAGAGGACAAAAAAACAATATAGATTCAATCAAGGATCACAATAATGTATGTTTACATACAAGGGAACAAATTTCAAGTCATCTCACTTCTCATTTCAGAGAAATCAGTACTTCTACTTCTCCCATTCTGGAGGAAAGTTATTATCATGTTCTGCCTACAATTGTTCCTTCTGAAGATAACTTACTTCTTACAAGGATTCCCTCTCAAGAAGAAATATTCTCTACTCTCAAATCCATGCAAAATTGGAGTTCCCCGGGTCCAGAAGGCTTTCAACCAGGCTTCTATAAAATCCAGTGGAAAATTGTTGGTACTGATGTTTGTCAAATGGTTTCAAGATTTTTTTAAACTAAACACATTCTTAAGCAAATCAACAATACTTACATCTCTATTATTCCAAAGAAAAAGAAATGCATTACAGCTGCAGATTATAGGACAATTGGCTTACGTAACACATCTTACAAGATTATTTCAAAAATCTTAGTAGGAAGAATGAAGCCTCTTATGGCCAAGATTGTCTCCTTTTTTCAAGCTGCCTATGTTTCAGGTAGGCTTATTAGTGACAATACTATAATTGTTCAGGAAATTATTCATTCAATGAAGAGGAAAAGGGATCAAACGGGATGGATGAAACTCAAGCTTGATATGTCTAAAGCTTTTGACAGATTAGAATGGAGTTTTCTTATCAAGGTACTTCAATACTTTAGCTTTAGTGATGACTTTTGTGAACTTATTTACCAATGCATAAGCACTACTTCTCTTTCTGTGCTACTTAATGGCTCTCCTTGTGAAAGTTTTCACCCCACTATAGGAATTAGACAAGGTGATCCCCTCTCACCTTATCTCTTCATATTAGCTACGGAATATTTATCTAGAAAATTGACTCATGCTCAGCAGTCTAACAGCATCAAGGGTATCAAAGTTGCAAACTCATCTCCTGCAATAAATCACTTATTGTTTGCTGATGATTTCTTAATTTTCACACAAGCTAATCTTACTTTAGTTAACAATTTTCTTGAGCTTCTACAGAATTGCAGTTCCCAATCAGCCAATTGATCAATTTTGAGAAACCAGCGTTTCATTTCAGTAAAAACACAAGTCCAGAGGTTGCTGCTTCACTCATTCAGATACTTGGAGTCAAAGTCATGTCTTCTAAAGAGAAATATCTTGGTTCACCATTACTTCTGGGGCATTCTAAACAAGATTCTTTCAAAGCCATCAAGGAAAATTTTGAGCATAGATATTTTGTGTGGTCTTCCTCTTCTTTATCTCAAGTACGTAGAGCCACTATGATAAAACATGTTATATCTGTGCCTATTTATCAAATGGGAACATTTAAGCTACCAAATGTACTTATTAAGAAGCTCACAACAATTGAGAGAAGATTTTTCTGGGGTCACAAATCAAACAAAAGTCTAAATCCCATTTCTTGGTATAATCTTTGTAAACCCAAAGATATTTGGGGACTGGCATTCAGGGATTTAGAAAAGCTTAATAAGCATTATTGTTCTATAAAAAATTCTAAAGGTGATGATCTTTTTTTCTCAATCATGATTAGATTAAGTTAGTATTCTTAAAAATCATCATTTATCTTACCTAAAGTTAATTTTGAAAACCATATGATTAACTTTTTTTTTTATTTACGGATTCAGTGATGTATTCAATTATTATGGGCTATGTATAAAAATTTTATGTAATGTTATCGGTTATGCTGTAAAACTATAAGGATCTGTTTGGTTAGGTTAATTACTTATTTTGTATGGGCTATAGTTAAAAAAAGCATGGGCTATATTTAAGAGAAGCCAAAAAATATTTAAAATGGAGGATGTTGGATAGTGAGATATGTCCCGAATAACACAAAATGCTGGGATCCACTTTTATTTTTTACCAATCGAACGATTAAGAGGTTACAAAAGGAACGATAGATTTCTATTCGGAATAGACGTGTAAATTGGGACAAGCCAGCACGTTTATAGCACAACATGTGGCCGACACAACACGTTAGCTGAAGTTGTTGTACTGCGCCATACAAATAGGCACATCAGCACGGCACAACATGTGACATTGACATTTTATTTTCGTTATATTGATTAATTTCTATAGTAATACATATACTAACTAATATATCATAAAAATATTTACTTTGGAAAACGTAAAATAAGTGGGATAGCACATCACAGTACGACACAACACGATTACTTTTGATAGGTGTAGAATTATACCGTATTTACTATCTATTGTTTATGATTTCTTTGTTATTTTTCTTGTAAATTATGTATTTTACGTGTGTTTTGAGTTGTATAACTACTCTGGTGTCATACGGAGGAAAAGAAGAAGAAATCACCCAATTTGATCAAAAAGCGCAAAAAAGTCATTTTCTGGGCGAACACTATCTGGACCCATCCAAGGTTAAGGAGCTACTATTGGGTGGACACATCCCAGCTCAGTGGGTGCAAATATTCGCCCCAATACTTATACCCTAATTCAGTCGAGAAGATATTATCTTCTCATCTTTCCTCTCTTTCACCTGAAATTGAAAAGCAGGGCTGCTGCTACTGAAACCGAGAGGAGGAAATCCATATCGAGAGAAGAAATCATTGGTGTTGATTTGAAGGAAACAGAGACGAGTTCGAATTGATTGTATTGCTGATGATATGAGTTATTGACGCTGAATTGAGAAGAAGAACGAACATGAGTTCGAGCTGCTGCAATTAGATTGAAAAGCAGTTAGGGTTTTGTTGTTTCTGTAAAATCAGAAGAAAGAAGATGGTGGCCATAAATGCTGACCATGGTGGATCTGTGAATCAAGATAGGAAGAGAAGAACTCTAAATTGAAGCTGTTGTTGTTGATTTTGTGTTTGCTATTGAACTCAGTAGTGGAAGAAGCAGATAGATTTGTTGTTATATGAAATGGGTTTTGGATCAAGAACACAGCGAGGATGGAATTAAGATTGAATCGGAGTGGGTTTTGTTTGTATTCAGTTTTGAATAATAGATCCTGATGTCGTGAAGATGGGTTCGTGGAAGAAGAGAAATCGAACTCAGGGAGGTGGTTTTGGTTGAGCGCTGGCGGTATGGTCTGTAGGATCGAGCAAGAGAGAGGAGAGCACAACACGGAAGCAATAAAACGATTACATTGATAATCAGTTTGGTGTACAATTCTTCATGGCTCAATAGCCTACTTATAGTCTCACAAACTTGACAATCACTCAAAGTACTTTCTTAATAAAATCAAACTCTAAATAAAACACACTTCTAGAAACAAAGAAACTCTAAACATAGTAAAACTCTAAAACAAGCAACCGACACAACTTGCTCTTCTAGTTAACTCCAACTTCCAAATATCATACAGTGTGTCAACAACGTATGTTGATCCAACTTGACTGCGTCAACTGCAGCAGTTGATCCATTCGGACTGGATCATCATCATATGTTGATCCACGAACCAAATCCATATCTTGGTTTAACTTCCAACATGGTCGGATGATAGGTTGATGGTGATTTCACTTGAGAACTGTTTGAATTGATGATTCAGTGGAGATAGGAATGACAACAGAAGCAGATGGAATGCTTCATGGGTGGTGTTCTGAAACGTTGATGCCATTGGATGTATCGAGATTCAAGATGTTGAAATTGATATATGATGTTAAATGAAGCTTAATTAAACAGAGAAAGGAACTCGGATCTGCTGCTGTTGAAGTTTGTCCCTATTGCTGTAATGGGGAAGAAGAACAAAAAGGTGGTTGTCTGTGTTAACACTGCAGCCAAAGAAATTGATGTACATGGGTGCTTGAATGGTTGAATGGGTTAAAATTTGAATTGAATAGATGCATGTTAGGATTGACGCAGGAATTGAAGAAAAGAATGGCCTGAATTTGGCCGGGATGTCCTGTAAATATCCGGGACTCTGTCGGATTTTCTTTCCGACGAGTTGACTCAGTTACCGATTCAGATCCAACACAGTGAGTAAGCCGAATCAGCCCTGATTAAGACAGCCGACTTGAGCTAACTAAAACATTCCTCTTGACCGTTGACTAGCAGATGACCGTTAGGTCAGCAGTTAACTTTAACGATATCAGACGGAATATTCCTTCAATAGTGAAGAAAATCCCAGATACCGACAGTACTATTCTGGTAACTTTCCCGGCCGAATTCCGGTGATCCGGGGATTTTTCCGGGAACCAAAAATTACAGTTTTGTGTGAATTTCTCTCATGGGTGTGAAGACTTGGGCTTGGAAATGGATGTGGAGTTTGACTTGAAATTGGATTTGGAAAGAAGATGAAAGGAGTTGAGAAAGACAAGGATTTGGAATATGGAGTTATTATGGGAAAGGGATCCTACTCCTAAGAGGATTACAAGGAAATTGAAGCCTATAAATAAAGAAGTTCTCTACTTTCTATATACATATCTACACTTCTACACACACAACACTTCTCTTTTATTTATTCTTTGTGTGTGAACTCGTTAGCATGAGTAGCTAATTTTATTATTGATTGGGGATGAATTCCTAGTTCTTAACATGTTTTGGGTTTTGTTTTAAATCTACTTTGAAGTTTTCACATGATTATCGTTTGTTTTTGCTAATAAGAATGTTTATGCTTGATTGATATGTCGTTTAGGATGCATACTAAATTGAATTGTTAATTGATCTAAAGCTAGTGAAAGCTAGGGGATAAGTGATCGTTTCTTGACTCTTTACACAAGTAGAAAACACGAGACCTTGCAGAGGGATTCCGTGGAGAAATTGTGTGTGAAAACAACGTTAGCAACTAGACCTTGATATAAGAGTCTAACTACTAATATCAACCTAATAAATTCATGAATCTTAATGCGTTTAACTAAATTACATCTTGAGTGATCTACTACTAGGTGGTTTGGTAAATAGAATCCGGTAGTCGAGAACTTATGTATCCGGTGATACAATGGATTTAGGGGTTAGCACTGATCTAGCTTCTATACCTACGGTTGGTGATAATTTGTGACTAATAAGAAGTGGAAAAGAACATACCTTGAATCATTGTTTTGTAACGAAGAATGATTCCTTGATCTTATTTCTCTTATTGATTTCCTTTATCTTTTAATTGCTTTTTTTATTTTCTTTTGCTTTATAAAATCTAAAACCAAAACCCCCTCTTTTTGTGACATTATAAGACAACTAAAACCTCTTGATCCTCGTGGGAAAGAACTTGATTACCCTATATTACTTGTTAATTAGTTAGTAAAATAATAATTAATTTTTTGTGGTTACGACACGCACCAACTTTTCTGGCACGGCACAGCCCAGCACACCATTTATCACGGCACACCACAACACATCTGAATCACTAGCACAGCCCAGCCCAGCCCAGCACGTAACACGCTAAGCACGTGACTTCGTGGGCTGGACTGTGCCGGGCCGGCACATTTTACATCTCTAATCCAAAATATATCGGAAAACAGTTAAGTCAACGTAGAGTAATTAATAAAAGGAAAATCTACAAAACAGTCATATTGTTACAAATTATTAACAAAATGGTCATATTTCAGTCAAGTAGAGAGTTTAGTGGTTACTCACAGTTAAATATGTGAAGACGTGAACTTATCTATCACTCAAAAGTCTATCTAATCTATCTCCTACTCTTTGAGACAAGAAGTCGTATGCTATATATATAGACTTTGATTATACACATTTGGTATTTCGAGCCGAGTATACCTCGCCTATCTATATCTCGAAATATGAGTTGGTAAGCTTTTCGCTTTAACCAAGTTTATCTTTACTATGTGACGAAAGTCATGATATGTTTCAATCATCTTGAAAATTGCTTTGTCGAGAAATGGTGTAACACCTGTATAACGTCCTCTAAGAAAGTTTCAATGATTTAAATGAGAGTTTAGATTACATAACCAATGGTGTACATAAGCATTGTTGTGGAAACACATTTATGTATAAGTCCTATTCCTTGAACGAAAGTTTGCGAACTTTGTTCATCAAGGGAACCAGAAGAATGGCGTGAGTCAAGTCCACGAACTCAATCCGCCAACTTCCGAAGTTCTCAAACCCGAGAATTTCTGCTAGAGTTGACAAACTACTTGCGTGAAATTAAGTCCGCAAACTCAGTCCACGAACCCAGTCCGCGAACTGGCGAAGTTCTCATACCCGATAATTTCTGCTGGAGTTTGTAAACTCTGCCCGGTAACTTAAGTCCGCGAACCTAGTCTGCGAACTTGAGAGTTATATGTTTGAAGATGATTTCTGAACTTAAACTTAAAAAGACTAAGGAATGCAGTTTTCAAACCGTCGCTATAAAAGTTCATGAACCGATTCAAGTGAATCAAATCATCTTTGCTTCAATTGTGTCTTGTGTAATACATGAGATTTCCTTGCAATTGAAAAACTCTCTAACTAGTTCATTTGAAATCATTTGAACTAGTTATGGTGAAGAAGAACGTGGTTGATATGGAATGCTCATATGGATAACCTTTTGGTTAACTATTGTTGAACCAACAAGTGCATACGTTTGGGTACGGTTAACAAACCTAGAAGCGTGCATTGTCAAGTGTGTGTAACAAGCTATGTTTTCGATCTAATGGTTGAGAAATATTAGCTTGAATCTAAATCAGGTTTTCATCTAATGGTAGATATTGATTTCTTTGTTACCAAGGTAACTTAATTGCAAACCCTAATTTGAAAGACTATATAAATGAGACATCTAGTATTGTGCAAAACTAATCCCCACACCTTAAGTGTGATAGTAGTTTGCGTGCTAGTGTCGGTTCTCCTTTAACCTTTGGTTTTGCTCTTCTAAAACCAGGTTAACGACTTAAAGACTTCATTGGGATTGTGAAGCCAGACCGATACTACTTTTATCGTAGTTGTGTGATCTGATCTTGCATCTTCTATCGTATGAGTACAATCAGATTGATTGGCTTGAGATTGATATCTCCAATAGACAAGATATAAAAAGTAATCACAAACATCTTCGTCTCATTGTTTGTTATTCCGTAATCTTGTTTCGCTACCATACGATTAAGATTGTTGTGAGGTGATTGGTGTGCTTGGGAACGACACACAAAAGACTTGCAAGTATACAAGGCCAAGTTTTAGTATAGAAGGTAAGAGAGGGATCAGTCCACAGGGAGTGGGAGCATACAAGAAATTTTCCTAAGCTAGCAATGGAGACAAGGCACTATGGCAGTGAGCAAGGCAAAGTAATATGGCAATTGCAAAGAACCAAAACAGTTAATAAAGCAAAGATGACAAAACAGCATGGAACCAAGGCTGTGAGCCAAGGGCAGGGGTGAGTTTGTGCACTGATTTCAATGCACAACAGGCTTCAAAATACAAGAAATAAACAGCAAGATAGCTAAGAAATTTAGCTGAGCAGAGAGCAAAATAAGACTGAAATTGTAAGTGACTGAAATAAGGTATTGTGGTCTAAGCTAAGGCTTAGAGTCCACCTTTGTGTCCTAGCCAAACAATGTGATCCTAGGTTGAGTTGAATATCCTATGCATACATCTAGAATGGGAGGAAAATCAGCTTGCTCACTGATATGCCCCTAGTATTGACATTCTTTTGACAGCACAGTCAATCACAGGCATACCAGAGCACTGATTTCTTCCCATTGCACAAGCAAAACAGGCATTAAGACGACTATCCTAGCAATTCATCATTTAACAGTGCACTAGGCTTCATCTGAGCCCTAACTGAAGAACTAGAACATGTTGACAGTAATTAAAAACATGATAAACATAATTAACATTTTAAATTGAAATTAACTGAATTAAGAACTATAATTGAATTTCACAGAACATGGATAATTGAGGGCACTGGCTAGTCCAGGCCTCTGAGGTGGTGCTCTGGCTAATCCAGGCATGCCCAATTACAACACCCAACACATCTATTTATAGTCAATTACAAACCCTAAGAAAAATCCCCAAATTATTAAAATTAGGGTTTACCAAAAACTCAAAATTGACTCACCTAACCTACTGATAACAACCCTAATACGTCGACCCATGCCTCTAATTATACATTTAATCACTTTCCCCCCAAAATCCCCAATTTATGAAATTAGGGTGATATAAAAAATGAAATTAATTCATACCTAATCTCCGAAAACTGCTACTGACTTCGACCCATGCCTCTTATTCTTCTCCTGCGTCTTCTCTTGTTCTTCCCATGCCCTAATTGCTTTTCTAGCTCATCTATTTCATCAACCCCTAACCTAGGGTTCCTGTGAGAGGAAAAGATCGAGGAATTGATGTTATAGAAAGCTAGAGGAGTAGGGGAAGAGTGGGTTTCAGTTGGTAGGAGCCATGATGTCTTTGGTGAGGGTTGTGGTGGTGGTTGAGCGGGGCAGTGGAGGTGATGGTGGTGGCAGAGTTTTTTCTCTGCAGACGGAATGGAGAAGATGGAGTCGATGGAAAGAAGGAGGGGAGTGTTTGGCGATGGGTATAGGGTTAGGTTGTTCGAGTGTGAGGCGGGCTCATCAGATTTCGATGTTAGGCGAGTGTTAGGCGTTTGATCGATACATCTGAAATGCATCCAACGATAAGATGGAACATAGCCTTCAGCGATCGTCGGATGAAGAGATACAACGAAACTAACGGCGTGAGATGGAGTTAGGTGCTGTAGTGTTGGTCAGGAATTTCAGACTTTGATGCACAAAGAGGAGGCGACCGTTGGATGATGATATGGATCCAATCTGACGGCTACATGAGAAGTGGGTTATGGATTTGGGTTTTGGTTTGGGAGATAAGTTGGGCTTGGGATAATTCTGAGCCCATTTCTTCTTTAAGAACAATTTCTTCCTCTTCAAGCCCACTTCTAGCCTTTTGGTCTTGTGCACAACATTCTTCGCGGCTTCCTTGTGTAATTCCTCCCGGCTTTTCACCACTTTTCTGCTCCGCAACTCATCTAGTCTTTATTTACAACCTAGAAATACAAAATTAATTAATAAAAATATTTATTCTTGAAAACAATGAAAATACAGAATATAGGATAAAATGTAGAATTAATGCACAAAAGATGAGTTAAATGCCAATAAAAATATATAGAAATATGCACTTTTTAGCACTCATCAGTGATTGATAACTCTAGGTTGTTCTTCGGGAATATAAGACCAGATTATCAATTGGTTCATGTTCACCTTGATTATTATCAAAATACGGAACAAAACCTTTTAGGGTTTATCTGAGGGAGACAGATTCATCCTTTGATAGACTTGTCTGTGTGAGCAGATTTGTTTATTATCAAGTCTTCGACTTTGGGTCGTAGAAACTCTTTGTTGTGGGTGAGATAAGCTAAGGGAATCAATTGCGTAGTATCCTGCTGGGATCAGAGGCGTAGGGAGTACAACTGTACCTTGGATCAGTGGGAGACTGATTGGGGTTCAACTATAGTCCAGTCCGAAGTTAGATTGGAGCAGGTTAGTGTATGTAGTGACTTAATACAGTGTGTGTTCAATCTGGACTAGGTACCGAGGTTTTTCTGCATTTACAGTTTCCTCGTCAACAAAATTTCTGGTGTCTGTGTTATTTCAATTTTCGCACTATGTCGTTTTTTCTTTATAATTGAAATAATACAGGTTGTGCGTTAGATCATCAATTAAAGTAATCCAACCTTTGGTTGTTGATTGTCATTGATTGATCCTTGGATATTGGTCTTTGGTACCATCCAAGTTATTCCTTGTATTTGATAAAGACTCGTTGATTGTTATTAGCTCGAGTAAAAGATCAAATCAAGAGAGAGATATTAACTCCTCGATATACTTTAAAACTAGTTGAGTCTGACTATTCTCTAGCAAAGTATATTGGAGTTAGTCCATACAGATTTCTAACCGAAATATTGGGTGGTGTCGTTAGACCCCCGCTTTTTCAATTGGTATCAGAGCAGGCAAACACGTTTAATACCTTACAAGTCTGTGTTTGTAGCAATCTGAGTCTGAGGACAGAATCTCTTACGCATACCAAGATGCCTCATAAATCTTTCAACTATGCCAGTTGTCTCGGGAATATCTCAAAGGATTGCTTCTTAGCTGATTCTTCTGAATCCCGAGTTAGGAAGATTGTCTCATCTTGTGTTGACCACTCTTCCTCCAATGAGACATTGGAACCAATGGCAAAAGCTGAAATGGAGCTCACCAGAATTTTAAAAAATTCTACTGAGTTTGTTGATCTTCAGAATCATGATCATCTCATCGATGAATTTGAAAAGTATATTGATCGAGAACGTGTACTCTATAACATCTTTGAGTCCTTCTCTAAACATATTGAGAAACTTCTTCAAGAAAATAATCTACAACGTGAAAATATTTGTGATCTTGAAAAGATTGTCAAAGAAGGATCAATTAGAGAAAAACGTTTGATCAAGACGCATTCATCTGATCTTGACATATTTCGTTTTGAAAAAGAGAAGCTAGAAGCATCACTTTCATTAGACCATGAACAGTGCATGAGCTTGGAAAAGGAAAACTCTGTCTTAAGGAAAAAAAATTATGTTCCTCTTGACATACAGTACATGAAGAAATATCCTCCAAAAAAAGATTGTGTCGAGAAAAGTTTATATAACTTACAATCTTCTCACATGGCTGTAAAGTTAAAACAGATGTCATCTATTGCATTTTCTCCACGAACCTGTACTTTCTGTGGAAAAGAAATCACTATGCTATCGGTTGTTTTGCCAGGAAGAAACAAATTTCTAAACTTCGTAATTTGCTTCTTTCCACTGTCAATGGAGTAAATAGTCAGTCGACTGCTGCAGTGAACCTCATGGTCACGGGAAACCAATCATCTTATAAGAATGATCTCTTTCCTAGAAATCATTACAGGACTTGAGTGCATTCTAGTGGTATAAATTATTGTGCTGCTAATGAAAGCATGTCATGTGCAACTCTGATAAATCTAAGTCTGGAGTATGGAGACCCATTTTGGAAAATCCTCTAGAACTAATCTCTAGAGGTCCTATACTCAGTAATCAGAAAGCCTCTTTTCTTGAACCTTCAGAAAGGGCTTCGAGAAATTTTCCTATATTTGGAAACTGCCGAGGGAAAACAAGAAATGTTGAGGTCAGATACCCTGGTGGAAATCACAACTACTCTCTCAAAACCTATGGTGAAACTATGTCTCCCTCTGCTACCTAGTAGCAGAAAGTTCCGTTCTTGTATCTAACTTGAGAGATACAAGGATGATGTTTGAGAGATGCTCAAGTAGTTAGATGATTTTCATTGGTTTGTATGTTTGATACCTTATGATGTGAGTTTTTAGTATTTCTTTCTTTCATGACTGTGACCTTTCTTTTTAGGGATGGAGAAATTTTGAAAGCGACACAGTATGTAGTTTTCCCGGTTGGGTCCATTTTTTTTCGGGCGTATGGATTAGTACACGAATGTTCATATCTACTTAAGGAACTCTAGGGTTTGTATCTAGGGTGTACACTTGAATATATATATATATATATATCTCATATATACGTTTACTAATCTTCAGAAAGGAACTTGATGGAAACTGTTCCCAAAGAAGAAGTTAAACCTACTGTAGAGGATGATCTCAAAGGAAGTGATCCTGCTCAAGAGTTTATTCTGAAGAAGATGCTTGAAAGGAAAGAGTATAACTCTTGGATTGGAGAGTCTGTCAAGGATTTAATTCTCATTCAGAATGAAGTAAAGAATGAACTTGCTAACCTTCAACTGCATATAAACCAGCTTATTGATGGACAGGAAAAAAACCTTGGTACTCAGAACATCTTGAATATGAATCAGAAGAAATTTATTCTTGACTGCGCTAAGGCTCGACATTTTGCTCGCATTATTGATCGAAAAACTAATGTTCTCACTCATGAACATGGGGTCTCTACGGTCAACAAGATCAAGGATATAAGTGATTCCTATTTCGATGGACCATTCCAGAGGTATAAAATCATCAAGGAAAACTGAGTTATGTTTATTTGCCTAGTATGTCTTCTTTTTGGTTTAGTTGGAAGAATAACTAGTTCTTTGAATAGCAATGATTGTGGCTACACATAGCTATTATTTTTCATCTTCTTGTTTTTCTTTAGGTTTATTTGTTTAAATTCTAAAAACTATTTGGAAGATGATGTTTTGCAATATTAATCTTTATGATTTGTTATATTGCAATTTGTTATGGGATATTTGTGTTTACGTCCATGAACTATGTTTGTCCCATACTTTGTCAAAAGTAAAGTCGTTCGTGATCAGTATTCACGTATTGATAAAAGAATGAATGGACATTTGACAAATACAAAAGTTAAGCCTATATTGTCAAATTTTGATGGAAGATAGGTTAAAATCTTTTGTTTTCAAGGATTATGTCTATTAATATCGTTATGCAAATAGTGGTGGAAAATAGAATGAATCCTTGTGTATTCCGCTGTATTGATTATCCCTGATCCATATTTTATGTATTACTGTGAGGCTCCCTAATGTATCTTATGTTGAGTACTATACGACTAAGTTGATTTTTTTTTAGCTTAGTTATTGTTCCGTGAGATATGTTATGGAGAGCATATTGAACTAAATTAATCATCTTGTTTGGTTATTTAGTTATTGCTCCGTAAGTTTTCTTATGTCGAGCAAAACAAATGACAATTAAATTGATTACTTTTGTGATTAGTTTGGTTGTGTATTCCAATTAGATTAATTATGGGTTCTCTTGTAATTAATCTAGTTGAGTATTTTCGTGTCTCCATAAGTTCTCTTATGTTGAGCACAATCAATTGAATTGATCACTTTTTGTGTTTAATTTGATTCCGTATTCCGATTAAATTAATCATGGGTTTACTTGTGATTAATTTGATTGAGTTTTTGGATATAGGAAATCATTCTCATGGTTTTTGGTGTCCAATAAAAATCCTTCTTTTCTTTCGAAATTAAGGTCGCTCTTGTTGTTCTTTCGGGAATGACATCAAATAGAGGAGAGTTCTTTTGAACTTGTGCTTAATGGTCATATCTTTAGGGGTGTGCGGCTGTGGAATTTTAGAGGGGTTATCTTGTATCTTTAAACTCATTGATTAATGTGTTTAGCTTCGGCTTTATGATTGCATCTAAATTAGTTGGTATGTATTTTTTTTCTTTTGTCATGAAATGTCTCTCTCGGAAATTTCATTATGATCCCGTTCTTGTACCTTTGCCAATTTTATTGACAAAAAGGGGGAGAATTAATATGTAGTTCACACTACAAATACATATGGTTTTCGGATCATTGTGTAAGAGGGAGTGGTTTCCATGTGAGATGGAGTATTGACTAAGGGGGACTGATACATATCATCATAGTATTATTGTTGAAGTTATGATATAATTGAACTTTGACGCTGTGTAATAATACTATGACACTGTATAACAATGATCGAGAACTATGTTTTCTCATTGTTATAGCTACGGATCTTCAACAACGGTGATGCTAAACTTACAACCTTTGGGATCATTGGAGTACTTGGAAGTGACGAAATTTCGAGGAATGTTGAAGATTATACATGTGGAATAGGAGCTACTAAAGTTTCTTTATCTTTTTTGTATTCCATATGTATTGATAGTTTTGTCACTAAAATTGACAAAGAGGGAGATTGTTAGAGCATTGCTCGGTCGAACTCGCATGCGTTGCTATCTCAAGCATGTTTGTCAATGTTAGTGATCAAAACTATAAGTCTTGATTTCTAGTCTATTATATCTAAGTCTCGGACTAGGATAGAAAGTGTAGTTTAGCTCAAGGACTTCATGGAGATTCATCATACAAGAAGAAAAACTACTCAAGGAACCGGTAGAACTTCTCGACAAAAAGGTATGTGAAGACTTGAACTTATCTATCACTCAAAATTCTATCTACTCTATCTCCTACTCTTTGAGACAAGAAGTCGTATGCTATATATATAGACTTTGATTATACACATTTGGTATTTTGAGCCGAGTATACCTCGCCTATCTATATTTTGAAATATGAGTTGGTAAGCTTTTCGCTTTAACCAAGTCTATCTTTACCATGTGACGAAAGTCATGATATGTTTCAATCATCTTGAAAATTGCTTTGACGAGAAATGGTGTAACAACTGTATAACGTCCTCTGAGAATGTTTCAATGATTGAAATGCGAGTTTAGATTACATAACCAATGGTGGACATAAGCATTGTTGTGGAAACACATTTATGTATAAGTCCTATTCCGTGAACCAAAGTTTGTGAACTTTTTTGATCAAGAGAACCGGAAGAATGGTGTGAGCCAATTCCGCGAACTGCCGAAGTTCTCAAACCCGAGAATTTCTGCTGGAGTTGACAAACTACTTGCGTGAAATTAAGTCCGCAAACTCAGTCCGCTAACTGGCGAAGTTCTCATACCCGAGAATTTCTGCTGGAGTTTGTAAACTCTGCCCAATAACTTAAGTCCGCGAACCTAGTCTGCGAACTTGAGAAGGTTATATATCTGAAGATGATTTCTGAACTTAAACTTAAAAATACTAAGGAATGCAGTTTGCAAACCGTGGCTATAAAAGTTCATGAACCAATTCAAGTGAATCAAATCATCTTTGCTTCAATTGTGTCTTGTGTAGTACATGACATATCCTTGCAATTGAAAAACTCTCTAACTAGTTCATTTGAAGTCATTTGAACTAGTTATGGTGAAGAAGAACGTGTTTGATATGGAATGCTCATATGGCTAAACTTTTGGTTAACTATTGTTGAACCAACAAGTGCATACGTTTGGGTACGGTTAACAAACCTAGAAGCGTGCATTGTCAAGTGTGTGTAACAAGATAAGTTTTCGATCTAACGGTTGAGAAATATTAGCTTGAATCTAAATAAGGTTTTCATCTAGCGGTGGATATTGATTGCTTTGTTACCAAGGTAACTTAATTGCAAAACCTGATTTGAGAGACTATATAAAGGAGACATCTAGTATTGTGCAAAACTAATCCCCACACCTAACGTGTGATACTAGTTTGTGTGCTAGAGTCGCTTTTCCTTTAACCTTTGGTTTTATTCTTCTAGACTTAAAGACTTTATTGGGATTGTGAAGCCAGACCGATACTACTTTTATCGTAGTTGTGTGATCTGATCTTGCTTCTTCTATCGTACGAGTACAATCATATTGATTGGCTTGAGATTGATATCCCCGATAGGCAAGATATAAAAAGTAATCACAAATATATTCGTCTCATTGTTTGTGATTCCGCAACATCTTGTTTCGCTACCATACGATTAAGATTGTGACTGATAACTCTAGGTTGTTCTTCGGGAATATAAGACCGAATTATCAATTGGTTCCTTTGCATCTTGATTATTATCAAAAGACAGAAAAAAAACCTTTTAGGGTTTATTTGTGGGAGAAATATTTATCCTTTGATAGACTTGTCTGTGTAGACAGATTTGTTTATTGTGAAGTCTTTGACTTTGGGTCGTAGCAACTCTTGGTTGTGGGTGAGATCAGCTAAGGGAATCAAGTGCACAGTATCCTGATGGGATCAGAGGCGTAGGGAGTACAACTGTACCTTGGATCAGTGGGAGACTGATTGGGGTTCAACTACAGTCCAGTCCGAAGTTAGCTTGGAGTAGGATAGTGTTTGTAGCGGCTTAATACAGTGTGTGTTCAATCTGTACCAGGTCCCGGGGTTTTTCTGCATTTGCGGTTTCCTCGTAAACAAAATTTCTGGTGTCTGTGTTATTTCAATTTCCGCATTATATCGTTTTATCTTTATAATTTAAATAATACAGGTTGTGCATTAGATCATCAATTAGAGTAATCCAACCTTTGGTTGTTGATTTTCATTGATTGATCCTTGGATATTGGTCTTTGGTACCATCCAAGTTATTCCTTGTATTTGATCAAGACTCGATGATTGTTATTCGCTTGAGTAAAAGATCAAATCAAGAGAGAGATATTAACTCCTCGATATACTTTAAATCTAGATTGAGTCTGACTGTATAGTTGACCATCAGTTAGAGTAATCCAACCTTTGGTTGTTGATTTTCATTGATTGATCCTTGGATATTGGTCTTTGGTACCATCCAAGTTATTCCTTGTATTTGATCAAGACTCGATGATTGTTATTCGCTTGAGTAAAAGATCAAATCAAGAGAGAGATATTAACTCCTTGATATACTTTAAATCTAGATTGAGTCTGACTGTATAGTTGATTCTCTAGCAAAGTATATTGGAGTAGTCCATACAGATTGCTAAGCGAAATATTGGGTGGTGGTGTTATATCCCCGCTTTTTCAAATCCAATTGTCCCAATAATTGGTATCAGAGCAAGGATCGGAGATGCTCTTGGATACGGGTACTCAGATTGCAGTTGAAGTGAAGGTATTTTCTGAAGATTGCTTGAGGTAATACTAATCTCAAAGGTTCTGTTTTTTTATTTATATTTTTCTGAACAATGGTGAACACAAAAAAAGGTCTGATTGAACCATCGGTTTCTACAAGTAAAGATAAAGAAACAAAATAATAAATAATTCATTCACATAGATCACAACTCAAGGTAGAAAAGTGTACGGGAAATAGAGTCAGACGCATCAGTAAGATATCAAGGTAACACATATCAATATTTGTCTAATTCGTGGGAACAAGGTGTTCATCTATATGCGAGATTGACAAGTCTTTATCTTTAATAGATTTCATAGAAACAGAAATTTTGTCTCTGGTGATGCGTTTGTGAGAGATAACATTATTTCCCATAGAGCCAGTTTGCTATAAACACAGACTTGTGAGGTCTTAAAAGTGTTTTCCTGCTCTGATACCAATTGAAAAACCGGGCGTATAACAACCACACCCAATATTTCGTTTAGGTAATCTGTATGGACTAAATCCAATGTATATCCAAGAGAATCAACTTGACAATCAGACTCAATCAAGGAAAATACATCCAAGAGTTATATCTCGATTTCTCAAATCAATCTTCAATTGAACATATAGAAATTTGTGAGCCATATTAATATGAGAAACAACTTGAACGGTACCAAAGACTATTGTTCAAGTGTCAATCAATTTATATCAACAACCAAAGGTTGTATTATCTAATTGATTGAACTACGCATAAACTGTGATATTCCAATTATATAAAAATATAATGCGGAAAAAAGAAACACAGACACTATAAATTTGTTAACGAGGAAACCGCAAATGCAGAAAAACTTCGGGACCTAATCCAGTTTTGAACACCACACTGTATTAAGCCGCTACGAACTCTAGCCTACTACAAATTAACTTCGGAATGGAATGTAGTTGATCCCTAACCAATCTCACACTGATCAAGGTATAGTCGTGTTCTTTACGCCTCTAGAACCACGTCGGATTCTACGCACTTGATTCCCTTAGATGATCTCACCCACAACTAAGAGTTGCTAAGACCGAAAGTCGAAGACTTTGATAAACAAATATGTCTCACACGAAAGAGTCTATTAGAATAGATACATCTTTCTCCCATAGAAATACCTACAAGTTTTTGTTTTGTCTTTTGATAAATCAAGGTGAACAAGAACCAATTGATACACTGGACTTATATTCCCGAAGAACAACCTAATAATATCAATAACCTCACATAACCTAATGATATGGTTGTCGAACGAGTTATTGTGGAATCACAAATAATGAGACGAAAATCTTTTTGATTATTTTTTATATCTTACCTATCGGAGATAATCTAGAGCAAATCTTAGAGAAGATAATACTCAATACGATAGAACAAAGTAAGATCATAATACTCAACTATGGTTAAAATAGTTGGGTATGTCTTCAAAATACCAATGAAGTCTTTAATTTGTTAACCTAATAATGGTTTTATAAAAACCTAGGTTAAATGAGAATCGAATCTAGTCGCAACTAGTATCACCCATGAGATGTGGGGATTAGGTTTCCCAGTTGCTAGAGTTCTCCCTTATATAGTCTTCAAATCAGGGTTTGCAATCAATGTTACCTTGTTAACAAAACATTCAATATTCATTGTTAGATGAAAATCTGATTATATTCAAGCCAATATCTTTCAAACGTTAGATTTTCTTGGCTTGTTACACAAAAATGAAAAGTGCATTCATTTAGATATGGGTAACCATACCTAAATGTGTACACCTAGTTGGCTCAACAATAGTTAACCGAAGATATCCATATGAACACTTTCTTATCAACCTTGTTCATCTCAATCACAGCTAGTTCAAATGACTCAAATGAAACGAGTTACAAAGTTTTTCATTGTTGTATATAAGACACAATTGAAGCAAAATCGGTTTTGATTCACTTGAATCGTTTCATGAACATTATAGCCAAGGTTTGCAAAGATTGCATTCCTTATAATATAAATATATTTATTCATGATTATGTAACCATACTTAACCGATTTTGGAACATAACCTACTCAGGTATGCAAACGGGTATGCATACCTAAGTTGCCAGACTTAACCTTTGTTTGCCAGTATGCAAACAGGTATGCATACTGTTATTCACGACCAACCTCAGTTCAATCAGTACGCATAAGGGTATGCATACTATAGTTTTCGGACTTCAATTGTTAAACCAGTACGCATACGGGTATGCATACTAAGGTCCCAGACTTCAACTGTTGAAACAATATGCATATTAAGTTTCCGGACTTGGAATACATTTGCAAAGTTAGCATACAAGTACGCATACTGTGATATATCCAATCAATGGTTAATTGTTCCCATTTCAATCATTGAAACATTCTTTGAAGACTAGAATAGCCGTCTCACACAAACTATTAGCTTCAACAAAATTTTCAAGTGATCAAATGATCAATACGAAACATTCCGGGTCTACATCAAATGACTGTTTCACACAAATCATATAAGATGTTATTAGGCGATTTTCACATGATCATCTTTTGACTTTCGTCAAGAATATAAGATGAAATTGGTTAAAGTGAAAGCTTACTAACACATATTTCGAGAAATATGTAAGCGAGTTAAAATCACCTCGAAATATCAAATGTGCATAATATAAAGTCTATACAACTATATGACTTTTGTCTCAATAAGATATATAATAGAAATAGACTTCTGAGTGATAGGTGAGTTCAAGTCTCCAAATACCTTTTGTAGATGAAGTTCCACAAGCTCCCCTTAGTGGTTCTTCTCTTCAATCGATGAACGCCGTGAAGTTTAAAGCTCAACTGCACATTCTATCCTAATCCGAGATACATTTATAAGTAGACTAGAAAGCATGACTTATAATTTTGACAACTAAACTTGACAACTGTGACGGACCGGAAAATTACTCATTTGGCGCGTTGCCCCGCACGCCGTAACTTCCCCGATGCGCCATAATGATTACTACGATATGGGCCTTAGAGTTTGGTAAATTCACGTCTATTTGCCGTTGCAAGCATGCTCGTGGAGCATGATGCGGCTAACATACCTTACACACCGTTCCAACTCACCCTTGATCCGCAAAGGGTTTATTAAGAAAATAAAAACTTTCCTAAAACGGCAAAAACAACCTTTTTAAGCCTTAAATGACGGAATTTGGTTATATTCTTGTGACAATGTGGATTTGAGATCAACATGTCTTGATCTTTGGGACGTTTTCCATCAAAATGGACTCCTCTTGAGCTAAATTACGACAATCGGGTTTTTATCCTCCAAATAGGTTGTAGCTTGCTCATCAACAAGCTTGAGATAGCAACGCTTGCGAGTTCGACCGAGCAATGCTCTAACACAAACGCATCTCTTGGAGTTTAAATCTTGAAAACTATTTTCCCTCACGTAATATATTTTAACTCAAAATTCCAACAATCCCCCACATGAGTGAAAATACGGACTCAACAAAACTTACACACTTTTAAGAGCACAAGCAGAAAATATAATGCATCGGTAAATGTTAGCTTTTGACTTTGAACCAAACCTAGTGAAAATTTACCGGATTTACTGGCCAATCAGTGGATGCGATGTCGTTGAACTGTTAGTCGTTGGTGTAAATCAATACAATAAGTCTCACACATTATATCTCCTTATAATCGTCAAATTCTCGGTTGTGTTCATGTCGTCCATGAACGTTCTTGGAATTCTATGAGTGCTCTAGATTAATCTAGCCTTATAGTTATCATAGAAGCGGCCTCACTTCTCACTTATATATGTGATCTCCTATTTGAAAGTATCCTTCCATACTTTTCTTAGTTAGACCAAACTACAGGAGTCATTAAGAGAAAATCTTAACCTCTTACGTGACCGGCAGCACTGACTCTTATCATAGGAATGGGAAAGAGAAAAATCTATTTTAGTGTTATTTGGCGAGTTCGTCACAACTTAGTTTGCTCTTTTGAACCTAGACCATGGGATCTCCAATCACTTAGGTTGAGTTACCGCTGCAACTTACCCTTTAATAAGGCTATAAGCCCCATTCCCCTGGATGATGCAATTACAAGCTTTCTCTAGAATTTGTATCATTTGCTGGCTTGATACAATACATATACACTATTTCTTTTAGATGCGTACATTTGAGAGCAATTGCACTGCGTTGACCTTATATTACAAGGAATGCACCATAACATTATTTTGGCACCCCACATTTTGATGAATTCATCGATATAACACCATCTTGTTATATATATGACAACCACCCGCACAATTTAGTGGTAACCGAGAAAATTCATCATGGTACCTGTTCTGGTATCAAACTGAATTTTTGAAATGTCAAGTTCTTAAATAAACTGATAATCAAAAACATTGGGCCAAACCCACATAGTCGAGAAACTTGTATCCTGTTCCCAATCCCCTACATTTCATGGCCATTGCTCTTTTCATGAAATCACAGTTTACAGAAATATCTACTGCTAACTCATATTAAGTGTACTCGATCAGACTGTGAATACGTGATATTCCCTCCAAAATTCTTTAAAAAAAAATCTCCATAGAAAAATTCTCTTCATTTACAGTCGGATACATCATGAACCACCATCAAAAACCCGTAAAAAACTCATACTAAACAAAGCTAAGAGATTCATGGCTTTATATAGAGTCAATGACGACACTACAAGGTGTCTTTTCGCCAATAGGCGACTCACCATAACACATATTCATGACTAGGTGTGAAAATCTATAACCCAAACGCATCTCTTGAAGTTTAAATCTTGAAAACAATTTTCACTCACATAGTATGTATTTTAACTCAAAATTCCAACACATATGTGCATGATCAAATTTGAACTAGCAACCCATAGCAGGCTGTCGCAAACATATATGATACTGGCTTCTGCTTGTCTTCGGTTCGGGAAAAACTTATCCGACCCGTTTAATATCCGAATTTGGGTCGGGTGGTGGATACATATAAACCAAATGTTATCTCCTCCTACAACCTAGAGCAGAGCACAGATAGACCCCTACTTCTTCTCCATCTCCAAGGTTTTACTCTCGTCCCCCAATCTCTCTGTTAGAATTATCAAATACTGTAATTTTATCTGAACTCACAATTCTTAAACCCTTTGACTTACAAGCATTTCATCAAAGAAATTATGGATTTTTGTTAATTAATGGAGTTAATGTTGATGAACTCAATCACAATGTGTAGTATCTCTAATAATTTTGTTGAAAAGATTGATTTTTATTGGCAGACTACTTATCCCAATCATGGGTTTCTTTTAATTCCTAAGAAGAAACCCATTTATGAGATTTCATTAATCAAAAAGATGAATGTTTTCTCTGTGAGGAGAAGAAAACAACCTAATTTCAGAACCCTAAATGCTTTGCCAAAAGGGGCTGAGAAGATACTTTACAAGGAATTCAAATTTCAACCTACATTTGATGAGTATTTGAAAGTTATGGAGTCTGTTAAGATTTGTAGAGAGAATAGTCCTTTTACAGATTCTAATCAGAGTATGAAAGTTTCTAAATTAGGGAAGCTTTCTTCGAAATCGGAATCGGATTCCGAAGATGATGATGATTTAGAGGAGGAGGTGAGAAATGTTGAATTGGTTGAGGGAAATGAATCTGGTGAAGAAAAGTTGAAGGTTGGGAGTGTGAAGGACAGGTATAAGAGGGGAAGTAAGGATGGAAGCTTAGACAAGGATGGTTCTGGAAGTGTGTGGAGATCGGTTCAGCATAAATTGAAGTATGGAGAGAATTTGAAGGTTGAAAGGGGGTTGAGAGAGAATGGGGGTAACCGGAGTTCGGAGAGAATGAATGGAAGATGGATTAAGGATTCTGCTTTTAGTGAGTCTAGAGATAATGTTTATAGCAGGAAAGGTGGTGATTATGAGAAAACTGGTGCTGTGAAAAGCTTTAGAAGGAATGAGGATGATTGGGATAAAGAAATTGGTCAGGGTGTGGGTAAAGTTGATTTGCGGAAGAAACGAATAATTGGGGATGAGTTTCAGGTGAATGATCGTGCTGGTGATGCGGTTGGGACAACTGATTATGCGTCCTTTAGAAAGAGTAGGACAGAAAATGATAGAGGTTATAGGCGGAATGTAGATTTGGACCCAAGTGATGTTAGGAAAAGTTTCAGAAGTAATGAGGATGATTGGGAGGAAGAATTTGGTCAGCATCAAGGCAAAGCAGATATGCAGAAGAAACGGCTGATTCAAGACGAATTTCAGGTAAGCAATCGTGCTAGTGATGCGGCTGGAGCCACTGATTATTCTCCTTTTAGAAAGAGTGGGACGGAAAATGATAAAGTTTATAGGCGGAATTTAGATATGGATCCAAGTGAGCGTACAACTAATCAAACTTGGACTCGTAGTAAGGAATTATATGGAAGCAATGCTGAAAAGGGAGGGAGTGAGATTATGCATGGTAGGGGAGTGCGAAATAATGAGTACTTTCCTGTGAGTAATTATGAACGAAAGATTGATGAGACAAAGATATCAAGAAGTGTTTATAGGAGAAAGCCTGATGAAAATCAAACTCCTGTGTTGTTAGAGCAACATGGTCCTAGAAGCAGAAATAGCTCATCAGGCAATTGGAAGTCCATAAGGGAAAAGCTCATAAAGTATGAGGATGATGGGAGTGATGTGGAGATGGAAAGATCTGCTTTCAATTCGTTTGAGGAATTCACTGATGTTAAAGGCATGCCCCGAGTCTCACGGCAGGAAATGGAGGAGAGAATCCAAAATTTAGCAAAGTGGTAAGTGTTAGATGCATTTGTTCGGATATAAGTTATAGCTGTTAATATTTGTGTATGTTTTTCTTGATGCCCGAAATTTGGGTCCATCTTGTATAAAAGTATCATGTGGGTGATTGTTTATTTTAAAAATCACAAGCGCACAAAAGATCACATAGCTTCTAAGAAAGTCGCATTGATAGGAAAAAAAAAATTGTTTTCCAATCAGAAGAACTTGCAAACACCTTCTATATGCTTTGCTACTCTTAACTTCTAGTTTAATTGCTGCTGTCGAAGCTGTTATAAATCAAGCAATCTGCTTCTTTTTTGTTCTCCGTTTGGTTTATTTGATTATAATAGGGTCTCATTTAGTTCAGACTAGAGTTTCCCTTTTCAGGCTGAATGGTGCAGACATCAATTTGCCTGAGTGGATGTTTTCTAAGATGATGCGAAGTGCAAAAATCAGGTTCACGGATCATTCTCTTTTGAAGGTTATTCAGGTGTTGGGTAGATTTGGAAACTGGCGACGGGTGTTACAAGTCATCGAGTGGTTTCAATCGCGTGAGCGTTTCAAGTCCCACAAACCTAAGTACTTCCAACTTTTGATTACCCTTGTCCTTACATCAACTAACGTTCAGTTTGCAATGCGGTCTCTCACCCTTGATGTGTCTGATTTTCAATCTGCAGCATCCATGACCAAAAATGTTCTCTTGATGCAGGTATATTTACACTGCTGCACTTGATGTACTTGGCAAGTCAAAAAGACCTGTCGAGGCACTTAATATATTTCATGAAATGCGGGTAATGCAGATTTATATATGTGTGGCATTCTTCTACCTTTTTGATAGTTGCACGTTGATGTTATTGAGATCAAATAATCCTTGAATTGCCCATGGCACGGAGATGATCCAAGGGCTGAATTCAATGAGAATAACGGACCACGTGATAAGGAGTAAATCTTAACAAAAAGTTACCTTTGAATTCATCTCTCAATTGGTGTTCCCCACGATTCTGGGTGATTATGGGTCATTTGTTCCGGCTCTCATAGTCATCAAGTATGTTTGTTTTCTTATTGGATATGTACATTTTGACTCAATAGTTGCATTTTTTTTTTCCAGCAACAACGATCTACATATCCCGACCTTGCAGCTTATCATTGTATCGCTGTCACCCTTGGACAAGCAGGACAAATGAAGGAACTCTTAGATGTCATTGATTGTATGCGATCTCCTCCTCAAAAGAAGTGCAAACTGGGAGAGTTCGATGAGTGGGATCCACGGTTGGAACCAGATCTTGTTGTCTATGATGCTGTGAGTATATCTTGTTCTCCTCTTCTAAGTGGAATCTACCATCCCACATTACACACCTGATGTATAAATTAAACATGGAGCACGAAAAGCATAATTAAGTATCTCTTACTAAGAGTTGTAGTACGATATTTGGATGGTAGATAAATGCACTGCATAATTTCTGGATGGCGTTTAAGGTGTAGCATTGCAATTGTGCTTAAATTCCTTTTAGATGGATGATAACTTGTGCATTCAAGCATAAACAGAACAATTACTAAATTTTCTCGCAAACGCAGGTGTTAAATGCTTGTGTGAAAAATAAACAATGGGAAGGAGCGTTTTGGGTATTGCAACAGTTAAAAGAACAAAGCCTCCAGCCTTCTAGCACAACATATGGCCTTGTGATGGAGGTACAAACCACCTTCTCATCATATCCTTTATACCAACTTTTTGCTGTTCTGAACTTATACCCTGTTACAGTGACCACAACTCATTGATTTTTCTTTCACTTGCCGCCTTGAACCTGATTTCTCAATAGTTAACACCAAAACTTATGCTTGCACAGGTTATGCTTTCTTGTGAAAAGTACAACTTGGTCCACGAGTTTTTCAGAAAAGTGGATAAAATATCAATGCTGAAATCGTCGAATTACAAAAGTATCTAACCTGGCTTCTTTTTCTACCAGATTTTTTTATTCACTTTCCTTTTAGTTAAGAAGCTTCTTACATTTGTTCATTTGTCTGCAGTTCTGGTAAACACTCTTTGGAAAGAAGGTAAAACGGATGAGGCTGTGGCTGCAGTTAAGGATATGGAAAGACGAGGAATCGTGGGTACTGCTAGTCTTTACTATGATCTTGCGCGTTGTCTCTGTAGTGCAGGCAGATGCGAAGAAGCATTAATGCAGGTTTCATTCAACATCTGATTACACTGAAAATTAACAGTTGTACATTTATATCATACACACTATATGTTTCAGCTGAAGTAAAATTACTGTTTTTCCTCGCAGATCGAGAAGTTATGTAAGGTTGCAAACAAACCTCTTTTTGTGACTTATACTGGGTTGATTCAAGCTTGTCTGGACTCTGGAAGTGTTCAAAATGGTTCATACATCTTCGACCAAATGCACAAATTTTGTTCACCCAATGTTGTGACGTATAACATAATGCTGAAAGGTTACCTGGATCATGGGTTGTTCGAAAAAGCAAAAGACCTGTTTCAGCAGATGTTGGATGATAGCAAGCAAATTACCAGCATAGCTGATTACAAGAGTAGGGTTGTTCCCGACAATTACACATTTAACACAATGTTAGATGCCTGCATTGCAGAGAAGAAATGGGATGATTTTACTTTTGTATATCAGCAGATGTTGCATCATGGGTGCCACTTCAACACCAAGCGTCACATAAAAATGCTCTTGGAGGCTTGTAGAGCTGGAAAGGTATTTCTTGAATATCTTTAATTGCAGTAGAAATTTCTCGAAACGTTTGAAGGCTTCCTTGTGATGGAAGATCACACGTTATTAAAATTTTAATCAACTTTGTATGGATACCATTGCAATTGGAACTGTTTGTGGGTGTGCTTAACGGTGCATGAGCTGCTTAGTATAACACTTCTTGTGCATCTAATATCCTTCTAACTTGTTTCATGGAATCTTTACAGGGCGAATTGTTGGAGACTACTTGGAAACACTTGATTCAAGCAAATAGAGCTCCACCCACTGCCATCATCAAGGAGAGATTTTGTATGAAGTTGGAGCAAAATGACATTTCCGGAGCCATTTCCTGCATAACCAGTACAAGTCACCAGACAACGGATGAACTTTATGCATTCTCTGAAAAGGTTTGGTTGTATTTATTTGAAAACAATTCAAGTAGATTTCAAAAGGATACTCTTATTGGGTTGATTCATGAACTGAACAACATTATTGCTGGAAGCGATGATCGGTCGAACCCAAGACTTGAAAACCTAATACGTTCATGTAAAGAATTCATCATGGACCGTGCGGCAGAATCTGATCCGATGCCAAATGAAGCAACACTTGTGTAATTAATACTTTTTAGTGTCGCTAAAATTGCAGGGCAGATTGTAAGTCACCGGTGTAATTTTGGTCATGGCATCAGACTTTGGCTAAGATAGGATGTTGAATTCGGGTCATGAGGCAGATTTTACAAACAACTATTATAGAAGGCAGATCAGATCTCTCACATTACAAACAACAGGCAAAGTAAAGAAATAAAACATGTCAATTGAACTTACTCATCAAATTTAATACCAAAAAAAGGAAACAGAGAAATAGGAAGCTCGCTCTCGCTGTGCCTGATGGTGCCAGTGGGTGACCGGTGCGGCAACATTTTGTATCTCATGCGCAATAACGACAGTTATTCCCTCCTCCATAACCGAAAACTTCGTACAAGACACTAACCTGGCAATGGGTCAAAGCAACAAGTGATCTCAAGATGGACAAGTCCGAGGTCTTTCAAGATTGTCCCTAGGGAGGTCAGGTTGGTTGATTTCCCTGTGGGATGAGAGTGTTGTCGAAATGCAACATTGGTGGCGGGTGCATTTTCTCTATAAATAAAATTCAAGAACAGAACTGACAGTGCTTATTGCCTAAAGGATACAATAGATGAAGACTTGCATCCTAAAGATTCACAGCAAAACTGAACAAAAAAATAGATCAATATCTAAAGAACATTCCAAAGATGCTCACAATACAAATGCTGCTGCAGCTGCCCTCCTTTTAGAATATGTAAAAGTGTACTATTACAAGGTTATTATGAATATGACAATAAGAATAACGAAAACTATACCTGTCGGATAAAAATAGCTGCTTCTCTCCCTCTCTATATTTCTATCTCTTCAACCTGACCTAATTCTGATCATCCTCTCTTAATCTCCACTCACTCTACAAAGAATTGACTGTCGTAAGAGCCTTGCAAGTTGATATCAAAGTTGTATCTTAAATTCTCCGTTAAAGATAAAGCTGTTAATGTATCAGTAAGTTAAGGCCAGGGACATTGATCTTCTGTAACCATTTTGATGTGATTTCTGCCATTTCCATGCAGTTTGTAAACTCTCTTGAAGATTTGTATACTGAGCAGTCCAGTTTAGTTCACGGTTAATCTTCGATGGATCACTGTAAACTTCTGCATAATCACCAGGACGACGTTCAAGAAAATCAACCTTGATTTCTACTCCAGTAGCCTTCTTACATGCCTCCACAAATTCCTTTACGGATCTACCTGATACGAGTTACACAAGTATTAACACATACAGTGTCAGAACAAGTGGAATCTTAGATAAAACAGGTGGAAGTGAAGTTTTCCAAAAGCACACATTTCTGTTAGTAATAGAACTGCTTATTTACCTTTTCCTGTGCCAACATTATAAATGCCAACTTTACTTGGTTGTGCCTTTGCAAGTGCCTTCACATGAGCATCAACTAGATCAGTAACATCAATGTAGTCTCTTATACAGGTTCCATCAGCTGTGCTGTAATCCGTTCCTTTGACCTATACATATATCAACAAGATTAATTAAGACAAGTGCATTGGTATGTACATTTGGAGAGCAGGAGAGAGGAAATACAACAAATAAAGTGAGGGGGTATGCTCGTTATGAAGTTTTAATTTAGAGAAAATAAGAGCAGTCCATCAATTAATGGACATACCTTCAGCCCAGGTATGATTCCCAAGGCTGCATCAAAACAAGCCCCAGAAATCCGACCATGCTCCCGTAGTTCAGGTCTGGGAGCTTCCCCCAACCGTCCTTCCGGATCAGATCCAATCACATTGAAATACCTGAAATGTTGGCAAAGATGGTGAGACACTAGTATATACTACTCTGAAAGTCTTGATACAGTTTTGAACAATCTTATCTGTTTGGAAAGAGTATTGCCAAATTGATCAGAAATATAAGTCAAACCTTAAAATCATCACAGCCATGTCTGAGTTCTTTGAGAAGTCTAGTATGATGTCTTCCGCCATCTTCTTGGCTTTGCCATATGGATTGATTGGAATCTAGATTATGAACAAGTGGATATTAGAATGGAAAAACAATACTCATCAATGAGATAATTATATCTCGGACAGGCCCTGATCGAACAAAGTAACAAATGCATCAAACACAAGCAGACAAACTGATTGAATTTCTCTCACCTGAGGAGTATCTTCAGTAATAGGCATTTTGAGTGGCTCGCCGTACGTTGCACATGTACTCGAATAAATTAACGTCTTCACCCCATGTGCTGCCATTGCCTCCAGTACTACCAGGGTGTTTGATGTTATGTTGTGATAATACCTGCACAGAACAGTTATCTTTAAGTTTACTTCCTTCTGAAAATGCAGTCCGTCTAAGCTATAACACATTATAGCTTCGCAAAATCAGAGAGCTTACCTAAGAGGTTCAAGAGTGCTTTCTCCGACATATGCGACAGCCGCGAAATGCATCACAGCATCAAATGCGTTCTCCCGGAAGATTTTATTTACCTGAACTAGTTATTAAGGAAAATACTCCAACATTCACATTTTACGCATACATATTGGCCAACAAATGTAAGACTGGAAGATTAAGGATACAGCTTTTGGATCACCCAAATCAGCATATATGAATTGTAGCCTTCCAGGTTCGGGAAATTGCTCCTGGAGAACCTTAACAGCACCAAAGTTTCCCCGAGAGAGATTATCCTGAAAAATGGGTACAAATACAAGTGAATCCCAAGCTATAATTAAGACGGCCAACATGCATCAGACTTGGTAGACGCCCAAAGAGTTTGTGAGTATGTACATGTGGCATACCACTATTGTAACACGATACGAGTCCTTTAGAAGTCGGAGAGCAGCATGTGAACCAATAAAGCCAGCTCCTCCTGTTACCAGAACATGAGTTACCCCTGGTTCATGGCGAGAGAACTGGAGAAGAAGTCATGGGGAGAAGAAGTGTGAATCAAGAATAGAACATATCAAAGTATAAAAGCAGAAACAAACAAGAAAGAAAGGTAGACAAATCCCGTAACAACAGGGGAGGAAATACAAGTAGAGTTCATTTTTATTCGTCAAAAACTTACCGGGGTTGGGGTGGTAAAACTAGATGAGTTCTTCAGAATATATATACACAGAACAGTTAACATGGCAGCCAACAAAATCTTTCCAGCAAAATTTCTCTTCTTTTTCGTTTCTGGGTAATCCATGCCTACAAAACCAGTCAAATATTTTAGTGATGCATTATAGAAGTCCTTACTTTACAGAAGAAGAAAGGATATATTCCCTCACAATTGAGTGAAAAGACAAAACTGACAACAATCCCAAAGAACGTCCTGTGGGGCTTAACCATTTACAAAAATTTGAATCTAACGACTCCATTTGCCAATGTTTTTGTTCATCTCCTATTTGCAAGTGGCAAACCGCGCGCTAACTATTACTTAGTGTGGCGATGATTACTTAACTGCATTTCTGATCCCAGAACAATACCTTTCACAACCTCTAAGTTTAACTTAGTATGTATGGCAAATAAGAAAAACATGCATGCATCTCCTTTTCTCCAATACTTATCCGCCATTACCTTTACATGATTTGGAGACACATTTACATCTACAAACTTGTCCAAGAGACAATTCCAGCTCAAACAACTTAACAACAAACCATATTTAGATCACTACAAGTATACAAATGCGACAAAAAACATGAAAATTGTCTACTAGCTCATCACCTGAAGATGATTAGAGCAAAAATAAAGGCTCACCTGAGAATGACCGAGGTCTAGGTCTGGTTAAACCATTCATAGTCCTAATCCCCTGTTACCAATCAACAAATTACAAAGATCCTTCCTCCTTTTTCAATCTCTGAATATAGAGTGATCTGTTGCCAACAAAAAACTAGTTAAGATCAATGAAAAATTTACAGACTCAAATTTCTCAAAAAAGCAAACAAAAATCAATTTTTCAAAAATAATAAAAGAAACCCAGTACTACAAATTCATCGAATTTCATTTATACAAAATGAAATTTCACAAACAAGATCCAACATGAAACCCTTACATAACAAAAACCCTAAAAAAATCAAAATCAAAATTCAAAACAGCCTTAAGAAGAAGAAAGCAAAAAAATGTAGAAATTACCTGACAGTGCTTGCATTATCCAGACCACCCAAAACCTTGAATTTTGATCAAACCCCAAAATCGGAATACCCCCAAAAGCTATGAAATTGAAACCCAATTTAAAAGGGTTTTTTTTTTGGTTGAATGTCAGAGAATCTGTTATTGAACCTAACCAAAAAATGTCAACTTTGTTTACAATGTAAAGTAGTGGTAGCTGCTACCAACTTGATTTTGAGATGATGAAATGTAACGTAAGAAGAAGATGAAGAGTTAAAAAAGTCTATAGAGATAGAGACTAGTTGGAAGAATTAGTCTGAACAAGAGGAAGGACCCTCTCTGTCTCTGTCAATGGAGTCTGGTCTCGGACAAGAGAGAAAGGAAGGAAGAGAGAGTTGTTGGATTCTCTCTTCTGTGTTTATGTAGGCGGCTTTGACGATGAAGTGTATTAGGTAAAAGGCTCTCTCAATCAATCTCTTCTGTTCACCTCTTTTTCAGTTTGGGTGACACTATTTTAAAAGGGATGTTTGTTTGGGCCTCGGGGCTAACTAGTTGAACACTGTGTTTGTTTTTAGCTGACTCCGAGTATCAACCTTGCTCGGTATGAATCAGATGTCAGACCGTTTGTTTTTTAATTTGAATCAAATTTAACTCACGACCTGAGTTATACCTATCTCTGATGATTTGGATCTTTTTGAGTCAAAGAATAAAATGTCCCTGATTTATAGAACCAAGCCATTGAGTCACATATTTTTGAGTAGAATGAGTCAAATCTGATTCAAAAAACAAACATATTGAATCAGATCCAGATAAATCAGGTGACTTCATTCAGATCCAACAAAAAAAAAATCATTCCGGAAGTGTTTTTATTTTTCAACACACAAGTAATGTTAAAGGAACTCACTTCTAAATTGTAATTACGATTTAACCTACAACACGTTTGTTTGGGTGTGAATCTATAACCAAAACTGACTCGGTGTTTGTCTAACTCAATATTTGAAGCCGACTCGAACTGATAGATTTCAAATAGTTTATTTTTCATGTTATTGGTGTCTGACTCGCTCGGACATCTGACTCAGAAGTATTTTGAGTTGAGTATAATTTTTGTTCATGACTCGTTCGACACTTATCTAATGAGATTAAAAAAAAATCAAAAAAAAAAATTATTTAATAATTTTTGAGTTAGACACAGTGAGCCAAATTTATATGTAATTAGTCAGATTCAAGTGAGTTAGTTGAACGAAGAAAATAAATATTTTTTTTGTTCAAAAACAGAGAGATCGAAGTATAAACTAAATATCGATGTAATGTTTACAGAGTCGGAATAGAGGTCTTTGTAAAGGATTAGAACGCTTCACTAAGTTGCACCCCCTAATTTGAATACACAATTTTAAAATGATTTCTAGAATCAAAAGGACTAACCTTTTGTGAATCAAATTGTCCTCGCTTTTGACTTCTGAGACTGACCATTGTTTTGTTGTCCAAACACCCTTCTGGTACAGTGATTCTAAACAGATCGTCCAAATGAACAACCTAAAAAAACATATAGACACATGTTTAGTGGACTCTGCCCTTCTGGGAAAAACAGGGATCTCGCTTTTGGATTTACATGTGTCTATACGGTTTTAAAGTAGTCCATTTGGACGGTTAGAATTTTTGCTCCTGATAACCCAGAGAGGCTGAGATAAAGAAAAAATTGTAATATTAGTAGTATAAGTTTCGCTTAAAAAGTTGTTTTTCAACTTCTAAAAACTAAAAACGCGTAGATTGATTTTAATACACAATTTTAAAATTACTTCTAAGAACAAAAAGAAATATCTTTTTATAAAACAAATTGCTCTTGTTTTTGACTTTCGGAATTGACCATTGCTTTTGTCGTCCAAACATCCTCCGGGTAAATCCAGAAAGGCTGAGACAAAGAAAAAACTGAAATAATGAGTGCCAGGTATAGTTGCCAAACACTAACTAAGAAACAAAGGGTGCAGATGCAAAGTGGGTTATGCTCACTCGCTTTGTTCCCTTTGTGACACTTGTTTGACCTGGTCCTGAATAGTTTACATATAAATGTTACACGTAATATGATTCTACACAGCTAAGATGAGATGAATGTATGGTAGTATTTGGCTGTCAAATGACTAAAAGTTTACTCACCCAATAATGCGAAGAACATCTAATCTAAGAGCTGTAAATTATTTAATGAAAAAACAAAAGTCGTTGAAGCCTACGGTTCTGATGTCAACTTAGTTTGGTTGCAACGTACTTCAATCATTTGCTTGGTTTCTAATTTTTATTCGCGCCTTTTGATTGAAAATATCTACTAGTTACTATCTCTCGCCCTTTGCTTCAGGTCTGATATTTCACAAAGGAAAACTTTTAACTCGGACAACTAACATAGTTTAGATCTACGACAATCAATCCAGACCTTTGATTATTCCCAGTTTCACTCTACTACTGATTCCAATATTAAAATTGAAATATTGTCCAAAACTTGGACTAGTCCTTGTTGGACTAGCTGTAACAAGATTGTTTCAGAAACTTCCGTCATGCAAACATCAGAAAATTAACTGTCTACTTAATTCTATGTAAATTTTTCAATTTGGTGTTGACAAATTTCCTGCTAAAAATTCTGAAATCACGAAATTTAGCTGGATTTAAAATTTACGTTATTTCGGAATACATTTTCGGAATTCATCCGATGCATTTTAGAATCTCAGTGTGATTTATGTATGGCAGTTCAAGGTCCTAAATTGTTCCTCGGAATTACTAGGTGAATCTACATGGCCCTATGCTTAAGATCTCATTCTTTTCCTCAAACCATAAATACTAGGTTGCAAGGCTGGGTTGCATAGACGTGGACGCGTAGACGCGGACACTACAAAATTCTAAAAAAACTAGGACGCGGACACGTGTATATATATTTTATTTATATATATAATCATGTATTTATACAACAAAGTCAAGTATTTTGATTCTAAAATTAAAATATAATGCTACGTGTGTATAAATTTTAAAATAAAAGAAGATATCGTTTATTTATACACGCCGAAAGTCAAACAATCGGTCAATATTAAATATATGACACAATAAAAATGCATTCTTAGAACAACACATGCCAACAAAGGGTATACGCCATTTCCAATTATAAAACTCTAATAAAGACCTAAATTATCGATCTAAATGTTTGTATTTCTTCATTTGGTTAATAATAGTAAAAATAAAGAAAAAAGTTTAAAAGAAAATGAAGAAAAAAATGCGTCGAACACGCGTCATCAGTGCGTCCAAACCAGACGCGCGCAGGACGCGTAAATTGGTGTGTCGGACACGGCTCAAGAATTGAAGCGTCCGTGCAACCCAGGTTGCCGGTAACATTCAACTCGTGCTACAAGTGTGTGAGCCCCACAAGGGTGTACGCCTTCTTCTGGAACCGTTAAAAAATCATGTTGATTGATTAATTCAGAGGTCGTTGGTCTGGTTAAAATGCCAAACAGAGAACATCTGACATTGCACGAATCAGGTGAACCCATTTGATGTGTTTTTTCTTTTTCCTTTAAGAGTAGTACTACGTACGAGACTGCAATTGAAACAAGGCCATTTAATGAAAATCTCGGAATCTAGTAGTATTAAATCATGCCGACAATCTAGTTAAAGTAGTCCGAGACGTACGGGAACTTTGCCTTAAATACGTTGCTATACGTGGAACTCAGTAAACCCTTCCCACGTTCTTCCTTTTGAAAAAACTAAACAACACCTTCTTCTTCTTCCTTAATTCATTGTTTTTAAATTTTAAATAACCTGAAAAGAAGGGTGATTAATGTTAATGATGGTAACATAACAGTGTGTTTGTTGCTCGATTAGAACAACAGCTTAAAAGACAAAAGTAGAAGCAATAATTAATCTAATCAAAATATTAAGGAGGTTTTACTATTGAAATTTAAATTTTAGCTTTTGTGTTTTTGGATCAATCAAAATATCAAATCATGTTTCTTTTGTTGTTTTCGATGTGCATTTAAAGGCAGCGGGGGTCCGGGAGGGTGTAAGTAAAGTCACATTCCTTCCGCCATTCACTGGTTTCATGTCACCTGGGTAAATGGAAAAACATACAGTTGCTTCAACTTGGTAAAATTCAAATGCTATGCTTGTTATTACCTTCTGAATCTGAATCATTAGTTGTTAGGTGAGGTCTATACTTCGGCCTCATAGTTAGAGTCGGCTTTTTCTTTTCTTTTCTTTCCATGGCTTGTTTATAACGAGAGGTTGTATGGACTACTCTTTGTAGAAAAAGGAGAGCTCATTGTCAACGGTTGTGCACAAGGTAGTCCATTTCAGATCTCTATCCGTCTTGATGGGGATTGAGATACCCGGACGACTTTATCTTGTGGAGATTTTTAGTGAAATCTTGGAATTTTTATTGTCAAATTCTACACCCATAACATAATATGTATGTCAAGCATTTTGAAGAATTTACATTTGTTAAATTTGAATAGATATAATAAACAATACCAATTAAAGGTTTTTCATCCTGGCGAGATTGGGATATAACCAGATTAATTGGGGTATACCTAATGAGACAAAATCTGGTCATGTTGAAGTAAAACCTAGCAACCATTAACCATATATTTTCTAAATGGTAAAGTTGCCCCTGCAATGATTAACACTAATTTAATTGAAATAATTAGATTAGTTAAATTAGTTAGTTGATTTTTAAGTCGGGTTTTAGAAATAATTTAGAGAGAGGAGTAGAATGAAGTAGTAGAGGAGGTTTTTGTGATATGAGTGATTCAAATCCTGATTTTGAAGCGGGTGAGTCTTCTAACTTTCCTCCTACAGATGAGTACATGTATGATGACCTATCAAATCATGATCAAATGGATTATATGCATGATCCTCACTTTTATTTTCCTCAAACTCAAGATGGCTATGGAAGTGATGAATATCTTTAACCAAACATAGAATACAATGACCCAGAAGAAGAGAATGGAGCTGCAAGTAATCAGGTAGACAACCTACGTGGTGAAGATTGTGATTTTTCCATGCCAATGATGGATTTTGTTTTTTTTTTTTCACTTTTGCTGCACAGATTGGCAGGGTCGACGTTTGTCGATCATGCCGACCTTAAGCACCGGCGTGGTTTATATTTGAACAATGTGCCGACTTTTCATGAGAAGTATCCGTGTCGGCACGGTAGAAAATTTTAACCATGCCGACTTCCAGTTTTTTTGCAACACAGGAAACGAATTTGAAACATGTTTAAGCCGACATTGTAGTGGATACGGACCCTGCCGACTATAGTTTGGTCGGTACTGTTTTATTTTTCAACCATGCGGGGTATTGTGTAGCCGGTATGGTTTTATATGTCGACCCTGCCGACTTGGGTAATACATATCAACTAACCTTTGATGTTTTGCAGATTGTTGCATTGGTACCGATGACGGATCACCTCAAGCTCACAGTGTTAAAGGTCCTGATACTTCCGCACATTACGCTAATGATTTGGAATGGAAGGAAAAAGACGACGCGGTCAAGTGGATCGTTGAGAAAGAGAAGATGTGCGTTCTAGTGAAAAATACCCAACAAAAACATACGCGGTTTGAAATGGTATGAGAGTGTTATGGGTCGCCGGACGCAAGTCACAAGAGAAAGGGTCATGTGTATGATAAGAAGACGACTAGGGTGTACAAGACGAAGTCAAAGAAGTGTGGATACCCATTCAAGATTATATTTTGGAGGAACAAAGAAACCGATGACATGTGGAGAATGAATAGAGTTGATGTTGGTTGGCATAACCATAAAGATCCGGAAACTCTTTTTGGGCATTTTCAAGTTTCCAAGTTGAAACAGCACAATTTCGAACAAGTAAGAACAAGTTGGGGAATTAAACCAAGCAAGCTCCTTAGTAAGTTCAAGAGGGACGACCCGGATAGCCTCTCTTCATTGTCTACGATTTATGCGGCCAAGGCAACTATCAAAAGAATTGAATGGGATGGAAGAAAGGTGATGGAAGAATCACAATGGTTAGTACACAAATACAACTACCAGTGAGACACCATGAGTCATCAGAAAGATTGATGGATCGTATTTTTCTTGCGCATCCCGATAGGATTCAATTGGCGCGTTGTTTTTACCAAGTTTTGTCCATGGATTGTACTTATAAGACGAATAGGTACAACATGCCTTTGTTGAACATTGTAGGACAAACCTCGGATAAGCAATCGTTCACGGTGGCATGGTGTTTTATGGATCGTGAGAAGGATGATAGCTATATTTGAAACTTTAAATCTTCTCTACCACGAAGACGAGACTCCATCAGTTATAGTGACACACAATAATGAACTTCGTGAGGATAGTTTTTCCAAATGCACAAAATTTGCTTTGCACTTGGCATATACAATGCAATCTTAGAAAGAATTATAGGAATCATATCCAAAATCCAAAGGCAAAGAAAGGCACTAAACGTGAAAAGGAGGAAGATGAACGTCTTAGTAAACTAACTAAAGAGGAGAGGGAGAAAGAGAAAAAGAAAGAAGACGAAGAATGGAAAGAAGGTGAGATCAAGTTTGGGTTATTCATGAATGCGTGGGATAAGGTGGTTTGGTCGATGAGTGTTGCAAGATATGAGATAAACTTGAAGGAGTTCGAGGATGAGTGGGGGACTAATTACCCCAAAGTAGTGGAATATTGCAAGAAACAATGGTTGAGGCCACACAAAGAGAGGTTCGTGTATGCTTTTACTTACGACTATAAACATTTAAAATTTGAATCCACAAGTGTGGTAGAGCAAGCTCATGGGAGACTAAAAGGTCTACTTTTCACAAGTCAAAATGAGATTCTGGCGGTGCAACATGCTATCCATGAGTACACTAATAATGATATCGACAAGATAAAAAAGAAATTCCAAGAAAGTAGCTTCCGTAAATTGAAGGAGTTTAAGGAGGATGATTGGTTGCTTGTTGGTATACATAGAAACGTCTCGCATTAGGAAATACGTTTCATGATGAAACCTCTCAAGTTGTATCAAAATTATAAAAGGTATGATGACCCGAGCACTCTTTGTAAGTGTAGGATGATGAAGGATATCTGACTTCCATATCGTCATATGCTTGGTAGGTATAAAACTCCCATTCCGATTGAAGATATCGATCCTTATTGGAAGCAACTATCTTTCAAACCGTCTCCAAGAGAAGATCCCGGTGAATAGTTTGGAGACATGGAACTTGGGAGAATAATCCTCGAAAAGTACCCCAAGTTGAATAGGTTGGAGAAACAAACTATGAAGCACAAGTTAATGTCGATTGTTTACCCTTTTATGGAAGAACTTCAAGAACCGGCGAAACAAGATCCAACGGGTAGACCACCTACCACAAAGACGAGAGCGGAAGAAAGGGAACAAATTAAAGAGCATGAGAGTAAAAAGTGTGATCCATCCAGACATATTTATACCGAGGCGCAATACAAGGAGGGGCCGGCTAAAAAGAAAAGAGGTCGTCCGAGGAAAGAAACAACTACACCAACGGTTTCAAACTTGAATCGAAATAGCACTCCACTTCTTGAGAGTCAAGCAAGTGTGGAATTTGTTGGAAAGAAAAGGGGTCGGCCAAGGAAGGATTCAACTACACCAACGTTCTCAAACTTGAATCCAAATAGCACTCTCCCTCTTGAGAGTCAAGCAATCCAAGGAGATGATGCGAAGAAAAGATGTCGTCCAAGGAAGGTAGTACAACCGGTATTGCAAGAGTATCCCGTACAACTCCCTCAAATTATTCAAGAGTTAGTTATTGGTACCGACGACGTCCCAAAGGATGGAAATAGTGGGTTTCACGTTGTCTCGCAACAATTGGGACACCTAAGTGGAGCGGTTGAGGAGAATCTCACCCAATGCCAATACATAAGAAAAAAGATGGCCGCCTGACTAGAAAAGACAAGGAGTTTCATATCTCAATGATGTTATAAGGTTCGATGGAGGACAAAGAAGCAATTTTTAAATAATTGCTTACTAGTGTTAAAGGCCCGGAGGGAAATGCACCAATCAAATGGGATCATTGGATGAGAATGCCGGAGTGCGGCCATCTATTGGAGGATACGTGGTCATGCGTGGTATATTTTTTTAGTAAAGGACTAAGTGTATCATTTGCACCGAAACATGCGGTTTGTGTGGAGCAACTCAGGCATAGAATAATTGCTATGGCATTGGTTGATGGTAATCAATTTATTGGTGTACAACTCAACAAGGAATGTCCTTTACCTCCTATTTGTAGATTTAGTTTTTGGGAAAAGTTCATAAACAATAAGAGGAGGGAATGGGTGAAACTTTATGAGGACAACATGCTCCTTTGGAATGCTTTAGATGAATCTAAAGAATGTCCCATATATTTGACTAAAGGAGGTTCAATAAATTTGAATAAACTCCCTCCAATAGATTTGAGTGATGAGTGATAATGATTAGGGAATAAGGAATCTTTTTATGTAATGTAATTTGGAGTACTACACAAAACATTCGTACTTTTTGGAGTATTTTTGCAATCGCATGCGTGTTTTGTGTAATGTACTTTGGAGTACTACAAATGAATGAAATGGATGTGGTTTTTTTGGTGTATACTCATTTGGTCGGCATTTTATTTGTTACACGACCATGCCTACCGCCCCAGGGTCGGCAGGTTTTACTTTCGTCAGACTGCCTGCTGCACTGCATGAAAACACAGGAAAAAAATGCCTGGGACAGTCGGCAAGGTCTTGATTTGCTAGGTTGCCGGCTTTTCTTTGGTCGGCATGGTTTATGAGGATAACCATGTCGGATAAGAACTCCCTCAAAAAAAAAGTTGTTCCTGGATGTTCTCTTTTATTATAGCCGGCAAGGTGGATTAGGAGAACCATGTCGACCATATATCCGCCGACATTCTTTATGAGGATAACAATTTCGATCAGAAAAGAAAAAAACTTGGTCCTGGATGTTCTCACTCATTATGGTCGGCAGGGTATTTTAGGAGAAACCCGCCGACGGTAATATAACCGGCATTGTTTGTAAACAGATACCTGTAGACCATATATCCGCCGACACACTTTTAGTTTAGTACAACGCCTACTATACATCGGATACAAACCTTAATTAAAGCATACAAACGTTAAAAAGTTAACCCTAACACATTTGGGACATAGATAATATCTTTTTCCGGTACACAATTTCTTAAGAGAGGTAATTAGCTTCATCTTACCGTCGCAACATGGATCTGTGCATGGTAGAAGGTTTATTTTAGCAGCTTCATCTTCATACGGAGCTAGGCGCTCATCTATCCAGTAGAAAAACCCACAACAAGTGCCTTTTGAAGCATACAACTGATATACACCTACTATTGCATCTTTCATGAGAAATAAGAATCCCTTACAACCTTCAATAGTGCATTTACTTACTTCAAAGGGACAATCGTTTGCAAAATGACCACTTAGTGTATAAAGACTACAAATATTTGTTGGTATTGCATTTGAAACTTCCATTCTTTATGCAAGGTTGAAGATGAAGTTGAGAATGCTTTTATAATAACAACACACCTAATATCTTGATTTTGAAATTTATAGCCGTTGAGCATTCAATGGCTTGTACTTTGTACTTAAAAAGTAATATTTTTATACTACTAGCATTGAAGTCGGCAGTATAAAAATTTATTGGTGTACACCTCAACAAGGAATGTCATTTACCTCCTCTTTGTAGATTTAGTTTTTGGGAAAAGTTCATAAACAACAAGATCAGGGAATGGGTGAAACTTTATGAGGACAACATGCTCCTTTGGAATGCTTTAGATGAATCTAAAGAATGTCCCATAGATTTGACTAAAGGAGGTTCAATAGATTTGAATGAACTCCCTCCAATAGATTTGAGTGATGAGTGATAATGATTAGGGAATAAGGAATCTTTTTGTGTAATGTAATTTGGAGTACTACACAAAACATTCGTACTTTTTGGAATATTTTTGTAATCGCATGCGTGTTTTGTGTAATGTACTTTGGAGTACTACAAATGAATGAAATGGATGTGGTTTTTTTGGTGTATACTCATTTGGTCGGCATTGTATTTGTTACACGACCATGCCTACCGCCCCAGGGTCGGCAGGTTTTACTTTCGTCAGACTTCCGGCGGCACTGCATGACAACACAGGAAAAAAATGCCTGGGACGGTCGGCAAGGTCTTGATTTGCCAGGTTGCCGACTTTTCTTTGGTCGGCATGGTTTATGAGGATAACCAAGTCGGATAAGAACTCCCTCAAAAAAAACTTGTTCCTGGATGTTCTCTTTTATTATAGCCGGCAAGGTGGATTAGGAGAACCATGTCGACCATATATCCGCCGACATTCTTTATGAGGATAACAATTTCGATCAGAAAAGAAAAAAACTTGGTCCTGGATGTTCTCACTCATTATGGTCGGCAGGGTATTTTAGGAGAAACCCGCCGGCGGTAATATAACCGGCATTGTTTGTAAACAGATACCTGTCGACCATATATCCGCCGTCATACTTTTAGTTTAGTACAACGCCTACTATACATCGGATACAAACCTTAAAAACTTAATTAGAGCATACAAACCTTAATGAAAGCATATAAACGTTAAAAAGTTAACCCTAACACATTTGGGACATAGATAGTATCTTTTTCCGGTACACAATTTCTTAAGAGAGGTAATTAGCTTCATCTTACCGTCGCAACATGGATCTGTGCATGGTAGAAGGTTTATTTTAGCAGCTTCATCTTCATACAGATCTAGGCTCTCATCTATCCAATAGAAAAACCCACAACAAGTGCCTTTTGAAGCATACAGCTGATATACACCTACTATTGCAACTTTCATGAGAAATAAGAATCCCTTACAACCTTCAATATTTCATTTACTTCCTTCAAAGGGACAATCGTTTGCAAAATGACCACTTAGAGTATAATGACTACAAATATTTGTTGGTGTTGCATTTGAAACTTCCATTCTTTATGCAAGGTTGAAGATGAAGTTGAGAATGCTTTTATAATAACAACACACCTAATATCTTGATTTTGAAATTTATATCCGTTGAGCATTCAATGGCTTGTACTTTGTACTTAAAAAGTAATATTTTTATACTACTAACATTGAAGTCGGCAGGGTCGAGCTTACAAACCATGCCGACTACCTAGCCCTGACAGCACAATAGCATATAGCCTGGGATGGTCGGAAAGGTCAAGCTTACAAACCATGCCGATTTACTGCAACTCTAACACTATCTAAAACTGCACAAAAAAGAATAACTTCTAAAGCAACTGAAACTGAAAATTAACATAAGTTTAACAAATCTAAACCAAAAACTAACAGTTGAAAACATAATGTAAGACTTCAAACCACAAACTAAGTTTCTAAACCAAGTGAAACATAAAAAAAATTAAGCATTTTATGGATCCTTCTTGTTGTTATCTTCCTCCACATCACTAGATTTTTCACCATCACTAGCTTTTTCAGCATCATCAGCTTTTGCTTTTCCTTTATCTGGACCTATGTAGTCACCGACCTCATTGTAATAGAGGTTCACTCCAGAAAAGTCTCATGCCCTGAAAAAAGTCCTTGGATCAACCTCCTCTTCTTCCTCCTCTGATGATGTGCATTTTTCATAGTTGAGGGGATTGGTAGGACTTTCCATAAACCTTAGAAATGCTTCAGGATCTTCCTTACCCATCAAACATAGTTTTCTTACAGGTTAATTCTTTTCAGTTTCATATTTAAGTTCTTCATCTAAACCAGGATAAATCTTGCCAAGAAATTCCAATAGCTCTTCTGCATTGTGAACAACGCAATTGATATCTTCTAGTTTTGGCTCTGGGAACCTAAAAAATACAGAAATAAGAGATATAAAAACAAACAACACTGTTGAACATACGATATTAGTCGGTACATGAATTTGGATAAAATTTTTCTTATCCCTTCCACTTTACGTGTACGGGGAAATGGCGAAGAATTAAAGACCAAAAACCACGACCAAATTTGAGTTTAGTCTGTAGTATGACGCTACGGTAGCGAGTATATTTAGTCGAGCGGACGTATAATCAACGTCTGATAGTGGAGAGTAGCTATTAAGTGCGCCCAGTTGGGGCGGCCATAAAGTTAACGCCGGATGTGGGCGTTCATATAGTAAACGTCGGATGTGGGGCGGTCATATAATTTACGCTTTTACACAGGACGGTGATATAATCCATGCCCGATAGGGAGTTTATATAGCTTCCGCCGGTCCAAGGGCGTACATATAATCTCCGCCTCACTTAACACACGTAATCAACACGTGTGGAGTTCAACCCGACGAACATTATACCTCCACCTCCACGTAAACCCCTTTACGTGTTACATGTTTACCCTAATCTTTTCTTCTCGGTCTTCTTCTTTTCTACCTCTTTGTTTCTACCACCATCAAAACAACACCTCTATATTTCACTCCCATTCTCAAACGCAGTAACGATTAGGAAAGGAATAAAAAAAAGGAAAATAGCAACGAGATAGATTCCATGAGAGGTACGTTAGTTTTCTTAATCTCTTCTGTTTATCTATATTCTTGTATAATTTATTTAGGGTTTTAGTTTGTTAAAATTAGGTTTTAATTTATTTATGGTTTTAGTTTGTTAAAATTAGGTTTTAAAAAATTGGGTATTGACAAACAATTATGAATATGATATTGTATGTGAACAAATTTGAGTACGTCTGTTGTATGTAGATTTGGTTAAATATGAAATTGGGTTTTAAGATGGGCTAAATTTATGTGTTTTTTCATAAATTTGGATTAATATGTGTTTTTACATTTCTTGTGGTTATGTAACAAATTGTGGTTATGTGAATTTTGTGTGTTACATATGTATAATAGCTAATTTATATGTATGTAAATGGGGTTAAAAGTAATTGATTTTGTAGTGATTTTTATGGAATGTTGAAGTGATTAAATTGAGTTGTTATGAGGTATATTTTTTTGGTTTCTAATATGTTCTACATACATAGGTGATGATTTAATTTGTGTTCGTGGAATTATAGAATTTGGAATTAATATAGTCTGTGTTAAGGATTTATAGTATTTAGAATATAAGTTGAATTATAGAATTTGGAATTAATATAGTTTGTGTTAAGGATTTATAGTATTTGGAATATAAATGGTGATGGACTTATAAAAATATGGAATAATGAGGGTTGGTGTTTTAAAATTGAGATTGCATCTATCTTGTGTGTGCACAGACTCACAGCGCGGTTCAATGGTCGCATGAAGACGAACAAGAAACAGAAATCTGTAGCCGAAGAGGATTACAACATAATCTCTACTAGTAAAATTAAGGAGGTTGATATTCCCCGGTTAGGGCGGTTTCTTGTACTGCAAGATGATAAACCACACGCTACAATAAATATTACATTTACAGGAGAGCAGAAATTAAAATATAAACATCGTGGATCTCTGTCATCGGTAATTCATCACTATCAAACTATTTCACAATACAGTCTTAGAGCTAAATATATTATTGAAAAAGCGGGATGGCAAAGTTTACTGAACATACAATGTAGCGAAACCCAACATTCAATGGTTGATTATATTGTTGAGCGGTTTTGGGATACAACAAATACTTTTCACTTCCCATTTGGTGAGATGGGATTTACCCCCTGGATTGGCTCATGTTGACTGGACTGAATCAGTGATGGGCTTGATGTTCCGTATGATTCTGGGAAGTATCAAGTTGAATATATTCGTGAGCGTATATTTCTGGATATCCAAGATGTCACGCTCTGTCCAAAAGCTCCGTCGTGGGTTTCAAATTTATTTCCATTATTGAATTCCTTGAACCGCATGTTTACTTCTTCAAGCTGTTAATGTTTTTAAAAACAGTTAAGTTCATGGGCGTGTAAATATTAGAAAATAATTGTTCAAAAAATAAAGAATACTTACCTTCTTTTCAGGACCCCATCCAGTATAATATTCACCATCCACTTCCGCCTCTTTCGCCGAAAACAACGCCACATCTTTACTTATTCCCTGATATCATTTTTTCCAGGAACTCCAAGACCACTCTGGTTTATTAGGTAAATGAAGTTCAATATCATCCTTGATACGAGTCAACAACGCCGCCTCTGATTGATCAGTTCCAACACCAGGAGCTTGAGATATTGATAAATGAATTTTACACGTCGTTACATCTTTGATTGTCGTAAAATTTGGACCTCGTTCTATTCATGGTGCCATTGTAAGCGATTCGGTGAAAATTTCCTAATAAATGATTTGAAAGAAGAAATAATACTTCTTCTTCTGCTGCTGATAGATAGTATGAACGAGTAATGTTTAGGGAAATATTAGAGGAATTCAAGTGTATATATAGGTTTATGAAAGAAGCCTAATTTCCGACGTTCGAAAATATCTTTCAAACTTTCCAACGTTAGAAAATGTCCAACGTTCCGTTTTCTCCAACGTTCGAAAATTACCAACGGTATAAACATTTTTGTCGACTATTTTCATCCGTTTAAACATTGTAACATACGGAGTATAAGGTATAATGTCCGCTCGGTGTGGGGCGTGAGATTTATGCACGCCTGAGTGGGGCGGCCATAAAATGCACGCCTGAATGGGGAGAAAATTATACTCACGCCTTTCATCAGGCGGACATTATACTCACGCATGATGGGGCGTACATTATAGCTTCGCCTCACTGGGACGTACGTTATATAAACGCCTGACCATGGGACGAGAAGTATACATCCGCTTCAGCTGAAGCGCGCATTATATAAACGCCTGTTAACGGGCGAAGTTTATAACTTCGCTCGACCAAATTTGGTTTTGGTCCGTAGTCCAGACCAAATATAGTCTGAAATTTGGGTATAGTCTGGTTTTTGATCTTTACTCTGTTCGACTGCGTCACGTCACGTATCTGGACCAAAAATTTGGGTTTAGTCGTCAATTAGAGTTGCTCCCCAACCATTTTTTGTATAGTGCCCAAAAAATCATTCAAGAAAAACCTGTAGCTAGTTACTAAGCCCTCCAATGGAGGCCCACCATTTTTTTTAAAAAAAATATTGGATACTGTTCTAGTCATTTAATCAACATAAAATCAATACCCAAATATTTTTGTTACTGTGACTAGAGATAAAAACACCGCATTCAGTAGACAGGGAATAAAGAGATAAAAACACCGCTTTCAATAGACCTAGCTAGTAAGTTCGCGAATGATTCGCATCGCGAATTTTACCGTTTTATTCGCTTACGTTTGCAACTCCGAACCCAAGACGCGTATTATGTGGCATTCCCGGATTATTCGCGAATCGTTCACGAACTTTACGTGGCATTCCCGGATTATTCAAGAATCGTTCACGAACTTTACGTATTCCGAATGATACGTCCGCTTAATTCGCCAGAAATTCTTTAGCTTTTACGTTTTCAAAGGCCCTATATTTTGGGCTTTACTGCCTCCCAAGCATACACGACCCAATATTAGACGTTGTTATAATTTTTATGAAACAAAAATGACAGAAGAGATTTGAAGGTGAAGGTGAGAGAGATCTTAAACTCCCTAACCAAGCATCTAAACCACTATACCATGTCCTCTTTGATGACTAATGTTGTATATATTATTAATATCATCATATTAAGTTTTATTTGAGTTATTTTTCTATAAATAACTAACACATATGCATAAAAATTAGTCTATGACCTTATAAATACTAATTATTTATTATATAGATACCGAATTTTCAGAACCGAACTCACATTTATAAATCGAATTATTCACGTAAGTATGCCGTTCCGAATTATTGACGAATCACGTTCTGTTGACCGAATTTTGGACCGAATTTGGATTTTACAAAACCATTTGTCGTTTCGTACGTTTATCGAATCCCGAATTTCTAACTAGGAGACAGGGAATAAAATGTTGAGTGAGTCTAGACCCACCTAAGTCCTCACTTCGATAGAATCGAATCGAACGGATAAGTTATCGAAGTGAATCGAACGGATAAGTTGGGGGTAACAAAGGGATAGAAAGGAAGCTTTTATGTCTGAAGCTTAAGGCATCGGCTTCTAAGTACGACATCTCAACTAGCTGTAAACATATTTTGTTTTTTCTTTCGCCCTGTGAATGAGGAGAGGTAAAGACGGATATAGCTTTTTGCATAACACTCTGCGTCTGCTGGGACCCGCCACTTGTGTCTGAATTGAATTCTCGGTGAAAGGGGCGAAGTCAAGTCTAGACTTATTGTATTGTAAAATGTTTGGTTGGGAAGTAGAAAAACCATCAAGGCAGCGATCATCTTAGGAGCATCAAAAGAGCATCTGTTGGTATGCATAAGATGTTATGCAGTATATGTTGGTATGCATAAGATGTTATGCAGTCAATATTGGATATGCATAAGATGTTATGCAGTTAACTAAAACAGATTAAAGACGACACACAATTTAACGTGGTTCGGCTATAGCCTACGTCCACGGAAGAAGAATGATTAAGGTTTCTTATTATCAATAGAGGTTTTACAAGAAGTGTATATATATATCCTATACATGCCACATATTCGTATAGATAGCAACATATCTAGAGAATATTTTCTTACAGAATAAGCCAATCATAAATAGAGAAACCAAATATTCTCCTTTGTTCCAACACTCCCCCTCAAGTTGGTGTGAAGATATCAATGGAGCCCAACTTGGATAGAATTCCATTGAATTGCTTGACAGGTAAACCCTTAGTAAAAACAGCTGCCAGTTGTTGATGACTACGAACGAAGGGAGTGCATATTACTTTGGCCAATACCTTCTCTCTAACAAAATGTCAATCGACTTCTATGTGCTTTGTATGCTCATGAAAGGTGGGATTTGATGCGATTTGTATCGCTGCTTGATTGTCACAAAACATCTTAGCTGGCTGAGGTGACAGAAAACCCAAATCTTTAAGTAATGCTCGCAGCTAAACAATCTCACAAGTTGTTGAAGCCATGGCTCTGTATTCTGCTTCATCACTTGATCGAGAAACAACATTTTGTTTCTTGCTTCTCCATGTAACCAGATTACCACCAAAGAATATGCAGTACCCTGTTGTTGATTTACGATCAACTGGACATCCAACATAATCAGCATCTGAATATGCTGTTATACACTAGATAGAAATTGAATAGGCTTCATTCTTTGTCATCAAAACTCCTCTTCCTGGTGATCCTTTTAAATACTGTAGAATCCTAGTTACTGCATTTAGATGTTTAACACGAGGTGTATGCATATAACGACTGACTAAGCTTACTGCATGTGCTATGTCAGGTCTGGTAACAGTGAGATAAATTAACTTGCCTACTAACCTTTGATATGACCCAATATCACTTAACACATCACCATCATTATCAAGTTTGTTGCCAATTTCTGTAGGAGTATCACAAGGCTTTACTCCCATTTTTTCTGTAGCCTTCGGCAGGTCCAACACATATTTTCTTTGATTCAGAAAAATACCCTTCTTTGAGTAAGCAACTTCTAATCCCAGGAAATACTTCAGTATCCCTAAATCCTTGATGTCAAATCTGGAATGAAGCATTGCTTTAAGATTTCTAATTTCTTGTTGATTGTCTCATGTAATCACAAGGTCATCAACATACACTAGAACTATAGTTATACCAAGATTACTTCTTTTAATAAACAAGGAAGAATCGGCAGAGCTCCTTTTGAACTTATTCTGGATGAGTACTGAACTTATCTTTGCATACCATGCACGTGGCGATTGCTTTAAACCATATATTGCCTTCTTAAGTTTGCAAACCATATTGCTCTCTCGTTCTCGAGGGTGTCCAGGTGGTATACTCATATATACCTCTTCTTCTAGATCACCTTGTAAGAATGCATTCTTCACATCCATTTGAAACAATTTCCAATCTTTATTAACTGCAAGAGACATGAGAACACGAAAAGTATTCATCTTTGAAACTGGTGCAAAGGTTTCTGTGTTGTCTTCTCCATATCTCTGAGTAAAACCTCTTGCCACTAATCTTGCCTTATAACGCTCAACAGTTCCATCACTTCTGTATTTAATTTTGTACACCCATCTACATCCAACAGTCTTCTTCCCGGGAGGCAACTTGACAATACTGTATGTATTATTTACATCTAAGGCACGTAAATCATTCTCCATTGGTGCCTTCCATTTTGGATTAGACTTTGCTTCATTGTAGTTTTTAGGTTCTTGGTGACTGGATATAGCACTTAGAAATGCAGAGTGTGAAGAACCTACATGATCATAAGTTAAATGTGCTTGTATAGGATACGCAGCGGAATGATATGTAAAGAAGTCTTTGTATTTCTCTGGAGCCTTCTTCTCACGACTGGAGGTTCTGACAATTGGTACCACTGGTTGATGATCTTGTGGAACCATAATATCAGATTTTGGAACTTGATGCAGCACATCTTGTAATCCTGTATTATCATCAGTAACACCAACATTATTGTCTGAAGCTTCTTCATGAACTGCTTCATTATGCACATCCAACACTGCATTAGGTAAGTCCACCAACTCTACCCCACCACCATTATCTCTGTGGGAATCTGTTGCAGTAGGTATCTCAGTAATAACTGGAAGTGGTGCCAAATCTGTGTAACACTCCCCCTGAGACCGACTGCCAGAATCACACTGAAAGTAAGCCACTGCTTCATCAAATACAACATCACGAGAAATCTGTAGATTTCTAGTGGGTGGATGATAACAAATATAACCCTTCTTTGTAGATGAATAACCAAAGAACACACATTTAGTTTCCCGTGAATCCAGTTTATCACGATGCTTTGCCTGTAAATGTACGTAACAGACACAACCGAAAACTCTGAGATGAGAAATGCCAGGCTGATGACGTTTCAAAACCTCTAATGGAGATTTGAACTCAAGCACACGACTAGGCAGACGATTGATCAAATAAGTGGCCGTCAGAGAACCCTGAGACCAGAATTTCTTTGGAACATGCATCTGAATCATAAGAGCACGAGTAGTTTCTAGAATATGACGTAGTTTCCGTTCAGCAACACCATTTTGTTGTGAAGTACCAACACAGCTAGTTTGATGGATAATACCATGACTACGCAAATAATTTGACAAACTCAGTGCGATTATCTGATCTAAAGATTTTAACCTGTGAATCAAATTGGTTGCGTATCATACAATGAAAATCCGCAAATACAGATGAAACTTCAGTTTTGGATTTGAGTAAATAGATCCATGTAGCACGTGACCAATCATCTATAAAGATAACAAAATACTTATACCCATCATAAGCATCAATTGGAGAAGGACCCCATAAATCAGAATGAATTAATTCAAAAGGCATTGTAGCACGAGTCACAGAATTAGGAAATGGAAAACGAGATTGTTTAGAAAACTGACAAACATCACAGACTTGAGTCTGGACAGAAAATGTGGGAAAAATCCTAGACAAAACACGACTAGAAGGATGTCCAAGTCTTTTATGATAAAGGAACTGCGGAGTAGATCTTTGAGTGAGACATGCCATGTCACTGGAACGTAACAGGTACAATCCATGAGAAAAGATTCCTCTACCAATCGTCTTCTTCGTCTTTCGATCCTGAAAGATGACCGAGGTAGGGGTAAATGTAACATCACAATTCAGAGAATTAGTGATTTGACTAACAGATAACAACTGAGTAGGAAACGATGGAACAACAAGTGCATTAGATGGCGGACAATCTGGAAAAAAATGCACTTTCCCACTGCCCATCACAGGAGCAGTAGAGCCATTAGCAACTGACACATTTTTATGAGAGCTGCGAATAACTGCATGAACTGACGAAGGATCATTTGCCATATGATCTGTAGCTCCTGAATCAATAATCCAAACTTGGCGGTTGGAAACAGGCGTAGTAAGAAAGGCTAGTAGGTTACCTGAAGTATGGTTGGCCTTGCGCTCAGTCTTATTACCCAACTGGTTAAAGAAATCCTTCAATTGGTCTATGGTAAAGGATGAATTGTCAGCTACAGCATCTCGAGCAAGCTTATTTTTGTCAAAAGTAGATTTTAAGATGAGGATAAATATCCCAACAGCGATCCTTGGTGTGACCAGTTTTATTACAATGATCACAATGAAAAACTTCTCTCTTACCCTTAGCACGAGAATTCTTGTCCTTATCAAATGGCATGACTCATCGTTTATCATCTTTGGAGCTCATAAGAGCACTTGATTCAGCTGCATCCAGATCAACAAAGCTTTTAGAATTAGGATTCATAACTTTCACGCTGCACAGTCGCACAAACATTAGACAGACTTGGCAGTTCAGCACTCATGAGAATAGTGCTTCTAAGAGATTCATACTCTGATTTGAGGCTACTGAGCACATCAAAGATTTTATCCTCCTCAACCCTCTTCAAGAGAATTTTGGCATCAGTTGTATGAGGACGATATGTATCCAGTTCATCCCACTTCTTTTTTAAATAACCAAAATGCTCAGTAAAACTTTTCGTACCTTGTTCAGCCTCAGCAATCTCACGTTTCAGCTCAAACACCCGAGCAACATTATTCCGTAAGCCATACAGACTAGCAACAGACTTCCACAAATCCTTTGCAGATTCTGAGAACGAGAAGATTTCCGAAATATGTGGTTCCATCGACTGAAGAAGCCACGTGCGAACAAGTTGATCATCAGCAATCCGATCTTCATACTTTGGATCCTTAGCATCTGGACAGGTACTATTTTTACCAATATACCCAGATTTTCTTTTACCCCCAAGAGTAAGAGCAGCAGCCGTAGACCAGCTTACATAATTGACATCATTCAGCAAGACAGAGGTTAAACGCAAACTAGTATTATGATCTGATTGTGCCATAGTAAACACACAGAAAAACAGAAAAAAAAACTTGATTACAGAGAAACGGCCAGGATCGTTAACGATCCCCTGATACCATGTTGGTATGCATAAGATGTTATGCAGTATATGTTGGTATGCATAAGATGTTATGCAGTCAATATTGAATCTCCATAAGATGTTATGCAGTTAACTAAAACAGATTAAAGACGACACACAGTTTAACGTGGTTCGGCTATAGCCTACGTCGACGGGAGAAGAATGATTAGAGTTTCTTATTATCAATAGAGGTTTTACAAGAAGTGTATATATATATTCTATACATGCCACATATTCGTATAGATAGCAACACATCTAGAGAATATTTTCTTGAGGAATAAGCCAATCATATTCTCCTTTGTTCCAAAGGCATCCAAAGAAACGATAGAATGAAGCTTATCCATTAAATTATGCACAATCTTTTCTTCCCTTTTTAACTTTTGACTAGTGATTAGTTTACGATGGTACGGAACGGATCAGGATTGGGAATGCATTTAGCAAACACGAATGAAGAATCCAAGATTAATAAAATCATGAGACGAGCCTAATTAGGTAAAAAGGACATGTTTAGATGGTTTTCTTTGAACTTCCTAGTTAAGGAAACTCAAAACTAGCACCACCCATGAGTATAAAGCCGAATATGAGACTCAGCAGCTACTGCACCCAGTCAATAGTACGGATAATATGAAGAATCATATGATCAGACACAGGCACGCAATATCATTAAATTTCCAAGTGCTTACTAGAGGCGTGGGGTACCCATGCTCAAAGGCCTGCGAAGGGTCCCTTGCCCGCGTTGTCAGAATTTTCAGGGATATGCCATCACCTTTGGCCATTGGCAAAACTATTTAATTAAGTGTTTTTCCCTCGATCTATACCCACTTTTCTCGGAAAAATTGAAATCTCTAAGAGCCAATTGACACTGCCGACGAACCTTTGCTTCATACGAAAGGCTCTCCAAAGTAGCCAGTGGATGGGCCTACCACACTGCCAATGACTAATTATAATAAGGTACTTGATATTGTCTAATTAAACTGTACAACTTGATATTTTAATAAAAGGCACAACATAAATGAAATAGCATATCAACGTTTCTTGGATGCAGGTTCTTTCTGTGCGTAAAAGAATACTGCGGCAGCAGGAAGATCAAATCCATTCTGAGCTGCGAAATTGCGAGTGTTAAAATGAGCACGACAAGGCAAGTCGGTCTCTCCATCCTCATGGCCATTGTTCCCAACCATAAGTGCATCTCCCCGAGTGTTCATCAAAACTGGTCCTCCAAATACCATTGGACATTTCTGCTGAAACAGTGTGAACACGTACCTGTGAATGCCAATTGGTGGGCGAGGTTCCATGTAGGGCACCACTTCTCTTCCTACATCCAGTCAAGAGGTTCCGTTAATACATTTCCAACAGGCTAGCAACTATTGGCTCACTGCTTTTGATTTGACTGATCTCTACTTCTGACGTTTCAACGAGAAATTATTTTGTACTACCACAACGTCATCTTTTAATGCTTTCAAACCCGATAAAAAATGTTTTTATTTGCAAAGTATATAAAATAGAAGGAAAAACGAAAATCTAACTCAAGGTGATGTTATCTCCACTAATGCATGCATAAAAATCGTAGAAAATTAGTTCTTAAAAATGCTTCATCATTCTTTAATTTATAACCTGATCTTATCGCCTAACCTCTCAATCCACTTTTGTTTGAGACTAAGCCGCGATATTTTATGATTATCAATCATGCACCAATTAACGTTCTGTGATTTTAACGAGGTTATAAATTGCAGGTTAGCAAAGACGAACCTCTTGTGGAATCAAATCCTTCGGGAATATCAACAACAACCCTACAGTTACACACAAACAATATTACAATCTAGTCAACTAGGTGATCCATACTTAAAAAAAACTCACTAGAACTACAAAAAGAGTAAAAAAACATGTAGCATAAATAAATAAAGTACATAATCGTTGCATGTTAATCAAATGATAAACGCTGTTAGTTTTTTTCAATCGATAAAAAATTTGGAACTCGTCAAGCCATCATCCGGAGACTTTACCACAGTAACAAGTACAAAAATATGGAGATTGACGGTAAGTTGTCTTCATACAATATGATTCAAATAACTTACCAGTGGAGCCATTCTTTCATACTAGGTTCACTTGGAGTTGGTGCGTCAGGATCACTCATCACCTAGTACAATATTGCATGCAAGTATCAATATATTATCATATGAATAAAAAAGTAGTACCATTATAAGTTTAACCACAGTAATTAATTAAAATGTAAAAAAGTTGCTTACAAGTGTGTAAAGGTTGGTGGATCCAGAACGATGAAGATCATAAAAATGATTGCCTTGAGCTTGATGAGATTGATGAGAATTATTGATAAAAACAGTAGGCTTACCAGAGACAACCGAAGGTTTAAGTTTACAACCATTAGTAATTTTCAGTGAACCATAATAAACCGAAAGTTCAACACTTGGAGTAAACATGTCAACCACATCGCCTATCACTTTCCCTACTGCAAGCGATTGTACTGACCTTGCCATCATCTGTACATATATTGACTAGAGAGTAGAATGAGTTGGGAAGAAAAAAAATATGGAGCTAATAAGTTTCGAGTTTTTAAGTTTTTGTGGGGTGAACAATGAGGTCTTTGTAGGGATTAATGGAGTTGGAAAGAGAGTGAGAGAGTAAGAAAAATTTGTACAAGTAGGATGGGATCATCTACACATGAAGGACACGTCTCGTTAATCCATAGAGATACGACACGTTTGCTTTGGTGATCCTTCAGTTCACCTTTAAGACACGTGTTTGACAAACTATGAAAACTACGAAAACTCTGAAGAATCATGCATGTCCATTTTGGATTGCTTTCTTCTACTTTATAGTTTTTGTTTTTGGTGTGTTTTCATAAAGAAGAGAGCTTTTTACTTCCACCCGAGGTTTTCTTTTGGTCACGCTATGGTGGGTTGCACTGACGCACTTACATATATAATATATATTGATCGAACTCAAAAAAGAACCATCTTAATTTGTTGATTCTTCATTCATCCAAAAGGTGCTATTTTACTGATTTGAAAGATGAAACCAACCTTCCATAGAGAATAAAAGAAAAATCAAACCAACCAGAACATATAAACTAATTGACAAAGAAAACCAATCATACAGAGATGGGTTTGTTCAAAAGAAAACAACATTATACTTGAGGAGGAGGCCTGTATTAGATCAGGATGAAACGTTGGGTTATTGTTGAAGAACTTGCAATAATTCTGCTGTTTCGTTGTTTTGATCGATGTTGTTGTATTCCGAGATCAAATAAGGGGGACTGAGTTTGGGTTAAGTGCAGGAGGAAGTAAGAGTCAGAGAAAGTGGCAGACCTATAAATAAAGTGAGTTAAGGCTTAAAGAGTAAGAGTAATGTAGACGAAACTAGGTTTTGTGAAGTATTTTGTGTTTGAGAATATACACGCCACAACTGCTAACCTTGGATGGAGGCCTGGACACATACTAGCTAGGTTTGACTTGAAACAATAGAAAAGTGTAACCACAAAAATCATTTTTAGGGGCTTTTCTGAAACTTTAACCAAAGGAAAACTCCTAACTATAGCTAGGCCACTCCTATGGGCATGCAAAGGCAAAGGCAAAGAGTCATAGATTATTCAGCAACTGCACATACCATATGACTCGTATGATCACACTAGCACACTAGTGAGACAAAAATATTTGGCCAGCTTATCAAAATAAAAAGACTAAAATGTAAGGCCAGGAGATATTTGGAAAATCAATCAGCTTACAGGATCAACATTAATTAAATGAACTGCTTACTGCTCCTTAAAACAAAATTGATTATGGACAATGCTGCACGTCTTTTCTTTCTTGCATACTCAGTTCTCTAAATAAAAAAACTAATAAAGATCACTATGGAAACGGGCCTAATTAGGTTTGATTAGGTAAAAAGGAGTGTAGAGGTTTTTCTTGGGACGTCCTGTTTGACAAGAAAGCTAATAACTAGGCACCTCTCATGCGCATACAGAGACGGAGAAGAGACTCATCAATTTCACACAAACAATAGTAGGAGATTTTATTTTTTTTATGAAGCAGCAATAATAGGAGATATGATCAACACTAGACAGTATACTATCACGAGAGTTCTAAGTGCTTAAAGGTTCAGAGGCCCACATTTCTGAGTGCTGGGTCTGAGACTATTTCCTGCGGCCTGCCCCATACTTCTTGTTTTGTTTTGAGAAAAGTTCCTGACCCATCTCGGTAATTGGCTTTGACCATTAAACTCACTCAAGTAGGGGTGAGCATTTTAACCGTAATCACGGATTTAACCGGGATTAATTGTATCTTTGCGAATGGATAGCCAAATCGTTTACTATTGGACTGAATGTGGATGGAATTTTTGAAATCCAACGGATAACTGATTGGGTCCAGATATAACCATGAAAATTCGTTGGACATCCATAACCGTTAGATTAAGAACATTTATATAGTGGTTTTTAGAAAATATATAGATAGTTTAAGAATTTTTAAGGTGGTTTGCTTGGAGTGTTGTCCATGACACTTTTATATTTATATACGTATACGCAAATTGTAGGTTGTATAAGAAGTCGTCTATGTCATCTTTATTTTTTCATTATAAATTTTAACTAAAACAATCCATTGGATTATCCGTGTCCAATCCGTTCACCCGTGCATCCATTGGATGTTGGATTGGATGCGAATGCAATATTTAAAATCCGTAATTAATCGGATTGGGCGCGAATGAGCTAAAATCCGGTCTATAGCGGCCCATGCTCACTCCTAATTAAAAGTAAGCTAAATTTGTGTAGTGCTAGGCGTCGGGTATTTTTTCTCTTTTAACTTGGTTCCCTTCCCGCGACGATGCGTTATTGATTTGGTGTGCGCGGGTTTTACCCACTCTTAGGTGTTACAGGATGAATAGATTAAATCGGTAAAGAAAAGATGAGAAATATGTACGAATTTATTTATTTAATCTTTTTATTTTTACAGAAACGTGTGTAAAATATATGGCTTTTTTTTTTCTTATATGTATTAATTTGGAAAAAAAAATCTTAATATGGTGGGTATTCGACTTCCGAATTGAATTTGAACTTCAATAAAATTTCAAACATGGTACGAAAAGTTTTCCTTTTTGAGTTTGTAATTTCTGAACCAACCATACGTTGTCAAATGTCCTCACCAAAATTCTCTTTCACAAAACACAAAAAAGTCTTATTTCGCCTAATAGGAAGCGAGGTTGTCCTTACGTTCAACGTTGGGAGCTTTATTTGTCTAGACCTTTAAGTCTTTAGATATTTTGGCCATTTTCACCATATAAAAATAAAGTAGAAAGAGGAATATGCTGTAATTTTATTTGTCTAGACCTTTAAGTCTTTAGATATTGAGGCCTATATACTTTATTTGAGGCCTATAATTTTCTTCAACCAACCTTGGTAGTGGGATATGTGGTGTCTAAACTACGTTAAAATACTAAATTGCCCTTTACAAAAAACTTAATAATTTTAATTATCTTAAACAAATACAAAAACCTTAATATAATTTCTACTATATTAGCGTTTTCCACAAGAAAAGGACCTGTACACGCTATTCTTGATCGTTAACACATTTATGTACATAAGATTTGAAGTTTATCAGTAACATGAGTATACCTGTTTTAGTTGGCGAATGGGAAATTTCGTTGGACATTGTTATTAACTCAATTTAATTAATTCACCATGATCATAAGTCTTAGCAAAGAACACCATACTTGTCAACTTCTTCAGATTTAGACGTAGTTCAGTTTTTCTGCAACTTGATGAAAATTAGAATTTTGCGTCTTGTGATTCACCTAAAAAAGTGAATGGGTTTTGAGTTTTTGGGTCTGAATGAAAGAGAATGAAAAAATAAGACAAAGGGTGAAATGGTACAGGGGTCGTTTTCTGGGTATCGACCTGGCACGACCCAGTTCTTCATCTGAAATCCTGCCAGAACTCTGTTTTTCTTTTTCAATTGATCACTTATGGTTTTATTACACAGGTCAGATAACTTGTGATTAGACTTTGTAGTAGATTACATTAGTCAATCAGGTATTATTAAATTAATTATTTGTTACGCAATTGCGTAAAAATACATTGAAAAATAGGTAGGTTTGATGAACTCATCAAAAAAAATTGAAAATCATCATCATTGTTAATATCTTATTTTGATTAAATTCGAGGTTGTTACATACCGTGGTGAATAATTTGAGCTAAATTAACAACACTTATAACATGGAAGGTTGAATTAGAACGAAATATAGAGAAAATTGATTCCAAATTGGTGAAATTTTGATAAAATCAAAAATGAAAATTGAATATCAAAAAAGGACCATAAAAGTGTGTTTGGCATTTACATTGAAGTGACCATATAGAAGGCCTAACAATGTTTAATCAAAACCTAATTTTTTTCAGTTTCAACCCAAAACAAAACTTAAAACTTAATCATAAACAACAATTGAATTCTCAATATTGTTTTTGGGTTTTGAGGCAATATTTCGGACACAACAATTCCAATCATTGAGTTAAACCCCTATAATCCTTTTTAAGAAGCATCCACCATTGATTAAACTATATGAATTTCAGAAATTTCTCATTATTTTTTTTTTGAAACTCAACCAAAATTGGTTTATATATGCATTAGCGTAAATGAATCATTGTTTATGTTCCCTAGAATCGGTATGTATGATACACCCACATAAAACGATTCTGGGTTGATACGATAAACATCAACCACAATTGGTTTACGCTAATGCCCACATCAACCGATTAGGGACCAATTTTGGATTTGTAGAGAAATCAAGAATCAGTTTCTATGTGCTTCAGATATAAACTAATCATGAGAAGACCGTAATTTCAACTTCGCAATCGAACTATATGTGCTTACATATAATCCGATTGTTACAAGATATTGATTCTTTTTTTCCTCAAACGAATTTGTTTCCCCATAAATTATAAGCGTTGGTCCCTTGTGTGTATAAAGAGGATAGCCTATTCCTTATAATGCACTACTTTATTCAAAGAAATCTATCTACATTGGTCATTTTTTCATCCAAAGATGTCAAATCCATTAATTCGTATTAACACATCAGATGCAAACGAACTACTCCATCATCATCTACCACCAAATCAATTATTGCAATGGAAGAAGACATTCACAAGAGAAACAAACAAACAACTCAAAAATCAACTACAACATATGTTACGGCTACAGAAGAAGTTCTAAGATAAAGAAGGAAACAAATAACTTCAAAAGAAATCACATCATTGTTAAGTGCTGCAATAGAAGAAGAAGGGGTACTCAAGGCAAAGAAACGAGGTCAAGACCAATTCCAACTAAGGCATAGATTAAAGGATGTTGAGGAAAAGAACGAATAGGTTAAAAATTATTACATTATCAGGGATCTTCCCGAAGAACATCAACATAAGAGTATATTTTGGATTCAAGTTGCATCGGTTCCTTTCGTTCAAAAGATGGAAGATAATTAAGTACAAGAAACCACGTCATGATTATCGATCCGATTACGTTTCTTGAAGGAAGATTCATGTTAAGAAATTGTTCCAGAAGTAAAACAAGTTTCTCACTAGGAACAAAGGGGATAGGTTTGCGACATATGATGCTTATACCAAATAGGAGGGGAGGGGGTAAGTCGTTTGATCATTTCCAAAACGCATTGATTGTTGAATCTCGCACTAAAAGATGTGGTAGTCTAATGCCATGTTAGCTTATGTACGGAATGTACTATGTTTGAGTTTTAATATTTTATGCAAAGTCGAAATGGACCACAAGTAGACCATGGTAGATCATATGCAATCCGATTGTAGCATTAAAAGTTGTCCATTTTCCTGTAACTTATTTACCTCCACCATCGGATTACATTGTTACCTACATAGACCGACTCTGAACAAATTTCCAGGCACCGTATTTTCAGGATCGGTTTAAAGGGACATCATCATAAGCCACTTCTTATGTGATTTCAGAATCAGCTTATAGTTCATGCCATACAAACCAATTCTGACAAAGCTGCAGAATAATAGCATCAGAATCGAACTCTAATTACAAATAAGTTTTGCTGAACACTTTAGCACGTGTATAAGGGCCTAATTAGGTTTGACTTTACAATTGAAAAGCGTACCCACGGGAATCATTTTATAGGGGGTTAGTCAATTGAGATATGTGGAGATATTGATAAATTTTTAGAGACTTCTAAAATCTCTTGTTAGTCAATCGAGAGTTCTTCAAAATATCAAACAATCTCTGTTATTGAATCGTGACTTTTTAAAATTATATAGAATTCTCTTTAATTGGAGTTGGACTTTGAAATCAATGACTTATGGTTTTGAGAGACTTGTAGAGACTTTTATTACAAAACATACCATAAATGGCTAAAAAAAGTCTCTCATACGCAGGTGATATTTTGAGAGACTTTGTTTTTTTTTCTCTTTTCTTTAAGGATTAAATATTAAAAACAATAACCAAATAATCTACAATTAAATTCGTAAAAATTGAAAAAAAAAATGTTATCTTCCAAAACCTAATAAGTTTACTAGAGATTCATATCTCTTTTGTCCGTCTCATTTTGATTTTATTGGCAAAATGATTGCAATTTCTGTTTGCCATGCATGGACTAATACATTTTCATTGAGATATTCATATATTCATTTTGTAAAATAAATAAATATATCGTTTGTCTCATGTGTGTAAGCTGATTTATTATCTCAATGAATCGCCATAATTTCTTGAAAATCATTCAGAGAGTCTCTCAAAATCTCTAAACTCACGGAGAATCATCCAAAATCTCTTACATAAAAAATCTCTAAATGTCTCTACTAATCTCAATTGACTAACCCCCGTAGCGTCTTTTCCCAGACTACTTAGCAAGTGCACAAGAATATGGTATCAAATATGATTCGCATGGTCACACACTAGTAAATAAAATGTTGAGTGTTTGGCCAAACAAAACCAATTATCTTATGAGCATCGAAAGATGAATATCAATGCAATGAACTGCTTAGTGCTCCATAAAACAAAATTAGTTATGCTTAATTATGCACAATGCTGCACGTCTTTTCTTCCTTGTAACTTTTGACTAGTGATTTTTCAGGGAAATTGGAAAATGATAGGGGCATGCAATTGGCATACTCAAAGTCTCTAAAAATTAAAAAAAAAAGGGCCTAATTAGGTTTGATTAGGTAAAAAGGCAATGTAGAATTTTTCGTTGGAACGTCCTAATTGACTAGAAAGCTCATAACTAGGCCCCTCTCATGGGCCAAAGAAGAGACTCAGCAATTCCACCAACAAGAAAATGAGATAAGATTTCTAGCCAAGGTGTGGCCCGTTTGGGGTACCGACGTTCAAGTGTGGAGTGCCGGAGGGACCCCTGGCTGCAGAGTGCGGAGGGCCTGATAAGACATTCTTTTTACGGTTGAAAAAATGAAAATAAAGAGTATAAGATTTTCTTTTTCAACTTTTCCCGCCCCATTTTAGCATTTACTTTCTTTCGAGTTAAAGACCCCTTACAAACTTATTCGATTATTTTCACCTTATAAAGTAAAATTATTATTTTCATCTTATAAAATAAAGAGGAATTAATAGAATTTTTTTGATAAATATTAGATTTAACGATATCAGAGTAAGTTTTATAGTGGAATCCAAGTTATTCCAAACTTGGAAAAAGTATGGAATGTCAAGTTTAATGGCTTCCAAAATAGGAGTGTTCCACGTTTTTCCCCGATAATCTTCCATGAGTTTGTGGAAAGGAACATGGAATCCAAACATAGCGAGAATCAAAACGACGCTCATGAAACAAAGTTTATATACGTCTCTAATTCTTATCGGCTAAAATAGTTATGTAATATGACAGTAGGAAATGAAAAACAGAAAAAGGGAAGTGTTTGACCACGTTAATGGTCGGTGTGTCCCATTGAATTTTTGAAAAAGTAAAATACTAGTGGGTCCCATCAAACGCTATTTTTTTTAGCGTTTTTGTGATTCTACCATTACACTTACATTTTCAAAATCCATTTCAAATGCTGCTATGTCACGAAATTTGTTCCACCATAAAAATTGCTCTCAAGCATGAAAAAAAGGTGTAGAAAGTGTATCACATTGGTTTTTATCGATGTATGTAAAATTGGTGTATGAAACCAATTTTCCACGATTTCACCAAGTAAGTTTACACCACAAAGCTGCTCCATTGGAGTTAATTTGGTACTAGTCCCCCTAAAAAATTGATACCTTTGTATTTATTAACGAAGACCTCTTTCCGAAAATGACTGTAATAAGAAATTTATTATTTTGTTTTTTGGCTGAAAAGAATACTCTAACTTTTATTTATAACCACCTCAACATATATACAAGGTTAGCTTCTGTCAAGCAATAACGACTTCATAATCTTTTTTTTTGAAGGAAAAAAGAGGATATACCTCTTTAGATTATATTAATTGAAAGCCATGAACATGCTAATCCAAATACATCAAATGAATATAACATAAAAGTATAAAAGAAAAATATTACAAGAACATAAAAATTATAATAAAACAAAAATACATAATTGTTGATCCTACAGGTAATTGATGTAATTGGAGGATGGTATTTTGATTCCGCATCCACCATTCTACGGCGGCTTCATAATCATATTAGGAGGATTGACACACCACGCCGTTATACATGATTTTACGAAAAAATTTAGCCAACGTTTCAACTGGCTTATTACATATTCAATATTACATAAACAACCATAAAAAGAAGCCGCTTGAGCAGGAGGTAAGAGTGTAAAAGAAGTGTAAGAAAATATAACTTAAGAAAATGCAATAATGGAAATGACCACGTGGCGTCTAAGAAACAAAAAAGGAAATAGTCAAAATAAAGAAAGAAACAGGGTATTTTAGGTACTAAAATATATTGCCATTATAACGGCTAGTAATCTGATCACCGTCGGATAAAAGAAAGGAGGCTCCTTTCGGCTCACTAGAGAAAACCCTACTGCTTCACTCTCCTCCTTCATTTACCAGATCTCCTCATCTCCACAGACCACAAAAATCAGCCTTTTCGATCTCAAAATCTTCACTTCCTCTTGATTCATAGACAGGAACCAGAAAATTTTAAAGATGGTGAACGGAATCTTAAACATTTTTAAGAAGAAGACTGCGCCTAAAGGTAAGATCTTTACTTTGTTTTAGTGATTGATTGATTGGTTATTTTTTTGGGGGGTTTGGTGTTTGATTATGTAATTGGAAAAGGGTTTCGAGTTGATTTATGAATGGAAATGGTTTTGATTGAATTTTTGTTTGTTGCAGAGGCACTTAGGGAGAGTAAAAGAGAGATGTCTACTGCTACAAGAGGTAATTAAATTTGGGGTTTTTGTTTTGTTAATCTGAATGATGGATTCAGTATGGGTGTGATTTGATTTGAAAAGATTGTTCCTTTAATGATTTTGAATTCACTGGTGGGGTTCAATTTAGGGTTTAGGTTTGAACTTTTATCATCAGATGTTTGCCAATTTCAATTCATATGGTTGGATGCTGAATTTATTAGAGAGTGTGGTTTGAGATTTATGATTGACTGAATTTATGTTTTGTTTTTGTTAGGGATTGAACGGGAAATTGGTTCATTGCAACTTGAGGTATGTTGTTATAGTTTGTTTTTTTGGGGAATCTGGTAAGTGTGTGCGTACGATTCGACATCTTATACTTGGCATGAATTTGGCAGGAGAGGAAATTGGTCAACGAGATAAAAAAGACTGCAAAATCTGGAAACGAGGCAAGTTCGTCTAAGATGTTTAACTCTTTTGTTTGCTTGAATTCCACTTTATATGCATCTGAAAGCGATTTTATGGTATGTGTAAGATAAACAACTTTGTTCGTTAATTGTACTATTCAGGCTGCAACTAGAATATTGGCTCGTCAACTTGTCCGTTTAAGGCAGCAAATAACCAACCTGCAAGGCAGTCGTGCTCAAATCAGAGGAGTTGCAACTCATACCCAGGTCTTGGTCTTATCAGAATCTAGAAAATGTGATTTCAGAGTTTCAATTATCTTTTGCATATCGCTGAAACCCTTTTTCCTTGACAGGCAATGTATGCTAGTACTGCAATCTCGACTGGAATGAAGGGGGCAACTAAAGCAATGACAGCTATGAATAGAGTATGTTTATAACTCATACCAGATTAATTATCCAGTTTTTTTTTGGATGGTTTTATTATTATACCCGTATGGTGTATACGTTCTTACTTTTTTTAATCTTGCTTTGTTTCAGCAAATGGCACCAACAAAACAAGCTAAAGTTATTAAGGAATTTCAGAAGCAGTCTTCACAGATGGACATGACTGTAAGATCCGCACCTTACATATATATTATACTGTTCTTTTTGTTATGTAACAATCGTTTATTTTCGGGACCCAACCAAATTCAGCTATGCTCTGTATGTTAGATATTTAATCCATTATGTAGTTATTGAGTCCATTGAAGACTGATTCCTCGAGAGAGAGAGAGGGAAAAAAAGAGTGTCTCCAAGATGTGAATGGGCCAGACTAATTTGTAAAGCTCGGTTTTAGTCCTGCTTTGCTCAGTATATTGTTTCATGATTTCCTAAATTTGGTCCCTTTATGTGGATGTGACAAATGATTTTTGTTATTGCAGATTGAAATGCTGTCAGAATCTATTGATGAAACCCTGGACAAAGACGAGGCGGAAGAGGAAACAGAGGAGCTTACAAACCAGGTGAGTAATACTGGTCCTATTATCTCTACGTATTGCACTGTACTGACCATCTCAGTTTGCTGGATATCCATTACCATTTCAATGTCTTTGGATTGGTAGTTGTTAGTCTTCCATGTGTTACACTCTGGCCTCTGTCTTACCTTCCTTTGGGTTTCATTGCAGGTTCTCGATGAGATTGGCGTGGATATTGCTTCACAGGTTGGTGTTTTGGATGCTGTTGCACTGCTTTTGTTTCCTTTTAGTGTGCCTACTCTCCCAAGTAACTTGAATCTCTACTTTTGAAACAGTTATCCTCAGCTCCAAAAGGTCGGATCGCATCCAAGAAAGTCGAAAATGCCGTTCCAATTCCAAGGTAAATAGTTGGGCTTGGCGAAAAACTTACCGATCGAAACATGATTCCCATACAGATGCTATAAAATCCGTATTCACTCACTCGTACATCGTTCTCTATGATCTAAGATTTTCTCTGGAAACTCGCAGGCCTGCTGCTGAACCATCTTCTGATGTCGACGATCTTGAGAAGAGATTAGCTTCCCTTCGTCGCCTTTGATTAGTCAAATAGCACCAAAATGTTGTCTCATATATAGCATAGTAATAATCTGTGTAAATTTGTCTCTTTGTTACAACTTATCCCATCCATGATGTAAGGTTTTTCTTTATTCTCTTTTTCTTCTATTTGTCATGTAGATTTTTTCCAATATGTGCATTTACCAAGTACTGCAGTTGGATTCTATTTTCTACATATTTGTGTTTCTTTGTACTAGCAAAATATAGTAGCCTCAAGTTATACGGTGTTGCAACAGCTTCACATCCTTTTAGTAGCCCTCTGAAGCAAAGTCATTGAATTTGAGACAAAGACCAAGAGACTACAAAGTAGCACATGGTAGTAGGGGTTTTTGGAAGGGATCGAGAAAGAAAAAACTTTGATTCAATCCAATGCATCATTCAAATTGGAAACAGCAGCAAAATTAAGTTCTGGCTTGATGCTTGGAAACGCTCAGCTTCATGCATCTATCTCATCAAGATGCAAAAGGGGCAGCTTTGATCTATAAGGCAGGTGGAGAATTCAGTTACCAAGCACCCAACTATGGAAGATATTACTGAGTTCTCTAAATTAAATTCTTGGTGATCCACCATTGCTGCAGGAGGAAGAGGGAGACCATATAAGCTCTCTGTGCTTCAGCAATGCTAGTGTAGAGGAGGTAAATCATTAAGATGGTAACTGAATTTGGGTTTACTGGGCCTGATGATTGGGCTTAGGCTGTAAGTTATGCCTCATTTTTCCTTCAATGTAAAGTTACTATGACATAGCAAATGCTTCACAACCACCTCAATGGTAGTGTGGAGGAGGTAAACAGGTAAATCATTAAGTTTGTAACTGAATTTGGCTTTATTGGTCTGATGGTAGTGCAGAGGAGGTAAATCAAATAAGTTTGTAACTGATTTTAAGTTTGTAACTGAATTTGAGTTTTCTTTAATGGTAGTGTAGAGGAGGTAAATCAATAGGTTTGTAACTGAATTTGGGTTTATTGGGCTTAATGGTTGGGTTTAGTCCGTAAGTTATGCCTCATTTTTCGGTCAACGAAAAATCTATAATACAAAACAGAATGGGCTTTTGAGCCTTGGACGGTCGGATAACATTTTGAGAGACAAACATTGCATCCAACCATCCCAATCTCATCTCACCAAAAGTCATCTAAAGGATGTAAGAGTTGTAACATCTTTTCATTATGAATAACACTTTGAGTGGGTTCCCTCTTAAATATGATCATAAATAAAAGTTAAATTGAACATGAAAATAAATAAATTAAGATAAGACCATTAACTTTAATTATCTCATTATTTGATTTCTTACATTATATTTTCAATCAATGAATAAATAAGTGTTTGAATAAATAAATAAAAACCAACAAATCTTCAAAATCTATAATAAAATAATTTCAGTTGAATCCACAAAGTTAAATGAAAACTAAGTTATTGTCTAGCAATTGAAGAACTATGCATAAAAACACTAATTATAAAGAAAATCTATGATAATCAATCCACAAAATCATGCCTCAAGATGCAAATTAAATATAAGAGAAATATAAATCATTTATAAAGAACAAAATCATATGGCATGCTTAGGCGGAAAATAATCAAAGTAAAAAAATTGCTTAGAAATTATCTTGGTGATGTGAAGACATTTGGTGCAAAGGCCACCATCCATGCAATTGATCCGCACTTGAAAATACGAACGGTTCAATTAACGTATGTGGACTGAAAATTGAAGACATAATAGGAATCAATGAAAATTTTAGGGAAGTTGCTAGTTCTGAAAAGTCAGTAATTTTAGGGAAGGGAAACAAAGGCTCACGTAAATCTTGGTTTGAAATATCATCAGAATGTTTATTTGTTTTAATATCTTCTACGCAGGATAAATGCCGAGTATTTTCACTCTAATGTTTCATATTATAATTTTGGAATGACAGGAAAAGCGGATGTATGATTGATGGCATACACATGTACAGACAATCCGAATTAATTATGAAAAATCTATTATTAAAAAATATATATATGGGAGTCGGCCTGACTTGAGGATACATTAAAGGAAAACTATATTAAATTAGATGAATGTTACATTACCAATTTCTGTTTTTCTTATTAAATATTATTAAAACACGATTTTCTAGGTGATTTAGGTTGGATTCACAATGTTATTAGATAAATGTTACAACGAGTGTCGTTAGGACACGGGTTATTTGTAGAAATAAATAAATAAAAATTATTTCTACAAATAACATTAATTGGGTTATGTCATAATTAGGGTCATAAATAAAAATTAAATACTATTAAAAATAACAATTAAGACTTTTATCTTTAGTTATGATCTTAATCACGCATTATGGCACGTGTTATTCCCCATCTATAAATAAATAAATGTTATCTGACATTTATCACCCGTTACGGCACGAGTTATTCTCCATCTACAAATAAAAAAGTAAATGAATAACCAAATAATTTCTCAAAATTAAGAATAAATTTTTTTAATTAAATCCACAAAATTAAATGAAAACTAAGTAATTCTCCGGCCATTGAACGATTGTGAATAAAAAATCAATTTAGAAAAAATCCATGATGCATCAAAAAGAAAAGAGATTACGAATCATTATTAAAGAACAAATCCAATATCATACCTAAAGGAGAAACAAAGAAACAAATCAAAGCACAAAATCATTTGCAATTGACTTTGGGGATACGAAGACGTTTGGTGCAAAGAATCACAACCCACATTTACATTCGTATGAATCAAACCCTTTAATTGATAAACATATACAAAGAATCATAGTTACATAAAGGGTTTGCATGTTTTCTCCTCGACCAAGTACGCACCACAAATCTGATTTGTGAAATCACTGAATTGCCTGTTCCAAAACTTTCAGTTGATATGATATGGAAAATCATATAATGGATTTAAAATCCATTCAGTTGATCTGCATCACCTGGGAATTTGAACGGTTTCACTAACTTATGTGAAAACCAAAGACGTAGTGGAAATCGATGAAAATTTGAGGGAAGTTATTAGTTTTGAGAAAGTCGGTAATTTTAGGAGAACGAAAATATAGACTCATGTAAATTTCGGGTGACGTATCGTATTTATTTTAAAACCTTCTGTGTAGAACTTTTTTCTTCTTCTAATATTTCACATTTTAATTTTGGAATGATAAGAAAGCACAAGTATAATTAATTGTATATACCCGTACATACCATCCAAATTAATCCTAAAAATTTCATAAAACACTTATAATAAATATGCAGGTTTCAGCCTAACTAACCAGATAATTCATGCTGAGTTTATCATCATCAAATAGCGAATCAATCTGTCAGTAGTATAATCTTTAAGAAAAACCTGATAATATAGTCTTTATTCATGTTGATTTTCATAGCTACAAGTTCGCATAGGTTAAAATAAGTCCTCCTATAGTTGGCAGTAACTATTAAAATCATTATATCAAATTATTATTCTGGCTCATGCCGTGTCGTTAGGGAACATGTTATTTCTAGTTACTATTACAATTTACATAACAACTTCTTCACATCCACCTCAATGCTAGTGTACTAAGTGTAGAGTAGGGTGTACATCGGGCTGGGTAGGCCATCCCAAGCCCGATTACAGCACAGGTCGGGCAGGATGAGCTTGTAGTTCTTATAACCCATTAATTTTAACAAGACAGGCCGGGCCAGGACGGGCAATAGTAAATTTAATGTTCATGGCCCATCCATACCCGTGAACAATACATGCCAGGCTAGGTCGTGCCGGTCGGACAAGCCTCTTTAAAAAGTATTAAAGTTGGGAAAATTAGGGAGAGACCCAAAAAAAATAATATTCTCATTGTCAGGCCCACAATTAATTTTGGATACCGTGACACCCATAATTATTTCCGTGAGACCCATAATTATATGAAATTATTAAAAATCTATGCATGACTGAATACGCTTCCGCATGACAGGTTATGCATCAGGGGTATAATTGGTAATGCAACTTGGATATAACACATCTAAAAATCCGCGCCTTGGAATTTTACAAATTTTATATCGTTGTAAATATTTTTAAGAGAGCTACGCAACGAATACAAACAAGAATATCAAATTTTTGTTTTTTACGAAAAAATTGGATGTGATCATCATTTTAGGCAAAATTTTCGGAAACTTGATACATAACCATTATACAACCACCAAAAAAGATGCATAACACATTCTGCGGACGCATAACGAATTATGCAACCATTTTCTCCACTGCATAACAAATTATGCATCAGCATAACAAAGTTATGCATCTATAACAAGTTATGTACCCATTGTTTTGGTTGATTTTAGTGCGTAAATAAAAAATTGATGCATAATGTATTATACAACCATATTTTCGAATACATAACATGTTATCCATCAATTTTCTCGATGCATAACAGATTGTGCAACAATTTTCTCGATGCATAATGCATTATGCAGTCATATTTTCGGATGAGGTTATGCATCAATTTTCACGACTACATAACATGTTATGCAGATATTATTGTAGATGCATGACAAGTTATGCAGCATTTTTTTGTTGGTTTCAATACTAATAAGAAAATAGCTGCAAAACGTGTTATGCAACCGTTTTCTAGACTGCATAACAAGTTATGCAACAATGTTTGTAGATGCATAACAAGTTATGCATCCATTTTCACTACTACATAACATGTTATGCAGACATTTTCTTAACTGCATGTCAGGCTATGCAGTCATAACATCATCACCGCATTAACTGTATAAATGCTGATGACATCACAGGTTCTTCATGCCCACTGGTCACGTCACAGGTTCTTTGTTTTTGATTTTCTAGAGATATTTTGTGCCTGACAAGTGGGTCCACTCATGGCAGAGTCAGGGATTGGAATGACTCTGAATTTCTCACTTCCGAAATCGAATCCCACAATCACATCATTGTAGTTCTTTATTGAATGATGAGGCATTTATGTTATTACGCCTGTATAAGCCTACCTCCATGTGTCCAACTGAACAAGTCAATAAGCTTTAACTCTTCTTACGACTTAATATTGATTTCCCAGAAGGTCATACACAATATTATAGCAAATGCAGATCTCAAGCTACACTTAGGATCTCTACAATGACTTCCAGAAAGAGATTCTGTGATGATCGACTTTCCCTTCCTGATCTTCGAACACGACCATTAATATTATATACACATCTTCACTCAATCTCCCAGACTCGTGTTCAATCGCTGAAAGCAACTAGAACTCCAGCTCCAATCATCACAATCATTGTACCATTAGTAATCATCACCGATTATATCCCTGCCATCACCAGCTTCACGCTCGAATTCAACTGTAGTACTCTATCAACTACCACCATCACCCACGGATCAATAACGACAACCCTGCTCAGCTCCTTCTTTCTCAACTTCAATGAACCATTAACACCATTCTTCCCTGTATTTTTTCTACTCGAGCTGTTATCCATATCCTTATCTGCTAATCGTCGATTAAACCCCCATCACAGACTCGACAGCTCAGCTTTAGTCTTCTCACATGAACCCACCATTAAAGCCCAACTTCATCTCGTCTCTGCCTGCATAAGCCTTTGTCCGCAACCAACCCTAGTTCATCTTCACATATGTATCCGCACCCATCTGAATTCTAGCCATGAGTTTCATCACGAGCAATATCATCTCTTGTTCATCACTTGCACCTGCAATTAACCATTTCATCCATCAATATCCTCTCCAATTAATTCTAGGTTTTAGAAATTGAAGGTTAGAAGAACATAAAAGACCGAAACCTAATTTTAGAAATTCTGGGTTTGAGAATAATTTTATCCCAAAAAATGGGTGCGCGCCTGTAGTTTTCTGAGCGTGGGTTTCTCAGTGGAAAAATCTGGGAGAATGGGTCTCCCTGTAGTTTTCACATTATAGTTTTGTGTTTTTTGGATTGATGAATGATGATATATATGTAACTCGTTCAAATGATAGTTCAAGCAATTCATACTCATTATTGTGAAATGTAATTCAAAATTTTCTCGAATCCCAGTAAATTGTCCAAATTTGAAATTTAAGTTCTTGAGAAACCCATCGCACAAGTAAAAAACTTTAATCTAGACTATCAATAATCAGGTAGGTCGGGTAACTAAACAGACTACCGGGCAGGCTAACAAGTCGTACTCCAATATTTGAACAAAAACCCGGGTCCGCCCATTTATAATTATCGGGCAAGCCCATGACAAGCTTCTGGGAGCGCATGGGCTCCTTCAGACCCGGGGGGAATATGACAGGCCGCATACTTCCGGAAATTTTGTACATCCCTAATGTAGAGGAGGTAAATAAATATGTTTGTAACTGAATTTGGGTTTATTGGGCCTGAAGGTAGTGTAGAGGATGTAAATTAATAACTTTGTAACTGAATTTGAGTTTCCTTCAACGACAGTGTAGATGAGGTAAATCAATAAGTTTGTAACTGAATTTGGGTTTATTGGGGTTGATAGTTGGGCTGCTATAAGTTATGCCTCATTTTTCCTTCAATGAAAAATTACTATTACATAGCAAGTGCTTCACATCCATCTCAATGGTAGGGTGGAGGAGGTAAATCAATATGTTTGTAACTGAATTTTCTGACGGTAGTGTAGAGGACGTATATTAATAGAGTTTTTAACTGATTTTAAGTTTGTAACTGATTGTGTTTCCTTCAATGGTAGTGGAGAGGAGGTAAATCAAGAACTAAGTTTGTAACTGAATTTGGGTTTATTGGGCCTAATAGTTGGGCTTAGGCTGTAAGTTATGTCTCATTGTTCCTTCAATGAAAAATTACTGTTGCATAGCAAGTGCTTCACATCCACCTCAATGGTAGCGTAGAGGAGGTAAATCAATAAGTTTGTAGCTGAATTTAGGTTTATTGGGCCTGATGATAGCGTAGAGGAGATAAATAAGTAAGTTTGTAACTGATTTTAAGTTTGTAACTGAATCTGGGTTTCCTCCAATGGTAGTGGAGAGGAGGTAAATTAAGAACTAAGTTTGTAACTGGATTTGGGTTTATTGGGCCTGATAGTTGGGCTTAGGCTGTAAGTTATGTCTCATTTTTCCTTCAATGAAAAATTACTATTTCATAGCAAGTGCTTCACGTCCACCTCAATGGTAGTGTAGAGGAGGTAAATCAATAAGTTTGTAGCTGAATTTAGGTTTATTGGGCCTGATGATAGTGTAGAGGAGATAAATCATTAAGTTTGTAACTGATTTTAAGCTTGTTACTGAATTTGGGTTTCCTCCAATGGTAGTGTAGAGGAGGTAAATAAGTTTGTAATTGAATTTGGGTTTATTGGGCTTGATGATTGGGCTTAAGCTGTAAGTTATTCCTCAATTTTATAAGAAGTCATCTATATTTGTTTCATTTCTTCATTGTACATTTTAACTAAAACAAATCTATTGGATTATGCGTATCCAATCCGTTCATCCGTGCATTCATTGGATGTAAATCCGATGGATGTTAGATTGGATGCGGATGTCAAATTTGAAATCCATAAGGAATTAGATTGAATGCGGATAAGGTAAAAACAGGCCCATACTCACCTGATTACATAACAACCGCTTCACATCCACCTCCTGGCACAACATTCTTCTCGAGACTACTAGTCTAGCTAATTTGCAACCATTAAAAGAGGTTGCGGAATATGTTAATTCTCGTGAGAAAATTATTTGTTGCACTACAAGATTTCAGTCAAAGAAATTTTATCTTATAGTCCCCAATCTTTTTAAAAGGGAACTTCATTATTACTAATGTATAGGTGAAATCTTAAAACTGTGTAATTTTCTTCAAAGAAATCCTAACTATTTTTCAAACGGATATAATATAATTTTCTTCGAAGAAATCCTAACTATTTTTCAAAAATAAATGGGGCACCCATTACATTATATAGGCTATATGTCTAACGGGTAGTTTGCATTATTCGATTCCATTAGTGCGGTTTGGGTTGTATTATGATGATACTAGCCACTTGACTGGTGTTCTTCCCAATGTAGGCCGGTTCAGTGTCTAACGACATTGAATTAGGTTCCCTGATAAATTTAAATATGTTCAACTTGGATTATTAGATTTAACTTGGATTAGATCAATTGAATGAAACAAACGAATTTAACTACAGTACATACTAAAGCGAATTCGAATCTTAGCACTGTATTTTGTTTGCATCACATGTTGTTGTCTGGTAAGAGCTCATGCGTACAGCCAGTTTTGTTTGCACATGTTGTTGAGTTTTACTATTATTTTATGGTTTCTATCTTATATAGATAGATAGATAGATAGATAGTTTCCCATAACCCTAATCACTTACTCTTCTTAATCATCAAACAAAATTTGATCTTATATTCATTCTATTTGCTTCCTTCTTCCATTCATTCTGTCGATTTTTTTCTCTTGTTGAAATCTTTTGCTTGTTATCATGGCGTTTGAAAAGATCTTTGTTCACAGGTCCACAGGGTTCATGAGGAAATTGGTTTCTGTTGCTGCGAAGAAAATTGGGATGGCTGGGGCTGTAGATAACGATCTTCAAAAGCTTAAGGATACTATGGAAATGATCGCAGCTGTGACATCCGATGCTGAAAAGAAGCAGGTGAAAGACAAAATCTATCCACCCTTAACATTTTCAATACAAATATCTCAGAGTTACCTGATTCAATATCTCTCCTCCATAATCTACAACATCTATATCTCTCTTATTCGAGAATCAAAGTTCTACCTGATTCTATTTCGAAGCATACCAATTTGCAAGCCTGAACTATTAATAGGACGGATATCACCGACAAATATTGGGTGTCTTCAAAATCTATCGTCCCTTGGTATATCAGATACAAAAATCTCAGAGTTACCTACAAATATTAGGTATCTGCAAAATCTATCATCTCTTGATATTTCAGAAACAAGAATCACAGAATTACCGGATTCAGTCTGTAGCATGCATAATCTAAAAAACTTACATTTCCGATATTGCAAGAGCTTAACAGCTCTGCCCCATAACTTTGGAGATTTGACACAACTAATTAAGCTCACTTGATTCGGAAGGTACTAAAATAACAGAATTTCCCGAGTCTTTGAGTAGCAAAATATGTAAACTCGAGTACGTGAAAAGCTAACTCGCCTCTAAGTGTTAGAGCCTTACATCGTGAGGAAAGAAACTGAGGTCTCCCCCAGCACCATTAATGGTTCAAATTCTACTTCTAGTTCTATTCAAGAATTGGCAGATCTAAACTCCCTTCGGAAGTTAAAGATACTAAATCTAGAGAATATGAGAGGTTGTAAAATAGAGGCGTAGACAGCAAAGTTAAAAGACAAGCTAAACCTTCAAGATTTGACTCTACATTGGAATTTCAAAGAAGAAGAAAAAGAAAAAGAAGGAGAATTGGCGGCTGGTGCTGCTGCTACAATGGTGCTGGAAGGTCTGCAACCTCCCCCTAATCTAGAGATAATGTTTATCGAGGGTTACCCCAGTTTAAAGGCTCCCAAGTGGATGGGTTCATCTTCCTGTCTTTCTAATTTGGTAAGATTTACATTTTACGGCAGGAAGAACTGTAGAAATCTGGTAAGCCTAGGTAAGCTCCCATGTCTTAAGATTCTGAGTATTTCTAGTACGAGTTCACCGAAGAGTTTGGGGAAGGAGAAGTTTTATTTCGTGCAAGAAGTAAACCAAGGAGGTTCGGCAGGAGCTACAACAACAACATTATTCCCTTCGTTAACCAACTTGTGTCTAGATGGTATGGAAAACCTCAGTAGCCAGGAACGGAAACAAAATCGGGAGCGGGAGCGAGGACGGAAGCGGGGATCATAAAATTTACAAAAAAATGAGATACCGGAAGCGAGTTGGGAGCGTGAATTATATTTTTTCAGAAATATTAGTTATATTAATTTTCCAATATTGTAATTAAGAAATAAGACAAGTACATAAATATTTAGAAAATGTGACTTAAGTGCAGGAATATATCTTATTCATTAACCTCTTTTGCTTCTTGTGTTTGTTATTACGAGCACTCTGAACTCGCACTTTTGCTAGTGTTTCCTGTTTTTGTGAACTTGGAGGTGGAGGTGGAGGTGGAGGGAGGATGGAGAGGTAACATGAGGTGTTTGTGTTGTAAAGTAATGGGTAATTCACTTCGGAGGATAGTTTTCTTATGTTGGATCAATCATCTACAGACTACGGAGAACAACGTTTAAGGACACTTAACTGATGTAATTAAATATCCCGTATGGTTTTGAAAGGGAAATATTTCACGTGTCAAAATAACAAACAAGTTGGTGAGCAGTCAATGGACACGTTGCAGCCGTTAGGTTGGATAATCAAGGGTAATAAGTTAAACCCTAATCTCAATGAACGTATATTTATAAATAATGTAGAATTTTTCCTTTAAGAATGAATCCAAACTGCGCCTCCGCTAAACCGTAAATCAAATTCTAGGAAATCACACGGTTCTTAATGTTGGGAACGCGTTTTTTGCATGCTAGGAACGCGCTCCTAACACGTTTCTCACTTGGGAACGCAGAACCGCGGATCTCATGGAGATACCGGATAGCCTTTGACATTCCGGGCTACTAAGTGGAAAACTTAGAAGAATGGGCTTCACCTTCTCCAACTGATATTAGTTCATTCCCTTTCCTGCTAGGTCAACTCCCATGTCTTAAGGTTCTTAGAATCTCTGGTATGAATTCAGTCAAGTGTTTGGGCAAGGAGTTTTATTACCATCAGCAAGACGAACAAGCAAACAAAGGTTCTTCTGCAGCTACAACAACAACATTATTCCCTGCATTGACAAGTTTGTTAATTCTGGATATGGAAAAATTAGAAGAATGGGTTGCACCTTCGCCACATCATAATTCCTTCCCTTGCCTTGGTGGATTATCTATTCAAAACTGCGGTAATTTGACATCTATATCAGATTTACGATTATGGTCTTCTTCTCTCCGGTGTTTAAGAATCTCCGGATGAGACAAGTTAAAGGAGCCAATAACTTATGATCTCAAGAAATCACTCACCTCTCTTGAATGGCTATATGTTGATTGTGACAAGATTTTTAGGAGAGACAAAGATTATTTGCTTCCCAAGTTAGGGTTTTCTCGTTACTTTGTATCTAATTTGAAGATCTTAATGAATATTCTTATGATTCTCATGGAGTTCACCTAGATTATTCTATAGATTTTATCAAGGATGTGGTTGTAAGATTTCCTACAACTACATTTTGGCGTTAGAAACTGCTCGGAATGATATACGTTGTTGGTGAATCTACTTCAAAAACAAGTTTGAAGTTGTTCATGGTTCTTCATATCTAAAAAACAACTCTTCTGGGTATAATTTCACTGAGAAAAGATTTTATTTTAAGAAGAAAGAAAGATAAAATCGTCAAATCTACACAAATGGGCGAAAGAAAAGACTTAATTAAAAAAAATTCACTATATTGTACAAATTGTACAGTGCAATACTTAATTGTACAAATTTCTTAATTGTCTGCACAAATCGTCAAATCATACATGTCATCAAATCTTAATTAAAAAAAATGGGTATTTTTGCTTCAAAGTACTTATCATTTTCATTAAACAGTACAAATCAAAAATCAATCAAGTAAGACAAAATATATATATTTATTTATGATGTTTTTTTTTCTTCTTTTTAATTCAGGGCATATAAACATAAACATGAGTATTAAAATCAAAACAGACATGGTGATGAATTCAAATCAACACAACAATTGCATACAATCATCATGGACAATCATGGAGTTCTTATTCATGTTGGTGAATAATATAGTCTTTATTCATGTTGATTTTCATAGCTACAAGTTCGCATAGGACAAAATAAGTCCTCCTATAGTTGGCAGTAACTATTAAAATCGTTATAACAAATTATTATTCTGGCTCATGTCGTGTCGTTATGGAACAAGTTATTTCTAGTTACCATTACAATTTACATAGCAACTGCTTCACATCCACCTCAATGCTAGTGTACTAAGCGTAGAGTAGGGGTGTATATCGGGCTGGGTAAGCCATTCCAAGCCCGATTACAGCATAGGTCGGGCAGGATGAGCTTGTAGTTCTTATAACCCATTAATTTTAACAGGACAGGCCGGGCCAGGACAGGCAATAGTAAATTTAATGTTCATGGCCCATCCATACCCGTGAACAATACAGGCCAGGCCAGGTCGAGCCCGCCGGGCAAGCCTCTTTAAAAAGTATTAAAGTTGGGAAAATTAGGGGGAGACCCAAAAAAATAATATTCTCATTGTCAGGCCCACAATTAATTTTGGATACCGTGACACCCATAATTATTTCCGTGACACCCATAATTATATGAAATTATTAAAAATCTATGCATGACTGATTATGCTTCCGCATGACAGATTATGCATCAGGGGTATAATTGGTAATGCAACTTGGATATAACACATCTAAAAATCCGCACCTTGGAATTTTACAAATTTTATATCGTTGGAAATCTTTTTAAGAGAGCTACGCAACGAGTACAAACAAGAATATCAAATTTTTGTTTTTCATGAAAAAATTGGATGTGATCATCATTTTAGGCAAAATTTTCGGAAACTTAATACATAACCATTATACAACCACAAAAAAAGATGCATAACACATTTTGCGGACGCATAACGAATTATGCAACCATTTTCTCCACTGCATAACAAAGTTATGCATCTATAACAAGTTATGTACCCATTGTTTTGGTTGATTTTAGTGCGTACATAAAAAATTGATGCATAATGTATTATACAACCATATTTTCGAATGCATAACAGGTTATGCATCAATTTTCTCGATGCATAACAGATTGTGCAACAATTTCTCGATGCATAATGCATTATGTCGTCATATTTTCTGATGCATAACAGGTTATGCATCAATTTTCACGACTACATAACATGTTATGCAGATATTATTGTAGGTGCATGACAAGTTATGCAGCATTTTTTTGTTGGTTTCAATACTAATAAGAAAATAGCTGCAAAACGTGTTATACCTCCCGAACCTAATGTATCACTATCGGATAATAATTCATAACAATCTTGTAACTGTTATTACAAAGATCATAGCCAAACCCACTGACTTTTTTTTATTTTTATTTTTATTTTCATTTTTATTTATTTTTTGACAAGAAAAGGACAAATTCATTAAAAAAATCAGGAGTCATCAAGTGATGACACCTAAATAGAGAATATGATTAGATGTTATCAATCACAGCATTCCAATTACAAATCAAGGTACTCAAATAGTACCCCACGAAAAGATTAATGTTTCTGGACCAATTATACAAAGTACACTTGACTGAGATTATGAGTTGAGCCAATGTTCTTCTTCTATTTCCATAAAGTCTAGCGTTCCTCTCATTACAGATTGTCCACCAAATTCCAAAAGGTAAGAGATCCCATATTCTTTTGATGATCTTTTTGCTTTTCTTTCTTCTTAGACCATTCCCACAAATTGGTTTTGGCAGTCGGAGAAAACCTAAGACAACCCAAAACTTTCAAGAAAATAATTCCACAACTTCTGAGATTCTCTACAATGCAAAAATAAGTGACTATTTGTTTCAATGCCGGACCCGCACATCAAACAAATATTAGAGTTGCTTTTACCTGTCCTTATCAGAAAGTCTAAAGTTGGTGCACCATTAAAACATAAAGTCCAAACAAGAAAAGAGACCTCCATTGGCACTTTTGAGTTCCAAAGCTGCTTGTGAGGAAAAGCGAAAAAGCCATCAAAATCTAAAGAGGAACACGTTAGCTACAGAAAATTCTGTATTCAGTTCCCATTTCCTAGTATCCTCGTTGTCTGATGAAACAATTCTAGAAGAGATATCACCTAGTTGTTGAAGAAGCAAGACGATTTCTCCTAATTCAATCTCATTTGGATGTTTTCTAAACCCAAAATCTGAAGCACCATATGTAGAAACCATTTCACGAATCCAAGCACATTTCTTCCTAGAAAGCGCAAAATTAATGGAAATGATTGTTGCAGAGAGTTATTACCCAACCATCTATCCTTCCAAAAACTTATTTTGTTCCCACTATTGACAATGTAAAGAGTATTTTTTCTGACATGCTCTCTTGCATTTAAAATTCCAGCCTATTGATTTAACATAACTGTTAGGAAGAAAGGACTCAACGTTACCTCCAAATTTCTACCAAATGATCTTCCTCCGTAGTGCCTTACGTTCCTTGCCATATCTCCATATTCATTTGCAATGAAGTGCTTTATTTACCAACTTTAGTTTTTTAATGCCTATGCCACCTCTTTTCTTAGGCAAAGCAGCATTCACCCCAATCTACCCAACTTCTTTTTTTAGCATTTATAGAGGAACCCTATAAGAAGTTGCGCATGATTCTTTCAATATCTTTCAACACTGTCACAGGCATTTGAAACATGGTTAGGTAATATATATAGGAAGACTTGCAATAACACTATTTACTATTATCAATCTTTGACCCTTTGATAAATATCTTCTTTTCCAAGTGCTAAGTTTTTGTTGAATTTTCTGGATAATAACATCCCACACAGCTTTACACTTTGATTTACTTCCCAAAGGGATCCCTAAGTAATTAATTGGTAACGTGGTGAGCTCACAACCAAAGGAAGCAGCACAGAGTTCACCATTATGATTCTCTCCAATTCCAACAATCGCGCTCTTTCTAAAATTCACCCTCAATCCAGAGATTAATGCAAAAGCAAATAGGATATTTTTAAGGTTACTTACTTGTTCTTCAGAGTCATCTAAGAAGACTATTAAATCGTCTGCAAACTGCAAATGATAAATAATGGAACGAGTAGGAGAAACTTTAAATCCAACAATTAAATTGTTAGTAGCAGCTCTTTTAATAATAAAAGAGAGAATTTCAGCAATCATGATAAACAGAAAAGGAGAGATTGGGTTACCCTGTCGAATTCTTTTCTGACTTCTGAACATGTCTGTGGCCTCGCCATTTATTAGAATGGAGAATCTAGGGTACGAAATACACCATCGAATACAACTTCTCCAGACATTGCCAAAACCAAACCTTTCTCCTTCTCGGTGGAAGGTTAAAGTATTCTGCGGTAGACGGATTAATAACGCAAAAACTACTTACATCATGATGTTTGATCCAGTGTCTTAACCGTACTAATAAACAAACCAAACCATTGCAAGAACCAATCAAGTCTTTTGATATGTAATTACTGCAACTTATCTCTCTTCTCTATAGAGAGGATGTTTGATCTTTGTAAGCTTTTTGTAAAAACATTTTTCACAATCTTTTTCATCTGGATCATCGCATGTAAGTTCAAGAACTTCTTCATAGTATCCGAAACAAAGTTTAGGGTATGCACATAGTTGAACAAAAAAAGGAGGCCAATTCCAATCTTTCTATGAGAAATGAGAGATTCCTATTTTTTTTTTATACAAGTTTGCAGCTTAAGACATGCTCGATAGGAATATATGAGAGAATTTTTGATTGAATATCAGGAGGAAGATTTTCCATATTCTTACAATAGAAACAATGGAAACTCCAATAGAATACCCTAATTCTTAAAACATGTAGGGGACAGGACCGAAAATATTCAAAAATGGGCCTTTAATAAATTCAATAAATTTTAACGTAACTGAATTATCAACTTGTCAAGTCTATCATGTGAACCATATATACTCTGCATGTGATATAAAATATCTTTTTTTTCTTGAAAAAAAGTGATATAAAATGTCTCTCTCGGCCGACTCTGAAAATTCTCAAGTGATTTATCAGTCTTTGAATTTACTCCCAAATCTTTTAATGAAAAGAGACTATGATTATTATTATTAACGGATGTCATCCCGGGCTTTTATTGAAAAAGAACAGAAAGTAATATTTACATATGAATAGGTGGGAATCGAGCAAAAATATGTGCCCAACTCCCTAAATTATGACAAGAAAGAAACACGTACCCTATCACATCTGTTGCAAATTAATTTAGAAGAGCTTTCATCAATTACGCGGTATTGCAAGCAGAAATTTGGTCAAATGTCCAAATATTTTTAAAACTTGATTCTAATGGACGAGTAAAAATTAGTATGGGGGAAATGGAAAAAAAATAGCAAGAATGAATTTGGTTTCATCCAGACTTAAACTTAAAAAATAACAAAGATGAAACTAGATACATCCTGATATAAATTAAAAAAAAAAAGAATATTTGAAACCGGATAGGATGAAACTGTTTATATCTTGAATATTTTTACATTTTCGTCCATTTAAACTGTATCTATTTTTACAAGTCCGCTTCACCCAGGAATTGTTAATTTTGGTCTTTTAAATCAATTTTGTGTGTTGCAAGTACTTCATGTTGGAAAATGGGTCTAAAAACAGAGGATGAATTGAACACAGAGAGAATTGTTGTACCACACACTTTCAAGGCTCGAATAGATTTCTTTTAGACAATTATTTCTATCCTCCCAATATACTTGGCGATTACAACAGGTATGCGAAACAATGCCTTCACGATACAATGAAATCCCTACAACAGAGAAATTGGATTCAAGGTTTGTACCCCTTGATCCAACCAAGAACACATAATGACAATGGTTTCTGATGATGCTTTAGAAGAGAGAAACCAGGTTGAATTCGATTATCATGAATGGGAGAACACCTTCACTACTTATAGGGATATTCATGCCTGTTGGTAATGCTTTTTCATCACCAACAGACGCTTCCAAAAACCATCAATGGCGACTTATGGGAAGAGACGCATCTGTTCAGATTGGAAATAAAAATATCCAACATTCTCCCCCTATTTTCAAAAATTGAAAAAACACAAAAATAAAGTTAAAAACTTTTAAATCGGAGTGGCTGCATCACCAAAGTGATTGCCTACGTACCCGAGTGGGATCAAGCCAACGTAGTTCAAGCTAAATTGATACTAAGCATCATCGTTGAAATCAACACATAAATGATAGTTATCTTTTGGATTTGAACCTTCACTTAGTGTAATAAATTCAAAGCCTTATCGAGGTTCTATGGTGAAACTAGTCTTGAACCAAGTAAACCGGAATCTCCACACATATTGATTTCATAAAATCATGTGTTCTGTAGATAGCACGTTAATGGCCATGTGCTTATATCCTGGCTTCATGAGTCTTCTTTAGAGAACGGTCTTCTTCTCTTAGGAAACGGCCTGATTTCCATACTCATATAGGTAAGTCTCGAAAGTGTTTCTGCGAGACACCTTATGATAAAACTTAGACTTATTAAGGATTAATATCCATCCTATTTTCTTGCAGAACCCAACACTAATTTGAAATGGGAAGTTTTATATTAGTGCTCCATAATCTCATCCATAACTTGTTGGTACCACATTGAACCTTGTTTATCTTTTTCAAAACATAGGTTGGTTTTCTTCTATGGGAGATCAACCTTCTTTCACAGACCTTAGTCCCATTTCTTTACATTTTATTGAAACCACCGAGCTTGGTAGACTTTTCGTAAATGGGTATGCCAAATTCCTCTTTGTTTCAATAAAGTTAACCGTAACTACTCCTCTCTTGAGTAGTTTCCTAACCATTTGATGTCTAAGACTTGCACTTTCCATTATAAGTCTTATTAGAGACATTATAGATTGTAGCTTGATTATCACAATTAATCAAGATTGCTGGATATGGCTTCTTCCAAATTGGGATTTCCATAAGCAGGTTTCTAAGCCAATCCGCCTCCTTACATGCATCAGTTAAGGCTATTAATTCTGACAACATTGTTGAATCATAAATACAAGTCTGCTTCTTGGAACTCCAAGACACAACAACACCCCCTAATGTAAAAATCCATCCAGATGTCGACTAGGAATTGGATTCTACATTGTTCCAGTTAGCATCATTGTACCCTTCCAATACAGCGGGATAGCCTTGGTAATGCAAGCCAAAATCAGTTGTTCCTTTCAAGTAAGACATGACTCTTGAAACTTCTTTCCAGTGTTCAACTCCAGGATTACTTGAGAAACGACATAACACTCCCACAGCTTGGGCTATGTCCGGTCTCGTGCAATGCATGACATACATCATACTTCCAATAACACTGGAATATTCAAGTTGTGCATGAGTACGACCAGTGTTCTTCATTAACTTGATAGTATGGTCTAAAGAGTAGGTGCTGGATTGTCATCAAAGTGACCATACTTCTTGAGAAATTTCTCAATATAATGAGATTGGGTTAAATACAACTCATCCCCCTTTCTTAGGATCTTAATTCCTAAGATTACATCATCTTTTCCTAAATCCTTCATATCAAAGTTAGAACTAAGAAACTTCTTTGTTTCTTCCACAACAGACATGTCAGATCTAAAGATAAACATATCATCAACATACAAGAAGAGAATAACACATCCAGAATTATCATGCTTACTATAGATACATTTATCCGCATCATTAACAACTAAACCATATGACAAAACTACTTTGTCAAACTTCTCACGCCATTGCATGGGAGCTTGCTTCAAGCCATAGAGAGATTTGACCAATTTACAAACTTTCTTTTCTTGGCCTGGCAATATGAAATCTTCAGGTTGTTCCATATATATCTCTTCTTCTAAATCACCATTTAGAAAGGCGGTTTTGACATCCATTTGATGAATAATCAACTTGTGAACAGAAGCAAGTGCTATTAAACAACGAATAGATGAGATGCGAGCAACATGAGCATATGTATCAAAGTAATCAATTCCATGTTTTTGTCTATAACCCTTAGCAACTAACCTGGCTTTAAACTTATCAATGAAACCATCGGCATTCATCTTTCTATTGAATACCCATTTACATCCAATAGGCTTTACGCCTGGAGGTAAATCACAATATATCCAAGTGTCGTTAGTCAAAAGTGAATTCTTTTCATCATTGATAGACGCTTTCCAAAAACTAGCATATTTGGAATTCATAGCCTCAGCATAAGTTTTAGGGTCATCATCAACATGCATAACATATTTAGTAACACTAAGAATTTCATTCTTATTACCTTCCATAAGATATGTTATAAAGTCTGGACCAAAACTTTTCTCTTTTCTTGCTCTCTTGCTCCTTCTAGGTTCGATTTCTTCTATGGGTTCAGAAGTATCCTCTAGGTCTTGAGTAGGAGCAGAATGTTCATCATTGTTATTAGTATCTTCATATTCTAGACTAGGTAACAATGGGTTCTCCATGGGTTGTATTTGAGAACTATTCCTATTTAAGTTCTCAAAGAATTCCACATCTACAGATTCTATAATCTCAAAAGTATCAAGGATTAAAAATCTGTAAGTGATACTGTTAAGTGAATAACCTACAAAAGCACATTTATATGCCCTATTTCCTAACTTAGGTCTTTCAGGATCAGGCTTCCTAACATATGCTAAACAGCCCCATACCTTAAGTCTTTTCAAGTTTGGTTTTCTATTAAACCACAATTCATAAGGAGAAACATTCTTCTTTTTCAAAGGAACTCTATTCAAAATATAGCATGCAGACAACATAGCTTCACCCCACAAAGAATTAGGCAAATTAGAACTAATAAGCATAACATTAACCATCTCAACCAAAGTTCTATTTTTCCTCTCAGCAACGCCATTTTGTTGAGGTGTATATGGTGCAGTAAATTGATGAATTAAACCATGCTCTTGACAAAAGAATTTAAATTCATTAGGAAAATACTCACCACCACGATCAGAACGTAAAATCTTAATTTTCTGTCCTAATTGTGTCTCTACTTCTGCCTTGTATATTTTAAACATGTCAAAAACATCATCCTTAGATTTCATCAAGTATGTATAAGCATACCTAGTATAATCATCAATAAAACTGACATAGTATTTGTTTCCACCATGAGTCATATGATTCTTAAGGTCACCAACATCACTATGTATTAATTCAAGCAAGGAAGAATTTCTTACGACAGACTTAAAAGACATTCTATGTATTTTTGCTTGCACACAGATTTCACATTTAGAAACATTATCAAAGTTGCAATCAGAGATCAATCCTAATGTTTTCGTGTTTCTAAGAGAACCATAATTCACGTGTCCTAATCTACCGTGCCATAAGTTAACAGAGTCAACAATGTAAGCAGAACCATTATTTATTAAATTAAGCTTAATCATCCCATTACAAGCATATCCTTGTCCAACAAACACACCGTTTTTGGACAAAACAAACTTACTAGACTCATATGTCGTCTTGAATCCAGCCTTCATAACAAGGTCGCCGGAAACAAGGTTTTTCACAATGTCAGGGACATGTAATACATTAGTAAGAGTAACAGTCTTTCCCGAAGTAAACGAGAGTTCAACAGTGCCATTGCCAATTAATTTGCTGTGTTGGTTGTTTGCGGAGACCACTTCATTTCCTTCTCCACTAACCGGTTCGTATGTCTTGTAAAGATTTTTATCCTTACAGGTATGGACGGTTGCACCATTGTCATACCACCATCCACCACTATTTTCAGCAACAACATTGACCGCTTGCACTACTATCACAAGTTTGTCATCGACCATATTTGCCTCCTTTTTTTGTCCTAGTTGTTTCTTTTTGAGACGACAGTCACGAGCAAAATGGTCGGGTTTATCACAGAAGTAGCAGTTGCCTTCTTCTTCTTCTTGTTGGGATGTTGCTTCTTAAAATGAGTATCATCTTAAGTTTCAAGGAATTCTGTGTCTTAGATTCTTCTACTCTATTAACCTTAGAATGGTTTTCTGTTTGTTGACTATCCTTAAGTTCTCGTTTACGAGAGTCCTCTTCTATGCGAAAATGACGTTGTAAACCTTCAAAATCATAGTCAGTCTCAGCATGCTTAAGTTTCTTCTTATAACCATTCCAAGAAGGGGGAAGACGAGAAATAATAACCCCAACAATAAAGGAAGAAACAAGATCAATTCCAGCATCCTTAAGATGATTTACAATGAGTAAAAGTTCACTGACCTGAGCAATAATTGACTTACTGTCAACCATTTTAAAAATCCATGAAGTTGCAAATCAGGAATTTCTTGTTGCTTGCTTCAGAAATCTTGTATTTTTTGTCAAGCGTAGTCCACAATTCCTTTGCAGTCGCAATACTTCGAGGGGAATTATAAACATTCGTTTCCAGGGCATTCAAAATATGACCACGACACATAAAATCATCTTCCCGACGCTTCTTACGTCTGGCCTTCAAATCCTCGGTGTCTTTGTTAGATGGAGCAGCAAATTTCCTCCAACCCATCTTCAAGTATGTACCACAACTTGATGGTGATCAGAAAAAACTTCACAGTCTCTTGCCAACGACTAAAATTTTTATCATCAAAACGTTCCAATCGAGTTAGGGTTTGGTTCATCACTTGCAAAGATTGAGCAGTAGCATTTGAATTTGAAGATTCACCCTCCATTGCCAGAAAACTAATTGTCTAAAACTGTTGGGAAATGGGTCTAAAAACAGAGGATGAATTGAACACAAAGAGAATTGTTGTACCACAGACTTTCAAGGCTCGAATAGTTCTTTTATACAATTATTTCTACCCTCCCAATATACTTGGCGTTTACAACAGGTATGCGAAACAATGCCTTCAGGATACAATGAAAGCCCTACAACAGAGAAATTGGATTCAAGGTTTGTACCCCTTGATCCAACCAAGAACATACAATGACAATGGTTTCTAATGATGCTTTAGAAGAGAGAAAACAGGTTGAATTCGATTATCATGAATGGGAGAACACCTTCACTACTTATAGGGATATTCATGCCTGTTGGTAATGCCTTTTCATCACCAACATACGCTTCCAAAAACCATCAATGGCGACTTAGGGGAAGAGATGCGTCTGTTCAAATTTGAATAGAAAATATCCAACACTTCACCTCCTTGTCAGTTACACTCATTCTGCTCCAAATTCAATAGTCTTTGAATCTATTCCCAGTGCTAGCTTTCAATGAAACAAGACTATTCGTGTGTGGAATTCCGACAAATGGAGTCATACCCCCATATGAAACCTTGATTAATAATACGTCAGTTTTGGGGTCATAGCGACAAAGAATTGATTTAGTGCCCCATCTAAAATCCTTTTTGTACCATAAGAAAACTTCATTGTTTTTAGCAAGGCCTACAGGCTCATATTTAGAAACCAAAGAGTTGTTAATTCTCCGATATTTCTCCAGCCACTACTAACGCCTCCGATAGTAAATACTTGAATAGCTTTTTTTTTTCTTTATAACAACCTTGTAATTCTTACCAGAAGAATTGTAACCAAATCCAAGGCCTACTTGATTTTGGTCTACTGTTGGGAGGTTAATGTACTCTCCGGTGAAAGGATTAAAGACGTAAATGTTGGACGTGGTGGCATTATCTATATGTAAACAAACCGAACCAATCAAGCTTGACCCGATGTCTGTAATTTTGTCAGCAAGAGGATGTTTGATCTTTTCAAGTTTGATCTTTGGAAGTTTCTTGTCGAGATATTTATGACGACGACTTGTAGCCTGTGTAAGACTAAGAATGTCGTCGTAGTATCCAAAGCGAAATTTAACTCTATCAGAATAGAATTTGTGTTTGGTAAGAAGGAGACCACTTGCAATCTTTCTATGAGAAAGGAGAGTTTTAATGTGTTAGCTTTAGCGACAAAGGAGAATAGGAGAAACAATAGATTCGTCGTATTGATATGTTTCATGCCATAAGAGAAGTTCATTGTTTTTAGTGATGGCAAACACCTCGTAGCTATCAAAATCACGTCCAGGAGGAGAAGGAAAAGTTGGTATAATGAACTCCAAACTCCAATTCCAAGATTGATATCCCACTTCTTCTACAACGAAATCATCACTCTGATTATTTTTGAAAGACCGTATGTCTATGTTATAATCCACACTGACAATGCTCAAATACCCTCCCAACAGCTTGAGCTGACTTATCAAAGTAGTATGCTTGTTATTAGATGGGATATGTCGGAACCTTTCATCTGCCAAATCAAAAGCGACAATCTTCGGCTGGTACTGATCTAACCAATGAAGGGATCCATTCCAAAGTATACCACCGGAACGTGATATATCATAACCGGTAATTTCTCCTAAATCTCTCCATCCACTGTTATCACCTCCTCCAAGAGTATATACTAGAACTGATCCTTTGTCTTTTCAACTACAGTGAACGGGGTACTGAATTCTAACAATCTTGTAATTGTTATCAGAAGGATTGTAATCAAATCCGGTGACTATTTCAAGTTCCTGTTTTTATTGCTTTGCGGTCTATTGCTGGAAGGTTGAAGTATTCTCCGGTGACCGGATTATGAACGCAAAAACTACTAGTTACATGAGAGTAATCAAATAAGCAAAACAATCCATTGCAGGAACCAATCAAGCCTGCCCTGTAACTGTATCTCTCATCTTTAGAGATGGGATGTTTGATCTTTGTAAGCTTTTTGTAAAAACATTTTTCATCAAGGCGGTTGTGCTCAAATAAGGGGAGTAGCTCATACACAGGTCTTGGTCAGATCACAATTTAAAAATGCAACTTTTTACAGTTTCAATTCTCTATGCAGACCACCTGCAAGGATTCAATAAGAAATGAGAGTTTTCCAAGTTTTTGATACAAGTTTGCAGTCTAGGACGAACTCACTAGGAAACCAACTAAATTGAATAACTTTTTATAGCATGCATGAAGAAAACTAAAATCCTAGCCAATCTCACCAATGTCTAAACTACCACTTAAATGACAGTAATACAACTGCTTTACCTCCCCGTCCAAATCCTCCTCCTCCTCTTCCTCCTTCTCGTCCTCCTCTGCCAGGAAACGCACGTTTGGTGCTACGTACTTCAGCTGTAGTCCTTGAATCTACTCCCAGAGATTTTAATGACACGAGACTGTTCACATGTGGTATTCCCTGGAAATGGCTAACACCACAAGTTCCCAAATGCATAACCTTGTTTAATGTGTCATTTTTGGGGTCGTATCGACAAAGGAATACTGGAAGATTATATCTGCCCTGTGTATGCAATTTGTACCATAAGAGAACTTGATTGCTTTTAGTAATGGCATACGCTTCATAGCTATCAGAATCATAATCGTTAGGAGAAGGAAAAATTGATATACTGAAGTCCAAACTCCATTTCCAAGATCGATATCCCGCTTCGACAACGATATCATTGTTGTTCTGCTTATTTTTCAACATCCATATATCTAGACGCCCATTATCTCGATCCATACTAACAATGCTCAAATACCCTCCTAGCAGCTTGAGCTGAGTTTCCGGAGTATGCTTCTTATTACATGGTGTTGTTGGGAGATATCGGAAGTTTTCATCTGCCAAATCGAAAGCGACAATCTTCCAATATTGTTTGTTCTTATCAAACCAATGGAATGTGTTGTCTAACCAATGAAACGATCCGTTCCAGAGTATACCTTCTTTACCTAATAGATTATAATTAATTTCTCCGATATCTCTCCAACCACTGCCTCCAAGAGTATATATTTTAACCCACGCTTTGTCTTTTAAACCACTGTAGGGGTACTCAATTCTAGCAATCTTGTAATTTCTACCAGAAGGATCATAACCAAATCCACAGACTACTCGACTTTTCTCGTGGACTTTTGTAATCATTGGAAGGTTAAAGTATTCTCCCGTCAGAGGATTCAGAACGCAAAAACTAGACACATATTGTGTATCTATATACCGACGCATAGATAAACAAACCAAACCGTTGCACGAGCTAACCAAACTCAAGTCTAGGGTTTCTGTCTCATATAACTCTTTTTCAGCAAAAGGATGTTTGATCTCTGTAAATTTATCGTAAAAGCTTTCTCCTTCGTCATGTTTATCCAATGGAATACGAAGAATGTCGTCATAGTATCCAAAACCAAGTGTAAGTGTTACCCATTCTACAGCAGAAAGTAAGAGACCAGCTGCAATCTTTCGATGTAAAAGGAGAGTATTCCAAGTTTTTGACACAAGTTTGCACTCCAGAACGGACTCGCGATGAACACATGATAGAACTTTCGATTGAACATCAAGAGGGAGATCTTCCATATTAACGTAAAAATAACTTGTTTCTAATCAAACGATAATACACGAAGCGGACCTTTTATTCAATAATTCAGAAAGTTCTAGAGTAGGAAAGATAATTAAATTCGGAAACCAAGCAGAACGGGGTAAGGAAACCCAAAATTAATCGTAAACACACAAAAGGAATGGTATTCTGACTTGTGGGCCAAGATTTACCGGCTCATAAGATTTTACCTTGTAAAAAAGGATTGATTTTTTTTGGGACCATGGTTTGTTTTGGGGGACCACGGTCTTATTAGGTCAACCTCCCTATACTTATAAGGGGTGTCCTAAAACGTTGAATTGACTAATCTATTCTTAACCTAATTTAATTTAAAACCAACATAACACTTGTGGCATACAAGGCAGTGCATCCTATTTGTGGCATTAGGACACAGAGCGGTGCATATGACTAATTCGGATGAGGGAGAGTATATTGCATTTTTCGCCAACCTTTTTGCATCATGATATAGGGTAGGAGCAATTTGGGCAGTCTGGTGTACCTAGTTACAGATTGGCCATTTGGTCATTCTAATTTGGATCTAAGGGTATCAAGGAATGAAAACTTATCTGGATTATTATGTAACATGGTGCAGTTGAATTCAGTCAATAATAGATGATGGCCAACCAAGATGACCAAAAATCAAGAAATGCATAAATCTAAACACGCTGTTAAATCTAAACCCGAAATGAGTTTTTGAGTGAAAAGAATATGATTGAAAATTAGAAGAAGACCACTTCTGAATCAATCAAATATATCTTCTTGTTACATAGAATTGGGGGTATGCAGAAAAACCGAAACCGTGGATTTCACCCGCAACCGTCCGTAAAACTGCAGGTGAAAACCAATCCGCAAGAGTTTATGGGCCGGTCACGGTTTCATTTTCAAATCCGCACGCGGTGCGGTTACGGTTGCGGTTGGATTTCAAAAACCGCCGATTACCCGCACCGTAGGGTAGTTAGGGGATTTAATGAAATTATTAAGGATAGTATGGGAAGTTTAAGTCTTATATATAAGCATATTTATCTTTCTAAACCTAATAGCATTTTATTTCCCAGATTCAATCTTCTTTCAAGTCCAAAGAATTCATCTCTTCCATCCACTGCTTCAGCATCTTCATATCCTTCAGTGATTCAACAACACCATCATATGTCTAAAATCCCTTCAACTGCAGAACATCATCATCTTCGAACCCATTCTTCTATCATCTCCGCTTCCTGCAATTTCAGAGACTTCATTTCTCAAACCCTAATTTCAACTTCAATTGAATCTCGATCACACAGCATCAGAACATGGACTAAAGCTTCATCGTCAATAATAGCAGTCACAGTTCTTCTCTATGTCTTGAACATCACCTCTGTTCAGTTTTTCTTCTCTGAGCAGCATCAGTACCTAACAAGTCTCTCTTGCTAGAGGATTCTTCTTCAATCATCACCTCCTTCTGAGAAGTAAGTAACGATTAACTGTTACTTTTGATAGCAGAGAAATTAAGATTTTTGATATATTTTTTTCCCCAAATCGATTGCATGTTAGGGATTCAATCGATTTTTCTTCATTTGTTCTTCAATATTAACTTTCACTGCCTCTTTTATGTTGCAGAGATTTTGTTTCAGAAAATGGTGAAGTAAGAATATACCTGCAACGAGGAAGGTTGAATTTTTTTGATAGTTGCAGTTGAATTGATTGATAAACAAGTGAGTTAACAGAACACAACCCTTGTTCACTAATGAAAATTCAGTTTTTGTTTACTAATTTTTGGTTTGAAAATGAATTTTGTTATTTGAATAGATATTTATATATTGTTCTTGGTCTAGTAAGGAATTGGGTTTTACTGAATGATCCGTTTAGGTAAATAGATGGGGTTTGGAAAATTTAGTTGATTCTCTTGTAGAGATTAGGCTAAATTGAGTGGGTAGTTCCCGGAGGAACTCATGTGATGACGATGATGCTAACAAGTAACACCTGACTTTTGGAGGAATTAATTTGTTAATACCCATGTCCTCCTTGTGAAGTGGATTTTGTTCACTTGCTACTGCTTAAAGCTTCCGGATGATATGACTTATTTCTGATCATTTTGTTAAGCTTATGCTCATGTCAGCATGTTTTCTATTACCTACTTTTGTAAAAATATGTTTAGTGGGGCTGACTGTTCTTGGAATACAATATAATGATGCTTACTTTTTGAAATCAATTGTCTATTGGTCTGATTTTATAATTAACCCTCTCCAATTTAAATCCCAGAAGCAAGTCTCAACGTTTCCTTAAGTTTTAGTATAGAAACTCAAATTTGACACGGCAAATTAAACTCAAATTTGATCGTTTTTTTTTTGTCTTTGATCTTTTTTGGTCTTTGTTTTTTTTTTTTTTTGTCTTTGATCTTTTTTGGTCTTTGGTTTTGATCGCACCATCTAAGCCACTTCCTTTAAATAATTTTTCAATTTAATTAAGCCGAATAGTCGGATATTAGCACAAAAACAAAAAATTTACACTTTTTTGCGGTGTAAATTGCACAACACGGTCTCAGCCAATTTGCACTCAGCCAAACAAATTTTGAATCCACTTCACTTTCTGAACTAATTGCACCGCCACCACCATGTATTTTAATTGATACATTCCACAATTCAGATCTAAAAGGCAATACACCTAGTCAAATCTCAAACCAATAACTTGAGCAATGAATAATATTTTGAAGAAAGACGATGAATTCTCCATGAATATATAAACCATCATTATGAGCACCATAAAAAAAAAGTAACAGTTTTTAATGTCTCGTCTAAAAAAGATAACTAAACTCCATGACAGACAATATGCACATTTTGCAGAAGCACTACAGTATAATTTTCAAGAGGGAAGACAGCTAAAACATGAGAGTCATTAGGATCTCCATAAACTCGTATTAGTAGCATAAACCACGACCGACATACTCTCCATAATTTGGATTAGCTTTCATCCATTCCCTCGTCTTAGGGTCGTCCACGTTAATCTTAAAATAATCATGAACAACGTGTTTATCCCAAGGGAAATCATTGGGATCGAAATCCATCAAGAATTGGTCAACATTCCTGCTTGAAGTTCCAAGTCGCCTAACATCACCCGAAAGCTCCCCTCCAGTCGTGAAAGCATCTCCTAAAATAAAAGAAACTTCTGCCACCTGCCATTCAAAAGTGCGCATTTTTCAGTTGCAAACAGAAAAACAGGTATCAAACACGACCACACTAGTACTTAGGATGGTTGCAAGTTAAAGGACATCGCAATAATAACAACTATGACCTAACCAAGCTAGGGAGGAAGCATACACTATTTTTACAATCTAGTTACAAATCCATAGGGATTAAAAACTTACAGCAAAAAGACATTTCAGAGTTTCTCTTCAGATAACAGGAATACCAAATGAGATAACATTGTAGATTATCAAATGTTCAATCCTTGACATTTCAGGGTTTCTCATCAGATAACGCTACAGATTAGCGAACACAAAACTCGTGGACAGAACAACAAGACATCCATAAACTAGGACTGTTCACCCTACTAATTTGACAGATCAGTTGAGTAACTTAGATACTGTCGACCTTTAGAATCCCACGGTATACAAATAACTTACAGAACAAACTGCCAAAGTTAAACTTAATCCAATGACCACCTAATGAAATAATGACGGATGAGTGGGGATGTAAAAAAAATCCGCTTTTAAGGAATACGGTACCATTTTATTCAAGCTTTTCAGTAGTTAATTTTACACGATTGTCATAAATTTCAGTAGTCAGATAACTCATGGCACTAAAAAGTGTTTGATTCTAGTGGGAAAAGTTAAAAGATATAGTATATACCGTTTTGTGCATGGCTATAAATTCAACTAGGACGCTTTTCCCAACTGTCAATAGTTCATCAATCGACAGCCTAATTTGATCCAGTTGATCGCTAGTGGCAGTGTCAAATGGTCTGAGCTGCAGTACATTCAATTCAGATGAAGGCATGTAAGTAACAACTGGTATGGTTTTAATGGAATCATGATTAAGGATATAAACTGGTGAGAGAAGAATGTGTGCGTACGTACCCCGAGTTTAACTGTTTCACAGAAGTTCTCACATATACAATCCAACCGAAGATTAATTAGAGATGATTCAAATATAATTCTCCACAAAACAATACTTCCAAGTGGAGAGCCTCCGCCCGTAAGATCAGAACCCCTGACTGAATTTAGTTTCTCTACTGCTTCATTTATCATCTCTGATGTTTCCTTGGCTGCCTCAGAAAACGCACGTCGAAGGGAAGAACAGGTGTTTCTGGACGGATTGCCTCGCTCAGCACGGTTGTACTTCATATTGACTACATCTACAAAACATCCAAGCAGCGTTTCCGCGACAGATTTTCTTTCAACGCCTTGCTCCTGGAGATTTTTTAAGCGCTCTCTAAAACTATCTAATATTTCATTATTACACGCAACCAAATGAGTCAGGGCAACATTAGTGGGGCAACATTCATCATCGAGAAGATACTGATCCAACGATTCCTAGAAGAGAACAAAAAAAGGATACTAATTTATAACATTCAATGGTCTCAATGAGAACAAACAGGAAATATATGCACAATCTTTTTGTACCTTTGATTTCTTGAATTTTGAAATAAATTCCAAGAGGATGTCAAGAATCTTGTTGGACTCCTTGATAGATGAGGGACTAGTAAAACGGGAATCCTTGAGTTGCTTCAACAACCAAGCTGATCCACGTGACATGAAACACAGATTATCGAGTAGGTGCTGAAATATCAAAAGAAAGTTATGTAATTAGGAATTAGCCAAGATAACTTGTTAATTCCAAAGGATAACGACTTACCTTTTGTTTCCACAAACACGAGACCCTGGAGTGCTCGCAAAGGATATCAAGACATTTGTGCCTATCTCCATCACTGTCAACAGTATCGGAAAAAAATGCAACTGCAACAGACTCTCGCAATTGTTCCAGATGCTCAAAGAAACTATATGCAACAACCCGCTGCTCCTGTTGTACCTTGATGAGGTGATCGAGGAAAGACTCCAACAACCCAGCCTATGAAGAGAGACAGACACGGAAAGTCATAAAAAATATGTCAAATCCTATCCTAAACCAAAATAAAGCCAAGATGCCATTTCGAGCAGTAAATATTAGTTACCTGCTTTCGCCTGAAATCATCGCCAGATTCTGGACAAATTCTTTGCAAAAGTTGCTTCAATGACAAGCTTCCATCATAGTATTTATCTGCAATAACCACATCATCTGTCGACGCCTGAAGAGACAACCATCTATTCGGCTGGTAACTAATATCATTGATGTCATTATCCTGTACCAATATAATAAAATCACGAGACATGAGATCGAAATAAAAGCAGAGATGCGAGGTATAAAGAAAGGTTGAACTTAGTTGCATACCTCATTGGATGCATACTTTTCCAGGCCAGATGTTTCCAACAGCCGAAGAAACCTAGGGAATGACCTCCTGTCACCGTACTTTGTGTTGACATCCGTCCAGTCATCTGCAACACATGCTGCTTTTTGGAAAAACATCTTAAGTGAGGACTCTAAATCTATTGATGGTTCCTTGATTACAGATCTTGGATATATAAGTTGTTTTGGGGAACCATCATGTGCAATTCTAAGACTTAAGCTTTCAAAGTAATAGTCTATCCATTTATCATCCATGGTAGCTGAAACACCACTACTTGTTGTTTGCTTAACCAATAATAACCTGCACAAAACTGATCAGTTTCAGAGTGTGTGTTTTTTTTGATAAATAATAAATGAAACAAAGATAAATGTGAGAAAAGTTGTGTCTAATAAGGGCATGGCTTCTCCTGTTGCTTTATAATAATAATAAGTCGAAATCCTTACTGGTTGCTACACTCACTGAACTAGCTGTTCTAAAGATGCTGTTTATTGTATCTCACACTGGTTTCACAATTGTAAGGCTACACCTTTGAAGAAAGAGATAAGCTTACTCCAGTTAGTTTAAGACACATTGATTATCATTTATCAAGTTGAGTTGTGTTATTGTCGTTAACTGATTAAACTTCTGGAATTAATAATTTCTGTAAGAGCCTGATGAATTTCCAGATTAGCAAGCAGTCAGCAATGTGTGTAACCGAAAGCCGAAGCCAGTCATGAAGAATATATCCTATATATGCATCTAAAAGTCCACATCCTCCATTATCTATGGAGAACCAAACTTGACAAACATAAATAACACATTAGATACAAACAATTCAGTTCTAGGATTAGCTCAAAGACTGATAAAACTCAAAACAAACAGCAAAAATCTCATGCAAACACTTGGATCAAAACCCATCACAGACCTAATTTCTTATTAACAATAAACATCGTGAAATTTGATTTCAACCAATGATTCATGGAACTAAAATACAACTCTAACAAAATCTCATACGAACATTAAGACGATGACCTAAACCAATACTCAAGTGGCATCAAATATAGAAGAGAATTAAGACTACTTTCACCCTTGGGAAACAACCACCTCGAATTTAATACTATTATCATGCGAAACAACCACCTTGTATTTAATTTTCGATTAAAAAAGTATTCACAGTTTCGTGTCCAGAAACAATTGAAGAAATTCCATCTCGAATCAAAAACAGTAAAGGGATTTGAAACTCACCGTTCTTAAACTTCGACTTCCTTCTTCGTCTGAGAGAACAAAGAGGGGTTTCGTGTCGTGTAGCCGGAAATCTGCATTTTACCCCCCTCGCTCTAAACATATACGGTAGAAGATAAGTTCTGCGGAGCTTCTAGAAAAACCCAAAAGATACTGTTTGGTCCAAATGTTGGGCACTACTTCTCAACACCTAAAGGGGGAACGGGAACTTAGGCCAAGGCCCAAAGAAAATATCTTTTTTATTGTTATGCCCAAAATATTTTTCCGTTTTCGTGGCACCAATAATTATTTGAAATTATAAAAAAAAATTCATTACTCGTTATGTATTTTATTTTTTCAGGGGTATAACTGACAATCAAACTAAAGTATAAGATATCTAAAAAAAATTGTGGCTTGGAATTTTACAAACTTTATCTTATTTGAAAGCTTTTATTTTAACAGGTCTACACGACGAGCACAAACAACAAATCAAATTTAAGTTTATTACGAAAATGTTGGAAGCGATTATTCTTTTTGCCAATTTTTTTTGAAAATTTAACACATAACCATTATGTAGCTACCAAAAAAGATGCATAACACGCTATGCAGACACCACAAAAGATGCATAATACATTATGTAGATGCATAATTGTAGTTACCTAAAATCGGTGAAAGGCTTAAAGTGATATTCTAGGATGTTTCAAAGTCAGATACTGATAGACGCATTTATGTGTCTAATATAGCTCATTTGTATATATTGTTAGTGCTCGATATCGTACTTATTTGGTTATTTTATTTATTTGTAGGTGTTTTTGGAAGAATAAGGTTTTGCGGCGAAATTGGCTCAAAATGTGGCATTTGAACCTCCGTAGATAACGTACCAGAAGCACCCCAGAAGTATGTTGGAAGCACCCCAAAAATACCCCGGAGGAACCCTGAAAGAGTGTTGAAAATATCCCAGAAAAATTACTATTTGCACCCAAGGGGAAAGTGTTATTCGGACTCTCACTATGGATAAGGGGTAACCCATTTCGGACGTGTGCTAAAGGGACACCAGAATTGGATAAGGGGGAGGTCACCTTCTCCGTTTGAAAACAAATTTTGGCGGGAAAATTTTCTTTCACCAGACAGATTTAGGGTTGAATTTTCGGACGAGTTTTAATGAGATTCAATCACTGATTCTCATGGGCTGGACGTGATATGGATATACAATTCTAGTATGGATGATTTCATGGGCTTAATTGGGTTGGAATGACCGGGAGAATGGATCAAAGTCCAAACAGGACAGTACCGTGCTGTGCACTTTCAAATATTTGTGAGAGATTTGTGGAAGACTTTTACGCTAGATAACTATGCACCTAGTCTTGTTCAAGTCTTAAGAGAATTTTGGAGCGTAATAACTGGCCATAGGACGCGTACAAAGCAACAGAAAAGAGATTATTCTCTCAACTGCTCGAGAAGAAAAAAAGAGAAATACTCTCGGATTTGCACGAGAATTTTGGTCCTGTTGGCTATATAAAGCATTGCTTCGAGTCTTAGAGGGGTTGGAAAAGTTTTAGAAACTTTTAGGAGGGAGTTTAGAGTTCATGATAGACGAGAAGAAGAAGTTACAAGAGATATTGTTGTTGCTGCTGCTTCCATTGAAGATCCTGAAGAACACGAAGAACAGACTCACATAGTCAGTCGTTCTTCAGCAGTCTTAAATAACAATACCAGTGTCGTTCTTTACAGCAGTAATGGATTATCGTTTACAGCAGTCTTAAAAGCACTTACCCCTTTGTAACAGTGGTGCTGTAACACCACTACAGCGTTGCAATTTTCTGTTTCATCTTATATTCATCAATAAAAACACCTATTTTAGCCATGAATTCATCTTGTGAGTGTGTTTTTGGGATGAGGAGCTAAACCCATTAGCCGAGACGACGGAGGAAGCCATTGGTCCATATTGATTGGTATAATTCTAATTTTATTATTTATTTGCAATATTATTATTTGATTATTTGCATGGAATTGAATTTGAAATATTAGTTTTTATTGAATAGTTGTGAATTATTTTGATGAAGCATGCTGGGTTTTAAAAACTTTTGATGTTTTATACTTTGTGATTACAATTATTACTTCAAAAATATATTTGAGGCAAATATTAGAATTATTTTTAAAGATAGAATTGCATGAATATTATTTAGAATTTACTATTTAATTGGTCAATGGTGGAATCCTAGTCTTGGTATTTTCTCTAAAGGTTTGAACTATTTTATTTATTTGCCTGTTTAATTTAAATCTAGAAAAATTGTTTTCTTCACAAGTCTGAAAAGACCCAGTTTTTACCACTACTACAATCACTATTTGGAATCACACCAAATTTTTGGCGCCGCCGACGCGGATTTGTGTTTAGGTAGCATTTTTTTAGATTTATTTTTATTTTTATTTTTATTTTTGTTCCTCTTTACGTTTCTTTTGGTGTGGCTTTGATTTGCAGGTTTGAAGTTGGATACTAAGGACTTGGAACAAAGCTTAAAGCTAAAGAGAAGAAAAAGAAGACAATTTTTGTTTTAGGATTTAGTTTTATTATTTATTTATTATTATTTTATTTTATTTTAGAATTGTATTAGGAAATATTTTGTAATTTACTTTTTCTTTTGCACTTTATTTTTGTGGACTGTGGACTTTAAACTTTGGACATTTTTATTTTTATTTTTATACCCTATGGAAGGGATCCTTAAATACAAATTGCTTGCAGGGAAGGACGACGATTACAATATCGTCTCGGCCCCTCGGGTTCGTACATGACATAGGAGTCGTGGCCCGAGTCGACTACAACGGTTCATCCCCCGTCTGGTACGGGAGGTAAGTCCAATCGAAACACTCGCGAATCTCTTATAAGCGAGTTACTGTATTCCTTAAGGTGATAATTGTTTGAGGACGAACCGGACAGTTTTTAAATTCCTAGTAAAGGGCAAGGCCTGGCCAATACAAGATAAGGGTTCGGATTTCATCACCGCTCCCTTCTTGCCCGCCTTAGGAAAACGAACCTAACGCGAACCCAAGCTTTAAAATCTGATTAGAAAGAGACCTATAGGGTATCGAGCTTGTTAGGAAAAAATTTCGAAGGATATTGGTTACCTTTTAAGCAATCTCGAAGTTCATAATGGTTTCTGTGAGTTGAATGCGTGATTGCGCCGCCTTGTGATAGCGGTGAGGCCTTGGGTATCAAAGCTCCACTGAGCTTCCCTCGCCTCAATTCAACTTACTTTGATTCGGATTGATTCCAGAGGGGTTTGCTTAAACTGTAACGAATTCCCCTTCGAGAGATAGAAGCTAGTCTAGAAACAATCTAAGTGGAGCCATCATGCTTTTTGTTTGCTAGATTCTATAGGTTTGATTTGGTCGAGTCAGCCTTGTTTGTGATTGTGTAGAATTCTTTTGCAATTAAGAATGTCGAACTGGTATGATAGAAGCCAATACAATGAATATCGACCTGAATTTGAATATGGACATCATCAGTATTATGACCATAGTGAGAATAGTGGCTGGGGACGCCAACCTTTTCAAGGTTATGGTTCATACGATGGTGAGCCCAATTACTATCCACACGTGCATCAGTCATACGAGCAAGAAGATTATAGTACTAGTTCTTCGTCTCTAGAGGATACAATCAAACTATTGAAAAGTAGTCCTTATTGTGATCCTTCAGTTCCTATTCCTTCTCTAGAAGAGACTCTCAGGAATTTAGCTGAGTCATCACGTCAGTTAGCTTAATCGACGTATAAATTAGACGAGGTGAATAACGTAGTTATGGACGAAAGAGCTGCAACAACAACTGAATCTGTAGAAGATATCCTCAATATATTAACTCAAAACTTAGATCCTACACTAAGGGAACTTTCTTTGGAAGAGACCCTTGAGAGGATAGCTGAGTCGACACGTAGACTTGAGTTAGAGACGAACGAAAGTATTGCTCGAAATAACTTGAATTGCCAATATATTGTATCCAATAATACCCTTGAGAATGAAGATACTTTTTCACATAATCAAGATAACGAGGTTATAATTGGTAACACTACTTATTTAGATAAGGTTCAATCATCTTCGTACTATTATGATGATGAGGATAGTAGTGATGAAGAATCTGAAATATGTGGGCATAGTGATCAGGAATCTAGTAATCCAATTGAGCTGTATACTGATTATATTATTTCTAGTTCAAATCCAAATAATATTTATGATTATTCACCTATTCAAAAGGACGAGGATTTGATTAGGGATACCATCGTTTTAGACGATGTAGTTTTTCCTTTTGATTACAAAGCCGATAGTGGTTTAGAGGAACAGGTTCATTTCGAAAATATTGTTTTAGAGTCTAGCGACTTAGAAACAATAGTCTTGGAAGAAGAAGATAGACCCGTAGAGATGAGTAAAGATGCACTACCTGATAATAACTTAGAAGAATCTCTTGAATATTTTAAGGACTCTGAAGATACGGAAATTCAAGAAATAATTAGAGGTCTATCTAGAGACACTGAAAACTCTAAGTTTGGGGGTGATTATCACTTCCCTAGTGCCTTACCTTTAACTCTCAGAAAGTCCCCACACTTAGGACTTGATATCTGTGCCTCAACCATTTTACAAGATTACCTTCATACTCGTTTTCCAGAGCCTAATGATGTCCAGGAAGAAGTTCAGTCGTTAGAAACTCATCCTATGGTTGATGTGGTTTTCCCAGGCTATGATACCCAGATTGACTTTGTTTTCCCACCAAATAGTTTTCTTCCAATTGTGGGAACGTATAGATTTCAAATGTGTCACTTATTAAGTTCTGAGACTAAGCCTAAGTACTTTAGGAAATTAGAATCGACACATTTGCTTCAGAATGACCACTACTCTGACTGTGGTCAACTATGTAAGTCATACCTAATTGACTTAGAGGATCCTAAATTATTTAGGTTATTTTGTGATTCCAGGTTCTTATCTGAGTTTTTCCAGACTCTAAGACCTAATAATTTGGATCCTACCTATGAGGAAATGCATCCGAGGAAAATAGTCTATTTAGACCCCTTCATAGAACCTGAACCGCAATTAGCGATAGTTATCCAGAAACTAGGTAAGGGCATGCTAGTCTTGTACATTTTCTTGGTTCACTGCAGTTTCCTTTTGTCAGCTCTTTTTGGTTTTAAAGACCCACAGTTATTCCGGCTACTGTTATACGGTTCGAGTCGACTAATCCTTGCTTAGTCTGGCTAAAGACTTTAAACTTAGAACTTCTTGGGAGATAACCCAATATTCATGCGATACGGTAATATCCTTCCTTATTTCTTTTCCCTCCAGTGGTAATAGTTTCTCCTTGTTCATGCTTTTCATTTCATCTTTAGAACATTGAGGACAATGTTAGATTTAAGTTTGGGGGTATGGGAGAAACTTTTGTGTTGCACTTTTGAAACTTCTAGCGTCACATGGTATCCGGTTAGCTAAGTTTACATATTGTTTCTCACCGAAAAGATAGAAATTGGAATACTAGAGATAACAACTTATTGAGACATTAGAGAAAAAGACATTGAGATCCTTGAAATTCAGGAGAGAACTTGTTCTTTTTAGAGGGTAACCGTGATGGACCTAACCATACATGATGGAAAGGCAAGTAGGTCAGGAAATGCCAGAAAGACAAAGCAACCTCACAATGTAGTCTTAGCTACTGGATTGCGACTCTCTCTCAGTAGAAACTTATCATCATCAACAAGCGGAGCGACATCAAAATCTATGAAGAAAGTGAAGACGTTTTAAGGTTTAGAAGCAACAATAGAAAAGAATAATTCAAAAATCAAAGTTGAAGACTTAGTTACAAGAAGTTACAAGAGCAAATGATATAAGTTGTTAGAATCCATGATACCAAGACATCACAAGTTGCGAAGATCCAAGTTTTGAAAGTCCTTCTCTCATGGCCATGTAAATTTTTGTCTTGTAATTTTTTCTTTTTTAAAAAAAAAAATGAAAAATGAAAAAAAAAAATTGAAAAAAAAAAAAAAAAAAAAAAGAAAAAATATGAAACATCATTACGTTCTTTTTGTTCAATAAGGCCATAGGGAAGAAGAAATTTATAAGTCAAGCAAGAAATCGAAGAGAAGAGTTAATTGTCAAGGTTCTATGAGGTTCGATAGTTTATCATCAACAGTTGAAGACCGAAGAAGACGTTGTTTCTACTGAGCACTATGAGAGAGTCGAAGAAAGATACATTTGGTCGCTTTGTTAGTATGCTTTCAATCTGGCACAAGATCTTTCTAGCACTGGTTTAACTCATCACACGTAATTAGTCCAGTTGTATAGCAGATGTCCCTCTCATTTTTATCTCTCTCCTAATCTTATCCAGCTGTAAAGCAGCGGACGCATCTTACAATGTTTATCTAGCTGTATAGCGGATATCTCTTTATCTAGCAGTCATGCAGATGTGTCTCCCCTTTTCTTCAGTCAGCTTTAGAGCTGACACCTTTAATTTCTCTGGCATTCTACTTACTTGGAGATAGGTTGAGAATATGTATGTCCTCATAGCTCTTTGGATACTTGTGACCAATTAGGAGTACAGGTTTTGTGGGTATATCTCTGGTAAACCCTCCCGAGACTATAACTCGGCCACTAGGGCCACCTAGGGGTTTAAAGGCTTATTTCATACGCTAAATGCAATCGACGATGCCTGCGACAGTGAGTTAGGATTTTATTTTGTAATTTTTATTTGCTCGGGACTAGCAAATAATAAGTTTGGGGTATTTGATAGACGCATTTATGTGTCTAATATAGCTCATTTGTACATATTGTTAGTGCTCGATATCGTACTTATTTGGTTATTTTATTTATTTGTAGGTGTTTTTGGAAGAATAAGGTTTTGCGGCGAAATTGGCTCAAAATGTGGCATTTGAACCTCCGTAGATAACGTACCAGAAGCACCCCAGAAGTATGTTGGAAGCACCCCAGAAATACCCCGGAGGAACCCTGAAAGAGTGTTGAAAATATCCCAGAAAAATTACTATTTGCACCCAAGGGGAAAGTGTTATTCGGACTCTCACTATGGATAAGGGGTAACCCATTTCGGACGTGTGCTAAAGGGACACCAGAATTGGATAAGGGGGAGGTCACCTTCTTCGTTTGAAAACAAATTTTGGCGGGAAAATTTTCTTTCACCAGACAGATTTAGGGTTGGATTTTCGGACGAGTTTTAATGAGATTCAATCACTGATTCTCATGGGCTGGACGTGATATGGATATACAATTCTAGTATGGATGATTTCATGGGATTAATTGGGTTGGAATGACCGGGAGAATGGATCAAAGTCCAAACAGGACAGTACCGTGCTGTTCACTTTCAAATATTTGTGAGAGATTTGTGGAAGACTTTTACCTAGATAACTATGCACCTAGTCTTGTTCAAGTCTTAAGAGAATTTTGGAGCGTAATAACTGGCCATAGGACGCGTACAAAGCAACAGAAAAGAGATTATTCTCTCAACTGCTCGAGAAGAAAAAAGAGAAATACTCTCGGATTTGCACGAGAATTTTGGTCTTGTTGGCTATATAAAACATTGCTTCGAGTCTTAGAGGGGTTGGAAAAGTTTTAGAAACTTTTAGGAGGGAGTTTAAAGTTCAGGATAGACGAGAAGAAGAAGTTACAGGAGATATTGTTGCTGCTACTGCTGCCATTGAAGATCCTGAAGAACACGAAGAACAGACTCACATAGTCAGTCGTTCTTCAGCAGTCTTAAATAACAATACCAGTGTCGTTCTTTTACAGCAGTAATGGATTATCGTTTACAGCAGTCTTAAAAGCACTTACCCCTTTGTAACAGTGGCGCTGTAACACCACTACAGCGTTGCAATTTTCTGTTTCATCTTATATTCATCAATAAAAACACCTATTTTAGCCATGAATTCATCTTGTGAGTGTGTTTTTGGGATGAGGAGCTAAACCCATTAGCCGAGACGACGGAGGAAGCCATTGGTCCATATTGATTGGTATAATTCTAATTTTATTATTTATTTGCAATATTATTATTTTGATTATTTGCATGGAATTGAATTTGAAATATTAGTTTTTATTGAATAGTTGTGAATTATTTTGATGAAGCATGCTGCTGATGAACACGAAAAACACGAAGAACGGACTCGCAACAGCAGTCGTTTATCAACAGTGAAAGAGACTCACAGTCGTGGGTCGTAGGTGTGGGTCTTAGGGATTCAGTAACAATAGCACCTCTTTTGTGTCGTTTATGTTGGACGCCTTCTGTGGGTCGCAGAATTCTGTTTAATACTTTTTATTTATCTTTTCTCTTCATTGTAAAACACTTTTGAGCATCAATGAAATTCTTTGAGAGGTTTTCCAACATGATGAGCGACTAATTCCCTCGCAACCAAGGCAATAGAGGAAGCTATTCACGCAACATAAATGGGTAACTATTTCATTTAATTATATAATTCACCTAATCGCTGCTTTTGCAGAGTTTTAAATTATTTGAATGATTGTCTTAATTATTTGTTATTCAGTTTGATAGGTTATGCTTGGTTTAATCTCTTGATAATCTATGCTTAAGGTTTACAAATAATGTTTGAGAATTTGTATGATTGATAGTGAATTAAAGATAAAAGAGGACTTAAGAATTGAATAGAGTTTTGAAATATTTATCATAATTTTGCGTAGTAGTGGAATCTAGTGTCTTGGTTACCTCTCGCCCAAATTGTTAATATTTTGTATAATTATTTATTAAGTCTAAAAAAATTATCCTTCACAAGTCCGAGAGTTTGAACCTCATTACTACAACCACGAAAAAATCTTTAATCAAAGCACCATTAGCAACATGGATGGAAACTGCATGGCAGTACCATCGACAACACGACCCTGACCATTGATTGGGCGTTGACTTTGACCGTTGATCGGTTGTTGACTTTTGTGTGATACCTAGCAGGCTAGTGGGATACTTCGGTTGACTGGTTAGCTGGCTTGGGTGAGGGCCAACAGATGATTCAAGTACCAATTTGTCCCATTATGTGGCATTTTTATTCATGGTACAAACATCGTCCCCTCTTAACCTTCAACCTGTTAGGGGTTAAGAAATTATCTTTTTCCTTAGTCAATGAAAAAACTCGCCCCCAAGTGTGGATTATTGATGCTGAGGTGATTGGAAAACTTCCTTAGTAAATTTTTGTTGTTAAAGCGTAAAGAAAACTGCGTTGATTGTGTAAATGGTAATCTAGTCGCCCCCAAGTGAGGCTATTGTGATTGGAGGATCAGCGGGAAAAAATTGAAGATGAACCATTGTTGTATGCACAGACAGGACTTAAGGCTGATCTGGTCTGCAACGGAAGCGTGATGTTGGAGCGGAGTGGTGTTGAAAGTGAGTTGTATTGTTGATATAAAACTGAACGATGGTAGTTGCGCAGAACTTGACTATTAACTGTTGTTTGGAAAATACGAGATATATTTGACGTCACTCGGTTGGAATCTGCGTGAGATGTTGTTGTAAACGAAATTTGAATTTGCATATTATCAGTAATTTTCGACCAAACTAGGTAGTAAGGTAGGGTTAGTATTATGGTTAATGTTAATTAGGTTAAGAGAAAATTAGTAAACTTGTTAAATATGATTAATGTAAGGACATCCCTTATCATTGTAGGGTAAGTGGCCTAATAAGACCATGGTCCCAAAAAAATGGTTCTTTAAAAATTGAACTCAATTTTTTTCAAACCAACAAGATTGGCAGTTATGAAAATATTTGGATATGGAGCTTTCATTTGTTTTCTTTTTATTGGACCTCATTGCTGTAGGCCCATTAAATGAATCTTAGCGTCAAAACAAAACTCCGCGGTGATACAATAGAGAGGGAGGGGTACAGGGGGAATATAGATTTCTCCTTCTCAGTCGGGACGAAGAAGATGAAGGTGTCGGCGTGAAGATTTTCTGTTCAAGTTCAAATTCGATCATATTCTTGACTAAATAGGTATGTTAAATCAATTTTGTCTTCCTATTTATCCTTGATATCTACTTGCAGTTCCGCAAATTTGAAAGTTAGGGTTTCACAAAATTGAAATTTTCTGTATAGACACGAAACCATATATAAATGGATTTTATACATGTTCTCTAGTTACTTATGAAATGACTGAATTCTAGTTTTAATTACTGGGATTTGGTTGCTTAAACTACTTCATGATCGATTCATCGGCTTTGACATTAATTTTTTTCTTCTTCTCTGCATCATGACTTGAACCCGTGACACTATTTCGACTTCGACTGATTATTATTGTAAAGCAATAGGAGGTTTGTAAGTGGAGTCTACACTCAGTAAAACTCATCTTTGTTTTAGTTTCATTATCTGTATAAAAACCCTAAATCTCAGTTTCGTGCAGGTTATTGGTTGAACAAGCAGGTATCCAAGGCAAGGATCCACTTAGATACAACACTCTGATACAAGTGGTGTAGCTGCCATGGAAGAAGTGGATCAATGTATAGAGCAATATGAAAACACCAATCTTGGAGATACATCTGCAGGTTCCAAGAATTACACCAAACAACCTATTATATCTCCTAGTAGACCTCGAAGCAAGAAACATTATGTAGAGCGATTAAGTTACGAAAACGTCAAATCTGGAGATACATCTGCAGGTTCCAAGAATTCCACCAAACAACTTATGTATCAAACATCTCAAATCCAGAAACAATCGCCAGATGAATGGGAAGAGCGATATGAAAATTTCAGTTTTGAGGAAGCTAGTTATCTAACATCTCAAATCCAGAAACAGTCGCCAGATGAACGGATAGGTGAATGGGAAGAGCCATATGATCTTTTCGGTTTCGGAGATGAATATGCAGGTTCCTGCAAACAACCTATGTGTCCAACATCTCAAATCCAGAAACAACCGACAGATGAATGGAAAAGGCGGTATGAAAATTTCAGTCGTGCAGGTGCATATGTAGGTTCCACCAGAAAACCTGTATGTCCAACATCTCAAATCCAGAAACAATCAATTGATTTAAAGGTATCACTTCAGATGTTTCTCCAAGAAGCAACAACTTTTGCAGATCACTGGACGGATGTCAACAGAACGTATGATGACAGGAGATCATTCGATACGTTTCTTTGGCTGTTAGAAATGTTTGGGCTAGATTGGCGCAAGTATATGTCTGAGGTATGCACTTGAAATCAACTTTTGTTTATACCTTGCATCCTGCCTTCGTTTCAATCCCAAGTATCGTGATTTTGTCATATTTTAATGGGTACAGGATAATGATATCTACATTAGTAACCAACCAAACAGATGGTTGTCTCTTGAGGCGTCGTCAGATGATGTGGTGCAATTATTTCCAGAGACAGGTCCTAATTCAAACTGGGTTATTGCAACTAAATACTACAACGGAAGCTTGTCATTGATGGAGCTTTTACAAAGAATTCGTTCAGAATCTGGCAATGATTTCAGCCGAGAGCAGGTAATTAATATTTATTACTCGAAATGGTATCTTGGTTTCTTTTTTCATCTAGGATTTGACATATATATTTGATGTGGTATGTCTCTGTGTCTCTTCATAGGCTGGATTGTTGTGTTCTTTCCTCGATCACCTCATCATGATACAACAGGAGCAGCGAGTTGTTGCATGTAGTTTCTCTAAGCATCTGGAACAATTGAGAAAGTCTGATGCAGCTGCCTCACTTGCATTTTCTACCAATGATGTTGATGATGATGGAGATAGGAACATGTGTCCTTTGATCCTCTCCGAGCACACCATAGACTACTCTATGTGGCAACAAAAGGTAGGTCTTTATCCTTCTTATTAACAAATATTTAACTACTCTGTCTTCCTTGTATCGCTTCGAAACATGCATCTCATGGACGTTGAACATGGTGTTTCAGTAGTATTGGGTTTATGATATCGTTAGTAAACTATCTATTCTAGTTCGCTTATGATACCCAAACTGCTTACCCTGTCTATCTGGCATACCATGCTTATCTGGATTTGATTGCTGGCCCCAACTATTATAGAATGAGTTGATCTAAATGGAAGAAAGCATGTGTATCTTCCCCGAGTCCTTGTTTCCAGGTTAAGCATTTGAAGCTCAACCTGATTCTTAGAACGATTGAGACAGGGTTCTCTGTTTCACCAAAAATGAAGTCTTTCGACTTGTACTGCTGTTATCTAAGGGACAAACATGATGAACAACTGAACAATAAAGTGCTTGGACATAGATGAGTAGATACTTATATAATTTTTCTCCATGACAGTATTGCTTAGCCCGTGACAAATAATGTAAGATTCTTGACATGTTGAACTTGGACACCCTTTTTATCAAGGGATTTTCATTTTAGTACTTGTATTTCTTCCCTTTTCTTCTTTTCTTATATTTGTTCTTGTGGGATGTTCTTGTAGTACTTAACCGTCTTTCTATATTACAGCACCTATTTGATAGTCTGTATATCATTTCACGTGAATCGACTTGGTTGCTGAAGAAACTCAAGGATTCCCGTTTTACTAGTCCCTCATTGATCGAGGAGTCCAACAAGATTCTTGAAATTATCATGGATTTTATTCCAAAGTTTAAGAAATCCAAGGTACCTAGCGCATATATACATATATCTGTCCTTGCTTGCTTGAATCAATGAATATCAAATTGGTGTCCCTCTTCTTAATATCCAGTTTCTCTTTCAGGAATTGTTGGGTCAGTATCTTCTCGATAACTTACTTGGTTATCCTTTTATCGAGGATGAATCGATGCAGTTGATGCAGGAAAATAAAGAAATTTTATATCATTTTGGAAACCATATAAAAGATCTCCAAGTGAAAGGTGTCGGCAGAGGATCTGTTATAGAGAACATACTTGGTTGTCTTGGAGATGTATGTAATGTTTTGATGGATGATTATGGGGAACTAGATAGCTCGTCTGATGGTGATTTTGAATTTTCCTGGGCTGTGGCAGACACGATTAATCTGATAGAACGAGCAAGAAAGACACTCAATCCAGATAGATTTTCTACTCTTACTGGAGGCTCGCCTCTTGGAAATATTGCTATATGGAGAATTCTATTTGAATCATCACTAATCAATCTTCGATTGGATCTTATAAGTAAAAAGCATGGTGAAGTAATCAAACTCGGGGTAAGCATGCATTCTTTTCCAACCACTTTACCTTAATCATGAGCCTAGTCGTCTTTGATACACTTACCACTTTAACTTAATCACGAGCATACTCGTTCCTGATACACTCATTGATTGTGATCATTACAGGTTAAAGTGTTAGATGACACGGAAGAGAAATCCGATTTGGTAGCGACACTTTTGCAATGGCTTCATGAAAAGACTAGTTTGTTATTGTCAGATGGGGAGGGCATTCTGCTTGACTTTCTCGCCATGCACAAAACAGTATATAAATGCTACCTCTTAGCTTTTTCTATTAGAATCAAACTTTTTTGCTGTCTGCGAGGTTTTAAGACCCAAAGTTCTTTCAAATGGCAGGTGGCAGAAATTACTTATATGCTAGGCGATGCTTTTACAACTGGTGGCGCTGGTATGAAAGAATTGAGTGGTGAAACATCTCATGGGAGTTCAAGCACGGTATCTAATCATGCATATTGTTTTCTGTTTATATATTCAACATTTTTAATACTCTTGATTTAATAAATATTTTTGTTTCGTTTGTTATTTGGCAGAATGATAAAGAAACGGAGATGGTACTCGATTTCCCTTGGGATAAACACAATGTTCTTGGTTATACTGAGATTGACTTGAACGATCCTAATACGAGATTGTTGGGATATCCATGCTGCGACTTTTATGGTCCAGATGACGACGACGGCTTTGACTCTACATAGATCTGAAGCTGTATTACATTTGAAAAAAGTACCGCAGTAGTTTTGCAAAATGTGCGTTCCCAGTGCGCCATTTTCTTTTGGCCTTTGCGACTAATTTTATCTGTATATAAAAGTTGTTCTGTCTGCTTGAATATGCAACATGTCCTACATCTACATGGTAGCCAACTCTTGATGGTGTATCAAGTACTTAGAAGGTTACTACATCTGAGAGACTGAATTTTGTTGAATGATAGAGACTAAATTTTGTAAATGTTTTGTTGAATGATGATGACCCTTCTTTCTTGGTACTAGCTGAAGAGTTTATGTACAGAATTGGTCGAGCGTCCAAGCCATCAGAAAAAATTACAACATGCTCCAAAGATAAACTGAACATCCAACACACCTTCATATCTCCAGACATCTTGATCTCTGCAGAGAACTTCATACAGCTTCTTCGTGCTAATATCGAAGGAATCCGGTTTTGGTCATATGATGCGGTGAATTTTCACAATATCCATTTCTTTTCCCAGTTTCAGTTGAATTATAACAGGGGTTAGTCAATTGGGATTAGTAGAAACATTCAGAGACTTTTTATGCAAGAGATTTTGGGTGACTCTCCGTGAGTTTAGAGATTTTGAGAGACTCTATGGATGAATTTCAAGGAATTATGGTGATTCATTAAGATAATAAAACATATATGAATTTCAACTTACACACATGGGACAAACAATATATTAAAAAATGAATATATGGGAATTTCAATGAAAATATGTTAGTCCATGCATGGTTAATATAAATTGTAACCATTTTGCCAATAAAATCAAAACGAAACAAATTAAAGGGATTTGAATCTCTAATAAATTTATTGGGTTTGGAAGACAACAATTTTTTTTTTCATTTTTTACGAATTTAATTATAACTTATTTGGTTATTGTTTTTAATATTTTGATCCTTAAAGAAAAGAGAAAGACCAAAGTCTCTCAAAATATCACATACTTAGGAGAGACTTCATTTTAGCCATTTATGGTATATTTGTAATAAAAGTCTCCACAAATATCTCAAAGCCATAAGTCATTGATTTCAAATTCTAAATCCAATAACAGAGAATTATGAAGATTTGTAGAAAATCACGATCCAATAACAAAAATTGTTAGAGATTTTGAAGAACTCTTTATTGACTAACAAGAGATTTTAGAAGTCTCTAAAATTCTTTCAATATCTCCAGAAATCTCAATTGACGAACCCCTGTAATTTCCTTTCGTAATTTTAGCTGATTCCTAAATCGAACGGTTTCTTTTTTCCAATCCCACCACTACTTTAGGAATTATTAAGCTATATATATATATATACATTACAACGCACAATCTACATTCAACCTTGCAAAGTATTTATTCTTAGTTATATCCCTTGGGTTTACATTCTTACAAGCTTAGATACAACACTCCAATACGTTTCCATGGAATTGATTGAGGAAGATCGAGATACCTCTGCCGCGTTTGAAAACTTAAGTCTCGAAGAAAGAGTTATGAATAATTCATTAAATAACGACGAAGAATCCAAGGATTTAAAGGTGTCACTCCAGATGTTTCTCCAACAAGCATTAAGAATTACAGATATGTGGAGGGATGTCAACAGAAAGTTCGATGACAGGAGGTCATTCCCTACTTTTCTATGGCTGTTAGAAATGTCTGTCCTGGATTGGCACAAGTATGTAGCGAATGAGGTACTCAATGTTCATAGCCAGCGAACAAACAGAGGGCCGTGGTATCACAATTTAACCCATATGAGAATTCTTCAGGATGTAGATTCTAGGATTACTATTTGGCTTCACAAACTTCTCTCTCAGGCTGCCATAACTACTTTGGTTAAACACATTGGTTAGGCTGTCCCTCTATACCAGATGGGGGCTTTCTTATTCCCAAAACATCGCAGACATATGGATGCCCATCTTTGTAAGTTCTGGTGGGGAGAATATCTTGACCCAAAAGATAGAAAGCTTCATCTTTTGGGTTGGGAAACTCTGTGCTCCTCTAAATATGAAGGCGGTTTGGGATTCAGGAAAGCTGAATTAAATAACCTTGTTATGCTATCTAGAAATGCTTGGAAAATCATTGAAAACCCTAATTGTATGCTTGCTAAGATTTTAAAGGTTAGATATTTCCCCAGAACTGATTTCCTAAATGCTAAGTGCCCTGACAAATGCTCCTGGACCTGAAGGTGTTTTCATTATGTCAAGGAATTGATTAAACCCTTTGTTTGTTGGATTATTGGAGATGGAAAATTTATTAACCCCTGGTGTGACAAAGGGATCCCCTCTGTAGGATCTGCTACTCCCAATCCTCTCACTCCTTAGGATCCTAGTCTTAAAGTTGATTACTTCATTAATGATAGTACTAGATCTTGGAATGTCTCTAGACTTTCTACCCATTTTTATGATGCTTTTGTTAAGAAGATTATCACCATTCCCTTAAGCCAGCTTTGCACTCTTGATAAGAGGGTTTGGGACCTGTCGAAAAACTGTAATTTTTCTTCAAAATATGCTTACTTGGGACTCAGAGGTACATATCCCTCTCCCTAATAAAGCTCCCTTGTTACATATCTGGAAAATTCGTATTCCTTACAGAATTCAACTTTTTCTCTGGAAAGCAGCTAAAAACGCTGTCACTGCTAGGACTGTCCTTGATACTAGAATGCCTATGCTTTTTGTTGAGTGTACTAGGTGCAAGTATCCTCATGAAAATATTATGCATACCTTAGTCTTGTGTCATTTTGCTTCTAAAGTTTGGTTTTTATCTAGTTTTTGCATAAATACTTCTTTCTTTACTCAAAAAACTTTTCAGGATTGGCTAATGTCCTGGCTTTTGGAACAAAATTCTAGACTGTTTGATGAAGATCAACAATTTTTTGTTGCTATCTTGTGGTCCATTTGGACCAGTAGAAACAACTTGATATTCCAAAACATGTTTGAAAATTATATCTTTTTGCCTAGAAAGAGCTAGGGCTATGCTCTTAACCAGGAAAAATCCTCATGTTGCCTGTATCTCTAGTCCCATTATCCTAAATCATAAATGGATTACCCCCTTGGTTGGATGGATCAAATGCGACACTGATAGAGCTTATTGATGTAGTACATCCCCTTTGGTTCAAGACAACATCAACTATGATTAGTTGCCTCCATTCTCCTGAGGCAACCCTGACAAGTTGCTTCCTGTTCGACTAAGCCAACTATGACTAGTTGCCTCCATTCTTCTCTTTACTTATTTATGATTACTTGGTTTACAAGTCTTTTAAATTTCCTATTTTACGGTCGTCTAAGCCTATATAAAGTCTAGGTCTCTTTGTTTAGATACACATCTTAATACACATCTTATTATTGAATTATTATTATTATTATCACTTATCAAAACTCAAGTCTTGATTTCTCAATCAGATTTGTTAAGTTTCTGACGAAACTTAAAGTATCTTCTCATCTCCAGCAACTAGCTTTCTTTCACCTTTATCAATTCTGTTTTGTTATACATTACTTATGATGACATCTCTTGAGATAATGGTACAGGTTATGTGATGAGGGACTTCACCAACAAAGCCTCTTTCTGTGCACCCATGGTCTTTGAAGTTTCATCCGTAGAAGAAACGGAGGCCAGAGCCATCTGGGGAGTTCTAAAAAGAGCAGTGGACAAAAGATGACTCATATTATCATAAAAAGTGATGCAAAAAATCTGGTGGAAAATTTTTCTAAGGGTTATTTTGTGGGTGACTCCAAAACTGATGCTATCTTTAAAGATATCAAACTCTTCTCTTCTAGTTTAATTGCTTATATTTTCAGTTTCCAACTTAGAATATGTAATTCAGTTGCTCATAAGTTAGCTCAATGGGCAAAACGTGAAAAACTTTTATGTACTGGTCCAAACTTCCAGCTTGGCTAGCTCCAACAGTTGAGGTGGATATCTAGCCTTCTTTTGAATGCCTTTGCTTATAGAAAAGAGAAAAAAAAAGGAGGTTGAATGAACGAAATTTTGTGGCGATTCAAAGCCCCATTTTCCGTTTTTAAAAAAAAAATCACGAACTTTGAACGAGGCAGAAATTCAGTTCGAGCCCCATAGAACCGAGCACCATCGTGATTGCGTTTTCTCTCGTTATTGGCAAGTTGGCGGAAATTCAGTTTCTAGCCCTACAAGCGCCATCATGGTTGCCTTTTTTCCCATCCTTGGCTAACCAAAGTGGTTCCTCTCGAAACCAGACAAACATTTTAATTACCAAGATAACCCTGTTCACATCGACACCTCAAGCAAATTCAGAAGCTTTTTTTTTTGATTTCTCGTTTTTTTTCTTCTTCTTCAAACTAGGTTATAGGTTATTATGTTTTGAACTGCAAATCTTTAATTTTGATTGATTATTATGGCACATGAGGAACAATTTAATCAAATGGGTAATTTGCATCTGATTGTTCAGTGATGATAAACACCTTGGAGATCTGATGCCTAAATCTTGATTTGTTTTCTTTTTTCAATTTTGATCTGAATACTTATTTGATGAAGAGAGAATGATGTGATGATTAGATTAATTTCCCTATTGGTTTGATTGCTGATATGATGGCAAATCTATGTATTAGCTCTATCTGATCATTCTCCATCTCTATCCAGATCTATTGATTTTTGATTGTATAGTTTAATTTTCTGTGATTATGATTGATTAATTTGTTTATAGATTCTAATGCACAGAAATCTTGTTAATCTATGCTATATTGTACCAAGATTAGTGTTTATGGGTTAAAATCCAGTTAACCTTAATCTTGATTTGCCATAACGGCTGTAGCTAAACTAAGGAAAAGAAGTTTACTGGCCGGTTGTTGCAGAGATATTCTTTATCTCTTTTTAATCGACAAATCTGCTTACCGAACTTCTCACAATCATCTATAATTTATCGCACATACTTCTTCTTGAGTCTAAATAATATTCCCTCTGCTTGAGTCTTCTCCTTACGGAGTTGTGCTCCAATGTGTTAGATTATAACCTAAATAATATCCCTTTTAGTTCTCATTAGTATACTGATGAATTTTGATTCAGGATAGTCTTGATTTGCTTGATTTTATTATCAAAGAATTAGAGGCTGTGATGACTAAAATTAAACTTAAAAAGCTTGTTGATGTAAAAATAATTACTGATTTCTGAGTCTATTTTCCAACTTTGGATTATAAATAAAATAACCTAAAATTTAATCTTAGAAAATTTAATGGGTGAATTTTGATTAGGAAATCGAGTAGTGGGTAAATCTTATACAACTCCAAGTAAAACTGCATCCACTACTTCTACCCGCAACCAAGCTAATCCATAGCTACACTCAGACTGTAGGAAGTATCTGCTTATCTCAACTCTTTGTGACAAACATCTTACTACTGTTACCATTGCCACTATCTCTATCCATTCCAAATGGTAGCCAAATGTTTAAACACACTCATAAACAAATTTCTCACCAAAATATCCTATCCATTAGTATCAACCCATTAGAAACAGTCAAACAATAACCAAAGGGGATCACAGGAAAAATTACAAATTACAACTTCTCGGAACACCTTCCAATAAGTTCAAAATCCTTGCCACGATCAAACCGCAGCCTGAGTATAATCAAAAAGAAGGTTAAAACATTCCTTAACAGTGGTTGCAAATGCCCGCTTTTCTTAATTTTTTTTCTTTCTGCTGATTTAAATTTCTCAAACTCTTTTGCTTTATCTGATTTTGAAGTCACACAACTGAGATAAGGGAAACCAACACTTTGGAAATTCCTATGTACTAATTTCTTTTTATCAATCCACTTAATTTTCAAAAAAAAAAAGAAATAGTTATGGAAGAAGAAAAAACAATCTGGACATACTTAAGAAGAAAAAACAACTGAGAAGTTTGAGTTCGGCATCACAGCCTTGCACGTTTTCAATCTGGACATATTTGAGATGAGACAACATTCCCCGAGATGACAAGCCTGTTTCCCAATCATCATATCAACGTTTGCTGAGTTCGACTGTACCCATACAACAACTGATAGGTCACTTAATGTTACATAAAACATTAATAAATGTCGCCAAGTGAGATAGATGTAAAAACAAAGATGGCAAGTTGCAACTGTTGGAATGAAATTGCAGGCCACATTAAACAACGAAGAGCTTAATTAGTATAGTTACCTCCACATCGCATCTAAGTGATAAGTAAGTTACATTTGGGGAAATCTTGAGTAAGTATGCTATCGCCCGCAAGCAACCTCTTGTAGACCACATATCCAGCACCAGACGTCGTAGATTACATAAGCGAGGTGGTTGACAGTCTAATATGTCTGGAGCTTGTGAGAGAAGCTTGACAAACAAAAAGAAAAATCTAAAATCAGGACTACTTAATAAGAGAGGAATAATATCAAAACTTATAAACGATCTCATACTAGTTTAGAATAACTGAACTTTTGATTCCCATACCTCAAGGAATCCAGGTGATGGTGATAACTCCATTTGTTTCACCCTGAACAGAAAGAAAACCCCTAATTTCCAATTCTTCTGAGAATTTAGTTGAAAACATGGAGAAAATGAAGAAGTACCTTAGAGTGTAGAAATGGCTGATCAGTAGCAGCTCTTGAAATTTGATTTCAAGGTCTTTGAAGTGAAAAAGAAAACCCAGAATGAATCTCCCTTAATGCTGGACTGGGTAGCTCTTGAACGAATGAATCAATCAATCTTGAGCAGAGCCGAACGGTAAAACCCTAGCTGAACCCCCAAATTAGATGTGAAGTGATAGTGGGAATGTGAAAGAAAAAAAACCCAAATAAATAACTAGGAGTATTTTATAGTTCTAACAAACTGTCATTCTAAACTTATTTAATAGTACTGTGCGTATATTTGGGTACTAGTGTTGTGTTGGTATAATCCAACTATATGATACTGTTAGTACACACAGTCCTGTTTGATGCACTAGTTAAGTAAATTTATTTAAATAGTACTCTCTAAGAGAACTCTGTAGAGTAGTGGAAGAAAAGGGGATTATTATTCTCATTTTTGTTCTGTAATTACACGAGAAAACATCTTATGGGTATTTATACCCCCAAATGCATGATTATTAATGAACATTTACAAGACAAGTTTTAAGTTGACGTGTCATCCGTAGCTAATCTTTAACCCTTGATATTTATCTCCAATTGATTGAGTTGGCCGGTAGAGGCTACCAGTGGGTCAGCCACCAACTTCACATAACACTCCCCATTGGATGATCCACTGTTAAAAACGTTGCCTCGTTAAAACCTTGTTAGAAAATTATGACTGCGATAAAAACTGGCCGAAGGAAAAAGAGTACAACACTGGAAGCTTTAAAGTGATGATGGTAGTTACACATTTTCTCCCGTCGCCGAAATCGTGTCAGGAAAATCCATTTAGGAAAAATCTGAACTTGGAGTGAGATTGGTCACCGTCATGAAATGCTTCCTCTGTCAAAGTTGCGTCATGAAAACCATTTAGGACAAAACCTGAACACCCGCACCAGGAAAACCACTTGGGACAAAGCCTGAGTGCCCGCACCAGGAAAACCACTTGGGACAAAACCCGAGTGCCCAAAGTTCATAATAATGCTGACGTCAATGCTAATGTTGCCTCGTTAAAAACCTCGTCTGAAAAACTGCGTGGGACAAAACCAGGCCAAAGGAAAAGAGTACAACGGACGTCGCCCGGTAATGGTGCTGAACACATATATGCTTCCTCGTTAAAATCTTGACAAGGAAAACCCAACGGGACAAAACCTTGGCGAAGGAAAAAGACTACATCGCGTTCAAGTCCAGCCAATGATTCTACGAGTTTACTCCCCCTGAAGCATGACATCTTAAAGCGGTTGGCGGTGCAAATACTATATAGCCTTCAGAAAACTGCTTTATCATTTGTAGTTTATGGAGGATTGACTGCAGGTCTTGCGCCGGGTGCATAATCGCCATTGTACACCTCGCATTTAAATCCTCGGTCCACTGTACACCAATTTATTTTCCGCTTTATCTTCAGGCATAACCATGAAAGGTCTTTTGTAAACTCATGAGTACCCTAGAATCTATTTTAGCATCTAAAAGTGTAACCTGCAAAACAAAAGTTAGAAAACATAAGATAATACATGCATTATATCTATGCATGGTACTTCTGGACCATAAATTCAACGTACGTATCAGATAGATTGATCACTTCCCAGTAATGGTGCTAATTTAGAAGCACGATAAGTATTATGAGTATCAAAACTAGATACATTGGTATGTACAAACAAGTTTTATTATGCTAGCATGTCCTCGAACTTCAGGTCGAGTGAATATTTCGATTTCAGCGACATCTCAAAAATCTAGTTCAAGCGTGGATTTTAGCGCTACTAAGGGTTCTTTCAGAAGCCAAAAATGATATCATCATTTCATCTGGATTTTAACCTTATACCAAGAACATAAAATGCACAAGGATTGTTTATAAATTTCTCCTCTTCAAGATGATGATTATGACTAAATTTCAAACCTGACGTAAATCACAAAGTCAGGTGGTTGCCTGGTCTAGGAAAAGTCGAATTCTTCAAAGTCTCAAAAATAATCACAAAGCAAGATGCAATTAGAATCCTTCAGAGACTACCACGCTGAGGTGCATCAATATTAGGAGAATACTTTTAGTTTTACAGAACCAATCCTGGGGTTCAGCAGGAAACCCTCAATCGCACTTAAAACGATAATATTATTCTCTCTGCGCTTAATCTCAAACACCAACCTGTAATTTCCAGGCCTCACAATTTTACGGTTTGAGTCGGATCCGAACTTTTACGCTTTTTCGAGAGATTCCATCTTCTACCTTAGTTTGAGGTAACATGTCATATGCCTACCAATCACAATGTCGATGTTCCTCTGCAGAGGGGTACACAACCATTATTGTAAACGGTAATCAACAATCATATACGATCTAACACATTCTCTATTGCTTTCATATTCAAGAAAATTTCACAAACTGGTACCAGCGCCACTTCAGGGGCTTTATTATATCCTCATCTTCAATAAGGAGTTTCAAACTTAGAGAATGTTGATCATATTCTGATAGTCTCCACGAGCATTATCTGTAGTCTCTCTTCAAGAGCACTACATATTAGAAAAGTGATTGGATTCTCTTTTAAGAGGCATATATGAGGCATTCATTCAGGCCTTAACACACAACTTGGTCATTGCGAGATGCATGATTTAACCTACTGTGACAACTTCTTGTATCTGCATCCTCAAGCAAGTGACAAACAATATTTTCCCAGAGCTACTGCAGTTATTTGTTTTAATCATGAGTAATCTCCAACACCTCAATTACATCCAGTATCTTGGTGTGAGAAAACAAACTGAGATAGTTTCACGATAATTCTAGTGGCAGCCGAACTTTCTTTGATCAGGATAAACACTTAATCAGATAACCTATTTAATTTGTCGACATATTGTTCACTACAACCTTTAGGTGGTTCATGTCATCTCTATGACTTCAAGGGAAAACCCTTAAATTTTGTTGACATAATACGTGCCATCTTCAGGTGGCAGTTTTTCTCCCCCTGGTTAAGGCGGGAAAACCTTTTAGGTTATCATAATTTGCACCATCCTTTTATGGTGACGTTTCCGCCCCTGACTAAAGGGGGAGAACCTTAAAGGTTATCAACCCTACTCTTGCCAAACTTCTGGTGGCGGGTTGTCATGCCAACTTCTGGTGGCATCTTAGTCTTCCTGATTATGGCGGAAATATTACCATCTCATTTCTGGAAACTTCTGGTTCCATAATTGCCTGATTTTCAAAGGAAATTCTGCTCATGATAATTTTTGGGTTTTAACTACAAAAACTACCCAACAACAGCTGCAGGCTCGACAAGAGATGAGACATTTCAAGTCGTAACTTGTAACGGCTTACTTCCTCCCCCTAACAGCGGGAATACAGTCTCATCTTCAATAAGACATTACCAACACATGGTTTTAAATGTCTTATCAATCGAAACCAACATATATAGTTAGGTGACTCTATGTACCAGACACGTAAATACGAGATGTAAGGTCGCTTCCCAAAATGAATATTGATGGTAAACAGTTGGTCGAGCAATCAACCAAAGATGCTTAAATAAATGACTCAACTATACCGGGTTTAGTACGCACATGTTCCATTTAGTGCTCAACATAATACCAACTGAAGGAAAAGCATCAAATGCATGTAAATTTACCACCAAGATAAATGAACTTAAGTGGAAAGTCCAATAATGGATAGACAACCATAAGGTTTGCACAAACGGTTTTGGTAATCACAACATTACGTGTTAATATCAACAAGAGACCATCAATTAGATGTGTCTATCAATACAGTAAAGTACTAAAAAAATGTCCATCGTGCAGGGCGAATAATCCCTACAAATGCCACCTTAAATCCTCTCTAGGGATTAATTTCGGTGATTCAACAACGGGTTACTATAATGTAATTTTCAATGCTAGTTAAAGAGACAAATGTCACAGGGAACAAACAACACAATTTACATCCTTATTCGACATAAGCTTCAGGTTATGTATAGGATGTCCATGAGCATTTTGGGTCGTTCTAATCATTTTGGTAGAACTTGGGTGTTCAAACCAAGCATGCCCTAGCATGAATAATTCAAGGGTCATTAAACTTCTGTCTAATGACAACATTGAATTCGACTGTTCGAATTCTCCTATGGCACACCCCAGAGATCCTTACAACGTGTTTCTAGTACAAAAACAAATGAAGTAACAAAATACTCCATAAAAAAGCTCATTTATCGTTTCAAGGTGGTAATACCGAATATTCTAAAACTCAACAGATTCTTCTAGATACTGATAGAATATAAGGCAAATACCACACCACACGATAAAATGATATACGCTCTTCTGCAGACGTCTATAATTTTATTCGAACCTAAAATGATGTTTTACATTTCGCAAAACTTCTACAAGGTTATATAAGTGGTTCGAAAATTTGTGTTTGTTGTTCCACTGTCTTTGAGAGAAATATCTCCATCGTCCTTATCTTTACTAGATAGATTACTTCTGGAATCCTCATCCTTTAGTACAGATAGACGAGAGAAAAATGGTAGAGCCATCAACAAAAACATTTAGTAACTATGGGCTTCTTCTGGAGCCTGGGAATTTATGGCTTATTCCTGAAATACGATTATTTTCGTAGACTGCGTCTGGAGTCTAATTTATGGATTACTGCTGGTACCCACAAATTTTGGGTCATCACAGGAAGGCATAAAATATATGTTGCACTGCTTCTAGAGTTGACAACATCTCATGGATTGCTTCTGGAATGCATTACTTACAAAAATAATCAAAGAAAATAAACAAAACTTAAAACAAAAGATAAACATCAAAACACATACGGTACTAATACAATAACAACAAATCTCCAACTTCGTCACCTTCAGGGTCAACAGAATATTAATTTACAAGTGTGCAAAAATGGATACACTTTGGCAAAATTGCCTCAAAATCAGTCATAGGTCACTTCAGGGACCGCTGATAGAAACGGCTAGTACTTTTATAACGGGTCATTTCCGGGACCAACGGACTAGAGGAGTACACATTTTGTTCCCATATTATGCACACGATGTTCCATCTTCTGGTGGAACTATTTCAAAATTTCTGGAGATTATCAAAGCCGAGAAAATCAAATTTACGCTATCCTTCAGGGATGCGACAATTTCTCGCTTTACCTGTATTAAAACCGTTAGTACCATAATAAAATGATAAAGAAAATTGACAAATTTCACGAAGTTCCGATACTCACCATCCCATACTTACCAACAATTACAAATTAAAATATATATCACGGTGATATATATATGCACCTTAATTAGGATAAAGTTCAATTTAACTGTACAAATCGAAACTTTAACCCGTTATGGTATGCTGATTAAAGCAAAAAAATAATATAGGTAAGTACAAAATTAAGATCATATTTAATGAATATAAAACATAAAAACAATTAGGGAAGGAAAATAATAATCTTTGGTGATTTTGATATTACCGCTGTTTTCCTTAATCGATCAAACGGGACCATCGGAACTCTCGAGCAACTCGTGCTGATAACGTTTTATAGTTCAAACAAACTGTCATTCTAAAATTATTTAATAGTACTGTGGGTATATTTGTGTACTAGTGTTGTGTTGGTATAATCCAACTATATGATACTGTTAGTACACAGAGCCCTGTTTGGTACACTAGCTAAGCAAATTTATTTAAATAGTACTCTCTAAGAGAACTCTGTAGAGTAGTGGAAGAAAAGGGGATTATTATTCTCATTTTTGTTCTGTAATTACACGAGAAAACATCTTATGGGTATTTATACCCCCCAAATGCATGATTATTAATGAACATTTACAAGACACGTTTCAAGTTGACGTCTCATCCGTAGCTAATCTTTAACCCTTGATATTTATCTCCAATTGATTGAGTCTGCTGGTAGAGTCAGCCACCAACTTCACATAACACAGTATCATATAACACCCGAGCACTCACTCACTAGTCACTCCACTAACATAGCTCGACTATTATTGTTACACCGCTTTTACACCGGCGTGGTTTCACTCTCAAATGCATTTTGGTAGTTGTTGGCATTGAATCTGCAACATCTACACTAACATGTGATTGACTTCTTCACGCCGCCCAGCTAGCGGCTTACATTGGTTGATAAGAAGAAGACTTGTGCCTATTTTCCCTATATGTGCGTGTACAAATTCCTTTTATGGTGTGTTTTCTTTCCCAATGGTATCAGTTTTTTACTGTTACGAAGTGATGAACCCAAAAGGAAGCAATATAACAATTATACAATGGTAACTTGGGGTGAGCCGCAAAATAACCAAATGTCTGGTGATGGCCATTTGGGGTGAACCTCATCAACAAGCATTTTTGTAGTGCTTCAAATATTAATTTTTAGATCTAGTTTCTCTCTTTGATGACCATTATATCTAAGTCAACTTCCTCATTATAAACTCGCCAGGAAAATCCGGAGGAACAAAATCTAAACTAAGGAAAAGCGAACAACATTAAGAAAACTTTAAATATTTTTGGAATCACATATGTTGCCTCGTTAAAACCTTCACAAGGAAAAAACCCAGTGAGATAAAACCTTGGCGAATGGTACAATGTGATATGTCCAGAAGTATGCCTTTGTTGAAAACCTAAAATTGATGCAAATAGTAATAGTATTAACATTACCAGTTGACTTGTGCTGAAAGTTGTTGTGGTGCAGTCCTTGCTTCGTGGTATTGATTCTGGAAGTAGTTTCGCTTGAAAACTATCGTATTTCATTTCTTTGATTCCGATACTGTTTTTTATATCAATATGATATGCATATATTCAACATTCGACATATGCTTAGTATACTTATTGATGCAGTCTCACTAAGTATACCCTTGTCAAGATAACCAAAATCCATTGGAAATAACTAATCCCGATCGAAGGGGAAAATAGTATAACACAACTTCACAATTCAAAGTAAAATATGTCAACATCATATTTTCGGATCCTCCCCCTGATGTCGGCATCTCCCGCTGACTCCGCGGTTCATAATTACATAAGTGAAATACGAAGTCTTTAAACAAGTCAGTCATGTCTCCCCACGGTTATTTTAAAGACATGATTATATTATTATATAGTTCCAAAGACGTGCGTCAGTACTGAGTTAAATCTAGATAACAAGTTCACTGAGATGAAATATTTCTTCGTCTTCAAATCTTCTATTTCCTTCAAATACTTTCACAACAACACTTGAATCCTCTCGTGATCAATCACACACAGAACAAAGTCTGTTAACAATGGATTATCACAAGATGTCTTTAAATCTAATAATAGTTCTAAAGATCCTGTCTATACTTTGATCTAGTTTGAGAATTTTATATAAGAAGAGAAGATTCTTAAGAAGAAAAAAACTAGGGGCAATCAAAATTACAATAACCGTTAGTCAATTAAATCAATAATCGTAAACTAATAACACTGCAATTATCTAGTTTCCCACAAACGGTACTCGTTGAGCTTCTTGATCCCATAGAAGTCTTTACACGAGTGGTCGTAAGATATTTCACCTAATTAATGTACTTTCTTCTCCTATAGACGGCTCGACCAAAAATTACAAGAAATGAAGTTTGTCTGGCTCTTATGATAGTTTGTAAGAAATACAAACTCGAGTATTTATAGACCAAGATTGTTTGGACACCAAGGAAATTCCAAAACTGAAAATATTCTCAATATATATATGCATTAAAGTACCTTAATTCGGTTTTCATATTTCCAATAAATATAGTCCAATATTTCTGAAACCTCTCATAAAAATTCTTCAATTAGTAAATGCACATTACTAAATTTTATTCTCTAGAGCTATGCATTAATTGCTTGTAACTAAAACACATAAAACCAAAAACCTTAATCAAAAGATTCTCAATTTATTTCAGTACAAGATCACCATGAGCATCAAGGAATATCTTTGAAAAATACATGATAAGATTATGTACATGTTCAAATATGTCGACATATGGAAGCTTCTCAAATTAACAATCCCAAAACCCCAATTCACTCACACCATGAATAAATATGTCAACCACGGTTATTGATGTTGTACATGGAAACGATTAAACTATCACTCCAAAATATGTTGTGATCGGTTACAATATGATTCCAAATACAGGACGTAATCGGTTACACCTTGCTCACAAAGTAGCTTGTGACCGGTTACACCTTGCTTCCCGAGTTAGCTTGTGATCGGTTACGACTTGCTTCCCAGATGTAGTTTGTGATCGATTACAATTAACTTCCCAATACATCTTGTAACCCGTAATACCTTGGTTCCCAAAGTAACTTATGACTAGTTATGTAACGCCCCCTAAGCTAACAGCTGACTAATCCAAGAGATTAACTAAATAAAGAGGCACTAAAAAAACCAAAACATATACTTAAATATTCAATTAAGAAATTTGCTACAAAACTTAACCCAAAAACTAACCCCGCTCTGAAATATATATATATAAAAGAACTTCTGTCAAATGATACATATACAATAGTTATTTAGTTTACAAATAGAAAATACACTTATAAACATAGCAGAAGTTAACCAACTACGGACTCGACTCCTCGAAGCTTCCGCTGCGCCACTCTGATCTGACTCTGAAACTGAAAATGGGAAAGGGTGAGCACATCATCCCTAAAAGAGGTGCTCATTAGGAATAACATTTAACTTTCCAGTAATCCTTGAAAATGATTTGAAAACAATTCATGTTTTCCCTAACACTAAAAGCAACCAATTCACAAAGTTAAACAATCATGTATATGGAACTAAATCCTTCTTCAAACAATGTATAATATGGTAATTCATTCTCTACCTAGGTAATAATATGGTGATTCAGCCTCCACCTAGATATTAATAAGGTTATTCAGCCTCCACCTCGATATTAAATATGTATAAATGAAGGAGCAGTATCCTATATACCATAGATGGAAATTTTCATTTTCCAAGCAATCAAATGGAAATTCTTATTTCCCAAACAATTCATAAAGACAAACAAGGCATTACAATTCCTTTCCAAACAATGGAAAGATTAAAGGAGATAACAGAACTTTCGGAATTTAGAATAAAACAATGCATGTAAAGCACAATCAGACAATGCATGAATTTGTTAAACATAAACTTTGGTAAAAGAAAACAACAATAATCACAAAAGAGCTAAATGTAAATTCCCACCTCTTTTGATGATAACCCACGCCTACCTCGAGATCCACGATCCACTGTTTCATCCTTTGAATCGATCGTTGTTAATATAGACTAACTGTTAATCACGCAATAAGTCTAAGAATCTAGCCAAGATGGCTCACACAAGAATCATACAAGACTATCTAATGTTTGTACGCCCATTTATGACTTCTACACCTTTCATTATCTATCTTTAACATACTAAGGATACTAAAATCAATTAGGTTGATTCTATAGTTCAATAGATAAGTCTTAAGATTATCTACAATTTTGTAGAATTAACCAAATGCTAAGTCATACCACAAAGGTCCAATACATGCTCATTAGGAACTAGCTATAACCCCAAGTTCAGTAAACAATCCCAGTACACATACTAGTCGGATTGTAAACAATGACATCTAAGAAGAAAGGGTAACCAACTCAGAAAAAATCGCCTATCTAATAAAAGATCCCATCACATGACCTAAGGGTTACCTTGGGAGACCTGTACATTTCAAAAAATCCTTGAATTAATAACAGTAATAACCACTATCCAATTTTTTTTTATATAAGTACGTGAAGCAGTAAAATTGACCATCCATTAATTTATACAAATGCATTAATTTATAAGAGAATATGTGTAAAATAAACACAAATATACTTCATTCATATTTCATAAAGAAACAATCATTCTGAAAGACCGATGACCAATGAAATATAATTCCAAGCAGATATAATTTTCAATTCACCAGCAACAATGCACCCGATTGAAGCATCTATAATATGCATCTTGTGAAAAATGCGGGTATTACCCAACCCGTGTCTTTCTTTTTCGAAACTTAACCTTATCATGTAAGCACCCAATATTTTTTTATCATTGAAAGTTTAAATATCCTCCTTGGCCCTTTGCATGTAATACTCTTGTTGGACATTATACCGATATTTAAGACTCTCCTCCAAATTAAGAATCTGTTCAACACTAGTATTGGCATTCCTATTTATATTAACATCAGATAGTTGTTACTGAATGTTATTATGTGACTCTAAATATTTCAAAACGAATGAAAGTACCATTCACGAAAACTCACCTTCACATTGTACAGACATTTGGTATGCCTAAAAGCATATGAAGCATTACCACCTAAACTCAAGTTTCTAGCTTATCATAACCTTATAGGGTATTTTCCATCAACCAACACTTGTTAAACCGATGAGGTTTTCTAGTTGGATTCTCTTCTTTACTAATAAGATATGAATATGATCACTACCCATACTAGTCGGATTATAAACAATGACATCTAAGAAGAAAGAAACAATGACATTTGAGAAGAAAGAGAACCACTCTCCATCAGCCAGTGCCTTATCTAACTTTTCCAAAATCAATGAACTCACCAATTTTTCAATTGATACACTTATTTTTTTCAAACTTTATGTAAGCTTCAAACAGATATTAATTGAAGCTTAACTATAATAAGTGAAGGGATTTTGTACCCACTTCCAACAAGTGGGAATTATATAAGTGCCCTCCATTCTGACGGGCTATACAAATACCCTCCTAAGACAAGAAAAATACCCCTTTTCAATTACAGGCCCATCAGGGGTCCATCAACATTTTTCTTCTTTCCACATTTAGCCTTCCTCCTTCAATCTTCCTTTCTTCTTTAATCTTCGATTATATCTCCTCACCCCAGAGAAAAGAAAAAAAAATCGAATCCCTCCACCACCGTATCCATCGCTACCACCACCATCTCCGTTTTCATCACAACCAACACCAACAACAGTGCCACCGCCACCACCATCATTAGAACCTCCCACCACTACTGAAGAAGAATACAGTAAAAAATCAACAAAAAAATTGATTTCAGACCTAAAAAATATCTTTATCCATCGCCACCATCGTTTCTGTATGAAATCGATAAGAACAATCTACTTGAAGAATCAATTTTTATTTCAAATCTGGAAACTAGTTTATGTTTCTTATGATTTTGATATCGATTCAACCAGTCCCAATCTAATCTTCGATAGTACTTACCTGATTTTTTTTCAAATCTTCATCGGTAATGGTTTCAGTTGGTTTCCTTTTAAATTTTTGTTTGATTTGATTTTTATTTTATTATATTCTGAAAATTCATCTTTGTTTTGGTTTTGATAATGATTTCGCTCGCTACTGGAATTAATTATTAGGGTTATACTCGAATTTTCTGATTGTATTTACAAAAAAAAAAAGAAATTGGTGCTACTGTTGGTATTGCAGGTGAGATGAATTTGAGGTTATGGTGTTAGAGGTTGAGCTATGAACTGATGGTGGGTGGTGGATGTGACATTACCATGGTTGTGAAGCTGTTCTCAGTTTAAATGAATGAGTTGGTGGTTTTGGAAGAATGGGGTATCATTATTGATGTCTGAAAGAGAATGAAGTGGTGTTGGTGGTCTGGTATTGTAGGAAATGGAGTTGAAGATGTAAACTGGTGGTGCTGAGATAATGAAATTGAGTTAGCATTAGGAGTTTTGATTAGAGATTGATGTTGTTGGTGGTTTTCAGTTGTGCAGGGAATGTATAAATGGGTTGGAGGAAAAATGTATAAGATATCCCAAAGGTGCGTGACTCCATATCTCTATGATTTGTTGATTCCAAGTTGAAACTTGAAATTTGTGGTGGTGGTTATGGTGGTGGTGAGGCTCGAATGATAAAGAATGATAAATACAAGAAGATCAGTTCTTGGTTTCAGAGAAAACTCTGAGGTAATACTATCGCCACTTATGTTACCTTACTCTTTATGTTCAATTTTCACGAGTATCAACTACTGTTGTTGATCATATATATGGGATCAACTCCTGTTGTTGACAGCATTATATGTTGTCAATAACCAATGTTTGTATATCAACAATAGAAATTGACCTTATTTAGGGAGTCAACAACCAATGTTTGTGTATCAACAATAAAAATGGTAGTCAACAACCAATATTTTTGTATCAACAAAAAAAATTGATCTTAGTGTAAGGAGTCAACAACAAATATTTGTGTATCAACAATAGAAATTGACCTTAGTTTAGGGAGTCAACAACCAATGTTTGTGTATCAACAATGGAAAAATGGAATCAACAACCAATATTTGTGTATCAACAATAGAAATTGATCTTAATGTAAGGAGTCAACAACAAATATTTGTGTATCAACAATACAAATTGATCTTAGTTTAGGGAGTCAAAAATCAATGTTTGTGTATCAACAATGGAAAAACGGAATCAACAACCAATATTTGTGTATCAACAATAGAAATTGATCTTAGTGTAAGGAGTCAACAACAAATATTTGTGTATCAACAATAGAAATTGACCTTAGTTTAGGGAGTCAACAACCAATGTTTGTGTATCAACAATGGAGAGATGGAATCAACAACCAAATTTGACAAATATTTTTGAAATTTTAATTTTTTGGATTAACTTCAGTTGTTGAACCTAATATTGATGGCGGTGGTGGCGGCAAAAACAACAATGGTGGTGGTGTGTGGCGGTGATGGATTATTATTGTTGGTTGTATTTAGTAAGTGGTGGTGCTGGCGGAGTGGTGGTGGTGGTGGATTGGTTGTGGCGGCGGTGCTGTTGGTGGTGGTGAAATGGTGTTGTTGATGGATGTGAAATAATAGAAAAATCATTTTTAATGAATAAGATTTTTAAATGGAAAATAATATTGTAGACGAGGGTATTAAGATAATTTATTTTTTAATGAATAAGGTATTTAAATGATAGGGGTATTTATATTGTTGTATAAGGGTATATTTATTAGGTGTCAAAACTAAGAGTATTTAATAAATTTACCCTTCCAACAATGGGTTATAATTACTTGCTAATTGCGAAAATAACTGTCTGACTTTTGCCTAGCCTATCTAAGAGTATGTGAACAAAAAACGGATGGGAAAATCATTCTCATCCATACCGTCTGTAATGTTGAATATGCATCTACCGAAAAATACCTAAAAATATAAAAATTTGATTTTTTGTTGTTGTGGTTCTATGCATCTTTCGACAAATATCATGTTGTTTATGCATCTAGGTGGATCCATGCGGGATTTGTTTACCTATCACGACTCTCTTTACAAAATGGGTGATTTTATATCCAGGTGGATCTGATAGTGTAATCAATCCATATCAATAGTGTCTTCGATAGGCTTTCTTCCCAAATAATAATTGGGCGCTTCATCATAAGGTGTGGCTTGTGTGACAAGGGTCGCAAGGCTTAACCGTGTAGACTCTGGTTATATCATGAATTCATGAGCAATTGCTAGTACTCGTACAATAAGCAAGTCTTATATATTCTTCTCATTTAAAGTAACTCATAAGATGCATGTCATATTCCACATTTTCGTGAAATATAGCTTGTTTCCAGTTAAGCGTGTCTAGATGGTGGGAATAATATCTCGTTTCAGAAATCATATTCTTTGATGAGGGAATATTTAACCCTCCACCTCATGAATCTTGAATTTCAACGTATTTTAGGAATCATATTTCTGTTCTCACTGTATTCATATTTACCACACACGGAAATACAAATCTATTCATGTTCATTTCCTTGCAACCAATATTAAGCAGTTACTGGGGAGAACCAGTAAGATCTTAGGTTATAAGATGGTCGGGAGCTTATTGGGGAGAATTAATAAAATCTTAGGTCATAAGATGGTCGGAAAGTCAACAACAAGTTGCCGCTTAAGGTCAATGAATTGGATTTGGAAAACACCTTGATATTTATTTATTGTTTATGCTTTATTTGCTAAGTTTTCTTGTAAATTATGTATCTTCTGTTTAATTTTGAGTTTTAGGTACTTTGGAGCAAAAGAAGAAGAAACGTCACTTAAAAGAGCTAAAGTGTCATTTCATGTGCAACTACTGTTGGAGGCGAATTATTTCTCATTCTTTGGTTTTAATTCTTCATCTCTATCTGAAAAGCATGTCAGCTCTAGTGATGAAAATTATATCTGAAAAGCATGGAAGCTTTAGTGATGTAAAGAAATTGAAGAAAATAAGTATTATCTTTTATATAATATTTTTTATTTTTTATTTTTTTAACTCATAGGAGGGATATTCTATTCTTCACTCCAAGTTCTAACACAACCCTTACTTATGTTAATTTTGTCGATAAAAAATTTGATGTTATTTCAAATTCAGATCATTAATATCGTCACCCAATAAATTTATATAAATTTACCGGAGTTTTACACTTCGATTTGTACCGGACTCTAATAGTGGTGGCCCCTGATAAACTCCGGTGATGGCAGGCCTATCATCTCTATTACTAGACAAAACGAAGTGCAAACTTCGGTCAATCTAGAACTACTGTTTTACATCATCAGCGCATGACACCTCCTTTAAAGAAAGATTTTCGAGCCTTTTAACCATATTTTTCTTTTTATCTGTTTGGTACCTTTGAAAAACTAAATTTACCGAAAGCAAATTTATTGTCCCCCACCACCACAACATTATTACCAAAGGAAAAACCTTAAGAATCATATAAAAAGCCTCTTACCACTCCTTTTTTATTTCCTTATTTTCTTCTTTTTTCGAGAGAGGGTTGGAATTGGAATGGTACAACCAGATTCGAATTTTCGCACCCAACTTTCTCCGAAACAATAAATTATAAAATTAGGGGGTTTTAGGTTATAAATTTCATCTTCTTCGTTTCAATATCTCTAATAGGATTCATCAATAAAAGGTAAATTTGCTTATCCTACAAAATTTCTCTCAATTTATTCATTGATTCGGGAGATTTTTCTGAGCTCAGCTTTTTTCTTTTCTGAAGTTTAGTAATTATATAAAGATTCTGTTTTTTAATCTGTATAAATTTGAAACTGCATTCATCTATGGTTTTCTTAGATTTTTTCAAACCCTAAATTTACTTTCTCTTATCAAGATAAGGGATAAAATGGTAAGGGGAAAGGGAGATAAGGGATGACTATATTTTATTTTTATGTTTAGGTGATTTTTTTTGTCTTTTTGTGTTGCCCCTAATTCTTTTGGTGTCGCCTCTAAAAATGCAAATTTTAGAACTAAATAAAAGGATTTTTTTGCACCTTTGGATATGCTATTATAAGTAAGTGAACCGTGCTAGGTGAACAACTGCATGACTGACATGGCGGCGCAGACATGGTGGCAGAGAGATAATTTATCTTATACCACGTGTTTTTCATAAATATATAATTTATATGTCTTATTTACCCTTTGTATCATCATCATCATCGTCCCTTGATGCTTCATCATGATTAAAACTACGTATGATCTCTCTAGTTCAAAATTATCATTAATTAGCACTTAGCAGGGGCATCACACATACATTCACTAAACCATCTTTTGACATAAAACCTTGTTTCATCATTTTCACCATGCATGTAAAAGCCTAACCGTTTACGTCCAATCCATCAATTACCGATCGCAAACATTAATTATGTAACTTCCCTGATTTTTTTTTTATCATGGGAACTTATGATCAGGATCGAGTTTTTCCTTACCAGTATGATATCTCCTTTTGGTTATCAGGAACTTATAATCTCTTACAGATAAGAGATTAACTAATAGAATTCCAATTGACCATAATTCAGATAGCTATCAAATATAGCAGAAAAATTCATCGATCAATAATAAAAGTTCCCTTTAATGTCATTTATGTTCACCATTATCAATATAGCACCCCAATGTTTTCATCTTCGGAGAGATGTACACTACAACTTTACCGAATCAAAATAACAACATGGATAAGAATGACTAATTGTTTTGAGTTTTAATCGCATGAGAAACGTTAGTAGTGATTTTTTATTTTTATTTTTATTTTTAAATTCGGATAGTGAAATTTAATCATTATCAAGATTGAAAACGAATCAAAACTTCGGTCTTATGATAGTGAAAGATGATTGAAGATAAGAAAGGATTTTTTTAGAAGTTTTGTGATTAAATGGATTAAAATCATGTTGGATTTGATTTTAATTGAATTGAATTGAAATTGAATTAAAAGGGATAAGTAAAAAAAAAATGATGCTACTTACTTTTCTTCGTATCATTGATCATTTTTTCCCCTCAAGTCACCATAGGTTGAAACTCATTCATAAGCTTGACTAATACTTCACCCTCAGGGAGCATTTCGAATGTGATAGTATATGAAGTTAGATTAAGGCATGTGTAACCAAGGTTCAAAAATCCGTCTAATCCCTTGGATGACTGTTCTAAAAAGTTTATAAATATGCAATTGGGTTTAAGCGGTCCGGTTCGGTCTACTCTGTTAGGCTCCAAATGCTTGAAAGACCTCTTGTTATCATCTTGACTGAAACAGCCGGCCATAGTTGAATCGAATTTTTAATAAAATTGGTATTTCTCCAAGTTATCAGACAATAAATGTTGAAGGATATGAGGGTGGGACAATTGTTTATGTACCAGGAGTGTTGATATGTGAATGGAGATGAAATGTACTTTCATTTTTCCTTTGATGATGAAATATATAGGCTATATGAGTTTTGTTTTAGGAAATAATCACAATTCTTATTTTAGGAAACCAGACCAAAAATTCATGTCAAATTTAGGAAACTCTAAAACCTCAATTCTCATCATGGGTTTTGCAACGGGGTGGGGTTTCAATCCTTTTAATTTTATGAAATTCCATGTATATATTCATCAATATGGAAACAGAGTTGTCTTGATTTTTAAACTAATCCCGGGAATTCATAGTCATACTACTTAGCTTGTGTTTTTAATGTCTTCCTATTCGTTTTAGCTTACAAATCTTTTTCACTGCGGATTCAATATACTTACTGTCAATGGGTTCTTTTGCTTTGAAATCTTTCAAAATGAACTAGATAACATTGAAAACCTAACAGAAGCTTCCCCTGTGTGCATAATTTGCAGGAATCGGATTAACCAGAGTAATTGACTTGGAAAACTCAATTACCATGTATACGGGTACGTTTGTTATCGTTATCCTAGCTTTTGTAATTTGTAAGAGCAATGGAAAATTTTCTAAGAGATGAGTAGAGTCTAATAATGATATATTATCCATAAATAAATAAAAATATTGTGAAACAGCACATGGTAATAGCTGAAAAAGGTTTCAGAGGAAACTAACAAACTCTCATATTCAATTAGCTAGTCTAAGATTAACATTAAAATTACTTTGTTAAAAAGAATTTAGTCCTCGAATAAAATGTAACCCGAAAGGTATTATCCCAATATTGTGTGACTTCCGATTTCAATCTGAGGGCTGCATAGTGAACCTCAAAGGTCTTGTCTGTCACTATCATAAATTGTGGGTTGCGGCTCCTGGTGTACTCTTTGCAGGCTAGACTACCTAAGACCGACGGCTGTGATAGAAAATGACAGTCGATAAGCCAGAATGGTAGGTAGATTTATTAGGAAAAAAAAAGAACAAAGAAAGAGTTTTTCGGAGCTAGTGCCATAATACAATTAGTATCTGTTCTAAACTTTGCAAATATAATAATATACTTAGATATGGGATCACCTAAAATATATCTTAGTTGAGAAAAATCAATGCAAGTGCAATGATGTGCTAAGAGTCACGCAAGTTATACGAAGAAACGGAACATGATGTGCGATTGTAACAAAAATTAATTAGTTGTTTTATTCCTTATATTCAACAAATAAATAAACCACGTACATGTTATTACAAAAATTAAATTTTAAAAGTTATGGTAAAATCTTATAATGCATTTGTGATATTTTTATGTATTTACTTCGTATAATAATACAAACTTAATTATGAAAATGTGTCTTATGTGTTAAAAATACCATGGCAAAAAAACATCACAAATAGTCACTTTAAGATTATTTTTTTTTTTTGGAAGATATAATAACTTTATTTTATCTCTTTGACATATAAATTTTTTAAGAAGAAAACTTTTATGAATATACAATTCTCATTTGAGATTGTAAAATAAACAATGCCGGCATACCAAGTGTTGTGGCAGAATAGAGTAAGGGATAACCAACTCACAAACAATAGCTTATCTAATAAAAGCGTCCACCACTTGACCTAAAGATTACCTTGAGACACCGGTAAATCTCACAAGTTCTTGAATTAATAGCCGATGAGTTTAACTGTTCTAGTAGTGCATCCAAAGTTCCAAACTCCAAGTCCAAACTCTGTCTCTCTCGATAGAAAGAAACTCTAAAACAAATATTATTGCGTCCAAATTCTACCATCCCACATCTAAAAACAATCTCCACCTGTCTCATCGGTGTAGTGAAGTATACAAAGAAACCCTTAAATCAAACAATATTGTTTTTCAGTAGTGCATCAAAACTCCAGAGTCCCACATATACCTGTGATTATCAACGACGACAACAAAATCAATATCCAACAACAAAAATTTATACAAGTATGCAAAGCAGTAAAATTAATCATTCATCAAACTATATAAATGCATTAATTTATAAGAGAATCTGCATAAAAGAAATACGCATATACTTCATCTGTATTCCAACAAGGAACAACATTTTTCAAAGATTAGTGACCAAAGAAATCTAATCCAAAAGCGTATATATCTTTCAATTTCGCCAGCAACAATCACCCAATTGATGCACCTAGAGTATGTGTCAGGCGAAAAATGCGAGTGTTACGCAATCTGAGTCCTTCTATTCCGAAACTTAAGTTTATCATGCATGTAAATACCTAGTATTTTTATCATCAAAAGTTAAAATATTCTCCTTGTCACTTTGCATGTAGTACTCTTGACGGGCATTATACCAATATTTACGACTATCCTCCAAATTAATAATTTGTTCAGCACTATTATTAGCATTCCTATTTATATTAACATCAGATAGTTGTTACTAAATATTATTATATGACTCTGAATATTTCAAAAATAACAAAAGTTCAATTGATGAAAAGCCACATTCACATTGTACAAACATTTGGTATGCCTAAAAGCATAGAAAACATCACCACGTGAACTCATGTTTCTAGCTATCACAAACTTATAAGTATTTTTCCATTAACCAAACGCTGTTAAACCAATGAGGTATTCTAGTTGGATTATCTTTTCTGATACTTAATATGATAGGATTATGATCATTATCCACACTAGTTGTCGGATGGTAAACAATGACATTTGAGAAAAAAGAGAACCACTCTCCATTAAACCATGCTTTATCCATCTTTTAAAATCGAAGATTCACCGAATTATCATTTGGTACACTTTTTTTTTGTACTTATGGTAATCTTCGAACGGGTATTAATCAAAATTTAACTATGATAAATGAAGGATTCTTTGCACCCACTTCCAAGAGTGAGTTATAATTACTTGCTAATTGCCAAATAACGGGCTTGACTTGTGCCTAGCCCATCTAAAAGTACGTGAACAGATAACAGGTGGGAGAATCATTCTCACACCTACTAGCTGTAATGTTGAATATGCATTTATAGAACAATACCTAAAAACACAAAAATGTGATTTTTATGTTGGGTTGTCTACGAGTCTTTCAAAAAATATCGTGTTGTTATGCATCTACCAAACAATATTCAAGTCTAAAAACATTGTTTTCGATATCTTCTTAAAATCTGAAAGTTTAATATATTTGTTTGAGAGTTTTTAGAATTTATTTGATACTGGATGGTAGTTAACATTTTCTCATAGAAGTATTAGAATGTGGGATTTGTTTACCTATCACGAGAATCATTACGAAAGGGTCTTTTATATCCAGGTGGATCTGATAGTGCAATCCATATTAACCGGGCCTTTGGTAGCCGTTCTTCTATAATAATAATTGGGCGCTTCATCATAAGGTTATTTGGCTTTCCTTTATAAGTTTTGAATTGTGTGGCAATATCCACAAGGCTTAACCGTGAAGATTGAAGACTCTGGTTATAACATGGATTTAAACAGCTAATTGTTAGTATTCAACCAATAAGGAAGTTTTATATATTCTTTTCATTCTAAGTTACTCAAAAAATGCATGGCATGTTCCACGTTTTTATGAAAATAATTTGTTTCGGACACGGTATGTTTGGATATTGGGAAGAAAATCTCATTTGAGTAATCATATTCTCTGTAGATAGGGAATCTTTAACCCACCGCCCCCATTAATCTTGTATTCCTTTATATTTTAGGAATCATATTTTGTTCGCACTCTATTCCTATTTACCAAACATGGAAATATAATTGTATTCATGTGAAATTCATTCATTTCCTCCCGAGCAACGTTAAGACAGTGCGCTAAAGTGTTGTTTGAAACAGACTCAAAGAATCTCATACGCTTCGTAAAGAACCCGATTTGGAATACTTACCCATCAAGATCCGTCTGATCCCTTGGATGACTGTTCTAAAACGTCTATAAATCTGCAATTGGGTTTAAGCGGTCCGGTTTGGTCTACTCTGTTAGGCTCCAAATGCTTGAAAGGCCTCTCGTTATCATCTTTACTCAAACAGCCGGCCATAGTTGAATCGAATTTTTAATACAATTGGTATTTCTCCAAGCTATCAGTAGTAGTAGTATCTGGAGCTGCAGCATCGGCAGGCTATAAATGTTGAAGGATATGAGGGTGGGACAATTGTTTACGTACCAGGAGTGTTGACATGTGAATGGAGATCAAATGTACTTTCATTTTTCCTTTGATGATGAAATATATAAGCTATATGGGTTTTGTTTTAGGAAATCATCACAATTCTTATTTTAGGAAACCAGGCCTAAAATTCATGTCGAATTTAGGAAACTCTAAAACCTCAATTCTCATCATGGGTTTTGCAACGGGATGGGGTTTCAATTCTTTTAATTTTATGAAATTCCATGTATATATTCATCAATATGGAAACAAAGTTGTCTTGATTTTTAAACTAATCCAGGGAATTCATAGTCATACTACTTAGCTCGTGTTTTAAATTTCTTCATTCATTTTAACTTCCAAATCTGTTTCACTGCGGATTCAATATACTTACTGTCAGTGGGTTCTTTTGCTTTGAAATCTTTCAAAATGAACTAGATAACATTGAAAACCTAACAGAAGCTGCCCTTGTGTGCATAATTTGCAGGAATCGGATGAGCAAGAGTACTTGACTTGGAAAACTCAATTACCATGTATACGGGTACGTTTGTTATCGTTATCCTAGCTTTTGTAATTTGTAAGAGCAATGGAAAATTTTCTAAGAGATGAGTAGAGTCTAATAATGATATATTATCCATAAATAAATAAAAATATTGTGAATCAACACATGGTAATAGATGAAAAAGGTTTCGAGGAAACTAACAAACTGTCATATTCAGTTAGCTAGTCTAAGATTAACATTAAAATTACTTTGTTAGAAAGAATCTAGTCCTCGAATAAAATGTAACCCGAAAGGTATTATCCCAAGATTTTGTGACTTCTGATTTCAATCTGAGAGATGCATAGTGAACCTCAAAGGTCTTATGTGTCACTATCAGAAATTGTGGGTTGCGGCTCCTGATGTACTCATAGAAGTCTAGACTACCTAAGACCAACGGCTGTGATAGACAATGACAGTCAATAAACCAGAATGGTAGGTAGATTTATTAGGAAAAAAAAGAACAAGGAAAGAATTTTTCGGATCTAGTACCATAATACAATTAGTATCTGTTCTAAACTTTGCAAATATAATAATATACTTAGATGGAGGATCACCTAAAACAGATCTTAGTTGAGAAAAATCAATGCAAGTGCAATGGTGTGCTAAGAGTCATGCACGTTATATGAATAAATCGAACATGATGTGGGTTTATAACAAAAATTAATTAGTTGTTTTATTCCTTATATTCAACAAATCAATAAACCACGTACATGTTATTACAAAAATTAAATTTTAAAAGTTATGGTAATATCTTATAATGTATTTGTGATATTTTTACGTATTTACTTCGTATAATAATACAAACTTAATTATGAAAATGTGTGTTATGTGCTAAAAAATACCATGGCAAAAAACATCACAAATAGTCACTTAAAGATTATTTTTTTTTGAAAGATATAATAACTTTATTTTATTTCTTTGACATTTAAATTTTTTAAGAAGAAAACTTTTGTGAATATACAATTCTCATTTGAGATTGTAAAATAAACAATGCCGGCATACCCAGTGCTATGGCAGAATAGAGCAAGGGATAACCAACTCACAAAAAATAGCCAATCTAATAAAAGCGTCCATCACTTGACCAAGATTACCTTGAGACACTGGTAAATCTACCATCCCACATCCAATAATAATCTCCACCTCTCTCATCGGTGTAGTGAAGTATACAAAGAAACCCTAAAAGCAAACAATATTGTTTTTCAGTAGTGCATCAAAATTCCAGAGTCCCTCATATACTTGTGATTATCAACGACAACACTAAAATCAATATCCAACAACAAAAATTTATAGAAGTATGCAAAACAGTAAAATTAATCATTCATCAAACTATAAAAATGCATTAATATATAAGAGAATATACATAAAAGAAATACGCATGTACTTCATATGTATTCCAACCAATATAGTCAATATCGGCCGATACGACCGATATATCGGGGATATTTCGGATATCGGCCCAAAACGATACGATAAGAAGGATATCGGGGATACGATATTCGTCCGGTAATATCGGCCGTATCGGTCGAATATCGGCCGTTCGGTCAAATATCGGCCATATCGGTCGATACGAAATTTTCCTACATTTCCTGATATGAGACGGTATTGGTCGTTTTCTATAAAGTTTAAGGGTAATTTTGGCGAAGAAAGTCTTCCGGGTGGTAGTAGAGGTACATGTAGCTCTCGAAGCAAGTCTACTAAAGTTACTCTTTTGTTTTTTTGATAAAATTGATGTTATCTATTATATCTTATCCGAAAATATGTGGAGAAATGTGTAATATAAAATTATAGTCTCTAAATCTAGAACCGATATTTCAACGATAATATCCCCGATATAAAATCGTACCAGTGTATCGGTCCCGGCCGAGATGAACCGATATCCGATATTAACTACATTGATTCCAACAAGGAACAACACTTTTCAAATATTAGTGACCAAATAAATCTAATCCAAAAGCGTATATATCTTTCAATTTCACCAGCAACACTCACCCAATTGGTACACCTAGAGTATGCGTCAGGCGAAAAATGCGGGTGTTATGCAATCTGAGTCCTTCTATTCCGAAACTTAAGCTTATCATGCATGTAAATACCTAGTATTTTTATCATCGAAAGTTAAAATATTCTCCTTGTCACTTTGCATGTAGTACTCTTGCCGGGCATTATACCAATATTTACGACTATCCTCCAAATTAATAATTTGTTCAGCACTAGTATTAGCATTCCAATTTATATTAACATCAGATAGTTGTTACTAAATATTATTATATGATTCTGAATATTTCAAAAATAACAAAAGTTCCATTGATGAAAAGCCACCTTCACATTGTACAAACATTTGGTATGCCTAAAAGCATAGAAAACATCACCACGTGAACTCCAGTTTCTAGCTATCACAAACTTATAAGTATTTTCCATTAACCAAACGTTGTTAAACCAATGAGGTATTCTAGTTGGATTATCTTTTCTGATACTTAATATGATAGGATTATGATCACTATCCACACTAGTTTTCGGATGGTAAACAATGACATTTGAGAAGAAAGAGAACCACTCTCCATTAAACCATGCTTTATCCATCCTTTAAAATCGAAGATTCACCCAATTTTCAATCGGTACACTTTTTTTTTGTACTTATGGTAATCTTCGAACGGGTATTAATCAAAATTGAACTATGATAAATGAAGGATTAATTGCACCCACTTCCAAGAGTGAGTTATAATTATTTGTTAGTTGCCAAATAACGGGCTTGATTTGTGCCTAGCCAATCTAAAAGTACGTGAACATATAATAGGTGGGAGAATCATTCTCAACCATACTAGCTGTAATGTTGAATATGCATCTATAGAACAATACCTAAAAACACAAAAATGTGATTTTTTATGTTGGGTTGTCTATGCATCTTTCAAAAAATATCGTGTTGTTATGCATCTACCAAACAATATTCAAGTATAAAAACATTGTTTTTGATATCTTCTTAAAATCTGAAAGTTTAATTTATTTGTTTGAGAGTTTTTAGAATTTATTTGATACTGGATGGTAGTTATCATTTTCTCATAGAAGTATTAGAACATGGGATTTGTTTACCTATCACGAGAATCATTACGAAATGGTCTTTTATATCCAGGTGGATCTGATAGTGTAATCCACATCAACTAGGCCTTTGATAGCCGTTCTTCTATAATAATAATTGGGCGCTTCATCATAAGGTTATTTGGCTTTCCTTTATAAGTTTTGAATTGTGTGGCAATAGACACAAGGCTTAACCGTGAAGATTGAAGACTCTGGTTATAACATGGATTTAAACAGCTAATTGTTAGCATTCAACCAATAAGGAAGTTTTATATATTCTTTTCATTCTAAGTTACTCAAAAAATGCATGGCATGTTCCACATTTTTATGAAAATAATTTGTTTCCGGACACGACGTGTTTGGATAGTGGGAAGAAAATCTCATTTAAGTAATCATATTTTCTGTAGAGATGGAATCCTTAACCCACCGCCCTCATGAATCTTGTATTCCTTTATATTTTAGGAATCATATTTTGTTCGCACTCTATTCTTATTTACCAAACATGGAAATTTAATTGTATTTATGTGACAGTCATTCATTTCCTCCCGAGCAACGTTAAGACAGTGCGCTAAAGTATTGTTTGAAACGGACTCAAAGAATCTCATGCACTTCATAAAGAGCCCGATTTGGAATACTTACCCATAGAAGAGACATTCTATTCTTCACTCAAAATTCTAACATAAACCAAATTTCTGGTTATTTTGTTGGTAAAAGAATTCCCGTTTTTTAAACTCAAACCACCCAGTAGTTTTACCACTGTATTACCAAAGTGACGCCAAGTTTAAAGAATGTCGAGCCTCACCCTTTTAACCATCTTGCTTTTTATCTGTTCGGTAACTTTAAAAACGGCGTTGTGCGTTAAAAAACCAAATTTACCGAACACCAAAATATTATTACCAAAGAAAACCCTAAATCATATAAAAGCCTCTTTCCAGAGAGAGATGGAGAAATGGTACAACCAGATTCGAATTCTCGCACCCAACTTTCTCTGAAACTATAAATAAGAAATTTAGGGTTCAAATTTGGGGTATCTTCTTCTTCGTTTCAATATCTCAGACGATTTATCGACAAAAAAAGGTATAATTTCTTATCCAGTTTTTACGAATTTCTCTATCAATTCATTCAATCAGATTTTTTCTAAACCTCAGTTTTTTTTTTTGTGCAAATTTATTGAAAGATAGAGCTGATTCTGTATTTTAATGTATATATAAATTTCCAACTGTAATCACCTTGTTTGCTTAAACTTTCTCAAACCCTAACTCGATTGCCTTTTCTCCTAAACCCTACCTTTGCTCCCGGGTTAAAATTAGTGAAGAATTTCATCAATATTAGCTGCTTAAACCTAATACTATCAATTGGTTCAATTATATGAGCTGAGATTGTGTGGTTTGTTGATAATCTGTGTGGAGTTTTAGTAATTGCTTTGTAATACATTGAATTGCATTCTGATGAATTGGTTTTGTTTAAAGCAGGTCACATATATTGGAATACAATTAGCCTGCAGCTGAAACGAAACAAGTTCGATACTGTGAGGTGGCACACAACACTATCCTCAATATTTGTTATCTTCTAAATTAGTTGGGGAGGAGGTTCTCCTACAGGGAGAAGAAGAAAAAGGAAAGCTTGTGGGCGCACACTACGCGTGCGTGCCACACCCCTAGTATCTGTAAGCTAACTTTACAGGTATTCAATTCTACTCATTCTTTTTTCTTTCTGTCTCGTGACATATAGCATTATTTGGCTCATAACTTTCAGAATTGTAAAAAACGGTACACTAGAAAACTTTCTTAAACTTGTTATCTCCACTGAACTCATATGGAACCGCTTAGTAAGCTCCTGGTATAGCTGGAGATCAGATTCTTAATTTCAGCATATGCTTGTGATATTTGTTTGTTTCTTTTAAGAGTATCTCTGTTCCACATTGAAGGGCGTTGTTTCAAACATAAGGTGTTTGTTACTGTATAATATCTTCTGCTGAAACTTTTTGTTTAGCATGTGATAATCATGAATGAGCGTAATGACTACCCAAGATTGAACAAACAATTCTAACATCTTTCATAGTATATTGTGTGTGAGGGCCGATTTTTTCCATGAGTGTTTTGTTCTTTCTCTATGATGTATTAAGCTGGGGATATGTATGTTTATGGACGGGCTGAATTTCCACTCTTAGGATGCTGTTGCTAACACTGAGAGATTGAAATTTTGAAATTTTTGGGAGGTTAATTCAGTTTTTCCTTTCTGAACAATTTAACTTCAGATGCAGAGTTATGATACCATGTTTAATTATGAAAGTATTTGCACCGTTTCGATAAACTATTCAATTTTTCAGGTATGTCAACTACTGAGGCTTCTTCAGCTTCGTTAGGACCTCGATATGCAGCCGAGGATCCGAGTCTTCCAAAACCATGGAAAGGATTGATTGATGGAAGTACTGAACTTTTGTATTATTGGAATCCTGAGACAAATATTACACAGTATGAGAGGCCAGCTTCTGTGGGCGTGGCTCCTCCATTATCTTCTAGTCAACCTCCATCTGTTTCTGTACCACAAATTTCTGCTGTACCCATGACCCAGACGGTGCAGTCTAGTGGCATGATGGTTCAGCAAGTTCATCAAATGGCGTATACACAGCAACAACAAGGACAACAAGTACCGAATGACCTGCAACAACAGACTCACTATATGTCGCAGCAACAAGGAATGCCAATAGCACAGCAAGGTCCACAATTGGGTCAAGCTCAAGGAATGCAACAAGATGCACAGATGATGCAACAACAGATAAGGCAGCAAATGGCACATCAGCCAGTGCATAACGTGCCACAACAACAAGCATCACAGCAACCTGCACAGCATCAAACACAGAAAGCGCCTCAACACCAATTTCTGAATCAACAGCCACAGCAGATGATGTATCAGCAAAGTCTCTATGGGCAACAACTTCCACAGTCGCAGCCCCAGCACACCACAAATCAGCAAGGACAGCAATATCCGCCCCAACAGCGGCAGCAATTTCCTCCTCAACAAGGGCAGCAATTTTCGTCTCAACAAGGGCAGCAGTTTTCGTCTCAACAAGGGCAGCAATTTCCGTCTCAACAAGGGCAGCATTCAGGGTATCAAGCTGAGTTTCAACACCAACAAGGAAATCAAATTGGTTTTTCTGGGTCTCAATCACAGCAGGGTGGCTCATCCCTTCACAACCCTCAGGCTGAAAGCCACTCTACTCATACTCCAAATATGAGTTATCATGCGATAAACCAGCATCAATTTAGTGGCTCTTCTGTTAATGTACCACAAAGTAATTCTTCCCGGGCTCAAGCTCAGCAAACTGGAACAGATTCAGTGCATTGGCAACAAATGGGTGGACCCATGGTTCATAGTCAGATGGGGCAACCAAATTTGCATAATCAGCAACCAAGTGGGAATCCTATTGGGATGAAGATGGGTTATGGAGAAGATCCACGTGGAAGAGATGGAAATGGGTCATATTTTAATGCTGACAAGGAGGGTTCCATGATGGTTTCTCAACAGCCAAAGATTGCTTCAATCCCTATGACCATGAATCAACAGGTAGTGGTTTATAATTTTTTTCTCTGTGCTAGTCTGCTACCTCATTGTTTACTTGGACAATAGTTGTTTAGGATTACAGGAAAGTGCAAACATAACGTTTTCATAACTTTGTTGATTTGTTTATCCTCCTTATGTATGCGACCAGCAAGACAAGGGTTCATCAGTAGCATCTGCTTACTGGAAATGATTGTCAACTGGTTGCGTTAATCATAAATGTTAGAGGAATCCATCATCTGTTACTTATAGATGTGGTAGGCTCTTATCTTCCGAAATAAGTTACTGACCATGAAAATGGCAAGCTACTATACATATTTCACTTTTTGCATTGTGGGGAAGGAATATTTAACTAATTAATGGATGCATTCTTGGGATTTTCTGCTAATCATAACTAACTAACGTTGTTGGCTTTTATTTTCACCAGGATCCGAGGATTTCTCAAAATGTTGCACCCATTCGTGCTGGTGGATCGAATAATGGAGTTGGCCCTCCGGTCTCTCACATGTATAACCATGCTGGTGGTGGTAATGCATTTCCTCATAATACACCTACACGACCACCTTCAAACATGCTTGGCATGACAGATGCCACAAATCTTTCACCAGTAGACGCATACCTACGACAACATGAAGTTACTGCATCGGTCTGTTAGCCACTTAATCTATTTTATTTGTTTAATTTACCCGAGAATTTTATCTTTTCATGTGACAATTGTGGATGGATTCAAGTGTCAGGGTTTTGCGTAGTAGAATTTAGAACTGCATGTCTTCTATCTAATTTCATGTTTTATAGTTAGTTACGTGCTCTGCTGAAAATGGCCATGTACAGGCATTGCCTGGAGAAACTATGGATACATATATGATTCTGAGTCAGGGACCTTTCTTCTAGTCAAATGCCTATTGAACGTAGAGAAGGGCATCCAATGGATTTTCGAGTACTTATGACACAAGAAAGACTTATTTAGTAGAAACTAATGTCTAAACCATGATATATTACACACTGCTCGTTCTTAATAAACATTTTTTCATAAATAACAGTGTTTGTTTATCATGTTGCTGAAAGGGATACCTAAGCTTTAATTTGATGAAAATATCACAATCTTAGTGTCACTCATGAATATTCTAGTTGACTTATCAACCCTAGGAACACAATTGGTACTTGCTGATATTTTTTCTTTGAGGTAGTGCCTGGGGTTCCCTATGATTCATTGTCACCTTCTCCATGATTTCTTTGTCTATCTCGATCATTGTTTGTAGTTTTTTTCTTCCTGATCATTTCATCCATGCCTTCCTACTTAGAGTGGTTATGATTTATCATCACTTTCTCATCGTTTCCTTGGCACGGTAGCTCAGATTGGTATTTATCAGTTGTTATACTTCTAGTGTTAATTTCTGTTCTGTTTACATATGCATTGCTACTCTTACTAGTGTGATATCTAGAAACCTTCCCTTGTTATTATGTGGAATCCTGCTTGGTTGACTCTATTTAATTGCAATTTGATATTATCCAATGGTTTATAACTTTGATTAATTATTTAGGGTGACAATGTTCCTGCTCCCTTCATGAGCTTTGAAGCCACTGGTTTCCCTCCGGAGATACTTAGAGAGGTAAGTTTTACTTCAACTGTGAACTTTTGATAAACATTCTTGACTTTTAAGGCGCTTTACTAGATTGCATTTGTAAGTAAGGTATATTCTTTCTGTTCAAACAGTATTTTCTCTTCCTCTTGGGTTATGTTTTTTTCCCTTCTTTTTGCATTATAAAGTTTAAACTCATCTATTGTCGCTTGTCGCAGGTGCGATATTTGCTCCAGAAGAGGAGCATATGTCGTACGCTGCACTGCTATATGGACCCAATACAAGGCAACTGCTTTGTATTTTAGGACAGCAGAATGTATGTTCGGTTCCTTTCTTTTCGACAATTTTTGAGAGGGTGGTTGGCCTTCGTCCAATTAGTCTGAAATGCCCCGCTTTTGCTGCCTCGAGTTGCTTCAGTAAGCAACCGTTGACACATGCAATTATTTTTGTAATTATTAGCTTTTTTGCAATCCTTAATAATGTTGATGTGTAGAAGTTATATCTAGTAAGTTACAACATTGGTGGGCATCTAGTGTTACAGGATATACTCATGTGTCTCTTTTTTCTTTTCTTTTGTTCTTTTTTCCGATCCCCTTCTCCATTGCAGATACATCTTGCTGGTTTCTCTTCTCCAACTCCAATACAAGCTCAGACTTGGCCAATTGCAATGCAAAGTAGGGATATAGTAGCTATTGCTAAAACAGGTTCTGGTAAAACCTTGGGCTATCTAATGCCTGCCTTTATGCATCTGAGGAGGTGCCGAAATGGTACACAAAATGGCCCAACAGTGTTGGTTCTTGCCCCGACTCGTGAGCTTGCCACACAGATACAGGATGAAGCTGTCAAGTTTGGACGATCTTCCAGGGTCAAATGCACAGTGAGTGATTTTGATCCTTGCACTAGTGTGATTTTTATTTTTGGTACTATGGGAATGCTGAATATTGTTTTATGCTCTACGTTCCTGTTCAGTGTTTATATGGTGGAGCTCCAAAGGGTCCCCAGCTTAGGGACTTAGAGCACGGGGTTGACATTGTTGTTGCAACTCCTGGTCGGCTAAATGATATCCTTGAAATGAAAAAGATTGACTTCCGTCAAATCTCTCTGCTTGTGCTTGATGAGGCAGATCGAATGCTTGACATGGGTTTTGAACCTCAAATCCGCAAGATTGTGAATGAGATTCCTCCACGCCGGCAGACTCTTATGTACACAGCAACCTGGCCTAAGGAGGTCAAAAGAATAGCAGGGGATCTTCTAGTGAATCCTGTTCAGGTGAACATTGGCAATGTTGACGAGCTAGCTGCAAACAAAGCTATCACACAGGTAACTTATATGGACTCTTTACAATACTTGCATAAGCTAAGCCAATCAATGTGCACTATCCTGAGTTCAGAATATCACTTCATACTATTTTTTGTTTCCAGTTTGTTTGATCTTCCTTTACCTTACTTTGGTTTCCACTTGCCAAGTTCTGAAATCTTTTGTCGATGATTAGAAATTTCATTTAGCAGTAAAAGTTATAACTAATACTGCACAAAGTTTCATGGTTCATCGTGGACTTCTCTATCCATTTGTTAAGGGTTCCATTGTCTGTCTCACCAGATAATTTCTTTTTCATTTCGAGTTCATTACAAAATTTCTTTACAAAATTTCGATTTCAATTTGCATTACAAAATTTCTTTTTCGATTTCAATTTGCTTATGTGTTTTCTCGTGTCTCTAAAAATATCATTTTATTTGTAATTTGCAGTATGTTGAGGTAGTCCCACAAATGAACAAGCAGAGGCGATTGGAGCAGATTCTACGATCCCAAGAACGTGGTTCCAGGGTCATTATCTTCTGTGCAACCAAGAGGACGTGTGACCAACTTGCACGCAGTATTGGCCGTAGCTTTGGCGCTGCTGCAATTCATGGTGATAAATCTCAAGGGGAAAGAGATTATGTTCTGAACCAGTTTAGGAGCGGAAAATCCCCGATTTTAGTTGCCACTGATGTTGCTGCTCGGGGACTTGACATTAAAGATATTAGGTTAGTTCTTATACTATGTATTAGATTGTGGTTGCTTTGTCTATCTTGTTTACTAGGTGCCAATTCACTTAGGTTTTCAATGGTCTTTAGCTTCTAAAAGAATGACATTTTGGTATTTTCCAGGGTGGTGGTTAACTATGACTTTCCTACGGGAATCGAGGATTATGTTCACCGTATTGGAAGAACAGGCAGAGCTGGTGCAACTGGGTTAGCATATACCTTCTTCTGTGATCAAGATCGCAAGTATGCAGCTGATCTTGTGAAATTGTTGGAGGGGGCCAACCAACAAGTGCCACCAGAAGTGCGCAACATGGCCGGTGGTGGATCTAGTTTTGGCAATGCACGCCCGGGGATGAATCGTTGGGATTCTGGTGGTGCTGGTGGACGGTTCGACTCTGGAGGTCGTGGTGGCATGAGAGATGGTGGATTTGGTGGCCGAGGTGGTGGCATGAGAGATGGTGGTTTTAATGGCCGTGGTGGCATGAGAGATGGTGGTTTTAGTAGCCATGGTGGTGGAAGAAACGACTTCTTTGGTGGGCATGGAAATCGCGGTGGTCGGGGATTCTCTGGTCCTGGTGGTGGACGAAATGATCGTGGACACGACCGATATGACAATATGGATGGGCGAGGGCGCTTTAACAACAGGAGGGGAATTTCAGATGGTAGGAGTAGGGGAAGAAGTTACAGTAGGAGTTACAGTCCAAGTCCTGATAGAGTTCGTACATGGGATTATAGCAGCAGGCGAAAAAGTCAAAGCAGGAGCCGGAGCCGGAGCCGAAGCAGGAGCAGGAGCAGGAGCAGAGGTAGAAATAGAAGTCGAAGTAGTAGAAATAGAAGCCGAAGCCGCAGCTGGACTCGTAGCCGTAGTAGGAGTGGCAGCCGAAGTCGCAACTGTAACCCTGATAGAGTTGAGAAGTCAAATGGAGAAAACACCAAACGAGAGACTTTAGGGCCTGATAATGAAGCCCCTGCACTGGAAGAACCTAAGTCCCCAGGCGCACAAAGAGAATCACTGTCTTTGCCAGTATCCATGCCAGAAGCAATTGAGCCCATGGCTGCTGAAATTCTTCCTACTGCTGAGACTGATAACGTCGATCTGGTGGCTGCTGATCATCTTCCTGTTGCCAAGAGTAGTGATAATGTCGAAAACATGGCTGCTGATGGCGAGAACAGTAATAACTTCGGTTCCATGGCTGCTGATCTTCCTGTTGCCGAGAGTGACAATTTTGATCCCACAGCTGCCGATATTCTTCCTTTCGCCGAGAGTAATAATGTTGAGGCCACAGGTGCTGATCTTCTTCCAGTTACCGAGAATGTTACTGTCGATCCCATGGCTGCTGATCTTCCTCCTGTTGCTGAGAGTGATAATGTTTCTGGCTAAATTCAACCCTATTGAACTTTATCCGTGGAAGATAAAAATCTCCCTTATTGCTACAAATTGATACCAAGAAGGTCAATTGCTCTTGGGTTGTCATTGTTTCCTATACAACTGTTTTTTCACATACAAAACTCTGTAGACATATCTTGAAATTTTGTAATATCCCCTGAACTTAAACTGCTCAGTGTACTTCATTGCTTCATCTAACTACTACCCTCCATACAAGAGCTTGTTTGATTACGACGCTGAGACGCAGAGCTTGGTTCTTCGGAAACTATGTGTTAATGGAGAATATGTTGGTTCACATTGAGGTTTTGAAAGAAGAAGGTGTGCCTGAATGCAATGTGTCTAAATTTCTTATTTCACGGCCGAGGGTGCTGACAATGGAGACTGGGAAATTTAAGGAAGTTGTTGAAGAGCTTAAATCCATGGGTTTCGATACATCAAAAACTGCGTTTCTTGTCGCGATTCATGCGATTTCGGCGATGAGTAAATCAACCTGGGAGATGAAGGTTGATGTTTATAAGACATGGGGTTGGTCTGAAGATGAGATTTTGACAGCGTTCAGGAAATGTCCTTATTGTATGATGGCTTCTGAGATGAAGATTAATGGGATTATGAGTTTTTTAGTGAATGAGATGGGGTATGGGGCACAGTCTATTGCTCAATGTCCTGAACTGTTTACTTATAATCTGGAGAAAATGTAAGGCGATCCAAAGTTTCTGATCCAGGCAATTGGAATTTTTGAGGTACACAGGTGCATAATACTGTCTTGCTACATCCTGTTGTAGTATATAACTTATTCAATACATAATAATATCTCACTTAAGTAAACTTATTATGCATCTTTAGCTTCTAATTACACTCAGATATTGGATTCTTCATGTCAGTTTCTGTATGATTCGTATGCTAGCGATAGTTTGGTTGTGCATTTTGAGAGTATCCCTGTTTCATAATAAGCGTAATGCAGACCCTGATCCTAACACAGTTCTAAAATGCATCAACGCCACCACCAAAGTCGGTCCAAAGTAATTTTTCATCTCTATGCATATTTGGTATGCTTTCTAGATTTAGACGATTTCCATTTCATAATCCTAGCTAGTACATTTGGAATTTACTTGTTTGTTGGTTCAGAATCTCAAATTGTTTGTCAGAGTTTCCATTATCTTGCCGATATTATTCTTGGTGGTCAAAAGTTAGGACATGGAGTTCATCTTAGCTCTGGTCATATTGTATTATATGTTCAAGAGACTAATGGTTTAGTTTAAACATAGGACCACCACAAAATCAGAGTCATATCAGATGGTATAGTTTTAGAACTTGTTTAAAACCTGGGTTGACGATCATCGTAAGGCATGTATGTAAGTGTGCCCGGCACCATACTTGTTGGCAAAAATTAGTGATTTTTTTGTTGTTTTGTTTTCTGCAAATGAACCTACGTATATGCAACTGCTGCTTTTAGATTCATATTGTATGGTGTGAAATAAATTCAGACTCGTCAAAAATTTATAGGGTTCTTCCTTCATTGGTTCACTTGCTCTAGAAATTGGAGATGTACCCCTATTAGATCCTTCGGTCCTAATTTTCTCCAGCTGAAGTTCTTATTCAGCAGATTCACATTCCACAACAAGGTGAGGATTCTATTAAATGGTCTCTCGTTCCCAATGGCGCTTTCACTGTTGCTTCTACGTACAAGGCTCTTACGGCAGCTACTAAAACTCATTCAGTTACACAAGATCTTCAACGCTTTTGGCTCAAACTGTGGCATCTCATTTTTCCTTATAAAGTGGTCAGCTTTTTATGAAAATGTATGCAGGACCTCTTACAAGCTAGTGTCAGAATTGGGTCTTTCATTGCTCTATCAGATTTTCTGTGCCCCATGTGTCATCAACAACCCGAATCTGCAACTCACATTTTATTCCACTGCCCTGTAGCTCGTGCAGTCTGGTTTGCTGTGATACCGGAAGCTATTCACTCACTCCATGGCATGGGATAAGAAGGGTTTGGACATGAACAAAGATGTGAGGTTAGAATCAAGAAATGTCAAATGAGTTTGGCACATATCCTGTGTGCATGAGGCATGCAAGACTTAAAGCAAGGATTGCATTAGCAAACTTGAATAATTGGGAAATAGTGATGCTTAACTATGATGACCGGACTTGGTTGGAACAAGCTATCATGGTGCATCAAGGCTAGATGACATGTGCCACTCACATGGCCTTGATGGTTAAAAGTTGGTTACACGGGTTGGTGTTGGCTTTATGCTTTCTAAAAGGTTTAGGAACTTCCACTTAGGCTTTAGGAAGGAAGTTAGGCAAGTTGACACGGTTGGCCAACTGTGAGGTGAGCAACGGATGGACGGATGCAGATTAGGGGTCACCTGCATCCAATCCTTTAAAGTTGAGGATTTGGAAAATCCAACCGTGTCCGGTCCAATCAACCGCGGACTTAACATTCGCGGATCAGTAGGTGATACGGGCCAGATGCGGATTAACCGCGGATTTGGTAAAAAAAGAAAAAGTAACATGGGTGACATGTCTACTAGTTTATAGGAAAATCAAGTTATCTTTGGTGATTGATCATGTGCCTTATCTTGCTGGCCTTATTAACTCCTCATGCAGCACAAATGTTCAGTATTTGCAAAGTTAAACTCTAATTGTATCATTTACATGATATTTAGTGTAGCTAATTGATGGAAGCAGCAAAGTCCTAGTGTACGTGTTATTGTAGGGTTGTTTATATGTACCCCGCTATTTTAATAAAGTACCCCGCTATTTTAATATGCACTAAAAAACTACCCCCATTTTTTAAAAAAAATTTAAACTGTCCTTGCAATTGTTTTCACGATTTGGTCCCACAAAGTGAGTCCACATTCGTTTACCTAGTCAAAAGAATAGGTAAAATTACAAGAAACCCCTACACTATATCTTAATCAAGTGAGAGAAAGTAAATCTAACTTTCTCATTCAACCGACAGTATCAGTAGTCCCTCTCTTCTGCCTCTGAAAAGGGGAAAAATTGACGATTTAATTGAATCATTAGGTTAGTTTGTTGTGTTTGATGATTTAATCAAATGAATTGAAGATGAATGAAGATATATCTTCTATGACGACGACATGAAAGGAGAAAGGGATGTCCAGGTAAAAGGATTGAAACCCTAACTTTAGATTTTGTTAGATCTATGTTTGCATGATGAAATAGATGGATTTCGAAGCCTTTTCAATCAATATATGGTGAACCCTAACTTTATTTATTTGAAATCTTGACTTTTGCATTATTATTTATCTTTTTCTTTTGTTTTGTCTATGAAAAATCTTCATTACCCATGATTCTTTTTTATATAAAGTGTTTTTCTTTTTTGTCTGTGAATCTGAATCTGAAAAAAAAACATGATGTCTGTGAAGAATCTGCATTGGGTTTGTATTGTTCTCTAAAAATAATTTTATAAAATCAAAGACAAAATAATAATGATCCCCATAAAAAGAAATTAATTGTATAATTTTGTCAGAAAATTTTTGTATGTAGTGTTTTTTGCCCTATTTTTTATTGGGTATGCATTTGTATAAGTGGTTTGTAATACATTTGTATTTATGCATATTTCAGTGGCAGTATTGGTAAAGGAAAAAGCATGTTTAGAGATATAAAATGTTATTGCATTGAGAGTAAGATAGAGTTGGCTTTCAAACAGTTAAAAAGGGGAATGATGAGTCTGGGGATATTTCAGCAAATGGTACACAAGAAGTTATGTTTGGAAGATATAGATGAGGTTGTTTTATTATGGATGTCAGAACATGGAGTTCCTTGGACAATAAAAAATGATCATGCATTTTTTTGGTTTTGGGACAATGCCGTAGTAAATGGTTTATTCATTTGCTTGTGAAGATTAAAAATTCAGAATGGGACAAGGTCTCACCTAAGAAAGTAGCATCAAAGCCACCTCAAGTGAGAAGAAGGCTGGGACTTGAGGTGAGAAGAACAAAAGTGTAGGTGGTTCTAGTGCTAGAAAGGAGTTGTTTGGGCAGGACAGTTCACAGTCTACTCAAGCAAGTGTTGTTGGTGATAACTTGAGAGGAAGATCAAGTAGTACACCAGTTCCAGTATATGAGGAACCAGTTGTAGTTGATGATTTTGATGAAGAGTATTGGTTAAACAAAATGAAAGAAAATGATGATTTGGTAATTCAACTTGAGAACAAAGAAGTGCATGAGTGCCATCTTGTAGAAGATCCTGAAGCTGCAGCTACTTATAATAGTGATGAAGAGGCTGAAGACACAAGTGATGATGAAAATGAAAGTACATATGAAGGTGATTATAACTACACACTTGATTTTATGTTTTTGTACATTTGTGAATTTAATATGAATTGATGCATTAGTTATTTTTGTACTAACACTTTAGTTTTATGCAGATAATGATGATTCAGACAATGATGGTGTAGAAGTAAATGACCAAGGTACATGAAGATGTAATTGAACTTTAATGTTCTTGTTTTTTATGGTTGTAACATACTACTATACTTGTTTTTTATGGTTGTAGCATATTATTGTTTTCTATTTTGTTATGGTTTATTTAGATAAGTGATGAAGGTGTATAACTAATTAATTATTTTGGTTTCTACACAAACTAATTATTTTGGTGTGTACTTGTTTAGGTAAAGAGGGTGAAGAAGACCTTGAGTATTACAATAATTTTCGAGCTGATAATTCTGAGTTTGATGATGAACCTGGTGACTTGTTTGATGACTCAGACCTTGTTCAACCATTGGATCCTTCACAAATGATTGTAGGTACTGAGTTTCATGATAAAACTACTTTCAAAAGAAATCTAAATATTTTCTGTGTATTAAATGAATGTGAGTACAAGGTTAAAAAGAGTGACAAGTTAAGACTTGGAGTGTGGTGTGAAAATAGGTTTAAAAATAAAGGAACTGTTGAGTGTCACTGGTTTGTTTTTGCTTCAAAACTACAACATAAGTCTACATTTAAGGTGAAGGGTGTGAATTTAAACCATACTTGCAAGGGGAGGATTGTAGAAGACAGGATACTGAATAGATCTGCAGACCCTCAACTAGTATCTGAAGTTATACAAGACAAGTTGAAGAATGGCTCTGGAAATGTAATTCCAAGACCAAAACAAAATCAATTGGATTTCAAGGCTTCTCACCTCATTGATATCACTTATCACACTGCATGGAAGGCCGGGAACTTAGTAATGGAGGCTAAATATGGGAGTTATGAAAAAAGTTATAAACTAGTTTCCCAGTTTTGTAAGATGGTGTGTGACTCCAACAAGAACTCAGTTGCAACTTTTTCATATTGTAAGACTGATATTGTATTTGAGCCCATGACAATAAGTTTTGCTGGAGATATTGAAGGATGGAAGGAAGGGTGTAGATCAGTTATTGGGTTAGATGCTTGTCATCTAAATGGTAAGTGTGGTGGTGTGTTGATGGATGCAACATGGTTAGATGGTCAAAATGGACTAGTCACATTAAGAATTGGTGTTTTACCTGCCAAAACAATTGAAAATTGGACTATGTTCCTCACTGACCTGAAGCCGTTACTCTTAATCCATCAAAAGCCATTGACATTCATTTCAGATAGACAAAAAGGGCTACTTGAAGTTGTACCTGCTGTGTTCCCAGACTCACACCAAAGATATTGTTGGACGTCAGCTTCTCAACTTTTTATTTTCTGTGAACTTAAATTTTTCTTAGAGTTTAATAGCTACTAATAAATTTTTGTTGTTGCAGGCACTTGTATAACAATTTCAAGAAGTACTTTAAGGGACTAAATTTGTATAGCTTACTGTGGAATGCAGCGAAATGCTACAAAAAGAAACATTTATATGTAAGATTAGTGTTCTTATATTCTAATATGGTTTGCATGTATGTGTTATCATAGCTTACTATGCTCCTCACTGACTTGTAAAGCTTACTATAGTTGTATGAATTATTATGTTCCTCACTGACTTGTATAGCTTACTATGGTTGTATAGCTTACTATGTTCCTCACTGACTTGTATAGCTTATGGTTTGTATATATGTGTTATTATATTCTAATATGTTTATGGTTTTTGTATGTTGTATGTAGAAACATATGGAAGATATGAAGAAGGAAAATCCTGTTGTTGTTGTGTACCTTGAAGAGGCTGGTGTTGAGTCATGGTTTAGAGCCTTTTTTGATGACACTAGTAAGTGTGAACACCTGAATAACAACTTTAGTGAGTCATTTAATTCCATGGTAAAAAATCTTAGGGACAAACCAGTCTGTAGACTAGGAATTCTTTATGATCAGTTGGTTATGAGTTTGTTTCACAAGAAAAGAAAGGAAAGTGCAAAATGGGATCCTACTGGATTGGTTCCTACTGCTTTAAAACTGATTGGTAAAGTGTGTAAGTTGGTTGGTGCATTTAAAGTTGGTCGATGTGTTAGTGGTAAGTTGTATGAAGTTACAAATGAAGGTAGCAAAACAGTTTTTATTGTCAAGGAAAAGCAATGCATTTGTTTACAATGGCAACTCAGAGGGTTTGTTTTTCAACATGTTGTTTGTTATTTGAAGCCATTCAGACCTGATTGGACAAAGTAAGTACATAGTAATCCCTATTTTTTTATTTTTTTTATTGTTACTGCTTCTCTACTTTACTATGTATGTACGTATTAATAACAACTGCATTTTTTGTTTGTTTGAAGGTACTGCTCTCATTATTATACAGTTGTTGTATACGGGGCCACATATTCTCCAGTAGTGCTTCCAATTCCTTCTCAAGAAGATTATCCTGATGTTTGTGCATTCATTCTGTTCTAGTTATTTGCACCTTCTTAACTGTTTCTTTAACAAACCATTGTAAGTTTCTAACTTATTATTATTATTTAGTTGGAAGAACATGAAGACATTGATCTGGAACCTCCTATCAAGATAAGGAAATCAGGAAGGCCTAGAGTTAAGAGGAGGAGAGCATGGATGAGCCTAAAGCACCTATATAGACATATTCATGTTCAAGATGTGGTTCCACTGGTCACGACAAAAGTACATGTCAAGGTGGTGATGTTGGCAAGAATCCTAAAGCTAAGAGGCAAAGAATTCAAGTAGATGGTGCTACCTTCACATTCAATGAAAGACCTGTTGCATCTACTTCTAAGGCTAAGATATCTCAACCATATTCTTCTAAAGATAAGATATCTTAACCATCTAATATTCCAAAAGCACCTGGTAAAGATTCTACAACTTCAAAGAAACAGAACAACACTCAGACAAAGAAGTGAATGGTTGCAGTATGGTAATGTGGTCTATAGTAGTTAGGGTTGTCTTTTTTGAATGATATTTTGGTTGCTCAAAACATTAAACATATGTTATAATATTTTGGAACATCTTTGTATATAATTAAGTACTTTTTAAACTTGCAGAAACTAGGGTTCATCATTTTGTATAAATACAGGTTGAAGAAGATTGAATTGGAAATATGAGCGTTGGAGGATTAGATCAAATTATGAGCAGTTGATTTTTCTTTTAAACTGATGGTTAGATGTATGGCCACTTGTTTCTTGTTGACTCGGTGTTTTGAATCGGCGACTCAAATGGATTCAGCTCAACTCAGTTTGAAGGGTTTTTTAGACTTTTTGACGCTTCCACGTAAGCATAAACGTCTGTTAACTTTCGGTTCCCGTTTTTTGAAAGAAAAAAAACGGTCAAGGGAAGGGTACTTAAACAAATTTTTAAAAAACGGGGGCATTTTTTTAGTTTAATTTATAAAGTATGGGTACTTTATAAAAAAGCCCATCATTATATGTAATTTTTCCACGACTTGATCATGTACTGGTGTTAGCTCTCGGTCAAGTATTGGTGTTAGCTCTCGGCCGAGAAGAAGAAAGATCAAAGAAACAAGTTCGACATCAATAAGATATCAAAATTTCCTTATACCCTAAGGCGCAGATGAATCCGCGTATTTCAAAATCTAGCCGCAACCAAACCGATAAAAGTACGGATTTGAGAATCCCACCCATGTCCGACCCATAGATCTTGTGGATTGGGTTTTATTTGCAATATTGCGGACGGATACGGGTGAAATCCGCGGTTCCGGACTTTTTGCTCACCCCTAACAAACTGCTTTGTAAAGCAAATATGTAACTTCCAGTCATTTACTTGTCTGTAGATTTTGTAAGGCTTTATAAGCTTGATCTTATGATGGGTTAGGTGTCGGAACAAGAAGAGTTATGTTACCCTAAGTGTGCAGTAATAATAAGTCATCAGATAAGATTAAAGCTAAGTTATGTTGGTGCATTTGTCTCTTTATTTGGCTTACTGTTTTATGCATCAAGTGGAGCGTGTGTACTGTTTTGTTGTCTTGAAAAGATTGTGAACATAACCTTTGTTTAGTATGGGCTGAATACAGTTTTGGTCAAGAAGTGAAGAAATTTGCTAAGGGCGAGTTGGATGAACTGTGCTATGGAGCATAGTGACATTGTCAAGGTTAGCTAGATGTTGCATTTGGATAGTCTGAACCTGTGGCAGCTTCCACGGTGGGGAGGGACGTCCGAAGAAAAATGAAACACCGTTGATTGCATAACGCGTTATACATCCTTTTTTGGTCTGGAATGTTTTTTTTAGGCATATACATCGTTTGAGTGGTTGCATAACCAAATTAGTAGATGCATGAACCAAAATACAACTGTATAAACTATTATGCATTCTTTGTGGTAGCTCCAAATTCGTTATGCATCTCTTTTTTTTGTTGGAATGATGTTTTTAGGCATATACTACCTCTGTTTCAGAAAAAGATATACTTTCACAACTTCATTTTTGCCTAAAGTACACCAAATTGAAACGGCCTGAAAGTATCATTTTTTCTGACACTAGATGAAAGTATGACTTTTCCTGACACAAAAAAAGTGAAAGTACCACTTTTCCTGAAAAAGTGGGATGTATAAAGAATTTTAGTAATTTGACTAAAATGGAGGGGCAATTTTGTCCAGTGAAAAATTAACCATGGAGACAAAAAAATTCCAATCAATTTATCAAATTGCACATTCGCATGAGGTTTCATTTTACAAAAAAAAAGTGGTCATAATAGGGACTCCCTCCCTTCGGGATCGTGATAGACGCATTTATGTGTCTATTTTCATCTCTTTTGTGTATATTGTTAGTACCGATTTTTGTATTAATTTGTTTTTTTTATCCATTTGTAGGTGTTTTCGGAGGAATAGGATTTTGCGGTAAAATTGGCTCGAAAAGTTGTTAAAGGTACCTGAGAGGAAATTTGCTATTTGGACTCTCATTTTGGATAAGGGGTAACCCATTTCCAAGCAGCTGCTAAGCACAGGCCGGGACTGGATAGGGGGAGGTCACATTTCTTGACGTTTTCAAAAACAGAAAATGGTGGGAAAACACGTTTCTCACAGGCAGAATCTAGGGTTTGATTCTTGGGCAGTTTTGAAAGAGATTCAATCACAAATATCCATTGGGTTAGACTTGAATTTGATCAAACAGGCTCGGTAAGGGTGTTGGAATGGATCCAAAGTGGCTAGAACTCGAAATGGAGGCGAAAAAAGGTTAAAAAGCATCACGGTTTATTTAAGGCAAGTTCTTGGTTTATTTATGTAAACTTACGTGAAGAAGAGGAAGGAAACTCTTCTTAGAGATTTGATTCTATCACAGGAAGAGTTTGGACAGATTGGATTGACTGAGGAGACGTGTAGCAGTTGAGAAAAAGGAAATATCGTGACTTGTTGATGAGGAAAAATCAAAGTTATTCTCAAATTTTCTTGGCCCTATGATGTATAAAAGAGTTGGTACGAGTCCTAAGAAGGTAACGAAGACCTTAGGGAAAGTTTAGAGCCTTGGAGAAGCCAGAAAAATCATTAGAAGAAGATCGGGTTTCTTCTGCTGTTGCTGCTGCCGGAGAAGAAGAAGAAGAACATAGACCCACAAAAACCGTCGATGAGCAGTCTTATATTTAACTGCAAAAAGCTGTTATCGTTCCTGTCTACAGTAACTGAAGCCTTTCAGCAAAGATTCAGTCTTATGTTTTAGACTTCCAGCGACTACAGTATACTCTTTTCTCCCTTGTAATCAGTTTTTGAGCTATAAACATGTATTTTGGGCAAGTGATTAATATGAGTAGCTAAACCCCTTAGACGAGGCGACATAGGAAGCCATTGTTCCATGAAAAGTGGTATAATTCTATTTTAATTATTTATTGCAATTATTTTACATGATTATTTTCAAAGAACTTAAAAGAAAAAAATTGATTGTTATTGAGTAGTTGTGAAGTGTTTTGATGGGACATGCTTGGTTTTAATACTTTTGATGTTTCATGCTTTGTGGTTACAAGTATTACTTCAAAAATCTATTAGAGGAAAAATATTAGAATCACTTTAAAAGAAAAGAATTGCATGAAAATTGATTAGAGTTTATCACTTAATTGGTCAATGGTGGAATCCAAAATCTCGGTATTTTCTTATTATTTTTGAAACAACTTAATTTAATTTTCGAAAGTCCTTCACAAGCCGAGTTGAATGAACTTTACTTATCACTTTTTACAACAACTTAAAAATCACATCAGCTCACTCATCGGTCAGCCCAATTGCTACCGACAGAATTCGTTAATCTCCATATTCAGACTCGGTCGAGACTAACCTGTCCTTTATTGTCCTTCCGATGACTGAATCTCTTGGATTAATTTCAACCGAAATGGATACAAAGTTGTTATTTAAGTGTCAAAAGTTATTGTAGAAACTAAAAACTCAATAGTTGTATTTCTTCCTTTCGTTGCTAGTAAATCTGCTACTTTGTTTAGTTTTCTGTCTACATATTAAAACCCCAAAACATACATCAGTTGAACTTCCAAATTCTTTACTTCTTCAGAGATAACTATGCATTACAATTGGATAGATGTTTCTTTTCCTTGTAAATACTATATAGTTGCCTGGTTGTTTCATTCAATAACCAGATTGTTTACATAGTTTATTTTGGCCCATTTTGTCGTCTATGCCAGAGCTATAACTTCTGCTTCATCAGCTGAGGAGGTCCTGAAACTTCCCATTTCTACTCTTTGGAAAGTACATGTCCAGTTGTGAAGAATAACATCAAAACCTGCATTAATATTTGATGATAATCAAGAAGCATCACAGTTCAGTTTGTATATGTAAAGTGGTAAATTCCGGTTACTATTGAGTTGAATTTTCCTACTGTTTGTTTCCTAAAACCTGTGCAAGTTTTGTGGGTACCATTAACTATAGTGTCTTAAAATATCCAAGCCTAATTATTCAGGAGTTCTAGTTTTATTTTCCAAAATTCTAAGTCACCTTACTTCCAAAATAAACTAGCACTTGACAGCGGCCAGAGTCGCTTCTTATATCCATCCATTGGGTTTTCCTTGCCCATTTTGGGAGTGCGAAGCGAGCTGGGGCGGCTATTTTGCTCCAAAAAACAGCAAAAGATGTAATTTTGGGTTTTGGAGCCAGTTAGGTTAGGTGCAACTGCACACCCATACTCTAAGCTGGCTCCGGCCACGCTTCCCAGAGAAATGTCAACCATGAACAGTAGTTGTTATTAGAAAATGCCAAATGTACATATAAATGAATTCTATATTCATACGTGATTGTTGCTAAAAAGAAGACAAGCCATGGAGTCCAAAACTTGTTGAGCCGACTGTGAAGTAATTCTCAATATTGTCTCGAGCATAAAGTATGAGCAATTCTTAGTATTGTTGAGCCGAGTGTGAAGAAAAGACTTCCTAATATAACAACTCCCCGAAGAGACTTGCAAAGAATATAGACAAATTTCCAATACAGAACCAGTTAAATACAGGTTAACCAGGCGAAGATCTGAGAAGATACTACTACTTTAGAAACAGATATATTAGAGAATAACTTTTCATTAGAACAAGAGCTCGCTTTTTTTCTTCTCCATTTTTTCCGCCACAAAATACCGAGGCATTCGTTACGAACTCACTATACCTAGATATAAGAATATCAATCAAATTATTACTAGCATCGTGCTGTCTTTCTCCATCCACATAACTTCACTGCCACTGGCACCACCTTCAGCTCCTCCTTCCCAATCTTTACATAACACTTTGTAGTTCCTTTATGGCCCAAACGTGAAACTCCTCGCCCCACCCACCTGTTTCAAATAGAACAAGTGAACAACAGTGTGATAAAGGAGGTATGTAAACAGTAATATCTCTGCCTAAAATTTGGCATAGGAATAGAGGTAAATTTTCCATACCTTTGAAGAGGGGATTTATTCTTCGAAGCTGAAGCGAGAAGGGGTTGAACCAGATCCACCTGATGAAGGACCGCCGAATCCACTTGATGAAGAACCGCCAAATCCAGAACTACCGCCAAAACCGGAGCCAGAATTATTACCACCTGCACCTGGTCCACCAAAGCCACCAGATGATCCACCTGGTGAAGGACCACCGAATCCACTCGATGAAGGACCAGCATATCCGCCTGAAGGACCTGAATTACTGTTACCAAATCCAGAACTACCGCCTGAACCTGATCCACCAAACCCGCCAGATGACCCACTGCCGAAGCCACCATATGATCCACTGCCAAACCCACCAGACGATCTGCCAAACCCACCTTGTGATCCACCTCGATACCCACCTTGCGATCCACCGCCATACCCACCTTGTGATCCACCCCCATAACCACCAGATGATCCACCGCCATACCCACCTCGTGAACCACCGCCATACCCACTAGATGATACACCACCATACCCACCTCGTGAACCACTGCCAAACCCGCCAGATGATCCACCACCATACCCACCTCGTGATCCGCCACCAACGCCACTACCTGATCCAAAACCACCTCCTGATCCATATCGACCACCACCCATGCCTCCAAACATGTCCTCACCTCCACCCGTAGCAGCAATCTTAGGGAGCTGAAGATGAAGGGAAAAAAATGAACATTGAATCTATTGAACGGAACCATATAAGAAAGCAATAACAAAGCTGCATATAAAATTTGAACTACTATTCAGATGGTTACTAACCACTATGAACTTGCACCCCACATCTCTCGCAATACCTTGCACTTGTCTAATTTGTTCTCCTGAATGGACTAGTATCGCAGTACCTTTTTTTCCAGCGCGTCCTGTTCGACCAGATCTATGAACGAAGATCTCTGACGTCATTGGTAGCTCATAGTGTATCACCTAAAAAAAATGATTCAGATTATAATGAAAAACAACATACAATATCTACAGAATATAGCTGCCTCAAGTAATATATGGTACTTCTATTAAAATTATGAAGATAACCAAGGGAAATTATGACAGTTTTAAGAATATCTTTTAAGTACCAAAATCAATATAATGAGAACAGACACAAGGCCTCACAAGCCAATGGTTAATAGAGAAGAAAATGACATAACCAAAAAGACAATAGCCTTGATAATAATGAACCCTTACGAGATCAACATTAGGAACATCTAGTCCACGAGCAGCAACATCGGTAGCAACTAACACACTGAATGCCCCATCTCGGAAGCCTGATAATGTCCTCTCCCTTTGATTTTGTGCAATATCTCCATGCAGTGCCTCACACTTAAACTTTTGACCCATTGAGTAAGCTAATCGGTCAGCATCTCTTTTTGTTTGTGTGAAAACAATAGTTTTTCCTCCTTTTGCATGTTCCTAATAACCAGAAGGAAGACCAGATAACAACGACCGAGATAGCTTAAAAAGACAAAAAATGAAGCATTTGAAAACCCATTCACGATGATATCACCGAGAGCACACAAGAAGCACGTATGAAAAGCATACATCAAATTAATTGAAGGTTCTTAGTCCTTACTGTGATTAAAGAACCAATGACGGATGCCTTTCCATACATCTCTGCTTCAATTGAGTACAACGTAATACCATCAGCTAGTTTTTGATCTGAATCTCCAACCTACAGTGCACATTAAACTTGAATAATATAGATATGTTTGGAACAGGTATGCGCAAGCAAATTTGGGAGTTAATTCACCACTCACCAGATCAACTGTTAAAGGATCTTGAAGGTACTTTTGGGTAAGCTTCCTAATCCATGGGGGCATTGTGGCAGAGAACATCATACTCTGGCGCTTTGTTGGTAGCTTCTGCAATATCGTTTCAACAGCTTCATCGAAACCCACAGCAAGCATCTGATCAGCCTCATCAAGAACAATAAACTGAACTTCAGACAAGTTCAAGGCACCTCTGTTACATAGATCAATAATACGACCAGGAGTACCAACAACGACATCAACTCCATAGTCAAGCGTACGCGTCTGCTGATGTACGGGCACACCACCATAAACACATACTGTCTGAAGCTTGGGTGCCGATTCATGAAATTCCTTCTCAACTTGACGAGCAAGTTCTCTAGTTGGAGCCAAAACTAGAGCCAAAGGATTTCTTCCTAACCTGTACATCCAAAAACACAATAGAAGTTTATCCACAGCAACGATCCAACCATCCACAGCAACAATCTAACCATACGACAAGATAAAAACACAACATACCCATGTGCCTCATTAAATTTTATGATTTTATCCATGATGGGAATCCCAAATGCAAGGGTCTTCCCTGTACCAGTTCTTGCTCTGCCTATCATATCACGCCCTGTCATCGCAGGCACCAGTACAGCCCTCTTTACAAACAAAAAATCATCTACATTATACATCAAATTGGCAAACAAAAACTACTAATTGAAAAATGACCATAGGAAACAAACCTATGAATACCAAATTGAACTAATGGAACATACAATCAGTCAATCTCATTACCAATAATAAGTTTCTTCATCATTTGCATACATAATTCAAAGCATTTCCAGAAAATAAAGATGAAACCCTTACCTGAATAGGAAAAAGTTTGGTGATTCCTTTGTTAGCCAAAGCCATAACAATCTCATTATGAATCCCAAGTTTAGAAATTTCAAGACCTTCATCACTAACAACTCCAACACCACTTTGATCAGTGAAATCAGCAGCAACAGCAGCATACGGAGCTGATTTTAAACAAGTAGATGATGCTCTAATTTCTAAAGGGGTAGTTGAAAAATGAAATTGTCGAACCCCCAGAAACCCATTTCCTCCATATCTCTCAGAAACCTTAGAAAAATCTCTCATTTTCTCGTTACTAACAATGGGTTTTGATGGAGATGGGAATATATGGAGTGATTCAATTGAGGTCATCAAAGCAGTGAGTGTTTGCTTTGATGCAATCGAAGAAGAACATGATTTCCTTAACAGATGATTCATGTTTGGAGGAACCCTAGATGTGAAGAAGACGAAGAAAGAGGCTAGATTTTGTTAAACCTCGAATCAATTGAAGGTTTTTGAAGAGGAGGAGGACTTAAGTGTAATTCATGGGTTTTTTGGGAACTTTTTGGTTTAGGGCTTGTTTGGATGTTAAAGATGGAACCGACATTTTTAATTGTTGATCCAGCCAGACAGAGTGAACCAAAAGTTCAGCCACCACCACCGGAATGTTACTGAGCCGCAGGAGTGAACTACAAGTTTAGCCGTCGCCGGGAAGTAGTTGCTACACAGCTTAAGAGGGTGTTTTAGCAACCTGATGTCCAAGTGCTTCCGCTTATTCTTGCTTCTTTTGCTTCAGCTGCTCTAGAAGCATAGGTTAATTTCCGAAACAAAAATAATTTGCTTCTTAAAAAACAGATTTTTATTTTTATTTTTACTTTTTTTTTGCTTTCTAAAATCATTTCGGAATCGTGTTCCCGGATTAATTTCTGACTTATTTGCTTATAATCAGAAATATAGAGATCAAATCCATTCTTCTTGGAGTGTGATCACTTCTAGGATTCTCATGTTTTTATTCTAGTTATCAAGCTTTATACTGTCAGAACAAACTTGGCTTTGATAACATTCAAAATAATCTTACCACTCTTACTTATAAACTTGATAATCATGAACACTCCTAACATTAGACTTGAGTATCCTAATATTTTGATTACCAAATTGGAAATTTAGAAAATGTTTGATTAAGAAGAAGAAATATTAAAAATAAGGGATAATTGGAGTTTAGTACTCAGGTTTTGACCAATACTAGACTTTGGTCTAACATTTGTCCAGTGTTAAGGCTTGGTATTGGACGTTGACTCATGTCGACCGTTTATGACCACACTTTCATTAGTTTTATAAAATAAAAATACTGTAAAATTATGAGTTTACAAATATAACCCTAGACTCCATTACTCCTCCCATCTTTTAATTCCACCAAAAAATCATCTCAGACTCCCAACACAAGAAAATTTAACAATCATCTCAAATCAACATAAATAATTTGAGCAAATTCAATAACCCAAGAAAAACAACCCCAAATTAACCAAATTCTTGACCTAGTGAATGGTATATATTTGAAAGCATCTGAAATCAAAGAGAAAATCTAACAAATCATCAACACCCTCATCGCTTCTTCATATCATCTCTTGTATAAAACCCATTAACAGATTCATGTCCATCGCTGATTGTTCTTGCATAACACCCATAAACATTTCATCCAAGTAAAGATTCGAGAATGAAAAATGAAGAATTTTAGATCTAAATAGGATGAAAATGATTAAGTGGTGATTGATAGCAGAGGTGTTGATTCAAGTATAGGATTCAGACTCAAAATGAATGGTAAATCAGATAGTTCAATCTAGTGTTTCTCGAACTAATCATATTATGTGAAATTGTTGATCGATTAATTGGATGAGTAGTTCGTTGTTGAGAGTAAGGGAGAAGAATCAACAACTGATTCTGAAAATGTAAAGAGAATTAAAGAATTAGGGTTTGGTTAATAAAATTAGGAAATCATAAGATATGATATAATTGAAGTGTTTCCAGAAACTGGATATGGGTGTTGAATCGATTGAACGAATTAGGTTGAAAGTATAGCTTGGTTTGACTCTAAAGTGTTGAATTGGTGTTAGCGAACCTTAGATGAATACAAGCAAGGGAGATGATTTTAGTAATATCAAGCAAGACAAGATGGGTTGGTAAGAAAAATAAACAAACAGATAAAACTGGATCGTGATTGTGGTGGTGATTTCCTTGGAATTGCAGGAGATATAGATGGAGACACAGTAACTGGTGGTGGTGAAGGTTTGGAGAATGAACAGAAAATAAAAAGACGAATTCTTTTTGTTTTTACTCTGAGAATTTTGTAAATATTAAGAGAAGTGAAGGGTATAATAATAAATTCAGTTAACAATTATATTTTATATAGATTTTTTAATTATTACTCAACGGAAGTTATGACTTAACCTAGACAACACGGGTCAACGTCCAGTCCAGAAACCAAGCCCTAAAGTTGGATAAACGTTAGACCAAACTCTAGTGTTGGTCAACACCTGAGTACTAAACTCCAATTATCCCTAAAAATAAAGGGTAGAGAAAACACGATTCTTCTAAGACATAGAAACAATCACTATTTTCATCAGAATGTTATTACTAGACAAAGACAAAACCAGATTAATGGGTTACATGACTGCGATAATGTGTGGATAGAAGGTAGGAATGATTTTGCCAATTGCTTGATATTCATTTTGAAAATGTACTTACCAAATCTTCTCATGTTATTAATCATGATATAGTCAATCTAGTTCCCACTCAAATTTATGAACTTGAAAATGTCTTGATGATGTTTAATCCCATTGATGTTTAATTCATGATGCTCTCTTTAACGTGCCACCTAATGCTAGACCAGGAGATGATGGTTTCTCGCTCTGTTTCTTTCAAAAGAATTAGGAGCTTGTCAGTAGTGATGTAATCAAAACTGTTCAGGCCCTATTTAGTAGTGGGCATGTAAATTAGGATGGGAACCTGGGATGGGACATTGGGATGTAGATCTAGATGAGGTTACAGATACACGGCTCACGCAGATGGAGTATTATATTTACAAAATTGTTTCAAAGGCAAGCTGAGTATTCGACGATTTTAAGAGCGGGTATGCTCTTTCAGGAATTCATAATGTGTTAGAGCACTGCTTGGTCGAACTCGCAAGAATTGCTATCTCAAGCTTGTTTGTCAAGTTTAGTTGCCAAAACTATAAATCTTGATTACTAGTCTACTTATAGCTAAGTCTCGGACTAGGATAGAAAGTGTAATTGAGCTCTAGACTCCATGGCGTTCATCACACAAAGACGAAGAACTACTCAAGGAACTGGTGGAACTTCATAGAAAAAAAGGTATGAGGAGACTTGAACTTATCTATCACTCAAAAGTTCATCTACTTTATCTCATATCTTGAGACAAAAGTCTTGTATTACTATATAGACTTGGATCATACACATTTTCTATTTCGAGCCGAGTTTATCTCGCTTATCTTTTTCTCAAAATATGTGTTAGTAAGATTTCGCTTTGGCCGAGTTTATATTTACTCGTGACGAAAGTCATGTTATTGGTTCAATCTTTTGAAAATCGCTTTGATGAAAAATACTGTGTGAATAACCGCTATATATAACATCCTCTAAGAATGTTTCAATGATTGAAATGAGAGTTTAGAATATATAACCGTGAATGGATATAAACATTGTATGTGGACTCATACTTGTGCAAGTCTAAAATCCTTGAACCAAAGAATGCGTACTTTTCTTTTAGGATAACCGGAGCTAAGTCCGGGAACCTGTACGCGTACTTTCGGAAGTTCATATCCCTTGAATTTCTGCTGGAGTTTGTGAACAGAAAACAAGCTCAGTCCAGGTACTTAGTATGCGTACCCGTATGCGTACTTAAGTGGGTTATTTTCTAAAAACGGTTTATTCGTGAACTATGACATTTATAAATTAAGGAATGCATATTTGCAAACCGTGGCTATAATGTTCCTGAATCGATTCGAGTGAATCAAAATCGTTTTTTCTGCGATTGTGTCTTATATACTTCTATGAGAACTAAGCAATTAAACAACTCTCTAACTAGTTCATTTGAGTCACTTGAACTAGTTATGGTGAAGATGAATAAGGTTGATATGTAAGTGCTCATATGGATAACCATTGGTTAACTACTGTTTAACCAACTAGGTGTATATGTTTAGGTACGGTTACACAAACCTAAATGAACTTGCATTTCATTTGTGTATGATAAGCTAAGTTCGATCTAACGGTTGAAAGATATTAGCTTGAATCTAATCAGGTTTTCATCTAACGGTGAATATTGAATGCTTTGTTACAAAGGTAACTTAGATTGCAAACCCTGATTTGGACACTATATAAAGGAGAACTCTAGCAACTGGGAAGCCTAATCCCCACACCTCCTGTGTGATACTAGTTGTATAAGTTAGAGTCGATTCTCCTTTAACCTTAGGTTTCTATCGAGACCTAGTAGGTTAACGACTTGAAAAATTTATTGGGATTGTGAAAACAGACCCAACTATTTTATCTGTAGTTGCGTGATATGATCTTGTTGTTTCTATCGTATTTGATTGAAATTGATTGATCTTTGAACATCGGTCTTTGGTACCGTTCAAGTTATTTCTCTCGTATTCAATCAGACTCACAGATTTTTATTTGTTTGAGTTGGTATTGAATCGAGTAATTGAGATATAATTCTTTGATATACTCTTTTATTAAGATCGAGTCTGACTGTCTAGTCGATTCTTTTAAAAGTATATTGAAGTTAGTCCATACAGATTGCTAAGTGAAATATTGGGTGAGGTTGTTAGACCCCCACTTTTTCATAGTGGATGCTTGGGCGTCGACCGAGAAGAACCATCTTCGATGGATTTGGAAAAATCAATCCAAATTACGAGCTAACAACTACAAGAGAATTACCGATCTTGGGGTTTCTAGTAAGAAAGGAGGAGAATTTGTTCAACCGGTCATACTCCCATCCACATTCATAGGTGGTCCTCGGAACATGTATGAAATATATCGAGATTCGATGGCCATCACCACATACAACCAAAACTCTGATATAACCACTCTTTGTTTCTATTTTAATCATTTTGTTTGACTTGATACACAACATAAAATTAAATTGCACTTTCTAATTTCTGTCTTTAGGGATTCTATTAGGCACCAAATGAAACTGAAAAGTAGCGTTTGAATATGCTGTTTTTTCGTATTTCTTTTCTCTCTTTTTTCCTGTTTTTTCTGCTTCTTGGAGGTTATTGTTTCTTGAAAATCATGGGTCGTGGATCCTCAAGGTTATATACTTCTACAAGTTGCAATCATCATTTTTTAAATTTGAGTCATGTTTATAGTTTTATTAGTGCAAGTGGATGTTCCTCATTTAAGGGTGGATTAGACCAACAACAAAAGATCAAATCCCATTCGTAAGACTTTTTACCTTTTCATTTTTATGCTGAATTTATGTATGATGAAAGGTTTAGGATGGATATGGTGTTAGGTCACTCATGTGACAAATGACGATGATCCTATTGGTGCTGGAATCGTGCACCAAGTAGAATCATCTTAGTTTTCTCCATATGATTTTTGATATTCTACCATAATTATGTTGTCTTATTTAAGTGTGTAGAGGTTAATACTTACTACTTCTATACTATTTATTGTGTTGCTTTGTGGTTTTTGAACATGATTATTGTACTGGAGGATTTAATTTTTTTATTGGTTTTTTGTTAAGGTATAACCACCATCTCGATATATTTCTCACCATGACGGCAAATCCACGCTGGAAAGAAATTACAAGTGCTCTATTTGGAAACCAACAATCATCCCAGAGTATTTGGCAGGGTGGTTGGATATGTCTATACAATATAGTTTCAGAAGAGAAGGTTGCCGCATATGCACATGTTCATTTTTCTGGACAAGGAAGATAAAATACACACCCCATAGTAGATGGATAAAATAGTATGTGCTGAGTTCCCAGATGACAAGCAAGATCCGGAACTTTTCCAAACAATACATAGATGCATAGTGCATGGACCGTGTGGTTCTAGGAAACCAAATGCATTTTTCATGGAGAATGGAAGGTGCGCCAAGAACTATCCAAAACAATATGCAGAATCAACTTCAATTTGTGACAATGGGTATCCAATCTACCGCCGACGCCAGGATCACCGTGTTTTCAAGTATCGAAATCAGGCATACACTAACATGGATGTGGTCCCTTATAATACCTTAGCAGGATGTTTGATTGCCACATCAATGTCGAGGTTTCCTCCAGTGTTTTGGCCATAAAGTATATACACAAGTACATTTACAAGGGACATGACTTGACGACTATAGTTGCTTCTTCTGGTTCGAATGAGATACTTTAGTATTTGAATGCAAGGTACATAGCAGAGCCTGAGGAAGCTTGGCGTTTGCTTGGAAACCGTCTACATAAAGAGAATCCAAAAGTACAACGACTTGCAGTCCATCTTCCAGGAAAGCAACGAGTTGTATACAATCCAGAGGATCCAGTGAGGTGATACAAGATAAGGCAGACAATGTGGTAACCACCTTGATGGGGTACGTTGACTACTATAGGTACGATAATCCCTAACTACCCCTCTATGTTTTCAAATCAATTCGACGTTCATAGTGACTTTAATTCTTTAAATCACTGAGTTAGATTGACATATATGATTTTTAAGGTTTTGACTGTCGTAGCTCAAACCCATAAAGGCATACACCTAACAAGACTATTGAAATCATTACATTTAGTAGTACATACTGGAGTACTAAATTAAACGTAGAAGAAAGACAGTGAAGTTACAATTCAAGCAATTGAGACGCATTTGATTTAATAAGCTTAGTTAGGATTCTAGACGAATGTACAACTATTTCTTCCTAAATTCACTGTGCAGTTTTATGTTATATGAATACAAAGTCTTTTTTTTTTTGAATGAATTTTTTTGAAAGTGATGTTTCAAAGTTTTGACTACTGCAGGTTAAATCCCGAAGCAAAGGCATATACCTACCAAGACTTTCCACCATATTTCGTGTGGTCCGGTAAGATATGTTGTATATTTCTGAATTATCTAACTATGGGCATGGATGCATCTTTTCTACATTTCTCGAGTAGGCTATTATGTACATAAGCTTATTTATAGTTAGAATAAACATGTTTGTGAGTCTCAATTGTCAGAATGCAATGCTTATTTAGGAGTCATCATGTTTCTTAATATGTTCATGTCACTCTGTCAGATGATAAGGTATGAACTCCTCGAAAGAAAGGATTTGCTATTGAGAGAATGTATTTTGTCACCCCAAACAGTGGTGAACTACATTACTTAAGGTTATTAATTACTTACCGTCAAATCCGGGGTAAGATCATTCAATCACTTGAAAACTATAATAAAAGATGGTGTTGAAGAGGTTCACCCGTTTTTCAAATCTACATATATTGTTATGAATTTGTTGGAAGATGATAGAGAATATCATAAATGCCTAGAGGAGTCTTCCGTTATCAAAATAGGACACCAACTGCGAGAATTATTTTGTATTATACTGACAAAGCGCAGTCCCATGCGTCCAAAAGTCTTATGGAGGAAGTATGGAAAACATATATGCGATGATCTACAATATCAAATTAGACAACTATATGGATATGAAAATCCAATAGATGAGGATGCTATGTATTACGGATTGTATCTCATAGAGAATATAGTCCAGGAGGAAGGGAAAGAAATGAAAGATGTCGGAATGCCGAGACACGCCGGTAACTGGAGCAAATTTTTTGGGAACCGCTTAATATAGGAGCAGAGACAATTGCAGTTTGAAGTTCAAGAATCAACAGTGGATACTCAGAAGGAGAAATTCAATACTGAATATAGATTTGCGTTTGAGACAATATCAAGTTCCGTAGATCATAATCTTGGCAAGACGTTCTTTTTAAATGGTAGTGCTGGTACGGGAAATACTTTCGTATACAACACGCTGGCCGCATCCTTTAGAAGTAAGGGGGATACTGTTCTGATGGTCTCTTCATGCGGCGATTCTGCATTGCTTGTAACTGGTGGAAGGATGGGACATTAAACCTTCCACATACCTTTCGAGGCTCTATTTTGTGGAGAGATATGAATGTGCTTAAGCTGACGCAAAATATGAGGCTTGAAATTCAAGATCCTGAAAACATTGCATTCGCTGAATACTTGCTAAAGGTATGCCATCTATATATGAAATTCTTCTCTTGTCATTATTCATAGGTTGTTGTTCTGAATTTGTGCATATGAAACGTTTAGCATGTATATCACATGTTTCTGAAATTTGTTTTTGTATTCATGTATTTCAATAGTTCATTGCGTCTTGCATCATGTTATCTATGTTATGTTACTAATCTCGCACTAAGTGCTCTTGAAAGACATGCCAAGAATGATACTAAAACCTAGGATCGTACAACATTTGAGGTCTCGTTTCTGTATAGGATTATGTAAACGACATTGAGAAAACTGGTGGTGACTTCTCCTCATTGATCTAAAAACTTGATTAGATTACAAAGCCTTGAGAAGAATAGATTCCATATTGACAAAATACCTAGTGATTGTTTCTTTCGAGAAATTCAACTGCCTAAATTTAACATCCTAGTTGATACTAGAGAATGTCTTTTTTTCTACTGCATATAACTGTCTACATTTCATAGCATGTTTATTAGGCTCTATTAAAGTGTCTGTCTCTCTCTCTCTCATGTCGTTTTGTAGGTGGGGGAGAATAAAGAACCCAAAAGTTGACTTGCCATCTATGATTTCAAAATGTGCTGATCTACATGAGCTGATTTCGATGATATATCCTGGATTGAAGAAATGAGTATGCCCCCTCCAAAGTATTTGACCGAGAGAACAATACTGTCTCCAAGAAATGATGAGGTCTCAGAGATGAATAAAATTGTCTTGGAGATGTACAATGGTGAATCTCACATGTTTTTTGCAGCGAATAAACAAGAAAAGGTTAATGGGGAATCAACAACTGGTACAACCTATACAAGTGAAACATTAAACCAGCAAAACCCATTAGGATTACCGCCTTTCAAGTTGGATCTCAAAGTCGGTTGCCCAATTATGTTGTTACGTAATATGGCACCTAGAAGCGAACTATGAAATGGTACTAGGTTGAGGGTAGAGATTGCGAGAAACATGTTATTATGGAGACAATATTAACAGGAGACAAATCCTGGAATACCGTTTTTATTCCACGTATATCGCTAACACCATCTGCATCAAATGTTGTCATTCGAATGACGAGAAGACAGTTTCTAGTCAGGTTGGCTTATGCCATAACCATAAATAAATCTCAGGGTCAGTCGGTGAAATATATTGGGGTAGATTTGAAGAGCCATGTATTCAGGCATGGACAACTCTATGTTGCACTCTCCAGATAGACAATCGCCGGGAGGATCCATGTGTTACTCCCGAAGAACAGCTCCAGACACGAAACTGCAAATGTAGTGTACCCAGAGATCCTGTTATAGATTTACAGAGAAACAATGAGTAATTTACAGTTAAAAAATTTCGACTTCGACTTCAGACCCTTTGACCAACTTCAATTTAACGACTAAAATTTTTCTGTATACTTATTTGTAGCTAAACTATTTGACCTGATACCTTGCCACTTTATGGCTCTTCAGGGAATACTTGCACCTAATAATTTTAGATGTTGATTGTGTATATTTTGGGTTATGTATGCTTGCACATGATTGTGCTTGGCTCTTCTACAAGAGATTACATTAATATTTGAATTTGTTTTATTCCAAAAGTCCCCCCGTGCCATTATGGCACGGGCAATCCACTAGTTTGCTTATAATCGGAAATGTAGAGATCTAATTCATTCTTCTTAGAGAGGTCACTTCTAGGGTTCTCATGATTTTATTCTAGTTAATAAACTTTATACCGTCAGAACAAACTTGGTTTTGGTAACATTCAAAATAATCTTACCAGTCTTACTTATTAACTTGATAATATCATGAACACTTCTAACATTAGACTGGACTATCCTAGTATTTTGAATAAAAAATTGGAAATATAGAAAATATTTGATTAAGAAGAAGAAATGTTAAAAAATAAAGGGTAGAGAAAACACGATTCTTCTAAGAGATAGAAACAATCACTATTTTCATCTGAATGTTATTATTTGAAAAAAAAACGAAACCAGATTAATGGGTTGTATGATTGGAATAATGTGTGGATAGAAGGTAGGATTGATACTGCCAATTGCTTGAATATTCATTTTGAAAATTTACTTACCAAATCTTCTCATGTTATTAATCATGATATAGTCAATCTAGTTCCAACTCAAATTTATGAACTTGACAATGTCTTGTGGATGTTTAAACCCACTGTTGTTGAACTCATGATGCTCTCTTTAACATGCCACCTAATGCTAGACCTGGAGATGATGGTTTCCCGGTCTGTTTATTTCAAATTTGGAGCTTGTCAATAGTGATGTAATCAAAAGTGTTCAGGCCTTTTTTAGTAGTGGGCATTTAAACGCGGGGTACCAAAATACACCACCACTTTTTTCTTAGAAAATCTGTATGGACAAACTCAATACAACTCCGAGAGTTAAACTCAATGAAGGAATAGTATCTTAGAGTTAAATATCTTTATCTATTGTGATTAAACGTTTACAGAACTTAATCTGTGAACCTAATTACAATGAGATAACTTGGACGGTACCAAAGACCAAAGAATGAATTAAGTCGTATCTAACAAACTAGGTCGAATATCTCTACTATGATTGATCAACGCACAACCTGTGATATTTCAATTATAATAATGTGAAAAAGAAATACACAGAGCCAGAAGTTTTGTTAACGAGGAAACCGCAAATTCAGAAAACCTCCGGGACCTAGTCCATATTGAACACCAAATTGTATTAAGCCGCTACATGCACTAGCCTACTACCAATTAACTTCGGAATGGATTTTATTTGATCCTTAAAAGGTATCCCAACGATCAAGGTACATCCACGCTCCTTACGCCTCTTGGTTCCCAGCAGGACTCTGCACAATTGATTCCCTTAGCTGACATCACACCAACTAAGAGTTTCTTCAACTTAATTGAAGACTTTAAACAAAATATGCCTCCCATAGATTAAGCTTATATATAATTGATTTCCTTGTACACTCAAACACTATGATCAAAGGTGTGGAAATCGATAGCAATAGACAAAGTCTAGCAAAACTCAAAATCCAGACTTATGCAACCCGAAGTGTAGTATAGATTATTATTCACCTCACAAGTATAAAACTTGTGGAATTACAAAGTTTGAGAAGAAGAGAACTTTGTGATCTCTATTATCTGATCAAGTGAGTAAACTCAACAATCGATCAAGATACTGGATACACGAGTTATCAAGGAAAGATAACTGGACCTGGCTTCATGAATCCTTATGAAGACGTTGTAGTTGCTAAACCCTAAAAGGGTAAGGAAGAGGACGAACTTAGATACAACTAGGACACACCAAAAACTAGTGCCAGGATTCAAAGATCCTAGTTGCTTGAAGTTCCCTTTTTATAGACTTTCAAAGCATAGGTTGCTTTACGTTTAATCTAAGATAGCTTTGGAACTAAACAAGTAATATCCACCTTTAGATGAATCTTTGAATCTGATTCACGTAAACAATATATATACTCTGGTTAGGTAGAACCGTAACAGAACCGTGTACAAATACTATGTTCAACATGGTAAGCCAAAATTAGCCGGTTTGAACTCATAAGCGTAATATTCATTATAATGAATACACAAGACATTAACTCTGACTCACAACCTTGTGATCAATTAAGTCTAGTGTTCTGTAGAGTTAATCAAATGTTAATTGTCTCATAGAAATAATTTAAACACACTTGAAAATATGATCTTCATGATTAATAGATGTACGAGTACAAATACAGTAGTTCGTAAGTCGGTTCAGTCATAGTACATGTACCGGTTTGAAAACTTTAAACCAAAGCCGAGTTCTGTAGTTCACATAACTGTTTTAACAGAGTTGGTGTTTCGATTACAGATCCAAATGGAGAAACCATTGGCAGGAAAACAAGGAGAGCCCAAGTCCATGGAAAAAAAGAAGGATACTTCCTAGTTATCCGCGATGCCTTAGAGTGGGCTAACCAACTAAACTGCAAAGATTTCTATCTGGAAGGAAAGAACACCCAAGTCAATAAAACTCTACAAGGAAGCGTAGACGAACCAGTTGGAAAACCAACTCCAGAATGGATCAGCTATTCCTCTTATCCTCGAAAAATAAAATGATTTCTAAAGAATTATCTAAACGGGCAATAAAGAATGGCGAAGTCGGGGAATTTAAGCTTAGTTGCTTTTAGAAATTGTTAGTTGCTTTTAGAATTTGAAGAATAGTTTTAAGTGGGAATATTATAAACACCCCTACTATCCATGGGTCTATCACAACTACCCTAATGAGTCTTTACAAATACCCCTAATGGCATAATTGGAATTATGAGTAGAAAAATAATTCACATAATCCCATTTTTATCCTTTACTTCTTATACTTCATCTTCTTCTTTGTTCTCACTCGAGAAAACCAATGAAACTCTCTCCATCTCCATCTCCGTCGCCACTACAGCCACCACCACCATCTTCATCGTCACCGTCGTCGCAACACCACCACTACATCACCATCTCTACTTCCGCCAAAATTCCAGAATCATCTTTACTCGAATATCTCCATAATCAGATCTCATAAAGTAAGGTTTTCAGATTCAGAGATTTAAAGTTCCAGATTTCGTTTCAGGTAATTTTTGAATTCAAAGATTTGTGTGTTTGAACCATTGAAAGTTAGTTATGATTTTGTTACTTTCTCTTCTAATTTCAAACAGATTCAAAGATTAATTTGATTTTTGGTTTTCAATTTGATAATTTCGAGTCGAGATTAAGATTTCGTGTGGATTTGAGTTGAAGATTCGATTCAGTGAATTTTATTATTGAATTCATGGGGTCAATAACAGTGGTGGGTTAATGTTTTGGTCGTGTATTGGTGTTGGATGGTGGTGTTCGTGTTTTTGCAGCGTTGGTGGTGGAAGTTTCAACAATGGTGTTTTGGTGAATGTTAAACAGAGAAGATTAAATTGAAGAACTGAATCTAGGGTTTATGGGTTGAAGTTTGTTTGGTGGTTGAAATGGTTTATGTAGTGGTTGCATGTGAGATTGCAGATGGTATGAAGAGATGCTTGTGTTTTGTAGGTGGTTGTTGGTGGTGTTATAATTGGAGTCTGGCGGCAGCGGCTGTGGCGGTGGTTAGTGAAAATGCAGGTGATGTTGATGTTAATGCGTTGTCTTGAATCTTCTTTTGATTACATACAAAGTTCAAGGGCGTTGATCGATTCCAGGGATGAGAAGAAAATTTGGGACTGATGATTCAGAGAGATATGGTGGATTTTGTGGGTTGTGTTGATTGCAAAACTAGAGATTTTTCAAGTTTGAATTGCAGGTATAACTCAGCAATAACAAGGAATGAGTGTATGCCTTGGTTTGGTGGTTATAGTAATGAACTGAATATGAGGTTTGCAGAAATGATGATGGTACTGTGAGACAGATATGAAGCTGCAATGAAATGAAACTGGTTTCGGTGATGGGTTAATTATGTTGTTGATATTCATTGAAGTAGGAATCTGAGATAGTTCCGAAGCGAAGGAGAAATGAAGAAAGAATGGATGATGTGTTGGCTCGATAATGGTTATATGAATGCCTAAGTTTCAAATACAAATTGCAGGTGTTAGCAGGTTGATGGTTATGAGCTACTGAATGCAATGAGATACATGTATGCAAGGAAATGACGACTTTGTGGTGCAATGGTAACACAGGGTTGTGTTGAGTTGCTGATGATGGTTGTGCTGCTGATGCTCATGCTTTAAAGTCAAGAGGGTAGATGAATGCTTAGGATGTGGTGTTGTATGGTGGTGGTTTGAATTGTTGGTTGAGCACTGATGGTGTGGCGAACCTGTGGTGCATTGATATCACAACTGACTATATGTCATAAAATGTGTGTTCGACACACACTAGGTTCACTTATTTGTGTATAATTTTTATTTTTTTGGAGACAACTTGTGCTAGTTGCTTCCATATGTGGAGACAACTTGAGCTAGTTGCCTCCATTATTGAAGACAACTTCAGCAAGTTGCTCCATATTTGGAGACAACTTTCAGCAAGTTTCCTCTAGATGATGGTGGTGGAATTGGTGGTTGCCGGTGGTGGTTGGTGGCGGTGGATGAAAGTGGTGGTGGTTGGTGGCGGTGGTGGGTAGTGGTGGTGGTGGTCGGTGGTGTACAGTGGCGATGGTTGTCAGTGGTGGTAGTTGGCGGCGGTGGTGGAGGAAAATGGTGGTGGTGGTTGGCGGCGGCGGCGGTGGTGGTCGTTGGTGGTGGTGGGCGGCGGAGGTGGTGGACAATGGTGCTGGTTGGCGGCGGTAGTGGGTGTGGTTGGCGGTGGTGGACAGTGTTGGTGGTTGGCGGCGGCGGCGGTGGTGGTCGTGGTGGTGGTGGGCGGCGGAGGTGGTGGACAATGGTGCTGGTTGGCGGCGGTAGTGGTGGTGGTTGGCGGTGGTGGACAGTGTTGGTGGTTAGCGGCGGTGGTGGTGTATGTCAGCGGTGGTAGACAATGGTGGTGGTTGGCAGTGGTGGTGGTGGTCGTCGGTGGTGGACAGTGGTGATGGCGGACAGTAGAGGTTTTCTTATTTATTTATTTTTTTAATAGCGGTTAGTGGTAATGATTTCGTATATACATTATACAAAAGAGGGTATTTTAGTAATGTATTATGCTTAGGTGTATTTGTAAAGTTCAAAAAAGTATATTTGTAATGGGTCTCGTAATAGGGGTATATAGATAATGTTCCCAATATTTTTCTTACTACAGTTAGAGTGCTTGTAAATCTAGGAATGGAACTATGTTTGGAGAAAAGATTACCAGTGGGGGCTCCGGTGGCACTGTTTGCATAGTAGGAGGAAACTACAAAGCAGCGAGAGGTAACTCTCTGAAACCTTAGTTAGGAACAAAATTGAGCTTACTGGAAGTTACAGATTTCTTTTCTGTATTTTTGTTTGTATTTAGCTGTTTAGTCACTATAGATTTCAAATTTATCTTTCATTTTAGATAAATTCAGTGAACATCTTTTAATGTTGGTTATGTGGAGATTCTTTTTGTGATTTTCAGCTGATTTTCATGTATGGTCAAATAAAAGAGTGATGCAAGTAGAAGGGGATTGTGCTGACTGCTACTGCAAGTTGCTAGTATTGGGTCGGCATTCTGCTTCACTGATACGGCTAACCAAATAGTAGTAAGAAACCTTAAACACTCCGAATTTCAATTTGTTGGGTAATATGTTGTAAAAGGTGTACGCCTTTAGCCTTTGTATCTAATTGATTTTATTTGTCATGTTAATCAATTTTTAGATTCAGAAAAACTACAAAGCTACCACAGGATTCATGCCATTTCCTTTCTGGGTGCTCGAGAGTTTGGGTATCTGAAAATTCGTCGCCGTTTTCCTCCAACAGAAGCCTACCCCTCCCATAACAATCCGAGGCACTTCTGAGTTTGTTTTTGTTTTTCATTTTGATTTTTCTATTCTTTATAGTAATTAAGACTCTAATTCATATAGAGATTGGAATTATCCGAGTTGTAAGTTGCTATGTTTCAAATGGTTGGTATTAGAATGTCCAATGTTTCTGGACAGACCGAGCACACGTAAAAACCGAATCTCCTTTTTATCTCATAGATTTTTGTGGTGGGTGTCGGTGGACTCGCGGAAGATATCAGGGAATCCCGTTTTTGGTGAATGATTGTGTCTGGCGGTGGTTTTTTCCGGTAGTTTGTTAAGAATTTTTGAGTCTTACCGAAAGAAACTCTACCCTACCTATCTGTTCAAAAATGTTGTATCCTTTCAATTTAACAGATTCGCGGCTTGTAAAAGTTGGTTCTTGACGTGGCTTCTTAATTTTATAAGTGTTTATGAGGTTGAGTATGGTGTCAACACGTCAGCCTCAACATCCTCCTTTATATAAAGATTATTTTTTTTTTCTAAGCACCAATTATTTCAAACAATGTGCTACTATATTTTGACGACACCAACATTTCGAATTCGCCTGGTCCCCACTCCTCTTAAAAGGAACAACGAATTAATTTAGGAAATATAAATAACAAATATAAATATTGAAAATTTAATTTAACAAATATAAAATCTAATTATAAATATAGATAACCAATTATTTTTGCCTTGACTAGAAAATTTAACCAAGATAACATAACAAATATAAATATAGATTATCAAAAAAAATAGTTAATTTTAGAGTACCCGATAAATATACGGACCCGACGGGTATTTAAGATTTTTATCAGGTCCGATTTCGGTTCAATAATTTACGAACCGGACCCGGATCCGTTAGAACACGGAATCGATTAAAATTGTCAGGTCCGGTTTCCGGGTAATATACTATCCGGACCCGATAGTTTCCATTGGCCCCTAGATACCTATATTACAGGGTCTTCCCTAGTCAGCGAGGAGTGGGTGAAATGTGAAAGAGGGAGAAATGTGAAAGAGGGAATAACATATCCATTTTATATGTTGCTGTAATCGTGGAATTAGTATTAAACTAACCAATAGGTTTGATTCAAGTGAAAAAAAGAAAATCTATTACAGGGACTTCACATTTTAATAGGAGAGGGTTCACATGGATTTCTGGGGACTAAAATATGGTTATGGGGTGACTTGATACAATATCAAATGGCTAAGTTGCCCTTCATCTAAAATAAAAACTTAAAAACTAAAATCAAAACCTAATTATAATTTAAAAATCTGCTCCTCTTTTTCTTATTTTTCTTCTAAACTTCCTCTCCTTCATCAACCATAAATCGTTTCCTCTTTTTTTTTTATTGAAATCATTCTATTGATCGTCTTCGATTAATCGGTGAATCGAAAAACTTATAATCCCCAATTGAAATATCTATAATCATAACCAACTAACTAAATATTAGGATATGGGTTATTCGTAGGGCTGCACATGGTTTGGTTTTCATTGGTTATTGGCAAAACCAAAACCAATGTACTCGGTTTTCCAATATTGAAAACCATGAAATCATATAGCTTATTCGTTTTCATGCGGTTCGGTTTTTACTCGGTTTGGTCAAAAACCAGATGGTTTTTGGTTAACCGAATGATTTACAAAAAAAAAAAACTATTTTGGTCAGTTTTTCATATCCGACAGGTTATATTTTCAATAAAACTTAAAAAATGTCAGCAAGACGAAATTCAACCTGTTACAAACATAATTTTTAAGGCACGAGATTTATAATACTAGTACAGAGTAGATATCATCAGATTTAGACATAGCTAAAACATACATAAACGATCATTGGCAACAGATATAACTAAAACAAAAAGTCCAATATATTCAGAAAAGATCGTTTTTCTTGAAGACATGAACGGGTGGGCATTCAAAGTCTCCAATTGCACTTGGAACTCCAACGAAGGCTTACATCACAAACAACGTAAACTAAACATCAGATGGAAGTGGCATGACTAGATAAAAAACTAGGAGTTAAAACATGCTGAGAATAAGAACTGTGCAATGAAATATTAGACTATTGCATAGAGATTGTGCTTGACAGATTGATCCCTAATGAATTTTAATTTGTTGAATCGTAATGAGAGCTATGATGGTCCTTAGAACCTTAGAAGAACTCACGTACTGTCCGTCCAATCAATGTAGTTAATTTCGGCAGAGAGAATACTCATTAGCTTCGTTAATTTATAACCTTACACATGGCGGAGATGTTTTGTGCACCGTTTAAGGAAGCATGGCTACTACCCGCTGGATTCAACCATCGAAATATGATTGGGCATTTAAAAAGGAAAGTGTGTATGTAATTAGCAACATTCTCCGTTCATGCTTTGATTCTTTCCGGTATTAATCTTCGAGCAAGGTACTTTACAAGCTAGAAGTAGGGATGTCATTGAGATACCGAATTCCATTAAAGAAAATCCAAGTTCCTATATGTAATTCTCCGACGTAACGGTTATCAAAGAATTCGATAACGGAATTTTATCGGTAATTGTTGTCTTAACGAAACGGTATCGGCTGAGCCTGAGGTACATACCGGCAGTTAACTATCGATACTAATAATATCATGTCTACACATGTGAGTTGGTATATCCCTGCACGTGTTAGTTTTACAAAAACGGTATTTATCGGTAATTTACCGATATCCGGTAACTTAACATAAATATCATGTCTACACCTGTTGCTTTGTCCGATAACGATATTTATCAGTAATTTTACAGATGTCCGGTAACTTATGAAACGGTTATCAGTTTCGATGTTGAGAAGTCCGCCGGAAATTATTGATATCGGAATTCCGACAGAAATTATCGATAATTATCGTTTCGATAGGTTCCGTTGACATCCCTAACTAGAAGTATGCACAGAAAAACCACCTAGAAACCTTCAACTCACATTTGTTGCATAGTGGGGCCCAAAAATGCCTCGTGCTAATCCTAAAAAAGTGGGACCTGCATGTGAGAAGACGAGTTTTAAATAATCTTTTTTTTTTTTCTCTTTTTTTTTTTTTTGGAATGATGTTACATATTTGTATTCCCTTTCACCGTTAGGTGACTTCATCTAGGTCTTAGATTTCTCCCGTTTTGATCCCATAAAATAAAGGAAGGTCCCATTATTATTGGATTTAACCAACATTTGCATGACACGTAAGAAGTGGAAAGGGGTTGGGAATATATATCATTTTTGAGCGGTCGGTGGAGAAACCACTGACACGGATAAATCAATGTGGTACCCAAGCAGAGCAGGGCCTAGGTAGAAAAATATGAATTGTGTTCTTTTATTATGCATCAGGTCCTTTACAACCCAATGTCTGTAGGCTGTAGCCAATAGTAATAACAACAATTATTTCTTGTTTAATCATTATATACCGCTGTAGTCTGCTTTTTGGTACAATAGTGCACTTTGATATTAGTGTCTTTTAGAAAAGCTGACAAAGGGAACAGAAAAGTAGTGGTGGCTACTGGTAAAATAAACATTCTACACTCTCATATCTCTCTCCGAACAAACACTTTCATCTTCTTTTTTTCACCTTCATCTCTTCATTCCTTTTCTCTATCTTTTACTTATACTTCTATAATGGCTGCTGAAAGTATTCTAGTTAACGGTGTAACTGAGATCTTGAAACCGTTGATCTCTCTAGTTTCTCAACGGATTACTTCGGCATGGGGTGTAAAAGACGACTTAAGAAAGCTTATGGAAACCTTAGCGTCAATTCAAGCTCTAATTACTTCTGCTGAGGAAAAACAAGTTAATGATCCTACTGTCAGACTTTGGATGAGAAACCTTAAAGACGTTGTCTATGATGCAGACGACGTTATGGATGAGTTTATTTACGAAACCATGCGTCCCATTAAGATGGCACGCAAAATTCTGGTTTCATCCTCCAACCCGCTTGTAGTTAAATTCAAGATGGCACGTAAAATTCGAGCCATCAATGAGAGGTTAGATAAAATCAACAAAGACAGTAAAACGTATCAGTTGCAAAATATTACCCAAAACAATCCGACTGTGGTTTTGCAAAGTAATCGGTTGACTTCATCCGTTGGTGGGACTGATTCATTATTTTTAGGGAGGGAGGCTGCAAAATCAGACATAATAAAGATATTGATCGGCAAGCCGTCGACATCATCATCTGGGATTTCTTATCAACCTCAAAATGTATCAACTTTATCAATTGTGGGTATGGGTGGAATGGGTAAAACTACATTAGCCCAAATGGTCTACAATGATAACTCCGTGGAGAGAAATTTTGAGCTAAGAGCTTGGGTTTGTGTCTCTCATCCTTTTCATATCTTTAAGATTCTAAAAGATGTCAACGAATCCATTACTGGAAGTAAATGTGAGGATCTATCAAATGTCGATGTACTGGCAAAACAGGTCAAGGAAAAATTGATCGGTAAGAAATATTTGCTAGTTCTCGACGATTTGTGGAACGAGAATGTTACGTATTGGGAAAAACTGAAGAACTACCTAAGCTATGGCGGCATCGGCAGCAAGATATTAGTTACTACACGCAGCCAAACAGTTGCATCAGTTGTAGGCGGTGATGCTCGTGATCTTGAAAAGTTATCAAATGATGTTTGTTGGTCCATTATTGAGAAGAAAGTATTGTCCCAGGGTGGAGCGGTGTTGACTGATCCAGAAATGATCAGTATTGGCAAGGATATAGCAAAAAAATGTGATGGTGTACCCCTTGCGGCCAACTTACTTGGAAGTTCAATGTGTTTGAAAAGAGAGAAAAGCTATTGGAGGTCAATCGTAGACGACATTGATCGATTGCGAGGTACATCTGAATATGATCATGTCATTTCAATTTTAAAGTTGAGCTACGATAATTTATCTCCTCCTTTGAAGCAATGTTTTTCATATTGTTGTATTTTCCCGAAAGATTGGGAAATAAATAGAGAAATGTTAATTCGGTTATGGATGGCCGAAGGATTCGTTTTTCCATCAGGTGGAGGAGAAAATATATCTCTTGAAGATATTGGAAATGAATATTTTGAGTGTTCGTTGTGGAGTTCGTTCTTCCAAGATGTGGAGAAGGATGAAGAGTCGGGTGACATTACAACATGTAAGATGCATGATTTGGTTCATGATCTCGCAACGAGTGTTCTGGATCCTAATGAATTTAGAATTTCGAACGTAAGAGATGAAAAGGAAGACGTTCGTCGCTTACAACTGCAGTTTGATGAAGGACAAAGTTTGGCATCTCCAAAAGTATTATCAAATGCAGTGAAACTGCGTACAATTGTTGCTCTTAACCCAAAGAATATTTTGCACATCAATTCTTTCTTTCAATGTAGGCGTTTACGCGTACTATGTCGTCTCAGTAACCGGTATCAGTGGGAAGTACCTTCTAGCAGAATGTCTTGCCTTGTGTTACGGGAATTATGTTCTGCTTCTTCGATTTCTAAGCTGAAGCATTTGAGGTACCTTGACCTCTCAAACCTGGATTTATCTCCTGAGGTATCTTTAAGTTTAAGTCATTCTTACAATTTGCAAACACTCATACTGAGAGGATGCAGAAACGTTCCTAGCTGTCTTTTTAATAAGATTGGATCTTTGAAGAGTTTGAGGCATCTTGATTTCTCGCATTCGGATATTAAATCTATACCTGAAAATATTGGGTCCTTTGAACATCTAAGTTTCCTTGATGTTTCACGTACACCAATCTCAAAGATACCGGATTCCATCACTCGTATCAGCAGTTTAAAAACGTTGAAGTTCGATTCTTGTCGGAATTTAGTTGGCTTACCAAGTCAGCTAGGAGCACTGACACGACTAAGTTGTCTTGATTTGAGTGGTACTAATATAAAAGTATTGCCTGAATCATGCATTAGCAACCTCTGCAATTTGGAGATAATGAAACTTGGTAGAGAGTGTGAGCGGCCGAAAGAAATAAAGAATTGGCCGAAATTGAGAATTTTTACTCATGAGAGATTTTATGATGTGATGCCTAGAGGTATAGAAAGGCTTACCTGCCTTGAAACATTATATTACGTTGCTAGACAAGAAACAGAGGTCTGTGGAAGTCCCAGTAATAAGCGTTGTAGTGGCATTGAAGATTTAGCGGGTTTAAACTCCCTTCGGGAGTTATGGATCATAAAACTTGAAAATGTGAGAGGTGGAATAGAAGATGCAGAAACAGCAAAATTGAAGGACAAGCAACATCTTCGAGAATTAAATCTGTATTGGGGTTCCACTGATGATGACCAAGTACCGAGAAGTGTAAATGATACGGCTGTGTTGGAGGGTCTCCAGCCTCACTCAAATTTGAAAACATTGGACATAAATGGATTCTCAGGTTTAAAGCTTCCAAAGTGGATGATGGGTTGTTCATTGTCTAACTACCTTCCGGATTTGGCGAAAATAGATTTTACAGATTTCAATAATTGTGAGCAGCTTCCATCTCTGGGCATGCTCCCATTTCTTAGGGATCTTTCGATCTGGAGTATGAAATCAATCAAGTGTCTGGGTGAAGAATTCTATTATCAACAAGAAAACAGAGAAGAAGAAGAAAGCAGTAGTACTGCAAAGAGATCCTGCTCATTATTATTCCCTTGGTTAGTTGATTTGTGGATAATCGATTTGGAAAACTTAGAAGAATGGGTTGCTCCTCCACTTTCTTCTACTTCTTCTTGTTTTCCTTCTCTTGAGACGATGACAATCAGAAACTGTAAAAGATTGAGAAGCACCCCACCGATAACTTCGTTTTCTTCTCTTAAGAGATTGGAATTATGGGGTATCAATGATAACGCAGTGAACTCATTACTCAATATAGGAGGAGAAGGATGTCTGCCCTCTCTCACATCCTTCGAAATATGGGATTCTCCAGATCAAATATATTTACCACCATTCGGCGCACTACTACAACACAGTACTCAGTCCCTTAAAATTACTCACTGCTCAAATTTTCAAGGTTTTCGTGATGATGGCGATAATCGAAACAACAACAACAGTTCTATTCGTTCGCTGTGGCTACAATATTGTCCTGTTCTCACATCTCTACCGGATTTACGATTATGTACTTCTCTCCGGGAATTGAGGATCAACAACTGCGATAAACTGAAGAATAAGGAGTCAATACCCTATGATCTTAAGAAGTCCCTCGCGTTTCTTGATGTACTCAAAGTTGATTTCATCCAAAGAGACGAGGGTGGTCCGGATGTCTCTAATGTATTTGAGTTAACTAATTTGATGGAGAAGAAGAAGTAGATCCCTTATCTCTTCCTCTCTCTGTCTTTATATAATTAGTCTTTGCCATATAAACTCTATTTTCTATGAATTTTATTGGTCCACCAGGTTGGTTGGAGTTACTTCTTCGACTTTGTAGCTTCATTTGCGAGGGGATATGAAATTATCGGATCGATGGCGAGGAATCAACAGGCATTCTTCTTAGTTTTGCTCTTAAAATTCTGCAAGCAGTGGGTATTGATTGCCACCAAGTAAGGATTTTAAAAGCACAAGAAATAGTCTAAAGACAACCACCAATTTTCATGGACTAATATTTTTGAGGGGTTGTCAAAACAGCCTTTAAATGTAGTGTAGTTTAATATAATATTATGGTTTGATTAAGTGTAACAAAACTGTTCTATTTAGCAACAAATAGTAGTCGTAGATGATTACACACGGTAATTAAGAAATAACACTCGGAACAAATAAAGGAATCAAGTTGACCCAGGTATTTCGACACAGCATGGCTTCTTTGATAAAAAAATCTGACACTGCAGTACTACACCAGGTCTTCGATTGAAATAAGTGTGTATTTTTAACCTCGGAATTTATCGTGTCACATTGCTGGTCGCCATGCTTCTAACCTATATACAGAAACTAATATGATGCTTCAAAAAGATTAACTTTATACTTCCTTAAGTTCCAACTGCCGGTCTTCTCTGAACCACTCTTGCTCCGCCAATCAATATAACGCTCCGCATCACCCACTCCACTACCACCCTATTCACAAAGAGGGAATCGAAGAATTAGCAACACTAAGCCACAAAATTGAAATTAGAAACCGCTGATATTTTTGTAACAACTATATTCTATGCATTCATATATGGCATAAATATCCTAAATCCTTTACTTAGTGTTACAGATTGAGCAATTTGAGTTCACAAATAAGAAAATATTCTCTGTTGCTCATATATAACCTCCTTCGCTTTACTTAATTGGAATAGAAAAGCCGTCTAGTCAAGTAAACAGTGACAGTTTGTATCTACGATTTGTTGTAGGAATAAAGAAAGATTCAGCACACCTTAGATAAGTCAAAAAGGAATCAATAATCATCAGATCGACCAAAACCACCTGATGAACGACCACCACCACCAAAACCACCTGATGAACGACCTCCACCACCATATCCAGAGCCACCTCGACCACTGCCGCCATAACTGCCTCCAGATGATCTACCTGAACCGGATCCCCCAAAAGAACCAAAACGTCCAGAACTAGAATCGCCGTATCTGTCTCCGCCTGAACGACCAGATGATCTACCACCATAATCACCTCCTGACCCAAAACCACCTCCTCGTGATCCACCACCTCCTGATCCAAAGCCACCTCCTCGTGATCCAAATCGACCACCACCCATGCCTCCAAACATGTCGTCACTTCCGCCAGTAGCAGCAATTTTAGGGAGCTGAAGAGACGGGCAAAATTAAACATCGAGGTAGCTAATATGAAACTAACTAAGAAACTGAGAACAAAATCCAACAACAAAAAAAGAGAGAAAAAAGCTGTGATACAGCAACACGCCAAAATATATTTTGTTGCCGTGTTGACAAGTCTGACACGTGGGACACAGCTCACTTTCCAAGAAATATATATATCAAAATTTTAGATTTAACCTCAGCTTGACATCTGTAAGGACCTACTAAATATTGGGATGTGTTTACTGACGAAATTAATGCAACTACAGAACAAGAATTAGCCAATTCAGGCCTTAATGCACCTAGTCATATAACTCCACTATGTGGTGAAAGCCAACTGCTACAGCTAATCTATCAGACCATGAAGATAAGTAGAAAATTTCAGTGTAGTCTGGTTTTCGCAATGCCAATCTACATAGTCTACATAGTGTTTTTGTATGTATGTATTTTGCTATCTATGATAAACTACTGATCTACTTTACTTTGTATATGTTAAATTCCCGTTTTCTAGTTTCTAAATTGTCGTGTCAAGGTAACATATTGGACACAAGCTGTGTTACAGCGACATGGACACAGTATCAGTATCCTGTTTCCAGTACGGTGCCATGACACGATAACACAAGAAACTAGAAAACGGGGACACGGATAGCAACCCTAGCAAAATACATATTATTAATAAAGAAGGCATCAGAAAATACAGACTTCATTGACGTTTATCTCTATTTTTGCTAAGCACTAATGAAGATCAGTGGAGAGTTACGAGAGTATCTCTATTTTTATTACTAAAGATAAAACTCCTTATTGAAGCTAAGAAAATATCTTTTTACCAAAGATAAAGGTTCTTATAGAAGCTAACATAGAGAAAATATTTTCTTTCCTAATATAAATATCTTATAAATCTGTAACTAAGCCGTCAACACGGCTTGAAGAAAAAATTGGTGTGTCGCCATAACACAGGATTCAAGACACTGACCCCGTGTCCGTGTCGCCATAACACAGGAAAAAACTGAGCATTCTCTATTTGTTTTTGTATTTTCAACTTAAAATAATAAGCACCACTGGGAATAATCCCAACATTGATAAGACACATATACTGTACACTAGCCTCAAATTTAGAGTAAAAGTAACCAACCTCTTTAAACTTGCCTCCCACATCTCTCTCGATACCCCTCACAGCTCTAGTCTGCTGATCTGAGTGGATTAGAATTGCACTACCTTTCTTTCCAGCACGTCCTGTTCTGCCAGACCTATGAACAAAGATTTCCGAAGTGCTAGGAAGCTCGTAATGTATAACCTGTATAAGAAAGAGATGATATTAAGTTCAGGATTATAGATTGCAATTGACAGTAAAGCATGCGATGACATTATACAAATATGCATAAGAGAGCTGCCGAAAAGGATGCAACCAACAAAGACCCAACATCGAAGACTGGTAGCAAAAGCAGGGTGCACACAATACATATAAGAGGAAGACAACAATTACATATAAGAGGAAGACTGGTAAGTTAATAAAATAAAATTCTCTAGGTTACTTGAACAGATTCAAGAAAAGAATCACAAGTAATTTGAAAATCATCTCCTTAATAATGCACACTGTACAGAAAATGCGTGAAAGAAAAGAAATGAGCTTTGAAACTGAGAATACATACAAGGTCGACGTTAGGAACATCAAGTCCGCGAGCAGCAACATCAGTAGCAACTAAGACATTGAATGACCCATCTCGAAAGCCCGCAAGTGTCCTTTCCCTCTGATTTTGTGTGATATCTCCATGCAATGCCTCGCACTTTAAAGTTCGCCCCATAGAGTAAGCTAGTCGATCAGCATCACGTTTTGTTTGGGTGAAGACAATAGTCTTCCCTCCTTTTGCATGTTCCTGACAACCACAAGGCAGATCAGATAACAAATAAAGGGAGAGCTTAAAACGACTGCAAGGGAAGGATTTGAAGAGCCATTCAGTGCAGGAAATGATATCATGAGAGCAATAACTTATACAAAAAAAAAGACATCAAAATAGAATGTGGGATCTTACTGTTATTAGAGGTGCGATAATTGATGCCTTTCCGTATGTGTCTGCTGCAATTGTGTATAGCGTAATACCATCGGCCAGTTTTTGATCTGAATCTCCCACCTGCAGTAGATGTTAGACTTGAATAAGCACGATGGAAGGAAGAAAGAAACAAAGCTTATTCTAAGTACCATTTGCTATTATGAGACCTTGCTTTCATCTTCAATCAATAACTATTTAAATTAGCTAATCTCATTGTTTTGAGCCCCATGTATAGATGCCTCCATAGTTTCGATATGGAAAGAAAAAACTTAGGGGTTGGTTCACTACTTACAAGATCAACAGTTAATGGATCTTTAAGGTACTTTTGTGTAAGCTTTCTAATCCATGGAGGCATTGTGGCTGAGAACATCATACTCTGACGCTTCTTAGGTAGCTTCTGTAATATTGTTTCAACATCTTCGTCGAAACCCACAGCAAGCATCTGATCAGCCTCATCAAGAACAATAAACTGAACTTCAGACAGATTTAATGCACCTCTGTTACAGAGGTCAATGATACGACCAGGAGTACCAACAACGACATCAACTCCATAATTAAGCGTACGCATCTGCTGTTGTGCGGGCACACCACCATAAACACACAATGTGTCAAGGTCCCGCGCAGATTCCTGGAATTCCTTCTCAACTTGTCTTGCAAGTTCTCTAGTTGGAGCCAAAACCAAAGCCAATGGATTTCTTCCTTTGCTATTCATATTCAACACAACAACAAAAACATTTTAATCATAGCAGGACTACAAATCAAACCCTTTAAAACATTCAAAGTAAAAGCGAAACAAAACACACAACATACCCATGTTTGGCATTGAACTTTAAGATTTTATCCATAATGGGAATCCCAAATGCAAGTGTCTTCCCTGTACCAGTTCTTGCTCTACCTATCATATCACGCCCCGACATTGCAGGCTCCAGCACAGCTCTCTTCACAATGAGCACAAAAAATGAGCTAAACCACACCACAAAATTTGTTTCAGGAAAAGTGATACTCCCACACCCCCCCCCCCCCCCCCCCCCTTTTCATTTTTGGCCTATTTTTAGGCAAAACTGAAAGTATCATTTTTTCTGAAAAGAAGGTAGGAATCACTAATGTAACACTTATGCAATCAATATCAGCAATTGAAAAGCTAGAAATCAAACCCTAATTGAGAACAATAAGAACCTGAATAGGGAAAAGCTTGGTGATTCCTCTCTTAGCCAAAGCTGTAGTAATCTCATCTTCAATCCCAAGCTTGGAAATCTCAAGACCTTCATCTTTCTTACTGCTACCCACAGAGACCTTTTCTTCATCAGAAGAATCATCACTAACATTAGCAAACTCAGCTTTACCTAAAAAAGACGATGCCCTAATTTCTAAAGGATTAGTTGAAAAATGAAATTGACGAACCCCCAGAGACCCATTTCCTCCATCTCTCTCAAAAACCTTAGTAAAATCTCTCCTTTCGCCATTACTAACACTGGGATGTGATGGAGATGGAACTGTATGAAAAGATTCAATTGAAAGCATCAAAGCAGTGAGTGTCTGCTTTGATGCAATCGAAGATGAAGCTATTGATGTACATGATTTCCTTAAAAGGTGATTCATTTTTTGGAACCCTAGATTTGGAAAAATCAAAGGAGGCAAGATTTTGTTAAACCTCCGTCGTTGAAGAAGAAAAAGAGGTACTTTTTTGATTTTCTAATGTCAAAGGAGATATTTTCGAGATCATTTAAGGGTTTAAGACTCTTAAGGTTCTGTTTGGTAGATACTCTGTTTTTCTCGTTGACTTTTTCTTAGGCGGTGGTTACCGGTAACCTGTTTGACCAGTTTTAGTTGGAGCTATAATCATTTTTTGGAACCAATTTTTTAACCGGCCGGGAGGATGTCATCGGAGTTTGTTTTTTCAGAACGTCGGGCAGAAAATATATTTGGATGTCCTTCATTCTGTAACTGGGATGGTAGTTTCGCCTCTGCCAGAAGTGGGAAGAGCTTCATTGCTAATACTGCTGATGCACAGGCACATAGGATAGGGTAAGGAAATGAATATCTCTGCGGCCTGAAGCAATTCAGGGGTGTTTGGGGTGCAGAAACTGCAGGGCACAAGCCATCAAGCCTGGCGAAGACCCCAAAAGGACTAAGATGGTTGGATTAAGGTACACGATAGCTGGAGGAGTTTCTGACAAGTTTAGTAACATTGGAAAGATTAAGCCAACATGCTGCAGTCCATTTGCAGACTAGTAGTATCGTATATGCAAACATATGCAGCTTAAAAACTCATTCTTAACGTTACAGTCAGTTCTACAGACATGAAATCTTAAAGTAAATGAAATCACTCTTGGACTTGGGGTTTGCATATCTGCCAAAAACGAACCATGTCCAAGAAGAGGCAACAAAGACGCACAGTCTGAGAAAATCATTCATGCAGAGTCTAAAACATGGAATTGTGCACAGCTGCAATATGTGAGGATCAGAACTTACCTTCTCTTTATGACAGGTACAAGGGAACTTGACTGAACCACCAGCACTTGTCACAGGTAAAAGGAGCTCAAGCAGTTGCCACATCAACAAAAATATTCTGCAAAAAGTTTCACTTGGGTACATGTCCCAACTGTGATATTTTTCTGCAAGTAACTTATTGCACTTGAAAAATCTAGTTCCATACACTAAAATTCTCCGAATATCATTAAAAAAAAAATGAAAACTTGGAGAAAATATCATGTTCTAAACATAGCAGACAATGGAATACAGAATGTGACTGAACTACCAAGGGATCAGACGTTGGGGCGCTTGTCTCCAATAAGAAATCGAGTCTTTATAGGCATTTTAGATGCAGCTATCTTGATAGCTTCTCTGGCTACGTTTTCTGTAACTCCACCAATTTCATAGATTATCCTACATGGTTGAACAACAGCTACACGAAATGCTGGATTTCCTTTCCCCCTACCCATACGCACTTCTGCAGGTTTTTGGGTAACAGGTTTGTCAGCATATATGCGTACCCATAGTTTTCCACCACCTTTAGTATACCGTGTCATTACTCGTCTCCCTGCTTCTATTTGTTTAGCTGTGATCCAAGAGTGATCAAGTGCCTGAAGAGCATAACTACCAAAACTGACATGATTGCCTTGATGAGCTATTCCTTTCATTGTTCCTTTAAAATGCTTACGGTATTTGGTTGTTCCCTGATTCCATATAAACAATCTGAATTAGTACATTCTATTAAACTGTGATCCAAGAGTGACGAAATCGAATCAAACTAATTTCTTATGTGCCTTTCTTATATGTACGCTGATAATGCCTAAAATGTCGGAAAAGATATAGAAGATTCATCTTGCAGTTGCAGGATGGTAATACGACTACTCACACTGAATCAAGAACTAATAACAATTTAGGATGCCAGGGATACAAAGACTAAGCAAATAAAGAAATTCCACCATCTATGTATTTCTCGTTTCACCAAAAAAAACTTGTCTAACAATTATGTTATCATACTCCTGCAAAATAGTGACGTCTGTCGAAACAGTATAGTGCAGCAACTAAGAGACAATCCTAGCTCCGACAGATATTCAGTAGGAGCTACAAAAGTGTTTATATTTGTTTCCTTATGCAAGACAAGACAAGATCAATTCTTTTATACTAATGTAAAGTAAAGCTTCTCATGTTTGCATATAAGTAATCGGGGCCTAGCTGATACGTTACTCCACTAAGGACATCAATTAATCTCACAATGAACAAACCAACTTCAAATAATTCGAGAAGAAGTTCACACACAAGGCAAACACGCGAATAATGCAAACACACAAATTTTCAATTAGTAGAAAAATAACTGAATTCAGTAGGAGCCTCCAATTTACACAATATAAAGGAGTTGAGCAAAATTGCTAAGATGTTTCTATTCCAATTTCGACATTCAAATCTAATCAGTATGCTATCATAACGCAGCAGCTCAGGAATGACATGATTAAATGAAAGCATACACTTAGTCAATGGACTAACCAGAGATAATTTAATTGGCCACGGGTATGGTTTCTTATTTGAGAGATTGAAGTTTAATTTCTTGATAACATTTCCTTTATGTGGCGGAGTTGTTAATCAGTCCAGGGAACAGACGTACCGAGGAGGAACCAGGATTGTATTTAAGGTAGAAAGTGGCGCACAAAATGAGAACAAACTTACTTACACATAAAAAACAACTTCTTATTACCTCCATTTCAAAAAGATAATCTAGTTGACATACAAATTACACATAAAACAAGCCTATCTTTTTGACGCGGAGAGAATATATTAGTCGTTTTTACCTTTTATGTCACTAAGCCCTAACAAAAACATAGAAGTTTGATCAACTAGCTGATGAAAAAACAAAAATACTTTGCAGTTTAGCAGTCTTAAAATGTATTTGGAATGTCATTGTGTAATTCATCCAAATTGTGTAATTTTAGGTGAACTTTTAGTTAGATCTGCTGTCTATCATAACAGTAAGCAATTCCAGTAGATATGGATTGTGTTACAGCCACGGTGAGTAGAATAAAAAGCAAAAGTAATGACACTGGGACTAATTCGATGAAATTTAGATTGTGAAACAGACTATGTTTCGCCTAGGTTTTCTGCTGCGGTTTGTCAAAGACAAGTGAAATAGTCATGATACAGATATATACAGAGGAAAAGCAACCAGCAACTTTGGATAGCCTAAATTTGACTTGCATGAGTCATTGAGTCAAGAGCAACCAAAAAGAGCATAATTTTTTTTTTTAAAGGTGTCCCTCTGGTTATCTATATTCTGCACTCAAATAGTTCAAATAGGTAGAATGTAAATACATAGCCAATACCAGAATAGACACTGCGAGTGCGACTTCTAGAACCACTATTATAGCGATTCAATTCTGAAATAGATATGTTAATAAACAAATACTTCACTCGGGATAGTGCATTAGTAAAACTTAAACCCTATGATGCACCAAATTCTCATGTAGATTATAGAGGTTCAATAAGTATAATATTGCAAATGAGACAACGAATCACGGAATAAGGAAAAGAATCTATGAGTAATTAACACTAACAGATGCGTTTATCCCCAAATAATTGTGCATCAGATGGCAGCAAATTGAGCAATTCCAAGCTTTCGCCTAGGATTTCGTTAGATTTCAGGTGATCTTTCAGTTAGATCTATTCTCTATCATAATAATAGTAAACAATTCCAGTAGATATGGATTCTGTTACAACTACAGTGAGTAGAATGAAAAGCAAAAGTAACGACATTGAGACTAATTCGATGAAATTTAGATTGTGAAACAGACTATGCTTCTCCTAGGTTTTCTGCTCCAATTTGCCAAAGACAACTCAAGTAGTTAGGGTGAACTAATTCGAGAAATCTCATTCTACTTTTTTAGGTGTGCCCAATCCCATTTACACGTTATTCATTCCAGTTTAAGCCATAAAAGAAGACAATTGAAATCTAAAATTCAAAGAGTCTACTTTCTGGATGATGAATATGCGCCTGAATGTACAATACAGTTCATGATGATCAAACCTCTGTGATCAACAGTCTAGACAAGTGAGTGAGAAGAATCTAATTACTCCTGAACAAACATTTAGGGCTAAATTGAACAAACAAACAAACTGTAACGAAGAAGGAAAAATTAGGGATTGATAGATTGATTACCTTACCAGTAGGAGAAGACTTGATTTGTAAAGGATTTGAAACATGAAATCCTCTAACCGCCCCCATTAACCCATTACTACTACTAGTTTGAGATTGAAACAAATGAAGTGAATCCATTGAATTCATCAAAGCATTCAGTGTCTGCTGCTTCGAAGAAGAACCCATTAAACTCCATGATCTCCTTATCAACTGATTCATCTTTTTTTTTTTTGAGAGTCGGAGAGAAAGAAAAAAGACACAGGACAAACCCTAGAAAGAAGAAGAATCTGTGATTATCATAGAAAAGAAGAAGACATATTAATGGGCCTCGGCTTGATCCATTCTGTTCGACATTGGGCTTTGTCCAGTAAACTGACTTACCTGACTCGTAAAAATCTGACTGGGATGGCTCAGATCCGGCTGTATAAAAATCTAAGGTGTCCAGATGACATCTACTGTAGTCAGAGTCACGGAGGCCTGAAGCAAACACCAGCGGATTGTATGACAGACAGACCTAGTATTTCTTGTATTACTTGAAGGCAAATAGATTTGCATCAAGTTCAATTATTAAAAAACAGTTTGCTACGAGGTGTTAGGCTTTCATTTGGAGAACAACCACTAAACCGTTGCAGAGGTGCTACCAAAACAATTTGTTGCGTTTGGACGCTTTCCAAGGATAAGTACCCGAATTGGGTGAAACTAGACTCTCCACATAATTCTGTGCTGTACTGATCAGCATATGCTTCGTCTGGAAATTAATTCTCTAAAGATCTTCTTCTTTGGGTCATATATAAAGCCACTACTGATCAAAATCTCGCCGTTTTCTAAAGCACATACCAACCTCAAAGTAGGGAATAATTCCTCCATCGGGACGGGTAATTGAAAATTGTTTAGTCCATGATTCTTGTACTCCATATTTTTGCATCACCCCGCGAGGGAACCTTCATCATATTCAACATAAAGTAAACAAAGATAGTCACCCAACACTGCCACACACTTTTGATAGTATCGTCCGCTGTTAGAAGAAACTGCCAGAGTATGTTCTGCTGCTGGTAATGGCACATATCCAAATCTCTCAGTGCTAATATCAAATGACACTATAATTCCATATTTGGTTTCTCTATTGGCTTTGTATCCTAAACAGTGAAAAGCTACAAACCATAATTAGTGTTATTCGCCGTATGGACGTTTTGATTGTCGAGTAATGTTCCAAGAATCTGATCCTAGTGTGTAGACTTGAATATCAAAACTACTAGTTTCTCTAAACAGGACGATTCCTACCAGCTTGTAAGTGTCCAAATTGCGATCATAATCAAACCCGTGATTCAGCCCCTTAATTCCCTGGAACTGTGATTTTACAAACAATTCATAGATAATTGGATTTGCTGAGAAAGTAGCAAAACAAGTGGTGGAATTCGGGTAAGGATTTCCTGGACTTAATCATGTCTTTTGAGTTTGCTACACCGTTTTTGGTGTATTGGTGTCTTTAGATACAGTTACGGCCCTGTTATGGGATTGAATTTGTGAAGCACATTACATCCTTAAAAGGGATTTGAAACACCATATGTGTGTTGGTGTCAGTAGACAAATTTGAGCCTTACACAAGGATTTTGAAAGTTGTACAGTGCAACATCTTAGGATGATTGAAGTATGAAAGAATCATTAGATGATTGGATAAATGAAGTCCTTTTATGGAAGTGAAACATCTTCGGATGGTTGACACCTACGGGTGAGTGAAGTATTGAAGCCTTTTAGTGGAATTGAAGCATCTACGGATGATTGGCACCTTAGGGTGATTGAAGGAAGTAGAGTATGAAGGCGTGGAAGGTGAATATCGAGTTTTCATGCCAAGGTGGAGAAATAAGAGAATAGTGAAATTGAAGTTGTCTTAGAAATCTTGTCAAGGTGGAGAATTGTTAGATATTGGCTACATAAATCTGACTTGTTAGATATTTCCTTAAGAAACTGATATTGGTCAGTTGAATTGCGCGATAATAAGATTACTTGTAGCAAAGGTTCCTCATTCAGATGGTGAATGGAAATTTCCACAACGAATGTCAGACGGTTCAAATGAATAAATGTAAGTGATACCACTTTTAAAAAGGAAAAAAAAAGTTAAATTTTTGTATTACAAGTCTGTATTTCACTGTTTTTACTTTGCTTTGTTGTTGTTTGCTTATTTCTGGTGTTATATTAAGAGCTTATATGTTGTAGGTGACTTTTTTTGGAGATGTCACATTATCCGAGAAGAGACTCTTGCTGCACAAGGATTGGTGAGTGCAATTGTGACCTTTGTCATTGAATTGTTTAGGTGTACATAATTGTACACATGTTGATTCTTTAGGTATACATAATTGTACACATGTTGATTCATATAGGTATATATATGTACATAATTATACACATGTTGCTGTTACTGTGCACATAATAGTGCACGTGTTGATTATTTTCGAAGCTGAATATAGTTCTGCAACGTATTGTTTTTGTTTGTATCTATTCTGAACATCAACTTTTTGTTGTTCTAAACTTATTTGTGGTTAGATGCGTACAATAAGGATTATCGCTCAATGTGATGTGCCTTCATCATTTAGATACTGAGGCAAATTAAATCTGTAAGTATTTTCCAATTACCACTTTTCTAGTATAAAATGTTTCAATTGAAGTTGCAAAGAAAGTTTTATGTAGTTTTCTTTATAGTTTCTCTATAAATGTTCCTCCCTGTTGTATAGATGCTCTAATTTAAACTTATGTTTGGTGCTTAACTGTATAAATTGTGTTAAGTCTGTAAATTACATGCAGTTGATATGATACTAACTGAAATGACACAATGTACATGACTGGATGTCTCTGATATTAGACTTGTTATGATATTGAAACCATAGATGTTAGGTGTTAGGCTTATCCAATAAGATGAAGCCTATTTCTCGGTCTATTTCCATTTTTTTTTGAACATTTGAAAAAAAAATTGGTCCACTGTACCGTGCTCTTCTTTTGGAATTCTATTCAACATAGGATGCCTTTATTGGTTATTAGAGATGCATCAGCGATACTTCTATAGAAGTCTGATTTTTTTTGATAATGTGCACATAGTTGTACACCTGTTATTGTTAGCGTGTACATCAATGTACACCTGCAGTTAACGTGTACATAAATGTACACCTGTTGATTTTAATGTGTATATAGTTGTACCACATGGTGATAAATTTACTCCTGCTATTGTTAACGTGCACATAAATGTACACTTGTTGGTTGATTTTAATGTGTATATAGTTGTACCGCATGATGAATTTTGAAACTCCCAGGTTTGAAAGATATTACTCATTTCCTTCTTGGTCTAGGGGTAGGGTAACTTGGATAAAGGTTTTCTTGTTCGTTGATATTATATGTTGTTGCATTATTATATACTTGTTTGCTTGTAATCGTTGGATTAAAATGCATTTCGGGGAGGAAAGAAAGAAGACCAAAATAGGATAAATCGATTCAATCAGTAGCTTCATTTTGTTTTAAGCACAATTCCTATGTGGATAGGTTTTTTTATTTTTATTGCTTGCTTTTCATTTTTGTCGATAGGTCAAAAGTGATAAAGATGGGTCCTCATCTCATTCTTCCATGTTTGCAACCCAAGATGTTGCAACATGGTGATAGGTATTTGGTCTAATTGTTTACTTGATTCCCGTTTTAATGCCCACCTTAATGTTGATCTCAGCTGATAATAGGATTTTTCGCAGTAGGATATCTTACCTGAAAAATTAGGTTCGTACATGTTTTGGAGGGTTATACATATTGGTGTACTGGTGGAATTCCCAAGAAAAAGTAGGTTTATGTGTGGTTATGAATGATTGTCTTTATGCATGTTTTGCAGTGGTGTACATATTGGTGCAACTGTGTATTTTTCATGAAAAAGTAGGTTTGTCTGTGGTTATGAGTGATCGATTTTGTGCATGTTTGGCAGGGGTGTATACATTAGTGCACCTATGTATTTTCTCGTGTTTTACATTGGTCCACATATTGGTGCACCTATGTAATTCCATAAAAAAATAAGTTTGTGTGTGATTGTGAATGATTGGTTTTATGCATGTTTTGAAAATTATGGTTTTTATGTGGAAGTTGTATTGAACTCTAGTTTGTTTCAATTTGGTTTGCATCATGTGAATGATTTATCAAGAACATAAACTTTGGTTCGTATTTGCTGATATTAAGTATATGATGTTATGCCCAAATTCGCTGTGTCTCTTTAATTTAATAACTGCCTAACCTTTTATTTTTCATCTTTTTCTTTGCTTTGTTTCTTATGTGGTTGTTGGAGAAAGGTTATAACTTTTTTTCTTCAAGATGTGGTTTCTTATGTTTTATTGTTTTTTTCCTCGATGCATGTTAACTGGTTTACTATGCAAATCCTGCCATTATTCAGCAAGAGCATGGCGTGGTTGATGTTTTTGTTAGTTTGCGCTGACTAGAGTGGCAGTCTAGCTATCATGAATGTTGGATTTCCTGTATTTTTGCTGATGTGTACAAAAAAAATTTAAAAGTAAAAATTATATAGTCATATGGGTACTCTTTATATAGATCTCAAAAAATGCTTTCCGAATATATAAAGTTTGTGAATTTTGGATGAGCGATTCGAAAGATAAATTCTTTTTTAGTTATTTATATATTATTGAAAATTGCTTACATCGTCATGAGTTATTTTGGAGTAAAATACAAATATTTGGATTAAAATGCAAATATTTGAACTAAATTATAAATAATAAGGGTATTAGTGTATTTATCATGTATTTGGACTAATGTGTACCTAGTTGACTCGAGCTAGACTAAACAGTATTTTTGGAATGCTGGTAGGGCCCCGAAGATATTCTATTTAAATGCAAAATGGTCCCCGGCAGCGGCGCCAAAAACTTGGTGGGCTTTGGGATATGTAAAATTAAGCGTAATAAAACGCGGGCCTACAGTAATACCGCAAGTGCACGGTCGTCGGTTGTAACTCGTGCAAGTACGGGTCGATCCACAGAGATCGGGTGTGTTTTGGAGTGTTTAGCTATTTTGGGTTCTAGTTGCTATTGGGCTAAGAAGCCTTTTGGCTTAGCTTGGGCTTTGAGTACTAATGGGTTTGTTCACAATAAAATGAACTGAGCTTGGGCTCAGTTGGTCTTTGAAGTGTGAATGGGCTTTGGCCTTAAACTTAGGCTTTTGATTAAGCCCACAGTTGATTGGATTGGGCTTTTAAACTTAACCTAAACTGGGCTTTGAGCCTTAATGAAATGGGCCTCAGTGAACTAAACCTTGGGCTTTTGTTTTGGAATTGCACTGGGCCTTGGGCTTTGAACCTTTGGTTTCAAAAAACTGGATTGGGCTCAGCTAGCTTTGGAAGGCAGCAGCAGTAGCAAGACTGCACAGCAGAAGGGCAGCAGCAGCAGCTGCAGGGGAAGGAAAACAACAACAGAAGAAGTAGCAGCAGCACAAGTGCTGCACAGCAGGGAATGCAATGCAGCAGTGCAAAAAAAGAAGACTGCAGCACTGTACACAGCTGCACAAGCAGTGGAGAAGCAAGGTAGGGAAACAACAAGATAACAGCAAGCAAAGATGACAATGAAGAACAATTACAGGACAAGGACTAAACAAGCAGAGAGCAATGCAAAACAGCAAAGGGAAAGAACACAGCAACTACAAGCATAAAACAGTGCAAGATGAACCAAGGCCTAAGGCCAAGGGCAGGGTTGTGGAAAAACTAAAATGAAGCAATACTAAGGCAAGAATACAGGCATTCCTATAGAATGGGAAGAGAACTAGCTTGCTATGAGCACTAGTTTCTCCCAATGCTCAATCAACACTGCAACCTAAGCATACACAAGGAATGGCAAGAAAATCAGCTTGCTATGAGCACTGATTTCTTCCATTGCACAATCACATCAATGCTTCACAGATATCTAGCCTAGCATTCCATCAATTGTGACAGCAGTTTAAACATAACAGTGAACATTAACAAACATCAACAGGAGCATTACAACATTTAACATTAACATAACCAACTAAAATTAACAATGAACATATTAACAGAAACACTAACAGGAATTAATTTAACCTAACATGATAAACTAACACTAACAGGAAGCAAAAGGATTAACAGTAACATCAACAGAACATAGTAGACATGAACATGAAACTGAACTGAAATTTAAAACATTAACAGGACATGAAAGTCCTGGATGCTGGCTATTCCAAGCATACCCTCTCACACACACCCACAGTCCCAATTTATACCCACAGACACATTTAGGGTTTTCCCCCAATTTTCCCCCAAAACAGTAGAACTAGGGTTTGGTGAAACTCACCTAATTCCTTGAAATAACAGCTCCATCACGTCGACCCATCCTTCTATTTGTCCTCCTCTACCTCTCCATGTCTTCAATTGCTCCTCACTTTCGACCTAATTTACCAATTTTGCACGCTAGGGTTTCTGATAGAGAACGTGCAGAAATTGAGAAAATAGGTGGCTAAGGAGAAGGGAAACTGATGGTATTGGTTACTTTGATGGACGTGGTGACAGAGAGTTGGTGGCGGAGCAGGTGGTGACAGAGGTGGAGAAGGTGGTGGTGTACGGTGGTTTCTGCAGAGGAGTGGGGAAGAAGAAGAAAGAAATAGGAGAAGAATGGGTCGAGTTTAGGGTATAGGTATAGGTTGCTAGTGTGTGAGGCGGAATATCAAATTTCGATGTTGGCGAATCTGAGTCACTGGATGCGAAGCTGAGTCACTGGATGTGAAGCTGGTAGGTGAATCGGACGGTGATCCCTGAAGAGTCTGGTAGCGACCGTCGGATGCTTTGATACAACAAAATCAACGGTGAAGATCGAGGTTAGGTGTTGTAGTGTTAACCGGAAGTATCGATATTTGATGAACAGGCAGAGAAGCGACCGTAGGATCTAAATATGATCTAATCTGAAGGCTTGGAATTTAGGCACTATGGTGTTTTGCAGGAGCTTCAGATTTTGATGCGCGATGAAGGAGCGACCATCGGATGATGAGATGGATCCAATCCGACGGCTGAAGATGGAGGCGGTTTTGGTTATAGAAAATGAGGTTGTGCGCACCATTCTTCGCGGCTTCCTTGCGTGATTTCTCCCGGCTTTTCACTACTTTTCTGCTCTTTTCGCTCCGCGATTCATCCAAACTTTATTTATTACCTAAAAATGCAAAATTAATTAATAAAAATATTTATTCTTGAAAACAATGAAAATACAGAATATGGGATAAAATGTAGAATTAATCCATAAAAGATGAGTTAAATGCCAACAAAAAGGGATAGATAAATACAATATTTGGCACTCATCAAATACCCCCAAACCTGAATTTTACTTGTCCTCAAGTAAAACAAAACTAAGGAAATCCTAACTATACCACTGTCGCTGGTCTCTCGAATGCATTTAGCGTATGCACTAAGCCTTTTAAACCACTAAGTGTCCCTAGTGGACGAGTTGAAGTCTCGTGAAGGTTTGCTTAGAACGTACCTACAAAGTTCTAGGTCAAAATATAAGCTCATATTCCATCAAATGTGACATGTGCAAAACAGTTTAAGCTCACAACAAAATGGAGATGTCAATCTAGCTATCGAAGGCACAATCCTAGCACTGATAACAAAAAAAGACATGTGATAAGAGTGTAAAGTGTATCTACACATGTGTAAAGAAAGATCTGAAGTTATGACTACTAATCACCAAGAGATAGTTTCTCAGGCTAAGAACTGAGGTCGAAATCTAGCTAGCTGTCCGGACTTTACGAGAATTGTGAATGAGTTGGAGGTATTTCACAATTACTCGCGTTGTACATCAATGGCATACACCCTCCTTGCTTATTACAAAAAACAACAAAAGATGACTATTTACATGACTCTTATTTACATTGACTACTCTCTTTTATTTTTGGAACAAGAGATGATGGAATTGAAATACTTGATTTTTTTTGTATTTTCTGATATTTTTCTCTTTTTTTTTTTTTCTGAATATATACATCGTTTTTTTTTTTTTTTTTTTTTTTTTTTTTTTTTTGAACAAGGAAACACTTTTGATACATATACAAAAGGAAACAAAAATTACATGACACTTTGCAAGAGGTAGCCCTTTTTGATGCACCCAGTTAAATTCGATGGTTGTCTTTCTTAATGTAACCTCCACCTTCTATCCCAACCAACCAAAGAACAAGCTAGTCAAGTTTCGTTCAGTATTCTAAAGTGATTGGCAATCGTAACTTCCTATCAAACACCTTGAAGATCGAGGCCATACATGTATTGGTAGATCGTGCGCGTGCAAATTTCTTATCACTATGTGAATTGTGCTAGAATCAGGGTGCCTAAATATCTAGACTAAGACTCCTAATAATACATATTTGCACAAGAGTCAACATTTCAAGGTAAATGAGCTCCATTTTTATGATTTTTTCAATTTTTTTAATTTTTTTTTTTTTTTTGAATTTTTCATTTTTTCAAAAAGAAGAAGGAGTTCGTTTTCAATTATGGCAAATTATCATGGTATCTACTCTATACCCCCAAACCTAAACTAAACATTGTCCTCAATGTTTCAAAATATGGAAAGAATTAAAATGCAACATATGGAAAGGGACATGCTGAGTAGAGTAAAAGGAGAGAGAATACCCGATTTCGGCGAAAGCAGAATTAAAACTCCGTTATTCAGGGCAAAAATCCAACATATTTCAGCCGAGATCATATTGGATGAGCAGAAAATATATACAAAAGGAAATTTTACTAACACATTATCTACAAGAAAATTTGGTTTTTTTTTTTTTTTTTTTTTAATGGGATTGGACTTTTTGGAAAAAATTTGGTTTTGTTGGGAAAAAGACAAATTTTGGTTTTGATGGGAAAACGAAAAAGAAAATTTGGTTTAAAAATGGGAGCAAAGTAGAAATTTGGTTTTAAAAATTGGGAGCAAAAGAATTTTTTTTTTTTAATAAAGAAAATAAAATGAAGAAAATAATTTTTTTTTTTTTTTTTTTTAAAGAAAATAAATTTTGGTTTTTGAATGGGAGCAAGCCCACTGTTTGTCCTCTAATGGAATGGAAGGAAGGCTGCAGCCCACGAAACACTAAGTTTTAATTTTGAAAGTTTAATTTGGGCCAGTTGGTTAAGGCCCGACGTTTGTTTTAAAACTTTGGTTTCGAGGTCCACTCTTGAGTGGAAACAAGCCCACAATCGGTTACAAGCTCAGCTGGGTTTAAACCCAGAGTCCAAAATACAAGTCCAATGAAAGAATTTAAACAAGCCCACAAATTAAACAAACAAGCCCACAAAAATTATTACAAACCCAACAGAAAATAAGAGAAGCCCAAAATTGGCTTTAATATTACAAGCCCACAATTAAAAAATTGGAAGCCCACAATTCGGGTTCTCTTAAATGGGTTACCTTTTAAGCACAGCCCAGCTGCTCTGATATTGTTGCAAAAACCCAGTTGGGCTTTGGTTCTTTTCCTTGGTGGCGTCCCAGCAGAGGAAAAACAGGTTCAGAACAGCAGGTCCAACAGCAAATGAAGTGAAGCAGATGCAGATGCAAATGCTATGCAGTGAAATGCAAAAGTAGCTAATAAAACAACAAGAAAAACACAGATAAAACACAGCACCAATCCCCGGCAGCGGCGCCAAAAACTTGGTAGGCCTCTAAAAGGTCCTAAAAATTATCCCCGGCAGCGGCGCCAAAAACTTGGTAGGCTTTGGGATATGTAAAATTAAGCGTAATAAAACGCGGGCCTACAGTAATACCGCAAGTGCACGGTCGTCGGTTGTAGCTCGTGCAAGTACGGGTCGATCCACAGAGATCGGGTGTGTTTTGGAGTGTTTAGCTATTTTGGGTTCTAGTTGCTATTGGGCTAAGAAGCCTTTTGGCTTAGCTTGGGCTTTGAGTACTAATGGGTTTGTTCACAATAAAATGAACTGAGCTTGGGCTCAGTTGGTCTTTGAAGTGTGAATGGGCTTTGGCCTTAAACTTAGGCTTTTGATTAAGCCCACAGTTGATTGGATTGGGCTTTTAAACTTAACCTAAACTGGGCTTTGAGCCTTAATGAAATGGGCCTCAGTGAACTAAACCTTGGGCTTTTGTTTTGGAATTGCACTGGGCCTTGGGCTTTGAACCTTTGGTTTCAAAAAACTGGATTGGGCTCAGCTAGCTTTGGAAGAGGCAGCAGCAGTAGCAAGACTGCACAGCAGAAGGGCAGCAGCAGCAGCTGCAGGGGAAGGAAAACAAACAGCTGAAGAAGTAGCAGCAGCACAAGTGCTGCACAGCAGGGAATGCAATGCAGCAGTGCAAAAAAAGAAGACTGCAGCACTGTACACAGCTGCACAAGCAGTGGAGAAGCAAGGTAGGGAAACAACAAGATAACAGCAAGCAAAGATGACAATGAAGAACAATTACAGGACAAGGACTAAACAAGCAGAGAGCAATGGAAAACAGCAAAGGGAAAGAACACAGCAACTACAAGCATAAAACAGTGCAAGATGATCCAAGGCCTAAGGCCAAGGGCAGGGTTGTGGAAAAACTAAAATGAAGCAATACTAGCAGCAACAAACAGGCATTCCTATAGAATGGGAAGAGAACTAGCTTGCTATGAGCACTAGTTTCTCCCAATGCTCAATCAACACTGCAACCTAAGCATACACAAGGAATGGCAAGAAAATCAGCTTGCTATGAGCACTGATTTCTTCCATTGCACAATCACATCAATGCTTCACAGATATCTAGCCTAGCATTCCATCAATTGTGACAGCAGTTTAAACATGACAGTGAACATTAACAAACATCAACAGGAGCATTACAACATTTAACATTAACATAACCAACTGAAATTAACAATGAACACATTAACAGAAACACTAACAGGAATTAATTTAACCTAACATGATAAACTAACACTAACAGGAAGCAAAAGGATTAACAGTAACATCAACAGAACATAGTAGACATGAACATGAAACTGAACTGAAATTTAAAACATTAACAGGACATGAAAGTCCTGGATGCTGGCTATTCCAAGCATACCCTCTCACACACACCCACAGTCCCAATTTATACCCACAGACACATTTAGGGTTTTCCCCCAATTTTCCCCCAAAACAGTAGAACTAGGGTTTGGTGAAACTCACCTAATTCCTTGAAATAACAGCTCCATCACGTCGACCCATCCTTCTATTTGTCCTCCTCTACCTCTCCATGTCTTCAATTGCTCCTCACTTTCGACCTAATTTACCAATTTTGCACGCTAGGGTTTCTGATAGAGAACGTGCAGAAATTGAGAAAATAGGTGGCTAAGGAGAAGGGAAACTGATGGTATTGGTTACTTTGATGGACGTGGTGACAGAGAGTTGGTGGCGGAGCAGGTGGTGACAGAGGTGGAGAAGGTGGTGGTGTACGGTGGTTTCTGCAGAGGAGTGGGGAAGAAGAAGAAAGAAAGAGGTGGGTCGAGTTTAGGGTATAGGTTGCTAGTGTGTGAGGCGGATATCAAATTTCGATGTTGGCGAATCTGAGTCACTGGATGCGAAGCTGAGTCACTGGATGTGAAGCTGGTAGGTGAATCGGACGGTGATCCCTGAAGAGTCTGGTAGCGACCGTCGGATGCTTTGATACAACAAAATCAACGGTGAAGATCGAGGTTAGGTGTTGTAGTGTTAACCGGAAGTATCGATATTTGATGAACAGGCAGAGAAGCGACCGTAGGATCTAAATATGATCTAATCTGAAGGCTTGGAATTTAGGCACTATGGTGTTTTGCAGGAGCTTCAGATTTTGATGCGCGATGAAGGAGCGACCATCGGATGATGAGATGGATCCAATCCGACGGCTGAAGATGGAGGCGGTTTTGGTTATAGAAAATGAGGTTGTGCGCACCATTCTTCGCGGCTTCCTTGCGTGATTTCTCCCGGCTTTTCACTACTTTTCTCTGCTCTTTTCGCTCCGCGATTCATCCAACTTTATTTATTACCTAAAAATGCAAAATTAATTAATAAAAATATTTATTCTTGAAAACAATGAAAATACAGAATATGGGATAAAATGTAGAATTAATGCATAAAAGATGAGTTAAATGCCAACAAAAAGGGATAAATACAATATTTGGCACTCATCAAATACCCCCAAACCTGAATTTTACTTGTCCTCAAGTAAAACAAAACTAAGGAAATCCTAACTATACCACTGTCGCTGGTCTCTCGAATGCATTTAGCGTATGCACTAAGCCTTTTAAACCACTAAGTGTCCCTAGTGGACGAGTGAAGTCTCGTGAAGGTTTGCTTAGAACGTACCTACAAAGTTCTAGGTCAAAATATAAGCTCAGATTCCATCAAATGTGACATGTGCAAAACAGTTTAAGCTCACAGCAAAATGGAGATGTCAATCTAGCTATCGAAGGCACAATCCTAGCACTGATAACAAAAAAACATGTGATAAGAGTGTAAAGTGTATCTACACATGTGTAAAGAAAGATCTGAAGTTATGACTACTAATCACCAAGAGATAGTTTCTCAGGCTAAGAACTGAGGTCGAAATCTAGCTAGCTGTCCGGACTTTACGAGAATTGTGAATGAGTTGGAGGTATTTCACAATTACTCGCGTTGTACATCAATGGCATACACCCTCCTTGCTTATTACAAAAACAACAAAATGACTATTTACATGACTCTTATTTACATTGACTACTCTCTTTTTATTTTTGGAACAAGAGATGATGGAATTGATAAATACTTGATTTTTTTGTGTATTTTTCTGATATTTTTTTCTCTTTTTTTTTTTTCTGAATATATACATCGTTTTTTTTTTTTTTTTTTTTTTTTTTTTTTTTTTTTTTTTAGAACAAGGAAACACTTTTGATACATATACAAAAGGAAACAAAATTACATGACACTTTGCAAGAGGTAGCCCTTTTTGATGCACCCAGTTAAATTCGATGGTTGTCTTTCTTAATGTAACCTCCACCTTCTATCCCAACCAACCAAAGAACAAGCTAGTCAAGTTTCGTTCAGTATTCTAAAGTGATTGGCAATCGTAACTTCCTATCAAACACCTTGAAGATCGAGGCCATACATGTATTGGTAGATCGTGCGCGTGCAAATTTCTTATCACTATGTGAATTGTGCTAGAATCAGGGTGCCTAAATATCTAGACTAAGACTCCTAATAATACATATTTGCACAAGAGTCAACATTTCAAGGTAAATGAGCTCCATTTTTATGATTTTTTTCAATTTTTTTTTAATTTTTTTTTTTTTTTGGAATTTTTCAATTTTTTCAAAAAGAAGAAGGAGTTCGTTTTCAATTATGGCAAATTATCATGGTATCTACTCTATACCCCCAAACCTAAACTAAACATTGTCCTCAATGTTTCAAAATATGGAAAGAATTAAAATGCAACATATGGAAAGGGACATGCTGAGTAGAGTAAAAGGAGAGAGAATACCCGATTTCGGCGAAAGCAGAATTAAAACTCCGTTATTCAGGCAAAAATCCAACATATTTCAGCCGAGATCATATTGGATGAGCAGAAAATATATACAAAAGGAAATTTTACTAACACATTATCTACAAGAAAATTTGGTTTTTTTTTTTTTTTTTTTTTAATGGGATTGGACTTTTTGGAAAAAATTTGGTTTTGTTGGGAAAAAGACAAATTTTGGTTTTGATGGGAAAACGAAAAAGAAAATTTGGTTTAAAAATGGGAGCAAAGTAGAAATTTGGTTTTAAAAATTGGGAGCAAAATTTTTTTTTTTTAATAAAGAAAATAAAATGAAGAAAATAATTTTTTTTTTTTTTTTTTTTTAAAGAAAATAAATTTTTTTTTGAATGGGAGCAAGCCCACTGTTTGTCCTCTAATGGAATGGAAGGAAGGCTGCAGCCCACGAAACACTAAGTTTTAATTTTGAAAGTTTAATTTGGGCCAGTTGGTTAAGGCCCGACGTTTGTTTTAAAACTTTGGTTTCGAGGTCCACTCTTGAGTGGAAACAAGCCCACAATCGGTTACAAGCTCAGCTGGGTTTAAACCCAGAGTCCAAAATACAAGTCCAATGAAAGAATTTAAACAAGCCCACAAATTAAACAAACAAGCCCACAAAAATTATTACAAACCCAACAGAAAATAAGAGAAGCCCAAAATTGGCTTTAATATTACAAGCCCACAATTAAAAAATTGGAAGCCCACAATTCGGGTTCTCTTAAATGGGTTACCTTTTAAGCACAGCCCAGCTGCTCTGATATTGTTGCAAAAACCCAGTTGGGCTTTGGTTCTTTTCCTTGGTGGCGTCCCAGCAGAGGAAAAACAGGTTCAGAACAGCAGGTCCAACAGCAAATGAAGTGAAGCAGATGCAGATGCAAATGCTATGCAGTGAAATGCAAAAGTAGCTAATAAAACAACAAGAAAAACACAGATAAAACACAGCACCAATCCCCGGCCGCGCCAAAAACTTGGTAGGCCTCTAAAAGGTCCTAAAAATTATCCCCAGCGGCGCCAAAAACTTGGTAGGCTTTGGGATATGTAAAATTAAGCGTAATAAAACGCGGGCCTACAGTAATACCGCAAGTGCACGGTCGTCGGTTGTAGCTCGTGCAAGTACGGGTCGATCCACAGAGATCGGGTGTGTTTTGGAGTGTTTAGCTATTTTGGGTTCTAGTTGCTATTGGGCTAAGAAGCCTTTTGGCTTAGCTTGGGCTTTGAGTACTAATGGGTTTGTTCACAATAAAATGAACTGAGCTTGGGCTCAGTTGGTCTTTGAAGTGTGAATGGGCTTTGGCCTTAAACTTAGGCTTTTGATTAAGCCCACAGTTGATTGGATTGGGCTTTTAAACTTAACCTAAACTGGGCTTTGAGCCTTAATGAAATGGGCCTCAGTGAACTAAACCTTGGGCTTTTGTTTTGGAATTGCACTGGGCCTTGGGCTTTGAACCTTTGGTTTCAAAAAACTGGATTGGGCTCAGCTAGATTTGGAAGGCAGCAGCAGTAGCAAGACTGCACAGCAGAAGGGCAGCAGCAGCAGCTGCAGGGGAAGGAAACAACAGCAGAAGAAGTAGCAGCACAAGTGCTGCACAGCAGGGAATGCAATGCAGCAGTGCAAAAAAGAAGACTGCAACTGTACACAGCTGCACAAGCAGTGGAGAAGCAAGGTAGGGAACAACAGATCAGCAAGCAAATGACAATGAAGAACAATTACAGGACAAGGACTAAACAAGCAGAGAGCAATGCAAAACAGCAAAGGGAAAGAACACAGCAACTACAAGCATAAAACAGTGCAAGATGATCCAAGGCCTAAGGCCAAGGGCAGGGTTGTGGAAAAACTAAAATGAAGCAATACTAAGGCAAGAATACATGCATTCCTATAGAATGGGAAGAGAACTAGCTTGCTATGAGCACTAGTTTCTCCCAATGCTCAATCAACACTGCAACCTAAGCATACACAAGGAATGGCAAGAAAATCAGCTTGCTATGAGCACTGATTTCTTCCATTGCACAATCACATCAATGCTTCACAGATATCTAGCCTAGCATTCCATCAATTGTGACAGCAGTTTAAACATAACAGTGAACATTAACAAACATCAACAGGAGCATTACAACATTTAACATTAACATAACCAACTAAAATTAACAATGAACATATTAACAGAAACACTAACAGGAATTAATTTAACCTAACATGATAAACTAACACTAACAGGAAGCAAAAGGATTAACAGTAACATCAACAGAACATAGTAGACATGAACATGAAACTGAACTGAAATTTAAAACATTAACAGGACATGAAAGTCCTGGATGCTGGCTATTCCAAGCATACCCTCTCACACACACCCACAGTCCCAATTTATACCCACAGACACATTTAGGGTTTTCCCCCAATTTTCCCCCAAAACAGTAGAACTAGGGTTTGGTGAAACTCACCTAATTCCTTGAAATAACAGCTCCATCACGTCGACCCATCCTTCTATTTGTCCTCCTCTACCTCTCCATGTCTTCAATTGCTCCTCACTTTCGACCTAATTTACCAATTTTGCACGCTAGGGTTTCTGATAGAGAACGTGCAGAAATTGAGAAAATAGGTGGCTAAGGAGAAGGGAAACTGATGGTATTGGTTACTTTGATGGACGTGGTGACAGAGAGTTGGTGGCGGAGCAGGTGGTGACAGAGGTGGAGAAGGTGGTGGTGTACGGTGGTTTCTGCAGAGGAGTGGGGAAGAAGAAGAAAGAAAGAGGAGAAGAATGGGTCGAGTTTAGGGTATAGGTATAGGTTGCTAGTGTGTGAGGCGGAATATCAAATTTCGATGTTGGCGAATCTGAGTCACTGGATGCGAAGCTGGTAGGTGAATCGGACGGTGATCCCTGAAGAGTCTGGTAGCGACCGTCGGATGCTTTGATACAACAAAATCAACGGTGAAGATCGAGGTTAGGTGTTGTAGTGTTAACCGGAAGTATCGATATTTGATGAACAGGCAGAGAAGCGACCGTAGGATCTAAATATGATCTAATCTGAAGGCTTAGAATTTAGGCACTATGGTGTTTTGCAGGAGCTTCAGATTTTGATGCGCGATGAAGGAGCGACCATCGGATGATGAGATGGATCCAATCCGACGGCTGAAGATGGAGGCGGTTTTGGTTATAGAAAATGAGGTTGTGCGCACCATTCTTCGCGGCTTCCTTGCGTGATTTCTCCCGGCTTTTCACTACTTTTCTGCTCTTTTCGCTCCGCGATTCATCCAAACTTTATTTATTACCTAAAAATGCAAAATTAATTAATAAAAATATTTATTCTTGAAAACAATGAAAATACAGAATATGGGATAAAATGTAGAATTAATGCATAAAAGATGAGTTAAATGCCAACAAAAAGGGATAGATAAATACAATATTTGGCACTCATCAAATGCTCTTTGGACTAAACCATATTTTTCTCATTTAAAAAGTTATAAAGTGAAGCCAAATATGGTGAGAAAATTTGGCTTTCGTTCGCCGGAGATTGTAACTGATTCCAGACTCAAACACAGTTTGAATGTTCTCCTAAAGTTCAAACACTTTTATAATCTGTATATGAGTGAAAGTACGCGCACTTATCACTTGCGTCCAACTTAGGATGTCAATTTATCTCGCCCAACTAGATTTTGTTCCTTACCTAATGTCAGGTTTGAAAAAAAAAACTATAATTAAAAGCCAAATTTATCTCGCAGGAGATAATCAATTAAGATTTTTGGAGATTTTGAGAAACTTGTTGTGTGAGAAAGTCTTTACAAATTAATAAACATTGAGAAACTCTCAGTGGCATTAACAAGAGATTTGTAAAGACTGATCTCATTGATTTCCGGAGAGTTTTCACCTTACTACTATATACAAAAAAACACTAATCAAATAAAAAATATATTTAATTAATCAAAAGATTAAAATGAATTCATTTTTACTAATTAATATGGTAGTATCAAATTTTTTATTGAAAATTCAACTATAATAATTATTTGAATAGTTAAGGCACACGGAAATATGTCATTTACTTTTCTTTGTTATGTGCTATCATTTTTTATTTTTTAATAACTTTTCATATTTTTTATTTACATATTTTTTGGAAAAATAAAAAATTCTAAATATAGAAGTCTTTCAAAATATCACCTATTTTGGAGAGGCTTCTCTCAAGCTTATTTCCACTAAAAAGTCTCTCAGAGTCTCTTAAAAAACCAAATCCATAATTTTAAAATAACAGAGAATTTTATAATTTTAACATAATTTTAAAATAACAGTCTCTTAAGAATCCGATATATAATGAATCAGATGTTCACAAGTCAGTTTCTAATATCGCTAATGGATGCCAGATTATTGGTGACGGTACCAAAACCAATATAAAATAGTGGATTTTCTGTTTTGTTTTATACGGATTTTGGTACCCTCCCCAATACATTGGTACCTCCACCCCTCATTAGCAGCCGTGTCAGTTTCTTGAACCTTGAGTCGGTCATCAGACACATCTGACTCGAAAATGACTCGGCTGACTAATCTGACTCGACCCAAAAATCGGGCTATATAAGAAAATCTCAATCCCCAAAATCGGTGCCCTAGAAAATCTTTCTTCTTCGTTCTTTCTCTCTCTATTTGCAGAGCCATGGCAACGACATCAGAAGCACCTAGAAACCCTAGAAGGAACAACGCTGGAGGAGGAATAGATGATGACAAATTAGTGTTTGAAACAAGTGATGGAGTACAACCAGTTAGCACCTTCGATGAAATGGGTATTAAGAATGATTTACTCCGTGGGATTTACGAATACGGATTTGAAAAACCATCTGCTATTCAACAGAGAGCTGTTATGCCTATTATTCAAGGTAGAGATGTGATTGCTCAAGCTCAATCTGGTACTGGAAAGACTTCTATGATTGCTCTTACTGTTTGTCAAATCGTCGATACTTCTAATCATGAGTAAGTTTTCTGAAACTGTAACCCTAATTTTTTTTTGTTTAATTTTTGTAATTAAGTTTGGGGTTTTGGTTTGTTTTACGGTTGTTTTGATTTCTGGGAATGATTAGACAATTGAGTTATAAAGTATGATTTTTAGGGTTTATTTTGAAGTTAAAAGTGGAAATTAGATGTTTCAGTAGACCGACACCAGCAATAACTACCAGAATTTTACAACCGCTGCCAGAACCACCACCCCTTCCATTAAACCACCCCCCATAACCACCAGCTCTTCAACTAAACCACCCCCCATAACCACCAGCTCTTCAACTAAACCACCCCCGAACATCCACCAGAACCGCCACCATTCTACAAAACCACCACCAGAACCACCATCATCTAATAAAACCACCAAAAAATTATAGAAGATTCAGCACCAATAACACCACCCACCAGAACGGGCACCCATTCGACAGAACCACCTCCAGGATCACCACCATCTGACACAACTTCTAAAAGTACCAGAAGGTCCAGTCTTAATAAAACCACCTCCTGAATTGCCAGCACCACCATAAGTACCATCCACTAACCAGAACCACCAAGGCAGCCCAGTCTAGATTCTGGTTGTGGATCTAGTGGGTGGAGGTGCTGGTGGTTGACGAATTTCATCTTTTTAGGTCTCTTTTGATTAATGCCTTAAAAGTTTGAATTTGGTTTTGTTTTGAGGTCACTTTTTTTGGATTATCCCATTAACTTTGAATGTTGATTTTGTGTTTAGGGTTCAAGCGTTGATTTTGTCGCCAACAAGAGAATTAGCAACACAAACTGAGAAAGTTATAAGAGCCATTGGTGATCATATGAAAATTCAAGCTCATGCTTGTATTGGAGGTCAAAGTGTAGGTGAAGACATAAGGAAATTAGAAAGTGGAGTTCATATTGTGTCTGGTACACCAGGGAGAGTTTGTGATATGATCAAGAGAAGATCGTTACGTACTCGAGCTATCAAATTATTAATACTTGATGAATCTGATGAGATGTTGAGCAGAGGTTTTAAAGATCAAATCTATGACGTTTACCGATATCTTCCACCAGAACTTCAGGTACAAAGGATTTCACTGTAGCTTTTTTTTCCTTCTTTATTTTGTACACTCCATAGTTAAAAGGTTTCATTATATTTGTATAGGTTTGTTTGATTTCGGCAACACTTCCTCACGAAATACTGGAGATCACTAACAAGTTCATGACAGATCCTGTGAGAATCCTTGTAAAACGTGATGAACTGACACTGGAGGTATGCAGTCTATAACTTGTCTTAGTTTGGCTTCTGTTACATGTCTCGGATATAATATCGGTGTGTTAATTATTTGGTAACTAATCGGTGAAACTTTTTGTGTGCCATGTCAGGGTATCAAACAATTTTTTGTTGCTGTTGAGAAGGAAGAATGGAAGTTCGATACTTTGTGCGATCTTTATGATACTCTGACGATCACTCAAGCTGTTATTTTCTGTAACACAAAGAGGAAGGTAACGTCTGTCTGTCTTTTCTGGTGTATGTTTATGTAGTGTGTGAATTACACTGACTCTGATCTACTGCCTGCCAACTGTAGTTATATCTAGGTTGTAAGCAATTCCTTAGGGAAATGGTCAATAGTAGATACCGAAATACCTATTTACCCTACTATTTCGTGTCAGATGATCGTATTTGTTTCAGTTACCTTGTCCCGTGCAATGATTATTCTACTAAGACTAGTAGAGGGCACATGCGCTGCACATGTTATTTGGAGTTGAATGTATGTTTTAGTGTTTTAAGTATACAGATTTAACGAATTTGGCCTCAAATTATATTCACTTCATTCTGTATGTGGGGATATTTTAGTAAATTTTAGTAAAAGAGGCAAAAACACCTCTTTGCTTTTTACATGGTAGGGATTAGAGAAACAGAGAGAATAGAGAGATAACAACAGATAAAAGGAACCAAAATTTTTTCTTGGTTTTGATTATCTCTCATTCAATAGATTATGAGGTTATACCGACTCTCACACCACAAGATTAACACACATCTCTGTCTCTACCATATATGAAGCAAAGTGGTGTTTAGGAGGCTTTTTTACTTAAATATTCCCACATATATTAAGTAGTACTTATATGGAAGATGTTCACCTCAAGTAACATGTGCAACGCACGTGCCTCTAGAAGTACATATCACATGATGGGTGACAAAGATCTTGAAGTCTACAAGTTAATGTCATGTTAGATGCTTCCTTACTGTGGAGTTTATGATGATGCCAAACAAACAGTTATCATATACTAATTTCAGATTGCCATGAGCAGGTTGATTGGTTAACTGAGAAGATGCGAAGCTATAACTTCACAGTCTCTTCAATGCATGGAGACATGCCTCAGAGGGAGCGAGATGCAATCATGAAAGAGTTCAGAGAAGGGGCCACCCGTGTTCTGATAACAACAGATGTATGGGCTCGTGGGATTGATGTTCAACAGGTAAGTTTTTTCAGTCTGGTTCCTCTAAATCTGATTGCGCACCATATCAGCCATTCGTTTAATCCCACTTATCTCTCTGTCAAATAGTTTAGAGATTTAAAACTTTTAGGTGATTGTTGGTTAGACAGTTAGACATAGAAACCAGAATAGCTAAGCTGAGGGATTGGTACTTACTCACATTTCAATTGCTTTATTTGATTTAAACTTTTGAACCTTTTATGAATAGAACAAAAATGAAATTATATGGATGTTTTCATCAACCAATTGTTTTTTGCAGTAATTCTCCTCCTAATTCCTACCACTTGTGCTTTATAGGTGTCCTTGGTTATTAATTATGACCTTCCAAACAACCGTGAACTTTACATTCATCGGATTGGTCGATCTGGTCGTTTCGGGCGCAAGGTAAATTCTTTCTCTCTTGTTTTCAAACACTGGGCTCTCATTTTCAGACACTGAGCTCTCATTTTCAGACACTGAGCTCTCTTGTTATTTTTGTATATGATATAATACCGTCTCTGCTTGTATCCTGCAGGGTGTAGCCATAAACTTTGTACGAAGTGATGATATCAAGATTCTCAGAGACATAGAGCAGTACTACAGTACTCAAATTGATGAGATGCCGATGAATGTGGCTGATCTAATATAAATGGTCTGAATGATGATGCCCAAGCAAGTGTTCTGAAATGAACTTTTACTCGTTGATTTTTTCAAAATAGCTGCAACTACTGTAAATGCAAATGCAAATGATTTGCAGATTTCCACTGCTTGGGAAGAAAGAAACAGATTGATTTTTGGGACGTGTTTATGAGATTGTTTTAAGTTGTTCGTCTGTATCAGATTTTATATTAACAGGCCAAACCCGGTGTTGGTATAACTTTTTGTTTGATCTAAATGTTAACCCCTATTATTTTCAGGTGTAAATTTCTTAAGCCTTTATTTATAGCTTTACTTAATTTTATCTGTAGTTGAGACCTTCAGTAAATTGCAAGGCTGCTAGTAGGGGCACCTGTTTGGTGAGGGTGCGAAAAACTATATAAGATAAAATGAAAAGTGTTATTTTTTATATGTATTTTAGTACCCTGTTCGATAATATGGTATCCATTGTCCATCGTGTTTTTCTTTCTAACACATCAATCAACATAGTGATGAGGTCAATAAGATGGGTAGATGCCTGTAATGTCTTCCACGTAGTGATGAGTAACAAGAGTGCAGAAATAACGTGGTGTCAGAAAAATAATAAAATATATCGGCTGATGAGCCATTTCCAGATACAATGTGTCGAAGGTATGTTGAATTTCCATGGAGAAAAGATCAACCATAATATGGTGGATGGAAATCTGTTATTCGGGTTATTGCAGTTTGGTAGCGTCGATTCGTTCATCTTTTATGGGATGGCTTCTAACCTTATTAGTTTGTCAAGGCCTCCAACTGAAATCACAAGATATCGTAAATGCTGTGAATTTGGTTTCAACAACCAAAACACGTCTTGAGAGATTAAGAGATGATCGCTGGAAAAATTTATGGAAACTGAATTGTTTTGCAAGAAGCATCATATTCATATACCAGATATGAAAGCTCGAGATCTTGTTGGTACAGGTCGCTTGTGATAATATTATTATCATCATTTTGATATATTTGAGTTAAATAAAAGGTTTCCCCAAGAGACATTATTAACAGATGTTCATGCAGTTGTTTATTACTCAAAAGCAGCTGAATCAAATCTGTTCACACAGCCATATCAGTTAAGTGTTGACAAAACAATGAACCCGGTATTTTAGCACCAAATGTGCTGCTTTGGTCCTGCATGTTGAAATCATATCCCTCCAAGATGCATAGTTGCTGCTTTGCCCCGCAACGTCTTTTATGTTTGCTGCTGGATCAAGTCGTTTTCCTGACTGGTTTTCGCCTATCCATTTCTATGCAACAAGTAGGGTATTCAAATTAGTAAGGATTGACTACTTGCACTACAAGAAAACATGGATTAAGCGACAAAAATCTTAGCAAGAGCCCAAAATTTTGGTCGCTTCAACAGTTAAGCAACCATGTCTGCAATTACCAAAAACTTTGGTAACCTGTTCCCATTATATCATAGCTACTAACTAAATTATTGGGTTGCTCCATCATTTTTCCCATTACTACATAGCGAGTGGAATGGTGGTTAGTAGCTATTTATTTCAAGCTACCATGCATCAGCAATTCAAAATATGTTTGGCTGGTAAAAACCTGTCTCAGCAAGTAAGTTATAGCGATCACCAATTCAGAAAGGGGAAGTGAATGGTTCTAATAATACGAAAGGGAAGCGATCACCAGTTCAGTGTTTGATGTTTGATATTGAATTGTTTAATTTTAATTTTAAAATTTTTACAAGGTGCACTTCCATTAGAAGGTCTAGTAATGTTAATGCAACATGCAAATGAGGAATTGTAAAGTACTGGATAAGGTCAATATCATCGATGGAACATTAATCGGAATGCATAGAAACACTAAGGACTCTCACAACTTTAAAATAATTCTTTCTCTTATCAGAAACGAGCCGACGGCTAAAATGATTGAGCACATGATAAGCCGACGGAGTCCGAGAGAAATTGACCGAGATAAACCGAGATAATGTAATATCGACGTATAACAAACGAAATTAAGTGAACTTGATAAAAATACGGTTTGATTTAATGTACAGTTTCGTTCTACCAGTCATATACGAACCGCCTCGCCTCTGTTTTTTCGCTAGACGGACAACCATGCTACAGCATAACCTCGACAAATAAATAACCTAGCCAAATGAATAATTTTCATGGGTTCCAACTTGGATAACCTCGCCAAATTACTTGCTATAACACGAGCAAAATATTCCAGAAATTGTGCAAGCATTGCATAAAATTAAGGATACGGTGCATTTTGATTTGGGTGAAAGAAAAACACAATTAACCATAGATACATTTTTTTTCAGTTCATTCCTACATATATTTTTGTGTAAAATTTTCTGATTATGTATTTTGGTTTATTTTTATATATATAATTTAGTGATTATAAGTTTATATTTCTATAGGGCCTTTAAGGATCCCATTTTTTTATTTCATTAATGCATTAAGAGAGGTTATTCATTTATCACCTTGGCCCAAGTCGGGACCGGAAAAAATTATTCATTTGGCTTATTCTTTTTTTTTAATGGTACGCGAGTTATAACCCCAAAGGTGTCACTATCCATCCACAAAAAACCCTTTCAAACAAAAGTGACACAAAAACCCCAAATAACTTTAGTTGAAGTTTAAAGTACCTGTAAAATGGTTATCGAGTAATTGTAATGGTGACATATTACAGTTTATATAAAAAAAATATTTCGTGCGATTTCAGTTTGTTGGATTTACACTATTTCTACGTACAATCTTTATCGAAGCCGGCCCTTATATTACACTATTTGACGCATTAATCCGGCCACTTTCTAACCCCATTCTATTAATGCAAGCACTTAATTTTACTGATCTTATTAACTGGGGGATGCAGATATGTAACTAGAAAAAATAATAATGATAAGCTGTTAAACACGCAATCAGCCGGTACCGTGAATTCCATCAAATTTTTAGTTACACTTATGTCGCATACCGGTCATCAGGCATCTTTGCAGTTGGGCCCCTTATTAAGTATATGAAATACCCCTTTCATTCATGAATGGAACGAATAAACTGTATGATATGCCCTTCATTATTTTGGTTGTGCAAAATATACCCTTTCAATTCATGAATGAAAAGGGTACTTCTTCAGTCTCACCAATACCGGTCACCAGGCATCTTTGCAGTTGGGCCCCTTATTTTAAGTTGAAGTATATGAAATACCCTTTTCATTACCGGTCACTAGGCATCTTGCAGTTGGGCCCCTTATTTTAAGTTGAAGTATATGAAATACCCCTTTAATTCATGAATGAAACGAATAAACTATATGATATACCCTTCATTATTTTGGTTGTGCAGAATATACCATTTCCATTCAGGAACAAATAGGATACTTCTTTGATCTCACCAATACCAGTCACCAAGCATCTTTGCAGTTGGGCCCCTTATTTTAAGTTGAAGTATATGAAATACCCCTTTCATTCATAAATGGAACGAATAAACTGTATGATATACCCTTCATTATTTTGGTTGTGCAAAATATACCCTTTCCATTCTTGAACGAAAAGGGTACTTCTTTGATCTCACTAATACCGGCCACCAAGCATCTTTGCAGTTGGGCCCCTTATTTTAAGTTGAAGTATATGAAATACCCCTTTCATTTATGAATGGAACGAACAAACTGTATGATATGCCCTTCATTATTTTGGTTGTGCAGAATATACCCTTTCCATTCATGAAAGAAAGGGGAACTTCTTCGATCTCACCAATACCGGTCACCAGGCATCTTTGCAGTTGGGACCCTTATTTTAAGTTGAAGTATATGAAATACCCCTTTTATTCATGAATGAAACGAATAAACTGTATGATATGCCCTTCATTATTTTGGTTGTGCAGAATATACCCTTTCCATTCATGAACGAAAAGGGTATTTCTAAATTTGCTAATTATTATTTGACATGGGGTTTTGTGGCACTTTTTAATAAAATTGTTTTAATTTTTTAAAAATAATATGGCCGGATTTTTTGTATCAGGAGTTTGTTCACCTTGGGTTTTTTTCACTAGTTATGTTTTTTTAATATATAATTTAGTAAGTATTCGTTTATATTTCACCATTGATTTTTTTTTATCATCATTGATTATTTATTTGTTCTAGTTTAAATTGGTTGACGAAAATTTATCACCATCAATTTTTACCGATAAATTTACAGAACTACCCTCACTTCGATTGTTTCTTCTCGGCGGATTTCGACCAATTCTGGCGAAATTCCTGGTCACTTTCGGTCTCGACGAAATTGATCATCTCGTTTGCTGAAATTCCAGCCATCTCGGCCAGAATTGACTATATTGGGATGGACTAAACTGACATGGCTCGCTATGTAAGGACCAAACCGAAATTTCCCTAAAAATTTAACAAATGACTTAAAAAAAAAAAAAACCATTTCTTAGGGCACTCAAGAAAATGATTGAACTAACTAGTATGGGGTGATAAGGGGTATTTAATGACCCATTTTTGTCTTAAAATAGGGTTCAAAAATAAATAAAAAATAAACACAATAGTAGTGAGGCAAACCAAGTAAAAACCCCATCTGTTTTTGGATTCCTCGAATTTGGAAAAGATCCTACGGTGGGGAACTCTCCATCTGTTTCTCTTGGAAAAGATCCACGGTTGGGAACTCTTCATCTGTTTCTCTTGGGAACTCGATCTCTTTCTGTTTCTCTTGTCCCGTCCACTACTTTTGATTTCTCTCTTTCTTCTATTATTTCCTCCGCCTCCGTCACTACCATCTTTGTTTAGTTCCCGGATGTTGTCTAACTCTTTTTTTTTCTCTTTAACTTTGTCCTGTAACTTTACTATTTTTTCTCAAATGAAAAAAACTTTTAGTAAATCTCTTTTTTCTCAGATCAAGAAAAAATAAAAGACAGTAAACTTGCAGATTTGCAATTACGGTGATCTAATTTAAAACTTTTATTTTGGTTAAGATTGATTAGTTTGAATTAGTATCATCACCCTTTAAGTTTACCCTTAATCTTTTCTGCTAATGATTATTTTGTTGTTTTGATGTAATTCAGTAATTGTAAATAGTCATATTTCATGGATTTTTTGATAATGTTCATCTATAGCCTTGCTGTGGTTTTTGGTGTTGGTAACCTTGGGAAGTTTGGGTTTAATTTTGGGATTCATCAATTTTCCTTGTTATCAGAAATGAGAAGTAGAGGTGGTCACGTAAAACATGTTTCGCGCGGGGATCCCATGACCACTTCGCAGTACTCTTCTTCTCCTTCAACAAGAGAAAAGATACCGTCTAATATGCGATCTGTAAACGGTAACAAATTCCTTCCCCTTTCTCGTAGTTTCTCCCTTATTTTGTCCATTGTCTCATTTTCTTTATTTTTTATGTCTAATTGTATTATGTATTGGTTGTTGCAGAGATGAGTGGTATCCCTTTAAATGTGTCAAAGTCTAGAAAGCGACCTGCTGCAGCTGTAGCAAATCCTGAAAGGTCGTTAAAGGGAAGACAACTAGTGATAGATACTCCATTACAAGCAACCAGTCATCAAGGGCAACCAAGTTCAATTCAAGCACAACTGCCATTGTTGTTGGATGATGCAGAACCTCCAAACTGTGGCAGTCAGCGATCTATTTTGCGACAACCATGTGATGAAGTTGGAAATCGCTTCAGGAAGTGATCTTCTTCAGCTTCTCATCCAATACTTGCGCAAGGAAGCAGTCCACAAGTGTCTCCTCAACGGCGTAATCAGTTGGCTCGTAATGAGCATGAATCAACTCCCCGTAGAAGTTCTCGGTTGTCTCGTCGACAACAAACTCAGTTGGATGATAATGAATCAACTCAACGGCGTACTCAGTTGGCTCGTAATGAGCATGAATCAACTCCCCGTATAAGTCCTCGGTTCTCTCGTCAACATCAAACTCAGTTGGCTGATAATGAACATATATCACCCAATTTAAATCGTTGATGTTCCTTGCGAGAAGCTTCCAATTCTTCTTTGATTGCTGATTTTTCCCATCCACCTCTCAAGAGTAAAATCTCTTCCCTTTTGTCTATTTGTGTCACAATTGACACTTAACATGATTTTGATAACTTACTTTGTTGATAAACTAAAAGTGGAAGTTTTTGAAAAGAGCTTGGTGGGTACATTCAGGCTTGAATGTATTCTAGCGATAGGAATGTGGGTGCGCCAAAGTAACAACTTTCCTTTGACTTTGTTTAGAAACATGCCTGAAGAAAAGATATCAAGAGTATCTAAACTTATAGGGGTAATGCTTCATTAATTCACTTTTTCTTCTTCCATGGAATTTTTTAATCGCTGGTTACTGTTTAACAAATTATTTTTTGTTATAGGATTATTATATCTTAGTACCTGATGATGCAAACGCCGAACACAGATGAGGCTGGCTTACGTGAGATATCGATCTGAGTTGGCTAAGTACTACAGATCTTTTGATAGTCACGAGGAAGCTTTGTTACATCCATCTCCAAGAATCCGCAATGTTGATGATTGGGCTTTTATGTGTGTTTTCTTTAACACTGATGTGAAGTTTAAGGTACGTAAATGTGATGTATTATCCCTTTTCAATGTATTTTGATGATTTGACATTTTATATAAAAAATCTATGTCTCCTAATTTGTATTTTTCATATTTTATTAGTAGGCCGCATTATAGACGCATTTATGTATCTATTTTCATCTCTTTTGTGTATTTTGTTAGTACCCATCTTTTCTTGTTGTGGTGTTTTTGTGTTTGTTTCGGTGTCTTTGGAGAAATACCCTTGTGTAAAAAGAGTTGCTCAATAAGTGATATTTTACACCCCGGAGAAAAGTACTAAAGGTACCCCAGAATTGCACCGTAGGCACCTCAGAAATATCCCGGAGGCGCCCCAGAAATATGTCGGAAAAGTCCCAGGAAAAGTGTTAAAGGCAACCAAGAAAAGTACTAAAGGCACCCTCATTTTGGATAAGGGCACCCACCAGGATTAAAGCACCCCGCGTTTTGGATTCAGGGCACCACCTTCTTCTTCGTTTCAAAAACAGATTTTTGACGGGAAATAGTTAACAGTTCAGGAGAAATTTCAAGTGAAGAAATGAAGATGTTGTGAGTCGATTAAATGGCTGAAAATTGGTAGACAGTTGTGATGTGACATGAGAAATCTAGTATGGGTGACAGAATCGGCGAATTTTGGCTGGAATTCTCGATTTGATTCACATACCCAAAACAGAGCACGTGTACTGTAACACGAGCAAAAATTAAGTTCTTGTGTGCATGGAAGAGTTCTACTAGCGCTGGAAGAGTGCTGAGGCGTGGAGAATACAATTGGGAGCGTGCAGGAAGCAAGTTGACGTGAGATTAGTGTCGCTTATTTGTGACAATTTTCAATTCCTTCCCGCGATTTAGGAATAGAGCTTACAACACTTCAGTTATATCGTTCTTCCCTGACGCTTCCTGTGTGTTGCAAAGAGCGGTCTTATATCGATTTTCTTGTCATTTCTCATCATTGTAATCAACTTTTGAGCATTAATAAAAGATTTTGAGATGTATTACACCATGATGAGCTAAACCCAATCCCAGGGGTGACGGAGGAAGCCATTCACACAATATTTATGTGGTAATTTCTATTTATTTAAATTTTGCAATATTTTTATATGATTAATTGCATTGAAAAAAATGATTTAAATGGTTTTTATTAATCAATTGTATTTTCTCTTGATAATTCATGCTTAGTTTTATACTTTTGATGCATTATGCTTGCGATTAACATTTCATATTTTGGAAATCTGCTTTTGGCAATTATTAAGAATCAAATCAATTATTTAATTTGCATAATTAAAAATTAAATAACATTACATAAATATTGTTGAATGGTGGAATCTTCACATCTATTTTCTCCATAAAAATTCACATCACTTGTTATATTTTGCTTCATTTTCACAACTTATTTAAATGTAAAAAGAGGTTATTCCCTTCACAAGTTCGAAAAGAACCCCTTTTACCACTATTTACTACAACAATTGAGTTACATCACTGCATCAGAGAAAGCACGGGCTGCGCGGAAGGCACAAGCTTTGAACCATACCAATGGTTCACATAGCTTTTCCAGAAAAGCGTATGAAAGGGTAAATCTTAAGTTCTTCATCCCGCACATTGATTGGCCTTTATCTAAGCTTATCTTATACATGTGACCTACATAGTACGTACACTGTATTAATAAGTGATGATGTTCCAATAAGTTGTTTTGATAATCTCATCCTATACTATTGAACTAAACATAAGAAGCTCATGGTAGTTGACAAGCCTTATGTTTTCTTCCGATAATTCTTCCTGTGACTTGTGGATCTAAGTTTATTTTAACTTGTTACCTGTAGCCTTAACAGGGGGTGATAAAAAGGTTCTACTGGTTTACAAATGTCACGTCCTTAGAGTTTTTGTATGCTTTTTTTCTTCTAAACTTGATGTTGTTTGCTAGTGATTATAATGGTTGTCCCCTGAACTACGTAAAAGTAAGAAATAGCTTACTGAAGGTCTAATCAATCTGGATAGAATATTCCGCCAATCTTAAATAATGTGATAACATGATATGTGTCCGTTTGATCTTAATTATTTTTAGTTTTGGTACACTCACAAGTTCTCTTTCGTTAGGTACGCAAAAATCTCCCAGTTGATCCACTCAGTATGTTCATGGTAACTCGCAAGGCTAGTAAGCTGGGTAAACTGTGTGAAGATTGGCAGGTACAAATTTTTCTTGATTCACTACCAATATATTATAATAATGCTTGAGGATTACTGTAAGTATAAATGCGAATTAAGCATCCTAACCTACAAGGTACAGATTTGTAGCATGTGTCATTTGTTACTGTTAGTAGTAATTTACTTACATGCCATAAACTATCTCTGTCCTGTACTACATTTTCCCATTTTGATAAGTTAAGTTCTTCGCTTTTTTTTTTAGTGTAACACATATTTATACTTTAATCCATTTTCAATAGATAGTCTCTAGTTGTCCACTCTTCTTTTATTAGAATTGGGTCTGTAGTTAACACGTGTGTTAGTATAATGTTGTTAGTCAATTGACAGTAGCACAAAGCTATTGACAGTCAGTATCCTAACAAGCTAGTTATTTGTATTTCATAGTTTATATATGTAAAAAAATAATAATTATATGATGATTTCGAGTAACTCAGGAAAATATGATGATTTCGAATAGTTTTCGGGATCCATTAATTTTTTGTTGGTTGATATCTTAAATATCTGCATGTTTTTGTGTTGACAAAATATGATTTATTGTAAACTATTTTTTTTTGCAATGGGTTCTTAGATCATACATAGAACCTTAGTTGTTTAAATGTAGTTTTAACATAGTATTTGATCCATCCATCTTTTGCTTTTTTATGCTAGTTACTACACTTTGAATGGAAATTCTGCTTATAAGCCAAGGATATTTTAATGAAGCACAAATGTCTGCTCTCCAAGAACAGCTGGACTCTGAAAAGAAGAAAGTTGCAAAACAAGACAAAGATATCTCAAAGCTTCAACGGAGGGAGCGTAGAGAGTATTTGAATGAGGCTTTGAAGATGGTTGGTTGTGAACCTGTGCCAGATGATGTAGAAGATGAGTTTGAAGATTAACGTGAACATGAAGTTGAAGATGGATTTACTGGGGATGATTTGCAAGATTATGAGAATGACTATGCTGGCGAAGATGATGATTTGCTGGATGATGGATGTGCTGATGTTAATCAGGAGAATGAACTATCTGGAGAGGTAGATGGTGAGAAAATTAGTGAATTATGTGTGTGCAGTTGTGTTACGATGAACATACAGGTCCAATGCCTTTCACTGGATCTTTTTTTGCCCTTTGTTCAGACCTGTAAGTTTTTTATTCTTTTCGGGGATGGGTTGAAAACCAGTTAACTTGATGTTTTTTTTTTGGTAACAAGTTAAACTGAAGTATATATCACTTGCAATTAAGCAACGGTTAATTAATGCTATATAAGATGTTTCAGTTACTTTTAATCTCAATTAAAATTGGATAATTATAGAATCTTATTAGTAATTACTTCCATTAATTTTTTAATTATAATTACGTTTTGGTACCTTAAAAACTGAAGCAACCAACTTAAATTTGGTACCTTAAAAATTGAAGCAACCAACTTCAGGCCAGTTGTTCCATGTATTTATCAGCTGGCTTTCTAATTGCCAGTTGTTCCATGTATTTATCAGCTGGCTTTCTAATTGCTCCTAGGATGGTTGGTCTAGCCTTGAAGCGATGAATATTTCACTTGCTCTAAGATGGTTGGTCTAGCTCTGAAGCAATGGGAATTTAACTTGCTCTAAGGTGGTTGGTCTAGCTTTGAATTGATGCATAATTTACTTGCTCTAAGATGGTTGGTCTAGCTTTGAAGCGATGCATATTTTACTCGCTCTAAGATGGTTGGTCTAGCATTAAGGTGATGCATTTCTTACTTGCTCTAAGATGGTCGGTTGATGGCTAAAGCGATTGCCTAGCTGCTTTAGACCTTTACAAATCCCATATTTTGCAACCACAGAGCAAGTGCCACTTTTAATCGCTATAAGAGTTAGAGCGACTCAATATGGGCTTTTACAACTTAAATCGACTAGTTGCTTAAGCTAGTTTTTCTTGTAGTGTTGTGTGTGTCCACCAACTATATAAAAGCAACACACACCTGATTTGAAATCCTTTTCAGGAGTTTCAATCTCAAGTTTTAACTGCGATGAATACCATCCAAAGTGATGCCCCCATTCACACAGCTCAAGCACTTTGTCCTTTTTGTTTGTTAATTCCTCCTCAAACAGCTACGACAAGTTGAACAAAGAAAACAAAGTTGATGAGTTGTCACAAGGTGCAGTAATTCAGGCTCAAGTACTAATAGGAAAAAAAATCTGGAAAAATAATCGACTTATTAAGGGTGCGGACTACTAAAGACGATGGTACATCTCAAATGATTTTCAGTAGAAGGATTCCTAATTAAAATTTGCTATGCATCCCTCCCAGAAGATAGCAAGTCACAAGCCCTGCACAATGTAGGTATATGTGTAAACAACAACAAGTTTCAACAAGGGAGATTTTTTACAGTGGCTATCCAAAGCCACAAGCAATGAACCCATGAAAATGGTGGTTATAGAAGACAAGAACGACCAAGACAAATACAAAAAGGTCACTCTCACACTTAAAGTTGAAGACGATTTTCCATTAATATACAACATCATTAATAATTTCCAGTATAAGATCGCTAACTAAAGATCTTACTGATTTTATTTGTAATCAGTTTAGTTAGTTTTCTTGCCATTTGTTAATGGCCAATCTGAGACCCAGTTTTATGATCCATTAAAGATAGGAGAATTACATAGTATAGCCAGTATTATTTTGCTTTGGAATTTTATTGAATAATTTTAACAAGTTAATTTGATGATATACTTTTTTTTTGTTTTATAAATCCAATATGATAGTGAGAGCTCAATCATTGGACAACAGTTGGATAATATTGCAACAAAGTATTAAAAATTTTGTTCTTATTTTTCTTTGTGAGAATGTTTTGTTATTAATCTTAGAGGTTTGGCTTATTTTGTATGTAAAATATGAAAGTGTGACATGTTCCGAAGAATACATAAATCAGTCATAAGGAATTAAATGTCCAAAATATTTTGCGGTTTTGAAAAAATTTCGGGCACTAAGTCCCGTGGTTTGGTCCACAGCTAAAACAGATTGTTGTGGTTTGGTCCTTGCTGGAAGAGGAGGAAATAAGAAAAGTATAGAACATTTGAATTGATGGAGAAAAAAAACTCACAAAAAAATAAAAAGAGCTAAGAACCTACAATAAGAGGAAATTCATAGTAAATGATGATCAATTCATAAGGTAGATGGAGGAATTGGTGAATTCGTCATCAACTGTAATGTAAGTTTGAGACTAGGGTACGTTTTAATATTGCTTGCCTTGCATGTTAAGATTAAGGTTAGGATTTTTTGGTCAGAATCGTGTTTTAGATTTTTGGGGTTGATTAAGTTAGCATAAATATTAGATATTAGATTAGCATAAATATTGGATAAAAATATTTTGATATTCTTAAAATACTAAAAAAATTCCAATTATATAGAATATAGCAATGGTATTGTTAGTGTTTAACTTATTACATTTCTGCTACTAGAATCGTTGCTTTTGTGTGTAGTCAGATGTACGTAACAATGGACAGGCAACCCAGTTTCGTAGATGAACACCTTAATAACTATCAACTGGGTCAATGAAGGAGACGAGACAAAAAGAAATCATAAAATCCACAACAAAAACATCAAGCACCGCAAGAATTAACCACTAGTTCTTAGTACATTAATACATTATTTTTTATCTTTGGACGTTTGATCCAAAGAAGCTAATTTTTAAATTTTTTGTACAGATCGACAACTGGGACAAAGGAGGACACATGCGAAGAAAAGCTAACGTCTTTTCATAGTATACAACATTTGACTGTGCAACAGCACCAGCAGCAACGTCTGCAAGAATTTATTAATTATGTGCAACATTGGATTAAGAGCTCAAATAGATACGACCAGGAATGGAAAATATGCAGATACATAAATTTGATTTGTATTGCTCATAATATGATTAATGTAATAATATTGAGTTCGTGTTGTGATGAAATTTTATTCAAGTTCCTGAATAGCATTCTTGCACCCATTTTCAATGGATGCATAACCTCATGCATCACTTCTCGACGGATGCATGGACCTCATGCATCACTTTTCGATGGATGCATTTTCAAATGCATCACTTTGGATGCATGGCCTCATGCATCAGTTTCCGACGGATGCATGGCCCTCATGCATCACTTTTCCAAGAAAGCATGTACCTCATGCATCACTTTTCCATGGTTGCATCGACCTCATGTATCAATTTTCGATGCATCAGTATCCATAATTTGGTATATCCTAACCCTATTTTTCATTCTATTTCATCTGCACGATTTTTATTATTAACAAGAATTTTTTATTAATATTAGGGTTTATAAAGAATCATCATCTACTTCTGCCTGAGAGCCCATGTTTGGAATAACTGATTTTTGGTTTGACTCATTGCAGGATTGTGATCTCGATCCCAATTCTTTTGCGGCAAGAGAAAACTGAGAAGGTACATGAGTGGGCCTCCTGATCTCGATCCCTTTTCTTTTGCGTCAAGAGAAAACTAAGAATGTACATGAGTAGGCCTACTGCTCGGTATCTTACTGCTTAATATAAAATGTAAATGGTTAAGGATGATACTAAATCTCTTTTATTATACCTGAACTCTAGCCAGTCGTTTCTATGATCCCTTTCTTTATGCCTTTTTTTTAAAGTGTAGGCCAACTTATGGTCTTTGGTGTGGAACTGATAAACATCGATAGATATAAAAGAGGAAAAAAAAATATGCAGATACATAAATTATGTGCGAATAGATACAACCATGAATGGAAAATATGCAGATACATAAATTTGATTTTTATTCTTAATAATATGATTAATGCAATAATATTGAGTTCGTGTTGTCCCATTTTCAACGAATGCATAGCCTCATGCATCACTTTTCGACGGATGCATGGCCTCATGCATCAGTTTCCGACGGATACATAGACCTCATGCATCTTTTTTCCAAGAAAGATGAACCTCATGCATAACTTTTCCATGGTTGCATCGACCTCATGCATCACTTTTTGATGCATCAATATCCATAATTTGGTATATCATAATCCTATTTTTCATTCTATTTCATTTGCACGATTTTTGTTATTAACAATAATTTTTTATTAATTATTAGGTTTGTAAAGAATCATCATCTACTTCTGCCTGAGAGCCCAAATTCGGAATAACTGATTTTTGGTTTGACTCATTGCAGGATTGTGATCTCGATCCCAATTCTTTTGCGGCAAGAGAAAACTGAGAAGGTACATGAGTGGGCCTACCAACTCGATCCATTTTCTTTTGCGGCAAGAGAAAACTAAAAAGGTACATGAGTGGGCCTACTGATCAGTATCTTACTGCTTAATAGAAAATGTAAATGGTTAAGGATGGTACTAAATATCTTTTATTATACCTGAACTCTGGCCAGTCGTTTCTATGATCCCTTTCTTTATGCCTTTTTTTAAAGTGTAGACCAACTTATGGTCTTTGGTGCGAACTGATAAACATCGACAGCTATAAAAGAGAAAAAAATGCAGATACATAAATTATGTGCAAATAGATACGACCAGGAATGGAAAATATGCATATACATAAATTTGATTTGTATTGTTAATAATATGATTAACGTAATACTTTTGAGTTCGTGTTGTGATGAAATATTATTCAAGTTCCTGAATATCATTCCTGCATCCATTTTCTACGGATGCATAGCCTCATGCATCACTTTTCGAAGGATGCATGGACCTCATGCATCACTTTTCGATGATGCATTGTCACATGCATCAGTTTCCGACGGATGCATGGCCTCATGCATCAGCTTCCGACGGATGCATGGACCTCATGCATCACTTTTCCAAGAATGCATGTACCTCATGCATCACTTTTCCATGGTTGCATCGACCTCATGCATCGCTTTTCGATGCATCAGTATCCATAATTTGGTATATCCTAACCCTATTTTTTTATTCTATTTCATCTGAACAATTTTCTTTCTTGACAAGAATTTTTTATTAATATTAGGGTTTCTAAAGAATCATCATCTACTTCTTCCTGAGAGCCCATATTTGGAATAATATCAATAGCCGCATAATGTCTCTCCTGCCATTAGACGAGCACATATACATAAGTGAAGATTCAGATGTCAACACAAGCAAATACAATAACGACAGAATATAACATTATAATCGCCAGGAAATCCTGAATAATTTGGAATACCCAGGATTCCCATGTCATGTGATCCAATTGAAGGTTGGTGTACCAATCATGCTATTAAAAGACTATGAAGAATTTCATAAAGGTACAAGACTTTGGGTGACCTTATTAGAGAGTGCAATAATTCAGGCTCAAGTACTGACAGGAAAAAACTATGGAAAAATAATCGACTTATTAAGGTTGCGGACTATTAAAGACGATGATGCTTCTCAAATGATTTTCAGTAGAAGGCAATTCCCAATTAAAATTTTCTATGCATCCCTACCAGAAGATAGCAAGTCACAAGCCCTGCACAATGTAGGTATATATGTCAACAACAACAAGTTTCAACAAGGGAGATTTTTACAGTGGCTATCCAAAGCCACAAGCAATGAACCCATGAAAATGGTGGTTATACAAGACAAGAACGACCAAAACAAATACAAAAAGGTCACTGTCACACTTAAAGTTGAAGACAATTTTCCATTAATAGACAATGTCATTAATAATGTCCAGTATAAGATCGCTAACTAAAGATCTTACTGATTTTATTTGTAATCAGTTTAGTTAGTTTTCTTGCCATTTGTTAATGGCCAATCTGAGACCCAGTTTTATGATCCATTAAAGATAGGAGAATTACATAGTATAACAAGTTTTATTTTTCTTTGGAATTTTATTGAATAGTTTTAACAAGATAATTTGATGATATACTTTGCTTTCTTTTATAAATCCAATATGACAGTGAGAGCTCAATCATTGGACAATAATTGGATAATATTGCAAGAAAGTATTAAATTTTTTGTTCTTATTTTTCTTTATGAGAATGTTTTGTTATTAATTTTGGAGGTTTGGCTTATTTTGTATGCAAAGTATGAAAGTGTGACATGTTCCGAAGAATACATAAATCAGTCACAAGGAATTAAAGGTCCAAAATATTTTACGATTTTGATGATACCCTAATGACTCTAAAGCTCTGAGAAACAACCCTTCTAATCATCCACTTCAATTAGAGATTTTAAAAACTTAAAACACCATATCTTGAGTTTTGGTAAATGCTCAAAGCAACGAAAACCGACCACACATGCATCAAAAGAGATCCATATTTATAAGACAAAAACTCCACTAGAATGAAGAAATCATATGTATAACTGTGAGAGAATAAATACGTACTCAATCCATGTTTACTAGCAGATCTTCAAGTGAGAGTAAACTCTCTTACTCCTCCACCGTTTTCTATGCGCCAAAATATATTTGCAGGAAATCCCACAACCACACCCGATTCGCTAGAACACAATGATTATGAGAAAACTAAGACATAATTAAGTGAAATTCTTTATTAAATTTCTGAAGTACGTTGAATTACAAATGAACACCCAAACCCTAACTTGAACTCTCTCCTTTCTCTAAAGCTACCTTGCCTAACGTAAGAAAGTTCAACTTCTCCCTACAATTACCCAAAGGCTCCCTTGTATACACAATGAGTGAAGCGGAGAATAGCTCATCTTTTACTTTGCTGATAGTCACACAATTCACATGATCCTCTTTTACTCCGCTCCTCCCATATTTGATATTAGATTTCATTTTATTTCGGCGATAATCATGTGGGTTTGTTTGTATATCTGTCCATATTTCTTGATCAACAATTTATCTTCGCCTGAGATCACTTCTATTCGCCTTGGTAATCTTTCCTCGTTGATCTTGACGAGATATATTCTTCGCTCGGTCTTTATTAACTTCGCTACCGCTACTTCGCAACTTCCATTATCATAAAAGTTTTGTTATATCTTCTAACGGTTGATTTGACCTCTCGGGTATCTTAATAAATGTCGTATCCAGAAATTTGGTAATAGTATCTTCTGACGGGATTTTATTGCTGATTTTGTTTGTTTACATCCCTACACGTGGTGGAGATATTTTTTGTACCTACAAACATTACTTAAAAATAAACAAAATGAAACTGAAATTGAAGCAGTCACTAGCTGAAATGAAACCATTCACATCAAGTCCCCCGTCTAGTTCCCTTCTTCTCAATCTCACCTTGATAGATAGTATAATTGAATTCCGTTTTCTGTTGATAGCAGTTACTAACTCGTAACAAAGCAACCTTTTTATTCAATTTGGGTAAGCTTAATATTACTTGAAAAATTAAAATTCCACCAAAGTTCACATTGGTGGTGCTTGATGACCACAGAAGAGACTTATGCCTTAATGAGACCTACCTACATGGGATAACGATGGATGCATTATCTCCCATTCACATTTCGCTTGTCCTCTAAAATGATGTATTGAAGGGACAAAATAACATAAATAGGCAACACGAACAATATTTCCATTAAACTCCTGCTAATGATATCGTCCCTCCCATTCTTGTAAATAGGACCTGGTGTAATTGTGGGCATTATATGGAGGCTTCCATCTACAGACAAAAGATGTTTTACATGCACATCAGAGTTAGTAGTGTATATAAGCAAATGGAGGAAAAAAATCAGAGATTGAATGGCGAATTACGTAGATTCAACATAATAACTCGGAAACAGTATCCTGTTCTGAATGTGGAGAGGTCTCTAGTTCATGTTTCGACATTGTTTTAAATTGATCCACATCCTTCCTGCTTGGTAAGAGACCCTTTTAGGGTAGAGATTCTTAGGAACCTGGTGGAGGCCTTCTAGCAAGGCATTTCAGAGAACTGCGGTCGGGTTTGATTCCTATTGAGGATACATAAACAGCCGGTGATGGTTCAATTGACGTAGGAAGACGTAGGTGATTTTATCTATTGATCATCTCATGCATGAATGCATGATCCGAGGTGGTTTGTCTCTTAGTGTTAAGGATAAATTAGGAAAATCAATTGGTTCGGGAAACCAATTACTGATGTCGTAAGTATAGCAACTTAAGAGTTTGTCTCTTAGTGGTAAGTTAGGAAACCATATACTTGTAGGAAAATAATCCTTATTAAAAAATGTGTCTAGTCCTATTGATATGTATAAATAGACAGAGAGAACCTAGTAAAAGCACACCAAAAGTTCTTTTTTTCTCTTCTAAAGCTTTGTATATTGCTCCGTCATATATGGTGATATATAAAATTGCTTATTCCCTCCCGAGGATTCAACCTCGTTAAAATATTTGTTCTTCTTGTGTGTGTACATGATTGTGTTCTTGGAAATATTGGAGTGCCGTTGTAGCAGTCCAAACCGAACGCTTCCGCAAAGTTTGGCGCAACGATGGGGACCTAGTGTAATTGTGGGCATTACATGGAGGCTTCCATCTACAGCAATAAGCTGTTTGACATGCACATCAGAATTTGCAGTATATAAGCAGATGGAGGAAAAATCAGAGGTTGAATGGCGAATTACGTAAATTCAACATAATAACCTGTAAACAGTATCCGGGTCTCAATTCGGAACCAAACGAGACAACTTATGGGTCTATGGTAAGATGACGCCTTCCTTAAACCAAACTCCATCCTAGCTCAAAATGTCCTTGAACACGCTATCTCACCATAATTACCAGTTTTGATGTACATTGGTTGTATGAAAAATCTGCGAAATCTAAATTTGTCTTGTTCGTAACTGATTCTATTTTAGGGCTTGCAGGTCTATAGATATCAGCAGCTTATAGGAACCGGCTAGAATCACATATCCGACTCAACCGTTCGAGAGCATATACAAAATCAATTGCTGGTCAAAATTATTCCTCAAAATCAATCCGTATAAGGGTTTCCGTACGAGAGCATATACAACCAGAGAGTTGTATATATAATCATCATACGTTCTCACAACTAAAAACATCTAAGATCAGAAAAGTAATTTTCAGTAATTATGGCTTCTTTTGCTCTGCGACATCGGAGGTTTGGGAAAACTTCTTCCGTAGCTCCTTCTTCTTTCAAAATCAAGAAAACATCAAACCTAGCTTCTTCTTCTTCTTCTTCTTCTTCTTCTTCTTCTTCTTCTTCTTCTTCTTCTTCTTCTTCTTCTTCTTCTTCTTCTTCTTCTTCTTCTTCTTCTTCTTCTTCTTCTTCTTCTTCTTCTTTCAAAATCAAGAAAACATCAAACCTAGCTGCTTCTTCTTCTTCTTCTGCTCCTTCTTCTTTCAAAATCAAGAAAACATCAATTCTAGCTGCTTCTTCTTCTTCTTCGAAAAAAACAAAACCATCCGAGTTGCTTGGTAAGATTAAGTTCCTTCAACTTATAGACGCAAAGAGGAAAATCTACAAGGGTACCTTTGGGACAACTCCGGTGTCTATTCACAAACATACTTTAGGTTGTCGTACGCGGATCCCCAACCTGCTCCAGTATATTGGCACTGCTGCTTATCCCCACAACCAAATTCGATGACCAAGATAAAATCTGATTTCGAAATCTTTCAAGATTATGACATGAGTTTGAGTAGCTATTTACGGGAAAGTGAAGCAAAAAGAAATTTTCATCTGGTACTACCCGGTCACACCCAACCAACATCATACGGCATTAGCCTACTTAGGTACGTAATACAACTCATTAACCATCCTGAGATTTTTTTTTTTTTTTTTCATATAAAAAGTTTTCTTTTCTTCTTTTTTTTTCCCGCTGCTGTAGACAAATAGCAAATGGACTAGATGGAATTTTTCAGTTGGGCTTCACCCATGCCGCTTTAGACCCAAACAACATAACCATGGACATGCAGCTTAATGGGACTAAAATGGTTGTCAGCCTAATGGATAATCTGCGGAGTACGGCGAATGACTTGAAAGCAGATACGAAATTAAGTAAGATTGATTGATCGATCGATTTTTATCGCTTACTTTTAGAAATAAGAAAAAAATTGTCAGGTCTCTCTATAATTTACAGTTAGCCCTCTATATATGTTTTTAATATCAGTTTGTTTGCATACTCAGGAAGATTTGAAAATCTCAAGGAGTTTGGAAAGATCATTGAGCTCTGCATTCCCAACAACTGTCTTGAAGCTCAAGACATGTTGTGTAGGATTACAAATTCCAATTGGTAAGTTACTTAGTAGTATTCTCGTGTGAATTTACCTTCCCTTACTAATCTAAATGTGTGTGGATGAGAACCTTTTTTTTAAATTTATTACAGGCCTGCTGGAGTCTCACCGTCTGATGGAAATGCTTTAAGTGGAAAATTCAAACGCAAGTTCCTGAATTGTCCGTTATCAATAGACCAGCACCTCCTTCCGTGGGACTCTGAAAAATGTATAGAATTCATACGGATTCTCGTCAACTTCGTGGACTCTAACAAATGGAAAAAGCCAGTGATTGACTTCAAGACGGAGTTGAATCGGGGATATCCTTTCAACGGATATTGGGATGCCGGTTTTCACAAATCGATAAAGACGTGGACCAAGACTCTCGATCAGAAAAAAAGGAGGCAATTGTTTCATTTACTGAGGTCGATGAGACACATTCACAGCCACTACTATGATTACCAAGCCCATCACTACTATGATTACCAAACTTATTTTATTTTCCTTTATATATAAAGCGGTGTTTCTTTTCTTTTACTAACTCCTTTCACTTTTATAAATCGCAGAAAATTTTAGACGGCAACACCCAGGGTTCCTTGTATACACACATCGTATGTTCGAGCTTCACTATCCAAAGATATGCAATAATACTACTGCATTATCCGATGCTAGTTTTGAAAAATTTATCCTGATTTAGAGGGGAAGGAGCAAGGAGTATAACAGAAATTATTTACTTATATGTTTTCTTTATTAGTTTATTGTATGCACTTTATATTTATTTGGATCCAATCTGTGTGTCTCTGCTTATCTTATTTTCTCAAATCTAAGTATGTTAATTTCCTTAAAAATATTTGATTAACTGCAATTTGTGAGACATCCATCCATTTTACACAAATTGAAAGAAACAAAAACACTGGATCTTAGCATAGAATCTGGTGGCACAAATGAAGAACACAAATGCGGAATCGATCCAAACTCATTTTGTTTCTCCTCAAGTAGCAGATACCTGCATATTCACATTTAAAGCTAGTGTCGCAGTAGCAGAAAAAAACAATAGTGCAACTCCAGAAAACTTGCACTCGCACCATCCATACTAGATTAGCCACGTTCATTGGGATATCATCTACTTGAGTACCGTAGTACCATCTATGTCTCTTAGAATCCTGATATCATCGCATCATACAGAGTTTACAGCAAAGCCCAGCAGATCCGATACAGTATATTTTACATGTGAAAAACAAGAAAACTTATTATCAGAAAAATGATAGCGCGCTGTTTGAAAACCAGAAACAAATAATTAACTTGAACCCAAAACTACCTGACCGACCAATCCAATGAATGTTTGGAAGGTCACGATTGTTTGGAAGGTCTTAATTAGTAACTAAGGAAACCTACAATTTCGTAAGTGGTAGAGATGGGCAGAAGAATTAGGTGAACCAACTCTGACTGCGAAAGCAATAGCGTCGGAGGTTCAAAGGAAATAAGACCTAGGAAAGGTGAGAAAGTACCAATCCCGCAGCTTAGCTATTCTAGTATCAATCCCACGAGCCCATACATATGCTGTTATCAGAACAAGGGTGTCCCCGGATCTAAACTTGTTCATGATCGCATCTCGCTCCGTCTGAGGCATGTCTCCGTGCATAGAAGAGACTGAAGTTATGGCTACGCATCTTCTCCATTAACCAATCAACCTGCATGGCAGAGTGAAATTAGCATATAATGATTACTTATCCTCGTGATAACTTCACAGTAAGGAAACACCCAACAGACAGGCGTTACCTTCCTCTTCATGTTGCAGAAAATAACAGCTTGAGGAATCGTCAAAGTATCATAAAGATCTCACAAAGTACCGAACTTCCGTTTTCAACAGCAACAAAAAATTGTTCGATACCCTAACATAGCAAACAAAAAGAAACACGAACTAGTAACCAAATAAAATTAATACACTGATATATAATATCCGAGACATATGACGGAAGCATAACTAAGATAAGTTAGACTACACACCTCAAATGTCAATTCATCACGTTTTACAAGGATCCTTACAGGTTCTGTCATGAGAAATTCATCAAAAAGAGACCTAAAAACATTTGCAGAAACCTAAATTACACTGAAAGAGTTACCTATTGCTATCGCAACAAGGATTTCCCCCCTGAACTCCGCCACCACACCATTGTTGCATCTCACTGCATTTAAGGCATGCCCTGACGAGATTCTGTGGCTCACGGCAAAATGAAATCAGAAGATAGTAAACTTTTTAACTGTTATTAGGCATCAACATTAGCAGTAACGAAGCAGACAGAACTACCCAATGTTCCAAAAAATTGCAGCTTACCTGATCTTATCTCATCCAAAATGTACGTCTACTATAGTTGTTGGGTAAATCTGAGTCACAGGACAGTCACTAGTAAAAGAAAAAGTTAGCCGTTAAAGTTCGTTAAATATCCAAGAAAAAATAACATAACACAACCATACAGATGTGAACTTGCAAGTATTGATAAATTGATTGCCCGAGTCCAAAATGCCATTCTCTCGTCATATTGCAGTTTCTGTGTGGTACCTTCAGAAAACATAGTATAGGGAACCCATCCAGAGCCAGTAGCCGAAACAGCGGCAACTAAACTCCGAACTTGAGTTCAGCAATAGAACACAACGACCAGTAATATCTGTACTCTGTAGCCAATATGGCGTGCGCAGCTACTAAAGCAACTAGCAGAAACATAAAATGAGAATGCACTGATGAGATCAATCGATGGTGATGAGCCTTTAGAAACTGGAATTTTTTCATCCGTCAAAATAAATGAGTACTTTTCATTCCACCCAACCGGTAGGAGAAACCTAATAAATTATAGGCAAAAAAAAAAAAAAAAAAAAATCTTTGGTAGGCAACCAAACTGCAATTTAGTGTTCCAAACAAAAAAACTGTTAGCTCTATGATTGCTCTTCCATCCGAACTACCCCAAATAAGATCAAACTCAGAATAACCACATAATACCCTACTCTAAGTCTCTAACGGGCATTTTACGCTAAAAGGGATTTGATCCATTTGAAATTTTAGTTTTCCCATCACCACACAGCTGAGCATCCAGACTCTATTTGCAATGACACCAATCAAAAAATTCAACTATAAACTGAAAAAAGTGTGGGTTCATAGTAACATCTTCTTCTAAGTTAAATTTTATATAAAGACTACAGAAATTTATATCCCCAAAATCACAAAAAAGAGATACATTTGTTATTAGAACAAACCCCTAGCTAATTTGATCCAAGTTAACAACATTACTAAGTCATTCCTATGTTGGGTGAATCTGAGTCACTGGATAGTAAAAGAAAAAGTTAGACATTACGATTCATTAAATATCCAAGAACAAATAACATACATATAGATGTGAACTTACAAGTACTGATAAATTGATTGCTCGAGTCCATAACGTCCTTCCCTCGATCATATCACAGATTCTGCGTGGTAGTCTAGAAGCAACAAGAACTCTATTCTCCAACTTCTCATAATTCATCAACATTTTCACCTCATATGTATGTTTATAGGAAATCCATCCAGAGCCAGTAGCCAAAAAAGTAGCAATTAAACTCATAACTTGAGTTCAGAAAATGAACACGACGAACCATAACACATGTAGTCAATATGGTGTGTGTGTGTGTATCTACTAAAGCAACTAATATGAACATAAAATGAGGATACACTGATGACATCTACCAACGGTGATGAGCAATTAGAAACGAAAATTTCTTCATCCATCAAAAATAAAAGAGTACTTCTCATTCCACCCAACCAACTAATAGGGGGAACTCAAGAGATTTAAAGTTACAATGACATGCAACTATCATCTGCATATCCTATAAACTGAAATTGATGTTTCAAACAAAAAAAAATGTTCCACATAATGGCAGCTCTATGACTGCTATTTCATCCGAACTAACCCAAGTGAGATCGAACTTAGAACAACCACATACTACTCTTACGAAATTTTACATTAAAAGGGATTTGGCCCAATTGAATTCTAGTTTTCCATCACCACATAGCTGAGCATATACACTATTCTATTCACAATGACACCAATCAAACAAAAATTCAACTATAAATGAAAAATGTGTAGGTTCACAGTAACATCTTCTTCCAAGTTAAATTTCAAAAATTAAGCAAACAGAAGAAATTTTGACACAAACTGGAGCCCTTTTTCACTGTCATTGAATCAAAGCTACAAAATTTATACCCCAAAATCACAAAAGAGCAACATTTCTTATTAGAATATAAACCCGTAATTTGATCCTAACAACATTACTAGCTCCTTTAAAATCAAACCAAACAAAATGAAATTGAAATCGAACCACTCACTAGCTGTAATTGACCATACAAAACCTTTACAACCATTCCCATCAAGTCCCCCATCTGGTTCCCTTCTTTTCAATCTCACCTTTACTCTTCAAAAACGCTCTTAAACCCAGCAATTCCTTTTCATCAACAACTCTTTCAACGTCTTCTTTGTTTCCCTAATTTGTGACCAACCATTCTCTTTCAACAATCACTGCTCTTACATTATTATCTCCTCCTCCTTTGTTTGTTAAATTACTGTTGAAAATTCTCTTTGATGAAGAATACCTAAAGTGGGTTTAATCAGATCACAGGTGATTTCTTTTTTGGTTGAGACTGAATTCTTGGTGGTTGATTGATTAAACCCTAGGTCTGGTTTGATTAGTGATGAGAATACACGTCTTTGCCATTGTTGAGGTTCTGATGAGGATGACGAAACCCCAGGTTTTGTGAAGAAAATGATTTTTGGGCGACTGGAGTGGACTGGGTCTAGAGAACCCGTTTCTAAATGTCACCCGTGGACAGAGCCAGTCCAAGAGGGCCCTGCGCAAATTCTTTTGGGGCCCAATTTTTGTCCCCCATGATCATCTCCAACAAACGGTTATAATTTTATTTTTATATGACATATAAGATTTTAGATCTCAATTTAAAGTAAAATCGTTTCTAACAGTAGGTCCTATAAGTTAGGAGGGCCGCCATACTAAATAAGAAGGTTTTGAAGAAAGTGTTAACTAAACCTTCGGATGCATTTTCACGTCATGTTTTTTTTTTAATAATTTATTCTAAGGAATAAAAACCTTTAACCGTCGGAGATAGTATTTTAGAAATAAAGGTCCTAAATTTACTCTCTGAATAGAACCCATAAATAAAAAGATTAAATAATAAATCGAGTTTTTACATCTTCCTTTGGAGATGCACTAATAATGTTGGATATTAATATTTATATATAAATATTTCTTTAAAATACCGATCATAAACGAAAGGTGGTAACAGATATTCTAGAGAATAAAGAAAAGTACTCCGTCAGCAAAAACAAAAATACGTTAAAGAATAAAAAAAGATATTCTCCTGTTTTAGGAAAAGAGATATTTTCACTTTTTCTAGAATAGAGGAAGGATAAAATAAAAAAAATTCGGTTAGATGTCCATGAACAAAAACAAAAATACGTTAAAGAAAAACAAATTCACTAAATGATATAGCCGTGGATTATACTAATCTTTACACTTAAAATCGACGCCAGTCAAAGCATACTTTTACGAATAGTTTAGTAGATAGAGCTCTTTAGTAGCACCTTAAAGTAGTGCGTCCGAAACTCGCCAAAGGACAAGAGTTGGAACTTTTTTTAGGTTTTAAGAGGAGGTTTGAGTTTTGGGCTCCCAAAAGAGCTGGGCTTTGTGCGGTCACACGACTTGCAAGGTCTCAGGACCGACTCTGCCCGTGGGAATTGAAATTGAATACTGTTTTTAGGCATATCAAATTTTTTTTTTAGGCATATTCAATTATTTCAAAAAGGGATGTTAAATAACAAAACTAGAAAACCCCTTAACCAAATTTTTTATATAATGATAAATCTACCCTTTATGTATTAGTGTTAATAATCAGGATTAGTGATTAAAATTTTTGTTTAGTGATTAAGATAATTTTCAGAATTATAAGGTTTATTTGTGTTAGATGAAAATTTTTGGGGGAAAAAATTTTTTATTGAGAAGGAAAGAAGGAGAAGGAGAAAGTGAGAAATTTTATTTGTTGATTCAATAGAGGATGAGGAGGGTCATTATTCATCTAAAAAACCAAGGAAAATACACATCAACTACAACAATGATTCCCAAATGGCCGATTTCTTAGATTATGAGAATGATTTTACACAAACTCAAACTCAAACACAAACTCAATATGATGGGTTTTATGAGCCAAATCCATATGATGAAGACATTGATGAGGAACCCAATGTTTCTAATACACAGGTACACTTCTATACTATGCTTAATCTCACTTTTATAACTCGAAATTATCAAAAGTTTTTATTTTTTCATTGAGGTTTGGCGAACCAGGAAGAGGTTCAGCTTACATCTATGAGCCGAACCAACCCCTTGATGAACAGTTCGGCTTACTGAAACTGTTTAGATATGAGACGAACATATATTTTCCACTCCCAACCCATTTGTTAGACACTAGTTCGGCTTATATGAAATTTTCATTGTAAGCCGAACCTATTGCTGAGAGTTCTGGAATAAAAATTGTTAATGGTTCGGCTTATATAATGAAAATCGTATGAGCCGAACATGTATTTTCCACTTCCAACCCATTTGTTAGAAACTGGTTCGGCTTATATGAAATTTTCATTGTAAGCCGAACCTATTCCTGAGAGTTCTGGAATAAAAATTGTTATTGGTTCGGCTTATATAATGAAAATCGTATGAGCCGAACATATATTTTCCACTTCCAACCCATTTGTTAGACACTGGTTCGGCTTATATGAAATTTTCATTGTAAGCCGAACCTATTGCCGAGAGTTCTGGAATAAAAATTGTTAATGGTTCGGCTTATATAATGAAAATTGTATGAGCCGAACTGTTTATAAACACTTTCAGAACGAAGAACAATGAACAGTTCGGCTCATAATTCATCTCCCTAATCAGCCGAACTTTGTTCTGTAACCACAAAAAGCTTAGTTTTTTCTAAATTAAACCTATTCAATCAATCATAAACAATAAAATAAGAGATGGATTTGTGATAAATACCTTCTAATTCCACTTTAGGAGTTTTTTTTCAATCAATTGATTAATTATAGCGATGGAAAAAAAAATTGTCGACGGTTCACGAGGGTTGAGCAAAAGGAAGAAGGAAAAAGAAGAGATGTATATGATAGGAAACTGATTTTGATTTTATTGATTTTGTTTTTAGTTATTTTTTTAAGGATAAGGATATATTAGTAATATAAATTGATTGAGGATATATAAGTAAATGCACTACCATTAGTTACCCCTTATCAAGTCATCCTAGATGGGAAAATAATTTTATATGCCCATAAATTTTTGGGTACGCCTAAAAACAGCCTTCTTGAAATTTCGCCCAACATGAAGCAAATATCTAATAATATAAAGTTGGCTTTATTTATTTTTTTGAAAAGGAGAGATTTATTTATAGGCTCGAATTGTCAAGTGTTACATGGTTTAGGAATGTGGTATTCCTAGTATTTACAATCCGGTAAACAAACATTAGCATAATTAATTTTCAATTATAAACATTAACTTCTGAGGAACTTGTTTGATAGGGCCTTATCTCCTTGATGGCGTCGATGTTCCCGTGAATTTTGATTCCTGTTACGTGCATAGTTTCATCACAATCTAGTTCAATTCTTGATCCTGGTGTTTTAATCCACAATTTGCGTACAACACATCAGTTATAGCTAGCCCAATAGTTGAATTTTTGGTCTCTTTCCATAAATACCTCAATAAGTTTCTTTGATATTATTTTTTGATTTCTTTCTTTGAATTTCTCGTTTAACTTTGATTTTGTGTTTAGGGTTTCAGGCATTGATTTTCTTGCCAACAAGAGAATTAGTAAACAAATTACTTAGAAAGTTATATTGCTATTGGTGATGATATGAGTATTCACGCTCAGGCTTTTATTGGAGGTCAAAGTGTTGGTGAAGATATAAGGAAATTAGAGAGTAGAGTTCATGCTGTATGTGGTACACCAAGGAGAGTTTGTGATATGATTAAGAGAAGATCGTTGCGTTCTCGAGCTATCAAATTATTAACACTTGGTGATTGAATGTATGTTTACTGTGAAGTTGTTTTTCATGATGCCTAACAAAGACAAAGTTATCATATACTAATTTCATTTTGCCATGAGCAGCTACAACTTCAGCGTCTCTTCAATGCATGGAGACATCTTTGGTGGTATTGTAGAAACATATCACTCCTCGAAATTGGTCAAAAATTTGGGTCCTAACAATGAAGATTTGGGTAGAGAGAAAAGAACCCCTGTGCCGAAAAAGAAGTTATAAGGGCCCTGGTGACTTCATGTGTTAATATGGTCTAGCATGTTCTTGTGCTTATGGTTTCTTTTTCGTGTTGTTCTTGTAGCTTGTTTGCTGGGTTGGCTTGTTTCTTCCTTTGTTGCGCTTAGACGCCGCTCATTTTGTTCCTCCCTTTTATTTTTCTAATAAAATTTTAACATTTTCAAGTCAAAAAAAAAAATGCATGGAGACATGCTCAGAAGTAGCGAGATGTAATTATGAAAGATTTCAGATCCGGGGACACCAATGTCTTGATAACAACAGATGTATGGCATCGTGGGATTGATATTCAACAGGTAAGTTTTTTCAGTATGGTTTCTCTAAATCTAGCTGTGCACCTTATCTTATCCACCATTTGTTTGATCCCACTATCTCTCTGTCAAATAGTTTAGAGATTTAAAACTTTTAGGTGATTGTTGGTTAGATAGTTAGACACGGAAACCAGAATTGCTAAGCTGGGAGATTGGTACTTGCTCACATTTCCATGGTCTTATTTTCTTTAAACTTTCAATGTTTCTACAGATAGGTCAAAAATGAAACTATATGGATATTTGCATCAACCAATTGCTTTTGCAGTCAGAATAGGTTCACTTTATTCTTCTGCTAATTGTGCTATTTGGGCGCAAGGTAATTATTTCTTTTTGGTTTTCAAACTCCAAGCTCTCATTTTCAGAAAATCAATTTCCTTCCTGTTTTTCTCATGTTAAACATGATTCTGTATAGGTTGCTATCTGCAGGGTGACAAAATATCAAATCTATGACGTTTACCGATATCTTCCACCAGAACTTCAGGTACAAAGGATTTTACTGTTGCTGTTTTTTTTTCTTTATTTTGCTTGGGTAGAAAAGGTTTCATGATGAGTGCCATTGATATTCATCTTTATGTTGGCATAAGTTTGCTTGATTTCGGCAACGCTATCTCATGAAATACCGGAGATCACTAGCAAGTTCATGATAGAACCTGTGATGTTGAGATTATTAGTCCCACATAGTATGGGCAATCTAGATCCTGCGGCTTATAAGCCTTTAGGGACTCTTCACTCATTGCCAATTGGTTTTGAGTTGGATGCACATATTCTATTATGGTATCAGAGCGGGGAGATCCGCTCAAACTGCTTCCGCGTATCATTTTCATAATTTGAACAACTTTACTCATCATATCCATTTTTGATGAGATCATCGTGTTTTTTTTCGCCATATGGTTCTCAAATCGAGCTGTGGTCGATAAATCAGTGTTCAAGTCAAACACTTCGATTCTCTCCGTGTTCAACTTGCGGGGATTTTAAAATATATACCGAGATGAATATCGAGGTTTTCAAGTTCAATATGAAATGGTCAAGACTCAAAACTCGAGACTCAATCAAGCTATCAGAAGATCGGCGGAGATTAAGCATTAAGGAAAATCGACAGAGATCAAATGAAGTTTCCAAGATTAAAATATCTTGTGTAAGTTAGGTAATTTTCTTGTTAAGGAAAATATCTAATTAATTTCCTACATTTTCTATATGCTAGTTAATTAGAATATATTCTCGTTTATTAAGATATATTCTCTGTAATAAGATAATATCTTAATTAATTATATATTCACTCTATAAATAAGAAGTGTCGTTGTAATTGTAATTCATCCCAGAATCATCAAACTTTAGATATCAATATAATTTCATACTTCGGGGTTTTGTCCACGGATGTAGATCGATTTGACCGAACCACGTTAAATCTCTTGTCTCATCTCATTTCTCTTAAATCGATGATCCCTCGATACTAATAATTTATTATAGTTTTATGTGAATGTGGTGGGCGTTGAATGCAAAATCTTCTGAACTGGGTAGTCAAAAGATTTTTTATTTTTTTTTGAATCATTAACTTTGTTCATTGTAAAACTAATTATTTTTAACTCTTATAGCTACTCATATTTTTTTTTATAACAGAAAAGGGTGTACTTTCCTGCACAATAAAAACAAAGATGTAACTGCCCCCCACTTTCCAACCTAGGAAAGCAGCAGCCTTCCTAATATACACAAAAATCCAGGAACAATATAAGGAGAGCAAAAAAGTTGGAGCATGAAGAGCCGAAATGCCCATCTTGAGAAGAAGACTTTGAAACTGTTGTCGTCCCAAGGCTTTAGTCAAAATATCTGCAAGTTGAGAAGTAGTATGAATATAGGAAGGAACGATAGTACCTCGAAGTATTTCGTCACGCACAAAGTGACAGTCAATCTCGATATGTTTCGTACGCTCATGAAAGACCGGATTATTAGCAATATGCAATGCAGCTTGACTATCACAATGAATCGAAGCTGGTTTCGGATGCCCAATACCAAAGCTGCAGAGCAATCCTTTTAGCCATAGAAGCTCACAAGTGGTGGAAGCTAAAGCACGATATTCTGCTTCAGCTGAGGAACGAGAAACCGTGGTTTGTTTCTTCGTTTTCCAAGATATAGGAGAACTCCCAAGAGAGACGAAGTATGTCGTAAGTGAACGACGACTGATTGGACAATTAGCCCAATTTGCATCACAATAAGCATCACGAACTAAACTGGAATCAGCCCGAAGTAAAATACCTTGCCCAGGACTAGATTTCAAGTAGCGCACAACTCGAAGTGCAACATCCCATTGACTGTGAGTTAAATGTTGCATAAATTGATACAAGATATGAACAGAATAACATAGATCTGGCCGTGTAAGATTTAGATAAATCAGTCTTCCCACCAATCTTCTGTGGCGAGCAGGATCAGGCATGAGTGTGTATGATGCAAGAGCTAGCCGATGATTCTCCTCCATCGGAATACTGGCTGGTTTAGAGCCTAGAAGACCTGTTTCCGTCAAGATGTCTAGAGCATATTTACGTTGACAAATAAAAATCTCTTTGGAGCTTCTAGCTACTTCGATACCGAGAAAGTATTTTAATTTTCCCAAATCCTTCATGTGAAAACATCTGCTTAGATATGCTTGAAATTCAGAAATAGCAGCGTTGTTATTCCCAGCAATAACAAGATCATCCACATATACAAGAATATACATAATAATAATTCCTTTGCAATAGATAAACAATGAGTGATCTGAGGCACTAGCAGAGAAACCATATTTACGCAAAGCAGTTGCTAGCTTTGCATACCAACAACGAGGAGCCTGACGTAAGCCATACAGAGACTTGCGAAGTCTGCAAAATTTGCCAGATAAAGCATTACTGAAACCAGGGGGAAGTCGCATAAATACCTCTTCAGTTAAATCACCATGCATAAACACATTGTGGACATCCATTTGAACTAATTCCCAGTTATTAATTGCAGCTACCGCAAGAAGAGTTCGTACTGTAACCATTTTTACTGTAGGAGCGAAAGTTTCCTTGAAATCAATTCCTTCTTTTTGATGATTACCAAAAACAACCAGTCGAGCTTTATAGCTCTCAACAGAGCCATCGGATTTTCGTTTAATCCGGTAAACCCACATACAACCAATTGCAGACTTGTGAGAAGGAAGAACTTTAATTGTCCATGTTCCATTGGAAATGAGAGCAGCAATTTCTTCCTGCATTGCTTTACGCCATTTCGGATCATCCATACCTTCCTTGAAAGACTTGGGTTCAACATCATTCGAAATGGCTGCAACAAAAGTACGATGTGCAACAGAAAAAGCATCACAATTTACATAATATGTTATAGGAAAGGGAGTACCCGAGGACTTGACTGATACAGGTGAAGCTGCAGGGGGAACCAATGTCGTGTTAGTCTTCTTCGAGACACCTTGCCAGTGAACAAAATCCTTGTGACGAACATTATCAAATTTTGTTCGTTTCCCCTTTCCCAATTCTTCATTGGCAACTGTGTGGTGATGTGCTGCACCATCGTCAGTTACAGGAATAGTAGAAGTAACGGAGTCTGTACCAGGCACATGTACAGCTTGTGGAGAAGCAGTAGAAAGTCCTATGTCAGAGTCATCTTCAGTTTCTGACGAAGGAATTGCATCAACCACAGCAGGCACTGGCGGAGAGAGTGCCTGCACAACATCATCCTCAACAGCTGTGTCATGTACGATAGTCTGTTGAGGTGCGCTGGGGTCTGTGGAAGGAATAACAGTTGAGGTAGAATCACCAAAAGCAAGCACAGTACTGCAGGGATCATCAAAGTGATCAGCAGAGATACCCTGATACGCTGTGTCAGTGGCATCATCGAGATATAACGAATGCAGTCGCCTAAGTTCATTGCTATTTGCCAACGGAAAAGTATCCTCAAGGAATTGTACACATCGTGACTGAAAATATTGACCTGTATCCAAATCAAACAAATGCCATTCCTTCTTCCCAAACGGATAACCAAGAAATATACAACGACGACTACGACTATCAAATTTATCATAGGGACTGAGATTCTTCGCATAACAGAGAAAGCCAAATACTCTAATAGAGATAATAGTTGGAGCTGAACCATAAAGAAGTTCATAAGTTGTCTTGAAGTTAAGAATACCAGAAGGAGTTCTATTGATCAGATATGCAGCGGTTAGAACACATTCACCCCAAAAATCGATTGGTAGAGAAGCTTGAAAACGTAATGCACGAGCAACATTGAGAATATGACGATGTTTCCTTTCCACCCTAGCATTTTGCTGTGGTGTCTTAACAACAGAAGTTTGATGAACAATACCATTCTTTCGAAAATAAGAAAAGAGACCTTTAAACTCAGTCACATTATCACTGCGTAGAGTTTTTAACTTTTCGTATAAACTGACGTTCAACCAACGCAATGAAATTTGTTAGCAAAGCAGGTACTTCATCTTTGGTTTTCATCAAATACACCCAAACACATCTAGAAAAATCATCCACAATAGTTAAAAAATATCTCGAGTTACATGCACGGTTTGCACGATAAGGACCCCAAACGTCACAATAGATTAACTCAAATAAATCAACTGTTTTATTGTCACTCAAAGGAAAAGAATGACGAGTTTGCTTGGCTCTATGACAGACTTGAAAATCATGAAAATCTAATTGACCAACAACGCCACTGAGTTGAGGAAAAAACTTCAGCACTTGGATAGAAGGATGGCCAAGCCGTTTGTGCCATAATTCTGGAGTAGCTTTCTCTAACACGACATTAACTCGAGATGTCCCCCCCGCTATCATGCAATAAATCCCATCTGTGAGCTTACCCATACCAATCTTCGTCCTCAAAGTGTGGTCCTGTAGAACACATTCAGAATTAGTGAAGTGAATACTTATACCGTGCTTCTGTGCATGGTTGGCATGCGGTGAAGACAAAAATTGAGACACATAGATGAGTTTGCAGGTGAAGTTTGGAACAAACAACACATTATGCAATACAAGGGAATCATTCAGCTTCACAGTACCAATTTTGATTTCCTGTATGCTTACACCATTAGGCAAACCAACTTGAATAGGATTAATATCATGACAAGATTCAAACAAGGTATCATCACAACAAACATGATTGGAGGCTCATGTGTCAACAATCCAGGTATGACCTCCCTTACCAGTTAAGCGAACGTGATTGGTAGTGGATGACATCTCACCAAAGTTAGCATTGGCCTTAGTTGATGGTTGATTGAACGATGATGATCCTTGTTTGGGATGAACCGTAAGCAAGCATCTTGGTTGGCGACCATCTGGATAACTATGCTTTTCCCAACATCTATCCTCAAGATGTCCATTATGACCACAATAAGTGCATTTCAATGGAGGTTTGGTTCCTCCAGTTTTCGAACCCTGTGGCTTATGTCCGTGAGCAATAAAAGCCATTGGAGTAGCTATATCCTCCTTGGTTGAGTATATGATCTGACTTCTTCCTCTTGTATGAGACGAGAATAGACAACGTGTAGAGACAAAAGAGGTTCGGTGCCCAAGATACTGGAACGGACATTAGCATAATAGGGTACGAGACCCATGAGAAGTTCACGTACCTGATCATTATTACGTCGAGTACGTAGAGTGACATTCAATCCACAGGTGAAACCGGAACAAGTACAAGAGGATAGAACATCAAAATCATTGATATCATCCCATAGTTTCTTCATCTTTCCATAGAATTCTTGGATGGATTCACCCTCCTTTTGTTTGCAACCAGCGATATCGGATTTGAGCTGAAAGATTTTGATCCCATTCCCTAGAGAAAAACGAAGTCTAATATCCTCCCATAATTCAAAAGCAGTATCACGATAAGAGATTGAAGACCGAAGAACTGGATCAATAGTGTTAAAAATCCAGGCAACAATCATATAATTGATAGTCCACCAATCATCCAGATCAGGAGAATCAGCAGGAGGTTTAAATTTTTTACCATTGATGAAGCCAAGTTTTCGTTTTGCACCTAATGAAATACGAAATCCTTTAGCCCATTCTTCATAGTTCGATCCTCTGAGAATTACATGTGTGATGATAGTTCCCGGTCCATCGTTAGAAGCTAGAGCATATATCGAAATTGGGTTTTTAGGTGAAGTAGAAGATGATGGAATTAGATTGGCAGCCATAACTGGCTCAAGATACCATGTAGGGTTTTAGAAATCAAGACAAGACAAGACGAGATGAGAAGAGATCCAATGCTCTCTGTTTTTCTGTGTTTCATTCTCAAAAGAAACTCCTATATATGGGAGTTTTGTTTACAAAAGATCTTATGAGATCTCCTAACCAAGGTGAGTATCCTGTTAACTAGGTAAGGAAATATTGACGATATATAAAAGAATATTTACAAAAAATATACGTCCAATAGACCGCATATCTCCTTAATGTAGCTGCTAAGATCTTTGTTCATCAATTCTGTGATCATAAAACATTCTTTCTTCTCCTCGTCAGAGAATCCGCAGAAGACGTTCGATATATTCAGATGCGCTAACGAAGACAGAACCGATATATCGCGCATTAGGGACTCATGAATCTCGCCGAAGAAATGTCTTGACGCAAAGCTTTCTCCCAACCACTGAATCTCCTTGAATTGGCTTCCAGTTCCTAATCGTCTCCTCACCTGATAATCTTGAATCACGGTGAAACTTTGAATGTTTAGATAAAAGTAAATTAAAGAAAGAAGAGAAGATACGTGTCAAAATATGAGTGGGTGGTACAGGTGGTAAATAGGGGACTTGGCACAGAAGACCCGAACCCGAGTCGATCTACCTTGTTAAGGAAATAGAGCAAGACTTTTAAGAAATTCTATAAATAATAGAAGTAATTTCCTAATACAGCAAGACTTTGGGGGTATATATATGAGATCGACGACTTGCTTCTCTTTCATCTCTTTTTCACGATAACCAAACCCTGATTCATCTCTTTTTCAATTTTTCAAAAAAAATAAAAAAAAAAACCAAAACCAAACCCTAATTCGTTTTAGAGGAGAAACACCGAAAGCTACAATGATGTATATATATATCTATATGAATTTTTGTTCGATTCTTCTATCTTTTCTATGAATTTATTTATTTTGTGTTCGATTCTTCTTCTTCTTCTAATATTATTAATCCCTTGCTTTAGGTTCACGGCGGATTACTTTGACATCCTAATGAAGATCTGCATTAAGAACGGTTCTCGTTGCGGAGACTATAAGTATTCTGATGCTAACAGGTATTATACCTTGGTTTCTAGATTGGAAGTGTTTTCGGATCAGTAATTAATTAACTTCACTTTTCCAGGGCGCGTATGTTGGACATTTTGAGAAATCCGAAGAATTATTCCAAGGACGAAAAGATTAACACCCTTTTAAGCTTTCACAGAGATACATGCGCCAATATACTGTTGCGTCTTTATCCATCCATGGGTGATGCGTCTCAGGACTTGGAAATCCTTAAAGTAAGTAGTACCTATTTTTTCTTTTGAACAAGAGATTTTATTTCAGAGAGAAAACTAGAAGCGTATTACAGTGAATGAACAAATTAAGAAGCCCATGAGGAGGAACAAAAAAACAATCAAAATTAAAATTAAAACAAAAAAAATTCTCTCCATACTTAAGCCTGATAATAGCAATACTTAGTAAGGTGTACATATTCTTTCTACTAAAATCAATATCTCACTTGTTTTTTCTTCCGTAGGGATTTGTACCTGTACTGGATGCTCTCTACTCTAAACACCAGCGAACTCTTGAGTATGCTTCTTACCTTAATTTGAGAGCAGAAAAACGGATACACCAGGTTCTAATTACTTTCTTTTTAACTCTCTTGTATGTGTTTTGTTGTGTTGCCTTGAATTTTAGTCGTGAATTACTAACCCCTTATAAAGTAACTGCCCCTTTGAAATCAATTTGTTGCTTCGAAACAGATGAAAGCTGAAATGTCAGCTTTTTAAAAATCTCCTCAAGCCCTCCTCCTAGAGGATGACAATAAGGAATGGATGCTGCAAAATTCCCAATATGACGATGATTTTGACTACGATAATGATGAGGACCGCCTGAAGGATATCGAAAAAGAAAAACGTAGCGTACTTTCTAATCTCAAAAGGATGGGATTTGATATGTCCAAGTTGCAAGATAATAGTGACTGTGATCAGTATCATCTCAAATTCATCAGTAATCAGCCTACTCGAGCCACAATACATCAGTACACGGTACGTACATTCTACAAATTATTATTTGTTGTTTCTTAATTTGAGTTTTTGGAACAATCTCCCCCATGTCTTGAGTTGGTTTTCTTTGTTCAATGTACGTAGCTGTTGGAGAAGGAAGTAAAAACGACGTGGGACAAAGTGTCTCGGCTGTTGAAATATGGGCATCTTGGATCGTATTCAGCCGATTTAAGACATCAGATTGAAATTTTGGAAGAGGATTTCCAATCAGGTACATAACTAGTCTGTTGTTTTTATATATGTACGTATTATTACACAGCCAATTGCCCCGTAAATCCTTGCTAATTTGAATGTCGGAAAACGATTAATAAAAAAATAATTTTTTAAAGTTTTAATAAAAAAAATTATAATTTATTGTTTTATTTTGTGAATGAAACTTTTTAGTCCCACATCGTGGAGTTTCCAATTTTTAGTAGTTTTAAGAAACTATATAAAGCTTTTAGTCCCACATCGGGGAGTTTTTCTTCTTAAGTTGTATTTGTCAATTATATAAAGAAATTCACTACTTTTGTAAAATCTATGGGAAAGGGGTTGCTCTATATTTTAGAGGGACCCCTAAGGGAAAATATTTTATAGCGGTTTTTAAGCATTCGCGATTTTCCTTAACGGTTTTTTCGGAGTTGCCAAGCTCAAGTTGAGCATCTACTACATATGCTAGTAGTAGGTGTATTAGGGTGTTTTATCCTGGAGATATCCGTCCTGTGAGGGCTATAGCATCACTCTTGAGTGTAGCCGGGCGCTAATGTCTTAAGGACAGCGTGTTGAACACGTGACTCACTCTATTTTCCAAAGTTTTGCCTTGTTGTTGTTGCGGAGATACGGGGAGCTTGTTCGTTTCGTCAAAGCAATCACTTTCATTATAAAGAAGCTAAGTATCAATAACTTTTGCTTATTTGATTTTTCTTTGTTTTTGATTATTGCACCCAACAATCTTAAGACATTATATTTGTAATAATCGAAAACGATTGATTGGTTTGTGAATCATGGATGTTAATTATGGAGTGAAAAACAAAAACGAATTTCTGGTCATCTGTAGAGTTTCAATTTTATCTTTTAATATAGAAGGAATTTCGATGAACCCTTTTGACACAACGTAGTGGACATCCTGATAGTTACCCGCGTAAAATTTCAGAATTTTTGGAGTTGTAAAGTATTTTTTTATTTTACAAAACAGAAAAACGTTTCTGAAAAATTCTGACGAGCAGAAAATTGTTGTTAACTAAATTAATTTTTGTGGGGTAACCATGAGTTTTTTGAAACGCTGATTCAAACGAAGTTTGTATATATAGATGTTATCTTCAAAACTCATATTTTACTTTCTGATTTGGAATTGTGATTTGTGAATAAAGGTGTCATCTCCGAGGGACATGGCTAATAGCCGCATGTGGTTGGAAACAAATCTTCCAAAGATGGCAAAGGTGAGAACATCGAACGCAACTCTAAGCATGGTCTTCATGATAAAGGTATATTTCGTAAACCTGAATCCGGAATTACTTTAGTTAAGGGTGAGTGTTATGTTTGTAAAATTCTGGCCACGCGGCAGTAAATTGTAGACAACATAAAAACCTTAATAAGTAGAAAGTTAATGCTAATTTAGTTGAAACAAACTAGAACGAGTTTGGTGGCATGATGTCGGAAGTTATTTTAATAACCAATGTGAGAGACCAGTAGGTGGACTCTGGAGCCACCAAGAATGTTTGTTGAAACAGAGACCTGTTCACCTCCTATCATAGGATAGGGGATGTCGAGAAACTCTTATTGAGTAACTCATATGCAATAGAGGTTGCATAAAAGGAAAAGGTCGAGCAGAAGCTCATATCTGTAATATTCTCACATTGAATGAAGTTTTCATGTTCCGAGCATATGCGAAAATCTTGTATCTTGTTCTGTTGTAGATGGAAAAATATTTAAGATCTTAATTGAATCTGGAAAACTTGTTGTAACTAGGCAGTGATTTTTTAAGCAAGAGTTATAGGACTTTGGGTCTATATAAGCTTAACGGAAAAACTGATGATGTGAACGTAGTTGATTCTTGTGATATCTTTGTGTGATTGATTGTTTTACGTGGTAGACTTGGAACCGTAAACTTATAAGTCAATGCTTAACTGGCTAGCATAGGCTTCGTACCCAAATTTAGTTTGGATTTTGAACACAAAAGTGAAATCTGTGAAGAATCAAAATATGCTATAAAATCTTTTAGCACAAATGTTCAGAGTAATTCTAAGCCTTTAGAATTAATTCAGTTAGGCCTAGTTGACATGAGTTCAACCCAAAACCACTGTGGTAAAAGATGGTTATAACTTCCGTAGATGATTGTACGAGGTACTATCTTGTATACTTGCTTAGGATAAGGATGACGCCTTAGAAGCCTTAAGATGTATAAACTTGAAGTTGGAAACCAATTAGAAGCCTTGAACATAACAACCGTATCCTTAAGGAGATGATAATTTCCATGTTGATTAGTTCAGGATTACCTGCGGCCTTGTGGGGGGAGGCAGTCCTCTTAACTAGTATATCCTGAATAAAGTACCCTTTTAAGAATCAGATGAAACTCCATATGGTTTATGGAACGGTAGATGACCTTCTTATGAATGTGTCAAAGTGTGGGGGCGTTTGACTAAGATTGTAATTCCTCTTCCTAAAAGAACTAGATTGAAACCAAAAATGTTGATTGTGTTTTCGTATAGGGTATATTGAGTATACTTCTACAAATAGATTTTTGGTTGTGTGTTCTGATTTTTTCTGACATTGGTGTGAATATTATTACGGAATCTAGGGATGCTGAGTTCTTTGAACATGTTTATTCTAAACCTGTACCTCATTAGAGATGTGTTGTTGATCCCCTAGATTTATCTTCAAATAGTCAGAACTTATTTTAAAGGAAGATGAAGTTGATGTTGAGCCTAAGAGAAGTAAAATAATTAGACTTGAGACTTCTTATGAAACCGACTTCATAACATGCCTAGCTTAGTCTGAGCCACAGACTTGTAAAGAAGCCTTATATCTACTGAAACCCCATTCTGGTAAGAAGCTTCATTTAGTGAAATGGACTCAGTCCGTTGGAACCAGACTTGGGAGCTTGCTAGTTTACCTCCAGGTTGTAAGACCATGGGATGTAAATGAGTCTTTAAGAGGAAACGATAGGTAGATGAAACTGTGGAAAAATATTAAGCTAAGTTGGTAGCTAAAGGCTATAAACTAAAAGAAGGTGTAGATTTCCTTGATTCTAATTCAATTGTGACGGAAATTACTTCCGTTGAGATACTAATTGTTATTGCTGCCATAAAGAACGTAGAGATACATCAGATGGATGTTAAGACAGCTTTTTCTAAAACCGTGAATTAGGTAAAGAAATTTACATAGATCAACCTGAAGACTTTGTAGTGAAAGGTTGTGAATACAAAGTTTGTAATTTGAAAAATCTTTGTATGGTTTTCAAATAAGCACGTAAACAGTGACATGGAAAATTTAATCATGTGATAATGGATAGTGGATTTAAATTAATGAATCTGACAAGTATGTTACAAGTAACTTGTTAAGGATGTCTGTGTAATTGTATGCTTGTATGTTGATGATATGCTTGATACAAACATAGATGTGATCAATTCCACTAAAAACATGCACTGAATGAGAACATTGACTTGAAAGACTTGGGCCCTTTTGATGTAATCTTAGGGATGAGGATTAGAAGATAATCAAACATTTATAAGTCTTAGTCGTTCTCATTATGTTGAGTTGTGCTTAAGAGATACAATCAGTCTGATTGTAAACCTGCTTGTACTTCGTACGATTATTCTTGTAGTCTCAAGAAAAATAAGGGTAGTGGAGTATCTTAACTTGAATACTCAAAAGTTATAGGATGTCTGATGAATTTAATGAACTGTAAGAGTCCAGACATTGCCTATATTGAGTAAGTTAAGTGGATATAATTGTAGTCCAGAGCAAGAGAATTCAGATGCACTGAGTAGAGTATTATGGTACCTAAAATACTCTTTTGATTTATGAAAGGTATCTTGTTGTCCTTGGGACTTTATGATGCAAACTGGATAGTTGACTCAGAGGAGTCTAAGTCTACGAGTGGATATGGTTTCACTCTAACATGTGGGTTTGTTGTTGGAAGATTTCCAAACAAACATATCGCTCAATTCATTATGGAATCTGAGAGTATTGCGTTAGATAAAGCATGAGAGGGGGCCGAGTGCCTAAGATGATTTTTAGAAGACATTCCTCTTTGGCATAGGCCTGTGCCAGCTATATCTATACATTGTGTTAGCCAAGCTATAATAGTTAAAGCTAAGAAATAACTAATCTCAATCGGCGTTATTTCCATTGATTGGATAAAGTCCAAGGAGAATATCGCGCAATCTTTGACGAAAGGTTTGTACAAAGAGATAGTTAAAAATGCATCGAGGGGGTTGGGGCTTAAGCTCATATATTAAACTTGCCATGAAGGATACTCAACCTTGCTGACTGGAGATCCCATGATCAAGGTTTCGAATGAGACAACTAATTTGTGGTGGGTAAAGGTAAACACTATCAGAGATTTTCATTCTCTGTCCCTTCCCTATGGTGTAGACGTGATAGTGTGACTGCATGTGGAGCATGACTTTTTAATAAGTCTTAATGAGTTCTATAGTTTCAATTTAAGATTGAAGTGGGGTGTAGCAGTAACACTCTTTATGGAAAATCGCCTATCTGAATGAGGAAGTGGGTCGCTTCCTGTGAGAATATGAGCTGATTCTCTAGAGCATTCTGAGAAACAGGATACGTCCAGGGCCAAAACGGACAAAACGGCACGAGCTTGGCAGCAATCTTGGAGATATCACCCGAGGTTGTTATCACGAATTACATCAAATGCTAGCCGCTCAAGACATAGTTCACTGTCTCTAGCAAGTAATTCTGGTAATATCTCACTAAGCAAAGGTTCAAGACCTCATGGACACCTCTGCCTAAAATGGTATTTCCTGCGTTTTTTTTTTATGTGATTTTCATTTTGATGCTTTTGGTATTACTGGAACTTAGGACCTAAAGGTCACTAAGGGTTCACTAGTTCATGCTTTTTCACTTTGGTGAAAGATACCTATAGTCTCACCATGTGAGAACTAAAGATGAAAGCTCTCAATACTATTATGATTTATGCAATCCATAGTATGACCCTGGGGTCAACACACTTTTGTGTGAGGGAGAGGACGTAGAAATGACTAGTATGATTTCAACACTTGCACGATCAGTCTGTTTGGATCGTGAGGTTGGGATGTTTATTTACCAAGATCTATCTGTGTTTTCATGTTTTATTGAGTTTTCATTCATGTGGGGGATTGTTGGAAAACGATTAATAAAAAATAATTTTTTAAAGTTTTAATAAAAAATTATAATTTATTGTTTTATTTTGTGAATGAAACTTTTTAGTCCCACATCGTGGAGTTTCCAATTTTTAGTAGTTTTAAGAAACTATATAAACTTTTAGTCCCACATCGGGGAGTTTTTCTTCTTAAGTTGTATTTGTCAATTATTAAAGAAATTCACTACTTTTGTAAAATCTATGGGAAAGGGGTTGCTCTATATTTTAGAGGGACCCCTAAGGGAAAATATTTTATAGCGGTTTTTAAGCATTCGCGATTTTCCTTAACGGTTTTTTCGGAGTTGCCAAGCTCAAGTTGAGCATCTACTACATATGCTAGTAGTAGGTGTATTAGGGTGTTTTATCCTGGAGATATCCGTCCTGTGAGGGCTATAGCATCACTCTTGAGTGTAGCCGGGCGCTAATGTCTTAAGGACAGCGTGTTGAACACGTGACTCACTCTATTTTCCAAAGTTTTGCCTTGTTGTTGTTGCGGAGATACGGGGAGCTTGTTCGTTTCGTCAAAGCAATCACTTTCATTATAAAGAAGCTAAGTATCAATAACTTTTGCTTATTCGATTTTTTTTTGTTTTTGATTATTGCACCCAACATTGAATACTTTACTTGTTGCATAGAAATGGACAGAAGAAAAGCAGTCAAGAAAACAACCAGATCCAGCAAGGGAAAACGTCGCAGAGAGGCCTTCTCATCTAGTGAACCTTTCCAAATGCAAAAAAAAAAAAAAAAAACGTTCCAAGTTTGATCCAGCGAAGGTCGATGTAATATCAGCAGGACCAAAACAGCTCTTTCCATTCCCAGGACTTTGATCTGTCAACTCCTTATTGATTATCTGTCGCATTTTCCAAAAACGAAATTTTGATTTCACACTTACTTTACTGGTGTTAAAATACCGGTTCATTATTTTGTTTTGCCTCTGTAGTTTCTGCATAGACACCAATGCCTAGTTGCACTTAAAATGTTAGAATTTTTCTTTTTCATTGATACATTCCTCCCGTAGTTTTTTTTTTTTTTTTTGTTTTTTTTTTGATCAGCAAAGAGTAACAATCTATGTTGTAAAAGGCGCTAGGCGAGGCGAGGCGCCAAACCTAGCGCCTAAGGCGCGCCTAGGCGTCGCGGAAAAATTAGAAAATTGCAAAAATGGGCGTGTCTTGGCGCCCAAGCGCCAAAGGCCCTCGCCTTTTACACCATAGGTAACAATAGATTAAGGCGCCTACCAGAGGTAAGCAAAACAAGCTCAAAAGCTACAACAAAAACAACCCAAGCAAGAGACATGCCTCTAGCATCCCGAATCCAGAAACAGGAAAAAAACTACAAGAAAAGAACTAAGTTATGAAATACATGCCCCAATTTTCAATAATGTTATCAACAGTTAACCATTTAACACCTCATCCGAACGATGTCCAGTTGAAGACCAGTGTCTTGTCTTGCCGAATGATATCATATACCACCACCGTCTTGTGATCAAAAACTAAAGCATTTCGAGCTGATTAAGTCTATGCAATTCGGCTCCACCCAATAGGTATGTGTAGTTCTTAGAAAGAAATCCCACACTTGAGACACAAAATTGCAATGAAAAAGGAGATGAGAGTTCGATTCCCCACTCCGAGGACAAAGAAGACAACCATTCACCAAAAGTTTGCCTCGTTTGTAAAGCTTATCCATAGTGGCAAGCCTCTTATAATAAACTAAACACAAGAAAAACCCAATTTTATGAGGCCATGAACGAGACCAAACACTAAGATTTAGAGAGGTACCTTCACTATCTTGTTGGATCGCCTTATAGCAAGATTTCACCGAAAACTTTCCTGACTTATCGAAATTCCAAGTGATGTAATCTGCTCCTTCCCCATTGAAAGCTCCATCGAGAATGCCAAGAAGAGAGCAGACTTCGGAGATCTGGTGCTGAGTTAATCTTCTATCGAGCCCTAGGTTCCACGATCCTCCACTGGCTATTGAAGTGGCGCAAACACTAACAGTCCAGTTCAACGAAGAAGCAATATAATATAAGTCTGGAAAGCAGGTTGCTAAAGCTTGATTCCCCACCCAATGGTCCTCCCAAAAAAGAACTGAAGTGCCGTCTCCAACCTGCAAGGAAGAGTTGTTTTTGAATAGTTTGAGATGTTTATAAATTCCCTTCCATAAACTACAACCATGGGAAGTATTAACAGCCCTAGTTTCTCTGTCAAAGCCTTTGGAGCCATATTTAGAGGCAATTCCACGACGCCACAAAGCCTCTTTTTCGGTATTAAATCTCCACCACCATTTGCAGACCAATGCCTTGTTCATGCTGCGAAGGGACTTGATTCCCAAGCCTCCTTTGGAAATGGGAGTACAAACTTTCTTCCAATGAATTGCATGATAGCCTTTCTTAAACTCGCTAGGATCCCAAAAAAAATCTCTCATAACTTTCTCAATCGTTTATATCACTTTAATAGGAGCTGTAAACAACGAGAACATATAGATGGGGATACTCGACAAGACACTTTTTATAAGAGTGAGTTTTCCGGCTTTATTAAGGATAGATCTTTTCCAAGAAGCTAATCTGCCCTTTATCTTCTCAATAATCAAATCCCACTTTCTAACCCCCAAAGCATGATCCCCAAGAGGAAGTGGCAGGTAAGAAATCAAAAGAACACCCCAACATACTGGCTAGATTTTGAAGGTTTGTTGCTCCTGCAACCCCATACATACTAGATTTTGCAAAGTTTATGCGAAGACAAGAAGCCAACTCAATTAAAAGAAGCAAGTATCTCAAACGTATTCACTTGTTCCCTCGACTCGTCAAGAAAAACAAGAGTGTCGTCTGCGAATTGCAATTGACCAATTTTGAGACCATTATATCCCATTTGGAAACCACCAATCCAACCCAAATTCTGGCCTGTCTGAAGCATGTGATTGAGAACTTCTGAAACAATAAGAAATAGAAAGGGGGACAACGGATCCCCTTGGCAAAGAACTTTACCTGAAGTAAATTGCTGATGTGGAGAACCGTTAATCAAAACCGAAATAGGAATGTTAATAATACAACCTTGAATCCAAGTTCTCCATTTGGTGCCGAAACCCATTATTGCGAGAACCTCGTCGATGAAATCCCAGGAGACGTGATCAAATGATTTTTCAAAGTCAATCTTGCAAATAATACCCGGAATTCCACTCTTGATTCTGGAGTCCATACACTCATTTGCTAGTAGAGCACAATCAAGAATCTGCCGCCCTTTGATGAATGCTGATTGTTCACTGGAAATGATATTCGGCAGGACAACCTTGAGTCTTTCCGCAAGGACTTTAGAAATCATCTTATAAATGCTACCCATCAGACTTATAGGTCTGAAGTCTTTGACATCCTCCACAACATCTTTTTTCGGAATCAAAGAAAAAAAAGTAGTTTTCAGACGCCAGTTCATAGTGCCACACCTATTGAAATCCCAAACAACCTTCATAATGTTGTCCCTCATGAAAAACCAGCACTTTTTAATTATCATAACCTGAAAACCATCCGGACCGGGAGAGCGATCCTGACCCAAACTCCTCAAAGACGATAAAGAGTCTTCCTCGGTTAATGGCCTCTCTAAGGACTGAGCTTCCAAAGAAGATATAGTTTTGAGATCCATGTTTCCAATACTTGGTCTAGTTCTAGTATCCTTGCGAAACAACCCAGAAAAGAAGGAAGTAATGGACTCTCTTATCAGAGTTTTGTCCTCGGTGAGACCACCATCCACTTTTAAGCTAGTGATGGAATTTCTACTACTCCTAATTTTTGTGTACGTGTGGAAGAAACTTGTGTTCCGGTCTCCATCCCTGATCCATTGAACCCTCGATTTCTGACCCCAAAATATTTCTTTCTTGTCGGAGAGTTGCTCAAACTCCTCTTTGAGATTCGCGAGAGTAACTCTTTCAGAGGAAGAAATAGATTGATTCCCTGCAAGGATATCCAGAGATTCAATAGCACTTAAGTTTGCTTCAATTTGCCTATCCAATCTACCAAAAACAGTCTTGTTCCATTCTTTCAGTTTAGCTTTCAAAGCTTGCAGGTTTTTAGCCAGCAGAACCCTGGAACTGAAATGTACCCCACCAATGCCTCATAAGATCAAAAAGGGATGGGTCCTGTAACCACATCATCTCAAATCTACACGGCGTAGGACCCCAATCAGACAATGCACAACTAAAACAAATCGGAGAGTGGTCTGACGACAAAGACCTGAGCAGCAACTGACGGAAAGTGATCATCAAAATCAGTTGATATTAGGAACCTATCAATTAAGCTGAAAACAGCATTATTGTCTCCGTGGTGCCAAGTAAAACGAGCACCAGACATAGGCAAGTCCACTAACTCATGAGTGTCAATGAAATTGGTAAAGTTGCGCATACCAAGAGTCGTTGCTTGCCTACCAGATCTCTCAAACATATGCAGGACTTCATTAAAATCCCCGCCAATGCACCACGGGATTTGCCAACGATTATAAAGCGAAGAAAGATCAGACCACAACATCCTTCTCTCCCTTTCATCACAAGGAGCATAAACCCCAGATAAAGCCCAGACAAAATTGTCATTGATTAACCTGCATTTGAGATTAATTGAATATCTATCCTTAATAACATCATTAACAACAATTGAGTTTTTATTCCTCCCCTAGTTGTGGCACAAGCATTAATAGATTATTGCTTTTGTACCCTAGGGTATATGATCCATGCCGTTTGCTAGTTATCTTAAAAAAGCAAAACACCCTCTAAAAATCTACCAATATTGTCATGTATATATTGCCATTGATAATAAACAGTACATAAGGCTATACTGTCTTGAACATATTACGAATAATCTATGTACAGTAGACCAGAACCAATTGAGAGACACAGTATTAATAGTAGTAGTGATAGCAAGAGACGTAATAATTAAAAAAAAAAAAAAAAAAAACAAACGAATCTGGTTTAGGCTCCATTTTTATAAATCAGGACTTCAGATTTTTATTAGTGTAATTTTTAGTGAATTCATCAATCTACTAGATCTCCAGTTATGTGATAAATTAATGAGTAGGGAAATTTTCAAATGAAAATTGAGTGTGCTAAGCATCTAGTCTCAACCATTGAAAGAGAGAGTAGCCAACCCATCAGACACTTTAAGGTCTAAAAAAAAAAAATTTCAAACTTATTGAGAAACTCATGTTTTCAGTAGACCAATAACATCCACCTAAAACACCAACACCAACCTTAACAATCACTCAGTCACAACCGCTAACTACCAGAACCACCGCCCACTACCTACAACTTTTGGTCACCGGAACCCATACCCAAAACCGAAAACCAAAATTGTCAACCACCAGAACCTCCAACAACTAGCGCCTAAAAAAACCACCACTAGAATCCACAGTGATGATGGTTGGTGTGGTGGCTCTTGTGAGTGGTGTTACTGGTGCTGAGATGCTGCTAATTTTAGCTGGTGTAGTTACGTGGTAGTGATTGGGTGAATGGTGGTGGTTCTAGCGGTAGTTTTGTTGAATGGGGTTGGCATATGCGATTTGGCCAAGATCTCACTTACAGTACATGTGTAACGAATCTAGCCACAGAAAATCCAAGGCCCAAGATTGGTCGTATTTGAGACTAGAAATCTTTCAGGTGATTTTCGAGCTCTGGGTCAAAGGCGATTTTCTAAAAAGTTGACTAAAGTCAAAGTAAAAATTCTTGAAAATTCGATCGATTTCAGGTAATTTCTTTGTCAAAAATATTTCTATTAATCGAGGATCGGTGTTCATTAATTCAAAATTTCAATGGATACTAGTCATTCAACTAAAAGATCTACTCTGGTAGTTCTAGGTTTTAATTCTACAAACGAGAAACAAATTCCTTCTTTTTATGTTTTTGATGATTTGTTTGAGGAAGGTCTAGATTCGTGGAGATTTTCATTAATTGGTAGATTGGATCTACAGAAGCTTAAAGTTGTTGATGCAGCTGTTATTTTAAGAAATCAATGGAAGTTGGTAGGAGATTATCAATTCACTCTTCTTGGAAGAGGTTTTTTTTTTCTATTAGATTGGATAATGATAAGAAATACATCAAATCTGGTTCATGGGAAATAACCAATCAGTTTTTGAGAGTAATAAATTGGGAGTACAATTTTCGTCCTAACGAACAAAAAACTTCCAAAGCTATTGTTTGGGTTAGATTTCCTGGTTTAGGTCTTGAATTCTGGAAGGAGAACATTCTGTTGAGATTAGCAAAGAAATCGGTACTCCAATCAAAGTTGATGAGGCTACTTTAAGGTATGAATATGGATATTATGCAAGTGTTTTAATTGAAATTGATTTTGCTGAACAAATTCCTGACAAAATTTGGATTAACACCATGTTTGGTGGGTTTTTTTCAAAATATTATAGTTCCTAAGAGTCCCAGATTCTGCTATAATTGTAAGATTGTTGGACATTTAGTTTCTGAATGTCATGCAAAGAGGAAAACTCAAATGATTACAAAACAAAACATAAGAGATATGAGCCTATTGTTCCTTTCGATATTTGTGGAAACACACCGAATTTTTCACTATAGATATTGTAACACCCCGAATTTTTCGTATGGCGCATGCTGAAAGATGCGCCATGGCACGAGATGAAGCTTCATCTTAAGCTTCTGTCGCGTTAAGAGGAACATTGTCCAAGGCCAATGCAGTGCCAAAATGTGGCATTATGTTGGGCATATTGGCCAAGGACAAATATGGCACCAAGTGAAAGCTAAAATTGTCCTAGAGCCAATCTTGCATCACCATGATGCATTAGGCCAATTGGGTACATGGCCTTGCACGTTGAAGCGCAAATATTGCACGATATCGTTCCACGCAAATATTGCATGCAATCATTGCGGCACCCGATGGGTGTCAGTCCCCTCCCCTTTCTAAATTGGTAAAAATGTCATTAAGACATATATAAGGAGGGATAGTTGGTTGAAAGCGTGCAATTATTACGCGCAAACATTGTGCGTAATCATTGCGGCACCTGATGGATGTCAATCCTCTCCACAATCCTGACTTTTGAAAATATCATTAATACATATATAGGGAGGGATAGTTGGTTGAAGGTGCATATGAGGACTATGCACCAAGTAAGCTTCATAGCTTAGCCGGAACGGTGTAAATGATGCTTTGGACTCATTTATATGCATATAGCCTTGCCAATGGAGCATATTAAGCATGTGCATCATTATGCCATGTCGTGGACCCAATGCAACATAATCATTATGTATTTTGACGGAACGACCTATATGGACTAGGCCATTCGCATTATTTCTTGGCCACGGCCTTGCAAATGAGTTGGCTTAAGTTTCGGTCCCTTCGAGGATGAACTACGGTTTGTGCTTGATCCTTTTAGAGTAGGAAATGGTACGTAGGAAGTCACAATGAGTTCCAGCATTGTCGGTCCAGCACTTTGTCGCTCATATCATCTAACTGCGAGATGATTGCGACACTTTGGCCTCTCATATCATTTGGCACGATGTTGCGATGCAAGATATGATTGTAGCAAAACTTGATGAGGCTAGTTGCATGTCATTCACAGGATACTCATACTGCCTATCAAGCTACACAGAGTTGGAATATGCACCAACTGTGCATTGGGCATGGCCAAAAGAGTAAGCTACATCGGTATGCAAGTTAGCAGAGCTTGCATAAGCCTAAGGAAGGTATGGCATGAGCCTGATTGATGCACCCCCGACACGAGAAAGACAAGTGCATGCTCTCAACAATGCCAAAGTTAAACAGGAGAGGTGGGACTAGGCCACAATTGCCTACGCGCTAGTTCAAGGCATGTACTATTCCAAGAAAGGAACCTGAGTCCATAAATGCATATAAACATGCATTGGCCATAGCCTCAACGACTTAAAACCCTTCGCAGAACATGGGGTAAGATGGAACAGTGTGGAAGCTAAGCTAGCTGCACCATGCTCCACGAGCATGCTTGCAGGGGCAGATGAACGTGCATTTGCCTATATCTGTGGCCCGGTTGGTAGCAAATTATTGGCACATCGGGGAATTTACAGCCTGCGGGCATATACGCGCTAGGCATAATTTTCCGGTACGTCACAGATATAACATCTACTCAACAGAGGATTGTTGAGGTAAATACTCCTATAAGTAGTAGATTTAATCCTTTGGAACATGAAGTAGAAGATGAAAATATAATTCCTGAAGTTATACATGAAGAAATAATAATAGAAAGAAATACTTACAAACTATGAAAAATTTCTGAATCAACTGAGTTGGATCATAGTATAATTAAATTTATTAATGGAGGGACAGGTAAGGTATCTAATCAACCTGTTCCAATTACTTTTTGGTCTTCTATAATAAAGAAGAAAAAACCATCTTCAGCTGGTGATATTCCAAATGTGGAAAATTCTACTACATTAGAAGCAACTGTGTCTCAGCCAGTGCCAATTACTTCTTGGTCCTTTGTGGTAAAGCACCCAAAGCCATATTCACCTGGTATTAGTGCAAGCATGAATGATCCTTCTAATAAAGAAGAGCCGATTGTGAAGGCAAGTAAGCAAACAAGTCCTACTGCAATTAAGTATAATTTTCGAAAAAATATTGGAAAAGGGGGTTGATGATAATTTCCGTCAGTAAGGTCATGACTTCATATTTAGGTGATCATCAATTTGGTGTTGGTATGCCGGTTGGAGGGGAAAGTATTATTCATTCTGTACATGGTTTGCTGGATTTGAATCGTCACTCGGATAAGATGTCAATGTTTCTTATTAACTTCTCGAATGGATTCAACATGGTGTACAAATCTTATCTTATTAAGTACGCCTTCATTGTCCAGGTATTTCTCGCTGGGTAGAATTTTGTTATGTCAGGCCTGGTAGATTTTACTAATGTCAATACATTTTGTCTTCTGCCCTTGGTGTTCAGCAGGGTGATCCTCTCGGTCCCCTTTTGTTTGCTATGACACTTCACCCTCTAGTGAATTCCATTGCTTCTCGCTGTAAACTTGACCTGCATGCCTGGTACTTAGACGATGGCACAATCATCGGTGATACGCTTGAGGTTTCCAGAGCTTTGAGCATAATATAATCTGAATGACCGAGTAGGGGTTTACATCTCAAAAATAAGAAAACTTAAGTCTTTTGGCCTTCAGTTGATCCAAGAAGCATTACTGAAGGTGTTTCCCCAAGGATATTGGTAGGCCTAGTAACGGTGTTAAACTACTTGGTGGAAATGTGAGTTTGGACTTGAATTTCATGAGTGACATGGTTTTGAGTAGGGTGAAAAAGACCATTCATCTAATGTCCACCATCAAAAAACTCAAGGACCCTTAAAGTGAGATGTTGTTACTTCGCACTTGCGTTGGTGTGTCCATATTATATTTTGCGATATGTACCACTAATCTTGTACATCTACAAAAGTCCGCTAATCTCTTTGATGACCATCTTCTCAAATATCTAAGACTTTTAATCACGGGAGATGAAGCTGGTTTTGGGCCTTTGCAAAAAATACTGGATATCCTTCCTATCAAAGATGGTGGTTTTGGTATATATAATATGGAACACACTCGCACCTATTGTTATCTTGCCTTCCAGGGTTGGAGTACTTCGATGCGGAATGTGATTCTGGGTAACTTATTCACATCAGACAATGGTGCTTTCTATCAGATGGATCTTCAGAACTTTATTCAAGTATATGGTCTGCCTCCCACTTATTGCGTCGATAATACTACCCCCCCCCCCCCTTCTATGCACTCCTTGGAAGTCACTTATTTTGATGCAGTTAAGAAGCAAATACCTGTCCAATTTTCATTATATGCAAGAGACTCTATTTTGTGGAAATGTGACCGGGTCAAACATGCACAAGATTATCTTTTGGATGTTCCCATCAGTGGATTAGATCAATACCTTGTGCCCAGAAAGTTCAGAGCGGTATTTTTTTATCGCCTTGGTATCCCATTGTTTGTTAAAGATGGTTTGTGTTCGTGTTGTAATAAATCTATGGATATTTTTGGTGATCATGCGCTTCATTGTGCTAAATATGTTGGACTTAAGTTTCATCATGACTTGGTTCTTGATGTAATTGCTGATATTTGTTACAAGGATGGTGTACCTACACGCAAAAAAGTTGCTCTAGATTTTTTGTTCGTTGATAACAATGATTTACGCGCAGCGGACATCATTGTTCTCAACTGGGAAAATGTCCAGGACGTGTGTATGGATGTCACGGGCGTCTTACCTTTCACTGACGAGGGAGATCCTTTTATTCCAGGTCAGGTCATTTCGAAGGCAATTTCGCGTAAACGTACTAAATACTTGGATGCATGTGTTTCGCATGGTTATAGTTTGGGCGTTCTAGCTTTCACTAATTTAGGGGAGCTTAGCTAGGATACTATATATTTTTTCAAGAGTTTGAAGAATTGTTTAATTAGTAATGATGCTGGTAGTAGCCTTGGTAGTTTTATTTTTCATAGATTAGGTGTTGCTATTCAAAAAGGGGTTGGTCCCCAGCTTGTCGCTCGGTTTCCGACTAAAACCATATACGATTGATGTTCTATTAATATTTGAAAATCTTATTTATTGTTAAAAAAGAATCCCTCAATCCAAAAAATGAGAGTTTTATTTTGGAACATAAGGGGTCTTAGAAGAGCTAGGGCCCAAGAGAAGTTAAGATCTTTAGTTAATACTTTTAAACCAAAAGTTTTTTGTTCTTCTTTCTTTTTCAATAAATTGAATTTTCTTGGTATGCAATCAATGGAAATTCATAATTATTCTTCTAATAATAAGGGTAACATTTGGCTCTTTTGAAATACTTCAATTACAACTCCTTCAATGGTTTCTATTTCTAGTCAGATGATAACAGTTGATGTTGGTGGTGTCTTAATATCTGATATTCATGCTCATGTGAACATGCTTCAAAGGAGATACTTATAGTCAGAGATGAAGGTTATTAGTGAACTAGTAAAACCTTGGCTTAGTTTAGGGGATTTTAATGCAATCATCCCATCTGATGAAAAAGTTGGTGGTAGAATGCCTTTAAGAAGATCTATACTTGATTTTAGTGAATGCTTCAATATTTGTGATCTACTTCAAGATCTAAAAATTGTTTTAGATTTTTCTTGGTCTAATTATGAGGCTGACAATAAAAGAACACTATGCAATCTAGATAAGGTTGTTTTTAATAAAGAATGGCTGAGTTTATATGCGTATTTGGGTTACAAAATGGGTATTAACTTAATAAAAAGATAAATATTAACTTGACTCCCAGGTCTTATTCAATCTAATAATCAGCTGGTAAGGCATAACTCACTTCTAGTTGGATCCTTTCGTCGTGGAGAGCCTTCTTAGTGGCAGGTTCTTCTTAAGTGTTTGATTTATTTTCAATTTTAACTTTGGAAATAGGACCTTCATTCGATGCGGGATGCACAAGGAGAGTATGTAGGAAAATGAAGGTTTTAGTATAGTTGGTTTCAACTCCACAGTATGATGCAGCAAACAGAACTGCATCAGATGAGACGATGGCATTAATGTGTGCTTGAACCTCAATATCCACAGGATGATAAGGGAAGATGGGCCATCCTAGTTTACCTCGGAGGCTTGGACCTTCCAATTATCTCAGATAATGTATGCCAGAACCTCGATATCCAAATCTACAAAAATTGCAGTGCTGGTGTTGTCTTCCACCTCTAAGCGAAGAACCTGCGAGAAAAAAGGGACCGTTGGAAAAGTAAATTAAAAAATGGTTGGGTAATTGGGTATTTCTGAAAAATCAAAATACCCGGATAAGGAATCTATGGTGTAGGGAATATGAATGTAGCTTGGAATTTCCACTTACTGCACCAAAAATCACCATCCTCACCAAGAACTTTTTTTCCACTTATGTTGCATTATTTCATATGTATCCACAACACTTATGTTGTAGAATTGTAATCTCTTCCCATCCATGATATATCATTTAAAGAGATTTTGAAGAGCTATTGACCAGTGGGGGATAAGGTGAACTCACATATATGTAAAACCTTCACTTTCCGAAAATGGCAGAGGTAGCCAAATTGTGGCTTGAGCGTGATTTCATGGAGGAATAAGTTTGGGATGTGGTAAGGAAAATGAGGCGAACAAGTCTCAGAGTCCGAACGGTTTTACTGCTGAATTCTTTAAGAATTGTTGGAGCACGTTAAAAAAAGACTTCATGAATTTAGTTAAAGATTTTCATAGGTTCGGTTCAATTGATTGGCGCTTCAATTGCTTTTTCATCACTCTTATTACTACGAAGGAGGATTCTTTTACTCCTAGAGACTTCATACCCTTAAGTCTCATTGGGATGGTGTACAGGATTTCCAAGTTACTTGCAATTCTTCAGAAGAAAGTGATGCATGTTCTAATTTCTAATTTTCATGAGGATTTTATTGATGGTAAACAGATTCTTGATGGTGTTTTTATTTCTGACGACTGTGTGGATAGCAGATTGAAGGATATTAAACCTGGAATTCTGTGTAAGATAAACATGGAAAAAGCTTTCTATACTGTTAATTAACAAGCTTTATTCACAATTTTACAAAAGCACGTTTTTAGCAACAAATAGTGTCTAACTTCTACTCATCTTTATCTTCTCATGAATGGTGGATCCAAATAGCACTGACATCAAGATCTTTACCTAGATCCTAATCTTCTCTGTCTGCTTGCTAAGGCGTGAAGCCTTGACTCTGAACTACTCTCTCAGACATGTACGACCTTCTACTTTTCCTATACCTCTAACTCTGATCTCGACTGCCAAGCAGAGGGGCGAGACTAAAAGTAGGCCTAACCCACCTAGAACTCGACTGAACAGGAGAAATTTAAACCAAGTAAGGGTTTAAGGCAGAGAGACTCATTATCTTTGTAATTGTTTCTATTGGTGGTTGAACCTTTTTTTAATAATCTTGTTTGAGCTATCAGACCGTCAAAGTTAATGTTGTAAAAATAAATAAATATAACTTTAACTTTTATATACCCAAAAAAAAACAAATAGCCAAGTGTTGTTAAGTACCTGGTATACAAACGCCATAGGTGGTTGGCCAGGTGTCATCAGGTCATATGACATGAAAATTTATGTAAATTTCAGGTGTCCGTAGATAATCTTCCAAACTCATGTCAAAACATTGATAAACTTCGAACTTTTTTTTTGTCTTGGTCATACTTCCCGACTCGAGTGGATAATCGGTGATGGTGATACACATGAGAAAGTTTGGGAGTTTCAGAAGAAATGACTCTCTAGTAGACATTGGTATTTTCCAGAATGTACCTTTGTAAATTATCTTGTTTGAGCATATCAGGAAGCCAAAGTTAATATTGTTCCATATAGTTTATTGGTTATTTGTCTGTTAAAACAAACAAAATATAAATTTAACTTTCATACACCAAAAAAAACAACCAAGGATCCAATAGTTGTTACGTACCCTAGTAGGCCAACACCACATGTGGTTGGTTAGGAGTCACCAGGTTGTACACGGTAATTTGTTTTTTAAATTTCTGTTGTCCATAGACAATTTTCCAAAATCATTTCAAAATACTGATAGACTTCTAAATCGGCTATTGTCTTGGTGTACTACCCCACTCTGTAGGATAATCCATGCTGGTGATATGTATAAGAAAGTTTCTGAGTTGCAAATGAAATGACTCGCTAGTAGACTTGTGAAAAGACACTAGTGTTTCCCGAAATTACCTTTGTAAATTATCTTGTTTGAGTCTATAACGACACCGAAGTTAATGATTGTTCCAAATCTCCTAAGGTTTTTCTTATTTTTTCTTCTTATTTTTTTTAATCTTTAAAAGAAGAAAAAGTTATTTAAAAAATTCCTTGAAAAACATGTACTACTTATGGGAATGTAAGACTACTATATGTACAAACTAGAAGAAAAAATAGAAATTGTAGTTTAGATAAGGAAACCAACAGGGTACATATATTGTTGTTCGAATTAGAAAACCACTGATTCAAATTTGTTGGATATTTGATTCGATTAGTTAGGATTGATTTTTGATTCAATAAAGTAAGAAGTTATGGTAGACTTGTTCTTTTTTTTTTAAAGTAAGATATATTGTCGGGAAAACATAGAGGAGGATGATCATTTGATTCAGTCTCATTTGTAACTAATTCATGATGAATTATTCTTCTGATGACTGAATCTATTAGATAAGCCTCCTCTGGAACAGATACAACAGAGTTAAGATTACATAATTCATAGGCTTTTTTAATATCAAAAGTTATTGAAGGAATTAAAAACAAAGGATAGTAATCTATCCATGGAGTTTTCATATTGTTCTTTCTTTCTTTTTTAGCTGTAAGATCAGCCACTCTATTTGCTTTCCTATTGACATACTTGAAACCCAAAAAGTGAATTAGATTTGCTGCTTTTTCCTTGACTTCCTCTAAAATTTCCATACTCTGCCATTGGACTGTGGAGACTTTCCCTTGTAGGTACCTGATTGTTGCTTGGTTATCACCTTCAATGACAATATTGTATGTTATTTGTAGTGGCCCATTCTGTAGCTTGTGGCAGATATAGAGCTTCTGCTTCTTCAGCTGTGGAAGCTCTAATGATGCCTGATTCTGCCCCTATGAATGTTCATGTCCAATTATGAAAAATAAAAACGAAACCTGCATTAGTATTTTCAGATAGCCAAGAAGCATCACAGTTTATTTTGTTTCAAGCTAGGAAGTTTCCAGTGAGCTGATGGTATGGGGTCTCTGACTTGTGGGATAGTTGTGCAGTTTAAGTGTATTGGATGCCAGTATTCATAGTGGCGTGAGAAGTCTATATCTAAATGAGATGGAGTTCTAGATTTGTCTTCAAAGATCATGAGACACCTCTCCTTCCAAATGAACCAACGTTTTGTTGCTGCAAGTGCCATAGATATCGTATTTGTGTCTCTTGTAATCCATTCATTATATTTATGAAAGAAAGTATTATGAAGGGGATTAAGTGTTTGAGAAACTCACTGAGAGGCCATTGGTTGTTGATTCCACACAGCTCTGGCATAGTCACAGTCGAAAAAATGTGGTATGTAGATTCTAGAGCCCTATTACAGAAGATGCATTTGTTTCCAAAAGGTTAAGAGCGCATCTTGTAAGCATTTCCAAACAAACAATTTGATTCTCTGAGATGTATCAATGGCACATAATCCTTTCCAAAACTTCCTTATTTTTTTTGGATAAACTGGTGGATGGATCTGAAAGTTTTGGATAAAGATATTTGACAAAAAATTCCCCGTTTCTAGTTAGTGTCCACCTGAGTTTGTCTTTTTTAAAGTTCACTTCATCTGCGGTATATAATCTAATGTTTGTAATTTCCTTCACAGTTGAGTTATCAAATAATGTGTGTAACAGATTGATCTTCCACTTATTCGTGTCTGAGTCAATTAACTCATACACAAGTGTTATCGTTGTGTTTCTCGTAGGGGTAGGTTCTACTAGAGTCCCCCCCTGAAAGGAAGCAATTTATCTTCCCATATGTTTATTGACATTCCATTTCCCACTTCCCCGATGTTGTATTTCCTAATATGTTCAATCCCTTGTAAGATGCACTTCCAAATCCAAGAAGCCAGTGATTTCTTCTTGGAATGTAAGGCACCTGTCTTTTTGAAATATTTACCCTTTAGTATTTTTGCCCACGGGTCATATGGATGGCTAACCAGCCTCCAATATATCCTACTTATCATGGCTTGGTTTACCATATTAGCCTATTTAAATCCCAGTCCCCCTTGATCTAATGGTACAAAGAAAATCAAAAGACTTTATGTAAATGCCTTTGGCGTTGGAATTCTTTCCCCACCAGAAGTCCATGTGGATGTTATTTATCTTCTTTGTTATTTTTTTAGGTAGGACAAACCATCCCATGTTAAAGATTGGCATGCTAGACAAAACAGTTTTATGTAGAATCATTTTGTTTGGCTATGAAAGAATCTTTCCAAGCTAGTTTTTTATTTTTTGTTCCATTTTCTCGATGATTCCATCAAACGCCTTTAACTTTGATCTATCTATAAACCATGGTACCCCTAAGTGTGTATCCTTTATGTTTATCTTCTTTATCTTCATTTTTACGCAAATTATTCCTTTATGTTTATTATGCACCTTTTTATTGAAAAACAAGCCAGATTTTTCGAAATTAATAACTTGTCCTGAGGCAGTGTTGAAGGTGTGTATTGCCTCAAGTAAGTTTTTGCAGCTTCCCAGGTCTTCTTTGGTAAACAGAAGGGGATCATCTGCGAAGAAGAGATGAGAGATTGGAGGAGATTTAGGAGTAAGTTTAATACCCTGGACTTTCTTTGTGGTTTGTAAGTGGTTTAGTAATCTAGAGAAAAATACCATGCACATGATGATGAATATTTAAGGAGATAAAGGATCCCCCTGCCTGATTCCTCTTGATGGTTTGAACTCCTTACAAGAGTTACCATTGAGTAAAACAATAGATGACATAGACATGCATTGGTATATCAGTGTATACCAGTTTTCAGAAAAGCCAAAAACAGTTAGAGGTTTAATCAGGAATCCCCAACTGACCCTGTCGAAAGCTTTCGACATGTCAATTTTGAGGCCTATGTTACCTTTTTTTTTTCATTGAATGGACTATTTCATGGGAAACTATAATGTTGTCAGAGATCTGTCTAGAAGAGAGGAAAGCTGATTGTAAGGGTGAGATTATTTTTTCCAGTGTTTTCTTAAATCTGTTGGCTAATACTTTTGCTATTATTTTGTAAGGTGTATTACACAGGCCTACGGAGATTTTGGGTTTTTCTTCTTAGGAATTAGGAATAAGAAAGTTTTGTTAAGATCAAGAATGTAGTTGGTTGTTTCTAAAAAAATATTGGATTACAGTTACTAGCTGGTGTCCAACTATCCCCCAGTTATGTTTGAAAAAGCTCAACCATCTAGTCCCGGTGCTTTGTTAGCTTTTAGTTTTTTGACCACCTCCCAGATTTCCTCGGTGGCAGGGATCCTAGGGAGTTCCATATTTTCTTCATTTGAGATACAAGAATTGATATCTGAGAAAATTTGTTCGTCTGAATTAGAATTATTTTCAGTAAACAAGTTAAAATAGTATGAGTTTAGAACTTCTTCAATTTCAGTTCTAAAAGAGATAACACTATTATTTTCATCCTGAATGCAGTTTATGTTGTTACATTTTTTTTAGTTTCAGAGTTGTTACATGAAAAAAAGAAGTATTTATTTTTCCTAATGTGATTGTGTTGTTTCTTGATTGCTGTCTAGCTATTTCTTCCTGTGTATCATACAAAGTCTCTAATTCTAGTAGTTTCTTGTTGATGCTATTTGTTGTGGCAGTGTTAGGTGGTTTTGCATTAAGGTTCTCTATAGTTTTTAATATGATCTTAATTTTTTTTATTTGGTTTCCCAAAGACATCACTTTTCCAAATGATAAGGTTGTTGCCTAGATTAGAGAGATTGTCTACCAGGTCTATAGATGTATTTCCTGTATCAGTGACCCACGAATTCTTTATAACCTCGATACAGGAAGGTTCTTTCAGCCAAGTGTCGTATAATTTAAAAGCTGGGAGCAAATAGTTAGACGAAGTTTGTAATGAGAGACTAATTGGCCCATGATCCAAGCCAACTGCCACCAGATTTTCTAGAGTAGCAGCCTTGAATTCTAAGTTCCATTGCACATTTTCCATGGCCCTATCAAGCCCCTGCTTTATATTTTCCATGCCCTCTCTTTTATTGCTCCAAGTAAAAATGCTTCCTTTGAAGCCCGGATCCTCAAGACTTGTTCTCTGAATGAGATTTATAATTGATTTTATTCTCTACCTATCAAAAGGAATGAGATTTAATATTATGTTCAGGTCACCAATGACCATCCATGGCATTGAGTTTAGATTTAGTTTTTGTGCAATATTTTTTAATTTTCCCATGACATCTAGTTTAAGTTCATGTTTTGGAAATCCATAGAAACAAGTAAGAAGCCATTATTGTTAATGGAAATTATTCTTTACAATTACATTTATCGTGTTGATGGTAGACTTGTTCTCACTTTATATTTATTTTGATTCAATCTCCTTACAAACTTAGTTACATATTTTTTTGCTTATACTAGGTCCATAAATGACCTAATACAAAGAGACACGTGGACCCTTAGTATCCATTCATTACTTTTTAACACTGCAATACAACTTCTCTATACTACTAAAGAGTTTTATCTCTGATGGCACTATGTGTGCAGTCAATCTCCTGATACACCTCAGGAATTTTCTCTCTAACTGTACTCTGCGGTCAGTCTCCAATTCACGACTAACATCACATTAACAGATATTCTCCTCCTTAATGTGTTATTCTACAAGTCCTAGCTAATAACTCTTCAAAATTCTGAAACTTTCCTTTGTGAAGTGCCTTGGTGAACATGTTCGCCATTTGATCTCCCATCTTGCAATACTTGAGGTGAATCTCACCTTTTTCGACCTCCACTTCTCGAATGAGGTGATACTTGAGTTTGATGCTCCTTGGTCTGCAATGCTCTACTGAATTTTTGGAATCGTAATTGCTGGTTTTTTTAAGCAAAAAATTTCAATCTTCTTTCTTGTTTTTCTTAAACGTCTTCTAGAAATCTTCTCAATCATACTACATGAGACGTATCTATTGATGCTGAAACATAGTCCCCTTTGTTGTAGATTGAGCCATAATTTTTTTTTCTTTGATGCTCACGAGAATATCCCTGAACCAAGAGATAAAGCATATCTTGATTTTCTCTTCGTGTCATCAATACAACCTCTTAAGTCGATATCACAATAACCAACCAATTTGACCTTCAAATTCCTAAAATACTTGATTCCAAAATTCATTATTCCTTGTATGTACTTTGACAATCTTTTTCGCACCAAGATTTAGATGACCAGGTGAACTCATGAACGTAGGAAGTATACTTGAAGCAAACATGATATCCGGTCCTATACGAGTAAGATGCAATAAATTTTCAATAAAACATCTATAATAAGTCTCATAAATGTTTCGTGTATGAAAGTCAGATTATTTGTTGAGATTAACTTTTTATATTTCGGATTCGGATGAGTCAGTTGAGACAGAAAAAGAAAATAAGAAGGGAAAGTCGGACCATGGTTCGGTATAGAACCGTGTTTGGTGAACCCGCTTCAGCTAGCCCACTTCACTACTAGAGGATACAGGGTCGCACTCCAAAAATAATTTTCTTCTAAAAACCTAGGGTTCCATCATCATCCCCATCTGAATCTCAACAATGGCAAAGAACCTAAATCGTCTGTTCTCATCACTAATCAAACCAAAATTAGGGTTTAATCAATCCACCATCATCAATTCAATCTCAACAAATTCCAATATCACCACTGATCTGATTAAACCCAGTTTAGGTTTTCTTCATCAAAGAGGATTTTCAACCAGTAATCTCCCAAACAAACAAGGAGGAGGAGATGATAATAATGTTCGAGCAGTGATTGTAACATGGGCAAGAGCAACAACAATCATACCATGTATGGTTGGAATGACAGTAGGAATTCATAATGGTAAAGATCATATAATTAGGTCTATTAATGAAAGAATGGTTGGTCATAAATTGGGGGAATTTGCGCCAACAAGAACTTTTCATGGGCATACAATCAAAGGTGGGAATGAGAAAGGGAAGAAAGGTGGTGGTGGTGGCGGTGATAAAGGAGGGGGGAAAGGGAAAGGTGGGAGATTGATGAGGCCGAAGAAGACATTGAAAGAGTTGTTGATGAAGAGGAAGAATGTTAAATTGCTTGGTTTAAGAGCGTTTTTGAAGAGTAAAGGTGAGATTGAGAAGAAGGGTACTAGATGGGGGACTTGATGAGAGGTCAATTTCAGCTAGTGAGTGGCTCAATTTCAATTTAAGGTTCACATTTTTGTGTTTTGTTTTGATTTTTAAGTAATGTTGTTAGCTTGGATCAAATTAGGGGTTTGTTCTGATAAGAATTGTAGCTCTTTTGTGATTTTGAGGGTATAAAATTTTGTAGTTTTTGTTTCGATGACAAATGAAGAAGGATTCGAGTTTGTGGAAATTTGTTTTGTTTGCTTAATTTATGAAATTTAACTTAGAAGATGTTACTATGAACCTGCAATTGTTTCATTATAGTTGAATTTTTGTTTGATTGGTGTCATTGTGAATAGAGTGTGTTACTGTGTGATAACGGGGAAACTAGAATCTAAATGGACCAAATCCCTTTTAGTGTAAATGTCAATACAGTAGAGTAGGGTATTATGTGGTTATTTAAGTTTGACGCTACTTGCGGTAATTTGGATGAAGTAGTCATCGAGCTGCCATTATGTGGACAACTTTTTTGTTTGAAACATCTGATTGCAGTTTATGGGATATGCAAATGATAGTTGCCTACTGAAGACGTGTTTTTAACTTAGCTTTCCCCTACTAGCTGGTTGGTTGGTAACATACTCTTTTATTCTGATGGATGATGAAATACTCGTTTCTAATTACTCGTCAGTGTATCTTCATTTTACGTTCGCATTAGTTGCTTTAGTAGCTACACACACACGCACCATATTGGCTGCAGATGTTACTGTTCGTTGTATTCAGTTGCTAAACTCAAAGTTATGAGTTTAATTAATACTTTTTCGGCTACTGGCTCTTGATGGATTGGCTATAAACATAAGAAGTAAAAATGTTGGTGAAATACGAAAAAGTTCATGTTGTTTCTAGCCTACCACACAGAATTTGTGATATGAACGAGAGAAGGATGTTATGAACTCGGGCAATGAATTTATCAGTACTTGTAAGTTCACATCTACATTGTTGTTACGTTGTTGCTTCTTTGATATTTAACGAATCTTAATGTCCAACTTTTTCTTTTATTACTATCCAGTGACTCAGATTTGCCCATCAACTCTAATCAGACATACATTTCAGATGTGATAAGAATCATAAGACGAGGTAAACTACAAATTGCTACATGGGTGGTTCTGTCTGCTTCCTTACTGCTAAAGTTGATTCTCAAAAACAATAAATTTTTTATTTTATTCTGATTTCATTTCGCTGTCAGCTGCAGGTTTATTGGATAGCTACTTAACTGAGAAGATGTGTAGCTATACCTCGCAGTCTCTTCAGTGCATGGAGAGGAGTGAGATGCAATAGTGGTGGTGATGGAATTCAGATCGGGGACAATCCCTGTTGTGATAGCTACAGATGTGAGCTCGAAGAAATGATGCTCTTCAAGTAAGTCTTTCGGCCCACTTTAGGTGTCCGTAAATCTGAATTTGACATACCCAACGACCTAATGAAATTTAATTGATTATTTACTTTTGTCCGCATTATAGTATTACTTCCTATAACTCGTAAATCTTGAAAGAATATAGTGAAGGGGTTCCTATTAATCTGCATATAATAGTTAGGTGTTGAAGTATAATTATTGTGAAATAATTGAGTATTCTATTAATCTCAACTTTCTCATTTTGTTGAGACTAGTGTAGGGCATTTATTTGTTGTAGAAATTCATAAGGCTAATAGTTTTAACAAATATCTGACTTTTTTCATTTTGTTGTCGGGAATCTAATATCCACTGGTATTGTCTAGAAAATGGTAAAATTGGTAATTTTGTTTGAACTTTTGTTGTTATAATTCATGTACTCCAATTAGGAAGGAGATGCCATGCACCTTATCCGCCATTCATTTTGTCCCTTACTCTCGGTAATTGTTTGTCTTGTAGTTTAGTGAATCTCAGAAGCTCCTGATGATCCTTGGTTAATCAGTTAGACCCTGAATCACTGAAACCAAGATAGCTAAGCTGGAGGATCTATGCACACATACCTTCTTTCATTTAAACCTTTGGACTTCTTACAGATAGATGAAAAATACAATTTAGGGATTGTTGAGGAGTCCTTTTTGTTGTCAGAGCATGGTTTACCTTGTGCTTCTTCTAATTCGGATTGTTTTGGCTCATTAATGAAATCTAGCTCTATCTACTTGGATGTCATGCCTAAGATTGGCCTCCATATATACTACTCTTATTCACATGTGTTATTAGTGTTTTATCGGCGGAAAGTAATACTCATTTTAACTGTTACACATATGTGAATTGAGAATAAGACATCATTTACATGATATCTATTGGACAGTTTCTCTCTAATGCTTCCTTGGGCATTATATATGCATTCTACATGAGACCTATTTTTAGAAGGTCATAATTTTATATCCCTATTTACATAATGCGTACGGTTTCCCTAAAAAAATTGTCAACCCATCTTTATGAATAAATTATCTTCACAAGATCTGCTGTGTGGCCATGGTGTTATTGTGAATAGTTTATATCCTCGGCTGTGTGGTGATGGGTAAACTAGAACTCAAATGGACCAAATCCCTTTTAGTGTAAAATGTCATTTAGAGTAGGGTATCTGGTTATTCTAAGTTCAATCTTACTTGGGGTAGTTCAGATGGAATAGCAGTCATAGAGCTGCCATTATGTGGGCAATTTTTTGATTCGAGACATCAGTCACAGTTTATGGGACAGACATATGATAGTCGCCTCCCAGTTTTTCTTAATAACGAACTTTTTCATTCTCTAGTAATTATCCAGTGACAAGGACATGGTGTTTGTACTCTTTTGCAACAAATTGTTGTAGCATATGGTTGTTCCTTCAGCTTCAATACTGCTAAGTCTTTGAACATACCCAACGATGCCTAACAACAATAAAAAGTGCATTATATTCTGAATTCATTTTTGCATGACTTGCAGGTATTTAACTGTGAAGATGTGTAGCTATTACCTCTCACTGTTTTCAGTGCATGGAGACATGCCTTAGAAGGAGTGAGATGCAATAATAGCGGTGGCTTTTCATCGAGGACAATCAATGGTGAAGTGTTGTGATAGCATCAGATGTGAGCTGGAGGGAATGATGTTTCAATAGGCAAGTCTTTCAGTCTAGTTTTGATTTCTGTAAATATGAATGTGGCGTGCCCCCATTGGCCTAGTGAAATTTAATTGATTACTTGATTTTGTCCATACTATAGCGTAAAAATTCCATAACCCCGTCATTCTTAAAAGAATTACAGAGAAGGGCTTCCTATGAATGAGAACTAGTATGAATCTGTGAGTTTGTGGAAGTTAGAGTACAGTCAGATCTGGCATACTGTTTTAATCCTGTTAGAAATTTCATGCACCTTATCCACCATTTGTGTGTCCCTGACTCCCAGTAATTGCTTCTGTTTAGTAGTTTATTGAACCTCGTAGTAAGTTCTAGATGATGTTTAGTTAAATAGTTAGACACTTAAACATAGAAATATACGTCTCATTGATTTCAGACACAAAAACACATTTAAGATGTTGAAGATAGACCCATGGATCAAGGGATTTATACATCTTGACTAATAATTTTATTACAACAACACACTTCTTCGACGAAAGATAATTTAGCTAATAAACAGAACTAAATTTCTATTATTTTATTTTAAGACCTCTTTTATTAGAAGAATTCTGCTACGTACAAGCCAGGTAGCTAGGCAATCAACAGAGAATATCCAAACATCTTATGATTAATCAATCTCGATTCATTAATCAAACTCGATCTGGATACTTTCAATTGTAACAACATCTTTTCCTTTTCCTCTTCCTGAATCTCTTGGTACTATAGTAACTAAAACATCATCATCATCTTCAGCATCTAAATCTTCAAGAAGATCAGTTATTCCTAACTTCAAACAAGTCTTAATTTTCTCGTCTTTCTTCCCATGGCTATGTGGCATATTAGTAAAACTACCTGCAAATTCACTTGATTCTGGACCAACTTCGTCTTCATCATTGATAAAGACGTCAAATTTGACAAGAGCACCACGTTCGAGCTCAATCCCGTTTATAACCAATATTTCTTCTTTCTCTTCCTTTTCTTTCTTGCTTCGTGATTTTGTGTTCGGCCTTTTAACCAAAACTGTGACAGTCTTATCGAGTATGATCGGGAATTCTGTCACGCCCACTGATTTCTTCTTTGCTGTTAGTGTTTTCCTCTCGGCCATCCTTGCTTTAGGAGTTTTGGGTTTTGCTTCTATCCATAGAATTACCACATCGTGATACTTATACCTTAGATTGCTTGTCTCAGACAATCTTTAACCTATGAATTGTCAACAGATTATCAGTAACAAGGTCGTGCTTAACAGTCCTAGCCTGAGAGTTAGTTGGTCCATGTGCGCCTTTGATAAAAATCTGAACAAAACCTGGGACCTAATCTTGTTGTCTTTTGTAAAAGAAGATTATATTAGGTATATGATGTCGGCACATAGTTTGACATAATTAGGCCTTGTGGACGGTGGTTATAGCTTCTAAGGAACCACTAAAAATCATTTTTAAATTATTTATTTATCGAATTTTAAATTAGAAAGGAAAAAAAATGCATATGCTGGGTAATAACTACTAAGTAATTCATAACAAAATTGGTTGCTATCACTGATTGAAAAAATTCAAATTAATTAACGGATGCGATTTGTTGGGCCGATGCCGTGTTTTCGATCCAAATTAATTAACTTAAAATAAAGTTCAACTTAGATTATTAAATTTTGAATAATTTATCAACTTTCATTAGTTGAGCAGGTCTTGCTCGATACAGTTGATAAACAAAATCTTACTCTTAATCATCAATACACAAAAGCTTAAGATCATATATTTCATTTGCTTTGTTCTTTCGTCCATCAGTTCATTTTTTTATTTCTTTTTTTGAACTCATTTACTTGTTATTATGGCATTGGAAGAGATCTTTGTTAACGGTGCCACAGGGTTCATGAAACGATTGGTTTCTAATGCTGCCAAAAAAATTGGAAAGGCTGGGGCTGTAGATAAAGATCTCCAAAAGCTTAAGGATGCTCTGGAGATGATCGCGGCTGTCACATCTGATGCTGAAAAAGAAGCAGGTGAAAGACAAAGTCGTGCAAATCTGGTTCAGAAGGCTCCAAGACGTTGCATATGATGTTGACGACCTTTTGGATGATATTTCTTATGAAGCTATGCATCAATCCCAAGAAGGTGGAAATTCCGATAAGGTAATGGTCCTATCCACAGTCAAATTTAGTTTGAAAATAGCAAAAAGAATCAAAATCATTAATCAAGAGTTAGATGAAATTGCCAAGCACAACGCTATGTTTCAGTTGGAACATAACGTTGATGATGAAAATTTCGAGCAACTAGACCGAATGACACATTCTTTTATAGGAGATTCTAGAATTGTTGGAAGGGACAAAGATACATCTTGCATAGTCGAGATGTTGATGACCAACCTTTCATCATCATCATCTGATAATTTTAGTCCACAAGAAAAAATTTCAGTTGTGTCAGTAGTGGGTATGGGAGGACTAGGGAAAACAACTCTCGCGCAATTGGTATACAAAGATCATTCAGTTGAGCAAAGCTTTGAGCCAAGAGCGTGGGTCTGTATTTCTGACGATTTTGATATCTTTCTTGTTTTAAGAAAGATTCACTGAGTCCATTACTGGAGCAACGTGTGATGTGTCTAGTATCGATGTATTAGTAAGGAAAGTTCATGAAAAGATTTGTGAGAAGAAATATCTGTTAGTACTAGACGATCTGTGGAGCGAAAATGCCCAAGACCGGAACAAACTTAAGGGTTATTTAAGTGGGGGTGCTCGAGGGAGTAAAATATTAGTAACAACATTTAAAAACACTGTTGCGTCTATTGTTAGGGGCACAATTCCGCCGTGCAATCTAAAGCTAAGTCATATGGTCTCTTAATCTAGCAGTTCACGTTATCTAGGGTAACCTCTTAAATCATATGGGAATGTTAATCTAACAACTAGATTAGCAGTCCACGTCAGTTTGGACCACTGTCCAGCGCTGTTTGGTTCAGCGCTTTAACAACCTTATCCGAACAAGAATGTTGGTCTATTCTTAAGACTAGAGCTTTTTCTCCTGGGGGAGCAGTGGAGACTCTAATTATGTCAAACATAGGAGAGGAGATTGCAAGAAAATGTGCTGGTTTACCACTTGCTGCTATTTTTCTCGGAAATCTAATGCGCTTGAAAAGAAAGGATTCTGATTGGTTGGCGATTAGAGACAATGACGTTTTTAATACACCAGAAAACCCAAACAAAATTATACTCCCTCCGTCCCGCTCCTAAATGACCTAGTTCAAGTTTGCACAATTTTTAAGACAAGTAAGGGAAAAGAATATCGTTAAGCACTTTTTACAATTATACCCTTATGCATAATAAGGGTATAATACACCACGGATGTTCGTAAACTTCATATCATTGTAAAGCATTTTAAAACACCTACGTAGCGAGTATAAACATGCCTATCAAATTATGCATATTTCTTATATTTTTTATAATCAATTAAAAGGGTAATTTTAGAAATATATCCTTGTTTAGTGATATAGGTTACTTAGTAGTGGGACAAAATCTAAAAATAAATAGGTCATTTAGGAGTGGGATGGAGGGAGTACTAGTACTGCAATTTGTTTCCTAAAGAAAGTGTTTGAAAAGAAAGTGTTTCTCACACTGCAGTTTGTTTTCTAAAGATTAATCATTAATAGAGAAACCCTGATTCAATTGTGGACGGCTCAAGGTTTTCTTCATCCATCTACACGAGGAAATCAAAACTCACTCGAAGATGTGGGTAATGATTATTTCCTTCGTTTGTTGTCTAGCTCGTTCTTTGACGATGTAATTGATAAAAGTGTGTGGGCTTCCAACTCAAAACCAATTGGTTATGAGTGGATGGCTCCACACCTTATATATTAAGATCTAGGCTAAGGAATTAGCTATGTGGGACTATTTTATAGTTTCTCCAACATGCTCCCCCTTCACGTGTAGAGCGGAGATTAAGCCACTACAACGTGGACCTCTGTACGGGAGGACGGGCAACCCTTTGGGTCTACTCTCATTCTATCTCTCCTACAGGCCTAGCTCTGATAGCATGATAGAATTGTGTGGGCTTCCAACTCAAAACCAATTGTCTTTGAGTACAAGGGTGATGCTTCCAACTCAATGAAGAAAAATGAGTACAAGGGTGATGCTTCATCTAACTTCAAAGGAAAGGGGAAATGGAAGAAAGGAGGAGCAAGCTCCAAGAACTACCAAAAGGGTGATTCTCAACAAGTACCAAAATGCAATTTTTGCAAGAAGAATGGTCATTTGGAGAAGAATTGTTAAAACGAAGGGAAACCTCAATGTCATCATTGCAAGAAGTATGGACATTTGGAGGAGGATTGTAGATACAAAGGAGATGAACATGCCGGTAGAGCGGAAGAGAAAGAAGAAAAAGGAAAACAAAACTTGTTTTATGCTTGTCAAAGTGTCGTAGAAACTTCCAAGAGTAAAGTGTGGTTTGTGATAGTGGTTGTACTACTCATATGTCCAGTGTGAAGAGATTGTTTGTTGATATGGATACATCCATAAATCTCTAGTGAAGATGGGGGATGGAAATATGGTTCAAGCTAACGAAAGAGGTACAATTTGCGTGCAAACTATCAATGGAGCAAAATACATTGGAGATGTGTTATGTGTTCCGGATTTGGCACAAAATTTGCTTAGTGTTGGGAAACTTGTGGAGCTTGGGTACGCGGTTCATTTTGAAGATGGATATTGCACCATTTATGACAAGAAACACAAGAACAAGAGACAAGTAATGAAGAGTATCAATATGGAGAAGAATAAAAGCTTTCCAATTGTATTTGAAAAGGAGAAGAATGTTGCATTGAGAATGGAAACCATTGATGAAACATGGTTATGTCATAAAAGACTTGGGCATTTGAATTTCAATAGTCTCAAGGTGCTTTCCAACAAGAACATGGTGCAAGCACTTCCACAACATATCAACCACAAGGATGGAGCATGTGAAGGTTGTTCACTTGGGAAACAACATCGCCAACCATTCCCAAAAGGTATAGCATGGAGAGTAAAATAACTTCTTGGTTTGGTACATACCGATGTGTGTGGACCAATTCATGGAGGTAATAGATACTTTATCTTATTCATTGATGATTTTAGTCGTATGACTTGGGTGAACTTCATGAGACAAAAATCCGAAGATTTTAGCACTTCAAGAAGTTCAAGAGCCTTGTTGAAAAGAAAAGTGGTCACTACGTCAAAGTTTTGAGAAGTGATAGAGGCAAAGAATAAGAGTTTGATAATTTTTGTGAAGATGAAGACTTATAAAGGCAACTAACCGTGGGTTATACTCCTCAACAAAATGGTGTTTCCGAGAGAAAGAACCAAACCATTATGGAGATGGCGAAGTCCATGCTTCATGGGAAAGGTATGCCTAAAGTGTTTTGGGCCGAAGTCGTCTACACCGCCGTATACTTGATGAATAGGTGTACAACAAAAGCCTATGGGATAAAACTCTAATTGAAGCATGGGGTGGAAGAAAACCATCGGTAAGGCATCTTAAAGTTTTTTGTAGTGTGTGTTATTCTCAAATTCCAAAGATGAAGAGAACAAAGCTTGATGAATCAAGTGAGAAGTGTATATTCATTGGCTATAACCTCCAATCAAAAGGTTATAGGTTGTTTAGCTTGAAGAACAACATAATGATCACAAGACGTGATGTCTTGTTTGATGAAATAGCTTCATGGAATTGGGAAGAAGGTAAAATTGATAAGAGAACCATTATTGTTGATGAAGAGCAAGAAAATTCAGCAATAAATGAAGTTGAAGAAGGTGAAGAAAATGAGGAAGAACTACCTCAAACACCTCCAAATACAAGACAATGAGCATCTCCAAGTATGTCTCCAAGTACTAGTGCATCAACATCACCACCATCGGCACCAAAGAAGATGCATAGTTTGAGTGAAGTGTATTAAAGATGCAACTATTTTGTGGTCGAACCGGAAAATTTTGAAGAAGCATCAAAATAACCGGTTTGGATAAAAGCAATGGAAGAAAAAGTTTTAGTCATTGACGAGAACAATACATGGGAGAAAGTAGCAAGGCCAAGTGACAAAGAAGTTATTGGTGTGAAGTGGATCTACAAAGTCAAGTAAAATGCGGATGGATCGGTTCAAAGGCACAAAGCAAGGTTGGTGGCAAACGGATATTCACAACAACCCGGCATCGACTACAATGAGACTTTTGCACCGGTTACTCGTCTTGACACCACTAGAGTCGTGATTGCTATGGTTTCCCAAAAAGGTTGGTTACTTTATCAACTTGATGTCAAATCAGCATTTTTGAATGGAGAACTCCATGAAGAGGTCTATGTAGAACAACCACAAGGTTTTGTGATCGAAGGAGAAGAAGACGAAGTATACAAGTTGAAGAAATCCTTGTATGGACTCAAGGAAGCACCAAGAGCTTGGTATAGTGAGATACATGGATACTTCAAAAGGCAAAACTTCAACAAAAGCAAGAGTGAGCCTACACTATATGTGAAGACAAAAGGTACGTCTATTCTCATTGTTGCCGTGTATGTTGATGACCTTATCTTTACGGAAAATGATGTTCATATGATTGAACAATTCAAGAGAGAAATGATGATGAAATATAAGATGAGTGACATGGGTTTACTCAAGTACTTCCTTGGTATTGAAGTTCACCAAAGTGAAGATGGAGTGTTCATTTATCAAAGCAAGTATGCCTAAAAGGTGTTGAATAAATTTGGTATGCTTGGTTGTAACCCCACATCAATGCTACTTGTGGTGAATGAGAAACTCAAAAAAGATAATGGAGGAAGAAAGGTTGATGAGACTTACTATAGAGGTCTTATTGGAAACTTGTTGTATCTTACACATACAAGACCCGATATCATGTTTGCTTCAAGTATGCTTTCTAGGTTCATGAGTTCACCTAGTCATCTATATCTTGGCGCAGCAAAGAGGTTGTTGAGGTACATACAAGGAACAATGAATTTTGGAATAATGTATTCAAGAAATTTGGATGTCAAATTAGTTGGCTATTGTGATAGCGACTTGGGAGGATGTATTGATGACATGAAGAGTACATCGGGGTATGCTTTTTCTCTTGGTTCATGTATATTTACACGGGCATCGAAGAAGCAAGAAACCGTAGCTCAATCCATGGCAAAAGCGGAGTACAATTTTGCATCAATAGCTACATCTCATGTTGTATGGCTAAGAAGAATCATGGAAGACATTCAAGAAAAGCAAGAAGAAAGCACCGTAATCTTTTGTGACAACAAATCGGCAATTGCTATGTCCAAAAATTCGGTTGCACATTGTAGAGCAAGGCACATCAAACTCAAGTATCATTTCACTCGAGAAGCGGTTGAAGATGGTGAGATAGAACTCAAGTGTTTGCAAGACGAAAAACCAATTGACAGACATATTCACCAAGGCACTTCCCAAAGGCAAGTTTCAAAATTTTCGAGAATTACTTGAAGTAGATAGTAAATTTGAAGTTACTTAGCTAATTAAGATTAGTAATAATTTAGTGAGTACACATGAGTGCTCCACATGCTTTGTATTAGGCTTATGTATGCCTAGTATAAAAAGAAAGAGAGAGAAAGGGAAGGTAATCCAAATGAAATAGAATTGTGTAGAGAGGTAGAGAGAAGCCAAGAGCCCTCACCTCCATTCAACAAATTTACTTCAAATTTCTTTATCAATTTAGTCATAAAACCAACAGTAATCAAGGATAACTTCGGTGACATTAGACACTTCAAAATGCATGATTTAGTACATGATTTCGCACTAAGTGTTTCTGGCAGTAATGAAGTCATGATTCTCAAACCAATTGAAATGGAAAAGGATTTTTCTCAGATCCGTAGGGCGCAGTTAATCATGGAAAAAGAAGTACAGAAAACAGATATATTAAACAATGCAGAAAAACTGAGGAAAATTTTTTTCCAAGAAGAAGGATCTTTTTATCCGAGTGCACATAGTAACAAGCGTCTGCATGTAATACATTGGCTTGAAGCTAAATATCTGGATACTATATCTTCCAGTTTTAAGTTTAAACATATAAGGTACCTTGACCTCAGGTATTCTAATCTTGTCCATTCATCAACTCTACAATCTGCAAACTCTCAACCTTCGTAATTCCAAAAACGTTCAAAATATTCTCAACGAAATTTGTTCTTTGATTAACTTGCGACATCTAAATCTCTTTTCTTCAGATGCCAAAGTTTTACCTGATTCCATTACAAGGCTGACCAATTTGCATACTTTAGATATGAATGGTTGCAGGGATATTAGTTCCTTACCCACAAATATTGAGTCTCTTCAAAATTTATCCTTCCTTGACATTTCACATACACAAATCTCAGAGTTAACCGATTCAATCACTCTCATCTGTAGTTTAAAGAGGCTAGAAACCACTTGGTGCGGGAATTTAAGAGCATTACCCATTAACCTTGGAGCTTTAAAACAACTAAGTCACTTAATTTGGAATGTACTCGAGTAAGAAGATTGCCCGAGTCGCTGACTAGCAACCTCTGTAAATTAAAGATAGTGAAGCTTGGTACAGAATATGAGTTTCCAAAAGATATCAGTCATTGGGTGGACTTGAGGCAACTCACTAAGGGCGGAATAGCATATGGTGTAAGAATGCCTATAGCAGAAAAGCTAACTTGCCTGGAAGAATTATTACCTTACATTGTGAGCAAAGAAGAAGATAATGATTCTACTTCCATCCACCAATTATCAGATTTAAGATAATGATTCTACTTCCATCCACCAATTATAAGAATTTTTATAAAAAAGATTATCGATTCTTCAGATTTAGTTAGTTGATTCTTCGGAGTAAGTAAAACTGATATTTCCGGGGTAAAACAAAAAGAAGTAAACTCGTGATGATTCTTCCTATCACTTTGATTATTGTGAGGCTAACGAGAATCAATTAATTAATGCTTGTTATAAAGAACTGGCCATCATTTAATGCCGATCGCCAGTGAGTCACAGATTTATTTTGTGATCCACATTTTCTGATGACATGTTCACATGTTGTTGTCTGGTAAGGAGTGGTTGTCTGGATCTGACAATAAGAAGTAAACTCGTGACGATTCCTCATCCATATCAATTTTTTATTGTGATTTTCAGACATGTGTTCCATGTATTGTCTTCCCATGACTGAAGGTCAGTATATCCTTGTTGAACCTTTCTTGTGAATTGTAATCCTTTGTGATATAAACTTGAAGAGAATGAATTATTTATGAAAAAAGATTGATTTTATTTATTTATTTATTTTGAAATGTCTAAGCATTTCATTAAGATCAACGGTGATATAGATTAATCGGATTTTGTGAGGTTCAGACATGTATTCCAGGTGTTCTCCGACCATGGATGAAGGTTGATGGAATATCTAGAATGTCTTTGTTCATGCGGAAGAGCTTCCAGCCATTCCATGAGTGCATCCCAGCATAACTTGGTGATTATTTGAATATACTCCCTACAACAGCCTGCATCTTTTGCAACCGGTAAGGTGTTACTCCTCATGAGCCTCTCCAATGTTTCCCCACATGAATCTGGCATCTGTTCTATCTCATCCACACGCACCTGACATTGATCTGGCGCCGGTGGTAGTGCTGCCAAATCAGCTGGAGAAAGTGGTTCTTCTGATGGAAGTGGCGCTTCTCTTGCAATTGCTAACACTGCTCCATTAAAAAAGAGGAAGACCAACATTGAAATATTGAAGAGTCTTGCCATTGTAATTTTAAAGTTTCTTTAAGCTAGAGATCCTTCTTGGCGATATCAAACATGAAAGTGCTGCCTTTTATATTTCTGTGTAAAGATACAAAAAACTTTGAAGTTTTTCTTTAAAAACTGCTGGCTTTTTATATTTTCGTTAGAAGCAAAAAAAAATTGAAAAAAGTTAGAAATCAAGTTGTTCGACATTGCTTGTCATGCGCATGCCACACCTTTTGGGTGCTTCTCAATTACTCAGGTAGTGCATGCAGGGATGCATGGACCTATTTTTTATTTTTATTTTTTTCTTGGGTAAGGTTAATTGGCAACGGAAACCAAGGTTGCGGATTTTTTTTTTGGAACAAATCAACGGGCATATATATCAGTCGATCGGATTTTGCGGTTTTGGTTCTATTCATGTTAAAGCCTGTATAGAGCCGTGTAGCACAAAAATCTAGCCCAAATTCGGTAATCATTGTAAACAAGTAATTAAAATTAATTACCGAGTTACCAAATTTAATCCCGTGAAATTATCCCACATCGTGAAAGTTAAACACGGTGAATAAGGAAATTCTGCTGGATTACATATCGCCGATGGTAAGAGTAGTGCATTTTTTTTTACTGAAGATCAGTATTACAGCGAATCTCCAGAACCCATGGTATTTGCCTTCCAACCATAACTTATCTTTTTACTGAGGATTAGTGGTCATCTTTTTGTCTTCTGAATTTGGTGGAATTAATTATCTACTGGTGATTTCGATTGCTGTGTAAAGTTTGTCGCCCTGGGGAAGCTACCACTTCTTAGGGTTCTTTCAATTACAAGAACGAGAACAGTCAGATGTTTTTGGTGTAGAGTTCTATGGCCAGCAAGAAAACGAACAAGAAGAAGAAGAAAGCCGATCGAGGTTTTGCGAAGGTTACAACAACATAATTCCCTTCGTTAATTGAGTTGAAAATTGAAAGATTGTATGGTTTAAAGAAATTTTTTGCTACAGGCAGCGATCTCACTATCTGCTATAGTGTTACCAAGGTAGTGGTAGAACAATTTTTACATTCAGAAATCAATCATATGAATAATGTCTCCACCAACATCCAAAGTTTGCCGAGTCAAGTTGTATTAGGAGATAATATATGAGAGTCTATATTTAGGAGATATGCACATTAAGTTGTGAGAGTTATATTAGGAAAGTGTCTATGTTTAGAGTTTGATCTTAGTTAGGAAAGTACCTTGAGTGGTCGTCAAGTTTGTGAACAATATAAATAAGTTGTTGAGCCATGAAAGTTGAGATACCGAATTATTATCAATGTAGTTTATTGCTTCCGCGCGTTTATGCTCTCCTCTCTCTTGCTCGATCCTTAACATGGTATCAGAGCAAGGTGAGAAGGAGAGAGGAGAGAAAGAGTTAGAAGATGTTCGGTGGTAAAGAATTTCCGTTTGATTTTGTTTGTGCTGCGTTGGTGAGTCTTCACTAGGATTCGAGAATTTTAAAAGAAGAAGTTAAATAAAAAAAAAAAAAGTCCAGTACGTGAGATTCCAACCCTAGGGTTTGAGAAGAGATGCTGAAAAGAAGAAGTTTAATACACTGAGCCTGTAATGAAGGTGATGCTGCAGGAAATCCGAAATCAAGCTGGGATTCGAGAGTTAAGCTGTTGTAGCAGTTTGTGATTCTCGTTGCTGTTGATTGCGAACTGGTGATGGCAGACGAGCTTTGTGCTAGGTTGAAGCACGAGCTGTTGACTGCTATTATAATTCCTTGAAGAGAACCAAGTTGTGCTGATGAAGAATGAAATTGGTTACAACAAGTTGATGGTACTGGTTTAGGGTTTAACGAGAAGATTTCGTTCAAGAGTTTTCAGGCGAGAGGAACATGTTGCTTTCTTTACCGACTGGTGGTAACTGCTGAGGTTTAAGTGACGGTGATGGAACTATGGCAGTGATGTTGAGCTGCTGGTGTTTTGTGGTACTCGGTGATGGAAGATGAAGCAACTAATGGTTCGAAAAAGGTTTCGCTGTCGTTGAGTACGTTGTTGAAGGAGAAGGCATTGGTGAGATCTGTGTTGTGCTAACAGAAAATTACTTGTTACTGCATACGGAGCTTAGTTGTTGAGCAGTGGAGATTCGATGGTACATGGCAGTAGTGACGACGACGGGAGATGGCAATGAAGCCGTGTTAGCTAATGGAGTTGGTACTCCAGGTCCGTAAAAAAAAAGAATTATTGTTACAGAAGAGAAGAACAGTTACAGAAGCGTAACTAAAGGTTGTTATAGATGAATAGTCACAGTTTGTGATAGTAAGCGTGACGAAAAGTTTTATAACAGCGAAGTAGTGTGAAAGTTTGTGGCAGAAACTTGGAAGTCTTACAAAGTGTGGTAGACTTTGTGTTAGTTATTTCTTGTGGCAGAAGCATAACAAGAGAAAGATTGTGAGAGAATTTAAAAAAAAAAAAGAAAAAAAAAACAATCACCAAAAGGTGATGAGAAAAAGAACAACAATAGTAGGTTAAAATCCTATGAGTTGTCGAGAGAGTACACAAAGTATTCTATCGAAGAAACCAAGAAACCAAGAGTACAAGAAGTATTCTACCAAAGAAGGGGACCGTAATGTCCTTAAACTACAAAGATGGGACCGAAACGTCCTTAAACTACAAAGAGGACCGAAACGTCCTTAAACTACGAAGATTGGACCGTAATGTCCCTAAACTACGAAGAGGACCGAAATGTCCTTAAACTACGAAGGGGACCGTAATGTCCTAAAACTTCCGAAGGGGACCGAGATGTCCTAAAACTATGAAGATGGGACCGAAATGTCCTTAAACTACGAAGGGGACCGAAACGTCCTTAAACTACGATCTGAAGATTTTTTTCACAAAAGTGTTGAAAAAAAAAAAAGAAAACTGAAGTTAAATTTCTTTTGTCCAAGATGGGCATTCGTGATCTACATGCTCCATCTTGAGGGAGGGTATTAGGAGATAATATATGAGAGTCTATATTTAGGAGATATGCACATTAAGTTGTGAGAGTTATATTAGGAAAGTGTTTATGTTTAGAGTTTGATCTTAGTTAGGAAAGTACCTTGAGTGGTCGTCAAGTTTGTGAACAATATAAATAAGCTGTTGAGCCATGAAAGTTGAGATACCGAATTATTATCAATGTAGTCTATTGCTTCCGCGCGTTTATGCTCTCCTCTCTCTTGCTCGATCCTTAACAAGTTGGATAAACCTATTCGACAAATAGGCCTTATACATGTTATTACTTTCGTATTACAAGACAAACGCGATTAAGACAACAAATAGCTCATCCACCCATTTTTCATTAATAATGTTAGTTTAGCTTCATTAGGCTGTAATCACGGCCTATATGGTATAGTTTGCATGTTTTAGCCTCTACTCAAAACAACTGCAAATGTGAGTCACTTATGAAATTCTAAAATAATTAATTTGATTTGATTAATAAATTTTTCGTACATCCAAATCTCAACTACCGCATTATTTTAATGAAAGTAGGATTATATATAGAAGTAGGCCTTTTTTAGACCCTCATGTTTCTAGGCCTCTTTTTTTATTTCTTACAAAACTAAGCCTATTGAACGGATTCTATCCAAATCCGTTATCTCAGTCAATATCTTGCTCTGACTAGTCAATTTATCTTCAAAATATCATACAAGGATATCTCGTGGATGTGCGAAGATTACTTAAATGCCCTCGCCCACATGTGCTTATCTGAAAGCCTAATCTGAGATATCCAGATCTCTGTGAAATTGGACAGTCAAGATGGTTAGATGATACGCGTGAAAACCAAATAGCAGAACATAGAGATTGATTCTCATTTTCATCTTCCTTCTTCTCTCTGGTTCTTCTAAATAAAATTTTTCTTCTCAATAGATAACTTAGGGGTTTCTCTCAAATCAAACCTAATTAATGTTAATCAATAGTAAATGTTTAAAAGAGATTTAATTGTGGATGTTATCATCACCAGGAACACCGGTATACGAAGATTCACAGGAAGTGATATTCATTCTACAACAACAATATCAGCTGAATTTGGGGGTTTTTTAAATGGATCTATTTTTGGGGTTATCCAATGCAAATCTGTATTTTTCTTGGCAGTTTGATTCTCATATTAAGAATTGACAGCAAAAAGATTCCAAAAGGAGATGAAATTGGTTGAATTGATGGTGTTTACATAGCAACATCGATGGATTTCTGGTTTTGGAGAGCGATTAACAAAAACAAGGAGAAGATGATACAAACTTTAGATAGTTTGAGTTCGATCTGTGGTGTTTTTGTGGTTGAGGTTCAAACCAGATATTTCAATTTCTCTAAACAGTACATCAACATATTTTGGGAGCTCAGGGGTTTGATGTGGTCTGAAATTATATAGCTCGTTGACAAATTCTTGAGCTGGAGGAAAGGAACAAAGATCTAAAATCAGACGATGAAATAGTTTCCGGTGATGATGGATTGTGTCTGCAATTATCAAGAGAATAACCATGAACCTATCTTCTACAGGCGGCATTCAAATATGCATTATGGGATCTCTGCAGTTCGTGATTTCACAGCAGCAACAATGGGTATTTGGGGATTTCAGTGTGTTGGTTGTATCGTTTGAGCAGTTATGTGAATTTCAATGAAGATTATGACAACAACTAAGTTAGGGTTTATATCAATGAAGATTTGAATTGTATTTTATATGAATTTGAGCTGAAAAGAATATTGAATGGGAAAATTACAGGGAGTGGTGTTGATGTTCATAGGTGTTGAATCTGAGATGGAGATGAGGATGTTGTTGCTGTCGAAGGAGTTTGTGTTGGTCTAGATTTGAGTTTTGTTGCTCAAAATATGAAGATGGGTCTGCTAGTTCAGTCAAGATCAGATAAGAAAACCAAATTACAGCTATGGTTTTGAAGGAGAAGAAACTTGAATTAGGGTTTGAATTGAATGTGAGATTTCCTTGTCTCTGATAGAGAAGATGATGAGCAGATGGGTTTGATTTGTTTATGTGGTTGCATGTGAGAACAACACAAGGAGATGGTAGTGGTGACCGTATAAGCTGAGAATGGTTTGGATAATGAGTTTGAAGTGGTCCTGGTGGTGCAGAGTTGCAGTTGTAGGTTTGGAACTACAGTTATATCCATAGCTTGGGGAAATAGTGATGTAGATGTGATGCAGGGAAGTTACAGTGAAGCCAAGGAAGATTGCAAGGTTGAAATTGGTTTGTTTAGAGAATTACAGAAAATGTACAAAGTTGTGTTGATGCTGCTGCTGTGTACTGCAATTGAAGAATGAAGTGGTTACAATGAAGATGCAGCAGCAAAGAAGAAGTCTAATGCATGCAGAGAAAAGGTTGATGCATTTGGCTGCTACAGGTCAAGTTGGTGGGAGCTGAGTTAGCAAGTGAATTGTGTAGGGTTTGATGTTGCAGGTGGTATGTCAGAGATGGTTTACTGGTATGTCAGTGAAGCTGAAATTAGATGTATGCCTAGGTTTCTCAATAGTGGTTATGGATGGTGGCTTGTATGAGTTGCAGGTGAATGAGATATCACTGGTGATATGGGTTTGTGATGGTGGTGGAATTCAGAGAAGGTTCAGGTCGAGTTTTTGAGGGTGTTGTTGTTGTTGTTGCCGCTGCAATGGAAGAATGATGGAGTCTGGAGCTGGCAGTCAAGGGTTTGTGTTGATATATCGGAGTGCAGGAACTGACACGATGTTGTTGCTATAAATAAAGAGAATTCCATGGTTCTAGTGATGCTGATGAGATAGAGTAAAGCTTTACTCGAGTCTGAGATGATATTACAGGCACTGGATTGGTTATGGTGGTTGCTGCTCATGGATATTGTAGCTGTACTGAAGCTGTAATGGGTTGCTGCAAGAAATGATGTAATGGTGATGCTAGGTCGAGAAGATACATAAATGATGTTGGTGAATTGGATTGGTGTCGTGTTTCAGTTGAGCAAAAGAATAAGGGTCTTTAATGCAGTGAAGTAGTGTTAAGATGCAAGGTTTTGTAGCTACAGAAGATGAAAAACTTGAATTGTTATAGCGGGTGTCTAGGCCTTCAATTTTCTGTGGATAAATCTTGGCCATTCACTTTATAATGTAATCCCTGTCGTTGATCTTAGATGAGGAGTTTGAAGGACTAAATCGTCTTTTAAACAGGGAAAATATAGATAGGTGGCAGATAACTGCAGCTAACTTTCCATCCACCAAAACTGGACTAGTTTTGTAAGAAATAAAAAAACAGGCTTAGATTTGTAAACCATAAAAAAAAACATGCCTAGATTTGTAAAAATCCCATGAAAGTATTAGGTCGAATTCTACTGACTCTAGCTAATAGCATATCCTGCTTAACAAATTTATTAAACTTCTGCTTTCTGTTCTCTCTTTGCTATATTGGAATATTCATTATCATATTCTTAATCTGTAAGTATCCTTTTATAATGGCGGTCGAGCGTATTCTTGCTAGTGGTGCATCAGAAATGGTGAAAAAACTGGTACCTATGGTTGGCAATGAGATAAGTTTGGCATGGGGTGTTAAGGATGAGCTGAAAAAGTTTAAACAAACATTGGAGTTGATTGCGGATAAGACATCCGATGCGGAGATGAAGGAGGTGGATGCCGGAGTTTCACTTTGGTTGAAAAGGCTTAGGGAAGCTGGTTACGATGAGGATGAGGATGAGTTTTCTTATGAAGCTATGCGTCGATCAGCAAAGAACGATAAGGTAAAATATTTTTTCTCATCCTCCAACCAAAATGGTTCACAAAATCAAGGTTATCAATAAACAGTTGAACCAAATTGCAACTAATATGGAAAGATTTCAGTTTCAAACTACTTGTACTAGAACTAGTGATCCATATGAGCAACGTAAGCGACTAACTGCTTCATTTTTTGGGGATGATCTAGAAATTGTAGGAAAAGAGGAAGATAAATCAAATATAATTAGGATGTTAACAACGATGAGCATATCATCGTCAACATCTTCACCATTATCTTCTGTAAATTTTAATCAATATGAAAAGGTCTCTGTCATATCTGATCAGTTTTCAGACCCAATATGATAGATAGAGAATAACCACACAAGTAGAATTAAAGTACTAGTAATTTGTAATAGAACACGTTAATTATATTGATTTAGAGTAAGAACTTTACAATGTTTACCTTCTAGGTTTGTTTCAGACCTAGGTGTTGCTTCTTCTCTTGGTTTGTTTTCTGCTAGTCTTCTGCGTGTGTCCTCTAGAAACACTCAATATGCCTATCTATAGGTTTAGGGATATGCTAAAACTAGTCATACACATATTAGGAAACTCCCTTATTTTTGTAACCTTCTAGGAACAGAACTTCTACTTTTCCTTCTAGGAATAGAAATCTACTTCTAGAATTACTTGGAGAGTAATTCAATTGTATTTTAAACCTAGGTATATAGCATTTTAATGGGCCTATACCAAAAAACGGATCAGACCTCCCCCGTTTGGAGGCTTTTGGTCCCTCAAAAACATTGATTTAAGATGCGGGGAAGTTTAACTTGCAACTGCACTCTTGAATTGTAATCCTTTGTGATATAAACTTGAAGAGAATGAAATATTTATGAAAAAGATTGCTTTTATTTGTTTATTTATTTATTTTAAAATGTCTAAGCATTTCATTAACATCAACAGTGATATAGATTAATCGGATTTTGTGAGGTTCAGACATGTATTCCAGGTGTTCTCCGACCATGGATGAAGGTTGATGGAATATCTAGAATATCTTTGTTCACGAGGAAGAGCTTCCAGCCATTCGATGAGTGCATCCCAGCATGACTTGGTGATTCTTTGAATATACTCCTCACAACAGCTTGCATCTTTTGCAACCGGTAAGGTTTTACTCGTCACGAGCCTCTCCAATGTTTCTCCACACGAATCTGGCATCTGTTCTATCTTATCCATGCGCACCTGACATTGACCTGGCAGCGGTGGTAGTGCTGCGAAATCAAAGTAAGCAGGAGAAAGTGGTTCTTCTGGCGCTTCTCTTGCAATCGCTAGTATTGCACCATTTAAAAATACGACGACCAACATTGAAATATTGAAGAGTGATCTTCTTTCCATTTCAATTGTGTGCACATATTTCATCATCAAACACGTGTACATAGGAAGACACATGGAGGGCATGCAGACAAGGTCATCAAAGTATGATGACACACGCTCATAACCAAGAACCCCATCCCGTCAACGTGGGATCTTTGCCCGAACAATCCAAGGATAGAAGTTAAAGGATGTTCCGGTAACACGCTGTATTGCGGAACACCAAATAACTCCCAAAGAGTTACTTTATCTCATCCCCAAAAGAACCCAAGATCAACGGTGGAGAGAAGAGGTACTGACATGGACGCGACAGAGGCAGAAAACACTTGCCTGACACGAGCAGGCGCCTCAACTACCCGTATTAAACACTCTGAGCAGCATACGTGTCGATCAACCCGTGGAACGAACGAGGATGACTCTGCATGATGAAGTTACGAACGAAGACCCCTGCGTGATGGACACAAAACACAAGAGGATAAGGTTCCAACGGCCTTCAGAGATGGGTCCCACACTCTAACCCTATAAATACCCCCTCTCCACCAAGAGTAAGGGGGAGAAAATGAGGGAGGAAAGGGAGGAGAGAGAAGAATTTTGAGTGTAAGTTAGTCCTTTACAGTAGAAAGACATGTAAACTCAAAAGTCATTCGACTACCCTTGTAACCGTCAAGTATATAGTGAAACAACAAACCCCGTGGACGTAGGCCTTAGTGCTGAACCACGTAAACCTCGGTCTTGTTTATATTTCAGCACTTTATATTTGCCTAAACCCCATGAATCTTTACCTCTATGTTTTGTTTTCTTTGTTTTTACCTATATCCCGTGCGCAAACGCCTCGCACGGAGTTGTTAGATGAGGCTGTGATAAACCCAAGGGTTTTGAGCCAAGGAATCAACACTAAGATATCATCATCACAAATCACTCTAGATTACGATGATTGGTTGTGAGCATTCGGATGCCTTCGTGATTTGTGTGTTCACAATTTGGCGCTAGAAACAGGGACCTCGTCCCGGTAAAAGATTTATCTTGTCCTGTGATTTCATCTTAAACTGGCATATGATTGCTCTGCTTTATTAGCTCTGACAGTATAAATCATTTGTTAGCTTTATTATATTCAAAAACGCTCATATTATCTTCGATAGCCCTGGCAATACTTTCATTTACTGATTATAAGATTTATTGTTTTGATCCATGGATTTACGTTTTTCTTTAGATCTCGTACAAACCTGTCTCTCAGGTGAGTTTTCGTGTTTTTTTTTTTTGGCTCTTGGAAGAAGATATTTCGCCAACTAACCCGATTCGCACGGATATTCCCGTTTCTCGTTGTTTGAGATTCCCTTGTGCAGAAAGAAAACGGATTGTGAGCAAAGAAGGCGAGCTTCCGCGAGATTTCATTGTCGACAAAAGAACCCGTGATGGAAAAGACGTAGGAAGCAGGCAGAGGTCCTCCGGCATCCTTCGTAATCTGAAAGGCAAGGTCATCCGGCATCCTTGGAATGCTAAGTGGCTCAAACCATACTTCCCATAGGAGCAACGCAGACTTGCATCTGCTTGGAGTGTACCAGAAGAAGAAGGGAGCGTGACCGCTCCACATGTTTCTATCTCTGGAAGAGGAATTGCAGGCCTCAACCTATCAATCAAACAAGCTTTAAAATTATCAAGTCAACGAAACCTATCGACAATATTGGGGAAAGTAGTTAATCTACAATCTCTCAGGGCTCCCCCATCAGTGTCCATAAGTGTAAGACCAGGGGGAAGGCACCCAGCAGAAAGAGATACCCAACCAATCTTAAGGCAACGGTCAACGGAATGGGTGTATGTAAATATTTTAACCCCATATCCTAGAACGTTGCCTCGGCCCCTGGTAGGCTTCTAAAAGGTCCTAAAAATTATCCCCGGCCAAAAACTTGGTGGGCCCGGAGATATGTATAAAATTAAGCGCAATAAAAACGGGGGCCTACAGTAATACCGCAAGTGCACGGTCGTCAGTTGTAGCTCGTGCAAGTACGGGTCGATCCACAGAGATCGGGTGTGTTTTGGAAGTGTTCTAGCTAATTGGGTTCCTAAATTGCTATTGGGCTATGAAGCCTTTTGGCTTAAATTGGGCTTAATGGGTTTGTTTCAATAAAATGAACTGAGTTTGGGCTCAGTTAGTCTTTGAAGTGCAAATGGGCTTTGGTCTTAAACTTAGGCTTTTGATTAAGCCTGAATTGGATTGGGTCTTAACCTTAACCTAAACTGGGCTTTGAGCCTTAGTGAAATGGGCCTCAGTGAACTAAACCTTGGGCTTTTGTTTTAGTCAAGAATCTGGGCCTTTGGGCTTCACTGATTTGAACTTGGGCTCAGTTGGACTTTGGACTCAGTTGGACTTTGGACTCAGTTGGCTGCAGGAGCTGGACTTGGCAGGAGAAGAAGTGACAACAGCAGCAGCATCCTTGGCAGCAACCTTGGCAGCAGCAACTCAGGCTTGGCAGCAACAGACAAGGCAGCAGCAGCTTGGCATCAGCATCAGCAGCAGCAGGGGAAGCAAATAGTAATGCAGCAGTGCAATGCAGCAAGGCAAGTGGCAGCAGAGTGGAGCTGCAGCAGGAGAAAGGAAGCAGCACCAGGTAGCAGGCCTAGCAGCAGCAGCAGCAGCTTGGCAGCAGCAACTCAGCAGCAGGCACCAGTAGCAGCAGTACTGCAGCTACACAGCAAGGCCAAGGAAGGCAACAGCAACAGAGTTGCAGCAGCCAAGTGCAGAGGCAGTGGGAAAAGAAATGCAACAGAGTTGCAGCACTAGAAGTAAATCAGCAAATAAACATGGAAGTAAAACAGTGACAGAAACAAAGAACAAAGCAACTACAAGCATAAAACAGTGCAAGATGAACCAAGGCCTAAGCCAAGGGCAGGGATGTGGTGAAGAAACTGAAAAGAAGCAATACTAGGCAGAATACAGGCATTCAAATAGAATGGGTTGAAAACTAGCTTGCTATGAGCACTAGTTTCTCCCAATGCTCAATCAAAGTGCAACCTAAGCATACACAGGGAATGGCAAGAAAATCAGCTTGCTTTAAGCACTGATTTCTTCCATTACACAATCAGCACAAAGCTTCTAAGAAATCTAGCCTAGCATTCCTTCAAATGACAGTAAAACAAACATGACAGGAACATTTAACAGTGAAAAACATTAACAATGAACATCAAGCATAGCAGCTAATTGAACTAAAAAAGAAAACAACATTAACAGAACATAATGAACATGGATTGGAAGCAAGGTGACAAACTAAAACATGGTAACACTGAAATTAAAAGAAAACAACAACAATAACCTCACAGTAACAGTTAACAGTGGATGAAACAAGAGCAAAATATGAACTGAACATGGAAATTAACAGGACTTGAAAGTCCTGGATGTTGGCTAACCCAAACATGTTTAACTGAAATTGAACTAAAGTTTAACTGAAATTAACAGGACATGAAAGTCCTGGATGTTGGCTACTCCAAACATGTTTAACTGAAATTGAACTAAAGTTTAACTGAAATTAACAGGACATGAAAGTCCTGGATGTTGGCTACTCCAAACATACCTTTACAACACACCCACAACCCTCAATTTATAGTCCACAACACTCAATTAGGGTTCTACAAGTTTCCCCCAAATCAGTCAAAATTAGGGTTAGATATTTTACCTAATTTGATGTGATAACTCCCAATTCTTCTCGACCCATGCTTCCATTTGTACTCCTCTACCTCTCCACGCCTCCAATTGCTCTCCTAACTCACCTAACTTACCAATTTTTCACACGTTAGGGTTTTGAGAAAAACGTGTATAAAAATGGGAAATTAGGTGGCTAGATAGGTTGTAATGATGGTAGTGGAGATGGGTTATGGCTCTTGGATGATTTGAGAGGAGATGGTGGTGGTTGAGGTGGTGGTTGAGCGGGGCAGGGTAAGGTGGCGGACATGGCAGGAGCAGAGCTCGACTGCTCGAAGGAGGAAGATGAGACTTGGGTAAGGTCTGTTTGGTTTGATGGGTATAGGGTTAGGTTGTTTGAGTGTTAGGCGGCTTCATCAAATTGGATGAACAGCGAGGATGAGCCGTGGGATGTGGAGCTGGTAGGTAGATCGGACGGTGATGCGGAGGCAAGCGGGGAGCGACCGTCGGATGAAAGGATACAACGAAATGAACGGTGCTGGATTAGGTTAGGTGCTGTAGTGTAAGGCGGGGATATCAAACTTTGATGAACAGCAAGGGAGCAACCGTTGGATTCAACTACCATCTAATCTGAAGGCTTGGAATTTCAGCGCTGTGGTGCTTGGCAGAGACTTCGGATTTTGATGATCTATGAAGGAGCGACCGTCGGATGCTTCTGAGAACTGATCTGATGGCTGAGAACGGAGGCGTTTTTGTGTGTGGAAAATGAGGTTGTGCGCACCATTCTTCGCGGCTTCCTTGCGTAATTCCTCCCGGCTTTTCACTACTTTTCTGCTCCGCAAATCATCCAGACTTTATTTGGTACCTAAAAATGCAAAATTAATTAAGAAAAATATTTATTCTTAAAAACAATGAAAATACAGAATATGGGATAAAATGTAGAATTAATGCATAAAAGATGAGTTAAATGCCAACAAAAAGGGATAGATATATACAATATTTGGCACTCATCAGCCCCCACCGTCTGGGAATCCTCTGGCCCAGGATTCTCCAGCGGGGTGACAGGTCTCAAGACGATCACGAAGGTACCTCCCTTCAGAATCGCACCCAAACACTTAAAAAAAATTGCTTAAAATAAAAACAAACCAACATTGCAGGTATATCAAGAAAAGGATCCATTTCATAAAGGATGATTACAAAAAGTGGAAGGCCAATTCAAGGAAGAATACACATCAAAAAATATTCCTTTTACATGATAATAGCAAAAAATATTCTTGTTACATGATTACAAAAAGTGGAAGGATAATGATGTCGCGGTCTCTACAAAATGCTGCGGTCCCTACCTAGATGATGTCGCCCCATCAGCAGGATCGTTCCGAAGACTTGAAGGGACGCTCCCACCAGATGAGGGTCCCGAGGAGCCAGGCAAGGCAGCAGGAACTGGACGACGCGGATAGTTCTTCACAAGACCATGCTCGTTCTTTAGGCCAAGTTCTATCTTATCCGGCATCTTGTTCGTCTCCTCAGCCAATTGACACCGAGCCTTGTGTTTAATAACTACCGTCCGCTGTTGGCCTTGGGATAACAACGAGGATAGACGATTCACTTCTTTAGAAGCAGCACCAACGGCCTCCTCGCGGGTTGACGCCAAACTCTTAAAATGGTTGGTCTGTTCTTCCTGCTGCGTTAAGGAAGATCGAGCCTTTTCAAAATTTTCATTCGCAACGCGGAGTTGTCCCTCGAGCTCTGAAAAAGATAACACCAAGGAGTTAGCACAGAAAAGACACAATCACACTCGATGAAATAGGGTTATACCTTCGACACAAGCCGAAGCCTCTTCATACTCATTAACAACCGCATCTCGCGCTTCATCAAGATGGTCATATTCCGCGGATAATTTCTTATAGTCTAGTTGAAGGTTGGTGAGAGTAAATTGACAGGCATCTAATTCTACCTTCTTCACCGAATCCATATGACGAAGGTGGTCGACTTCTTTATTTATCTCTGATACCCCTTTGCTAAGTCGGTACATACACACTTCAAGATTTCTCTCAGACTCAGCCTGACGAGCTACTTCAGCGCGGGACGCGGCAAGGGCCTTGCTGAGAGCACAGACTTCGGCACGGGCATCGTCCCTTTCTCTGGCAAGACACAACATGTTGTCCTTAACTCCTGGAAGAGGGAGGGATCGAGCCTTCTGTAATTCCTCTTCCAGAAGATGAATCCTAGACTCCAACAAGGAAGTACGCTCACGGGACTCCCGCAGATTCTCACGTGTCCACAGCAGTGTACCATTAAATAAAGCACGGTCATGGTTATACAGATTTTGCATGTCGACCATCTGAACATGCCTTGCGTGCCATACCTCAGTCCGAGCATCCCATTTCTTGGCTTCACTCTTAATTTTCTCAATGAGCTCTTTAATACGAGATCTTTTTCGTGCCCTTTTGTTTCGAAGCCATATCAGCTCGGGGACGCCACCCACTGGAGATAGGGTGGGGAGACTCAGACAGAAAAACTAAGAAATAGAGGAATTACGACACACTGCGAGGGAAAAAGAGGAAAAAGAACCAGCTTCGAAGGCTCCAACCGTAGTCAACAAATGAAATTCATCGAACTGATACTTTGAGATAAGCTCATAAGTAATATCATCCTCAAGGGCATAGAAACGAACCTCGAAGGCTTGAAGCTCATGCTTTTCCTTGAATATTTTGAGATCAATATGCTTGAACGTTACTTTTTTCTTGTTGACCGAAACGCTGCGTATCAATGGGGCAGCCTCATCCTCCTCGGCGGGACCGGATGAACCAATGAAAGCCTCGGAAGCCTTTCTCTTCAAAGAAGGATTTTTTGAAGATTCAGCCCTCGGAACATCACCTTTGGTATTCTTCCCTTTAAGAGAAGTTATAGGAGGGGGCGGCAGATGATGCTCGGGCACTACAGAACGTAGAGGAGGAACATCAAAAGCGACAGCACGAGTCGGTGCCTGCGTACTCCTAACATCATCACGAGGAGGAGACACCGCGCGATCGACAACTTTTCGAGACCCAGAAGGATTTTTCGAAGGAACCTCTTCCCTAGGAGATGAGGCCTTCGCCCCAGAAGAAGAAACTCGATTTCTACGAACATCATTTTGAGACTCTCTACGCGGAGGAGATCTCGATAAACCAGAACCAGGAGTCTGATAAGGAAGCCGCGGACGGTCAGACATGGCTGCGAAAAGATTAATCATAAACAAGTCAAAAACAAACACAAGGACATCACAACAAAAAACCACATAAATAGCAATCCACGCACGATAACGCAGAAACCCTAAAATTAGCATACATGCTCGAAATTCCCTAAATCCCTACCCTGAAAAGCTTAATCAATACAAGCAAAACAATGGCCTCCTTGATTTAAGACGAAGAACAGGGGCAAACTAGCATACAAGCATCAAAAGAAGTTCTTCATCAAAAACAAGGGACAACAGTAGCAGAAAATTTACAAATCAACATAGCGTAAAACAATGGAAACAAAGAAAAGAAAAACTTACCAGCAAAAACAGCAGCAGAAAGAACAAATCACAAATAAAGAGGAAGCAAGTGTGATTAATGCTAAGGCGCAGAGAATTTAAGGGCTGAAGAATGAAAACTGACAGAGAATTTAAATGAAGACTGACAGAGAATTTAAGGGCTGAAGAACAAGGAATGAAGACGGAGAGAATGAAATTAATTTTTATCTCTTCCTTAATATACTCGAAAGAAAGAGGAGGAAGTTAAGAGACGAATGCGAAACGTGCCCATTGAATGAACAGTTAATGCACGAATAAGAAACATGCCCAAGTATCTAGGAGAAGTTATTAGGAGAGAGGAAGAATATGAAACGACTATTTTCTTCAATGCTCCCGCTAAACACTCAAGCCCGAAGAAAATGGGCAAATTGTGTGCACATATTTCATCATCAAACACGTGTACATAGGAAGACACATGGAGGGCATGCGGACAAGGTCATCAAAGTATGATGACACACGCTCATAACCAAGAACCCCATCCCGTCAACGTGGGATCTTTGCCCGAACAATCCAAGGATAGAAGTTAAAGGATGTTCCGGTAACACGTTGTATTTCGGAACACCAAATAACTCCCAAAGAGTTACTTTATCTCATCCCCAAAAGAAGCCAAGATCAACGGTGGAGAGAAGAGGTACTGACATGGACGCGACAGAGGCAGAAAACACTTGCCTGACACGAGCAGGCGCCTCAACTACCCACATTAAACACTCTGAGCAGCATACGTGTCGATCAACCCGTGGAACGAACGAGGATGACTCTACGTGATGAAGTTACGAACGAAGACCCCTGCGTGATGGACACAAAACACAAGAAGATAAGGTTCCAACGGCCTTCAGAGATGGGTCCCACACTCTAACCCTATAAATACCCCCTCTCCACCAAGAGTAAGGGGGAGAAAAGGAGGGAGGAAAGGGAGGAGAGAGAAGAATTTTGAGTGTAAGTTAGTCCTTTACAATAGAAAGACATGTAAACTCAAAAGTCATTCGACTACCCTTGTAACCGTCAAGTATATAGTGAAACAACAAACCCCGTGGACGTAGGCCTTAGTGCTAAACCACGTAAACCTCGGTCTTGTTTATATTTCAGCACTTTATATTTGCCTAAACCCCATGAATCTTTACCTCTATGTTTTGTTTTCTTTGTTTTTACCTATATCCCGTGCGCAAACGCCTCGCACGGAGTTGTTAGATGAGGTTGTGATAAACCCGAGGGTTTTGAGCCAAGGAATCAACACTAAGATATCATCATCACAAATCACTCTAGATTACGATGATTGGTTGTGAGCATTCGGATGCCTTCGTGATTTGTGTGTTCACATCAATTTTTAAGTTTCTTAAACCCTTAGCTGTTCTCGGAGATATTAATTAAAAACTGCTGCATATTTATATTTTTGTTAGAAGCAAAAAAGAACAAAAAAAAAAACAGTTTGAAATTTAGTTGTTAGACATTAGGTATGCATGCAGGGATGCATGGACCAAATCAACGGGCATATATTTCTCAGTCAATTGGATTTTTTTATTGGCAAGGCAAACCAAGGTTGCAGAATTTTTTGGGAACAAATCAACGGGCATATATTTCTCAGTCAATCGGATTAAGACATGTATTCCAACATCTTGAGGTTTCTATTTGAACCATTTTTGGGGACCATGGTTTCTTTGGGGGACCATGGTTCTATTTTGGCTATAGACATTAAAAGTAATTCTAGGTCACCCCTTATCTAGATATTTATTTAATACCTAATCTACCCTCCTAATTAATTTAGGGTGCTAATTAGTTAGTATTAATAATACTTAATATAATGATTAGTGAGATGATTAAGTTAAAGATAATTAGTGAGATTAAAAAATCATATGGTTTTTTTTCCAAAGAAGTAGAATTATTGAGAGAGTAAAGTTAGAGAAGATGAAGAAGGAAAACATGAAAAACTATGGGTTTTACCAACCACAACCGGAGGAAGGGTATTTGGGTACCCATGTATGCTTCAAACTTAGATAATGTTGGTTGAATTGCTCCAAACTTTCAAAAAAATGAAATTTTTTATGTAAATTTGTGCCAGTTCGGTTACCATATGTCAAGAACATGTAACCGAACACACCTGAAAGTGTAGTTCGGTTACGTTTTCCAAACACGCAGGTTACCGAACTCGCTCGTTAATGGAGGTTTTGGTCGTACAGTGTAATGTTCGGTTACCTAGGATAAAATTGTAGGTAACCGAACTTTGAACTTAACAATTTATTTGGGTGCATCTTGTGTGTTCGGTTAGTTCGCAAACTTGAACGCAACCAAGTTCCCAACCGAACCTAATAGGAAAAGAACCTTTCTATTTTGTTTAACCCTAAAGTTCGGTTACATGGAAATTTTACAATTTCTTTGCGATCGAACCGAACTCGTAGGTCATAGTTCGGTGCTTACAATACTCAAAAGAATGGGAATGACAACAAGGTTCGGTTACATAAAAAAAATTATTTCTAATTATTTTAACCCTACAGTTCGGTTACATAGAAATTTTACAATTTCTTTGCGATCGAACCGAACTTAACCTTTAAAAAAAATCAGAAGTTCAAGGCTTGAGTTCGGTTACTTGTAAAATTGTGTAGGTAACCGAACTCTAGAGTTCGGTTACATAATCTGAATCACATATAACCGAACTGTTCTTCGTGTTCTTCAATTCAGTGAGTTCGGTTAGGAACCTAGGGAAAATAGAAAACACGATCTAACCGAACCCAACACTGTAACTACCATTCCAAGCCTATTTTGATGATTTATATTCAATTGAATCGATGAAAAACAAATTAAAATGAATGGGTTTGTAGAGAAATACCCGTGTATGATTTCTATTCAACTGAATCGAAGAAAAACAAATTAAAATGAATGATTCCTATTTTGATGAAGACGAGTTTGAAATGAAGAAGAAGAATAGAGGAAGAGGAAGACGAGTAGGAAATGGTTGAGTGGGTGCAGCAGATTTTTTTTTTTTTAGATTAGGATTAATCACGGTTAGGGATAGTATTAGGGTTAATGTTATTAGGTTAAGGGCAAATTAGTAAACTTACTAAGTATGATTATTGTTAGGACATCCCTTGTCATTGTGACATCTTACTTGCAATCTTAGATGATGTTTTTAGTCTATTTTTGTTTTCGATTATTGAAAAGAATATGAATACTTCATTTTTGGTGGGTGCAAAGAATAATCAGACAGATCTGGAGATAAAAAGTTCAGTAGAATTAAAATGCTAGAAAATCAAGTCTTTTAATGCTCCACATTATGCCCCCATGACTTTGTTGGTGTTACAGCAAATAGAATAGCTGGGATAGAGTGGTGATATCCATCTGGTTTGTAACATATAGCATGTGCTATCATGCATAGAGTGTATATAAATACTTTGTTTAAGAGAATAATTACTTTGCTCAATCTTACTGCCTTTTACATGTATATTAATGCTTCTTCATGGTGTCTATATAACTCGAAATCTGAAAACCCCAATTTCTACATGAAACTGCTGTCATTTTTACTTTCTTTACAGAAGAACAGAAGTTATGAAAATCGACTAGTCCATGTCCTTCCCTAGAAAAATACCAGATGAGATTTTTCTAGACAACTGTCTGCCTACAGTGTAATTTCAAGTCTGAGCTTCATCTCATTCATTTTTTCCTCATTTGTAAGATGATATTGTTAGTGCAAAGTTATAGGGAGCATCACTTGTTTAAAAATGTTTTGATTCGTAAGGATTTTTTAGGATCTGCAGCACAGCAACAATATATAGCAATAAAATCATCACCAGAAGCCGTAGGTGCCGCCTTGTCATGATGTGGCCAAGATAAGTCTCATGACACGTCCTTCTGTTATCATCTACGTGATGAAACCACAAAAAAGATTTTAAGTATCCCTTGCATCTCTATTGCAAGTTGTCTGTATGATGCTAATGGTTACAATTTGTATATACCTAGTTGTTGTTGGTTGACCAAGTTAGCGTTTACACACCGTGATGTTTGCATGTGCATGGCTCCTAATTCATCGAGGGGCCATGAGCTAGCGTTTACTCGAGTATAATCAATGTAAAAAATTTATATTGTTGCTCAGACAGGAATATACAATATGATGTTTCCAGTTCAAATATAGTATACTACAAGCACATAGAATCTTCTTTGGTGAAACCACTGACAATATCACCAGCTGGGATTTCCAAACCTGGATGACTGGATCATCGGCTGGATATTCCTATCAATGAGTTGACAAAATAAAAATAATTCAGGTTACCGAAAGGGGTTGGAGCTTTCCACAACCCGATTAATTTGCATATAATTTTGGATCTTATCTTTAATGACAAAGAAGCACTTTTACTGTATAAATAGAGGTCATGGTCTTGTGTTTAGCATTCACAAACGAAACAAGTATCAAGTACTATTATAGTTATCATGGCAGCAGCTAAAATCTCACTTTTCCTTGGCTGCATCATTGCTTCAATTCTTATCCAATCGATGTAAGTAGTCGTTGATCTATATGTTTTTGTGTTCATCTACACTCTCTTTTATAATATGACTTATATATTGCATCAAGTACAAGTCTTTCTGTTGTGACATTAACTAATGAACATTCATCCATTATTCTATGCACAGGGGTTCGTACGCTGCTCTTCCCCATGTGTGTACAGGGTACGCAGGGTATGTTCCTCATAACTGGGGAAATGATTGTGGCGGGACTGCTGTGGTTACTAGTTATCAAGATTATGCCTACCAAACGTGCTCGTCTTGGTGTCTAATTTCTATGGTTCATGTTAACCCTGAAATCGAGGTTAGGTGTGCCCAGATACACTATGAGGAGGAAACAGGAAAGCACGTATGTACTTGCTATAGCCAATGTCTAGACTAGACGTCCCTTGATCTCTGCTAAAACGGATGTTATGTTATGTTATGTTATGTTATGCCGGTCAGTCTACCATGGAACGCTTGCCTGTTTTATTAAAAGCAACTTATGCTAGCTTCATCGCAGTTGTACATGTTGTTGTTTGTTTGCCGTTTTGTGTTATTGTTGTAATGGTGGCTGCACAACTGCTTCCAAATAAATAAATTGTCATTGGCGATTGATCTGATTTCTTTTCTGTGTCTTAGTGTCTATCATTCCAAAACCCAACAACAGAACTGCACAGTTTTCAAATTGCCAAATTTTGATGGTAGGAAATGATTTTTGTTAAGCAAACACAATAGGAAGATTGCAAAAAAAAAAAAAAAAAAAAAAAAAAAAAATATATATATATATATATATATATATATATAGCATCTACGCAGTTCTAACTTCTAAGAACAGATCCATCTTGCTAATCAACTTGAACAAGATTCCATTAATAAATTTATTTATTTTTGCAAACAAAAATTTAAAGATCAAAAAAAAAGGAGGGTACAAACAATTTGTTTCACCCTTGAGACGAAAAATGTATGGACAGAAAAACGTAGTAAACTACTTCTTTGTTCACAAATAACCGAAATGGTGGTTCTACACGGACGGCGTAAATGAACTAAACAAAACCGCCACTCCCATAAGGATGAATCCTGCTTTTTAGGGAATTAACTGGGGGTTATTTTCAGGCCCATCATGAAAAAACCTGTGAAGGGATGGTTTTTCACAGTCCATTTACACGACCTGTTATTGTAATCGCTATACAAGCGACATGTTATTGTAATCACAATACATCTTAGCCTAATTGGTCATGACATTATTCGAACTAGTTCTTGCGCCCATGCGTTGCAGGGCCTAGATAATTAATTTAAGTTTGTGCAGTTCTTTAAATTTAAAAGATATTGGTTTATTTTCCACAATTGGAATAACTATGGTAATAAAAATTCTGTAAGTATTGGTTTTGTCAAATACATTTTTTCCGTATGGACGGAATTTTAGGAATTGTTTTTCTTTTTCCTTAATATGAAGAATATAAGTCGGCGCAATTTCTTAGAACTTGAATCCGTACATTTTTTAATATGAACATATGGTGTATAGACACGGACACGATACATGGTTACTGGGATACGTGAAATCTAAAAAAACAGGTTACTGGGATACATTAAATCTCAAAAAAACAGGTTACGAGGACATGTTAAATATGTATTGTATGCACTATTAAAATGAGGCTTTACAACTCGTTACTCAACAAAGTAATTATTTTTATTTCTAAATACTTGATTAATAATTAAGTAAAATTAATAATATGAAATAATGATTATGTCTTTCACGAATAATGCTTGGATTTGGTTTAAAAAATAATTAATTACTATCATATTTTATTTGTTTTTATTTTCTAAACCAATATGAATCATTAATGGAATGTCAAAAAGTGTCCATAAAGTGTCCAATGTCGATTTTTACTAGACATATGATGTGGTGTGCCATCAAGTATCGGGAAGTGTCAGCTGAGTGTGGTGTCCAATTGTGTGTCTGACACAATTATCTCATCTTTTTAGACGTGTCCGTGCAATATTATGAATTTGAGTTCGTGCAGTTTTTGTTTTTTGATATGAACTTGAACCCGCAGAATTTTACTTTATCTTTGAATATGAACTTGAGCCCGTGCAGTTTTTGAGATTTGGGATAACTAATTTAAACTCGCGCAGTTTCTTAAAACTTGAGCCCGTGCAACAAAAAAAAGTCCTTTTCTTTTGCAATATGAACTTGATCCCGAGTTGCTTCTTAGAACGGGGAATAACTAATTTAAACCCATGCATCTTTTAGATTTTGAAAATCTTAGTTTTTTAGATTTACTATTATTGGATAACGGATAACTATGGTAAAAATTTGGCTTCTCTTAAATATAGCCCTCGTTTTTATTAACCATAGCCAATTTAACTGTGGTCTGTATAGCTAGACTCAAAATTTAAGTTTGACCTTTGTGTATTATTAACCATAGCCTATGAACTAGGTATTTGAGTTGCTAAACCATAGTGAATCAGTGACTCGATGACACAACAATCAATTATAAAACGTAAATTGTAAGGATTTACCAACTCGCCTCCAGCACCACCATAAGAGATCCAGCAGCAACACCACCATAATATTGTAGCATTGTATCATACTATCATGATAATAATTCATGGAGTTGTTTTGTTTCTTGATTAAAACCTCTTGCAAAAAATCTTCACCTCCGTCATCAAATTTAACTCATACTACCCAAATTTTAGCATATCAGAAACAACGAAAATTGTCACCAGATAAATTAACTTTTAAGGTGAAATTCTCATCACGGGAAGTGTTTCACCATTAATGGATTAATGTCACAGGCAGGTGCAATGATGTTGGTTGCAATCTACGTATATGTATCTTAAGTTATAATGAATTTAGTTCAGCTTAAAATGTTGGTTTAATGATTGGTAAGTTCAGAGAAACATACACTGACTAATGATCAGTATATATTGGTTTGGATTCTACATTGATTTGGAAAAATGGTATTACTATGAACGTTCATAGGCAAGTACAGTACTTGTTGCTGATAGTTTTTGCTTTTCCTTTTAGGAACGAATCAAGGTGGCCCTGTTTTTTACAATGGATTCCTTTTAGGAACAAATCAAGATGACCCTGTTTTCTTTAATGGATATGTGAATATAGTTTGAGGTGAACAGGTAATACTAGATGAGTAATTGTGTGAATCGGTGAGAAGAGGAATGAAATCGGTTTATATTTTATGGGTTATGAATGAGTTATCGTTAATAAAATCAATAAAATGATGGGTTATGATTAAAATGGATTATGGTTAATAAAACCATGGGTTACATTTAAGAGAAGCCAAATTTTTTGTAAATACATTTTATTTTTTGTTATTTTTTATATTGGTTTTCTGTTTTTACCACAATTGGATAACATATAACTATTTTTTCCCATATCGATTTTATTAAATAATCCTTTTTTATTTTTCGTTTAAATAAGTTTAGGGATTGAGATTTAGTAAATCAAATTAAGGGGACAAAAGCATTTAAGTCCTTATTGGTCTTAATTTTCTTTAGTAACTTTCTATTGGTCTGAATTTTATGTGAAATGGGACAAAGACTTTTATGTTATTCTAATTTTTGTCCCGTAATTTCTTATTGATCTAAAATCTATTAAAGTGGGGCCAGAAGCTCTGAAAATCAAGAGAATTCTTAACTTTTAACCACATCGGTGGAAATCTCTTGAAATCATAGAGAAAACTATGAGATTCAAGTTTTGAAAAACAAGTCACCGAGTAAATAGATTATACTTAGTCTTTTGTTGATCATGAATCTCTGAAATAGAGTATACTTAATCTTTTGTTGAACAACAATCTTTGAACTTTTCTTATTGTGAAAGGATCTAGCATTCTATCCCAACTAAATACTCGAGTGAATCAAAATCGATTTTGCTTTAATTGTGTCTTGTATATTTCTATGAGAATACACAAAATTGAACAACTATAGAACTGGTTTCATTTGAGTCACTTGAACTAGTTATAGTTATGATGAATATGGTTGATTTGAAAGTGTTCATATGGCTAACTTCGGTTAACTATTATTGAGCTAACAAGCTTAGGTACGGTTAGGTGTACAAGTTTAGGTACGGTTACCCATATCTAAATGAAGTCACTTTTCATTTGTGTGTAACAAGCTAAGTTCGATCTAATGGTTGAAAGATATTAGCCTGAGTCTAATCAGGTTTTCATATAACGGTGAATATTGAATACTTTGTTACCACTTAGATTGCAAACCCTGTTTTGAAGACTATATAAAGGAGAACTCTAACAAGTGGGAAAATCTAATCCCACGCCTCATGTGTGATACTAGTTGCGACTAAAGTCGATTCTCCTTTAACCTTAGGTTTTTCACGAAACCCTGTAGGTTAACGACTTGAAGACTTTAATAGGATTGTGAAGCCATATCCAACTATTTTCTCTGTAGTTGGGTGTTATGATCTTGCTGTTTTCTATCGTATTAAGTATTATCTTCTCTAAGATTTGCTCGAGATTTATTCACCGATAGGAAAGATAAAAAGTAGTCACAAACATCTTCGTCTCATCGTTTGTGATTCCACAACATCTTGTTTCGCTACCATACGATTAAGATTATTGTGAGGTGATTGATATTTCTAGGCTGTTCTTCGGGAATATAAGTCTGGTATATCAATTGGTTCATGTTCACCTTGATTTATCAAAGACGGAAAAAAAACTCATAGGTTTATATGTGGGAGATAGATTTATCTATTCAATAGACTTTTCTGTGTGAGACAAATTGGTTTATCAAGTCTTCGACTTTGTGTCGCAGCAACTCTTAGTTGTGGGTGAGATCAGCTACGGAATCAAGTGCGTAGAGTCCTGCTGAGATTCAGAGGCGTAAGGAACGCGACTATACCTTGATCAGTGTGAGATTGGTTAGGGCTCAACTACATCTCTGTCCTACTTGGAGTAGGCTAGTGTCCGTACTGGCTTAATACAGTGTGGTGTTCAAATATGGACTAGGTCTTGGTGTTTTTCTGCATTTGCGGTTTCCTCGTTAACAAAATTTCCGGTGTCTTTGTTATTTCTTTTCCACATTATATTTGTTTATATAATTGAAATATCACAGGTTGTGCGTAGTTTAATCAATTAGATAATTCAACCTTTGGTTGTTGATATAAATTGATTAACACTTGAAACATTGGTCTTTGGTACCGTTCAAGTAGTTTCTCATATTAATCAGGCTCGTGGATTTCTATTTGTTTGATTTGCTGATTACATTGAGAAATAGAGATACAACTCTTGGATATATTTCCATTGATTGAGTCTGACTGTCTAGTTGATTCTCTTGGAATTACATTGAAGTTTGTCCATACAGATTGTTAAGCGAAATATTGGGTGTGGTTGTTAGACCCCCGCTTTTTCAACTATCACTTATCTTTTTAACGACACCTTCAAGCGCTACTCCGGAAAAATCAAGTTGTGCTGTCGAATCAAGTTGGGTTTGAAATTGTGCCATTTGGAAAAATTCGAAAAAATAAATTAGATTGAGAAAGAGAGAATAGAGAATAAATAAATTTAGATTAAGAAAGAAAGAATTAGAGAATAGAGAAAAATAACTTACCCCGAAAATTTTGGAATAAGTTCTGAGTTTCAAAATTATTTATTTATAGTGATAAAGAACTAGCCATTGGCGCTAGAGTCAATATCAAGCGATATACATGGCAGCGCTGGCGATATTGTCAATAACATTCGCTATAAATTCTGTCGCTCAGTAATTTCTCATAGTAGCGTAACATTTTTTAGCATGTGCATACGAACATGTCCATGTCATGCCCCTAGTTAGTAAGTTCGCGAATGATTCGCGAATCATTCGCGAATTTTTCCGTATCACGAATTTTACCGTCTTATTCGCGTACGTTTGCAACTCCGAACCCAAGTCGCGTATTATGTGGCATTCCCGGATTATTCGCGAACCGTTCACGAATTTTACGTATCCCGAATGATACGTCCGCTTAATTCGCCATAAATTCTTTAGCTTTTACTTTTCAAAGACTCCATTTTTTGGGCTTTACTGCCTCCCGAGCATACACGACCGAATATTAGACGTGTTGTAATTTTTATGAAACAAAAACGACTGAAGAGATTTGAAGGTGAAGGTGAGAGAGATCGCAAACTCACTAACCAAGCATCTAAACCACCATACGACGTCCTCTTGGATAACTAATGTTGTATATATTATTAATATCATCATATTAAGTTTATTTTTTCTTTAAATAACTCATACATATGCATAAAAATTGGTCTATGACCTTATAAATACAAATTATTTGTTATATATAGATACCGAATTTTCAGAGTCGAACTCACATTTATAAATCGAATTATACACGTACGTATGCCGTTCCGAATTACTGACGAATCACATCCTCTTGACCGAATTTTGGACCGAATCTGGATTTTACAAAACCGTATAATACTCGTACGTTTGCCGTTACGTACGTTTGCCGCATCCCGAATTGCTAACTAGGGTCATGCCCTCATCCGAGTAAGCTAATCTCCATATCCGGAACATCCATACCCGTATTATCATGTGGTTTGTCATTTAATGATGCACGCTTATATCGCCTTTTGTTTTGTTCCCAAATTTGTTTTTGTCACCACTTATCGACTTTTCACTTTCACTTAATCAAACCAATCAAATATCCCATACATCCCATCCTATACTGCTTTCAACACAACACCCCATAATATCCATTAAACCAACGCTCACACTAATCTCTATATAATCCTACTGTCAATGCCTCATGTAAACAAACTTTTCACCAACTCCAACTACACTGTAGCACTATTATCAAAGGCACAGAATACGAACGTTAAGAAATAAACTTTCAAATTTTCAAAATTCAAATTAAAGTAAAAAAAGAAAAGAAAAGGCTCAGTTTTTCAGTATTTACATTAAATTCGTCTCTCTCTCTGTCTCTTTCTAAAATCACACACCAATTCCTCGAAATTTGTAGTGATTTCAGGGTTCAATACTCTCAGATTTTTCATTTTCTTCTCTGGGGTTCTTTTCAAATATCTGAAAAAACCTCTAATTGAATGAGTTTTCAAGATCTATTTACTCTGTTTCTCAACAGGAATGTATGTGATATGATATTACCATTATGAAGCAACAATCAGTGTCAAAACATTCAAACCCTTTGTTTCTCAGGGGATTTTAAAATCTGGGTCTCATTTAATATCTTGATTCATCTTGTTATTCATTCAAGAAGCTCAAGTGCTATTCCTCTGTTTCTAAGATGAGAGAAGTGAATAATTCAACAAAATCAACTAAGTTTGCTGATCAAAATCAAAATCCAACCAGAGGAGGAGGAGTGAACCCTGTTTTAAAGAGTACAACGAATGCATCGAAACTGAAATCAGCATCATCATGGGGTTCTCAGATCGTTAAAGGGTTTTCAGCTGATAAGAAAACTAAAACTGCAACCACAACCACAATCCCAGCAAGTAGATTACCACTTTCAGCATCAACTAATCGGGCAACGTTGCCGCCGTCTAATCAATCTCGTGCGAAACGATCGATTCTCGGAGAATTTACATGTTCAGCACATCCATCTCAGGTTTATCCAGCTGAGAGACCTTCATCTACTAAAGGATCTCATGATTTGTTTCTGGAATTAGATCATTTGAGAACATTGTTAAAGGAATCGAAAGAAAGGGAATTGAATTTACAATCTGAGTTATCAGAACACAAGAAGAACCCTAAAGTTTCACATTTGGAGAAAGAACTTGAATCCAAGAGGGTGGAAACTGATAATCTTGTGAAGAAAGTTGGATTATTGGAGACCGAGAGCAAGAGTTTGATTGAGCAATTGGTTTCTTTGTCTTCCATTGTTGAGAATCATGTGCAAGCTTCAAAGAAACAAGAAAATGTCAATTCTAAGTGTAATCTTGAAACGGAAGTTGTCGAATTGCGGAGATTGAATAAGGAATTGCAGCTGCAGAAGAGGAATTTAAGTTGTAGATTATCCACTGCGGAGACTCGATTGGCTGCACTGGAAAACGTTTCGGAGGTATGGATTCTGAGTTTTCTAATTAGTTGCTTCAATTTTGGTGTTTTTTCGTGTTCAATTTGGTTTTTCTTGGCTTGTTTTTGATTATGTATGTGCAATTGGTTGTTGGTATGTGCAATAGAGTGATGTTCTAGCTAAGGTGAAAGCCGAAGCGTCTACGTTAAGAGATACGAACGAGGATTTGTGTAAACAAGTAGAGGGTTTACAGATGAATAGGTTAACTGAGGTTGAGGAACTTGTGTACTTGAGATGGGTGAATTCTTGTTTGAGAAACGAATTGCAGAATTCGGGTTCGGAGAACCAGAATTCATCAGTTGAGGATGATGGTGAGAATGTTGCCGTCAGCAGCGGATCATCATCGAGCAAAGATTTGTTTGAATTCAGTAGTGGGAAGAAGTTGCACTTGATGAAGAAGTTAAAAAAATGGCCTAAGATTGGTGAGGATTTGTCGAATTTTGGGTTCCCACATCTTGCATTGGATAAAGACGCTGTGGATTTGTCAAGTCCGAGACGGAGGCATTCGATAAGTGGATCCAAGTTGTTTGCGGATGATCAGTTTGTGCAAAACAAGAGAAGACAGTCAGATGGTTTTACAACTTGTGCCAAGGAAACTGAGAATGAAGAAGAATCGGGTGGTGGGCAAAGTCCTCAATTTTTCGAAAACTCACAGGAAATTAGTAGAATGACAGCTGCATTAGATGTGGAGAAGCGAGCATTGCGCATTCCAAACCCTCCTCCAAGGCCTTCATGTTCGATTTCCAGCAATGTAGTTAAAGAATTAACGACAGCATCAACTCCAATGGCACCAGCACCTCCACCACCCCCTCCACCTCCTCCAAAGCTCCTATCAATGAGAAGTAACACGAATGCGGTGCAAAGAGTTCCCCAGGTAGTTGAATTCTATCATTCACTTATGAAGAGGGAATCCAGAAAGGATGCTGCTAGTGGAGGAGTTTGTGAGGCACATGACGTTTCAAATGCTCGTAGTAGCATGATTGATGAGATTGAGAACCGTTCGTCACATTTACTTGCTGTAAGTTACATTTTGTTTTTCCAATTTTGTGGTTTTGAATTACTTGTAACTCTTAGATTGGGGTGTTGGATGATGCTAATTCATGAAATCATTGTGATATGTAGATTAAGGCAGATGTTGAGACTCAAGGTGAATTTGTGAACTCGTTGATCAGAGAGGTGAATGGGGCTGTGTACTACGACATTGAAGATGTGGTTGCGTTTGTAAAGTGGCTCGACGACGAGCTTTGCTTCCTTGTAAGTTGTACACCATATCTCCCTCAGCAATGCTTTTACCTGAATGTCAACATATTTGTGCAACTAATTGAATGCTTAGAAAACCGTCTTTGAAACAAGTCTTGCAATATCTTAAGGTTTAGTTTTTATTTTGTTTTCTATTAAGGTTGATGAAAGGGCAGTCCTGAAGCACTTCGAGTGGCCTGAGAAAAAAGCTGATACTTTACGAGAAGCAGCTTTTGGGTACAGAGACCTTAACAAGTTGGAATCTGAAGTTTCTAGCTATGTGGATGATCCTAGGCTTCCATGTGATACTGCATTAAAGAAGATGGTGGCTTTGTCAGAGAAGTACGTATGACCTTGAATTACATGATTTGAAAATTTTGTTGCTTTAAATTACCCATTATCTTAGATGGCGCAATCTTCTGTTACCAGGATGGAGCGCAGTGTGCATAGTCTATCAAGGACGAGAGATGGGTTGATGCGCCACTGCAAAGATTATCAAATTCCCACAGACTGGATGCTGGACACCGGGATTATTAGCAAGATCAAATTTGGATCGGTGAAGTTAGCTAAGAAATACATGAAGAGAGTCGGGATGGAGCTGTTAACCAAGAGAGCATCGGAGAAAGATCCAGCATTGGAGTACATGTTACTTCGAGGAGTCAGATTTGCTTTCCGAATTCATCAGGTAACTGTCATTTAACGAATGAGCAGATATTTTTCTCGAGGAAATTGTATTTACTGCTTGCTTACTAGTTTTTTGTTGATGCAGTTTGCAGGAGGGTTTGATGCAGAAACAATGCATGCATTTGAAGAGCTCCGCAACTTGGCAATGTCTGAAATACAAAAGTAAAAGGAAGAATAACAACAACAGATGGGGTGGGGGGGCTTACCATCTCAGTAAGCTATACGGATAGTAAGGAATGGAATTAAAATTTAGGTTATCATAATGATGTTAAAGCTAGAGTGATTATGGACTACGATCGTGTCCGGGTCTGTTCATTGTGTGTTGTTGGTATGTTTGTGTCTGTCACTATGATGGAGCTGTGAAGAGCTAAAAGTTTTGATGAAATTATAGATATGTAAAGGAAATTATTAATGAAAATGTTGAGTTTCAATGCGTGGAAGATCGATCAAGTAATATTTTCAGTTTTCTTATAATGCCACCTGATGTTTTCATCTTGAACAACATTTCTAACATAATATGTTTCATACTGACATCAAGAAGTGATCCACGTTTACTCAAGTTTTACTTGGCATGATTTGCCAAGTAATTTAGTTGGTATGCAGCAGTAAAGAGATTTTCAAAAATAGTTTTTACTCAAGTTTCCAAAATTTGAAGATCTCTTATCCGCCCCCTTTATTGTTTCCTATCAGAAATGGAATCACTAATTTTATGCCATTCTTGGAAATTAATCCTCATTAATCATTTTATTCTCTTTCTTTAATAAATGAAATTTTTGTGTAGGGGTTAGTCCAAGAGTGAGTTGGAGGGAGTTTAATGTATTTTGATTGTTGGGGATTCTGAGGGAGTGTAAGAGAGTATAGGGAGTTTGAGAGAGTTTGGTATTTTGAGTGTAGGGAGTTTGAAAGACTCTCCCAAAATCTCTACTTTTTTGAGAGATTTGGAGTGAGGCAAAAATACACTATAAACTCCCTAGAACTCCCAAAAAAAAAAACCAACTCCCTAACGTTCTAATTTTTACGATTAACAGGGAGTTTAAGAGTTTCTTTCAAACTCCCCCACGATTAACAAGGTTTTCTAGGGAGTTTGGGAGACTCTTCCAAACTCTCTCACGACTAACGGGAATTTTGAGAGACTCCCTCGAACTCCCCCACGACTAACGGGGAAAAATCCAACTACACCCTACTCCCCCAACTCCCTTGAAGACTAACACCCCTTAGTCAATTTCTTTCTTGTACTTTTAACAATATTGTTTGGGTTTTCATCGTTAACGGATGGCTGTGGAACACATGCTAGCGAAGTGGTTGTAGTCGTTTGGAATAAGTTATCTCCAAATTAATGCTTACCTACCATTGCAAATCTACTGATAATGATCTTGGTGAACGCAGTTTGGCTTTTGATGCTGCTTGGGATTGGTCGTTTCATGTCAATTTTTTTGATACAACACTTTTCTGGTGTAACTTCTGGTGGGTGGATGATAATGGTAAGTCTAGAAAAGAAGGATTTCAAATTTACAAAGCCAAAAGGGATTTGGAAAGGTGTCATAACATCTGTCAGATCGAAAATTCGATCAGATGGTGTACATGGTTTCAGATGATCAGTCGGACCTTATTTGCTATACAAATGGCCATAGTCATGTATATTGTTTCAGATGAGAAATCAGACCTTATTTGCTATATAAATGGCCATAGTCATGATAAGGGGTGGCATGTAACGAATGTGCTCCGAATAATGAGAAATAGATGATGAAATAAGTGAGTTTTTACTTTTTGGTGTCCAAATTCAAGTTTCAATTTTATTTTATTTTTAATTTATTTATTTGGCAATTAATGAATTTTTTTTATAAACAAATATTTATCTTAATCTACTTTTTTTAATTTTATTTATTATAACAACGTAATCATTGATCCATAATAAAAATAAGATAGTTTTTTTTAATGAATTATGATTATTATATTATTATTATCATTTAAAATACCAATACTCAAATACAACAAATTCATTACATATCGGTAAAGAGAAGCCGAACGACGAGCTGAGCAACAAGTTCATTAAAAATTTACTTAAGTATAGGTTTTAGTTTCTGATATGAAAATTTTATTAATGAACTAAGAGGACAAGACAATACAATTAGGTGGTTCAACGGCCATTTTTCTTGTAAGTTTTTCTCTTCTAGCAGCCTTAGATGGAACATATGCCACCTTATTTTGTTTTTTTGGGAAATAACATTTCCAACATTTACATGAAAACTAATAATAATATCTCTAATAAAATGACGAATGTCAGCTTAGAAATTGTTTATATTATGATTTTTGAATATGTTTCAAAGTTGACTGCCTCGAGCTTTAAGTGTTGCGCCCACTTAACAGCTTCATTGAGTACCAACCCTTCCACATGCTCCGGACTTGGTTCTCCCGGAAAGAATCCACAGATGTACCTGCAAAGTCACGCCGGATCATACATATGCCAGCATTTTTGGTAACATCATATGATCCATCTAAATTTAAAGCAATAACACCCTTAGGTGGTGGATATCATTTAATTGAAAGTCAAAAAGTTTCTGTAGAAACCAGTCTGACAGAGAATATAGGTTTTACTAAAGATTTTTCATAGAGGATATTAGATATCCTGAGAATCAGAATATCTCCTTGGGGTGCACGATTTGCTGATTTTTGATTATACACTTGTTCTTAAGACTGAGTAATGGTAAAACCATTAGATAGTTTCCGTGATGAAATGGACTCATTGTGTGTGTAGAGCCAAGTGTGCCGTCTGTAGTCATCTGTGCAAAGCATGCGCAGTTAGTTACTGGACTGCATGGGCATGTTTAATAAGTGGGAAGAAGGCAGCCCTTTTAGTTTAAAGTTTTCATGGATAATTTTTCTGTGTTTGGTTCTTGTTTTGATGAATGTCTCCATCGTGTCACTCTTGTCTTAGTGAGATGCAAGGAGAAGAATCTTGTGTTGAATTGGGAGAAATGTAACTTCATGGTTCAGTCTGGAATTGTGTTAGGTCACATTGTTTCTTCCAAAGGTATATAAGTAGACAAGGCTAAGGCTAATTTAATTTCTAAGTTGAAACCTCCACATACATGTACTGAAGTTAGATCATTCCTATGTCATGCAGGTTTTTACTATCATTTTATTAAAGATTGTAGTAAGATCTCACGTCCTTTATGCAATCTTCTTGGTAAGGACGTTGTTTTTGTCTTTGATGAAACTTGTGTTGCAGATTTTGAGAAGCTAAAATTGTTGTTAAATTCTTCCCCTATTATACAACCGCCTAATTGGAATATTTCATTTGAGATTATGTATAATGCTTCTAAGTTTGTAGTTGGAGTTGTTCTAGGACGGCGCAAGGATAAAGCACAGCATGCTATTTACTATGCTAGTAAGACATTGAATGATGTTACACCACTAGTGAAAAAGAACTCTTATCGATTGTGTTTTCCTTAGAAAAATTCAGACCTTATCTTTTAAGGTCTAAAATCGTTATATTCTCTGATCATGCTGTATTGAAGTACCTTCTTTCCAAACTTCTTTCCAAGAAGGATGCTAAACCTAGGTTGATTATATGGATATTATTGCTGCAGGAGTTTAAATTTGATATTCAGGACAAGAAGGATTCCGAAAACATAGTGGCAGATCACCTTTCTATGATCATTTCAGAGTCTTCTAATAAAGCATTGCACGAATCATTTCCCGATGAACAATTATTTGATGTTTCGCAGTTACCTTGGTTTGCTGATATTGTTAATTATATTGCTATTGGTCAAATTCTTGAGCATTGGTCGAATTTAGATAGAAATAAATTTTTATCTGAGGTTAAACATTTTTTTCAGGATGACCCATATTTGTTCAAATATTGTCCGGATCAGATTATTCGTAGATGTGTGCTTAATGATGAAATTATGAGTGTTGTCACTTTTTTCCATTCTTATGCCTGTGGTGGTCATTTTAGCTCTAAGAAAACTGCTGCCAAAATTCTGCAATGTGGATTTTATTCGCCTACTTGTTTAATGATACTCATGAGTTTTGTCGAAGTTGTGACAGGTGCCAAAAGCTGGGAAGGATTACTAGGCGCAACATGATGTCGCTGAACTCCATATTGATAGTGGAAATATTTGACGTATGGGGAATAGACTTCATGGGACCTTTCTCTTCTTCAAATGGTAATGTATACATCTAGCAGTTGATTATGTGTCCAAATGGGTATAGGCTATACCTACCAAGACAAATGATCGCAACGTTGTGATCAAGTTCGTTAGAGAATACATATATTCTCGATTTGGTACCTTAGAGCCACTATAAGTGATGGAGGGTCGCATTTTTGCAATGGTTCTTTAAGACTCTTTTAAGTAAGTATTCCATTCCATTAATGGTTCTTGGACTTTTGGTCAAGTCGAAGTTTCTAACCGACAAATTAAACAAATATTATAGAAAACGGTGAATCCAAATCGTAATGATTGGTCTGCACGATTATTGGATGCACTTTGGGATTATCGAACTGCTTATAGGACACCCATCGGTATGTCTCCGTATCGACTTGTCTATGGAAAGGCATGTCATTTACTGTCTGAGTTAGAACATAAGGCCTATTGGGCCATTAAGAATTTTAGTGTTGATTGTCTACAGCTCTGGGAATCACCGTAAGCTTCAACTCAATGAGTTGGAAGAAATTAGGAATGATGCATATGAGAATGCAAAGCTTTAAAAAGAGAAAAATAAAGTGTTTCATAATAAGTTGATTAGTCGTACGTCATTTGAACCTCGGCAGAAAGTTCTCTTGTATAATTTTAGGTTGCATTTATTTCCTGGCAAGTTGAGATCTCGTTGGACAGGCCCATACTATGTCAAAGAAGTTTTCCCTCATTGGGCTGTCAAACTTGAGAACAGAGAATATGGTAATATGTTTAAGGTGATTGGACAACGAGTGAAACCATTTTGAGAGCTCATTAATACCGAGGTGGAAATTGTTCTCCTCGAAGATCCGGTCTATCAAGACTAACACTATTTTGATCATTGTTGTTGTATATTAGTAGATTTTTGTTCCTTTTTACATTTTGTTTGTTCTTTTTGCAGGACCGCAAAATAATTTGCTTCGTGGGAGTCAACTCACAGATGTGTTTCGTCAACTTGATCTTTTATTTTCATTCATTTGCTTGTTGCATCGCATAATAGAAATTTCCCACCTGGATTTTTACTTAGAATGTCTGGATTACATTGAGGAAAATGTAAACATCAAGTGTCGGGGAGTGGTTAACACTTAAGATTTTTGTAGGTTATTCACTTTCAAGTTATGACCAGCTGTGGAGCGAGTCTATTTTAGGAATTTTCTTGTATATTATGACCAGCTGTGGAGCGGGGTATGTTTCTTATCATTTCATCACCAGCTGTGGAGCGGGTCTATTTTTTATTTTCTTACCATACTATGACCAGCTGTGGAGCAGGTCTGTAAAAAAAAATGACCAGCTGTGGAGCGGGTTTCTAAATAATAATAATAATAAAAAATAATGATGACCAAATGTGGAGCGGGGCTTGGAGTTTCGTATATGATCAGCTGTGGAGCGGGTCTAATTTCTATTTTACTCGGGTCTAGCAAAATATTAGTGTGGGGGAATTTGATAAGTACGCAAGTGTAACACTTTTATACCCACATTTATACTAGCTAGGTCATGATATCCCGCTAACAACTACTATGTTTTAGAACTTTTACGGGAATTACAAGTGAATCCGGAGAATAATTGGCTGAACGAAGAGCTAAATGTTGTTTGCGACTATAAGCATATAGTAGCTAGGTTAATTGATTGAGCTGCCTTCACAAATGCTCATGCCAGTCGCGCCACAACTACTGAGCCATCACGTTCGAGCCAGTCAAGCCTAACCCACCAGCGTCTAAGGAGTAAACAGGAGATGTGGCTTACTCTATTACCACATCTCTTGTGGGCATCTTCTACTTTACCGAAACAAAAGAAATTTTCAGTTTCTTTCTCATTCAGGCTAGTAACATCCGTGGAATTGAGGGTTCGCATAGTGAAATTGATGACAATAGAATGGATGTTGATGGTGTTCGGTCAATGAAGAAAGAAGGTGTTGTTTCCAGGGATTAAGAGAGTGGATGAAAGTTCTGAGATGGGTTTTGAGAAGAATTCGAAGGGGAGCTGTGACTCTCGGTTGATGTGAATCGATTTCACAAGTGGAGATAGATTTGTCTGTATGGGAAGTAGTTCTTACTCTGAATTCAGTCTCAACTGAGAAATACAACAACAGCCGCAGTGAAGTTAGGGCAGTAGAAGATGGTGTTGAATCGATGAATTGGAGAAGTGTAGATGGAAGAAGAAGGAAGATGTTCTACAGCAGCATCGCAGCATCATATGCCATATGCGAAGAATTGCTTGAACTGTGCTCTTGATGGTGACGAAATTTACAGAGACGAACTTATGGTGCCAGTGCTGGTAGATGGGAGATTTCCTGCGATATGTAGCCGATCAAGAAGAACAGAAAGCCTATTTTATAGGAGTACGAGCTACTGATTGCCTAAGCTACTACAAATGTCAGTACACGGATGGAGATGACTTGAGATGTTGGTGTTGGTTGGATGGTGGATTATCTATGGAAATCTGTTGAATGGAATTGGGCTGGAGTTTATTGGTTGTTTACAGGGGTCCTGTGGTGCTGTATTTTGGTCCTTGTGATGTCCTACTGCAACAGTTGCAAGGAGTGTAATAGAGGGTCAGGGAACTAGAAGTTGGTGCTGTAGCCGGAAGGTATTACAAAGTGGAGGTGATGTTCAGATAGTCGGGACCTTGGTAAGGGCCTGAATTCAGCAATTGGTTTTTGCGATTGGACTGGGTTCAGGCCAAGGAGTTGGCTAGTGAATTTGAAGTTGAGTTCTGTTAGAAGGTTGTTTTTAGGCATACCTAAATCTTTCTAGACATACAAAACAATATTTCCATCTTGGGTGACCTTATAAGAGATATCCTATGGTAGTTCAATTACCCATATACCCTTAATACAAAAATCTAAAATCAGTTTTCTAAAAAATCAAAATCTAAAACCAGTTTTATATCCACTTTTGTTGTTTTCCATCGATCAAATGACGGTTACGGTGTTGGGTTCGACTCAAAATTGAGTTGCGTTTTTAGCCGAATTGTTCTTCACAAAAGCTTCATGTAAGTGTATATGAACAGTTCGGCATGAATTTTCATGAAATTTCAAGCCGAACCTAGTCACAGATAAAGATGCATAGGGGTTCGGCGTATTCGAAAATCATAATATAAGCCGAACCTCACATAATTTTTCTTCCAGATCACACAGGATTAGGTTCGGCTCATTATGACATTTTTAAACAAGCCGAACTAGTTGGTTCGGCTCATAATAATAACACTTTCAGCTTGACGAACTGTTCATTAGTTGTCAATATACAGGTGGGTTCGGATGATATATTAAGCCGAACATATTCCAGACTCGCCGAACCGTTCATTAGTTGTCAATATAAAGGTATGTTCGGCTCATACCATTTTCATTATATAAGCCGAACCATTAACATTTTTTATTCCAGAACTCTCAGGAATAGGTTCAGCTTTCTAGGAAAATTTTATACAAGCCGAACTAGTGTCTAGCAAATGGGTCGGAAGTGGAAAATATATTTTTGGCGCATACCTAAACAGTTTCAGCTAGCATCTCAATTTTGAGCCGAACCCCTATGCATCTCTATTTGTGACTAGGTTCGTCTTGAAATTTCATGTCGAACTGTTCATATACACTTACATGAAGCTTTTGCGAAAAACAGTTCGGCTAAAAACGCAACTCAATTTTGAGTCGAACCCAACACCGTAACCGTCATTTAATCGATGAAAAACCGCAAATAGGAAATTGGTTTTGTAAAACTTACTTTCTTATCCTCATTTCCGGAGTTCGAGATGCAGTTGGTTAAATTTCTGGTTTAATTGGTGGTTGATTTTCAGTTTCTACACCTTCATTTTCAATTGGTCTTCTTCATCTTCAATTGATGGATTAGAAGACGATTTAGTTTGCCTAGTCCCTGCTTTTCTTTTTACGAGTCATTATGTAGTTGAGTTTAATCGACGATCAAATTTTTACGAATCGACAATTAATCACGGTGATGAATTTTTTTTTTCGCGGGAGATGAAGAGTTTGGCTAGAGGAGGAAGAAGAAGAGATGTTAAGGGAAACTGATTTTGATTTTTTAGAAAACTGATTTTAGATTTTTGTATTAAGGTTATATAGGTAATTGAAGTACCCATAGGGTACCCCTTATAAGATCACCCAAGATAGGAAAACTAATTGGTATGCCTAGAAAAATTTAGGTATTCCTAAAAACAGCCTTCTTACAAAGTGGAGGTGATTTCAAGATAGTCGGGACCTTGGTAAGGGCCTGAATTCAGCAATTGGTTTTTGCGATTGGACTGGGTTCAGGCCAAGGAGTTGGCTAGTGAATTTGAATTTGAGTTCTGTTAAGTGGATTGGGTCGTGAATAATAAGCTGGGTCCGAGTTAGAACTGTAGCAAGAACTATATATCTCATCATCAACATAGATTGGAGGCACGCCGTAATCATGGAAGAAACTAGAGTTTGCTATTTTTCCTTCTTGATGTGCTTAGCTTGTTACTTTCTTTATCATTTTTCTATGGTATTGAACAAAACTATGTCTAGCTAAACTCCTCATTAGGGCGAAGGATGAATTTGTAGGTTTATTTTATTCATGTTCTAAAACAAGGGTTTCTACCAACTTTGAGCTTAATGTCATTTGTTTGAGTTTCTCTACAATGATTTTTCTTTTATTCAATTTCTCATATTTTATGTCATGTATAGTCTATTGTTAGGTTGATAGAAATACTCATCGAAACTTATTATTGATTGTTTTATGATTATTCCAAGACTATGTATGTCATGTATACTTAGTACTAGAGATGTCTACCTTCTAGGTTGAGAACAAACAATCTTTTATGATAACTCTTGCATATAAATCCTTAATGAAATATCTTCCGTGCGTTAGTAGCTAGGTTTGCAACTTCGCACGAGTAAATTTGAGACCTTGTGATAGAACATTAGTAAACATAACTTACAACGGATTCTATAGCCCTAATGCTTCCACATCCTTGAATAAATTTTATTATAAATTTGTTTGAATGAATTTGTTATTACTTTCTTAGTAAAAACAATCTCTAAAAATATTGAATTTGATTGGATAGCTCTTGATATTAATTAGTAGTAGTTTTCACACTCCTTGAGGGAACGACCCGTGCTTGCTTTTGTGTGCTCTTTTTGACACCATGCGCTTGCGGTAAAACAAAGTCGGTCTTCGGACCCAATAATTTAATTTATTGCGCTCATGAAAGGCATCACTTATGCCCCTATGACAGCAAGCCAGACCATGTGAAACCCGTAGCAGGTAATACAACGGAAAAATTCAGATTCTTATCCTCTCAAGGGACATTAAAGGATATATGTTTATCACTAAGCCACTTGATGTTGGTCTTGTTGAACTCATGCACCCACGTTTGAAGTGTGCAAAATAGAACTAATAAGTGTTTTGATAATACTGGAGGTTGACCCATAGATGAAGGTCACTGTCCTTCTATTTTTAGTCCCACATAGACAGATAAAGGTTTTTGTACTTTTCTCGCTCTTTTCTTGATTTTTCCCTGCATTGAAATCAACTGCTAGGAACAAGGAATAAATAACTAGAAATTTAAATATTTTAACCATTATTATTAAGAGATATATATGGGAAAAAAATTAATGTGAAAACACTTAAACCTTCAACTAAGCTGGGAAGGGAATAGTTAAGCGGATGATTGATTAAAGGTTTTTCGTGGTTGTAGTAATGAGGTTCAAACTCACGGACTTGTGAAGGATAATTTTTAGACTTAATAGAAAATAAATATATAAAAATATTAACAATTTGGGCGAGAGGTACTGGGACTAAGGATTTGGCTGTTTTTTCATATTCAAGTGGTTCAGAATTTTAATTCTCGGCAATAATGGCTCAAACAAAAGAAATCGTGACTCTAATTCTTTGCCAAAATAGATTTCGTAAAACATCAATTGTAAATTACAAGCATAGTGTATCAAAAGCACCTAAGACTAAGCATACACTATCTAACAAGATAACAATTGATTAATATAAATAATAAAACAATTAAATTCTATGCAAATAGTTATAAAAGAAATAAATGAAATTACCCCAAGTATGAAGTTTGGCATCCTCCATCGCCCCAGTGTTGGGTTTTAGCTCATCATAGTAAAAATGCTCTCAAAATAATTTATTATGGCTCAAATGGTGTCTACAAGAAGAGAAAACAATGAAAGACGAAATCTGCAACAGCGAAAGAGCGTTACAGACCGACTGTTTCAAGTCTCAACTGTTATGATGAAGATAAGCGTTGCAAATTTGAAGATAAATGTTGCAAACTAGGATGAAAAAACTTTTACAATGAAGATAAATGTTGCAAAACAGTTGAACGAACTGTTGCGAACTGTTGTAGAAACCGTTGCCGTTTCCTTGTTCTTCACGGGCAGCAGGAGCAGCAGCAACAGAGTTCTGAAAACTCTTGATTTCTGCTCCTCTGGCCCTCCTATGGACTCCCCACTCTCTATACCCCTTATCTTTGATACTGGAAACCTATTTATACTCCTAGGACTCATTTAATCTCGCCATAACTCCTCAAAAATCTTCACAGTGAAGAAAATTATTTTTGAGAATAATTTCTTATTTCTTTCTCTGTGTACGTTAATTGCCTTTAAAATATTCAGAAACTGATTGATACGCAACCTAGGAAAGTATCTGGTCTTAACTCCACAACCATGCAGCATCTTTTACGTAATTTTCTTTCCAAAAATGAAACCGATATTCTTCTCTCCTGTTTTGATCGGGAATTGATTTTCTGGCCAAATTTGATCGATCCCAACCACCATAATATCTTCTTATACTCATATAACATATAACCATTAAGTTTCAGCTCTTTAACATCCCAACAGATCCATCAAAATCTCGAACGAAATTCTGCCAGGGAAGAAGAAAAATTTCCCGCCAAAAATCAGAATTTGAATTTTGTTGAAGACCTCCCCCTATCCAGTTCAGGGGTGCAAATAGCAAGTGGGGTTGAAATAGACTTCTGGGGTGGAAATAGTAATTTTCCTGGATCCCTCTAGTACATTTCTGGGACGTTTCCGGTGCATTCCTGGGATGCCTTTAGTAATTTTCTCAGAGGTGTAAAACACTAATTTTTGAGCCCATTTCGCCGCAAGGGCTTATTTCTCTAAAATTTCCTACAAGAACAAAAAACAACACAATAAGTACTTAATCGAGTCTAACAATACAGAGAATTGAGAATAAAATAGACACATAAATGCGTCTATCAATGATTCCATTGTTATCCATGAAATAATAATAATTCAAATAAATAATTCATTTTATTTGATTATTTGTTTCTCATTGGAACATATTTCTTACAAATGATCATGACTATAGCTATTTATACAGCAAATAAGCCACCCCTCCTTTATAACGATATACACCATCCGATCGAATTGCATGTTTGCAAAAGTAATGGCATCTCTTGAAATCCCTTTTACCTTTAAAATTTTGAAATCCTTCTTTCATAGGCTTACTATTTTCCTCGACCCACCAAAAGTTACACCAGTAGAGTGTCGTCTAAAAAAAATTGATATAAAACGTTCATCCCAAGAGGTATCAAAATCCGGACTACGTTCACCAAGATCATCATCCGCAGATTTGCAATGGTAGGTAAGCGTTATATTTGAAGATAAGTCATTCTTCAGGGTTACTTCCTTTTTCTTATTATCCAATTTGAAACCATCTGTTACATATGAAAACTCAAACAAGAACGGAGTTTGCAAGTACAATACTACCGTTGATATAGAAACGAGCCATTGTTTGTAGTTGGATTTGTTTGCATAAAAACTCTTTAATTTATAGTGCTTTGGTATTTGAAAAAGAAATAAATAAATAAATATCACTAATTTTCCATTAAAAATGAATAATCTTGCTTCGTCACACAGTCAACAAAACTAATTATATAAACAAAATTTCCATCCGATAAAGATCTTGAAATATGGTTTGGTCAGATATTTATTATGTATCTCATATATTTTGTTTGTTCTGTATCTCATATATTTAAAAATATGAGATATAGCACTTTCACCAAATTGTCCAAAACTGGGAAAATGATGATAATAATAATAATAATAATAATCATTAATTTTTCAATTAAAGGCCGATTAATTTTGTATTTTCATCTAATGAACTGTCACATTAATTTGGTCAGATAGAAGGGCCAGACCTCTATGACCATTACCCACATTCCTTGTATCTGCAAATTACAGATTGACACGTGTAACACGCATAGACACTAAAACCTAATTAAGGTTAGGTTTTTGTTTTAGTACTCCCTCCGTCCAAGTTTAGATTCCAAAATATGGGTTTTTTTTGTCCTAAATTACCTGCTACACTTCATAGTTTTCCTCATTTTATCCTGATTTGCCCCTAATTTGGAATCATGTCATAAGATGGAGTATTATGTATTTCAATTTTCTAGACACAATCTTAAATACTTTCCTCTATATAGTTTCTTTAATTTGATATTTTTCAACTAAAAAAAAAAATTGATGTAGCTTTTGTAACGAAATTTTTCTCCATGCTATGAAAATTGATGTAGCTTTCATACTTTCTCCATGCTATGAGAAATTTTTCTAACGAAATTGATGTAGCTTTTGTAGTTTGATTGATTTTGCTAGAAATTTGAAAATGTTTTTTGGAAGATTATAGAAATACACAGTTTATATCAGCTAACAAATCTAAGGTGGATGGACTAATTGAGAAATTTTTTAAGGGTTTTGTAATTTCCTAAATTGACATTTAAGGTTTTGTTAATCATCATTACAGGAGTATTTTTTTTATTATTGTTACAATTGGAACTTGAGATAGTTATGGAACAATTTTTTGTTGTTTATTAGTGGTCAAATGGGATAATTTAGGTATTTTGTTTGGGTTGGTGTTGATCTTGTTTGGGTTAGGTTTGTATTGATCACAGACAAAGACGACGATCTTGCTTTTTTTGATGATATGGAAATGAAGAAGAGGATAATTTTTTGTTAGAGTTAGATGATGATCTTGATATAACGAAATTGAGTTAAATTTGGGTTTTTGATGCAGATTATCTCAAGGTTTGTACTCATGGCCGTCTTCTTCATTCTCAATGGTGTTGCTATCCTGAAAGCATCACAGAGTGTAATAATATGTTTCTTATAGACCTCAATTTATTCTTTTCAGGTTGTCGAAATTGTATATTATTAATATGATATCTCATATTACTCTTTTCAGGTTGTCGAAATTGTAGATCGCTATGACACAGGATGCATACCAAAGAAATTTAGAAACGACACCCTCAGCTACATTCAGAACGCTACAGTCAGCAAATCATGCACTAGACATATCAAAGTAAGTTCCAGCTCTTTCTTTCCCTGTTTCCATTTTGAAACTCCAAACGAAATCTCTGATTTATAACTTCATTAATTGTAGGTGCCCAAGGACATGAAGCAACCTATTTTCTTCTATTATAAACTAGAAAACTTTCACCAGAACCATCGCAGATACGTTTGCGTTCATCAATAATTCGATATTTCATAGCCATGTAAACAATATAGATGAGGAAGCACCTGGACATTTTAATATCAGTATTCAGTATCTTATGATGAACATGTAGCTGAACTGAGAATTTCAGTTAGAAGTTACAAAAAATAGGTAAATGCATGTGTTTATTTTTACTGTCTAGGTGTTTATTTTCAATGTTTCTCTATTTCACACCCCTGTAACGCCAAGTCAAAAGTACACGTACATGAAAACAATATAGATGAGGAAAAAACTCGACATTTTAATATCAGTATTCAGTATTCGGTATACTTAGTACTAGATATGTCTACCTTCTAGGTTGAGAACAAACGAGCCATTGTTTGTAGTTGGATTTGTTTGCATAAAAACTCGTTAATTTATAGTGCTTTGGTATTTGAAAAGGAAATAAATAAATAAACATCATTAATTTTTCATTAAAAACGAATAATCTTGCTTTGTCACACAATCAACAAAATTAATTATATAAACAAAAATTTCATCCGATAAAGATCTTGAAATATGGTTTGGTCAGATATTTGTTATGTATCTCATATATTTTGTTTGTTCCGTATCTCATATATTTTGTTTGTTCCGTATCTCATATATTTAAATATATGAGATGTAGCACTTTCACCAAATTGTCCAAAACTGGGAAAATGATAATAATAATAATAATAATCATTAATTTTTCAATTAAAGGCCGATTAATTTTGTATTTTCATCTAATGAACTGTCACATTAATTTGGTCAGATAGAAGGGCCAGACCTCTGTGACCATTACCCACACATTCCATGTATCTGCAAATTACAGATTGACACGTGTAACACGCGTAGACACTAAAACCTAATTAAGGTTAGCTTTTTGTTTTTAATACTCCTTCCGTCCAAGTTTAGATTCCAAAATATGGGTTTTTTTTTCCTAAATTACTTGCTACACTTCATAGTTTTCATCATTTTATCCTGATTTGTCTCTAATTTGGAATCATGTCATAAGATGGAGAATTGTGTATTTCAATTTTCTAGACACAAGCTTAAATACTTTCCTCTATATACTTTCTTTGATTTGATATTTTTCAAGTAAAAACAAAAACACGGACATCTAAAAACTAGGAACCTTTAATATTAACCTAAGATAAATGTGGAAAGAAAAACTATTCTCTTTGTGTTTCTTAATCTTTATGCAAAATCCAATTTTGACATCTAAACTAGGACAAAGGGAGTACGAAATTTTTTGTAATCAACTAAGAGGATAGAACCATTAGGTGGTTCACCAGACGGCAAAGAGAATTTTCTCGTAAAGTGGGAACTAAACATTGGTTCGGAAATTTGATATATCGTCCATTGAAATTGTTGTGTTAGCTGCAGGCAACTTGGGGATCCTTCACACTTGTCTAGGAACAGGGATTATGCGTAGCGATCTAAGATAAATAACTCACGTTAAATGTGTAGGATGTTTTTTTAGTATGCTAGTCTTTGAATTTTTTTACAACCGTGTGAGTTATGAGTAGAAGACATGGATGGAAGAGGTAAATCATGACCTAATTATGACGTTTTCTCATGATAAAAACAAGGTGGTCGGCTCAGGAGAGAGGCTAAGGCATGATTGAGGTCGAGTGTTGACGTATTATCTGATTAGATTACCAAATGCTAGGATGAAGTGGTGTAAGATCATTGCATGGTTGAACCCACTAGCATTGGTATGTCAAGTTAGTTGTCAAATTTAGAAGGAAAAATGCATTCTTGATTTAGTCTGTAAAGTCAGTTTTGGACTCGATTAGGTTTAATAAATAGAATATAAGTTATCCTTGAAGAATGAAGATTGAAGACTACATGAAGATATGTTGCAGAACTTCATTAAAGGTTATTAACAAACTTTTGATTCTCTTATTTGCACTACCTCTATATCTATCGAAACAAGTTCTCAATCTATGGAACAATTCTTATGACGGTAAGTATACATTTATCTGTACACTCGAGGATATTTGATCTCAAGACTTTTGTGAGAGAATGACCCATGTCCTTGGAAAGGTCCTCATGTTTTATTGAATAAGACTACGAATTCAACGAGCCAAGAATTCTAACCTTTGTCTTGGAAAGGTCCTCATGTTGTATTGGATAAGAATACGAATTCAACGAGCCAAGAATCACTCAAGTCCGAGTTATAACAAAGAAGTTATGAGTGATTTATTAAAGTAACACTTATTATGTATTGATAAGGCAGTTTGTGAATAGATAATTGTACATGAAACTTTTGGCAACAGTTCGCGGACTACAAATGGGAAATACATGACTAAAGGATTTTTGTAGTCAAATAATTTATGTTTCCTTTAATGTAGCTTCGTTTACAAACAACCTAGCATTCATCATTCACTACAAATAGAAGTTTCATGTAACTACACAATCCATTCCTTGAAAAGTTATGTGTGTGTTGCATAAGGTTGTTTTCCATATCTTTCTTCTTCACGAATAAGAGTGAGATTTCAAAAGACTTTACTTGGGGATCATAAAGCACATGCGAGCTATCTTCTTTGATAGTTACAGAACATGTTATAGGTATTTTTCATAAACCCAGATTTGATAGATCAAGATATCTCTAGATTATTTCTAGGTGATGTTGTAAGGAAGAATCAATTAAATGGTCACATGTTGTACGTATCTAAACCTAAATAGTATTAACTTAACTGTAAAGAACATACAAGACTCATTCTTGTTGAATTTGTATCTTGAAATATAAATTATAAGACTTCTTTGTCTTGTCAGTTCATGAACACTTTCAATATGTACTAGCTTTACTTTGTTTAAAAAAAAAAAAATCTTAAGTACAATTTCGTAACCGAACTTATATATTGTACAAGGATTGTCCATATAGTTTTCGAACAAAAAATTTGGTGGTGCACTGGTTAACCTCTCCTTTTCAAGTTGTTTGTCTAGTTACCCTCTTCTTTTCAAGTTGTCCATATGATTTTCTTTTTATCGAGAATCCATATAAAAAAAATTATCCTTTTGTGGTTTCGATTTACGATCCAAAAGAGTTGCGAGCGTAAGTCTTCATCATAACGGTGAAACAACTCAAGATAGTGGACTCTATTTTGGGATTCATGCACGTTGGCTAGATTGATTGTAGGCGCAAAGAATATATTGAAAGAACTGGGTAATAAAATAGTTTTTACCAGGGACAGACCCAGGATCATTTCAAAGGTAGGGCTAGTATACGGTGTAAGGCAATTATTAAGCGACAGTAGGCGGAGACGAATTTTTAGATTATTTTCCATTACGGAAGTTGTAAAAGTTATACCTACGAGATACAATATAAAAGTGATTTAAAGGAAGAAACAATGAATTTCCAGGGTATATTGAAAGTAATTAGTGAAAATAAAATAAGATTACAACTAAACTATAGTAAGTACTTATACTTTCTTAACTAATTTGTCCACATGTTAAGTTATAACTTGACTGGATTCTCTTAACATAGAGATTACTCACCCTAAAACACCCTGAAAATGAAATTTTTATAAATCTTCCCCGGGCTATAGCCCCCTTTAGCCCAGTGATGGGTCCGTCAATGGTTTTTACTTGCTCTCAACTATACAAAGTTACAGTAGTTAATTTGTGTAGCGGCTTAATTTTGATATTATTCAAAACTGGATATGTTGATATCAAAAAAATTACGGTATAATCGGGGCAATCGTTATTTTACAATCACACATCTATGGGCTTCGTGTCCAGAAAAAATGTGGACATGCGGTTCGAAATCTCTCGTTGCTCCAACATATTTAATCTAACAATATTACAACTAATTATAGGGACACATAACGGACACATAAACGGCGTGTCATCAATTCAGTTAATGTGGACAAAATTTTGCTTACCAAGTGTTTTCGCAATATTTATTATGGCAAAAAATTTACAAGAAGAGAAGTAGATGGTCATTAAAGTGGCCAAAATGTTATCCTGATACATGTTAAAAATAGTTCCACATCATCTGGGATTTGAGATTTTTGCAGTCAATAAGCATCCGGCGACTCTACCTCTGATGTCACTAAATGGACAAAAATAATTGTTATACTTGTGCATAAAAGTTAATCATCTATTTAAAAACTGCAAGGATACGACCATTGAAAACATTGACTACCTCAAAAAGATGGATCTGGATTGTAATTAGGCTTAATCTATCACAACAATAATCAGAAAATGAACCATAATGGGTTTAAGGCTAGTTTGGCATTGGTGTGAGTTTTAGAAAAGTGACATTTTTTTGTTATACTGTATTGTGTGTTGTCGTGGAAATAAATCGTCCTGACATTTGGTAAATTATAATTTAAAAAGCACTGTAAAATTAAAAAACTATAAATTTTGTTTGATAAACTTGAATTTTAAAGTATTGGTGATGTAGTTAATGACGAAAATAGACATATTTCAAAAATTAATTTTGAATTCACCTTAATTATAATAAATTAGTTTTCTAATATATCTAATAAAATATAAGAACGTTTATTTTATTTTATATTTTATTATTATTATATTTATTAAATAATAAAAATAATTATGATTATTTTTGCTTAAAAATATTATTATATTGTAATTATTATTTATTATTTAAAAAAAATAGAGAAAAAAATAGATGTTAGAAATATAATGACAAGGGTACAATATTCAAGGATAAAACTTATCTTTATAATAAAATAACAAATTTAAAATAAAAAATCAACGAAATCAAATTATGTGGATCCACTACTTTTGTTTTTCCAACTTTTAAAAGCTAGTGTTACGTAGCTTTTAAAAACGGGCCTAAAATGAAATGGCTTTTCTTCGAAAACATTTTGAAAAAAATTTATCAAACACAATTTTTGGTAAAATTTTGTTACAAGGTGTTTTTTGTTGAAAAATGACAATCCCAAACGGGGGTTTAGTCTTTAGGAAAAAACTTGCGTCAAAGGCTTTGGACTTATTCCAAGTTTTATCAGTAATGATGTTTTAGAATGAGGATTTAAGTAACAAGTAGAGTGTTTAAAGACGATTATGTAAAGGAGGTTGAAGAATTTGTGTACTATGGGTGAACTAAATTGTCAGAATCCGGATTCAATGTGGACTTGGTAAACCAGAATTCAGTTGACGATGGTGAGAATGTTGCTGTCACCTGCAAAGATTTGTTTGAATTAAGTTCCACTTTTTGTTTTTGCCAGATTGAAGATATCAATGGGAAAAAAAAACAGTAAGACAGAAACCAAATGCCTCATCTCTAGCTTTTTTTTAGCTAGAGAGTGCACATCATTATAACCAAGCCTGTGTACAGACTTGCAAATCCAAAAATTACTACTTCTAGACTTCTGCTTCACTTGATGAACCCAATTGCCTTGATTAAACCAGTGAACCTGCACTTTGCTCTCGTTAAGAGACTTAACACGTGCAGGTATCCTTGATTAAACCAGGGTTTTTCAGTACTTCAATCCACTTATTATTATGCTCTTACTCATAGAGAACCTACTTTTCTTCAAGCCTGTGGCATTAATAACCAAGTCCCGAAAAAGGTCTAGAAATCAGCAATTCCTCAAAGATTCAGACTTTTTATTTGGGAATGTCTAAAAAGGTGCCGTTTCCACTTGAGTGAAATCGAGTCAGTACAAGACTATATAGACACCACCTTCGTGGGTGGTAAGCAAGCAGAAAATTTACTTCACCGTCTTATTGAGTTTGATCACTCTAGAGCATTGAAGTAGAACATCAACTTGCCTCGGTTCCAGCAACAAAACAATAGCATTGTAGACTGGGCAACTAGCTGGTTCTCTAATCCTACTTCTATGGATGATCTATATCAGTATTGGACACAGCTTGGAATTCATGGAAAGACATAGATGCATGAAGGACTTTCAAAACAAAGACGCATCTCATCATGCAACTGTTAACAGAATACTTTAAACATGCTTTATACAAAGGACTGCCATTTAAAGAACGCACAGGTAACACAGAATTGGATTGATCTTTCATGATTTTGCAGGGTGTCATGGCTTTAGGGGCCGATACTTCACAGGAGGGCTAGATGCTGAACAAGCAAAATGCTTGGCCATGAAGGAAATTGTGATATGGGCCAAGGAAATTAAGCATACTAATGTTCTCTTTGAGACAAATAATTTAGCATTGTTGAAGTCAATAAAACTCATGCCAAGCAAAAGAGACAAGTATGTGCAAATTAAGACCAAAACTGAACAAAAATCATGCCAAGCAAAACACATATCCAAATACCGTCAGCATAAAAAGTTACCGACCCGGAGCAAGACTACAGCTAATCAAACGGTAACATTAAGATCAGTAACAACTGTCCAATTAGGTGTCCTAGCTCAGCTATTATAAGTGAAACACGAGTTCTTACCATTCCTATTAGGATAAGCTAAACATGACCAGATCATCAAGTAAGGTTAATGTTCTTACCATTGCAGTAGCGAACCAGTTTGAAAACTGGACGCCATATATTGGAGGCTCTCCAGCATCTCAGCCTTATACATTTTAAGCAACCCATCATTGACCTTAGTCCAATTAGGCACACGGCTAATATCATCCAACAAAGGCCAATTATCAGCAAATACTCCCTTCTTCTTTTTCTTCACAAGCGCAATACACGAAATATAAAGATACTCCTTGGCAAAATTATCCAATATATCCTGAATATGAATCGACTTCGGCTTCATATACTTATGAGCAATCAATTGCGACGAACCGAATATAAAAGGAAGAAAATGATAATCATCAAGACCCGAAAATCCATACATATGACTCCCCGGTTCAAGATCATAAACGGTTTGTAATTTCCTCGTGACATTATAATACTTAACATAAACTCTAGAAACAACAGCTTGATAATCCTCTTCCTTAGTAACTCCCATTCTGGCTAAACAGTATATCCAAGCAGTAAAATTAAGCTCGTGATTAGTACCATAATCAAGTCTAGCAGAATTCCCAAACGAATCAGTAAAGTAAGGAACAAGCTCTTCAGTACTGGATTTAAGATCTTCAGGTAAAAATTTCAAAATCAAAGCCTCAGAATTTGCAAGTAATCTATCATACCAGTCTCTATATGCGAAATTCCCATGCTTGTTGGTTTGTTGAATCGGCGGAATCTCATCTACCCAGCTCGCAAAAGTATCTAATACAGAACAGATGTAAGTTAGGGTTTCCGATTCACGACACGGTTCTGAAAGTTTCTTCCCACGGATCGATTCGCTTAACGAAACGATGAATCCGATGAAATTACTCAAAAGATCGGTTTCGATGAACCGAGCCATATCATCTGGGTGATTAATTTTCTTAGATGGAGTTAGAAATTCATGAGGGAGTGAAATTACTGAGACTTTTTGTGATTTGGGAACTGGAGTGTCGATGATGGCTTGATATGAGTGGTTTGGTGGGAGACTGGGAGGTCGATCACGGGTTGGTCTGTGATTTGGTGGTGGTGGTGAGATTGAGGATGATAGTGGTTGTGGTGGTGGGATTTCAGCTGGACCACCGCCGTTGCAACATGTTGAGGTTGTGGTGGTGGTGGTGGTTGAATGCGGAAGGCATTCGTGGATTGGTGTTGATGATGACGGCGGATATGGTGGTGGAGGAGGGGTTTGGCTCGAATCGCCTTCGTCGGGGGTTTTCAAGGCTGCGGAGGGGGATTGTGGTGGTTCCATTTTTTACCGAGTGAGTGATGATCTTTTTTCTTGGTATTTAGAGACCTAGTTCCCGCCAGAGAAATGACATAAGAGGCCAACCGAATCTTTGTTGGACTTGGGCTTTATGTTTTGTGTACCAACTTCGATATGGGTCACACTAGTGGAAGTGTATAATCCAAAAAAAAAAAACATGAAGACTTGTCTAAAAATAGAGAATAATAGCTAAGAAAAATTAATTAATTTGAATATTATAATAGCTAAGAAAATGGAATTTTAATAAATCAAAACTAGTGGGCTGAATCAGTGTGTCGAGCCAAGACAGTTTAGAGTCATGGTTTGTTATCGTCTTGACATTTCTTTGTTTGTCGAGGGTGGCTTATGCTCAAGTTGTAGCAGGTCTATGGATATTTTTGATGATCACGCGTTCCATTGTTCGTAAGATGTTGGAATCAAGTTCAGACATGACTTTGTACATGATGTAATTGTTGATATTTGTTACAAGGTGGTGTGCCTGCGTGAAGAGGTAGCTCTGGGTTTTTATCGAACAATAACAGAGATTTACATCCTGGGGATATTTTTGTTTGTAATTGGGAGAACGGATTGTATGAATGTTATAAGCGTCTCACCCTTCACGGGTGAAGGTGTTCGCACTTTTATTCCGGGCCAAGCTATTTTTAATGTTCTATCGCGCAAGCGTATTAAAAGTATTTTAGAAAAATTTGTTTTACACGGATATGATTTGGGTGTGTTAGCCTGCTCTACTTTGGGTGAACTTAATGTGTTTTTAAGATATTGAAGAATTGTCTAATTAGTAACGATGTTAGTAGTGGTCTAAGCAAGTTTCTTTTTTCTAGACTAGGTGTTGTCATTTAGAAAGGTTTTGGTGCCCAGCTTGTTGCTAGGTTACCGGCCAAAATTTTGTATGAATCTTAATATCCTTTTATTTTTCATTAGAAAAATAAAAATTAATTTTATATTAAAAAAATAAATCAAATAATAATATAAGACCTGTTTACATAAACATCAATAATTATGGGGTAATTTATTTAGCTGGATGTCTTACATCGTAATTGTGCAAAATGACGCCTACAGAGCCCAACAATGCAGATCGAAATTCGCTGGTATACCACTCGTAAAACCCAATGATGGGTCCTTGAAGCTTCACTTCACACCATACAAATGTATGCTTGTTTGTTGTTGCAAGGATGTTTAGCAAGCATGATGATTTAAACGTAGCTTCCACGCCTTTCCGATTCATCCTTATTTTGTGAAGCGTAAAAGACAATTGGACTTTGATGTTGTGTAATAATACTATGACACTGTATAACAATAATTGAGAACAATTATTTTTTATTATTATGGCTACGGATCTTCAACAACTATGATGCTGATTTGAACACGTTCAGAATCACTGCGGTACTTGGAAGTGACGAAGATTTCGAGTAATGTTGAACAACCAAGGAAATCAAGCCTTTGGATGAGAAGCTACAACGTCTATTTATTTTGTAAAATCCATATGTACTGATAGTTTTTTCACTAAAATTGATAATGGGGGGAGATTGTTAGAGCACTGCTCGGTCAAACTCGCAAGCGTTGCTATCTCAAGCTTGTTTTCAAGTTTAGTTTCCAAAACTATAAGTTTTGACTTCTAGTCTACTTATAACCATGTCTCGGATTAGGATAGAATGTGTAGTTGACCGTTAGACTTCACGACGTTCATCGATTGAAGACGAAGAACTACTAAGGGGATATTGTGGAACTTCATCAATAAAAGGTATATGGAGACTTGAACTCATCTAACACTCAGAAGTCTATTTCTATTCTATCTCTTATTGACAAAAAATTCGTATACCTATATGGACTTTAATTTATGCACATTTGATATTTCGAGTTGAGTTTAACTCGCTTTCATATTTCTCAAAATATGTGTTGGTAAGCTTTCGCTTTAACCAAGTTCATCTTATATTCTTGACAAAAGTCAAAAGATGATCATGTGAAAATCGCCTGGTAACATCTTACATGATTTGTGTGAGACATCATTTGAGAAGTCTTGGAATGTTTGATCTATTGATCACTTGAAAATTTCTTTGAAGCTAATAATTTGTGTGAGACATCTATACCCGTATTCCAAGAATGTTTCAATTATTAAGATGGAATAACCATTGATTGAATATAACAAGTATGTGAACTTGTATGCTAACTGTTGCAAGTTATTCAAAGTCCGGGAACCATAATATTCATACCCGTATGTGTACTGGTTGGTCAGTTGAAAGTCCAAGAACTTAGTATGCATACCCGTATGCGTATCGGCGTAAAGTTCAAGTGAATTCAACTGAGTTTGGAGGTATGCGTACCCGTTTGCATAATGGTGAATCCAAACTATGTCCGGCCACTTAGGTATGCGTACCTGTTTGCATACTTGACTGGGTTAAGTTCTAAAATCGGTTTGTTCATGAACTAATACATTTATATATTAAGGAATGCAATCTTTTGCAAACGGTGGCTATAATGTTAATGAATTGATTCAAGTGAATAAAATCGATTTTGCTTCAACTATGTCTTGTATACTTCTATGATAATATAAAAAATTGAACAACTCCATAACTAGTTTCATTTGAGTAATTTGAACTATTTGTGATTAAGATGAACAAGGTTGATATGAAAGTATTCATATAGATAACTTCGGTTAACTATTTTTGAGACAACTATGTGCACACGTTTGAGTACTGAAAAAGCGGGGGTCTAACAATATCACCCAATATTTAACTTAGAAATCTGTATGGACTAACTCCGAAATACTTTCTAGAGAATCAACTAGACAGTCAGACTCAATCTAGGTAAAAGTATCTCAAGGAGTTAATATCTCTCTCTTGCTTTGATTTACTCGAGCTAATAGAAATCAGCGAGTCTTAGTCAAATACAAGGAATAACTTGGATGGTACCAAAGACCAATATCCAAGCATCAATCAATGAAAATCAACAACCAAAGGTTGGATATTCTAATTGATGATCTACAACGCACAACATGTATTATTTAAATTATAAAGATAAAACAATATAATGCGGAAATATAAATAACACAGACACCAGAATGTTGTTAACGAGGAAACCACAAATGCAGAAAAACCCCGGGACCTAGTCCAAATTGAACACACTGTATTAAGCCGCTACAGACACTAGCCTACTCCAAGCTAACTTCGAACTGGACTGTAGTTGAACCCCAATCAGTCTCCCACTGATCCAGGGTACAGTTGTACTCTCTACGCCTCTGATCCCAGCAGGATACTGCGCACTTGATTCCCTTAGCTTATCTCACCTACAAATAAGAGTTGCTACGACCCAAATTCGAAGACTTGATAATAAAAAAATCTGTCTTACACATACAATTCTTGGTTGTGGGTGAGATCATCTAAGGGAATCAAGTGCGTAGTATCTTGCTGGGATCAGAGACGTAAGGAGCGCAACTGTACCTTGAATCAGTGTGAGATTAGGGTTCAACTACAGTCCAGTCCGAAGTTAATTAGTAATAGGCTGGTGTCTGTAACGGCTTAATACAGTGTGGTGTTCAAAATGGATTAGATCCCGGGGTTTTTCTGCATTTGCGGTTTCCTCGTTAACAAAATTCTGGTGTCTGTGTTATTTATTTTCTGCATTATATTTTGTTATATGATTGAAATATCACAGGTTGTGCGTTAAGATCAATCAATTAGAATATCCAACCCTTGGTTGTTGATTTACATTGATTGAAACTTGAACATCGGTCTTTGGTACCGTTCAAGTTTACTCCTCGTATATTCAATCGGGCTCGTAGATTTCTATTTGTTTATCACAGATCTAATTAAGAGTTAGAAATATTACACTCTTGATATACTTTATTCTAGATTGAGTCTGATTGTCTAGTTGATTCTCTAGAAAGTGTATTGGAGTAAGTCCTCTCAGATTGCCAAACGAATTGTTGGGTGTGGTTGTTAGACCCTCGCATTCCATCTCTAGCCTCTCACCGATTTTAGGTAACTACAGTCCTTAATAAAATCAAATTTTTTTTGTTACATTTACTTTGAAGACAGAAGAATTGAATATATTTATATATTTATATATATATATATATATTGATCTTTGTGATTATTCTTGCACACTAGATTCTCTGCTGGGACCTAAACAAACATTTTATTTCGATAAACACAAACTTATTGTGAAGTTCAAACAAACTATCTAAATTCCTTACGGTCTGAACTTTGTAGAAAACACATCACATTATTATCTATTGATATTTGCAACTTTCAAATAAACGAGGGCATCTGGAGACGCATGCATGGCTACCGGAGAAAGCTAAACCAATTGCTAATGTATTTTCTACTTTTTATAGATTCAACTAATTTACATTTTTTTGGTACAAACATACAAAATGCACAATCGTATTATGGATTTGTAACCAAATGTTAGAAACGAACATCCACGTTGTTTGCTTAACTTGCTTAAATTTGTGTATTATCAGCGACGGTCAGTGCTCAAAGAAAGCGGTGCGAGAGATGAAAAGAGTAAGCACGCCACTGTGCTGAGTTGGGAGCACAACAAGCAAAAAAACTTCAAGAAAGACTACATATACATCGTGAAGATCACTGTTGGCCCAGCGTAAGCGTCACGAGAGAAAAGCTGAGCAAGCATGCGATTTTGCTAAGATATAAACATAAAAACCACGACAATATCTTCGAGATTACTGATCCATAATAAGATTTGTAAGAGAGAAGCATAGAAAGTAATGCCAGTGTGTTGAGATTGGATATATATATCGCGAAGATCATTGGCCCAGAGGGGGCGTCGCGAGAGAGAATCAAAGCAAGCATGAAAATTTCTAACTACTAAAGTAGAAGAGCCGAACGGACTGAGAGAGGTTTAGTTGAATGCACTTCTGAATTTGATGTTGAATAATTGAACTCTTTGTTAGAAAAATTGGGTACTATAGGGTGAAATTCAGAGAACAGAAAAGTATATTGTAATACCAACATCATGGCCTAACGATTCTTTTCAGAAGATATTTTGATCCTTCTCAAATAATTGCCGTGTACAATTCGGTCAATAAAATAATGCTTTCAGAATATAATGAATCCCTAACGACGTTGTTAGATTCAAGAGTTGTACAACTAGAAACACACAATATGTGAAATCTGATGATGCTTATAGAGAAAAGAAATCAGAGATTTTGATATGTTAAATAGGAAAAATCCTTCGAAATTTATTGGAGATGTCTCTTCATCTCCAACAGATGCCTTCAAAATTATCCGTTATTCAAAGAAGACGCGTCTGTAGAAATTTCTGGAAAACCAAATCAGGTTTTCAAATTCAAAACCAAAATAATAAATACAAAATACAAGAAGTTGCCTCGCATTTCCCGTATTCCCCTTTCGTAGCGGCTGATATTTATGAAAATTCCAACACCCTTGTTGAATCATTTTTACTGACCACTACTCATTCCTAAGTTAGTGGAGCCAAAACGTCAAAATGATGCGTAGGAAGTTCTTTTTTTCTAACTCCACCAAATATGTGCCTGACTATTATACCTTAATTCAAATATGTATGAGAGTCAAATATATTGGCCGAGTCAGACAAATCAGAGAATTGAAGCTGAAGAAGGGATTTTGACTGGTTTATTTACTTTGATGCATCCTTCGTGGAATCTGATTTCACCATGGGGTTTGCAATCTCTATACTGGAAGAAACAGGAAATAGAAAGGATTATCGTGCAGGCGGCAGTTGGGATTCCTGCCCTTTAGAAGTTGAAGCTAAAGCAAGAATTGAAGCTTTTAGGTGGATGAAGGATTTGCATCTCAATAATTGTTGTTTAATCAATGACTGTCAGACTTTAGTGAAGACTATCAATGGATAAATTAATCTTGAAGACCTACCATGGAGAGCTCAAAATAGCATCGACAGATGCAAATTTTCTTTTAATTACTGTAGTTCGGTTTCCTTTCTGTTTAAAACTAGAAAGTTTATAGATATTGAAGATAGGCTTGCTAAGGAAGTTAGAGATAAGAAATTGAAATATTTGTCCACACAGAATATGTCTACTCATGTAAAATATGCTTTCTTAGATATAGATCCCATATTATATGATATAAACTTCCTCTATAAATAAATAAGAGTCTTCTTATCAAAAAGAATAAAAAAAATCATAAGAAGAAGAAAAAAAAAAACAATAATAAAAAAAAAGAAGCATGTTTTTAGGCATACCCAATAATTTCAGGGCATACCAAATACTAGTCCTAACTAGAGTGACCTGATAAGGGGTACCCTCTGGGTGTTCAATTACCTAAATGCCCTTAAATCTTTTAAATTACTAATCTATCCCTAACCCTAATACAAAAACCTATAATCAATAACCTAAAATCAGTTTCATAACTCCTTCCTCTCCACAGCAGCCCTCTCCTCATTTTTTTCATCGCCTCATCGCCGAAATTTGATCGTCCATTCGTGAAAAGTTAATCGACGATTAAACTCATCTATATAATAGCTCATTATAAGCAAATATCTCGTTCTAACTGATCAATTGAACAACCTATTGACGAACAAACTCAAAATCAACTTGGAAGAACAAACTCAAAATCAACCACAAAATCAACAGGAAGAAGAGATTGAAGAAGAACCAACTCCGTTAATGAGAATAAGATGGTTAGTTCTACAAACCCATCTCGTATTTGATGTTTTTGATTGGTATGATGGATTTAATTCGCCAAAAACATGTCTGTGCGGCGGTTACAGGGCATGGTTCGGCGTACAAAAAACCTTAGATGTGCCCCGAACCGTTCTTGAAATTGAACCCTGAAAGTGCATATGAACGGTTCGGCTTACATCTGAAATCCGTTGTGAGCCGAACCCAATGACGTACGATCCTTATATTTAGGATCGGCTTATTTGATGGTGTTAGTTTTGTGCCGAATATGTTTTGTGAATTTCAGAAATTTTTCATGTGCTTAGGTTCGGCTTGTATGATTGTATTATTTTGCGCCGAATAATGTTGTTTGAATTTCATGAATTCTTCATGTGTAGGTTCGGCTTATTTGTATGATACCATGTTGCACCGAATACATCATTCAATTTATAAGTCTAGATTCGGCTTATTCGATAGTATTAGGGTTGCGCCGAATATCGTTGTTAAAATTCCATAAATTTTACAAGTGTATAGGATCGGCTTATTTCCATTATATCATGTTGCGCAAAATATGTGTTTGAGTTCATAATCACAGGTTCGGCGTATTAGAAAGCATAGGTTGTGTGCCGAATATATAGGATCGGCTTATAATTATTTTGTAGTATGAGCCGAACCATTCTCTGTGTAAGCTAATGAAAATTTCAGGTTCAGCTCATATGTGTTATTGAGGGTAAGGCGAGCCTTCTTATTTGTTGACAAGTTTTTGGCATCTCAAATTCATATTTCATATAGTTTGTATCCCTTTGGTTTTCGAAGCATACTTATAACTTTCATACTTGTGTCAGGACTAATGCAGCTAATAGGAGGAAGAGGATGGAGGTAACACCTTCTACTTCAAAAACTCCCGATCCTCGAGGAGGTGGTAAGAAAAGATTGGGAGCGGGAGGTAGAGGAGGCATTTTAGAAGAAGAAGAAGTTGTAAGACAAAAAGAAGTTGATGATCATCAAGAAGAACATCAAGAAGTTCATCAAGAAGAAACTCAACCCCAAGGAAAACCTAAGAAAGACAGGAAAGGTAAGAAGGTGGCAGAACCCCCGAAAGACAAGGATGATGATGATCTACGGATCACTGGTTTTCACATTCCTGATGAAGATGACGTAATTACACCTCGATCGGATGGTTTGCCTCATGGTCTTCCGGAAGATGGAGGAAATGTTTTGATTGGTTATGTCGAATCTTGGGCGAAGAGAATATACGAGACTCCTGATCACAACCGTGCAGTCCGAGTATTAAGACACCAGAGGGCAGCGGAATGGAGTCTTGATGAAGAGGTTCCTAAGGTGATTGCTTACGTCCAAGCCAGTGCTTTATGGCCTGCCATCAATTATGGACATAAGGAATATGATAGTCTGTCGGCCTATGCCTTTACCGAGAGATTCTTTCCAGAAACCTACATATTTCAGTTACCTTTTGGAGAGATGAAAATCACTCTTGATGAGCCTAGTAAGATTACAGGCCTTAAAGCAATGGGTAGAAGTGTGAAAGCTGATTTTTATGACATGAGTTGGGATGAGCTCTACAAGTTGTACAGGGAATTTCTTGGTTGGGATGCATAAAAAATTGGGTTGGAGTTTTGTCAATCCGTTAGAGATGTCGATTCCGTTTTCACACCCGGTGGAAGGAATAAGAAGAATAAGAAGATCAAGTTGACTAACTTGAAAAAGAATTTTGAGAACACAAAGGAGAGAGTTAGGGAAGGTTCGTTGGTAATGGATCCCGTCAAAGTGAGGCAAACCGGAACTGCCTACTTGTTTTATACTCTTGGTAGAGACATCTTTCCCGACCTTACCGGAAACAAGGTAAATGCAAACTATCTCCAATTGGTCAGGAATCTTGAAACTTGTAACAAGTATGCTTGGGGAACGGGTACGCTCGCTTACCTGCTGGACCAACTTGTCACCGCGTCTAGGTTGACAAGTACAAACATCGTAGGAAACTTCACTTTGCTCCAGGTAACTTTCGGGAGTTCAGAGTAAGGTTCGGCTTATTACTATAAAATCGTATAAGCCGAACTTCTTATTTATTGGGTTTGGCTTATAATACTTGATACATATAAGACGAACCTTTCTCTGATTTTGCGAACTTTATTCTTACTTTGATGTTTCCAATTAAAAATTGTTTCTATCAGTTCAATTCCTTAGATTTTTGAATGCGGTTCTTTGGATGTAGGTGTGGATATATGACCATTTCCCAATTTTTAACTTGGCCAAAGTATTTCAGAAGGATGTCGATTATGTTGATACGGAGCCAACTGCATACGGTACTTGTACGAGGACTCGAAGAAAAGGAACAAAAAACATCTGGTGGCAAGTTTGAGAGAGAGGTTAGACACAATGGGTGTTGATGATGTTGTTTTTCAACCATATGAGAAGGAAGATGAAGAAGATGAAGTTGTTGAAGATGAGGATATGCCGGTAGGTATGTATCATGGGCCATTATTTTATCCTAGTGGTTGTGTTATATACGATCCTCAGCGAGTACTCCGTCAATTAGGATGCGTCCAGAAGGTTCCTTTGTTTGATGAGAAATTCAGGTTGTTACCAAAGAGTGGTACTGGAACTAAAAGCACCACTTCATCTTGGGAGCCATAGTATGATCCTCATCCCACCCTTGAGTTTTGGAATCACTTAGACCATCACACATTAGATGTGTCCAAGTTAACACCTATACTTGATGATCCATGTGAAGAGGATCCGGGCTATATGGATTGGTATAACCAAATTTCTCATCCCTTCATTATCAATAAAGAGAGTCAGAAGATAACTCATAAGGGGAAGGCCAAGGCAATCAAGATCACCAACAGGTCTACTTCCGAAGATGTAGTCACCGCTTTCAAGATAATGGTAAGAATGACTTCACTTTATACTATTTTCATATATTAGTTATGGTAAAAATGTCTTCAACCTCACGGTTATAAGTTGTTGGCAAATGAAAAAATAGGTTTCCGCGGGTAGGGAGATGTTGAAAAAAATGAATGCCAAACTTAGTTGCAAAACACCATTGACCGTGGAAGAACAAAAAAACATCTACAACAAGTGGGATGCAATCATCAACAAAGGACAAGGACCCTAGGAACCTGCACAAAGGCCTACCACTAAGAGGTCTCGACAAGTTGGTGAAGGTACAAGTAGAGATGGTGCTACCGGCCAACCCGGTAATGATGCGTCGGAATATGAAGACCAAGGTGGAAGAAGAGGTGGTCGTGGAACTAAGAAGAGGGGTCTTGGTTAAGTGCCCTTTTATTTTTCCAAGTTCCTTTTAATGTTTTCTTAACTTTTACGGGGAATTTTATAGTGTCTCAAACACCTTGCCTTTTAGGTGCTGAACTTTGTTTTTAATGGTGCTGGGATTGTGTTATGGACACCTTGAATTTCATGTTTTAATCAATATCCTGTAGTTTGAGGAATTATAAACTTTACCTGGAATTTATAAAGTTCGCCAGGTTCGGCGCATAATAGGAATTACAGGATAAGCCGAACCTCGCAAAAAACTTTGTTTTTTTTTTTGTCAGGTTCGGCTTTCAGTAAAAATGATGTTATAATCCGAACCTGGAAAAAAAACTCTGATTTTTTGTCAGGTTCGGCTTATAACATTATTTCACTGTAAGACAAACCTGACAACAAAAAAAAAAAGTTTTTTTTGTCAAGTTCGGCTTATCCTGTAACTAATGATACAAGCCGAACCATCTCCTGTGTTCATGGTTCCAGTTTTGTGTCAAATTTGGCTTATCCTGTAACTGATGATACAAGCCGAACCATCTCTTGTGTTCATGATTCCAGTTTTTTGTCAGGTTCGGCTTATCCTATATTGTTAGTTACACGCAGAATATTAATACGATTCGGCTTAGAACTGCAAATTAATATGCGCCGAACCTGTTAGAAGTTTCAAAATTTGAAATTCTAGCCGTTACTTAAACAGATTCGGCTTATGTTCTAACCTTATTATGAGCCTAACATTGTCTTTATTTGCACAAAAATATATGAACGACTCTTGTTTGAAATATATAGCCGTTGGAACCTGTATTATATATAGACATACATGAGTAGGATGTATCTTCAGAGCATATACCTAAGAAAATGACACCCCCAACTCATGAGTTTACTTTAGAAGAAGATTTGTCTCTTTGCACTAATTACGTAGCATACTATCCAAAGAAGGGTGAAGAACGACGAGTGAAAGGTTTGATGAGTATGTACTACTTAGTTAGAATTCATGAAGCCTTGAGCACCGAAATGGGTAATCCTCACAACCGGGATAGTGCGGCCTTGTTTTGCCGAATTGAAACTATTAAAAAAACGATCAAAGACTTTATAGCTTTAGTTCGGATTGTGAGTCTATATCGTCTCAAGGGTGAAACAAACTCTGAGATTGAAGATCGAGCTCTAGAGGAATGGCGAAGATGGAAAGGAAAGAATTCCGAATACAAAGATCACTACTACATTCTTAGAAGGTTTCTCATTACCCGTTTTGGATATTAGAAGAATTCGACTAGAAATTTATTGTTAGGCTATTATGTAACGGGTGTGTAATCAACATTTTCAATGAATTTGAAAAGTTTATTTGGAATGATATAATAATTATTATTTTCATGAATCATGCAAGGTTCGGCTTATCCTGTAATTCCCGTTATGCGCTGAACCTGACAAAAACTCTGATTTTTGTGTTGTCAGGTTCGGCGCATAACCGGAATTACAAGATAAGCCGAACCTGACAAAAAACTCTGATTTTTTGTCAGGTTCGGCTTATAACATTATTTCACTGAAAGCTGAACCTGACAACAAAAAAAAAAACAGAATTTTTTTGTCAGGTTCAGCTTATCCTGTAATAATGATACAATCCGAACTATCTCCTGTGTTCATGGTTCCAGTTTCTAGAAAACAACACAATCCATAACCAAAAAGTAAATCATTCAAGTATTTCGTTTTGATGGGTACATGTAACTGCAATTCTAGTCAAAATATCATCCTCATCATTCACGAAAATCAAAAGACACAAAATACGCGGATAAATCCATGAAACATTTTTATGGAGATCCTAAACGAATCTCATCCTCTTCACTGACCTCTTTATCATCCTCTTCACTGACCTCTTGCTTACCATCCTCATCACTTGATAACATAATTACTTGTCCACTTTGGGGATGCACATTCAAAGAAATCCAAAGATCCATTTCCGTCGCATAATTTGCACACCAATCCATCGCATAATTATTTTCAAATCCAGGCCAAACTGCTTCACTCATCAAGGGTGGTAATGGGCAATCGGGTCTAAGTTTGAGGCCGATAAAATGACAATTTTGAACAAATCCAACAACAAGTCTTATATCTTTTACACCATCATGGCAAGGTCTTGTTGGAGGCGCGTAAGTAAAACTACTACTCGTCCACCCAAAACAATGTACAACGCAATCGAATGCCTCCGCTATTAAAAACCCACAAATAGGCATCATCATCCAATGTTCTTGGGTGATTATAAAATCCCCATGTAGACGACTTTCGAATGCAATGTATTCTGCTGCCACCCCTGCATCTCCTCTTGGACCTCCTCTCATCATTGTCTTGTAGAAATCTTTGTTTCGGCGTAGCGTTTGTAACAATCGCTGCCTAATATAGTTGACTTCATTTTCATAGGGAACTGGATTGTTCCCTTCCTTAAAAGGACCAAGTTGTTCCGCCTTGACGTAATATCCACAATTTCGATCACCGTTTACGTCGTCCATTGTTACAATATGCTCATGAATTATCGGCGATAGATCTTCCAAGTAGTTATCGTATATAAAATTGATAGGCCTCAAATAGTTACCGTACTTACCTCTTCTTGTCCCTCTCATCCTACCAATTTCATGTACGCTCCTTTTCTCCTTTATGTTAGTGTGTGAAGGATACATCTTACTATTGCCCTTGACATCCTCTTTAATATCCTTTGCTTGTGACGGACAATCATTCTCATCGACCTCTTTGTTGCTTGTTTCGGCTTTTTGAATACTTGGACGACCACGTTTTTTTGGAACTTTCACTACTTCCTCCTTCATCACCTTCTCAATTTCCTTCTTTGCCTTCTCATATCTTCCATCATGGTAGTCAACGCCGGATGAATCCCTATGAGTAGCCAATAGTTCCTTGTTGGCTTGTCTAGTTTTAAAATTATTCATTTTCTTACTCTTTCTACTTTTCGGTTCACTCTTCTCCGGTTCCAAAATATTTTCTTGGGTGAAAGGATACATGACCGTCATCATGTTGTCCCAAAAGATTTGTTTTTGAGCTCGGAACATCTTCTTATACATCTCCGCCAACTTTTTCCCATTTGTCGTGTCCCAAATTTCTAGATCATCCTCGTCGTCTTCGGTTGGGAGGGGATCGAAGCTTAATTGTTTCCAAAAATGATCAATATCCTCAAATGGTATAATACCATCCTTGTTCCGAAGTATGTCGTGGCGGCATGGAAGTCCCATAGATGTTTTCATTTTACAAACACATTCTTCCTCCAAGTTGGCGCCTAACTTCTCAATCAAATCTACTTCTTTCATCAATTTGTCAATGCATAGATGGGAGACTCTATAACTTAATCCCTGTATCCATTTACTATTATAATTCTTGTGTTTGAACATAAGGTTATGCTCGAAATCCGCTTTAATTCTCACAACATCACTTTTGAAATATTCATCAATTGCGTTAAATATCGTCGCAAACGTGTCAACACATCCAAAAAGGTTCTTCTGCAACCGATAATGAGCCGACTCTACCGTATTTGTGGCTTGGTTGTCGAAGTATTTGTGTCGATTTGTGAAACAAGACACAAACCTTTCTTAATTAGGTTCCAACACATCTTTCAGCAAGTAAGTAATGACGTCAGGGTAGTCAGTCCTCCAATGGTTAATAAGCATTTTTACATTTTCTTCGTAAACATCCTCGGTGATTGACCATAGCAAAGTGTCCCATTCGCCTTGGAAAGAAGCCCACAACATCTCATTATGTTCATGTTGTTCCAAGAATTCCTTCTTTTTCTTTACTCATGTCTCCACCGGTAGTTTAGCAATATTCTCTAATTCTTTCATCTTAAGTGGTTGAATTAACGGTTGGCATTTTTTCCTAACATTGCACCATATATGAAACGTACAAAGAAAGTTGAATGCTTCCGGAAATACCTTGTTAATAGCATACATCAACGATGAATCTTGATCGGAAACGAACACTTTAGGAAGATAACCCTCCGGGAAGATTAACTTCAATTATTCTAAACCCCAAACATAACTTTCTTTCTTTTCGTTTTTCAAGAAACAAAAAGCCTCGGTGAACGGTTCCTTTGTCGACGTATGCCCCACAATGTTCAACCATATTTGTTAGTCTTATACGTGCAATCCAATATAAGAACTTGTGGGAAGCATAGAGCCAATTAGACGCATTTCGGGTGGGCAAGAAAAAGGTGTGTGACTTGACCAAACTCATCCAAATTATTTTGGCAAGCATAGTTATGCTTCACCCCTAACCACATCACTTGTTGCATCACCATCCTACCTTGAAAATTGAGTCTTCTAATCTTATTTCTTGCATTGTATATAGTTTGCATAGTCGACTTGTTATTCTTGTCGTCCGCCTTCAATTTACTAAGAGTCCTAGACGGTGGCAAGCGTGCTTGTGTCATTTTATCCACTTCTAGAATCTCGTTGGGTTTGAGTCGCGCTACTTTTGCATGTCCATGAAAATCACGTGGATGTGGGTGGTTATGACGACAATCCATTTCTTTATTCATAACCCAATATTCATCATCTTCGTTCAAAGACTTATTCTTGTTCTTGAGGTTGAAAACGATATTGAACGGGCACCTTGTTTTCTTCGTCTTTTTCCTATTCTTTCTCCTGGTCTTCCCAACATATACAGAACCCTTTTTAACCTTGCTATCGCCAGTTCCACTTCGCTCACAAATCAATTCAAACCGATTCCCTCAGCTTTGTCGTCCTTTAACTAGTACGCAATTCATCTTCATCGCGTGTTCCTCAGCCCAAGCCACTGCTTCGGGTTTAGTTTTCCATCTCTACATTCATTCAAACACAAATAATTAATAAGAAAAACTTCGGAATATTCCTACAACATTAAGGTAAACACCAAGTTCTTACATACCAAATCATTTTGGAAATGATCCTTGGTATCCTCGTGAATTATCTCTACTGGAACTGGTTGATTTTCCATGGTTACAGGTCCGGCAAGCACGATCTACAAAGAATATCACAAGGTTAAATACTAGAAAGGCAATATAATAGCAATGTTCGGCTCATTAGAAAATCATATTATGTGCCGAAGCATGAACATTTACAGGTTTCGGCTGATACAACATTCTCAATATGTGCCGAACCAAAAACAAAATTTTAACCCAACAAATAACAAATTAATGTTCGGCTCATACGATAATAATATTATGTGCCGAACCTGAGCATTAGGAGGTTTCGGCTTATATGAAGTTCTCAATATATGCCGAACCGATAACATTATTTTAACCCAAAAATTTACAAATTCATGTTCGGCTTATACGGTTTTGAATATATAAGCCGAACCTGTAATAATTTTTATTCCGGGATGTTCAGGAGGTTTCGGCTTATACGAAGTTCTCGATATATGCCGAACCAATAACATTACTTTAACCCAAAAATTTACAAATTCATGTTCGGCTTATACGGTTTTGAATATATAAGCCGAACTTGTAATAATTTTTATTCTGGGCTGTTCAGGATGTTATTCGGCGAACTATACTATGAATATATAATCCGAACCTGAGCACTATGAAACTTTCATATTTGCCGAACTACCGGTTCGGCGCATGCTGTAAACAGATTCAGTGAGCCGAACCGTTCATCATTTGGGTTGAAAGTGTAAAATATCGGTTCGGCGCATGTTGTAACCACATTCAATGAGCCAAACCGTTCATCAGTTGGTTGATTCGGCTCGTAGATATCTGCCGAACCATGAAGCAAAAATCCAAACTTTTGATAATTTGGAGCTATAGAAGTGAGATCGAGCATAAGATAGAAGTGTACCTGTGTATTAGAAGCATTGGGTTCCTCATATATGTACTCGTCAACTGGATTTGGCTCATAAAAATCATCACTTTGAGTTTGTTCTTGAGTTTGAGTTTGAGTTTGTGTAAAATCATTCTCATAATCTAAGAAATAAGCCATTTGGGAATCATTGTTGTAGTTGATATGTATTTTCCTAGGTTTTTTAGATGAATTATGACCCTCCTCATCCTCCATTGAATCAAGAATTAAAATTTTCTCACTTTCTCCTTCTCTTTCTCTCCTTCTTAACCAAAACTTTGATTTTTTTCATCCAAACAACCTTATAATTCTGAAAATTATCTTAATCACTAATCCAGATTATTAACACTAATACATAAAGGGCAGATTTGTCATTTTAAAAAAATTTGGTTAAGGGGCTTTCTCATTTTATTATTTAACATCCCCTTTTGAAATAATGGAGTATGCCTTGAAAGTTTTCGGTATGACCAAAAACAGCCTTCTAAAAAAAAAAAAAAAAAAGGAAACACAAATAAACGATTTGCATTTAACTTGGGCCAGATACTTAATAAAAAAAAATAAACAATGCTCAAGCAAGTGAATCTGAATTATGCGGTTCAGTTCTTGTAAGAAAACATTTTTGTTGACCATAGCCTAGATGGCTCGGATAAAAACAAGACCTTAAAACCCAACGGGCAAAGAGTGTTACCGTCATGCGATTTCTGACATGATCTGTCGCGTCTATAACCTGGAGAAATGTACCCAAATTAAAGCTGTTCCTTTTTGTTTTCATCTTCTCCTCTGCCTTTTCAAGAAAATCTCAATTCAGAAAGGAAAAAAAAATTCCAAGTTTTCTCCTTCAGGTTAGTCACTCTTTGAATTCTTGAGAAAGATGTATAGAGCTCCTCTAGTCCAAGGTAACAGCAGGATAAAAATCCAGGTGTATGAGTGTCCTTTTACCTAATTTTCAGCTATTTTGGGGGTTTCTAACCACATTTTCTGTTGATTTTGTTAGATAATCAGCTGAAAAGACCAAGTGATTTGCAATTGAGTGGAGAACTAAACCCTTGCTCTAATTCTGTTAAAAGACAAAGGTAGTATTCCATGAATCTCTTCTTCCTTCATGTTTGTTTGATGATGTTTGTAATTTAGGGTTCATATGCCTGCTTGATAAGACACAATGGTGTGCTAGTACTGTTAGGGTCTGCATTGGGTTATCGAAATCAAATTTTGTGATTTGGTATCCTAAAAAGTTCACTCTTTTTGAAGCTGATTGTTTAGTCTGTAACTAGAACTAGAGACGGAGAATGCACATTTGTTGATTTGTTAAATCACATCTTTTTTCTCTTTCAAAAGGGTCACACATGATCAGACTGGACTACCAGCAATTTCAAATTGTTCAGAACTGGACAAGGTATGTGCAATTTGCTCAATCGAATGTTTTACAATTCAATCGAAGAGAAAATCAAATTTCCTTTACAAATTGCTTGAAGGTTTTCTTCTTTTATTGATCTTTTTCTTAGGAGATTTGTGGGCTAGCACCCATTGTCAGATGTTCTCAGAATGGGAAGCCCTCTAAAAGTTGCACTGGGGAGGATGCGACTAAGCAAGATATTATTCATCTTGGAGAAGGTTATCAACCTGTTTTACCCGGTAACCCAGTTCCTCTAGAAGTAGAAGAGGTTAGTACAATTGTTGGCTTGCACATTTATAATCATTTCAGGTCAAATTTGAGCTTACTCGCGTGGGAGCGCTGCATTTTGGATTTGATTTGCTTCTTCTTTACTTTGCATTAGGACGGTGGGTGTCTTAGAGCATCATGCTGCATTGATGTGCAAACTGCAAGGATAACAGCCCAAGTGTGTGCAAGGAGACGGAGTGAATCAATAATGTCTGGCCAGCGAGAGCTCGAAGGGGATATCAGAGGAACAGAACAAATAAATTATTCTGAAGACGCTAATAGTGGATCACCAAAGAATGAAGGTGTGACCAACAAACAACAGGTTCGAGTTTCTGAAGAAGCCACTGAACCACCAAGCTCTGACATCTCCAAGAGGATTAGTCTTGTTGAAACGATTTACTCCAAGAGGATTGAAAAGCTCTTGGCTAATCAATCCAAGAAAAGTCTACAATTCAAGGAAGCAAGAGACAGAATTAAGAATGATTTGACGCAAAAGTTACTGAGCACTCAAATGCATCAGTTCTTGTTCGTAAGATGCATCCCGATATTGACGCTAGAATTGTAAAACTGAAGAATGTTGATAAGGAGTTCATCAAGAAGGAACAACGTATCAGAACTCATCTGAATACGGAGCAATTAAAGCTGGATGCAAACCAGCAGGCAGACAGAGAAGAAGAGAGAAAGCTGAAGTCTCACTGGATGCAGGAAGTCAAATCTGGAAGATCAGTGGATACATATTCAATTCTTCCGCTGTTCTTGGATTCCTGTTTCAATCTGGATGATCTGAAGAGCTGTGCACAAGTTCATTTAGTAGAAGGAACTCTCACATAGTCTCCCTGAGATGGGAGTTGCATGGCATTCTGAAGTTCTTAGAGGTCGCTCACCGGTAGGAGAGGGCACCATACCTACTGAGCCATCAGCAACAGCTCATATACAACCTCAGCAATACCCGCATACTAATTCGTCGACTGAGCCTCTTGGCCCTCTACTGTCTATTCGACACATGGTGAGAGTCCAGTTTTTTCACAAGCTGAAGAGTTGCAAATATCTACAAGAGCCAGTTCACCCTCTGAGCCAGTCTTGTTGAACTGTTCTAGTAACGATACTTCATTTCTGTCATATCATGGATTCAGTTCTAATAACCAATCTAATGCTGCTGCTGCTCCAATTTCTAGCCGGACCCGGAGCAAGCAGAGTCGTGGATTGTTCTGAATGTTGTAGTTGGCCTGTAATATTGTGATGGTAACTGTAATCTATTGTTGTTTCTGAAATAGTATAATCCTTCGTAATTTGTTGCCTAAAGCCTCTCCTGTGATTTTGTTATTCAAACTTTAGGTTCTGAAATTGAATATAAAAACACAAAATCTAGAAATGAAAGGACAAGACTCCATTGAACAAAGGCTAAATTTAACACCCAGGAGTGGAAGAATGACAAGTACAGGTGCAGCAAATACCGAAATGCCTGACCATGGATTGTCAAAATATTTTACAACTAGAATCTGCTAGGCTATCCAATTTGATAAAGGTACTGCTCAGAAGCAATGAGTTCAGTTAGATTCTTAAGCTGAGAGCTGAAGCAAAGAGAATGCTGGAGTCATATCGCAGAGGGAGAAACTAAAATTGGTCAATGTCTCACATTTAATCTTGGCAGAAAAATGCATTCAATTTTTACTCCCTCAATGTAAGCCCCAGTTTTCTTGAGGCAAGCTAGCTCATCTCCAGATGAAGATGTGCACTCTGTCAGCAAGGTCATCCCAGAACTTCTTCCAAAGGAAATCAGTAAAGCAAGGCTTGAACTTTCACCATGATCATTTGAAACCAACTTATCTTCAGTTTGCTCCAGGGGAAATCAGTAAAAAGAACGAAGAGCGACTTTGAGAAAATGCAGACTGAATCAAATCATCATCATAGTGCTGTTAGGGCAAAGACTCAGTCTTGAAGTTTTGCAAAGTTGGAATCCAAAGCTTTAATGCTGAGCTAAGAAAACACCAACCTGCCTTATCTGGCAGGGATGATATTGTCTCCAGATCATTCAAATCCCAAAATTTAAATCAATAACACAAACAATTGGGATAAGAATTTCCAATGCAACTCCAATTAGGCTCTAAATTTGCTTAACGAAATTTGGTAGGTTCAGACAAACCGATATGGAAATGTTCCAAAGTGCTTCCGAAAATCAGATCATAGTGGTGCTGAAGAACACATTTCTACTTTTGAGTTGTGGACTGCACATTTAACACTGTATATATCAACATATTAAAGAACAACTTGGAAATCAATTTTCTAACTGGATGTTGTTAGAAGAAAGAGATGAATCTCTTGTTATTTTGCTCACATCTATCGGTAGTTATAGGATCTTAGAACGGACCAACAATTAAAGGACCAGAACTTATAAGAGAAGGTAGGGAAAAGAAGACCATTGGCAGCTGCATTGAGTTCCGATGGTTATTCTACATTTGACAACAATTTACCCCCTCATTTTCATCCTGCCAAATATCTATCATCTCTTCTTAAAGTTGGACCTGAACTACTCTCAACTAGCAATAGTAACCTTAACTGAGGAGCAGGCTGCAGAAATTGAGAAGATTCAAACCTAAGATAAGTTGATTCCAAATATTCAAGGTGAAACTTCAAGCCATCGCGGGAGACACAGACCAGGGAGATTACAAACACATAATTACATGTGATACACCTTGCTCCCCCAGTTTCCTACAAATTCTGCTCTAGATGACTTGATCAGATCCATTTTTATAAATCCCCATGAATGACTTGCCTGGTTTAGGTAAAATCTAACCGCAGTGACTAGAATTATTCGAGGATGTTCAGCCATTCGTGCTCCACAATTAGGCATGGCTGCATGCATAGTCATCACGTTCATCGAAGAAGAATGCAGTGATATACTGATATCCAATGACTTAAAACACGCAGGATGAGTTCTCTAACTAGAACCCATAATCATAAATTACTTTTTCACGTAACAAGGGTTTAGGTGGAACATGCGATGTGAAATTCGGTATCCCTTTTCTTATATAAAAACATCCAAGGATGGAATATAAAGAGATCAAGAGGAAGTATTTGTATATTCTATTTTACTTTCAGATATATGGCTCTTTTTTCTCGGTTCTCATCATTAAATTTCCAGATGATATATGTACCAAATTTTGATACTAGATTTTCTATTTGGTGAAGAAACTAGTTAGAGGCTCTCCCAAAGCTGCATGGAATTTGGTAAAAAATTGCAGTACTTCTATGTTTTCTTTTAATCTTACTTGTAGTTTCTACTCACAACTGTTTCCACCACCATCTTAACTGAGTTGCCATATTTTTTTTGATCAGAAACTGAGTTGCAATATTGGTTTCAGCTTTTTATCGAAGAAGATGCTTTGAGACATTGGCGAATACTAAACTTACAGTCCATAGAATGTGGCGGCGGACTGAGGTAACACCTGCTACTGGGGCTCAGCAGAACCTGCTACCGGAGATACACTGGTATGCAAGTTGTTTTAGGAAGAACGACATTATTTATATATATATATTCAAATTAAAATATGATCATTTGTGCAGATTCCCTCGGATTGCTTACGCATCTAACCGATATGGAAGGAGAAACCAACTGTTTGGAGATTAAACTTTCATGCGGAGTATATTTGGGTTGATAAGTCAGCTCTTCCTCGGACCCCAGGAACTGTAATAGTCCGGAGTTATTTCATATTTAATCTTTAGATCTCATGTAAAACAAAAATTAATAATACCTTATATGTTGATGATGATACATTTGTTTAGCAAGCCTAATGATTTATTTTTATAAAATAAAAATAAAAGTACCTAATGGTTTACCAAGGCTTGCTGAAAAATGACTTAATTTCCATTTGTTTTACTGATTCATTCTCTTCTTCATCTCTTTTCTTTTGTTCCCAATTTCAGAAGAATTCAGTGAAACAGAAAGAAGGCTTCCACTTTATCAAATGATTTTTTTTTGGAATTTCACTTGTGTTCATATGTGTTTCAGATATGAGTTAATAGATGCATGCTTATGTCCACATCTGACTTGTCTCAAAGAAGAGAGGAGGAAACTAAAAGCCGTTCATCAATCATGGAATCATAAGAAGAAAATCCAACACTAATTAATGTCATCAAAAGCATCAACAGCAATATGTTCAAGTATGCATGGATCTTCAAATCTTCTGTTACATGCTTATATGAAATAGCTAGTCTCATTGACATGTACACTAAATTAGTGTGGAAGCTCGTCAGATTACTCGGACGGAGAAATATATGTAGTTTGGTCAGATGAAAAATAAAAGGCATTGCTTTGTCATGGAATATAATGCTAATTTCGTAGCCATAAAATCATTGTCAGGAATTCAATAAGTCGTTTTGTTTAAATCTGTTTGTTGATTTAAAGCTAGAAGTAACAGCACAGAACAAAGCTAGAAAAGCTTAAAAAAGAAAAAGCAAAAACTGAAAATCCAAGAGAGTCATACACAATTCTCCTTAGAAACGAACCACCACCATTTAGGAGATAGCATTATAATCGTTCAACATCCATATTACGGTACCTTGTATAACCTAGAACAATCCCTAGGGTCCGTAACGTTTATAGGGAAAGATTGGCGGTCCACGGACCATCGGATGCTTTAGTGGTCCGAATTTTACGCGAGGTTATTAAATAAATACGTAAATTTGTTTTAGGGTTTTACTCATTCAATATTATATTGTTGAAGCGTTTGCTTGGTGGTTAATCTCCCGATCAAAGGATTCTCTAGTTTCGGCGTCGGATCATCTTACTATAAAACTCACGGTGATACAATACAAGATTACTGCGTTTCCTCTTCCTCTTTCTTCTATTAACGAAGAAACTAGTTCTTCGATGGCTACATCTAAACCTAATAATAAGCTAAAAACTTTTCAGGAGGTACCTGATGAAGATGTAGCTAATAATTCAGAAGTTGAACCTTCAGATGAACTGGTGAGTAATGATAATTCAGAGAATGAAGAAGATGGGTTAGGTATGTATGAGTCAGACGACAATCTTGTTGACCTAGAAGAAGGATCCGATTATGAATTTGAACAACCGGATTTTATAGATGAAGAGGCTGCAGATTTACAAGCCAAGTTCGATGCTGATGAACTGGTGAGTAATGATAATTCAGAGAATGAAGAAGATGGGTTAGGTATGTATGAGTCAGACGACAATCTTGTTGACCTAGAAGAAGGATCCGATTATGAATTAGAACAACCGGATTTCATAGATGAAGAGGCTGCAGATTTACAAGCCAAGTTCGATGCTGATGAACTGGTGAGTAATGATAACTCAGAGAATGAAGAAGATGGGTTAGGTATGTATGAGTCAGACGACAATCTTGTTGACCTAGAAGAAGGATCCGATTATGAATTTGAACAACCGGATTTTATAGATGAAGAGGCTGCAGATTTACAAGCCAAGTTCGATGCTGATGAACTGGTGAGTAATGATAATTCAGAGAATGAAGAAGATGGGTCAAGTATGTATGAGTCAGACGACAATCTTGTTGACCTAGAAGAAGGATCCGATTATGAATTTGAACAACCGGATTTTATAGATGAAGAGGCTGCAGATTTACAAGCCAAGTTCGATGCTGATGAACTGGTGAGTAATGATAATTCAGAGAATGAAGAAGATGGGTCAGGTATGTATGAGTCAGACGACAATCTTGTTGACCTAGAAGAAGGATCCGATTATGAATTTGAACAACCGGATTTTATAGATGAAGAGGCTGCAGATTTACAAGCCAAGTTCGATGCTGATGAACTGGTGAGTAATGATAACTCAGAGAATGAAGAAGATGGGTTAGGTATGTATGAGTCAGACGACAATCTTGTTGACCTAGAAGAAGGATCCGATTATGAATTTGAACAACCGGATTTTATAGATGAAGAGGCTGCAGCTTTACAAGCCAAGTTCGATGCTGAAGGTCTCCCTGCTGGTGCGGAAGTGTCTGTGCCTTGGTTGATGGAGGACAAACCCGATCCGACGAGACCTCCGGTTCCGTGTAGCAGTTCAGCTTTGCCCAAGCAGTTTCAAGAAGATGATTCTGATGAAGCTATAATAAAGTACAGATCTTTTAAAAGTTTTGATACGGTTGAAGATTTCTCCGACCACCATTATAAGTCAAAGTCAGTCACCAAGTCAAAGCAAGCATCACAGAAGTGGACAAGGGCAATTCAGCAGGATTGGAGACTTCTAGAGAAGGATTTGCCAGACACTATATTTGTCAGAGCTTATGAAGGAAGAATGGATCTTCTAAGAGCTGTGATCGTTGGTGCAGCTGAGACACCTTATCACGACGGCCTCTTCTTCTTTGATATACACTATCCATCAGAGTATCCTGATACACCACCGCTTGCCAACTACCATGCACATAATCTGCGCATAAATCCGAACTTGTACGAGAGCGGTTATGTTTGTCTTAGTCTTCTCAACACATGGGATGGGGACAAGGTCGAGCGCTGGACACCAGGGAAATCCAACATGCTGCAAGTTCTTCTCTCTATCCAAGCTCTGGTACTTAATGAAAAACCCTACTTCAATGAGCCTGGATATGAAGAGGATGCTGGCTCTGTATCAGGTGACGTGTATGCCCGGGAATACAATGAGAACACATTTATTTTATCATGCAAGACAATGCAGTACACGCTTAAGAATCCCCCGAAGTATTTTGAGGATTATGTACTGGGGCATTTCCGCCTTCGAGCATACACTATTTTGGCGGCTTGTAAAGCTTACATTGAAGGTGATCAGGTCGGTTCTGTGATTAAAGAAGTGCAGGATGATGATGAGAGTCAAAAGAGCGGCTCCTCCAAGAATGAAGCGGGCAAAGTTGTTGAAGGAGTGCAGGATGTAAATGGGGGTCAAAAGACTGGCTCATCATTGCACTTCAGGAGCAGGCACTCCGAGAGCTGGAACTTCAAGAACGAAGTGGGTACCATGGCAGGCAACCTTGTCCCATTATTTATATCAAAAGGCGCTAAGAATTGTGAGAAGTTTATCTGTCTGGGTGACTCTTATCGGTTAGCTGAAGCCAATTACAGTAACATTTTTAAGAAAGATTTCTACAAGACAGCAGAAGATCAAGTTGCGGCTGCTGAATCTCAACTTCATGCTCAGGTTCAGGCACAGGCACAGGCACCGGCTCAAACTAATTTTGGTACAAATAACTATCATTACGACTACGACGATTATTAGGGATTTCTTTTTTTTTGTTTTGTTTAATGTCCGATCTCTGCCGGCCACAAGTGCAGGAAAACTGTCACAATTGCTTAGTTTCTGAAGCTGCGGCCAATTACGGTAACAATTTCAAGGAAGATTTCTATAAGTCAGCTGAATAGTTTTAATGATATTCGGACACTGACACGGAGATATTGATGTGGGAATTCATCAATTTCTAAAAAATGGGGTTACCGGAAATTATGGGGTAACTGTACTTTTAAGGAACATATTTTATATAATAATAATTTATTTCATAGAAAAATGATTTCATGCGTTTCAGAAGATCCCAAGTTTGAGTCCCGAATGCGTAAGATTGCAGATTTTGATATGAAAGACGGAATTAACTTGCCCCGATATAATCATCCCTCTATCTGCTTCGAACTCTGCTGCCTTGCTGCTTCCTCGTGAGGCTTGTTGGTAGCCCGGAAACCTGTCAACTAGTGTAGCAATACGCTGGTGGAGCTTAGCTTATTAGGCTTCCAACTAGTTTTTTATAATTAACTTTATCCAATAGTATTTAATATTTAAGAAGAAAAAAATTTATAGAAAAATCAAATAAAATAAAAAATCTTATAAATACTACTTGGAAAATTAAAAAATATATATAGATTAAACGTTATCTAACATCTCATTCAACTATCATCCGTCAATATTGTCTTCATCAAAAATCACCATCTCTAGTTTTAAGTCAAGTGAAAGATTTTGTACTTCAGGTTCTTCACATCGTCAACTAGATCAAATGCATATCCACCAACATTTCAATTACACTTTCTCCGATTTTTTCATACAAGATTTTTGTGATGAGCAACATTAAATTCAAGTATTTTAGGAATTTAATGCATGATCAAATTTCCAGTATTTTTCGCCAACAAGATTTTCTTTGTAAAAAATTTTAATTGAATGGATAAAATTATATGTGTTCCAACTTCTCTATGACATTGTGGTTCCATCAAATTTCAAAATCTTTGGAAACAAGAAGTTTAAACTTACTTTAACAAAGTCAGATCATTATTTCTTAACCGCAAAATGCGAATGTGGGAAATGTAAAAAAAGACATGTTTTATAATATATCCTTTCCCCATAAAACTTCACAACCCCTAGTGGAGATATCAAAATATTTTTGTTTGTATTGTCTATAAAATAGATAGAAATCCCAGTCGCAAATTGCTTGCACATAAAGTCTATATCAGAATTAGGGTATATGTATCTTAAATCCTAAGGAGATAGGAAATTTTAGGTTAGTTGACCATACAAGAACTTTTGTAATCCTCGTATTAATACAATATCTCTCTACGGGATTCACCCGATGATATAGACATTACTCGTCGAATCACGTTAATTTCTTTGTTTATTTATTTATTTATCGTGAAATTACTTTCTAACCCTAATTTCATCAAATCAATCCTCTTAAAAGTAATTTTTGGTACAAGCATTGGCGCCGACTAAGGTGATTCGTGTACAACAATCGTGTTTTTCATTGAGAAAGGTGCGGAACAAATCGTGCACGTGATTCCATGCAAAAACAAAAAGACAAAAAATATTAGGATTCAGGAAAACTATTGCAAACAAGTTGAAAAAACATTTAGAAACAATTGAAGAAACTGTTGCGGAATCGGTAACAGATATATGTGTTGCATATAAGCATAACAGAAAGCCCAACCCAACCAACAGGTTCACTAGCTGATCCGGTTCTGACAGTTTAGTTAGGTCCTGTTCTAACCGCTCTCGCAGCTAGTCCAACTCGGTTTAGCCAGTTTCCATATCATCTTTAATGGTCCAGTCAGCATTAGACGAGTCATCACCTTCCCCATGTCATCAACTATCTGTGGTGTCAGCTCAGTTCGGGTGCCACACCAGAATGGATCAGGTGCCATGTCAACACAATTTGGGTACCATGTCAGCGTTCGTATCCAGTCACTTTCACGTCATGCTCCGGGTTAGTTGAGTGCTTCTCGAGTTACCAGATTCCCCCGATTCAATTCACTATTTTGTATCTTTGATATCCTCTTTGTCTTAAATCCGAATTAAGAGATTTTTTGCTCATATCATATTTTAAAGATATACAAGATAGATACAAAAAATCCTATGTTTTAAGAAGTTTCATGTATTTGGAACAGGAACATGATCGAGTTCGAGGTTCTCGGATAGCAACGTGATCGAGTTTGCGGTTCCCGGATATCAACATGATCGAGTTCAAAGTTCGTTGGAGTTGTTGCATAAGTTTCATCAGCAATACGATACATTAAACATATTGAAAATGAGGATTGTTTAGATCCTTCAATATTTACCCTTGCATTACTTCACAAGCACCTAAAGCCTCACCTTGCACGTGAGCACTTACGTCTTGCTTTTATCGCAAGCATAAAATCTCGCATTTCACGCGAGTATAAATACTTGCTCCGATGCAAGCACAAAGTCTCGTCTCGACCACGAGCCCAACGCCGGATATTGATCCAAGGCTTGTACTCAACACAAGCAACATGTCATCCTTCCCGACCATCAAGCGCTCTAGCCTTGTTACGTGGCGAGAAAAAAGCCTTGACACAGCCACCAAGCACACTAAATTATACAAAGTCCCGACTAGATCTCGAGTATCACAACTCTACTATGTGCCGATAGTCTCTCATAACACATGAGTAAATTTCATTTCAGGTTATCATAGTTGGAAGCGTCTTTATATGATCTCTACAAACAATGGGGCGAGATATATACGTTTTACTAAGACAATGAAAACTCACACTTGGGGGCAAGTTACATCATCAGTGGTCGACGCAGAAGGAAAAACAAACTTTTTAACCCCCGAAATATCGGAGATTTAGATGGGACGGTGTTTGTATAAAATAGATGGAAATCCAGCTTAGCCCGTGAACAAGGTAGTTAATATCGTGTATCGATATCGTATCGGTCGGGTCCTATACACCTATACAAACGATAATATCTGTTTTTACAGGCGATACATCATCTGGATTTTCTTAATATTTATTTTTTATCAAACAAAAAAATATATTGATATAACCATAATAGAAAATAATAACATATTTCAACCTTACAAAATAAGAGGTGGTTGATTAGAGTCGTATACCATCAACAATGAAACCAAGCATTGAATGTCTGTTATCCCATCAACATCACATTTACAGTAATTACATCCATCATAATTATATATGAAGTTACCAAAATTAGTGGAGTTACTTTATTGAACTAAAATTTCAAGATATCATAATCAAAAGACAAAATAAATTAGTGATATATCAGTGTACAAATTAAACATATATTATCAGTGTACAAATGAAACCGATATATCGGTCAGTACAGAACGATACACGTGTTTTTATCGATTTTCCTTCGTATCGCCGATATTTTCAATATCGTACATATTTTTTCCTATATCATATAAAAACCTTTAATATCGGCCTATACAACCGATATTGAATACCTTGCCCGTGAAAGAAGATTCTGTAAGTTTACACTGGTCTTGTTGCCCATGTTTCTTATGTGAAATGTACATAATTAGGGTATGCATAAAATATATAAATACATGTAATCCAAAATCGAAGAAGATATATAATTTCTAGGGCATAACCCGAATAAAAATCATTGCATTATCATAATCAATAAAACATCTTTCCTAACGGGAATTTCTGCGTGGATGTAGGCACAACTCGCCGAACCACGTTAAATTCTTGTCTCCTTTCTTTATTTTTTGTTCTTCTTCTTACCATAAATTCACATCATCATCATCATATAAATTGTGTTATGTGCCTTAAAGTAAATTTTGGTAAAAAAAAAAGGCTTCTGAGAGAAACTTACTAGAAACTAAGTTTACAGTGTTTTGAACAATTTAATGAGTTTTCACCCACCATACAGCAGCGAGCAAATATTAAACATGTCTAACATAGCAGCACGATTACACTTAAAATAAACAATTATGTACCTTAAGCATTTTGCATTACAAAAAAAATACAAAAATTCTAAGAATTCGTTTACAGGACGAGAATGCTATATTTAGCACGTCACACTTTCCAAAACATATATTCATAATTTTATCCGCATCACTACTTTCACCTTTCCATCTATCAAGCTTTCAATCCCCAGTAATAAATGTTAGAAATTGTCTAGATTTAGCAATTGTAGAAGTTTTATTTATGATAATTTACTGTTTTAGTATGGATTATTAATTGAGAATGTTTTTTCCTAATTAGGTTAGACATTCGTAGTTGAGGATGGTTTCTCAAATAAGATTAATTAGGAAACAGATCATTTGGAGAACAAGAGGTGTCTAATATAAATAAAGGTCTTTAGGAGAGTCTAGAATACGACAGAAAATAGTTCTTCTAAATAGTGGGAAAACTAAACCTAGGTTTTCGGTCTCTTTATGAGTTTCTTGTACTAGGAAAGATGTAAGAGAAGGTGAGGGTCTTCTTTTTAATCATCCTTGCGGTTAATTAAATAAATTATGTTCTTGGTCGTGGTTTTTACCTAATTTGGGGTTCTCCATGTAAATTTGTGTCTTGTGTGATTGACTAAATGTTTATCGTATCTCTTGGTGTATTGGTTATTGTACGCTTTTCCCTTAAGATATAAAGAGTTTTGGTGTAATTCCAAATAATTGATATCACAACAAAGTTTAAGGAAAAACGAGATGACCACAAAGATTTCTGCTTTGAATACACTGTTTGAGGTGGAGAGGTTCGATGGTTATTTTAAATTTGATTTGTGGAACATCCAAGTAAAAGATGTTTTAATTTAATCTTGGTTAGTCAAGGCGCTGAAAGGACAAGTGGAAAGCGATGTTAAACCTGAATATTGGGAAGATGTTGATTTAAGAGTTGCAAGTCAAATATGAATGTTATTTACAAGGAATGTTTTTGCCAATGTTTAAAAGATTACCACAACAAAGGATTTGTGGAGTAAACTTGAAGAATTGTATATGACAAACACTCGTTCTAATAGATTGTACTTGAAATACCATTTTCATACATTGAAGATGGATGGAGGTACGTCTATTGGTAATCATCTCAGTGTTTTAAATTCAATTATTTCTGAAATGGAAGCGTTAGAAGTAACTTTTAATGATTAGGGTAAAGCACTTCGCCTCATCTTGTTACTTCCATTATCTTATAAACACATGGTGACATACTTAAATGATGAGAAAGATTCTTTGAGTCTTGCTGAAGTTACTAGTGATCTTCTGTCGGATGAAAAGGAGATGAATACCAGGAACAATAGCTCATTTGAAGATGTTGTTTATTTGCTGGAGGGAAGAAGAAACACGGTAAGAGTCTTTCTTGGAAATGTCATAAACCAGGTCACATCAGACGTGATTGTAAGTGGAAAGAAAATGAGACTGGTTCCGCGAAAGGTCTCGAAGTTCAAGCTAACCATCTTGGCTATGAAAGTGATTATTCTCTTTGGTTGTTGCAGATTTAATTCAAGAAAAAAGTTGGATAATGGATAGCCGTACCACGACACATATGCGTGAACATCGGTCATACTTCGATAGGTATACGTGGGGTGTAGTGGTAAAGTGTTTACTGGAGATAGCTCGGAAATGTCGGTTAAGGGAGTCGGTGATATGCGCATGAGGATGTTTGATGGTAAGTCTCGAACAGTCCAGATAAGTCTTTCCCTATTAGATTCTGCAGGTTATAAGTATTCCTTTTATGGTGAAGTAATAAAGGTATATCAAGGGTCTAGTATGATCATGAAAGGAAGTCGTAGCAGCATATTGTGTATACTGAGGAAGTCAGGGTTAGGTGGAGCTTAGGATGCATCCAAGTCAAATTTTTGGAATGTAAAGTCCCACGGAAATTTGGCGTGGGGTGGAGTTCCAAAGGCTCGTATAGTCAATAAGTGGGTTCCGGAGATTGGAAAGTCCAAGGATAACTTAGACTTTGTTGGTCATCATCATTGATGATCAATGGCCTGTAAGGGAAACTGGAAAAAACATGATGGAAATAAGTTGGTTAAAGAAGCAAGAATAACGTTTGTGAATGTCGCAAATCTAGTTAAGGCGGAGAATTTCTATAAGTTGCCTAGATTTAACAATTGTATAAGTTTTATTTATGGTAGTTTACTGTTTTAGTATGGAATCTTAATTGAGAATGTTTTTCCTAATTAGGTTATATATTCCTAGTTGAGGATGGTTTCCCAAATCAGATTAGGAAACGGATTAATTTGAGAACAAGAGGTGTCTACTACAAATACAGGACTTTAGGAGAGTTTAATATACAACATAATAAAGTTCTTAAGAGTGGGAAAACTAAATATAGGTTTTATGTTTCTTTATGAGTTTCTTGTTCTAGGCAAAAGGTGAGAGTCTTCTTTGTAATCATTCTAAGGCGCGGTTAATTGAATAAGTTGTATTTTTGTCCGTGGTTTTTACCAATTTGGGGTTTCCCACGTAAATCTGTGTCTTGTGTGATTGATTAAGTGTTTATCTTATCTCTTGGTGTATTAGTTATTGTCCCTCGAGATCTAAAGAACTGTGGTGTAGTTCCCAACAATAAACACTACTATTCATGTTCATTACATGTAGCAAACTATCAAATAGATATATCTATAATGTGAAAGTCATTGATGGATTTGGTGAAATATATTCTACTGAAATCCCCATACAGTCATCACAAAAATCTCAAGGAATCATAAAAGTGTAATATTTGCAAGTAAATTTACTTGTCTCTTAAGTATTGCTATCTCTAGGACCACAACATTATCAAATATGAAACAGATAATACATTAACATATAACAAGGAAACAACACTTTGCCACTGCATCAATAATGTGGCTATGTTGCAAAAACATCGCTCAATATGCTTATACATGATCCCACTCTTATCATATTTCATGATAGGAGGTGGCCTGGTTAGTGTGTGACTAACATTATTCAGTTGCTCGAAGTTTATTAACCACCAAAATAGAAGACATAACGATATCATGATATTCTCAGCAAATAAATTAATATCCAAAGTGCATAAGCATCAAACAAGCAACAACATTAATTTCAAAACAGATCATTTCGCAAAAAATCCTCCTTTGGGATAAAACTTAAATGTAAAAATCGTTCATTTTTATTGCCATCATATTAATTTTAGTTTTCAATTATACATCCTCAATACCGAGTTAACTTATATGGTCGGTAAAGAATATACATGATGGTAATTGTTGGAAGTTAAACCAAGATTTGGTGATTTGGTTCGTGGATCAACATATGATGTTGATCTAGTCCAAGTGGATCAACTGATGCAGTTGACGCAGTCAATTTGGATCAACATATGTTGTTGACACACTGTGCGATATTTGGAAGTTGGAGTTAACTAGAAGAGTAAGTTGTGTCGGTTGCTTGTTTTAGAGTTTTACTATATTTAGAGTTTCTTTGTGTTTATAAAAGTGTGCTTTATTTAGAGTTTGTTTTTATTAGGAAAGTACTTTGAGTGATCGTCAAGTTTGTGAGACTATAAGTAGGCTAGTGATCCATGAAGAATTTTACACCAAACTGATTATCAATGTAATCGTTTTATTGCTTTCGCGTGTGGTTTCCTCTCTCTTTCTCGATCCTACATTTTGTATCAGAGCAAGGTGAGAGGAAGGGAGAGGATAAGGAGAAAGAAGTTTCATTGTTTCATTCTTTTTAGGGTTTGAGAGTTTGAAAGATGTTTTAAAAAAAATTTGAAGTTGTGAAAGAGGATGATGTTTCCGTGAGAAATAAAAAGAAGTTGAAGTCTGCAAGACGTGTTGCAGTGTTGGTGTATCTTCATCAAGGTTCGAGAGTTAAATAAAAAAAAAGGTTGATGCTCCAAAAATCACAGCAATCACCATCTCCGGTCTTGTCACTGATGATTGTCAGCAGTTTGTCTTCCATCTCCAAAACTACTTCTCTGTCAAAGTACATTCGTGTGGATTTGTTCGTGTGCTGGGAAGAAGGTTTATCGTCTGTCATATCCGTCGTCTTATGGAGGATGAAGAGATGAAAGGTGATGAAAAGAAGTGCAGCTGATGAACGAGACCGAGCTGCTGGTGATTGGTTACCGAGTTGAGTATAGAAGTGATCGTTGTTGTGTGTTGATGTTGGGAAAGAAATATGGAGGTAGTGATGGTTGTTGTTGACGGTTACGAATTAAATCAAGCACTTCAGGCTTCAAAAAAAAATAAAAAGATCTCGCTGTAGTGAGTGTGCTGCTGTTGAAGTCGATGGAATTATGATGATCGGTAATGAGAGATGTTGATGCTCGAGCTGGTGATGACTGCCGGTGATTGGGTTGATGGAGTTGTTGGTAGGATGGTCAAAGACTAGATTAGGAAATCTAGTTGGTTAAGGAAACCAAGTACTTGTGTCCTAAGTATAGAAGCTTAAGAGGTTTGTTCTTAGAGATAAGATTAGGAAACCCTATACTTGTAGGAAAGTATTCCTTGTTAAGGAATGTGTCCATCCCTATTGATGTGTATAAATATCCATAGAGAGAACTAGAGAAAATACACCAGAACTAAGTAAGAGTTCTCTTCTTCTCGTCTAAAGGCTTTGTATATTCCAACCTATACGGTGATATATAAAATTGCTTATTCCTTCCCGAGGATTAAACCTGGTTAAATACTTGTTCTTCTTGTGTATGTGATTGTGTTCTGGCGATATTGAGATACCTCGTAGTAGTGCGAACCTAACGCTTCCGCAGGCTTTGGCAAAACAATTGGTATCAGAGCAAGGAGACGCTCTTGGATACGAGTTACTCATATTGAAATTGAAGTGAAGGTATTTTTCTGAAGATTGCTTGAGGTAATACTAATCTCAAAGGTTCTGTTTTTTTATCTATATTTGGTTGTTTAAGAACAATGGTTGACGGAGATAAACTAGTTGATCTGAAAGATCTTTTAAGAGAACATTCGGAGTCCACAAGTAAAGATAAAAAAACAAAATAATAAATACTTCATTCACATAGATCACAACTCAAAGTATAAAATTTTACAGGAACCAATAACTTTGGTTTATGGAGAACAGACGTAATGGATGCTCTTGTTCATCTTGACCTAGAAGAAGCTCTAGAAGGTCATCCAGTGGAGATGTCTGACAAGCACTGTAACAAGATGAATAAATTATGTCTTGCTTCGATACGAGGGTGTTTAGCAACTGCAGTAAGTTAATTATCAGCACTGGACTTCAGCAAAGGATCTCTGGGAAAAGCTAGAGAAGGAATACCTTGTGAAAAACGTGGCCAATAAGATACATCTTAAAAGGAATTTGTATCGCTATAACATGAAGAGAGGTGCAACCCTAACCGAGCACCTAGATTCATATAATAAACTTCTTGTTGAGTTGGTTAACTACGATGAAAACATCAATGATGAAGAACAAGCTTTGTGCTTGATAAACATCTCTTCCTGAAAAGTATGAACCCGTGATTAAAGCTTTAATGCACGACAATGATAAAATGACATACGCTGAGGTCACTACAGCATTGCGTAGTGAGGAGTTCAGGAATATGGATCGTGAAGACCTTGCAAGTGAAGATAATAATGATAGATTCTTGCAAGAGGTCGTTCATCAGATAGGAGAAAGAAGAATGGTGGTTATAGTAAAGGTAGAGGACGTTCTAAGAGTAGAATGCGACTGCAGAAATATGAGTGTGCTTGGAGCCACGACTTTGGACATTGGGCTAAGGATTGTACCAATCTTAAGGAAAGAGAAGGAGATAATAGTAATACCGAGGGGAACATTGCTAAAGATAATGAAGAATCAGATGATGCTTCTGTTTTCTCGCTAACTGTGACACCATCAGCTTGTACTATTACAGATGGTACATGGCTATTAGATACTGGAGCAACGTATCATATATGTCCATATCGGTACTGGTTCTCAAGTTTTTAAGAGCTCGATGGAGAAATACGAATGGGAAACAATCATACCTGCAGGGTGATTGGGATTGGTAGTATTCGTATCAAGATGCATGATGGTATGGTTAGAGAACTGAAGGAGGTAAGATTTATACCTGCTATAAAGAAGAATCTGATTTCACTCGGAACTTTGGAAGCTAAGGGCTATAAGATAGTTGCTGAAAATGGTGTTCTAAAGGTAATCTCTGGATCTATGGTAATCATGAAGGGCACACGTCATCATAACTTGTACTACTTGATTGGGAGTACAACAACATGGGATGTGTCTATTTCTGAACTCATCGAGAATGCAGCTACCGAGAAGACAAAGCTATGGTACATGATACTTGCACATCCAGGTGAGAAGTCGTTGCATAGGTTGATTCAATAGACTTGTTGAAAGGTGCTATTGCCTGCAAGTTAGCATTTTATGAACATTGTGTTAAGTGCAAGATAACAAGAACAAGCTTTGGCACATCTATCCACAATACTAGTGGAGTTCTTGACGATGTTCACTCAGATGTTTTGGGTCCTTCCAAGAATGCATCATTGGGAGGGAAACATTGGTTTGTGTAGTTCATTGATGATTACTCTAGGAGTGTATGGGTGTACACCATGAGGCATAAGGATGAAGTCCTAGAAATCTTTGTGAGGTGGAAAAAGGCAACTGAGACTCAAACAGGCAGAAAGATCAAAGTACTACGTTCGGAAAATGGTGGAGAGTACAAGAGTGATCCATTCTTGCAAGTATGTCAGGATGAGGGGATAAAGAGGCACTTCACAGTTAAGAAGACACCGCAACATAATGGGGTAGCTGAACGCATGAATCGTACTTTGCTGGAGAATGTACGATGTATGTTATCTAATGCTGGATTAGGTAAGGCGTTTTGGGCTGAGGCAGTTACGTATGCGTGCTTCCTCATTAATAGGTTGCCATCAACTGCATTAGAAGGTAAAACTCCTATGGATAAATGGTTTGGTAAACCAGTTTTTTATTATGACTCAATTCATATCTTTGGTTTTCCTGGGTGGTATCATGTTAGTGAAAACAAGATTGATAGCCGTGTCGTGAAAGGAATCTTTGTGGGTATGAAGAATGGAGTAAAAGAGTTCAAGATTTGGAATCCAGTTGAGAAGAAGATAGTCATGAGTAGAGATGTCACATTTGATGAGATGTCTATGGTAAAGTCTTGGGGTTCTCGGCAGGTGGAGAAAAGAAGCACCAGTACTAGTGAGCCTTTGCAGCAGGTGGAGATTGATGCAACTCCACCAATTCCAGTTAAATCCGTATCTGTTGAGAATACTTCTGAAGACATTGGGTCCGCAAGAGAAGTATTTACTGAAGTTCCAAATGATAGTGACGTTGTTGAGGAAGAGGAACAAGAGTCAGTAGAAGATACAGAATATACGGTCACGGAAACCATAACAACCAGCAAACCAAGAAGATCAACCAGGAAGCCTGGTTGGATGAATGATTACATTACTTATGCATTACCAGTTGTTGAAGATGGTACTCCTACTTCCTATTTAGAATTTGTACATAGTGCAGAGTGTAAAGAATGGGAAGGTGCAATGCAGGACGAGATGTTGTCTCTTTACAAGAATGGCACATGGATTCTTATGAAGCTTCCGAACGGTAAGAATGACATAGGGTGCAAGTGGGTATATGCTAAGAAAAAAGGATCTTCGGTGAATCAAGTTCGCTACAAGGCAAGGTTAGTTTCAAAAGGTTATGCCCAAAGAGAAGGGATTGACTACAATGAGGTGTTCTCTCCGGTGGTAAAACACTCATCAATCCGTATTTTGTTGGCCTTGGTAGCACAAGATGATTTAGACCTAGTTCGGCTAGATGTTAAGACGGTGTTCTTACATGGGGATCTAAAAGAGGAGATCTATATGACTCAGCCGAGTGGGTTCAAGGTTGCTGGAAAAGAAGATTGTGTATGTAAACTGAAGAGATCGTTGTACGGGCTAAAACAGTTTCCAAGACAATGGTACAAGCGATTTGACCAGTTTATGATAAGTCACTATGACCATTGTGTATACTTTAAGAAGATACGTGATGGGTCTTTCATATATTTGCTCTTGTATGTCGATGATATGCTGATTGCATCGAATAACAAGAAAGAGATTGATAATTTGAAGAACAAGTTGTCATCTGAGTTTGAGATGAAAGATCTGGGAGAAGCTAAGAAGATTCTTGGCATGTAGATTCAACGTGACAAAGAGAAGGGTAAAGTTTGTTTGTCTCAAAAGGCATATTTGAAGAAAGTGTTACAGAAGTTTGGTGTCTACGAAGGAACTAAATCTGTAAGTACTCCCCTTGCTGCTCATTTTAAGTTGAGTGCTCGTATGTCTCCCACTACTAAACAAGAGCAAAAGTATATGGCCCAAGTCCCATATGTTGAAGCTGTTGGTAGCTTGATGTATACGATGGTATGTACAAGGCCGGACATTTCACATGCAGTTAGTATGGTCAGCCGTTATATGCATTGTCCTGGTAAGGGACATTGGCATGCTGTGAAATGGATTTTGAGGTATCTTTATGTTGCGATTAATGTTGGCTTGGGGTTTGTGAAGGATAGAAGTAACAATCAGTTGTGTATTGGATATGTGGATTCTGACTATGCTGGTGATTTGGACAAAAGAAGTTCAACTACAGGGTATGTATTTACCGTGGCAGGGGCACCAGTAAGTTGGAGATCAATCTTGCAGTCTACTGTGGCGCTTTCAATTACGGAGGCGTAGTATATGGCAGTGACTGAGGCATTTAAAGAGGCTATATGGTTACAAGGTTTGTTAGATGACTTAAACTTCCTTTGGAAGAAGTTCCTGAATGAATTCCAATAACCTTGCTCTCCAAAGGTGCACATTTTCATTGGGAGATTGATTCATGGCGGGCTAGCTTGTCTTAAAAAAGTTGGGGCTCACATTGAGTGCATAAATATTGAATGCACATTTCTGACAAAGATCAGATTGGTCATTTGTTTCTCCACTCACCTTAAGAATTTAAGATAATCATGGCCATGACACACGGAGCCATGATCTGATTCAACCACATAATATATCTAAAGGGTCTAAGTCAGCAGGAGTAGAAGGGAAAACTTAGTATTGCTGAAGCAGTCTCTCTAATCAGATTCACCACATCAAGTGAAATTTCTAGTAGTAAAGCTGACAGTACAAGCATCAGGCCAAGGGAAACTAAGAGCCGACCTATACGCACAGAATTACATCAAAAATTTATCACCCTAAGCCAAAACCCTTAAGGTGACATTTCATCAAAAGCATCTAAATTCCAGAGACTTAATCCTTCAAAAATGGCTCTATTGCTTCATGATTATTTTCATCCTGCAAGTGTTAATCTAGTGGCCTTATCACAAGTATAGTTGAAAACATAAGCACACAGGATATGAAAAACTGAATTTCTCTTCAGAAGAAAGTAGATCCAAAAGTTACAGTACTAAAGAGCCAAATGTGATGCTGCTCAGGATTGTACAAGAGACAGCAAAGAGATAAATCAATGTGTTTTTGAATCACATAAATTGTTATCTGGTGTCGGTATCAAACCTTTTTTACAGAAGTCAAACTTGAACTGTTTATATCTTGTTCATCTTGAGAAGGATGGAGGGAGTTCAAAAACCTGTCCACTGCCAGAAGTCTTGTTTACGGCCTTTGCTAGAGAAAATCCTAGAGCTTTTCCTACCGGTACAGCCACTGCATTTCCAACTTGCATGTACCTATAATGTACAAAGAATCGTTAGAGTTTGAAGGAGAACCAAAAAGAACTACGAGGAAAAGAGAAAAACAATCAAGTGTGACAATTATACCTCTGCTTTACAGTACCAAACAGACGATAAAAATCCGGAAATCCTTGAAGACGCGCATTCTCCCTGATTGATAACACCCGGTCTTGTTCAGGATGCAATATTATCTGACAAAAGCACCAAAAGTCAGAAAATTGACGTTTACACAAACCATCTGCTGTTTATAGCAAACCCATAACTTAAAAGAAGGCATTGGACATCTGGAAGGATTATGCTTAAGATTAACAGTGACTCATGAGGAATATCATAACCTAAAGACCAGATGGAAACATCAGTTTCACTGTCCTCCTTAAACATCAAACCACACCCCACAAACATATCATTTTTGCACCTTAGTTTCCCTGTTATAACCTATGATCTTAGCATATTATCTAAAAGCTTAAAACGCTTCCAAAAAAAGATTTGCATAAAAAATAAAACCATGTTCACCTGGTTATGTGGCTCAGCACGTGTGACAACGGTAGACACGATTTCATCCCACCAGAGTCTTCCAAATGGCCTGAAAACCAAGCAGACATTATAAATAAATTGGGCTAAAACAGATTCTTCCTTAAACAGATTAGTGAAGAACCAAATACTCACTTTTTGGAAGTTCCCCTGACAAATTTTATGGCATACTCAGGTACCTGCAGTGTAATGAACTATGTAAGCATATGTTCAACTTATGAATTGGCAGAATAACTAGTGATAAAAAGATAAGATCAAAAGAGCTGTTTACCAGTGGCTTTTTAGATTTTTCAATCATTACTTTGGCCATCTTCGGATCTCGACATGCCTTGTTCCCATCAACAATCACTCCGGGGAGGTTTCTGAAGTTAGCACCCTAATAAATCAGCAAAACAATACAATCAATATGTGTTTTGTAGTACCAATAAAAATCGGCAAAAGAATACAATCAATATATGTATTGCATGAAGAAAACTGATTTCGCCAAGTGAACAAATAACTAACCTTTTCCCTGGGGATCTTAGAAACCCGAAGATTATCATCTTCGCTTAGTTTCAGAGGCCTGTGGTCAAAAAGCTTTAAAGTCGCTGATTCCTCTGGGCAAGCTGACCCCATCAACTCTGAAAGGAAGGACAATATTCAATATTCTTGAAAGATATCCAACAGGCTAACTTAAACTTGAAAACACTAAAACTTACTGTGCTTTGGCAAGCGAATCATCTTCTGAAAGTCTGACTCGGGAATATCATTACCATAGTCCCTCTCATCCTGGATTTCATGAGTAGTAATCTACAAACCAAAAGAAATACTGTAAATATGTCACTATCAATGTTAACTTGATAAAATCAATAGAGGCAGAAAACAAACTTGCTTACCTCAGGCAAATCAAAAATTGCATCTTTAAGAACCAATGCATCCTTCAGCTGCAGAGTAGACTCTTCATTCCCCTTTACAACATTTCGCTACACAAACCGAGCAAGGATTAATTATTTCATAAATACAAATACGTTTAACAATTCTATGATGGAATAGTACATGCATATATACCTCAAACTCCTTAGGGCTAAACCCACGAGCAATAACCTTGTGGGTAGGAAGAGGGAATTGTGGTAGTTTCTGCAATAAAAAAAGTAAAATATAAAGTTCTAATAACCAATTTTTATATCCAATAAATCTAAATTAAACAGTTGCAATGATGGTTGATAGAACTATTTACAAAGCAATTCTACCTCTGTCATTTTGGCACCCCAAAGAAAGGTGCGCATACGAAACTGTGGTAGCCCATAACTTCCAGCTATCAATAAACCAAGACGAACTTGGTACTGCATTGCGACAAGCCTTCCTATGGCATACCGACCAAGCGTTCCACCCAAAAATCTCATAATGTCTACTACGTTCTCCATGAGAGTGAACTTTGGCTGAAGAAACTTCACAATATCCATAAACACAACAAGCTGATAATTTTTGGGGTCCTTTAACGGCTCCTCATAATTCCTAAACCTGTTGAACCCAGAGATTCCCTGACAGGGGGGTCCACCACATACTACATCCACAGTACCCTTAAAAGACAAACAGAACAACAGATAAATTTGTTAAGATACAATCATAAATGGCTACACAAAATAAACCAGTATCTTAAAGTAGACTACTTAAAATATTAACAGAAGGAGAAGTATACCAGATTCATCTTAATACTATACTAAAGGCCTGGAAATGTCTCACATCAAGAAGTTACATGACGGGGACGTTAAGTGAGGTTTAAATTCAAAAGAGAAATCGCTATGTCTAAGCATTGGGCATTTGAACATCAAGTGCACATGAGGCGGAACCAATCAGTAAAAGAATCTGGCATTAGTGATTACTCTTTTGTAACTAAAATGATCAATACACTAGAAACCTCAAGTTACTAAGATTACGACTGCCTAACACTATATACAGGATGATTATGTAAGACAGAGCAACCTTGCCATTTATATTGCACCCAGTGTGTGGGTCATGTTAGGAACTATTAAACTCCAGACATCAGACATGTCATTAATATAAGGGAAACTAAATTCAAATAGATTGCTTTTTCATGCTTGGGGTTCGGAGAATATGCATCAGTATTCTACTACAAGAATTTTAAGATGAAAAGCAATAATTCAAGGCCTTCCAACAATTTTAGTGATTAGTAAAAATTGGCCAACAATTACTGTGCAGTAATATATTAGTTGATAGTATAAACCCTTTAAAAGTAAATCAGTTGATAAAGGTTCCCGAAAAAAACACAAATTAAAAAAATTGGATAACAGAAGTACACAAACGCTTCTAAGTCATGGGACGAATAAAATGACCACATCTCAAAGTACATAGATTTGAGAAGAATCAGTAAGGCAAACAGTAAAACTAGAAATACACTTACAGGGAGAGGCAATATATTAGACTGGTATCCAGCAGTAACAAATTCCTCAATGCAGTCCTCACATTTCCTGCATATGAAACTAATATCAAACCAATGCACTGACAGACTGAAGCAGGTAAGAATAGGAAAGACAACGAAGATACATATGTAGAAAGCTCAACGTGCAGTAACATACGTGAGCTGTGAAAAAGGCTCCCATGAATCCCAATCGGAGCCCCACCCTTTCCACTTTACCTAAAGTATAATAAAATGTCAGAAATGAGTAAGAATTTACGAAATAGAGGCTGGCAACTAAAGTATTAGAAATCGCAAAAGTAATACCTTAAAATGTAAGGCAGCAGTCCCTTCATCAGTATCTGGGTTCACTCCATAATATATTCCAATTATTCTTTCAACTTCGTATTCTCCGTTTTCATCCGGAGGACGTCTCTGCGCCTCTTCTTCAGTTTCTTCCTTCTCTTCGTTCTCAGTTGGTTTTTTTGTTTTGTTATAATTAGTTCCCAACAAATTAAAACGACCACAGAGATCTTTCCACTCATAAAGCAAACGCAAGAAGTCCTCGGCCTTCATATTTCGGACCTAAATTCAATTGGCAGTTAATTATCTGATAACATGTATTCTTGAAAATATGAAGAGAAAAGACAATAATAGAAGCGAAACATGACACCTCTGTTTCAGGATGATTGTAGCGAAGACTTTCGCAAGCATCTTCGTTAAAATCTACGGCCCATCTCTGAAATAACAATGTTAAGTTTCAGTATGAATTAAACGGACTATACCGAATGTGCTGAATTCATTTCTTTTTACTTACAGTGACAAGGTTGACACTGGATGCAGCTGCACCCATGCACAGGCCTGTGGACATCCCACCACAACCGGCATACATGTCAAGTAGGGTCATAACTTTATCAGGATCAGCAGTATCTTCCTCAAAGACTTTCAAACAACCCTCCCTTGAAACTGCAGCAGATGATGTACTAGCTCCTTCCCCATTTTCTACAAAAGAAGAAAGTTGTTAGTATCTGCAAGCAAGAATTGGAGGGAATTATTAATAGATAAAGTTCATTACCTGTTGGTAGATTCTCAAACGTACACAGTTGTTCACAATAGGACATGTCATAATAATAATGGCAGCCGGGGACCTAAAAGCAAACCAACATAAGAAATTTAGTCATTCAATAAACTAAAATGTAAACTGGAATGCATAAAAATCAGTGACAGAGAAAACAAAGAAAAAACCCATACCAAGAAGGATGCTTGAGAAACAGTAATCTTTGAAACAATACAATCCAGTGGATTGTCATCTCCAGAGTCAGAACAGAATACACGTTTTGCGTCAATGAGGTAAGAGTATTCTCTGATGACCTGAAACATCGGAAAATTTGCAGACTTACAAAACAGTGGTACATAACTCAACGAAAAGAGAAAATGAGTGTTCCTAACACAACTTACAGTGTCTGCTGCTCGGAAGAACCACTTCACAGCAATGTATGGTATCTTCTTAGTCGTTTCAAAAAATTCAACGATTCTTCCTATATAATCTGGCTCTCCATCTTCAGCCTGAGATAGATCAAGTAATAATAGAGTCTTATAAAATACACAATCAACATTTAGCTGTCAAATTATAACAAATACACTTATCAATCGATATTATGAAACCCAAAATGCACAAAACATGAAAATTCGGCAATGAAAAAGCCAATTTAACATGAACCAAACAATATAATTCTACAATTCTCCCAGTATGATCCAATTCTCCTTCTGTCTAAAACGGATCAGTAATAGATTCTTGTAAACAATTACAGCACATAAACTTCTCCTACACCTTTGTCTACTTACTCATGAACACACAAAAACATAAACTCGACCATAAAAAAACTAAATAGAACCTTAAGCAAGTGCATAGATCATTCACCTTGATATGACAACAGTCTCCCAATTGGTAAATCTCTCCGTCTACTTGAGCACTAGTGAAGTGCCGTCTCACATGCAGATAACCTTCACCACCTTCCCTTATCTACAATTACACACAAAAATCAAACAATCAAAACATGTCAAAATCCCCAAAACCAAAATTACAAAATCCATAAACAATTAAAAACCAATGAAGAACCAGAATCACAACCTTTTGTGCATCATAACGATGAGGCCATCTTTGTCTAGCCTCTTCAACAGGTACCGGTTCACCAATTAAACGGCAATCCTCTTTCTGTTTCTCAGATTTATTGATCTTCCTCTTCTTTTTCTCCACAAGGACATCTTCAATTTCTTCTTCCTCATCTACGGCTTCTTCAGGGTTGTCAATAACTAGATCTGCAACCTCTTCATCGTCTTCTTCTTTTACACCAACCTTCTTCTTACCTTTACTTATCACACTCTTTAGTTTCTTCAACGGACCATCTGTTCTCTTCCTTGGTCTTCTAACTTCAGATTTCGCCTCAGATTTACTTGCTGATTTCTTCTTCTTGTCTGATAAATCAACAAGAACCTCTTTACCTTTTCCTTTGGCTGTTTTCGCCTCTTTTGATTTGGTCTTTAGATCTACTGTAGAATCATCCTCCTTGGGTTTTCTTCCTCTTTTCCGGCTAGCAGGTGTAATTTCCATCTGAAAAATGAAGATTTAGGGTTCAATAGAGTTTCAGAAAAAGGGTTTGGGGTAAGAAAAGTAGAGATTTAGGGTATGAAAATGGAGATTTGGAGTAAGAAATTGGTGTTTCTGAGAGAGATGATGAAGGGGAGAGTTAGGGTTTCAGAGACGGAGAGAAATGGGTTTTTCTGAGGAGTGAGAGAAATTTTTAGGGATTTGAAGAGAGAGACAAATGTAAGGGCAGAGAAAAGGGGAAAGTATCTTAGGCGATATTTTCGTGGGCGGGAAAAAATGAAAATTCGAATTTTGGGAAATTTTTTTGACGCGCAAATTTGCGTGTAATTATATTACCGGTTGCAGATATAATCTTAACCGCAGAGTATTGTGTAAGTGGTTTAAGGAAAGTAGAATGTGTTAAATGTTATCATTTCTTTTGATGAGGTTGTTAGATCAGCGGTGAGTGTATGGTGAGTAGGAAATTTGATGGGTATTGGATACATCGAAAATATCTGCTATTCCTAAAAAAAGGCACGATCGTCTTGAGATTTTTGGATCTACTCTATACGGAGATGGTGTATGTTGTTACTGGGGAGGATAGTGGGGGCGACATTTTAGGCTTTTACAGCTCACGTGGTGGTGGTGATGGTGGTTAGTGGACATAGCCTTGCGGTTGAACCGGCATGGGTCAACTTTCCAAACTTTATTGCACTTCCTGCATTTTGCACTCCATAGGCGTGATATTTGGTTAGTTAATTACTACAGTCTTGAGGTTATATTATTGCTCTCCGGGGTAATTTTTTCTTGGCGATACCAATAAAATAACAATGGGCATTTCGTTGCAAGTATGCCACCGGTGAAGGAGGGATGCTAGACGTATCGGGATTATAACCTGAAAAATATCCCGACACATATAGCTCTTGGACCGACCTAGAGAAAAATTGGGAGCGAGTTTGGGACCCACCAAGTTTGTTTCAGTCGAGAGATTTCTTTTGTTGAAAATCTCGGTAAACATATATCTTTATTGGGGGTGAAGTAAACATCTGACATGTGATTGCAATTAGTGGCAGTGAAATTAGGGTTAGCCGATCATTGGCTCCGCCTATGATTACATTGACGCATATAAGGAGACGCGGATACGACGTATCTGCGGTACGGATTATATTTACTGGTCCTTTTTTGGTGCTTCAATTCTAGTGTTTTTTGTGTTCAAAGTAATAAAAGACATATAGTTAAAGAAACTAAAAATGAAGGAGAATCGGGTGGTTCCTGCAAGTTTTCGGGTTTTCGAAAACTTGCAGGAAAATAGTACAACTACTTTATAGTGTAAAAGCGAGCATTTGGCATTTTAGATTCCTCCACCCAACGCCTTCATGTTTAATTTCGAGATGTGCGGTTAAAGAATTTTCAATGTCAATGTTAATGCCAGAACCACCTCTACCTCATCCATATTTCCTCTCCGCAAGAAGTAACACGAATGGCGAAGCACAAGGTTTCTACAAGAAGCACCGGAGCATTGTTGTTGATAATGTGGTGAATCTATTTAGTGACTGCTTCTACAATGCTAGTTTTCCATTTTATTCCAACTGATTTTCATCTCATTAACATGTGAAACACGTCCTATAAGATTTTTAGTAAACTCATTACTAACAGATTAAAAAAAAACTATGATTTTATTTGTAGAGCGAAATCTTTATCTATCTCCTTTGGCAGGAAGATTGTGGACAATGTGGGGATTGCTAAATAAATTATTTGTTACATGAACCAATCCAACTTCTTTTTCGGTTGGTTCTTAATATGGATATGAGATTGCGAGAGTATTGCCTGATCGAACTCGTAAGTGTTGTTATCTCAAGCTTGTTGTCAAATTTAGTTGATCAAAACTATATCTTGATTTCTAGTCCACATTTAGTCAAGTCTCGAATTAGGATAGAAGTGTGTAGTTGAGTATCAGACATTACTGAAAGGTAAGTGAAGATTGAACCACCTATTTCTCAAGTTTTCACCTTTTTATCTATGAGAGTACATCCCATGACTAATTAGACTACTGCATGCACAACAAAAAATTCGAGTCAAATTTTATCTTGTTAATTATTCTCGAAATATAATGACTAAGCTTATTAACATTTATTCATACTTGATGAATTTGGTAAAGAACCGTTTATTGTTTATGACCTAAATCTTAATTCAAGATTATCACTCGAAAACATCCTGGAGTAGTGATACGTCTGATTGATATTATTTGGGAATTTTGAAATAATTAAGAGAGAAATATAAAACTATTATAAATCGAGATACAAGATAATATGCATACCAGTTTACATATGGGCGCAACTGTTACAGGTCCGAAGCCACAGTACATGTACCAAGTACACGTACTGGCATAAATATTGTTCAAAAACAATTTTTAGGTACGGATACCCGATATTGATACCATAAAAAGTATGTTGACTCGTGATCCAGAAAGGTACGCATATCATGTATGCAAACCAAAAAGTTATGTTGGTTTCTTAACCGAAAAAGGTACGCATACCTAGTATGCAAACCATAAAATATATTAGGCTTCTTGAACCAGTTTTTGTTTTAAGGGTATACATACCCGGTACATGTACCTTGAGAAGAATAGTTGCAAACTGGAAGTAAGTACACGTACCCAGTATACATACCTAAGTCGTGATTTAAGATTATCATTTGAAAATAGCCTGGAACAATGATACGTGTCATTTATTTTATCTGAGAATGTTTCGAATTATTGAGAGGAAAATATAGAACTACGGTAAATATGAATACTAGACAATATGCATATCAGTTTACATATTGGTGCAACCGTTATAGGTCCGGAGCCGCAATATATATACCAAGTACATGTATCGGGTAGCTATTTTTCGACAACAACTTTTTGGTAATGCATACCCGGTATCCATACCATAAAAAGTTTGTTGGCTCGTGAACTATGAAGGTACGCATACTTAGTATGCAAATTAAAAAAGATTTGCCGAAAAAGGTATGCATACCTAGTATGCAAACAAGAAAAGATATGTGGCTTCCTGAACCCGTTTTTGTATTAAGGGTACACATACACGGTACATGTATCTTGACTAGAATAATCATGAACTGGAAGTAAGTACACGTACCCAATACACATATTTACATTGTCGAAGATTTTCCGATGCATCATAATTATTTCTACGAGATAATCATCACTTGAGCAACTCTCTAAAAACACTTTTTAGACAAATTTGATCACATTATACACATGGTTGTAGCTCAAGATTAAAGTCTTAAGCGTTCTATTAAAATGATTATGCTTATAGTTCATTGGGCTAGGTTCAACTAACCTTTCATGAACAAGTTCTTGTACACAGTTCAGTTACGGTTCATCCTAACCAGAATGTATATTTTATTGTGTTCATATCAAACCAAAGATTCATCTAACAGTGGATATTTATTGCTTGATTCCAATAATAACTTAACTTAAACCCAAAGCAACCTTTGTTTTGAAAGTCTATATAAGGAGAACCTCAAGCAACTTGTATCTTTGAATCTTTGACGCTTTTCTTGTGTGTCCTAGTTGTAAACTAGAGTCGTCATATCCTTCAAACCCTTCTAGGATTCAGTGACTAAAAAGACTACACCCAGGGATTCCTGAAGCCATGTCCATCTATCTTTATCTTGATAGTTTGTGTACCCTGATCTTGTTATTGATTATTGATCCATTTCATCCATCTACCAAGATAAATAGAATCGCAAAGTTCCTTCGTCTCAGATATTGTGATTACACAAGTTTTACTTGAGAGGTGAATAATAATCTAGGCTTCTCTTCAAGAGTCGTAAGTACCATATTTTGAGGTGTGCTATAATTTTTTTATTGCAATCGATTTCCTATCTCACCTTGATTTTTTATTATAACTGAAATCACATATAGGCTTATCTATGAGAGGCATACTGGTTTAAAGCCTTCAATTGAGTTGAAGCAACTCTTAGGCTGTAAAGGACGTCATCTAAGGGAATCAATTGCGGATAGTCCTTCTGGGATTCAAGAGGTGTAAGGAGAGTGACTTTAACTGAATATTGATCTTTGGAATCATCCAAGTACTCTCACGGAATAATCAGGTTCACAGACTTGTCTTTGTTTACATTCTAATTGTGCGAGAAAAAGATATAAGCTCTTCATATAATTCCTTATTAAGATTCATATTAAGTTGTAACTCACGAAATTGTATTTGAGTTTAGTCCATACAGGTTTCCTAAAAAAAGCTGGTGGTGTATTTTAATACCCCATACTTTCAATTAGTATCAGAGTAGGCAAACACAAAAAAGACCTAATAAGTCTGTGTTTGAAGCAATCTGATATTGTTGACGAACATACTATCTCTAATAACATATCACCAGTTCAGAATCAACCATACGATTTGTTTTCAAAGTTTCGATCTAGCACCCGAGGAAACAGTCACATCTAGATCAATATCTAAACATCCTCTTGTAGTAGAAATTGTTGATAATGGGAAAACATGCCTAAAAGAGCGGTTAGGTGAATGTAGTGATCTACACTACAAACAACTAAATTAGGGGTTCAATCTTACATGATCTACATTGTAAGGATTGGGATAAAACCAACCTCAGAGAGGTGGAAGAGATAAACTCACAAACAATAATTCTATTCGATTCCCCTCCCAAGGAATTACAGACTCGATACTTATTAGTAGAATAATGGCACATGTGCTAGACGCATATGTTAAACTTACTAACTACACCCAGGCATCCCTTATACATGGGTTCCCTATAAGAATGGGACAAGACAGTGAACTTTCTGATGAAGGTGACTCGAATATTGATAGAGATGCAGATGAGGAAATCTCTGAGTATGTTAAGTTGTTGAAACCGTTGGAAAAAAGAAAGATGACAACTTCTCATCTTACACCCTTTCTGACTGATCTTTGTCTTGAAAACAAAAAAATAGAAGAATTTACTCAGATTTATATTCTTGGAATAACACTAACGATTTGATCCTCAATTATCGTGAGAATGAACTAAGTAAAAAGTCATTTGAATGTGGTAATCTTCATAGAGATTTCTATAAGTTGAAAGAAAAACTTGAAGCAACTGAAGCAAGGATTAACGCCCAACAAATAAGTTTTGATGACAGAGAAAGTGCGTGTATCACTCGAGAAAAACTCCTTGAGGATGATTTAGATGCTGCTCTTGATAAAATCAATATGTTTGAAAAGGACTTGAAAAAGTTCAATACCAGCTCAAACAAATTAACCACTATGCTTGGAGCAAGTAAAAATCATCGTGATACAAGAGGATTAGGCTATAAGGTAATAGATGCTCCAAGTACTTGCAAAGAGGTAAAATTTGTCAATACTAGTGATTCTTCTAAACAGCAGGTTTTCACTAATGGAAAAAGTGAAATACCTTCACCGGAAGTTAATGTTCGAAAGAGAAAAGTTTATCAACCTCCAATGCCAGCACACAAGAATTCAGGTAAGAACATTCCTTATGTTTGCTATTATTGCGGAAACATAGGTCACCTGCAAAGGGGATGTCGTTTTCGTATAAGGAAATAAAAACTTCACGATGTTCTTGTTTGGGCATCACGAGAAGTTATAAAACCTAGATATTATGTTAAGGCTAATCCCATTAACATCATGGGTTATCAACGTCCGGCCTTTAGGTAAAGATATCACTGCTGTGATAAAACTAAATTTTCTTATAAAGGTCATACAAAACCTTTTCACAATTGTAATGATTATCAAAATGATAACTTTGTAAAGACGGTGACATGATCTGATGCTCCCAATTGTAGAAAGACTAACTTGGAAAAGAATAGTCAATCTGATTCTCTTTCGAGAAATCTTGAAGAGAATAATAAGAAGAAATTTCTGGTTGTTCCTAAACACACTCAGAAGTGGGTAACAAAGAAAGTTAATAATGAATTGAATGTGAAAAGGAATGATCTCCAAAAAAATTCCATGACTATGGAAAAGGCAAAATCCGTGATTTTGGAAGTTAAGGATTTCTTGGGAAAATGGATTTAGATATGAATGGGTCTAAAACTGATCCCTTTCACGATAATCCAATAGTGAAACACAAGAATTGGTGGAAGAAGAAACAAAATAAGCCAAAAACTAGAGATGATGAAAAATCCATAGATACGGAAAAGTTTGTTTCAATCACATGTAGTCTCACCCTAACACAATTTGAAAGTGCATCCTCATTAAGAAATTTTCTATTATGAATACGGTGAGGGAAGCAAAATAATTAGGGGACACATATCATGTTGGGTAAGATTTTTAATATTTGGTAAAGCCGTAGGATCATGATTGGATTCATCTAAAAGGTATGTCTATAAACTTGAGAAAATTTTATGATTTCATTATTATATGCTTGATGCAATGATATATTGTTATCAAAAACGCTTTTTTTTTTGTACTCTTAATTATTCGCCAAGTGATTTGGTGGTTACCCGAGTATTATTTTGATTAGTTGTTTTAAATATATACTTGAAAGTCGATACCCAATGTTTCAGGAGAAAATGGATCATATGTGAAGTATTTATAATAGACAAACCAATGCGGCTAATGATCCCTATACCTTATGTATCATTCATGTTTACCTAACTTGATTTGTATTTAAGATTATTAAGTGTTCAAGGTTGAAGAAACTACCAGTTCCGATGACTCGTTGTTTTTGGTGAATCACAAATAAGTAAGTTCAAGAATGGGAAGTTGTACTCATACCTCGGGGATTTCTGAACATACGTAACCTCATTATGTGAACGTATGTGCATGGTACTTAATGCCTTTGTATTTTATTCTTTGTTAAGATTTTTTTTATACGCTTTTGGTAGACAATCTTGGTGTAAATCCGTGCGGAAAAGATTGATTCTTCCCTCTAGGAGCATATCAACTTGTATCTTCTTTACAAGTTTATATCTTGGATAAGATGATCGTAATACTTGATCCTCATGGATAATCTTGCATATTGCTAAAAATCTTATGAGATATATATGTGTTGATTTCTGAATATAACTGATATCTCATATATGCTCAAAAATTAAATATATTAAGTCTTTACGGATTCATTGACTAAAGGTAGAACAATTTTTTTTGAGAATTTTTGCAGTATTGATCTACTCATGGTCACACCCTTGTGTAATTAATGTATTATCAACTCCGTAATATTTTCTTATGTTGAGTCATATCAATTAAATTATCTCCTTGTTCATAACTGGCGTTGAGATTAATTGGCAAAGGGTGAGTATTTGTTAGAGCATTGCTCGGTCGAACTCACAAGTGTTGCTTGTTTTCAAAACTATATATTGATTTATAGTCTACAACTAGTTAAATCTCGGACTAGGATAGAAATGTAGTTGAGAAACAGTGGATCACGACATTCATCATTGCGTTCTACCGTTTGAAGGCGAAGATCAACCGAAGATTTTGGAGAAAATCATCAACAAAAAGTAAGTGAATACTGAACCACTTATATCTCAAGTTATATTCACTTTCCTATCACTTGAGACGATGTCGCATAACTAATTAGACTGGTATGCATATACAAGAATTTCGAGCCGAGAACTAATTATAAAGTTAGCGGACTTCTCGAAATATAATTACTAAGCTTAATGAACATTTGTTCATGCTTGATGAATTTCGGTTAAAGAAGATTTATTGTTCGGAATCAAAATCGTGATTCAAGTTTTATCATTCGAAAATAGCCTGGAACAGTGTTATGTTCATTGATGTTATTCAGGAATGTTTCGAATTGATTTAGAGATAAATATAAATACTATAGTTCGGATACAAGACAATGTTATTAGTCTTACAAATTGGGAAAATTGTTATATGTCTGAACCCATATTACATGTACTCGTATACGTAGAAGAGTAGTTATATATCAACTTACAGATTTATGGTACGCATATTCTTATGCACATCATGTGAAAATCTATTTGAATCGTGAACCGGATTGGCATGCATACTTGAATGCAAACCATCTAATAACTGTGGTTACGCAACCTGATTAGTTTGCAAACTAAAAAAGCAGGGGTCTAACAACCTACCCAATACTTCGCTTAGCAATCTATATGTACTAACTCTAATATACTTACAAGAGAATCAACTAGACAGTTAGACTAAATCTTAAGAAAAGTATATCAAAGAGTTAATATCTCTATCTCTCAATTCAATCTGTAATCAGCAAATAGGAATCTGCGAGCCCGATTGAATATAAGAGATATAACTTGAACGACACCAAAGACCAATATTCAAGGATCAATCAATTTCAATCAACAACCAAAAGTTGGATTTACCAATTGATCGATTCAGCGTAGAATCTGTGATATATATTTCAATTATATAACAAAATATAATGCAGAAAAGAAACAACATAGACACCAGAAGTTTTGTTAACGAGGAAATCGCAAATGCAGAAAAACCAGGGGACCTAGTCCAGTTTTGAACACCACACTGTACTAAGCCGCTACAGACACTAGCCTACTACAAAGCTAAATTCGGTCTAGAATGTAGTTGAACCCTAATCAATGTCACACTGATTCAAGGTACAATTGTGCTCATTACGCCTCTGATCCCAGCAGGACACTACGCACTTGATTCCCTTAGTTGATTTCACCCACAACTAAGAGTTGCTACGACCCAAAGTCAAAGACTTAATAAACAAATCTGTCTCACACAGAAAAATTTATAAGAATAGATAGATGGGGTTTTTAATAAAATGCCATGTGGGGAAATGCTATTAACAAAATGCCCACGTTTTTTTTCATATTTAATTAAATGCCCACGGTTTAACCTTTTCCATCCCGTTTTATTGAACGACTAATGTCCATCATTGCTTAGGTGACAAATATTCTGGCCTAGCAAAAGACAATTAAACCTTTGAACCTAAAACTACCTGAGTCGAGTTAATGGGAAGAGTGAACAACGAGTTGAATCAGATCCAAATCTTCTCTTCCCAATTTTTTTTTACAAATAATCATAACAAATTATTCAAACCCCAAATATATGATTTTTGTTATTGGGAAAGCTAAAACGTTTTGGAAAAAAGCTGACTATGGTCAAACAATGTTGATTTTTGGTGGAACTAAAATTTCTTAAAAACCATCGGATCACACGTCACTCTTCAACCACAATTTTCCGTTGATAGTTTTGATCTGATTAGTAGGGTTTAATTTTTTGATCCAATCTTTAAAACAAAATCTACTGATCTAGCAAATTCATATGCATGGGTTAAAATCTCGAATCATCTTCATAACCCCAAATCATCAATATGCATGGTTAAATCTCTAACACTATGATGACTAGGAGTCGGGATACGGGAATGCATGGTTTGCTCATAGTCGAAGTTCACAGTAATTGTGTGCACATATTTCATCATCAAACACGTGTACATAGGAAGATACATGGAGGGCATGCGGACAAGGTCATCAAAGTATGATGACACACGCTCATAACCAAGAATCCCATCCCGTCAACGAGGGATCTTTGCTCGAACAATCCAAGGGTAGAAGTTAAAGGATGTTCCGGTAACACGTTGTACTGCGGAGCACCAAATAACTCCCAAAGATTTACTTTATCTCATCCCCAAAAGAATCCAAGATCAACGATGGAGAGAAGATGTACTGGCATTGACACGACAGAGGCAGAAAACACTTGCCTGACACGAGCAGGCGCCTCAACTACCCGCATTAAACACTCTGAGCAGCATACGTGTCGATCAACCCGTGGAACGAACGAGGATGACTCTGCGTGATGAAGTTACGAATGAAGACCTCTGCGTGATGGACACAAAACACAAGAAGATAAGGTTCCAACGGCCTTCAGAGATGGGTCCCACACTCTAACCCTATAAATACCCCCTCTCCACCAAGAGGAAGGGGGATCGGAAAAATCAGGAAGGGAAGGAGAGAGAAGAATTTTGAGTGTAAGTTAGTCCTTTACAATAGAAAGACATGTAAACTCAAAAGTCATTCGACTACTCTTGTAACCGTCAAGAATATAGTGAAACAACAAACCCCGTGGACGTAAGCCTTAGTGCTGAACCACGTAAACCTCGATCTTGTTTATATTTCAGCAGTTTATATTTGCCTAACCCCATGAATCTTTACTTATATGTTTTGTTTTCTTTGTTCTTACCTATATCCCGTGCGCAAACGCCTCGCACAGAGTTGTTAGATGAGGCTGTGATAAACCCGAAGGTTTTGAGCCAAGGAATCAACACTAAGATATCATCATCATAAATCACTCTAGATTACGATGATTGGTTGTGAGCATTCGGATGCCTTCGTGATTTGTGTGTTCACAATTTGGCGCTAGAAACAGGGACTTTGTCCGGGTAAAAGATTTATCTTGTCCTGTGATTTCATCTTAAACTGGCATATGATTGCTCTGCTTTATTAGCTCGGACCGTATAGATCATTTGTTAACTTTATTATACTCAAAAATGCACCTATTATCTTTGATGGCCCTGGAAATACTTTCATTTACTGATTAGATTTATTGTTTTGATCCATGGATTTACGTTTTTCTTTAGATCTCGTACGAACCTGTCTCTCAGGTGGGTTTTCGTAGTTTTTTAAAGGATCTACTTGCATTTTTAAAGGATCTATTTTAATAAAAATTTAACCCGTGTATTGTAACTCGTATGTGTTAACCCTCTTTTGGAAGAAGATATTTCGCCAACTAACCCGATTCGCACGGATATTCCCGTTTCTCGCTGTTTGAAATTCCCTTGTGCAGAAAGAACGGATTGTGAGTAAAGAAGGCGAGCTTTCGCGAGATTTCATTGTCGACAAAAGGACCCGTGATGGAAAAGACGCAGGAAGCAGGAAAATCCAAAGCTTTGTCAAAGGAAACACCCAGGACAACCCCGGTCATCACCCGAAGCAAGCAGAAAGGAGACATAGCTAAAATGACCAGTCAAAGGCAAGATACCGCGGAAATCACTTCACCTATGAACGCTAATTCAGTTGCAGCCGCGGACCTCAGAGCAGCGGCGACAAAGTATGGTGCGGCTGCGGTAGTCCCGAAGGCTGCAGAGGCTAGCAAAACTTGTGCTATGAATCAATTTCATCAACCAAGAGAAAGGGTGGATGAATCCAGAACATACCAACCCGTGCACCTTCCAACTTTCGGAATGCCATCAAAAAATGATCAAAATCAAACCATGCCGGCGGCTCTAGCGCCGAAGAGGGGCACTCACCCCGATTTGGAAATGCCAGCAACCGAAGCTGAACCTCTGCCACCTTTAGTGCACACCGTAGAGGAAGGCGGCACCATGGCCGTAGTGGCACGAGCTGGGACTCCCAATCAGGGGTCAAACCGATCACATCGACTGATGGCTGAGCTTGAAGAATTGAAGAAGAGCCAGCAGGTTTACGCAGATGCTGTAGCTCTGCTGGCCAGAGAAAATCAAGATTTAAAGGATCGGATTGCCCTAAGCACGAAGACCAGCCAACAACTTGATGAAGCAAATTCAAAGGCACCACAGCCAAACCGAGACCGAAGAGTCGTCATAGCGGCTAATGGAGACGCGACTAGGGGAAGTAGCGCATCCGACCAGGATTATGACGACGGAGAATCAGACTATAACGAGCAGAAGAACATAGGGCACCACCGCGCGATGGAAGAGCTACGAGATGAAATGATGGCCGAGATCAGGCAATTAAAAAGTAGACAAGGCGGGGGAAGGTTAGAAGAGGTCAATCCAAGGAAGAATATTCCTTTTACATGATACTAGCAAAAAATATTCTTGTTACATGATTACAAAAAGTGGAAGGATAATGATGCCGCGGTCTCTACAAAATGCTGCGGTCTCTACCTAGATGATGCCGCCCCATCAGCAGGATTGTTCTGAAAACTTGAAGGGACGCTCCCACCAGATGAGGGTCCCGAGGAGCCAGGAAAGGCAGCAGGAATTGGACGACGTGGATAGTTCTTCACAAGACCATGCTCGTTCTTTAGCCCAAGTTCTATCTTCTCCAGCATCTTGTTCGTTTCCTCAGCCAATTGACACCGATCCTTGTGCTTAATAACTGCCGTCCGCTGTTGGGCCTGGGATAACAACGAAGATAGACGATTCACTTCTTTAGAAGCAGCACCAACGGCCTCCTCGCGTGTTGGTGCCAAACTCTTAAAATGGTTGGTCTGTTCTTCCTGCTGCGTTAAGGAAGATCGAGCCTTTTCCAATTTTTCATTCGCAACGCGGAGTTGTCCCTTGAGCTCTGAAAAAGACAACACCAGGGAGTTAGCACAGAAAATACACAATCACACTCGATGAAATAGGGTTATACCTTCAACACAAGCCGAAGCCTCTTCATACTCATTAACAACCGCATCTCGCGCTTCATCAAGATGTTCATATTCCGCGGATAATTTCTTATAGTCTAGTTGAAGGTTGGTGAGAGTAAATTGACAGGCATCTAATTCTACCTGCTTCATCGAATCCATGTGAAGAAGGTGGTCGACTTCTTTATTTATCTCTGATACCCCTTTGCTAAGTCAGTACATACACACTTCAAGATTTCTCTTAGACTCAGCCTGACGAGCTACTTCAGCGCGAGACGCGGCAAGGGCCTTGCTGAGAGCACAGACTTCGGCACGGGCATCGTCCCTTTCTCTGGCAAGACACAACATACTGTCCTTAACTCCTGGAAGAGGAAGGGATCGAGCCTTCTGTAATTCCTCTTCCAGAAGCTGAATCCTAGACTCCAACAAGGAAGTACACTCACGGGATTCCCGCAGACTATCATGTGTCCACAGCAGTGTACCATTAAATAAAGCACGGTCATGGTTATACAGATTTTGCATGTCGACCATCTGAACATGCCTTGCGCGCCATACCTCAGCCCGAGCATCCCATTTCTTGGCTTCACTCTTAATTTTCTCAACAAGATCTTTAATACGAGATCTTTGCCTTTCGTTTCGAAGCCATATCAGCTCGGGGACGCCACCCACTGGATATAGGGTGGGGAGACTCAGACAGAACAACTAAGAAATAGAGGAATTACGACACACTGCGAGGGAAAAAGAGGAAAAGAACCAAAACCTGTGAAAGCTGAAACTTGGCCGCGAGTTTGCTCTAACTCAGCGCGAACACAACAAGCTCTGAACGAAGACCGGCCTCCGCTTCACCCAGCTTTTCTTTCTCCTTGAGGCTTTTCTTCAGCTCTTCTATTTCCACCTCAGCCGCAGATAATTCCTTTTCTCTGTGACGAAGCTTAGCCTCGAGCTTCAGAGATTTCGCTTTGAAGAACTGATACAGCACGTGGTTACAATGCTCACTCCTCATCATCTACACATCAAGACGAAACATTATTTCACCAGAAGATCGTCACGAAGAAATATGTACGAAAATTTACCTCCAAGACACGCTGCTGAGGAAAGCCATATTGATACCCGTCGGCTATGGCCATCATATCGCAACGGAAGTAGGAGGCTCCGACACAAGGGTAGCTTCGGGAACACTCAAATTTCTTCCCCAGGCCTCAGATACCCGCGCCTTGGAAGACATTTCCATCATACGACGGGTATACGCATCAGAATCCTTTTCACCAGTAACAACCGGGCGGGATGAGGGACAAATAGCAGATCTTTTCTTGAGCCAATCCATTATGGCGTCCTCACCCTCAGATGTCGGCGAATGAGGAAGATCCGCGGCAGGCGAATCAATCACGACTTCCCCTTTTCGATACGGCCCCTTCAGCACAAATGTCGGCACCAACATGCGCACCATGCTCCTCCGCGCCACCATCTGAAAGCAGCGTCTCGTTACAGCACCCCGAGCACATCCCAATCATCATTGGGGGAAAGTAGAGAGAAGTCCTCAGGAAAATCGAGGGCATCGTCGAAGAACTCCCCTGTGGAATACATCCGGTCAAAAGAAAACTCTTGAGAAAGGGTGGGGGGAGTATCCGCGGCATCACCAGCAGGGACAGAAATATCACCAATAACACCGTCATCAGCTACCACGGCGTTGTTTCTCCCTTCATCACCATCATGACCCACACAGACCTCTTCTTCGACATTGAGAGGGGAAGTACCAGTACGTTCCTCCCCATCTGTAATCTCCTCATCCTCATCAAACTCTTCGTTCACCAGACTGGTAACTTCTTCATGGGCCTCAGCCTCACCCATCACAATGGTAGAAGACTGCTTCGGCTTAATCTTTTTCTTCTTCGACACCTGAAAACCAACACACCACAAAAAGAATTATTTTTCCCGAACAGTTGAATTTCTAAAGAAGGAGAAGCGCAGCTAGAATCCGCGTACCTGGGCAGTCGAGGCACTCCTCGGTGGAAGTATAGCACCAGAACCTTCCTCCTCGTCTCCCTCAACGACGTCAAGGGCATAAGGAAAATTCATACCTGCGAAGTTTAAACGCCAGGGACAGAAATCTCCATAACTAGCAGGAGGAGATTCACGTGGCTTGCTACTCTCAGTAGGACGCCAACCGCGTGGACCGGGAATCCAACCGTACGCCCAAGGACCAACAACTTCGATAACGGTAGCGTGCCACTCGTAGTCATGGTCGCGCTTGATCCTCTCGCGTGCCGGAAAAAGTTTCCGCTGACTAGACCCCTCCGTGCCGGGAACATACTTCAGCTTGGCATCGCTGACCTCATTTAACAGACGAATTTCGCCCCGAGGAGCAGCGATATTCCGAAGGCTAACACTCCACGGCTTACGGTTCCTACTATTGACGTAATCACCGAAGGAGTTATTGAAATTCTCAGGAGTATACCATTCCTTCTCCGCGGGATTGGGAACGTAACAAGTCATTGTCGTCTCCCCCTTACTCCGCAGATAGCACTCCCTCAGTGCACGGAGATAATTCCCCGATAGTTGCGATACAGAACGGCTGTGAGTATTGGTGGAAGAGCCTTCACGACTAGCAAGCACATCATAGTGGAAGGAATCACCTGACTTGTACAACGGCAGCATAAGACCAGCTTCGAACGCTCCAACCGTAGTCAACAAATGAAATTCATCGAACTCATACTTTGAGATAAGCTCATAAGTAATATCATCCTCAGGGGCATAAAAACGAACCTCGAAGGCTTGAAGCCATGCTTTTCCTTGAATATTTCGAGATCAATATGCTTGAACGTTACTTTTTTCTTACTGACCGAAACGCTGCGTATCAATGGGGAAGCCTCATCCTCCTCGGCGGGACCGGATGAACCAATGAACGCCTCGGAAGCCTTTCTCTTCAAAGAAGGATTTTTTGAAGATTCAGCCCTCGGAACACCACCTTTCGTATTCTTCCCTTTAAAAGAAGTTGTAGGAGGGGGCGGCAGATGATGCTCGGGCACTACAGAACGTAGAGGAGGAACATCAAAAGCGACAGCACGAGTCGGTGCCTGCGTACTCCTAACATCATCACGAGGACGAGACACCGCGCGATCGACAACTTTTCGAGACCCAGGAGGATTTGTCGATTGATTTAAGACGAAGAACAGGGGCAAACTAGCATGCAAGCATTAAAAGAAGTTCTTCATCACAAACAAGGAACAACAGTAGCAGAAAATTTACAAATCAACATAACGTAAAACAGTGGAAACAAAGAAAAGAAAAACTTTTACCAGCAAAAACAGCAGCAGAAAGAACAAATCAGAAATAAATAGGAGGCAAGTGTGATTAATGCTAAGGCGGAGAGAATTTAAGGACTGAAGAATGAAGACTGACAGAGAATTTAAATGAAGACTGACAGAGAATTTAAGGGCTGAAGAACAAGGAATGAAGAGCAAGGAATGAAGACGGAGAGAATGAAATAAATTTGAGAGAATGAAATTAATTTTTCTCTCTTCCTTAATATACTCGAAAGAAAGAGGAGGAAGTTAAGAGAGGAATGGGAAAAGTGCCCATTAAATGAGCAGTTAATGCACGAATAAGAAACATGCCCAAGTATCTAGGAGAAGTTATTAGGAGAGAGGAAGAATATGTAACAACTATTTTCTTCAATACTCCCGCTAAACACTCAAGCCCGAAGAAAAGGGGCAAATTGTGTGCACATATTTCATCATCAAACACGTGTACATAGGAAGATACATGGAGGGCATGCGGACAAGGTCATCAAAGTATGATGACACACGCTCATAACCAAGAATCCCATCCCGTCAACGAGGGATCTTTGCTCGAACAATCCAAGGGTAGAAGTTAAAGGATGTTCCGGTAATACGCTGTACTGAGGAGCACCAAATAACTCCCAAAGAGTTACTTTATCTCATCCCCAAAAGAAGCCAAGATCAACGATGGAGAGAAGATGTACTGACATTGACGCGACAGAGGCAGAAAACACTTGCCTGACACGAGCAGGCGCCTCAACTACCCGCATTAAACACTCTGAGCAGCATACGTGTCGATCAACCCGTGGAACGAACGAGGATGACTCTGCGTGATGAAGTTACGAACGAAGACCCCTGCGTGATGGACACAAAACACAAGAAGATAAGGTTCCAACGGCCTTCAGAGATGGGTCCCACACTCTAACCCTATAAATACCCCCTCTCCACCAAGAGGAAGGGGGATCGGAAAAATCAGGAAGGGAAGGAGAGAGAAGAATTTTGAGTGTAAGTTAGTCCTTTACAATAGAAAGACATGTAAACTCAAAAGTCATTCGACTACTCTTGTAACCGTCAAGAATATAGTGAAACAACAAACCCCGTGGACGTAGGCCTTAGTGCTGAACCACGTAAACCTCGGTCTTGTTTATATTTCAGCAGTTTATATTTGCCTAACCCCATGAATCTTTACTTATATGTTTTGTTTTCTTTGTTCTTACCTATATCCCGTGCGCAAACGCCTCGCACAGAGTTGTTAGATGAGGCTGTGATAAACCCGAAGGTTTTGAGCCAAGGAATCAACACTAAGATATCATCATCATAAATCACTCTAGATTACGATGATTGGTTGTGAGCATTCGGATGCCTTCGTGATTTGTGTGTTCACAATTTGGCGCTAGAAACAGGGACTTTGTCCGGGTAAAAGATTTATCTTGTCCTGTGATTTCATCTTAAACTGGCATATGATTGCTCTGCTTTATTAGCTCGGACCGTATAGATCATTTGTTAACTTTATTATACTCAAAAATGCACCTATTATCTTTGATGGCCCTGGAAATACTTTCATTTACTGATTAGATTTATTGTTTTGATCCATGGATTTACGTTTTTCTTTAGATCTCGTACGAACCTGTCTCTCAGGTGGGTTTTCGTAGTTTTTTAAAGGATCTACTTGCATTTTTAAAGGATCTATTTTAATAAAAATTTAACCCGTGTATTTTAAAGGATCTAGATTACGATGATTGGTTGTGAACATTCGGATGCCTTCGTGATTTGTGTGTTCACAGTAATTATCAGGAAAGGAAAAAAAAACACAATTGAGATGAGTACCTAATGTCATCATCACATCTTCTAAAGCCATGCATTAAAATATATACGAAATACAAATTAATACAAAGGAGGGATGCTATGATAGAGATTTTTTTGATCATGATTGTGCTGACAATACTTAATGATATAAGAGATTAGTTGATTTTAGAATAAGAATCAATTAGATATCAAATATGGAGAGCCAAAATTAATCAATGGTGATGGTCCTGTTAGCCATCGGCGGTGGTTTTTGAGGATGACGGTGGTGGAAAGAAAAAAACCGATCAATATTAAGAATGCCGAGCTGTTTATATTTCACCCTCAATTGACTAAAAGTCCGATCTCTTGGACCAAGAATCAGCTTCCCCTAAACGTTTTAGCTTCCCAATAACAAAAATCAAATATATGCAGCAATCTAATAGAAACCCATAAATCCATTTCGACATCCTAACCAAATCAATTATCCAAGCAAACACATCGAACGTTATCGATTAAACAAAAATTGAAGAACAAAACTGTTAAAACCAAACTTACACCCATTTAAAGACCATCACTGCCTGGTACTGCCTCATAAACCCACGAACAACCTATCAACTCCTTGAAAACACCCTGAAGCTTCTTCTTGCTTACACGTACACCCTCAAAAACACTATAGTACTTCTTAATGTAACATTACCACCTGTTGGTACCACTTGCAATCACGGGAAACTCCATTTTGTTACAAAGAATCTACCGCCATAAATGATCCCATGTTAGACCCAGTACCACCGTCATACACTCATACTACCTAGTACCAAAAGTCAAAACCATTATCAACTTCGCGACCCTAATCTCCTAATCCAGCCTTTGAGAAAATTAATCAAATAATTGAACAGTAGTACCCAGAACAAAATTAAATCATTTTCAAAGATCATCGAGTTCAAAATGTAAGATAGATAATTAAGAAATGATTTCCGGATCAATAAATTAACAAAAGTCACTCACTAAAACCAAATTAAACAAAACCTAATTTGTTGTTTCTAGTAAATGAAGGAGGTAATTTCAGTTTTTGATAGGAAAGAAAAATAAACAGAGAAGATAAACCTGCGGCGGAAAGAAATAGGAGGAAATGTGCTAGTGAAATTAAGGTTGAGATTTTCTTTCTTTAAGATATCGATTTAGAAGGGTAGTTAGGTAAAGACGACCCATCTTTTGACCATTTCAATGCCAATTGACCCATTTAGTGGATCCTGACGTTATATTAACGGCGTGGACATTAAATTAACATTGAAAAAAACGTGGGCAATTTATTAAATTGATTTCCTCACATGGGCATTTTCTTAAAATTTTCTATATAGATTTGTTTTCCACAGAAATACCTACGAGTTTTTGTTCCGTGTTTTGATAAATCAAGGTGAACAGGAACCAATTGATAACCCGGACTTGTATTCCTGAAGACAGCCTTGTATCATCAATCACCTCACAATAATCTTAATCGATTAACGAAATAAGATATTGCGGAATCACAAACGATGAGACAAAGATGTTTGTGAATATTTTTGTATCTTGCCTATCGGAGATATAAATCTCAAGCCAATCTTATGACTGTACTCAATCACGATAGAAAACAACAATATCAGATCATGCAACTACAGAGAAATAGTTGGGTATGGCTTCACAATCCCAACGAAGTCTTCAAGTCGTTAACCTACATGGTTTCGTGAAAAACCTAAGGTTAAAGGAGAATCGACTCTAGCTTATGAAACTAGTATCACATAGGAGGTGTGGGGATTAGGTTTCCTAGTTGCTAGAGTTCTCCTTTATATAGATTTCAAATTAGGTTTTGCGGTCTAAGTTACCTTGGTAACAAAGCATTCAATATTCGCCGCTAGATGAAAACCTGAGTAGATTCAAGCTAATATCTTTTAAATGTTAGATCGAACTTAGCTTGTTATACACAAATGAAATGTGACTTCATTTGGGTTTGAGTAACCGTACCTAAACGTGTACACTTAGTCGGTTCAACAATAGTTAACCAATGATTAGCCATTTAAGGACTCTCATACCAACCTTATTCATCTTCACCATAACTAGTTCAAATGACTCAAATGAAACTAGTTAGAGAATTGTTCAATTTTTTAGATCTCATAGAATTATACAAGACACAATTGAAGCAAAATTGATTTTGATTCACTTGAATCAATTCATGAACATTATTGGTACGGTTTGCAAAGATTGCATTCCTTATTATATAAATGTTTAAGTTCATGAACAAAACGATTTTAGAAAGTAACCACCTTAAGTATGCAAACGGGTACGCATACTTAAGTAGCCGGATTGAGTTTGTTTTTAATTTCCAAACTTCAGCAGAAATTCACGGACGTGAACCTTCCGCCAGTATGCGTACGGGTACGCATACTTCCCGGATTTCCAACAACCACCAGTATGCTTACGGGTTCGCATACTTAAGTTCCCGCTTTTGGAATTTTACAAAAATGTGAGAACACAGTATGTTTATATCCAAACATGGTTGCATGTTCTAAACTCTCATTTCAATCATTGAGACTTTCTTAGAGGATGTTAAAATAGTTGTTATTCACAAACTATTTGCATCCAAGCGATTTTCAAGTTACTAAAATAATCAACATGACTTTCGTCATGAGTAAAGATGAACTTGGCCAAAGCGAAAACATACTAACACATATTTCGAGAAATATATAAGCGAGATAAACTCGGCTTGGAATAACAAACATGTATAATTGAAGTCTATATAGCAATACGACTTTTGTCTCAAATAGGAGATAGAGTAGATAGACTTTTGAGTGATAGATAAGTTCAAGTATCCACATACCTTTTGTTGATGAATTTCCACAAGTTCCATTGAGTAGTTCTTTGTCTTCATTCGATGAACGCCGTGGAGCCTAGAGCTCAACTACACTTACTATCCTAATCCTAGACTTCGCTATAAGTAGACTAGAAATCAGGACTTGTAGTTTTGACTACTAAACTTGACAAAAAAGCTTAAGATATCAACGCTTGCGAGTTCGACCGAGCAATGCTCTAACACAAACCGGTACGCAAACCAAAATAGTTATGTGTTCCTGAAGTCGGTGTAAGTACCCAAACTGATACGCAAACCAAAATATTTATATATGTGGACTCTGGAACCGGTAGTAGTCTTAAGGTTTCCAAACCGGTAAGCATATCTAAATGGTTATAGTATCTCCAGAACTTGGTTTGATTATGAGTTTACAAACCAGTACACGTACTCTCACTGACCTAAGTCACGAACGACCATGTATTTGTACTTTGTGCATTTACTAACCATGTCAATTATCTTCAAGTGCGATTAAATTATTTATATGAGATGGTTAGATTTTGATTCATTCTCTAAAAACACTAGACTCATTTGGTCACATGTTTGTGACTCAAAGTTAATGTCTTATGTATTCTTGAAAATCAAGATTAAGATTTTAAGTTCAAACCAGCTAGTTTCGGCTAACCATGTTGAACTTAGTGTTTGTACACGGTTCAGTTACGGTATCACCTAACCATAGTGTATATCTTGATTATGTAAATTATATTCAAAGATTCATCTAACAGTGGATATTTTTTTCTTGGTTCTAAAGCTATCTTAGCTTAAACCTAAAGCAACATATGCTTTGAATGTCTATAAAAAGGGAAAGTCAAGCAACTGGGATCTCTGAATCCCAACACTACTTTTTGGTGTATCCTAGTTGTATCTAGAGTCTTCCTCTTCCTAACCCTTTTAGGATTTAGCGACTACAAATACTTATGATAAGTGCATAATTCACATGATTTTAGTGTTGATTCCATACTTGTTTTAGTTAGATTTCTTGCATATTATCCTTGTATTACTCTTGTTTTCTATTTTATTTGCTTCTTTAGGTGAATCATTCAAAATCACTGAAATTGGATGCAAAATATCTATAAAATGAAGTTCTTCAAAGATCCAAGTGTCTAAAGCCAAAAGATGTAGTAGAAGTGCAACGAAAAGGAGAAAAGAACGTCTAAAGCATAAGAAGGACTAGAGGACCAATTTCAACTCATCCAAATTAAGGATTTCTTATTACCATCTTCAAGAGAATTCAATTTTGAAATGAACTCTAAAAGAATGAGGTCATTCTGACATTGGATGAAGAAGTTATGGGCAAAACAAGGTTGATACTTGAAGTTACAGAGAGAGGTTTGGATAAAAATAAGTAAGCTCGAGTCAGACGAACCTAGAGCCTAAAAATCGAGTTTTCGGAAGAGTTTAAGGAGAAAAGTTTGGTTATAATATGATCCATTTACCTAAGCCGAACTCACAAATGATTTTTGAACAAAGTATCCAAGAGAAGGTTCGGCTAATAAGCAAAACCATGAAGTGAGCCGAACTTTGGAGCAAGTTTTGGATGAAAATACAAGAAGTTACAGGAGCATGTTCGGCCAAAAAAGAGCTATCCGAACCCAGGTTCGGCTGATAAATCTCCACCACTTTTGAGTCGAACCTGACACTCATATGGAGCAAAAATAACTTGTCAGGTTCGGCCAAAGAAGTCCATATACGTTTGAGCCGAACCTGACAACTTCCTAGGACACTTTTGACGCGTTTTTGACCCCGTTTTCGATAATACACGGGCCCGGAAGGATTTTGAAAACCTAATTTCGTGAGCACTATATAAGGATACCTCCTAAACATTAAGAAGACATCTTTTACATTACTTTGCAAGTTTGGAGAGGAGAAACACCAACAGAGGCAAAATCTAGGGTTTCAGAGCGGTTCTCATCAATCGTAACGATATCTCTTTACTTTCTTATATTTTTTTTAGCATGGATGCTCCTACTTCCATGAGTAGCTAAATACCATATTGATTGAGGATGAATTCTAAGTTCTAAACAAGATTTGAGTTATTATATTAATTTATTTTGAAGTTCTTCATATGATTATCGCTTGTTTATATGATTATGAATGTTTATGATAAATTGGTAGATCATTTAGGCAGCCAACTGAATTGATTTATTGATTTAATCTATCGCTAGTATTGAGTTAGGAGATAAGTAATCTACTTGTATACGAATAATTCGTATACAAGTAGAGAACACGAGACCTTGCAGAGGGATTCTGTGGAGCAATTGTGTGTATAAACAACACTAAAAAGTGGAACTTGATCTAAGAGTCTAACTAGTAGGATCAACCTATAAATTCATAGAACTTAAAGCATTCTATTGGGTTACACCTTGAGTTATCTACTACTTGGTGGCTCAATTGAATAGAATCTGATAGTCGAGAACTTCCGTGTATAGTGACTTAAGGGATTTAATGGATAGCACTGATCTAGCTGTTATTCTACGGTTGGTGATAATCTGTACTAAGGATGAATGGGTTGATACAATAACTTGATGACAATTTAGTAACGAAGAAGGATTCCTCGATCAACTCTCTTTCCATTGCTTACAACTTAATCTTTCAATTGCTTTGTTTATTTACTTTGAAATCTAAAAAACCAAAACCCCCCATTTGTGACCTTTTTGACAACTGAACTCCCTGCTCTTCGTGGGAACGATCCTTGCTTCTATTATATTACCAGTTAATTGTGTGGAAATAAGTAATTTAATTTGATTGCACTCACGACACGCATCAATTTCATAGGGATTCATGAAGCCAGGTCCAGTTAGGGTTTAACGACTACAAATACTTCAAAGGGATTCATGAAGCCAGGTCCAATTATCTTTCCTTGATAACTCGAGTATCCTAATCTTGATTATATGTAGAGCTTTCTCCATTGATCAAGACAAGTACAAATCATTAAAATTCTCTTCTTCTCAAACTTTGTTGTTTCCATAGGTTTTATATTTGTGAAGTGAACAATAATCTAGGCTGCACTTCGGGTTGCATAACTCAGAATTTCGAGGACAACTAGACTTTGTCAACTTGCTATCGATTTCCATCACCTTGATTATACGTATGATTTTGATCATACGGTTTGATCGTAATCATGAAATCAATTATATAGGATTAATCTGTGGGAGGCATATTTGGTTTAAAATCTTCAATTAAGTTGAAGCAACTCTTAGTTGGTGTGACGTCATATAAGAGAATCAATTGCGCGGAGTCCTGCTGGGATTCAAGAGGCGTAAGGAGTGCCACTATACCTTAATCTGCGAGATACCTTTTAGAGCTAAACTACATTCCAGTCTGAAGTTGATTGGCAGTATGCTAGTGTTTGTAGCGGCTTAATACAGTTTGGTGTTCAATCTGGACTAGGTCATAGGTTTTTTCTGCATTTTTGGTTTCCTCGTTAAACTTCTGGTGTCTGTGTTTTTTTTTTTTTCGCATTATATTGTTTATCTTTATAATTGAAATATCATAGGTTGTATGCTGATCAATCATAGTAGATAAATCCGACCTAGTTTGCTGGATACGACTTGATTGATTCTTGGACATTGGTTTTTGGTACCGTCAAAGTTATCTCTTTGTGATTAGGTTCACATACTTGTTTCTGTAAACGTTCTAATCTAAAGAGATAATGATATAACTCTAAATACTATTCCTTGCTAACTCTCTGAGTTGTATTAAGTTTGTCCATACAGATTGCCTATGGAAAAAGTGGTGGTGTATTTTGGTACCCCCTCGTTTTTAGTATTGACTAAGGGGGCGAAACATATCACAGTAGTATTAATTCGAAGTTATGACACAATCGAACTTTGGTAAAGATAATAATACCATGTTACGACGTTTAAGAATATCTGTTTTCAAAGGTCTTATCCCTAAAGATCTTCAACAAAAACGATGTTGTGTTGAACACGTTCAAAATAATTGCAACTTGAAGTAACGAATAATTCAAGGAGTTGGAGAACCAAGGAAATCATGCATCATGGATTCTGGAATTTTGAAGATTTATTTTGTAATCCATATGTATTAATAGTTTTGTCACTAAAATTGACAAAGGGGGAGATTTTTATAGTATTGCTCGGTCCAACTCACAAGTGTTGTTATCTCAAGCTTGATTGCCAAATTTAGTTGACAAAAACTATATCTTGATTCCTAGTCTACATTTAGTCAAGTCTTGGATCAGGATAATAGTTGTGTAGTTGAGTATCGGAAATCACTGCATTACACCGTTTGAAGGCGAAGATCAACCGAAGCTTTTGGAAAACTTCTTCAACAAAAGATAAGTGAAGACTTAACCACTTATTTTTCAAGTTTTCATCTTCCTATCTATGAGACTATGTCGCATGACTAATTGGACTATAACATGCACAACAAGGATTTCGAGTCAAGTTTTATCTTGTTAATTATTCTCGAAATATAATGACTAAGCTTATTCGTATTTGTTCATACTTGATGAATTTGGTTAAGAACCATTTATTATTTATGCCCTAAATCGTAATTCAAGATTATCGCTCAAAAACATCCTGGAATAGTGATACGTGTCATTGATGTTATTTGGGAATATTTCGAATTAATTAAGAGAGAAAAATAGAACTACTATAAATCTAGATACAAGATAGTATGCATACCGGTTTACATACTGGCGTAACTGTTACAAGTCCGGAGCCGTAATACATGTACCAAGTACACGTACGCCATAAATATTGTTCGAAAACAACTTTTTGGTACGCATACCCGATATCGATACCATAAAAAGGATGTTGACTCGTGAACCAGAAAGGTACGCATATCATGTATGCAAACCAAAAAACTATGTTGGTTTTAAACCGAAAAAGGTATGCATACCTAGTATGCAAACCATAAAATATATTAGGCTCCCTGAACCCATTTTTGTTTTAAGGGTATACATCCCCGGTACATGTACCTTGAGAAGAATAGTCACAAACTGAAAGTAAGTACACGTACCCAGTATACATATCTAAGTCGTGATTCAAGATTATCATTTGAAAATAGCCTGGAACAATGATACGTGTCATTTATGTTATTTGGGAATGTTCGAACTGATTGGTAGGAAAAAATAGAACTACTGTAAATATGGATACAAGACAATATGCATACCAGTTTACATACTGGCGTAACCGTTATAGGTCTGGAGCCGCTGTACATATACCAAGTACATGTATCGGGTAGCTATTGTTCGACAACAACTTTTTGGTATGCGTACCTGGTATCCATACCATAAAAAGTCTATTGACTGGTGAACCAAGAAGGTACGCATACCTAGTATGCAAACTAAAAAAGATTTGTCGGTTTCTAAACCGAAAAAGGTACACATACCTAATATGCAAACCAAAACAGATCAGTGGTTTCTTGAACCCGTTTTTGTATTAAGGGTATACATACCTGGTACATGTACCTTGACAAGAATAATCACGAACTGGAAATAAGTACACGTACCCAATACATATATTTACATTGTCGAAGATTTTCCGATGCATTGTATTTTTCTTTTTTATTAAAATAACTTATTCCCTCCATGGGAAACGCTGTGACATTCCTTTCCTTTTTCCTTATGTTTTAAGGAAATAACTTATTTTCAGTTCCTTCAGGAAGGTCGTGTAGTTCCATTTTTTCCTTTTTCTTTTTTACATAAATAACTTATCTCAAGTTCCCTCCAGGGGGAAAGGTCGTGGCACTCCTTTTTTTTTCCTTTCTTTTTGATAGAAATAACTTATCTTCAGTTCTCTTTCCGTCGTGTGTGATGTGAGCCTGTGGTGCATGCACTTGGCAGGCCACTCCATCAGGAAGGTCCTAACATTTTTTTTTTTTTTTATATAGAAATAACTTATGTTCAGGTCCCTCCATGAGAAAGGCCATGGCATTCCTTTATTTTATTTTTACAGAAATGACTTATCTTCAGTTCCCTCGTTGTCGTGTGTTGTGGACCTGTAGTGCGTGCACTTTCTATGACCACTCTTTCAGGTAGCTAGGCCATGTATTCCTTTTTTTTTCTTTTTTTTTACATAAATAACTTATCTTCAGTTTTCTCAATCGGAAGGTATACTTTAGTAATTCTGATATGAAATTTACTGATTGCCTCCAAAGACTCGGGCCTTAAGTTTTGCAAAGTTGGAATCCAAATGCCTTTACTTGTCATCACCAACCTAAATTTGGAATCCAAATGTCTGTTTACTTGTCATCAATAATCTAATCTTCCAAAAGAACCCTTTTTAAAGATGGTCCCTCTCTAACAAAAATAATAGCAGCCAAACTTCTTTCGGTTTCTTCTTTGAAATAGTAAACCCTAAAAAGAAAACAAGTTTCGGTTTCTCTCTGACAACTAAACCCTTAGGGGTTTGGTTGGGTGCTAAATTGGAGACGTGATATGGGTTGAGGGACACATGTAATATAATTGAAATGATTTCCATTTTTCGTTTCTAGCAAAGAACTTTCATCGCTGATCATTCAAGGTATTTCTATCTCAGAGGTAAGAAATTTATTCTTTCCTCTTGTCTAGGGGTTTTTAGATGTGAAAATTTGTTTCAAATTGTGTTTTGATATGGGATCTGATGTTTTTTTTTTTACATGCCCGCCCTCTTTGCTTCTTCATTTTATTTTTTCTAAAACCTGGTCTATTTTCTTTACAAGGTTTTCAAAACCCTTCTTGGTTATTTCGATAAGGAAAAAACTATGCCGCATATATGGTTCGAACCCGTTCTGATACCATGTCAAATTTTTAAATGGAAACTTGAAACACTCTGAAAGCGTGGGGATATCAAAATACACCACCAATTTTTTTTAGGAAACCCGTATGTACTAACTCAAATATAATTCCGAGAGTTACAACTTAATGAATCTCAATCAGGAATAATATGTATCTCTTTCTCTCACAATCAAAATGTAAACAAAGACAAGTCCGTGAACCTGATTCTTCCGTGAAAATACTTGGACGATTCCAGAGATCAATCAAGTCGTATCCAATAATTGCAATGGACTTTTCTACTTGAATTTATTTACGTACAACCTATGATATTTCGATTATAAAAATAAACAATATAATGCGGAAAAATAAATACCACAGACGCCATAAATTTTGTTAACGAGGAAATCACAAATGCAGAAAACCCTAAACCTTGTCTTGTTTTGAACACCAAGCTGTATTATGCCGCTAAAAACTCTAACGTACTATCATTACTTCGGACTGGAATGTAGTTGAGACCGAATTAAACCTTTGCAGCAATTCAGTTACAGTCGCGCTCTTTACGCCTCTTAAATCCCAGTAGGACTCTCCGCAATTGATTCCCTTATATGACATCCTTTACAACCTAAGATTTGCTTCAACTCAATTGAAGACTTTAAACCAATATGCCTCCCACATATTTTAGTTCTAATCAACGATCAAGGTGAGGTAGGAAATCGATTGCAATAGAAAAAGTCTAGCAAACCTCAAAATCCGATAATTATGACTCCCGAAGAGAAGCCTAGATTATTATTCACCTCACAAGTAAAACTTGTGGAATCACAATGTCTGAGACGAAGGAACTTTGCGGTTTCTATCTATCTTGCTAGATGGATCAAATGGCTCAATAATCAATAACAAGATCAGGATACACAAACTATCAAGATAAAAATAGTTGGACCGCGCTTCAGGAATCCCTGGGTGTAGTCTTTTTAATCGCTAAATCCTATAAAGGTTTGAAGGACATGACGTCTCTAGTTTATAACTAGGACACACAAGAAAAGTGTCAGGGATTCAAAGATCCCAGTTTCTTGAGGTTTTCTTTATATGCACTTTCAAAACAAAGGTTGCTTTGGATTTAATCTAAGTTAGTTATGGAATCAAGTAGTCAATATCCATCGTTACATGAATCTTTGTTTTGAGATTACCACAACAAAATATACACCCTGTAACCGAACCGTGTACAAGGACTTGTTCATGAAAGGTTAGCCGAAACTAGCTTGATGAACGATAAGCTTAATCATTTTATACAACACTTAAGACTTAAATCTTGATTTATAACCATGTGTTATAATGTGATCACATATGTCTAGAAAGTGATTTTAGAGAGATGTTCAAATACTGATTATCTCATAGAAATAATTTTAATGCATATGAAAGTCTTCGACAGAGTAAGTATGTATACTGGGTACTTGTACTTACTTCCAGTTTGTGACTATCTTCTCAAGGCACATGTATCGGGTATGTATACCCTTAAGACAAAAACGGGTTCAAGAAGCCTAATATATTTTATGATTTCCATACTAGGTATGCATACCTTTTTCGGTTTAGAAACCAAACTTTTTGGTTTGCGTACATGGTATGGGTAGCTCTCTGGTTCACGAGTCAACATACTTTTTATGGTATTGATATCGGGTATGCGTACCAAAAAGTTGCTTTCGAACAATATTTATGTCGGTACGTGTACTTGGTACATTACTACGACTCCGGACCTATAACAGTCATGCTAGCATGTAAACTGGTATGCATACTATCTTGTATCTATATTTATAGTAATTCTATTTTTCTCTCTTAATTAATTTGAAACATTCCCAAATAACATCAATAACACGTATCACTATTCCAAGATATTTTCGAGTGATAATCTTGAATTACGATTTAGGTCATAGCTTAGTCATTATATTTCGAAATGCATGTAATAGTCTAATTAACAAAATGAAATCTATCCTAAATTAAAAGCCTCTTTTCCTCTCTATCCCGATCTCATGAGATTGGATCTCCTCATTGGCAGAATTTCTTTTATTTCTTTTGAGTTTTAACTCCCAGTCCCAGTCTCACTCACACCGAACTCTCTCCTCCATGAACTAACTGTGAAAGTACCAATTGGAGAGGGAAGCCATGTTCTGCACAGTCTTCTTGGTCTGACATAATTACTGGATTACATGCTGAATTGTTTCATCAGTCTTTTTCTATTTCAAATGTCTTTTGAATTGTATCCCATGAACCTTCCCAAGAAATAACTTCTCCAGTTGATGCTTACTTAGTTGTACTGAGTTTATCGGTAGCGTACAGACTGTTTATTTGATAGAAAGCATACAGACCTGCCAAAGAAAAATTCTACTTGCATTCCATAATTGATTTTAGTTGTTTGCTGATGAGTTTGTGCAAAACAGAGAAGACAGGTTTTACTAGTTGTGCTAAAGAAACTGACAATTAAGAAGAATTGGGTGGCGGGTAAAGTCATTTCTCGAGAACTCAGAGGAAATCAGTAAAATGACAACTGGTTAGGATACCAGTGAATGACAACAAGGAAACATTAACACCACAAGCCTTTTCAACAACTTCTGCCATAAGCTTTTATTTATGATTAAGAAAAGGAAGACTACTAACTCAAACAAACACAATTGAAGGACACATATATAGATATATAGGATCAAATACTAGTCCTTGGAAGTTGGAATATCTATTCAACGAATACTGGGGCAGTACTTGGTCCCGAGATATATGGTGACTGAGCAGGAGCCTGTACCGGTGGAAGCATGGGTACGTGTGAAGATCGCGGTGCAGCCAAGTGCGGAGCATCACAATAACCACGTAAAATGTCTCCCTCTTCAGCAGTAAAACCCACAGAAGTAAGCATAGAAGGCCAGCAGTCGCGAGTTATGGTACGGATAGCTCTACAACATTCAAGACCTAGATACATCTCGCCATCCATGAAGAAAAGTATAATTTCGTTAGTGCAAGACCGTAACTCATACAGCGCATTCCAGCACTCAACCATGCCAGCACCACCATCATCCGCATTGATCCGAGCTGCTAAGTTATGACCTGGGTAACGTATCGCTGTTGGCAATTCCCTTGCAGCTGCGAATGTTGTTGTACTGACCATGAGAGCTGAAATTGCTAACACAAGAAGAACCAAGTTGCTGTTGATGAGAGACATATTGTTTTCTGCGAAAGAATGATGAGTTAAGTTAGACAGAAGAAGATTATGGAGATATGTAGAGAAGGTTGTGGTTGTGTGAAGAAGTGGTGCTTGGAGGTCCGGTATATATAGAGGAGAGTGGGAATGCCACCATTATTGTGTAATTAATTGAATTCTAACGCACGTTCGAGTGAATATGGATAGATGATCTAGAAATTAAGGTAGAATTATGTAATCGTGGGTCTGATTAATGGCTTAATCAAATAAATGCAATTTTAGTGTTATTTTCTTAACTACGGCTCCATGTTGAATTGTAACTGCCATCATTTGGAATTTGAATCGGCTCATATATCTGATTCAGGGTTCATATAGCATTTTAGTTTTGTCGTGTCAGATTGATTTCCCTTGGGTTAGACTTGTTGGAAAAAATTGGGTTTCACAAAGGATGAATGAATCAGAGAAGAAAGTGTTGCACTCCAAAACTTTCAAGGCTTGTATAAATTTCTTTTAGACAAATATTTCTACCCTCCCAATAACAATTGGCGATTACAACAGGTATGCGAAATATTGCCTTCAGGATACAATGAAAGCCCTGCAACGAAAACTGAATTCAAGGTTTGTACCCCTTGATTCAATCAAGAACACACAAAGAGATTTCTGATTTCTGATGATGCTTTTTGAAACAGAGAAAACAGATTGATTTTTCTTATATCTTAAACGAAACTGGGAGAAGCTATTTATAAAGGGTTTTGCACCTGTTGGGAATAGGTTTTTATTCGCCAACAGGTTTCTATTCACGAAACGTCAGGTTCCTTCATCAACAGACATCAATGGTGTCTTTTGGATTCGAAATTTTCGAACAGGCTTTTATCGGCCAAATAAAACCGTCAGTTCAAAAAATTCTTCCGGGGGCGTTGCCCCCTTGAAACCCCCACCAGGGGCGGTCGACCACATCCTGGGGGCGATGCCCCCCAGGACCCCCCTTTGGTTAGCGGCGTTGAAAATATTCCAACATTCTCCCCCTATTTTCAAAAACCATAAAACAAAGTTAAAACTTTTAAATCAGAGTGACTGCATCACCGAAGTGACTGCCTACGTACCCGAGTGGGATCAAGCCAACATAGTTCAAGCACAATTGAGACTAAGCATCATCGTTGAAATCAACACATAAATGATAGGTATCTTTTGGATTTGAACCTTCACTTAGTGTAAGAAACTCAAAGCCTTATCGAGGTTCTATGGTGAAACCAGTCTTGAACCAAGTACCCCTTATGATAAAACCGGAGTCTCCACACATATTGATTTCATAAAATCATGTGTTCTGTAGCCAAGCACGTTAATGGCCATGTGCTTATATCCTTGTTCATGAGTCTTCTTTAGAGAACGGTCTTCTTCTCTTAGGAAACGGCCTTATTTCCATACTCATATAGGTAAGTCTCGAAGGTGTTTCTGCGATACACCTTTTACTAATCATAGACTCATTAAGGATTTACATCCATCCTATTTTCTTGCAGAAACCAGCACTAATAAGAAATGGGAAGTTTTTATATTAGTGCTCCATAATCTACTTCCATAACTTGTTGGTACCACATTGAACCTTGTTTATCCTTTTCAAAACATAGGTTGGGTTTCTGCTATGGGAGATCAAACTTCCTTCACAGACCTTAGTCCCATTTCTTTCCTTTTTATTGAAACCACTGAACTTGGTAGACTTTTCGTAAATGGGTCTGCCAAATTCCTCTTTGATTCAATAAAGTTAACCGTAACTACTCCCCTCTTGAGTAGTTGTCTAACCATGTAGTGTCTAAGACTTGCATGTATAGACTTTCCATTATAAGTCTTATTAGAGACATTATAGATTGTAGCTTGATTATCACAATTAATCAAGACCTCCGGAGTTGGCTTCTTCCAAAAAGGAATCTCCATAAGTAGGTTTCTAAGCCAATCTGCCTCCTTACATGCATCAGTTAAAGCTATCAATTCTGACAACATTGTCGAATCATAAATACAAGTCTGCTTCTTGGAACTCCAAGACACAGCAGCACCCCCTAATGTAAAAATCCATCCAGAAGTTGACTTGGAATTTGATTCTACATTGTTCCAGTTAGCATCGCTGTACCCCTCTAGTGCAGCGGGATAGCCTTGGTAATGCAAACCAAAATTTATTGTTCCTTTCAAGTAAGCCATAACTCTTGAAACTGCTTTCCAGTGTTCATATCCTGGATTACTTGAGAAACGACATAATATTCCCACGGCTTGGGCTATGTCCGGTCTTGTGCAATGCATAGCGTACATAAGACTCCCAATAACACTAGAATACTCAAGTTGAGCATGAGTACGGCCGGTGTTCTTCATTAACTTGATAGTATGGTCTAAAGGAGTAGGTGCTGGATTGTCATCAAAGTGACCATATTTCTTGAGAAATTTCTCAATATAATGAGATTGAGTTAAAACCAACTCATCTCCCTTTCTTAGGATCTTAATTCCCAAGATTACATCAGCCTCTCCTAAATCCTTCATATCAAAGTTAGAACTAAGAAACTTCTTTGTTTCTTCCATAACAGATATGTCAGACCCAAAGATTAACATATCATCAACATACAAACAGAGAATCACACAACCAGAACTATCATGCTTACTATAGATACATTTGTCCGCATCATTCACCACAAACCCATATGACAAAACTACTTTATCAAACTTCTCATGCCATTGCATAGGGGCTTGCTTCAAACCATAGAGAGATTTCACTAACTTGCAAACTTTCTTCTCTTGGCCTGGTAATATGAAACCTTCAGGTTGTTCCATATATATCTCTTCTTCTAAATCCCCATTTAGAAAAGCAGTTTTGACATCCATTTGATGCACAACCAACTTATGAATAGAAGCAAGTGCAATCAAGCAACGAATGGATGAGATGCGTGCAACAGGAGCATATGTATCAAAGTAATCAATACCATGTCTTTGTTTATAACCCTTGGCAACTAGCCTTGCCTTAAACTTATCAACTTCACCATCAGCTCTCAACTTTCTCTTGAATATCCATTTACTTCCTATTGCTTTAGCACCAGGAGGTAAATTTACTAATACCCAAGTCCCGTTAGTCAAAAGCGAATGCTTTTCATCATTAATGGCTTCTTTCCAGAAATTTGCATCTCTAGAACTCATGGCTTCAGCATAAGTTTTAGGGTCATCATCAGTATGCATAACATACTGGTTAACACTAAGAATTCTATTCTTATTTGCCTCTACAAGGTAATAAATAAAGTTTGGATCAGGCTTTTTCTCAATCCTTCCTCTCTTACTCCTTCTAGGTTCGATATCTTCAGTAGGCACTGAAATATCATTGTCATAAGTAGGAGAGGGATTTTCATCATTGTTATCAATCTCCATAGGTTCTAGATCAGGTAACAATGGATTCTCCATGGGTTGCATTTGAGAACTGTTCCTATTTAAGTTCTCAAAGAATTCCACATCTACAGATTCTATAATCTCAAAAGTGTCAAGGTTTATAAATCTGTAGGTGATACTATTAAGAGAGTATCCCACAAAAGCACATTTATAAGCCCTGTTTCCCAACTTTGGTCTTTTGGGATCAGGCTTTCGAACATATGCTAAACAACCCCAGACTTTAAGTCTTCTCAAGTCGACCACAGCCTGGGGGGCGATGCCCCCCAGGACCCCCCTTTGGTTAGCGGCGTTGAAAATATTCCAACAAGACTTACATGTATGGTTATTTATCTAGACTTTAGTGATCTTTGAATTGGATATTATGGGCGCATCAGTTTTTAATGCGGCATATATACACTATAAATTTATCTACAGCTGAAATGTCACTTATATTGACTAGTGAAATGGTTAGTGCTGGTATATCACAGGAAGCTTGCAATGACTGTGCCCATCGTTACGTAGCGTTAAGTGTGACGAATGAGCCCATTTGATAAAAGCTCTCACTCGCTTTCCATGTTGACTCAAAATTAAGCTACATCCTGGAGAAGCATCAATGAACTCCTGATTCATTTCCTGCAGTATTTGCTTTGTTCTTGTGCATGAGCAGCATCACCATCATCAATCATGCTTTTGAAGAGCTTTAGTGGTATTTAGATTAGGTTTCATATAGTACGTGCTGTTATAGCTGAGTAACCTGAGTTAGTATGGACTATTGGGTGTATCTGTGAGCTCGTTTCGTTGTGAAGGAGCTGTGAAGAGACAAAAGTTTTGATGAAATTATAGATACAAAAAATTATTATGGTGATTTTCCTTATCATCCAAAGAATCTGAATTCCAGAGTCCAAGTTTTCGAAATTCACAGGAAACCAGCAGAATTAAAGTATTTGTGAAACTACTCCCAAATGAAGAACACAAAGCACAATCTTTCTTCTTTTTGTTTCTTGGCCAACCAATACAAAAGACCTCCTATATAAAAGAGTGTGATCCTAAAAGATAAATGATAATCCAAGCAAATATCCTAAGCTAGGTAACAGTATATGCCCCATATCTCCTAAGATGGGCAAGATATTATACAGGATACAATGCCAAATATATTACAAGATACAATGCCAAATATACCGAGAATATATTTGGCTAATACCCCCCTCAAGTTGGAGCATGAAGAGTCGAAATGCCCAACTTGAGAAGAAGAGATTGGAATTGTTTACGACCCAAAGCTTTAGTGAGAATGTCAGCTAGCTGAGAAGCAGTATGAACATAAGATGGAGCTATAGTACCACGAAGAAGTTCATCACGCACGAAATGGAAATCAATCTCGATATGCTTGGTTCTTTCGTGAAAAACAGGGTTGTTAGAAATGTGCAAAGCAGCCTGACTATCACAATGAAGAGGAACCGGTGTAGGGTGCTTTATACCAAGGCTCCGGAGTAAACCTTTTAACCATATAATTTCACAAGTGGTAGAAGCCATAGCACGGTATTCGGCTTCAGCAGAAGATCGAGATATCGTTGTTTGCTTCTTTGTTTTCCAAGAAATAGGAGATCCTCCCAGTAAAACAAAATGTGCAGTAAGGGACCGACGACTGAGAGGACAACTAGCCCAGTCTGCATCACAATAATCACACGTTTCATTGCCTCACGCCATCGATGATCAACCATTGATTCCTTAAAAGAAGTAGGCTCCTTATCACTTGAAATAGCTGCAAGAAAGTGACTATGGGCAGTAGAAAAAGCATTACAATTCACAAAGTGAGTTATAGGGTAGGGAGTACCTGAGGATTGAATAGGTACAGGAGAAGAGTCGTGGGAAACCAGATTTGTGTTAACGTTCTTCCACTGAACATATTCTCGATGCCTTACATTATCTGTACGTGTACGTTTACCACGACCAAGCTCATCGGCAGATAATGAACTTGCAGGCATATCATCGTGCACTGAAGATGGTACAGACTCAATGTTTTGAGAAGATACGGCAGTGTCTAACGCAGAAACTGGACTAATATCTGCTGCTGAGTCACGCAGATCTGCTGAGGAAGTAGTGTCCAGACTGGACGACTGATTTGCTGAAGAACTACCAACTTCATCTTCAGAAGTTGATTGCGTCGAGTGCTGTAGTGGAGGAGTAATTGTCATAACGTTGTCAGAGATATCCAGACTGGACGACTGATTTGCTAAAGAACTACCAACTTCATCTTCAGAAGTTGATTGCGTCGAGTGCTGTAGTGGAGGAGTAATTGTCGTAACGTTGTCAGAGATATCCGGCTGTAGAGGTGGAACAAACGCAGCATCTTGGAAGTCATCAGTGTGTGGGAAAGAACACACATCACTCGAATCATCGGAATACAAAGACTGAAGTTGTGACAGTTCTTGGGGATTGGCCAAAGGGAAGTTGTCTTCCAAAAATTGAACTTCCCGTGACTCAAAATAACTTCCTGTAGAGAGATCAAAAAGATGCCAACCTTTCTTCCCAAAAGGATATCCAAGAAAAATACACCGTCGACTGCGACTGTCAAATTTGTCAGAAGGATGAAGATTCTTCGCATAACATAAGCATCCAAACACTCTAATGAAATCAAGATTGGGAGCAGTTCCATATAGAAACTCATAAGGTGTTTTGAAGTTGAGTACACGAGAAGGAGTTCTGTTAATCAAATACGCAGCGGTTAAAACACATTCTCCCCAAAAATCAATAGGCAAAGACGCCTGAAAACGAAGAGCACGAGCAACATTGAGAATATGATGATGTTTTCGTTCCACCCTAGCGTTTTGCTGAGGTGTTTTGACAATGGAAGTTTGATGAATAATACCGTTCATACGAAAATGTTCTGTAAGACCCTTAAACTCGGTCCCATTGTCACTTCGCATGATTTTCACCTTTTTGGAAAATTGTCGTTCAATCAACGCAAAAAAATTTCTCATTAAATTAGGCACCTCATCTTTAGTTTCATTAAGAAAACCCAAACACAACGAGAATAATCGTCCACAATAGTCAAAAAATATCTTGAGTTGCAAGCCCGATTAGCGCGATAAGGACCCCAGACATCACAATGGATTAACGCAAACAAATCGGTTGCTTTATTATCACTTAATGGAAAAACATTATGAGTCTGCTTGGCTCGATAACATATATCGCAAGCATGAAAATCTAACTGACCAGTAGTACCACAGACTGGAGGCAAAAACTTCAGTGCTTGCATGGAAGGATGTCCAAGGCGTTTGTACCATAAAGATGTAGAAGAAGCCCCAGATACAACATTAACACGAGTTGGTTCCCACGACATTAGGCAATAAAGCCCCTCCATAAGTTTACCCGTACCAATCGTCATCCCCAAGGTATGGTCCTGTATAACACACTCAGAGTTAGTGAATTGAAAACGAATGATATTCTTAACATGTCGAGAAGTTAAGAATTGAGAAACGGAGATGAGATTGCAGGTGAATGTTGGCACAAAAAATACATCAAATAAAACAAGAGATGGATTCAACTTGACAATGCCCATTTTGGTCGCCTTAATGCTTGCACCATTAGGTAAACCTATTTGAATAGGTTGAACTGTACGAAGAGAAAGAAAAAGAGATTCATCACAGCACACATGATTTGAAGCACCAGTGTCGATAATCCATACATGAACACCCTTACCATTGAGACGAACATGATTCATAGATGCTGAAACGTCACTAATAGTAACATTAATTTTGACAGATTCAGAAGAATGTTCAACTGAAGATTGTTGAACAAATGACTCACCCATAGATCGGAAAAATAAAAAATGACTCACGATACCATAAAGTATTTGTGAAACTACTCCCAAATGAAGAACACAAAGCACAATCTTTCTTCTTTTTGTTTCTTGGCCAACCAATACAAAAGACCTCCTATATAAAAGAGTGTGATCCTAAAAGATAAATGATAATCCAAGCAAATATCCTAAGCTAGGTAACAGTATATGCCCCATATCTCCTAAGATGGGAAAGATATTATACAGGATACAATGCCAAATATATTACAAGATACAATGCCAAATATACCGAGAATATATTTGGCTAATAAGAATGACAGCTCCATTGGAGAAGCGAGCATTGCGCATTCCAAATCCTCCCCCAAGGCCTTCATGTTCAATTTCCAGTAGTGTAGTTAAAGAATGGACAACCATTACTGGAATCACAAGCCTGACGATTTACCCTTCAACTGGAATCAAAACCTCTGGCATTCTTACAGTGCTTTTGGACCTATTTCAGTTACATCCAAAGCATCTGAATTCCAAGGACAAATCCTTTAGGCTAAATTTATACACAAAAGTGGCCTTCCTAGTGTTAATCTAGTGGGCATTATCACAAGTTGAAAACATCAACACACAGGACATATAAAAAAGAAGAACTCTTCATTGACTAAATTAAAATACTATACGAATAAGAGTGATGCTGCTGCTCAGGATTGAATATCCATAGAGTGATGCTGCTGCTCAGGATTGAATATCCATAGACAGCAGAAAAATTGATATCATGAGTTTTTGGATATTGTTCAGTAATGGTAGAACCCTGTCTCCAAAAGTAAACATAACTGTTACCATTTACAAGAATTTAACTGGAGAATGAAGGTGGAAGCACAAAAACAGGTCCATTGTCAGGAATTTCGTTAACTGCCCTCGCAAGAGCGAACCCGAGTGCACGTCCGACTGGTACTGCAACAGCATTGCCCACCTGGATATACCTATATTATGTATAATGAATGGTTAGAACCATTTTGAAATTAAACCAAAAAGAAATGTAAAGGAAGTAAAGGAATAACAAAAATATATTATACCTCTGTTTTTCTTTATTCCCGAAGAACCTGTAGTAATCGGGAAAGCCCTGCAAACGGGCATTTTCTCTAATTGACAAAGTTCTGTCTTGCTCGGGATGTAAAATGACCTGACGAAAGCCTCACAAGTTAGCCAAATGATATTTAACATTACCCCTCAGCTGGTACAATTAAGCAAAGACACAATGTAATCTGGAAAGAACGTGTTTAGCATCCAAGACCTAATGAAGTTATAATAACTAAAGGTAATAGAAGATCACGAGCCATGTGCACGTTTTATTTTATAGTTCTTCACCGTCGAAACCTCACAATGTCTCTCAAACTTTATAACACATGCCACAAACATATCATACACCTAGCATGTTTCTATGTTCAATAAGAATGAATTTTGCATAAAAATAAAAGCAGGTTCACCTGATTGTGGGGCTCAGCCCTCCCCACTACAGTAGATACAATCTCATCCCACCAGAGACGCCCGAATGGCCTGAAAAATACAAGCAGCCATGAAAAATTAGACAGGCTAAAGAAGAAGATTCGTTAAATAAAAGACAACTAACCAACCGATGCTTACTTTTTGGACGTTCCCCTAACGTATTTCAATGCGTACTCCGGCACCTGAAGCAATGTAAGAATATATTCAGAATGATGATTTGACAGAATAACCATGTGATAAGAAAACAAGTTTGGACCATTTTTTTTACCAACGGTTTCCCAGAGTCAAGAATGATTTTTATGTGTGGATGACGACGTGCAATGTTCCCATCGACAATTACTCCATCGAGATCCCTGTAATTAGCCCCCTAGAAGATCCAGCAAATAATACAATCATTCAATAAATGTATGCAAGATTGAAACTGATTTACCAAGTTGACTAGAAACAAACCTTTTTCCTTGGAATCTGGGAAACTCTAATATTATCATCCTTGCTCAATTTCAAAGGACGGTGATCATAGAGCTTTGGCCGTGTTACTGATTTAGGGATAGCAGACCCCATCAACTCTGAGAGGAAACACAATGCGCTTGTAATATGTCTTACTTAACATGCCAATTTAAACTTGAAAATACTAATACAGATAAACTTACCCTGCTTAGGCCGTCTTATCATCCTTTGGAACTCAGTAATATTAATAGGGTCCTCTCCGTATTCCATTTCATCTCGTTCTTCATGAGTTGTAATCTACAAACAAGAAGGAATATTGTAAATGTGCCTCTGTCAATGTAAACTGAATGAAAGGAGAGATCAAACTTGCTTACGTCAGGCAAATCTCTTATCGCATCACCAAGCAGTAATGCATTCTTCAATAATTTTTCTTCATCTTCAGACACCTTTACATTACACTTCTACACTCACAGAAAAGAAACATATACTTTTTACAAATACAAATACGCTTAACAATTCTAAGTTGGAAAATCACATACATAAATACGCACCTCAAACTGTTTTGGGCAAAAGCCACGGGCAACAACTTTGTGAGTGGGTAAAGGAAACCCTGGTAGTTTCTGCAATAAAAAAAAGTACAACGTTAAATTTCGATTATCAACTTTATATCCAGTGAAACTGAAAGTAAAGTGTAAATTATATTTGACAAAACTGTATTCCACACAACAACTTTACCTCAGTAGTACGAGCGCCCCATATGAATGTCCTCATACGAAACTGAGGAAGCCCATACTTTCCTGCCACCAGAAAACCAAGACGGACTTGGTACTGCATTGCAACAAGTCTAGCCACTGCAAGCCGGCCAAGGTATGCTTTCTCAAACCGCATAATATCCACAACGTTCTCCATCAATGTGAAGCGTGGTTGGAGAAACTTGATAATATTCATGAACACCTCAAGTTGAAAATTCTTGATGTCTTTCAGAGGCTCCTCTTTGGTCCGGAACCTATTGAAGCCCGATATACCTTGGCAGGGAGGGCCACCACATATCACATCGACGGTTCCCTATAAGAAAAACAGAACTTAAATTTGTTACGAAGGAAACATGATAAATGACGACGCCAAATAAACTAGTATCAAGAAGTAGATTTCACAATAAGTTTTAAGTTCAGAAGACTGCAACTGCAAGGCTATGCAAGCAACAATTTTAGAAAAGTAATTCTAAAAATAAGAAAAAAAAGTAACAGTTGATAAATTGTACCAAAAACAATAACATGAACTTAAAAATTTGGGTTAAATAGTGAATAAAATAATAGTATCGGATAGACACTTACAGGTAGCGGCAGTATATGCCGTTTGTACCCATCAATCACAAAGTCTTTGATGCTCTCGTCGCATTTACTGCATATTTATAAAACTAATATAAACATGATGCGTCGATGTAGCTTGTTACAGAAGCATGTTAAAAAAACGAAACGAGCGAAGAAGATTAAAAAGATCAAAGTAGAATGACATACTCAAGTCCAGTTGCTGGCTCCCATGTGTCCTCGTCAGAATCATATCCTTTCCAGCTCACCTAAATTATTAATAAAGTATGCCGAAGTCGGTAAATAAATGAACCAAAAGTAAGTAAAAACATACCAGATAGAGGCAGACAACTAAGCTAGGGGAAATCTCAAAAGTAATACCTTGTAGTACAGTGCACTGCCCTCTTTGATCCCTTTGGGATCTCCATAGCAGATCCCAACAATCTTATCTACTTCCAACTCATCGTTATCATCCAGTAAGGAGTCAGCCTCTGAATCAACTTCTTCAATGTCTTCATCAGCATCAGCTGCTCCACCGGTCTCCGACCATAAGTAAGTATCGCAAAGATTTTTCCATGCTTTGAGTAATTCAAGAAATTCCTCAGCTGTTGTGTGCCTGACCTGAAATCGAGTTGGCAGATAAGTCTGAAAACAGGTTCTGAAAATGAGAAGAGAAAGACAATAATAATAGCATAACACTAAACCTCCGTTTCCGGGTGGTTGTGGCGTAGACTCTGGCAAGCTTCTGGGCTGAAATCCACTGCCCATCTCTGGAAGAACATGCATAAATTTTAATGAGAAGCAAATAAATAATGCCGTACGTACTGAGATAATTTCTGATTAACATCACAAATATAGCTGAAAATCAAATGTTTTGAATTCACTTACGGTAACAAGATTGACACCACACGCAGCTGCACCCATACATAGGCCTGTAGACATCCCTCCACAACCTGCATACATGTCCAGGAGGGTCATTACTGAGTTCTCGGGATCACATGATGTGGAAGGCTGATTGGGATCGGCTTTCGAACCATCTTTGCTTGAAAATCTAGATGACGAAGAAGATGAAGCAAAATGATCTTCTTGAATTCCTACAAATAGCAGTGTCATTAGTAATCCTAAACAAGAATTGCAGCAAAGTATTGTATTCTCAATAGATAATGTTTGTTACCTGTGGGAAGGTTTTCAAAAGTGCAGAAATCTTCCGAATAGGAAATATTAAAATAATAATCATATCCATCAACCTGACAGCCGACAAGACAAAATTAATCTCTCAACAAAATAAACTGTAAACTGAAATGAGATGTTTTAGAATCACCAATCAAATAAAACAGTGGAAGAAACCATACATATGAGGAAGCTTGAATGATGGTAATCTTTTCAACAACGCAATCCAAGGGATTGTCATCCCCAGACTCCGAAGAGAATATAAGCCTATCATCAACTTTGTCAGAGTGGAACTGTATCACCTGAAAACATCCAGAATTTTACAAAGTTATAAAACAATTGTATAGAAGTCAATCAAAAGAGAAAAAAAAGTGTTCCTAAAATAACTTACTGTATCCTCAGCTCTGAAGAACCATTTCACAGCAATGTATGGTTCTTTCTTGGTTGTCTCAAAAAACTCTATAATCCTACCAATGTAATCTTTTTCACCTTCTTCGGCCTGAAATACACCAGTTATTGCACTAATATTAAAGTTGTTAATGTAAATTTATACAATCACTCAACGGATCATAACATGGATTCCATCAAACTCAACCAATTGGCACAAAAATATGAACTCAGAAGAAATAACTAGAGATCAAAACAGATAGTAAGCAAACCAAAACAACAAGCTCCAAGTTGATGTAAACTACATGCATAAAACAACCTAATCAAAACAGAATCTAAACAAAGAACTGCAGCTACAGATGATTACAGATTTGAAACAACAAAAATTTCTAAGAACCATTTCACAGCACAAAACTAACATAATACTTCTAGGAACACAATAAAACATGAAGATAATAAGTATGATCATATTCATTCACCTGGATGTGGCAACAATCATTCAACTGGAAAGTCACTCCATCTACAACAGCACTAGTGAAGTGCTGTCTAACGTGCAGGTAACCTTCACCACCTTTTCTTGCCTACAAATTAAACAATAAACCGATTAAAACCAACAAAATCTAAATAAAAACCTAAGAATAGGAAACACTACCTTGACAGGATCATAACGGTGAGGCCATTGTAACCTCGCTTCATCGATCGGAACAGGTTCACCGGTCAATCTGCACTCAGAATTCTGGTTCTGTTTCTTAGACTTTGTAATCTTCCGCATCAATTTCTCCACAGGGTCATCTTCAACTTCTTCTTCCTCATCTATAGCCTCCTCAGGGTTTTCAATGACTAGATCTGATACTTCCTCATCATCATCTTCTTCGTTTACACCAACCTTCTTTTTGCCTTTCTTTATCACACTCTTTGAATTCTTTAATGGACCATCTACTCGTTTCGTTGATCTTCTAACGACAGATTTTCTTGTTGATTTCTTTTTCTTCTCCGGTAAATCAACAACAACCGCCTTTCCTTTACCTTTGACTGCTTTCACCTGAGAAGCTTTACTAGGTTCAGCTTCTGGCTCTTTGATTGTAAGTGTTGTTCTGTTCCTTTTTGGCTGCGGAGGATCATCATCCTCAGGCTTTTTACTTCTTTTTCTAGTGGCAGCTGTAATTGCCATCCGAAAATTGGAGATTAGGGTATGAAAATGGAGTTTCTGAGATTTAGAATAAGAATTTGAAGCTTTAGAATTGAGAAAAGAGGAGAGATTAGGGTTTCTTAGACGGAGAGAAATGGAAGGGGGATTTTATATAAAAGAGATAAATGAAAATGCAGAGATTTTCGGTAGCGGGAAAAAAAATTAAATTCAAAATTTGATTTTTTTTGGAAACTAAAAATACTTGTGTGTGTCATTAGATTATTGAAAGAAGGTATAATCTAACGGCAGATTGTTTGTGTATGCTATGAAAAAGATTCTGATAATTTTGAATATAACGAAATATCCGTAGTTCCTAAAAAAAACTGCCAAAAATCGTTATAGTTGAGATTTTTGTGCAAATATGGGAACAGATCTTCAACGGTATGTTACTGGGGATAGTGGGGCGACATTTTAGCCTGTTAGTCACCGGATTAGGTGGTGGTGGTGGTTTACAGGCCTGTTTGTGATTGATTATTGTTATTTTTCGCAAATACAGACTGAGGATTACTTGTCTGCTTAGAAACAGTTGATCTAATAAGCCGCATTTTTGCACCTTGGCTCATGGCATATATATTTGACCACGTTGCAACAGTTACTTACTGAAAAATTGACCCCTGGAGGTAGGTGTACTACCAGTAATTTTAGGAGAGTGGACTAAACACAAGGTAAAACCAGTAATTATAGAAAAAAATATTACGATATAAATTAGTTAGGAAAAAATATTACGGTATAAAATTAGTTTCCAAAAATTTGAATAGAAATAATAGTTTCGTAAGGAATTTTTAGTATAACTGATTTTGGGTTTTAAATATATGATATCTTAATGGTGGGTTCCTAATTAAGAGATTTCAAAATTGGGCTAGAAATATTTTTTTATTTAAATATCGACAAAAGATAATGTGGATTTAAGTCCTAGAATTACGAAGAAAGTATTATTTAGACTTTTTTCTTTGTATGTCATTATTTTTGATGACCTTGACACTTGCATTGCATATGAAAATTGAATTGAAAAGGCCTCAAATCCGACGTCTCATGCTATTTCAATATCTTTCCCCCTTATATTGAAGATGCTCTAATGGTAACGGGGGTCTGGCTTTTGGGCCATAACCTTCGATCTGACCAAATTAATTTGACAGTTCATTAGATGACAATACAAAATTAATTGTCTTTAACTGAAAAATTAATGATGATTATTATTTTTTTCCAGTTCTGGATGACAAAGTAAAATTATTCGTTTATAGAGAAAAATTAATAATATTAATTTATTTTTTTCCTTTTTCAATGCCGAAGCACTGTAAATTAGCGAGTTTTTGTGCAAACAAAACCAACTACAAACAACAACTCATTTCTACATCAGTGGTAGTCTTGAGTCTGGGAAATTCCTTCTTGTTGTTTTAACAATGTTGTTTGGATTTTCATCGGTATCGGATGGCTTCGGATGGTATAATTACGAAACATATGTATTCTTGAAGAATGACTTATCTCCAAATATAACGCTTACCTACCATTGCAAATCTGCAAATGATGATCTTGGTGAACGCAGTCTGGCTTTTGATACCGCTTGGGGATGGTCGTTTTATATCAATTTTTTCGATACAACATTTTATTGGTGTAACTTTTGGTGGGTCGAGAAAAATGGTGAGCCTAGGTAAGAAGGATTTCAGATTTTCAAAGCTAAAAAGGATTCAAGATATGCAGTAATTTTACAGCCATGCAATTCGATCAGATGATATATATCGTCTTACAGGAGGGGGAGCCTTATTTATTATACAAATGGCCATAGTCAAGATCTACTTGTGAGAAATATGTTCCCGTGAGAAACAAAAAATAAAATAAAATGAATTATTTCGTTCAATTATTACCGTCTCATGGATAATAATGGAATCATCTCCTTAACAATCCTCGGTTGCCACTTTATTTAAATGTTTAGGTGTTTTCACATGGATGAAGAAAATAAAGGGATTAATTTTTTTTCCATGTATATTCATATATACTTATATTATTGATTGTTAAAATATTTAAATATCCTAGTTCTTTTTTCCTTGTTCCAAATGGTTGATTTCAGTGCATAGAAAGGGAGAAAAACGAAAAGTACAAAAACCTTTATCTAATCAGTCGTTCTAAACAGACCGCAAATTGAACCACGTGAAAACCGCCTTTCACATGGAAGAGGATCCCATCCTTCTGAAGATTAACATGTGTCCCATTATAGGAAGCCTATGAGAGAACGGTTTTTCCGTTGTCCATTTATGCGGCCTGTTAATACTTTATGTCATCTAATTTAGGCCTAAAAATGGAATCTTGATGAGGATTCTTATACATGGACCAAAAAGTATTGCAGAAGAGTTTAAGAACATTTCTGACAGAAGGTATAAAAAAATCTATGTGGATTTTTTATTTAGTCATTTTATTTATGTGGTCTAAATATAGAGTAAATAAAGGACCCCATACCTAAAAAACGAACGCGCAATTGGGGGATATCAAAACTAATTGGGAGATATGAATTACTACCCCCAACCAAAGGTGTTTGCTAAGGGGTATTTTTTGGGTGCGGAAATACTAAAACACCCTTTGGCTAATTAGATAACATTATGAAAAGACTGTTATACCATTACCACAAAATAAAAATCAGAAACCAAATTCATCTCTCCCATTTCCTTATCAGTTCCGGCACTGTCCTAGGGTTAGGTTTTGATTTTTTTTCCTTCCATGTTCCTGTCCTCTTCTTCATCGTTCTTTATATACTCTACGATTAATCGTTGAACCAAAAATTTCTTCGTCGTTTAAAACTTACCCGGATCCATAAGAATGCCTCTACGAAAAGAAATCAGATGCCCAATCTAAATCAAAATCGATTGATCAACAAAAACAAGAAGAAAAGATTGCTTTGATTGCTCAAGAGCAAGAACACGAAGAACAAGAGGCTTCAGACGATCAACTACTCGTAAATATGGCTTCTGTGAGAAGGTAAGTGACCTAGAACTGTTTAATTAGTGTTTCAATCGATTTATATCATTGGGTTTAGGTCAAAATCGCAAACCTTAACTCAAACGGTTGAGTTTCAGTAACTCCAGACATAGAAATTCGTATGAATACCACGCCATTACCTACTAATGGCATTCGATTAAGGATGAAGACCATACCAGAACCTGGTTACGACATCAATTTTATTATGAATACTATGCCGTCACATTGTTTGTGAGTCACCTAATACTGAATGTACAATACCGGCATAGAAATTAGGTTGAATACCATGCCAGTATTCAGTCACGGCATTGGTTTGAATTTTTTCGATCATGCCGGTAGTTGGCTTCTAAGATACAGAAAACCCTAGGATTTTGTAATCGGTATCGACATTGGTTTTAGGTTAACTTGTATGCCCGTACCTTGTTACGACATGTGTTTAAATTTCATCATATGTGCCGGCAATGCCGTTTTGGTATCTGAAAAAGCGGGGGTCTAACAACACCACCCAATATTCCGCTTAGCAATCTGTATGGACTAACTCCAATATACTTTGCTAGAGAATCAACTAGACTGTCAGACTCAATCTAGATTAAAGTATAACAAGGAGTTAATATCTCTCTCTTGGTTTGATCTTTATTCAAGCTAATAATAATCAACGAGTCTTTATCAAATACAAGGAATAACTTGTATGGTACCGAAGACCAATATCCAAGGATCAATCAATTTAAATCAACAACCAAAGGTTGGATATTCTAATTGATGATCTACAACACACAACCTGTAATATTTCAATTATAAAGATAAACAATATAATGTGGAAATATAAATAACACAGACACCATAATTTTGTTAACGAGGAAACCGCAAATGCAGAAAACCCCTGGGACCTAGTCCAAATTGAATACAAACTGTATTAAGCCGCTACAGATACTAGCCTACTCCAAGCTACCTTCAGACTGGACTGTAGTTGAACCCCAATCAATCTCCCACTGATTCGAGGTACAATTGTACTCCCCACGTCTCTGATCCCAGCAGGATACTACGCACTTGATTCCCTTAGCTGATCTCACCCACAACTAAGAGTTTCTACGACCCAAAGTCGAAGACTTGATAATAAACAAATATATCTCACACAGACAAGTCTATTAAAGGATCAATCAGTCTCCCCCAGATAATCCCTAAAGGTTTTTGTTCCATCTTTTGATAAATCAAGGTAAACAGGAACCGATTGATAATCCGGTCTTATATTCCCTAAGAACAACCTAGAGTTATCAATCACCTCACAACAATCTTAACGGTATGGTAGCGAAACAAGATGTTGCGGAATCACAAACAATGAGCCGAAGATGTTTGTGATTACTTTTTATATCTTGCCTATCAGAGATATTAATCTCAAGCCAATCAATATGATTATACTCGTACGATAGAAGATGCAAGATCAGATCACACAACTACGATAAAAGTAGTATCGGTCTGGCTTCACGATCCCAATGAAATATTTAAGTCGTTAACCTGATTTTAGAAGAATAAAACAAAATTTTAAAGGAGAATCGACTCTAGCACACAAACTAGTATCACACGTAAGGTGTGGGGATTGGTTTTGTACAGATGCTAGATTTTCCCTTCTATAGTCTTTCAAATCAGGGTTTGCAATCAATGTTAGCTTAGTAACAAAGCATTCAATATTCACCGTAAAATGAAAACCCGATTTAGGTTCAAGCCAATATCTTTCAACCGTTAGTTATACAATTACTAAACATTGCGTTCATTCAAATAGAATTCAACAATTCAATTACAAACAATACTATAGCCTACCTGCAATTGCAGCAACAAGATTTCACCTAAGATCCACTCAACAACTGCATCCAACCCTCATTCCCAATTGCAAACCAATCTCAAAACAAGCAAACTAGCAGACCACAACCATTACATTACCACCTTCAAGTTCAGTTAACACTTCTCAACTTCATTCCATGTATTTCAGTACCAGCACAATTCAACTCAGTCTCATCTCTAAAATAACCACAACTTCATATTACAAACACTATTCTATACCATCTCCAATTATAGGTCCATCTGCAACACCAAAACTCTACAGCACAAGTAACAATTCATATCAAACAACACCAGTTATAATTCAAACTTAATCATCTGACAAACTAACACCAACACCTGCAATTGGTATACACGGTTGGACATCACCAACACCTACAATGTTCACAAACATTCTACAACAATCATTCACTACTGAAATCTCATCACCCATACATCCAGCATCTCAAATCACCAACACCATTGACTTAGCATATAATTCATATAGTTACATTCTTGCTCAGTTCCTCTAATAATCCAACTCAAGTATTCATGTAACCCAACTGAGACATCTACCAATTAATTTACATTCAAATTCAATTCAAAACAACTTCAACATCTAAACAATTTCATCTCCAGTAAATACTCCATTGATCTAACTTAACTATGCATACATTAAAGACCTCACAACTTCAATATACGAACCAAATAACTTTGCTATGTTTACTGATAAGAACAATTACCTTAAGACCAAGTTATGAAGCAATTGAATTAACCTCTTCTCTGGCTTGATCTGATTCAACACCTCATGTCAATTCAGAATCCACCCAATTCTTTAATTTACTGATTCTTCATCGAAACAACCACACAACATCAATTCAATCTTCAAACTAATCAAACCCATATTCTAATTCAATCCCCTAACCCAACAACTTCATCTTCTGGCTCTTCTTTGAACTTCTTATAAAACCCTAACTCTTGATTCATCACTGACTCATCTTCAAAACTATAATTAAACGTCAACCCATTCAATCTTCATCAATCAGGAACCTAATACGCTAATCAATTCCACGAAATCTCCATCAACTTCATCCTTCATAAAACCCTAACTTCAAAACCCTAACAATCTCTAACCTTTCTCCTTCCTGAATCACAACCACATCACCTCCTTCAATATAAGATCAGTTTCATGAATCAAACTCTCTCAAACTCACTCCCGAAATCAACACCTTAACTTCCACAGAGATCGAACAGAGGAACGAGAGAAAAAAAAAGAAAAGCATAAGAGAAGAAGTGAAGGAATAAAGAGAAATAAAAATGTTGAATGAGCTATCTGCTCGATCAGTTCTGATAAGGCCAAGGACAAGTGACAGAGGTACTCTACAAAATGATATGGGGAGCCCATGTCGGCTAAACTACCAAATGATTATTTTGCCCTTCTCATAATTTCGATGATATCTTCTTCGTACGGTATCCGAATGACACGTTCGAGAAGTCCATTCCGCATAACTTTCCTAGATCTATACAATGGTACTAGCTTCGTAACTAAATCGTTGTTAAATTGATCTCTATTAATTAACGTCCTTGTTAAACTAATCGAGTTATTAGCGGCGAAATCGCCTCTTGACTAGTCTAATAGCGTGACATGCTTGATAATTACTTGAAATGGTCACATACTTTTTTCGTGCGCCCGGACAACGTCGAAGTTCCCAGAAAAACCCTCTGTTCCAACTCTTACAGAGGCACCACCTACAATAGCCCAACTTAATAAGACCGTTGGATTACTAGCAAGTATTTTTAATTGCTTGGTCGTTTAATGTACACATAATTTTATATTAGCATATATAAACTAATTATGTGTTGTATGTATGTAACTAGCGGCGTCAGCTTGGCAAGTTGAAGAAGATGTTTGTTTTCAAGTACGAAAAAGAAGAGGTGCTATCCCTTGAAGAAATTAAGGAAGTCCATGAAAATCTGATAAAATGGAAGACCCAAGTGCAAAATCTTTGTTTTGGGAAACGAGGAAGGCGCCCGTTGCCAAGAAGCAAAAGACCAAGTGATGAACTCTATAGTTGTGTTTCTTAAAAAATAATTTGTTTTATCGTACTCTTAAACAATAATTTATCGCACTCTTAAGCGATAAAAGTTAAAAAGCGTGCGATAAATTATTGGACATCAATTGTGGGATACGTTGATGAAGAACATTTAAGCACAATTCAATTGTTTGTTTTATGTTGAACATGTTTAGATTTCTAGTAAAATGTTATCTTTGTAAGTTTTCTTTACACGAGAAGAGCCGACATAGAAATGCTTAAGTTCCACAGCACCGGTATTAGTTCCGGCGTTAAAAGTAATTTTAATTCTATGCCGCCATTTATACCGGCACTGAATATTTTCTCTAAAACCATGACGGGCACAATGGATGAAAATGACCAAGTTCCTGTATAGAATATAGCTAGGGCCGGCATTGAAATGTTTAAGTTCCACAACAACGGTTTTGGTTCCGGCAATAAAAGTAATTATAATTTTATGCCGTCATTTGTACCGGCACGGAATATTTTCTCTAAAACCATGCTGGACAAAATGGATGAAAAAGATGTGTAGATTATGGATAGTACCGGCATGCAAAAAATTAATGAATCTATGTCGTAATTCTGATTTTCTTACTCTTGCATAGTTTTCCGTAATTCAGGCATTGGTTTGTATAAATATACAATGACATTATTGATTATAGATCCGTTCCAAATGCTCTTTTATTTCCTTCCTAAGTAATCCATCACATTAGATTTTAAAATTTAAATTAAAACATGGTAATGGAGTAGTTTTTGTTTAACATAATTTCCTATTTAGTAGCCCATCCATTTTCAACAATTGCGGAACCTTTGAGCCTTTCGCGAATATCTTCGAGGACATCGTCTGGAATCTCAGTGTCAAGGATCATCTTCATTGGTTCAACCTGTCTTTCAACATATTCCTTTCCCTTCATATAACACCCATCAATAGGCTTGCATTGGCCCTTGTGACTTTTTCTTGCCTCTGATAGTTCGAAAACTTTGTCAAACCACTAGAACTCATCGCATTTTGGGTGATTCAAATACCTTAGAAAGATTCTTCCATTTTCGTCATCAATAGCTTTTGCAATCCAAAACCAGGGTGTCCCATCAGATTTCCTAAACTGGGAATAAATAAACGGACATTCCATAACTAAATGGGAAGGAGACTTGCAAATTTGACAGCTGCAATGATGACTTTGTAAGAGAAGATTTAATTAGTGATACGTTCTAGGAGAGAAGATTTTAACTGTCAATTTTATGGTTCATGAGTAATGGGGAGTGTACTTACTTGCAGGTTGAGCTTTATGGTAGTTTGTTTAAAGAGCTTGTCGATGAATCTCCCGTTGCTTGTGAAACTTGAATCGTGATCGCTTGATCAATTTTATCACTTTTTATGATTTTCATCGTATTCTTTGTCCACTTGCTCTTTAATCTTTCCTCTTTCATCTTCTTCTATTTCGGGTGATAGTTTCTACATGCGAACGTCTTCCTCTAGTTGAGCAATCATTCTCTTCTTAATATCCGCCTTAGAGGGTTCAAACAAATCATGACAATGTTTTATTATATTTTGACCTATATGATATATACATATGAAATTTTGTGCATCCGGAAAGACGTCGGATATTGCATTCATTAATCCATCACCATTATCAATTATGATGACCCTCAGAAGAATATTTTCCAGGAACAATAATTTCAATTGTCGTAATGCCCAATGATAATTGTAATCCCTCTTTTTTCCATTAAACACCAAGCCAATGTGAATGATACCTTTTCAGATGTTCGCCCCACGATGTTGAACAAAGTCATGTTGTATTTGTTTGTCTTGTAGGTGCAATCCATCATAAGAACACCATAACATGTATGAGCCAACTGTGAAAGTAAAGGACGCGCAATGAATATTTGAAGGGGTTTGTTGTCCGGCAGGGGCGGAGCCAGCCCATTGCAAGGGGATGCACTTGCACCCCCTATCCAGCTGGCTCCAAAGCCTATTTTAGGCCCAATTAGATTTTTTTTTTTTAGGTATAAGCCTAATTTTGCATTTTTTCACCCCCTAAAATTTATTTTTGCTCCCTATAGCAATTTTTGCGCCCCCATCCCATGATTCTTGGCTCCTCCCATGTTGTCCGGCCCTCTTCTAATGATACGCGTGTAATTGTGATACCAAACTATCTTCTCAAATTCTCGCGTAAAGGTCCTAACTTCCCATTCCACCTTTCTAATAGTTGCTTGTGCTCTATAAATTGTATTTAGAGAAGAAATGTTCGTCCAATCCTTTTCCTTGAAGGTTCTGAGAATCACTCTTGGTTTGATACATGCTTTGGTAATTTTCTTTACATCCTCAAATTCATGAAGTTTTAGCTTCGTAACTAGGGAGTGACCAACAAAGTCTTTCGGATACGGCGATTATGGCGGCCAAACCACACCGTACAATCTCATTTCTTTCCTTTTAGATAGAACACAAGCTTAAATGGGCAGTTATCCTTCCTCGTATGAGTCTTGTATACCCTATTAGTCTTTTTTGGATGTACATAATCCTTTCTCTTGTGGCTATTCTTGTCCTTGTATATCCCACTTCTCTCGCAAGACATCTCAAAACGATTCTTTGAACCTTGGGTATTCCTCACCAAAACACATATGTGCGCTTGAGAGCCGTGTCTTTAGCCCAAGCAATTGCTTCTTTTTTATCTGTTATTCCCTGCATAAGGACAAACACTGAAGAGTATAATGTTCATTATAAGCAACCCCCCAAAATTCAAAAAACTAGGTGAAAAGTATTGTTTGGTAACATACCGGAGGCATTTTATAGTATTCCGACGTATCCGGACCAAGAGGTTTGGAATTTGTTGGATAATACATGTCACCATCTAAGGAAAGAATGAAAAGAAATTAAAATTAGTTCCAAAAATAAATAAATTAGTATGCCGGATAATAGTTCCGGCACGCTCGACAAACGTTCCAGCATACAAAATTTTAAACATACCACGCCAGAAACCAGTACCGGCATTCTCGAATATTATTCCGGCTCGCTCGAACTGCACCAGAAATGAGGTTCTAATTTTAAAAGCTACCGACATTTCACTTTTTTGGAAAACAATACCGGAAGCATATGTGCCGGCGTTCTCTTTACATAAGATTTCATGACGGGACTCACCGCCGGCTTGGTCGATAATTTATAGACCATGCCGATATGTAACTTCAAATTTCTTGAACTTCTGGATGTTTTTATTACGGTACCGACATGGTAAAGTTATGAGTGAAACGGTAGAATATTCGGTGGTAGGTAAAAAGTTAAATATGTAACGACATGGAAATAGTATGAATACCATGTCGGTATTGGTGGTGCCGGCATGGTATTCATACTATTTCTATGCCGACACTGAGCTTTTTCAGAGAAAAAAATGGCGGATGCAAAGAAAAAATCAAATTTTCAACCTCTTAACAGCTTTACCTGGGTATTTGGGATGCTTGTATCTTGAACTTGTTTACTTTCTTGGGTTGGTTCTTCAAAAAACACTTCATGCTCACGAAAATCATGATCCAAGGGTTTGGTTCATCATATAAGCCAATTTGTGAGTTGTTCATCATATATGCTTTTTGTTGTAGTTGAGCTAAAGATTCATCAGCAACAATTCTCTCCTCAATATCATCCTCCATTTTTACAAAAAAAAGTTCCCTCTCAAAAACTTTTTTCCCTCCTTTTACTCTCACCTCACTCCCCCGAACACAAAATAAAATACATACTAATCATTTCACAAATACTTAAGATTTTTACTAATTTTAATTAACCACTACACCTGATTAGTGACAGGTGGATTAGGAATTTAAAAAATAATTAGGTATGGGGTGACCCTGATTTGATATTTGGATCCAGTTTTTGTCTTTTTACTCTATTCTCCAATTAGTTTTGATATCTCCCAATTGTGCGTTTTTCATCTCCAACAGTGAGAATTTTAAACCTTACAATTAAAAAAAAATTATTTAAAAACATGACGTGGAGGTGAAGTCGGAGGTATAGATAACACTTTCTTGAACACATTCATATTTAGTAATTTGTCCCTCCTAACTCGTAGGACACTACTGTTGGAGATGAATTTATGACAGACGGGATCTAAAATCCTACGTGTCACTAAAAATAAATAAATCCACCATTTCGTGGATGAAAGAGGGTGATTAATTTGAAAAAGTTGTATTCCCAAGTCAGATCTTAAAATTTCCGAATCCGCGAGAAAGAATGTAAAATATTGCAGGTTTAGTTGGGCTGACAATGAAAAATAAATCTAGAGGATGTTGAATGTCGGATGTTAATGAATCCGTTGATTATTCTCATTCCATAAACTCATATAAATAGGATTACACGAAATCTGGGAGACTTCATTGCATATCGTATATTCTCTTAGATAAATAAGGTAACAGAATTATATTGTCTATTACACCCCCTTAGTCGTAACGGGAGAGGAGCACAGGTTAAGACTAGAACGAAAACGAACAAACAATACCCGTGGAAGGCCCTTGGTGAAGATGTCTGCATATTGACTGTCAGAAGGAACGTGCAAAACATGAATCTCACCGATACGTACACGCTCTCGTACAAAATGAATATCAATCTCCACATGTTTAGTGCGTTGGTGCTGGACAGGATCCCCTGACATGTAAATTGCACTAGTGTTGTCGCAGTAGACAACTGTGGCACGACGAAGAGGGATGTGAAGCTCGAGAAGTAAGTTGCGTAACCAAGTAGTCTCAGCAACGGCATTGGCAACTCCTCGGTATTCGGCTTCCGCACTGGAACGAGATACAGTAGCTTGTCGTTTGGATGACCAAGAAATCAGGTTGTCTCCAAGAAAGATGCAGTAGCCAGATGTCGACCGACGAGAGTCCGGGCAACCCGCCCAGTCAGCATCAGAGTATGCAGTCAAGCCCGTGATAGGGGAAGCGGAGAGAAATAAGCCGTGATCAAGAGTGCCTTGAAGATACCTGAGAATGCGCTTAATAGCTTGCATGTGTATCTCCCTGGGATCATGCATAAATAAACAAACCTGCTGCACGATATATGAAATATCAGGGCGGGTGAACGTCAGGTATTGAAGAGCCCCGGCCAGACTTCTGTATAAAGTCGGATCCTCGAGTGGAGGGCCAGATGTAGTACTGAGCTTCGGTTGTGTATCAACAGGAGTAGTGACTGGGTTGCAGTTCGCCATTGATGCACGAGCAATAATATCTTGTGCATATGAGGACTGTGATAGAAATAATCCTGAATCTGAGCGAGTCACAGTAATACCCAGAAATTGATGTAACGCGCCAAGATCAGTCATAGCAAATTCACATTTCATCAACCCAATGAAACGCTCTAAAAGTGCATCATTAGAAGCGGTTAAGACAATATCATCCACATATAGTAATAAGTATGCAGTGTCCGAACCAGAGTGATAGACAAAAAGTGACGGATCACAAACACTTCCACGAAAACCGCAACCAGTAATAAATTGTGAAAACCGATGAAACCATGCTCGAGGGGCCTGTTTAAGGCCATAAAGAGACCTACGGAGGCGACAAACATAATCAGGATGAGCGGAATCAACAAAACCTGGTGGTTGATGCATATATACTGTTTCAGCCAGGTCACCGTGAAGAAAGGCATTTTTGACGTCTAGTTGACAAATGCCCCAAGAACGAGATGTTGCGATACTGAGTACAGTGCGTATAGTCGCTGGTTTAACAACTGGACTAAACGTCTCAAAGCAATCAACTCCAACCTGTTGAGATTTTCCATTGGCCACTAGTCGAGCCTTGTAACGTTGCAAAGTTCCGTCAGCGTGAAACTTGTGACGGAAAAGCCACATTGACCGAATGATATGAGCGTTACTAGGTCGAGGAACCAGCTCCCAAGTGTTGGTCATAATCATAGCATTATATTCGTTCTTCATGGCAGCATTCCAGTTGGGATCCCTAAGTGCATAAAGATGAGAACAGGGAAGAGGGGAAATGGGAATTGTGGATTGGACATGAAGATTTAGTTTCTGGATGGGACGGAAAATGCCCCGGGAGGCCCTGGTGGTTGGGCGAGATGCCGCTCGAAGCTGTGGGCAGGAAGGTGTGGCTGGATGAAGTGGGCTGGAAGAGACAGGCACAGAGATGGGCTGAGTTTGGGAGGTTGTTGGAGTGTCGAGGGAGATGGGCTGTGAATTGGAAATGGGATGAGAAGAGATTGGCTGAATAGAAATGGGCAGAGGAGAAGTGGGTTGAGTGGAAATGGGCTGAGTAGAAGTGGGCTGAGTAGAAGTGGGTTGAGTAAAAATGGGCTGAGAGGGATAAGCTAGCCTGCGGTGTGGAGGAGTGTACAAGGGCGAAGGAGATGGGCCTTGTTCAGGAGGTGGAGCGGAAGTGAGCGTGGGTACAGGCTCAACAGAATCTGAAGGCACAGGTGATGGATAGGTGGAGGAATCTAGAAATGAATAGAGAGGATGGGTTTGTGGGTCGTGAGTATGGGAAGAGCCTGGACAAGAGGAAATAGAAAAGGGAAATACGTTCTCATCAAACGTGACATGTCTCGAAATAATGATTTTGTTTGTGGAAATGTCAAGACAACGATAACCACGATGATTGGGCGGAAAACCAAGAAAAACACACCTAGTGGAGCGAGGAGCAAGTTTGTGTGGTGTGGTGGAGGAGAGATTAGGGTAGCAAAGACAACCAAAAATGCGAAGATGAGTATATGTGGGTTGGCGTCTATATAAGATGGACATTGGGGATTTGAAATTGAGGAGTCTAGTAGGAAGAATGTTGTGGAGGTAGACATCCATAAGAAGAGAATAAACCCAATATTTGGGAGGAACGGAGGCATGAGACATTAGAGTACGAGTGATATCATTGATTCGGCGAATCATGCGCTCAGCCTTACCATTTTGAGATGATGTGTGAGGACACGAGAAGCGAAAAACCAGGCCGTTTTTACTAGCAAAGTTGTGAAAAGTGGAATTGTCAAATTCGCGACCCATGTCGCATTGGAATGATTTAATTTGGCGTTCGAATTGAGTTTGAACAAGAGATTGGAATTCCAAAAATTTGGTGAAGACTTGGGATTTTAATTTTAGTGGAAAAACCCATAAATAATTGGTGAAATCATCCAAAAATAGAAGATAATAACGAAATCCCGTATCTATATTCAATGGAGACGTCCATAAATCACTATGAATTATATCAAAAGGAGCAATACTAGTAGACTGAGAGTCATAAAAGGGAAGACGAACATGTTTGCTAATTTTACAAGAATGACAAAGATTGGGAGAATTATCCTTATTACATTGAATAAAATATTTTGTGCGTAAAGCATCGAGGACAGCTTTGCCAGGGTGGCCGAGGCGATTATGCCAAACGGTAGGTGAGCATACGGCAAGAGAATATTGGTGAGGTGGTGGCGAAAAAGAGGATTGCACGGCGGAGGTGGTGATGGGATAGAGCTCCCCAGAACTATCACATCGGAGAATAGTCTTCCTCGAACTCAAGTCCTTCACAGAAAAACCATAAGGATCAAATTCAACAGACACATGATTATCAGTGGTAAATTTTCGAACAGAGATTAAGTTTTTGATGATGGAAGGAACGACAAGGGTGTCGTTGAGGTGAAGAGTGTGAGTTGGAAGATTTATGTACTTAGAGCCACTAGCAGTTACCGGAATGCTATTGCCATTTCCCACCAAGATAGAACGAACATTACTAGAATTAAAAAGTTTTTGTAATGTACCTGGATCCGAGGTGATGTGTGAGGTTGCTCCGGTGTCCATATAGAAATCATCATCGAGTGTCCGAATGCTCATAGAGCTGTAGGCTTCGGCGATATCTGACGGTTGTAGATAGTCTGTGGTCGGAGCAATGTAGGCTTGTGGTGATCGGCCGGTTGTTGGATGGCGGCCACGACCCCGTCCTCTACCACGGTTCTGGCGGCCTCGTCCGCGGTTGGCAGGTGGAGCAGCATTCCAGGGAGAAGCCCAGTAGGGAGCAGCCGGATATGGGCCAGGTGCAGCAACGTTCCAAGGAGAAGCCCAGTGTGGGTAAGGAGGAAATGGGCTTGCTGGGTTGGGCAGTAGTGGGCTTCTGTTCGATCCAGTAGTGGGCTGCTGGTGAGAAAACAGTGGGCCTGTTGGGTTGGGAAGCAACGGCGCTGTGCGATCCAGACTTTGTTGATGACGCTGTGCAGCAACAGGAAGGTGATGGGAGGTGTGCGGTGTTTCAGCAGCAAGGGCAGCATGAGTGTTTGATGTTCACGACGAATCTCTTCAGTGCGTAGTTGAGATCGAGCAGTGTCAAACGATGGCATCGATTGTTGAATGAAGGAGGCAACAGTATTATATTCCTCCGGAAGTCCATTGACAAGCTGGATAACTAGTCGTTTTTCATCCATTGGAAACTCGAGGTCACTCAATCGATTGGAGAGTGCCTATAGCTTATCACAATAATCATCAACGTTGTTACAGTCAATAAATTTTAGATTTACAAACTTACTTTCAAGGCTAGCAGCGCGGTTTCCTTTGTTGTCTTGGAAGAGACGTTTGAGATGGTTCCATAAATCCTTCGCAGTTTTTCCAGTTTTGAGAACAGTCAGCATCAGGTCTTTGGTCATGGTGGAGAACATCCATTGACGACATAGGGCGTCAAGTTGTAGAATGGTGGCAGCGTCAAGATCTGGTGTGGGAGAAGAACTATCTATAAGAAAAAGGAGGTTGTGCGCTTGAAGATGAAGTTGAAATAGGAGAACCCATGAAGAGTATTCGTCTTGTTTGATATCTAGTGTAACAGGGATCAAAACTTTGATGTTGGAAACGGCGAAAGCCGGATGTATGGTGTTTTTATTATTCGGTATGGATCGATTATTTGCCATTGATGATTATTGGTGTTTTTGGTGTTTTTAGAGGAAGAAGAAGGAGGACCGTTTTTGGCCTCGTGATACTATGTCGGATGTTAATGAATCCGTTGATTATTCTCATTCCATAAACTCATATAAATAGGATTACACGAAATCTGGGAGACTTCATTGCATATCGTATATTCTCCCAGATAAATAAGGTAACATAATTATATTGTCTATTATTGAAGTTGCTGCAGAAAGGACCACTGCTGAAAGAAGAGCGGGATCGTACTCAGAAGAGTTCTATGAGTGATGAAAATCGAGCACCTGTTGGAGCCTTTAGTGACATATATCCTTTAATGTCCCTTGAGAGGATTTTCCGATGGATTTAGGTTGCCTGCTCCGGTCTTCACATGGTCTGGCTTGCTGTCATATGGATATAAGTGTCACAACTGAAGTGGTAGAGATGAACTGTCACCTGCACTCAAATTTTAAATATCTCAAGGAAAAGAAGAAAATGAAAGCTTTTGCATTTTAGTGCAAAATATATACTGGACGGAAATGGTATGTTACTGGGGATGGTTGGGGCGACATTTTAGCTACCGACAACTTTTGTTGTTAATTACTTACAAACCGAATACTTAACTGGACATTACTAACGCCGATTGATGTAGACAATACCTTCGTCAAAACGTAACGTCTTCGGTTCTTCAGTAAAAAAGCGGCCTAACTCTATGACGGCCTAACATCCGTAAACAAAAGTTTTCTTCTTCCTCCTTTCCGAATCAAATCCGTGGTTGAGAAAAGAAGATACAGTATTTATTCATTTTTTACTCATAGTCTTCCATTAAAGCTACAGGAGTTATTCTTCTTTGAAGTCGTAGCAACAATCCATGATTGAGACAAATTTTTCGGAAAAGAAATTTGTTGTTGGAGTTGGCTGCTGGTTTGGATTAGCGAAAAATGTACACGAATTCCTCTAAGCCCCTTATGCAATTATTATGAACATATATGAGTTTTGATTTGAATTTTGATGAAGTTTTTGGTTAGATATTCTGTGGATGTTTGAGATGAGTTTTTTGAGATTATTGAGTAATATGAGTCATTGGGTTTCAGTCCAATTCGATTTTACAAGGAATCAATGGGTTACTGCCATTGATTCATGGCTGTCAAACAAGGCGTTCGACAAAATGCCTGAACAACCAGTTTAGTCCACCATTTTTGCAATGGGTTTGGATTGTATTACGAATTTGAGAGGAAATGGATCTGGAGTGGTCTGAAGAGAAGAAGTTGTCTTTGTTTGGCCCCAGAATTGAAGTGTTTAACCAAATCGTATGGCAAAGCCGCTGCCTCTGTTAATCTTATACTTTCTCTCTATTTTGTGGCCAAGTTGCAATGGGGGATTTATTGTTTTGTTTGTATTTTATACAAATTTGATTCTACTTTAAAATTGATTGGATTAGATTTGTTGGATTTTTTGTATGTTTCATATAGAGTACACGATAATGCATTACCCTTTTAATTACCATGTACCAATACTTAAAAACATAATCACTTATTCTTATTCTTAGTGCAGAATTTTACTTATTACGTTATCCTAAGTTTAATTTTCACTTCCAGTCACGATGATGTTGCAGCTGATGATGAAGTACTCGCGGATGAAAATGGGATTGATTCAGAACTGTTGTATAAAAAACAACCTTTCCAGGTATCTTCATATATATATTTGAAGATTTAGTACTTCTATCAGAGGGGATATCTTCCAAATGCAAGAATGCACACTAAGTTGAAACTACAAAAAGACCTAATTTTGTATCTTTTTTGATCAACAAATCCTTTATCAATCTACTGGAGAGGCAAGTTAATAGCGTTCTTACCTATCATTTCAGAATATCACAATCTAATACTTAAATTGAGCACAGTATTGAAAAAAATGAAGATTTAGCTACTGGTGACAAAACGAAATTATGTGTTATTAGGTTTGGTTTATTTGATTTGAAGCTAGAAAATCAGAACGTTGAACTAATAACGTGGCCACAAAAAAAGGTCTAAATTGTCAATGAGAAGATGAATGTAGAGAACTATTAGAAAATTAGGACTACGAAGTTCAAGGTATACTTAATTGACATACACGTGTAACAACTGTTCATATGCCTTTGATGATGGTGCATTGTAGGAAGAAAGGCAGAGGGCTTTCTGCAAGTGCAGTGCAAAGCACACACCAAAAAAGGACCAAGAAGTGATATAAAAAAAAGGTTCTTTTTTTATTTATACTGTTTCCTTTCTGTACGTTGTTTACGTTCTCATACTTAATTTTTCAGTGTAGCAAACATGCTAACAAATTTTAAGTTTGTGTGCATGAAAAGCAATTCCGTGATGATTTTTGACTGCACTCCAGAACATAAAAAAAAAAATATCTATCATTACAGTCACAAGCATTGTCATTATTTTATTATCTCCTGTTAATCTATGTTTTCTCCCAACAACGTAGGATGGTTTGCCTTTCCCCGACGGCTGCACCAATTTAATGTCTAAATGATATAAATAATCTTCTAATTTCATAATGAGCATGAAAATTAACATGCCCCAACTTTTGATAAGGGTTTTTCCATTTTTTTCTTGCTGTTTTTTGCAAGTCAAGTCCATGACATGGGTTCTTTTCTGGGTGATGTCCTACTGTTGGAAGTTTTGGTCATAAATTTGGAGGTGGATTTGGTCTTTTTTGAAGAAAATATGATCTTGCTGGGTATGTTATTCCCACAATTCTAATAGATGTTAATGGATGCAATTGATGAATTTTATAGTCTGAACGAAAAACGCAAGAATGATGGCAAGAAAAGGAAGTTTGCAGCGGAAGGAGTAGCGAGCTTCATGATTGGGCCCTGGGTGATGGAAAAGCCTGTTGGATCATCAAAGAATGGTGGATCCTGCATTAGAGATGATAGTCATCTTATAGGTAACGTTCTTATAAACAAAGATTGATGTATCAAATATTTATCCAAGAACAATAACGAACGATAAGCTACTGTATTTTTAAAGACATCATAAAGCTCATACCAATGACTTATAATCAGGGAGATGCACATAAAAAATCTTAAACATGCATCGGGACGAGTCCCACACCAAATCAAAGATCTTAAGCGATTGGACGAGGCGAAGCCGAGTCACAAAATCAAAAATCCTCCTCCGCGACAGGCGGGGAGAAGCCACGCGACAAAAAAACAGAAAATGCACGACCAGGTGAGAAACAAAAAATGATGGTGGATGGTCTGCGGAGCCGCACCGGGCACAAAATCTAGTTATACACTAAAACTAAACTGAGAATATGTTTTCCAACTGCACTTGGAAACAGTGCGTACCTAATGGATTCATATTTCGCAGGATACAAAAATAATAATAATTGGGGGTGTTCTAGATTTTGCGCGAATATGTTGTTGCTCATTCTTAAGTTTTCATCTTCTTCGCTTTTCTTACATCTCTTCTCCCATTTGACTTTTGAACCACTGGACTGACTTTTACTTGTTTTGAAACATCTGTTGCGTTATCCTCAGCGGTGGTGTTGTCGTGGTGGACTGTTGTCAACTTTTCTTCTGCGGCTGGTTTCTTTGGAGTTGATTCACTGCTCTCATCGCTTCCTTTCTTCCTTTTTCTTCCATCTGTTCTCCCACTCTGGGTTGAATCCAAGCTTTTCTCCGCATTCTCCTTGTGTGTGCCCTTTTTGGGAACATTGGCCTTCCCTTTCTTTGATTTCTTCTGTGCTGCTTTACTGTAAGTGTATAACAAGAGTAGTTAGGGTCGAAAACAGACAGTTGAGGGTAAACAGGAAGAAAGAAAAATGAACCTCAAGGTTACTTCAAAGCGAATGTTTTATGCCAAACATGTCTAGTCCCTATGCACATCTTATTCCAGGTTTATGTGCACTGTACTTGAGTCGAACTTAAAACATGAAGAAACTAAAACCAATGGTTGCGGATGAGATTCATTAGAATATACCTTTGCATGACCGAACTTCTGGAGAGGCTTCTTTTAATGATATCAGTATAGTATTGAGTAAAAGGAGTCTGCTTGCTGTCCACTTTGATCTGCACAAAAAGCATTCAAGACACCACAGAGTAAGAATTGAGAGCTCTTGATTTGAAGTAAAGAAAAACGAAATAAAGAAACCCAACCTCCTGAAGAAAAGAGGCTACGGCTGCCTTATCTTTTGGTGAAAAGGCGACTTCTTCTCTTTTCTTGTTCACAAACTCAACATTCTGCTCAACCTGCATTACCATAAATTTATCCAATGAAATAATGTCATGAAGCTAAACCCTAAAGTTAAACTGAGACAAACTGGGGAGACAAATATACCATATCTATTAGACGTTTCACTGGACGTCGAAGACTTTCAACAGTAGTTTTCTCATTGAACTTTCTCAGACGAATTAGGGGAATAGCAGCCAGCTCAGGAAATGATATATGGTAGCTCCACTGAGCAAAGTGAGCTGAAAGCAGCTCAATTACAGATAAGACACACTCTTCTTGGAAGAGACGTGATTTCAGCCACTGCTTTGGAACCTACATCAGAAACTGAATCTTATCAGCCTACCATAACTTCAACAAGCAACATTAAAAACTCAAACTCTTAAATCATATAACCTTTAGTGCAAATGACATGTCGAAGGGTTTTGCAGATTTTGCATCTTCCTTGCCAGTTCCAATGTACTCCAACGAGTCGAGCACCAAGGATGTCACGGGGATGAAGTCCCTAGAAGAACTTGAAAGCTGATTGAGCATTTGAATGCATTTTACTCTCAGAGGCAAGTGTCGTGGCCCAGAAAAAAGGTGAAGCACTCCATTAATGATTTGAACAATTAAGTACACCAACAACTGAAGGTCATTATCTTCAACGTTTGCGCAGACATACTTAACCCACAAATCCACACAATTGATGTATTGCCAGCTATATATCTTCTCCATTGTTTCCTGAAGACACAAACACCTGGGCGTTAGCAGAATGCAACTTAAAAGAAACCCGGTTTCGTACACAAATGAGCATCAAAATTTCAAACAAAAGAACTTAACAGAAAAGAATGAATCGTCTGTATCCCATCCTAACAATATTGCTCGTGCACGAGTTAAAAACAATAAACACCTGGGCATTAGCAGAATGCAACCTAAAAGAAACCCGGTTTCGTACACAAATGAGCATCGAAATTTCAAACAAAAGAACTTAACAGAAAAGAATGAATCGTCTGTATCCCATCCTAACAATATTGCTCGTGCACGAGTTAAAAACAATAAACAGATGGGTACCTCAGGTTCAAGCAAAATTTGTAAATTAAAAATATTATGAACTATGTCATATCTTATGGATGAAAAATTGGAAGAGCATTTACCTTTTCCTTTGTGTGAAGGCACTGCCGTAATATTGTGGCTAGCTGCTGGATAGATACCAATGCCTTGCTACATGATCTTGGAACATCTAGAGAATAAAGCTCGACAAGGGAGTCCGCAAGAAATTTTATGTGTAACAAATTTGTGGGCTCCAAAAACTTGCTTCGTGCAATAAAGGCCTTGTATGTTTTTATCAAGCAGGACTCGAGACAGTTTAAACTCAACTGCGTAGCAGCATCACGCATGATAAGAAATGATGCAGATGGAACTTTTCCTTCCCCAGTTGCCCAGAGATGAACTGTCACCTGCACTCAATTTTAAGTATCATAAGGAAAAGACGAAGATGAAAGCTTTTGCATGTCAAATTGCCTTCATTAGTGCTAGGGGGGCAAATGTAAACCACAAGGAAAGATGCTCAAGCTCATGGGGTTCACCCCAGCCTTTACCCCATTGCAAAATTCTAGCCACAACAACACATTAATTCAGTTTTAATGGTGATTCTTAAGCAACTTTTGTTGTTAATATTTGGAGTTTAACGATCAGGCAATTTCTGGTCAGGAGATCTTCAAGGTGACGTATTTCACACCAAGGACCATTGCCTTCCTGAATTTCCAAGAGGTCCACTCTTAGCATTACAATCCACCACCAGTTTGGTAGATATTCTCAGCCATCAGTAATTAGAAAACAGAAACATAGTAAGTTTCAACGATTAAACAACCATAGAAGTACCTTGATGAGTTTCTTCAGTAGTGACGGAAATGCAGCAAAGAATATGGTCGAAGCTCTCAGACGCGTTAGAGTAAATGCAAGTATCTCAGAGTCAGTAACGTGGTTGAGAAAGATAATTGTACTACTCAGATAAGACTGAATCAGAGGCTCAGAGTCTTTCCATTTTTGAGTTTTCTTCAACCCCAAAACAGTATGTTTCTCGCAGTCAGGGATCGGGATTTCTAAATGTGTTCGAAATATGTTATCGGCTTCACGAAGGGTAAAGTTCACTATCTTAACAAACGTCTTGCTACTCTGAATTCTCTGTGAGAACGCATCGATGGCATCACCAGATCCATATTGACAGGCAGCTCGGTATGCATTCAACAGATTAGGAAGAACAGACAAGTTCTTTTCCTCTAAAATCAGTCGACACCAGGAATCAATTATTGCAGTAGTCAAAGGCTTGCCAATGCTGGAATCAACTTCCACCATATCCTGGTCACTAGTTTCGGCTTCTTCATCGGTATCCTGACACAACCAAACCCAAAAGTATTGAAAAAAAGTAAAAAACAGTCTGACGAGGACAATACAACTTTCATAACTCTCGCTGAGGAAGCAAATCAAGTAACAGAGTACATATAACCCCGGCAATTTATTAATATCTTATACTCTGTCAGGATTGGGTTCTTTATACCCTGCGGGATCCGCTTGCTTATATGATGGGCTTATATTCCTTACAATTAGAAGTAAAAAGAGACATATGAAATCAAGGATCGAACTATTCTCTAACGGGAAGTCAGCCTTGTTCAATGAATAGAAAGTTTCGGTAGAATTCTCATTTCTAACAACTCTAAGATGAGCACAACACAAAGAAGGTATGGCAGCTCAAACAACTTACACTATAATCACTATCTTGCTCAAGTTCATTAGCACGAGCTTCCAAGAATTCTGCAAATTCTGGATCCTGAATCAAAAAACAAAAACACGGAAATCAAACTCAGTAGATAACCTACAAAACATGGGAAAAGTACAATTGAATCAAGAAAGAAAAAGAAAACTAAATGAACAAACACGAAGTCTATACAAATATGCAATAAAGCGTTGGTTTGTCAACCTTAGAATGGAAAAGAGTAAATGTTTGATTTATCTTATTGAGATAGATTTCATGTATTAAGAAAAAGAACTTGGGTTAAGCAACGCTGGCATGGTATTCATAAGTAGAAGCTTTTTAATGTGGGTGTCTTTACAGTATTATTCAGGCTTGTAAAGACTCATAACAGAAGCAATCAATTTCTAGCTAAACTTAGTAAGGTATCAAAATCATGTGATTGGGTTGTGGAACAGAACTCTCGATGTTAACTCTCATTTACAAGCTCATAATATTGATTTCAACCATCTTAGAATATAATAGCTAAAGTAATACAAATACATTGTGCGCAGTTCCTTTGCAGTGATCTACCTTACTGTGATATCATGTAGCCTCAGACCATTATTCAGTACTTTCAGAATTAAATTATCGATTTCCTATATATGAGACACATAATCAAATCATACTTATGAGGAAAACTTCTTCTCGTTGAGCTAATTATGCGTGACAAAGATTCCAGCCAAAGCTACCTGTATTCATACAAATCTTTGAGGCTTATGAGATTTTAACCACAATCGGGAAAATGTGCTGATATGACAGTTACAAAAAAGGATCAAATATTGTTTATCAGTATTGTCAGGTTTCAGATTCTCAAACAAACTCACACTACCCGTAAAGTTGTTACTCGTTGCATTTATTTATAGAAATGCACCATTACCTTTTCAATCAGGCGGTCCAATTTCTTCTTTTGCTTGGCAAGTTCCAAACGAAGTTCCTTGTTCTGCGCCTGTAAAGGCCTATCATTCCCCTCATCTGCAAGAAATTATTCACCCTTTAATAAGTTACAAACTTAAAAATCACTACTAGTTCAATTTTGTAATGCTTTAGGGTATTGAGAAGATTTGGTAGTGGATGTCAAAGCTAAAACCTTGAAGTTTACAGAGAGGAGTAACATTGAAAAAAAATTAAAAAACAACATATCTTGCAGAACTTCATATCTTCTGCCACAGCTCCATGGTAGCTACTATTTCACACCAAATGGGTTTCTACTGATATTGATGAACTTTTCTTGGTTTTGGTAAAATTTCGGTATTTTTTTAAAGTTGTAGAAAGTTGTACAATTTTGGGTATGTAACATATGGACTTTTAATAAATCTTTTTTACATTACTTTTTGATCTGTGCACCACATTCTTAAGTGCAGTAAAGAATCTGGAGGCTATGAACATAATTTCTTTATAATGAAAGGAATAACCTCTGGTGTCAAACTGTATCTGCAAAATACCAATTCCCTCAAGCTTGACTGTTGGCTCAATAGGTGAAATATGCTTATGCACTTCAGTGTGTGTGGCTATCTCAAAACTTAAGGCTTTTTTTGGGAAAAAAATGCTATTGGCAATGGGGGGAGCACAAACTACTGGCTTGACATCTGGTCCAACCATATGATATTTAAAAAGTAAGTTCCCTGATCTTTTGGAGTTGGCAGTCAGGAAAATAGGATACACTAGTCTAGCTCTGTTCTACGAAATCCCCAGTTGCATTGGTTTTCTTATTCAAAGAGAACTTTTAAGGATTCTGAATCCTAGAATTAAGTGAACTACTTCAACTCATTCTCGGTTTAATTTTTTTTCCTTGTAATCTTTTACCAACCAATTTACTTAACATGGCTTCCAACAATGGTTTTTCCTGGGGTTTCAACTCCCTTGCAAGTGCCAGGGTCTGTTCAAGTGATCGATAGACTAGCAATACTGGGTCTCACGCAGGCAGCAACATCAATGAATTTAATGGAGCTGCCGGTAACAATAACAAGTTTCAGTCCAATGAAGGTAAGTCCTCATCAAGTTATGGATCAAGTTAAGGGTACGCTAATTTTATTTTTGTTTATATATTAATGTTATTTTAACAATACTAGAGTGCTACTGCAGTTTTTTCATGCATTATCTTATTTATTGCAGACAACCGTCAGAAATACAATGGCTTCAAAGATGTTCAAGCATTCAATGGTACAAGACAAGTGGTGTTACTATAAAAGAATAAGAGAAGAATAATTGATCATGCTTGTGAGTTTAATATGTAGTGTGTACTACTGTCTTGTACTTCCAATCATCTTAAGTAATGCCATCCATTCTACAATATTGCCTCTTTTTTTTTCTGAAGTGAAATGGGATTTGTTCACATATTGATAAATGATTTAGAATTGGTATGTCTACATTAGCACAAGAATTTCTGAAACATAGTTCATGCCTAATAGGAGGCCTAAGAATTGACTCCTACTTGGGATTGGTAGCCGGCTGGAGGGGGTAATGGTCGAGGGTTTGAATTCAGGTTACGATACTCCTAGTATCGCATCTCGGAAGTGGCACAAATCAGATAGATTAGACACAACCCACGTACATCCTCCTGTATCGTATCCCGGAAGTGGCACAACCCACGTACATCTCATGTGAGATAGGAGTTAACCCCAGTAACAGGAGTTAACCCCACTAACCTAAACCTAAACTACTAACAGTTGAGAGACTAATTATAATTCCTATTAATTAGGCACACTGACTATCTTCCAATAAAGATAAACTTACTTAGTCACAGACTCACAACCAACTCTATTCAACATCTAAGTCATTACCTGAACCTCTTATTTTAGGTACAAGTAACATCAATATGCAAATCTTCATGCACTGAGTTGAAATATTTCTAATGAATGGGTACAACTGACACAATACATTAATGTGAACAACTGCCTAAAAAATCAAGCAGATCATTATGAAACTACAAATAATAATCACTAGCTTCATGTATAATCTCACATTTCTATAACAAAAACCAAATTAGCTATTCACGATAAATGCAGCACAATCCCAACAAGATCCTGAAAACACGTAGTATTATTTTGGTCATAGTATATGCATGCCTCTACTTGACAAAATGGCAGTTCACTTAGCATGATTTTGGCTTTTCTACGGTGATTGTACCGAAAGCTTAAAAACCAATCTGAACTGGCCAACAATGGAAGTAATGCTCCCATCAGTAAAGACAATAGCATGATTTAGTTTATTATTCTACAAAGTGGGCAATCTTTAGTTTTTCCTTTTCGCTTTTGTCTTGCAGAAAAAGAAAAAAACTACTCCACAAAGTGCTTAGTAAAGACAATAGCATGATTTGTAAGTGTTTGTACCAGCTGGAAGATTCTTTGAGATATCATATAAACTGATTACACACAACAAATTCAACTTCTCAATTCTAACCTGATTCATCGTCGCTTTCGCCTGCAGCATCATACGCACCTTCAAAGGTCTGTTTAGTAATTCAAAAAAACCCATTTCAGTCAAATCCAAAACTCAAATCATCAAATTGAGAAACTATCCCACCGACCTCTGGAAGAAATTCATCACTATCAGAACCCTCTTCAATCGAATCATCAGTTTCATACCCATCGAATACAGGAACAAGTGAAACATCTCCAACAGCTACATCATCTTCATAATCATCAACATCTAAATGCTTTCTAGGAAGAGTTTTATGTGTAGGACCGTCTTTCTTCTCTCCTCCTACACTAACAAGAACAAATCTATAAGACCACTGCTAAAATTTAAACAAACAAAGTAATCAGGATTACAATCATTTTTAAATTGAAATTCGTACTTGGTTTCTTTTTGAACATAGCCTTTTGCTTTCGCCTCTTCTTCATCACAGATGGAAGATGTTTCTTGGCGAATTTCCTAGCCTTCTTACCGAGTTTCGACATTTTTTCTCTCAATTTGCTTGGCTAGGGTTTCAGAGAGGAGAACGAAGAAGGAAGAAGGAAGAAGAGGGGTCTGGGGTATAAGCTTTTAGGGTTTAAAGGTAAGAGATGGTTTTGTTAAGCGCAAACGTGATATTTTTCTAAAGGGGTAGCCATAGCTGCTGGTGGCTAGAGTTATGAGCCGCACCTAGTGAAATGGTGCACGTCGTTTAACAGTCATATATTTTGTTACTGGTCAATGTGAGTCCCAAGTAAAATACTCTTAGCAATTTGGCAAGTATAATTATAAACGATCAATGTTTGATACTTGACTTATTGTAAATTCATAAATCGTACAATACCGTTCGTAGCGATGGAACATGCAAGTTTATTGATTTTTTTACCAATCAGGCATTACATTAATTCTTCTTGTGAATTATCTCTCAATTAAGTCTTTCATATTTTTACTCAGCTTTTAAGGATCTAGTTGGCATATATTTTTTAGTTTCCTTCAATATAATAATAATGTTGTTCTTAAACTTTTCTCCAGGTTTTTATCTTCGGTTTGTCCTTCCAAAATCCTGGTTTATGTCAATTTATAAGCTTTACACATAGCAAATGACACGTTACGAAAAAAAAACATAAATGAACGATACAAATAAAACTTGATTGACTAATTAGTTTGTTACAGAATTCATAAAAAAATTATTGGTTTCTTTTAATATTGTAATAATGGTTTTTGAATCACTTCGTAAGATAATCTCATAGCTGCTCTACTTTGTTGCCCATTTAATAGAGGTCTCTGCCCCTTCCAGCTCCAACTTCTCTCGTGTATGGTACTTTATAATAGTTTTTCTTGCTTCAGCAGTATATTCTGCAAAATCGTCACAAGTTAAACCAATTCCCACAAAAGTTAATTGGTTCATTGTAGACAAGGCGATGTTGATTGTATAGCTCATGTTATTATTTTTATGTTAGTGTTAGGTCTTGTTATCTCCTAACATTCACTATATATAGGATTGTAATATAAGGATTGCATAATCGAGGCATAGGCCCGTCCTGTCCCTGGAATAATTATGACTATTTATGTGTTTTATATATTGTTAGCTGTTGTTGCATTTGGTTTGTTTCTTTTTTCTAAAGATCGAGTTGCGACGGGCTTTCTAGACGTGCCTAAGTAATTTTATTAAAGAATTCATAAAATTTCAGGGAATGCAAGTGGTGTTATTCCATGAATAATTGTTTCCACTCTCATACTACCAGGAATTATGGAGTAGGTAAAGCTTTCCAAATCTAAGTATAAGTTGGCCAATCTTTACTTACATTTTTAATGTGGAAATTATTATAGGACTTCAAAAATAATGCATCATTTTTTTTCATTTTCCTTTTTGAAGAATTATTTTTTCATGACTTATCATAAGGATGTCATTCATAATTATGCAACTGATAAATGTTAAAATCCAATAACTAAAATCTATGAATAATAAATATGTGTGCTTATTCTCCCGAAAATCGTACTTAATGATAGAACTTGTGTAAAATTAATCAGCCATATCTACTTCGTTTTAACACCGAATGTTTTGCTATTTCATACATGGGCAGAGCTGTATTTCACAAGTAGAAGAGAATAAGAAACCAATTAAGTTGACTAAATAAGTATCAACTCCTGACTGTTTGACTTGTTATATAATCTTTCTTTAGTTTCCTCCAACATTCCGCTAATAATAATCTTTGTTATTGTGTTTGTTTTCCTTTGTTCCTTCCAAAATCCAGTCTCTTAAAATTTAGTTTATATGTAATACATAAAAAATGTGAAAAAACGTGCTAAAAATCATACGCGTTAAAATCATACGAAATGAACATTCAATGACTATAGGAGTCGCACCTTATCAAACGGTCCTATTCATGGTGGTATAACAAATTTACAACTACTTACGGCAACTTTTGAATTCATACGAACACCACAATAAGAAACATTTAGGACACTTCCGGTATGGTTTTAGTAATATATTTTAGGGGTGGCCTAATATGGAGCCTTTTGTTTTAATTTTTACTTCGGGCACCACTTTTAAATGTATAGTACTCCCTCCGTCCCATTATTAGATAACCTATTCAATTTAAATTTTGTCCCACTATTAGTTGACCTATTTCATTAAATAAGGGGATATTCCTAAAATTATCCTTTTGATTGATTATCGGTAGTATAAGAAATATGTATAATTTGATATTCATGTTTATATTCGTTACGCAAGTGTTTTAAAATGCTTTTCAATCATACGAAGTTTACGAAAATCCATGATATGATTTCAGAGATAAATTAATTCTAAATTTTACAAATTATCATCACAAGGGTATAATTGTAAAAAATACACCATTTCATTCCTTGTCTTAATAGTTGTGCAAATTTGAACTAAGTTATTTAATAATGGGACGGAAAAAGTATGACCCAATTACTGCCATCTTCAATCGAATTATCAGTTTCATACTTACCGAATACAGGCACGAGTGAAACATCTCCAACAGCTACTTCAACATCTAAATCCTTATTGGGAAGAGTCGTTATATGTGTACGACCATCTTTCTTCTCTCCCCATATATCAACAAGACCAAATCTATAAGACCACTGCTAAAATTTAACTAAAAAAATATCAGAATTACAATCACTTTTTAAGAAATCTATTATAAGGGCACGGACACCAATAATTTGATTTTGAGGGCTCATATGAATTCAACTATCCTAAATATGGATGAGGGGAGCCTAATGTAGGGCTCCAAACCTAATTTTTTCAATCCCTAATTTAATCCATACCTAACATAAACTAAAAAAGATAAAACGTCTCTTCTCTCTTCATCTCCTCCACCTCTTCTTGCTCTCTTCTCCTCCTCCCTCTTCTCTTTTTCTTCAATTTTTTCTTTAACGATGATAATCATCGATTCCAAGCCAGTAATGATTTTAATTAGGTAAGAATCAACAAACTCACCTTTTTTTTTACAAAACTATATATCAGATTTTGATTAAAAATAGGGTTCTAAAAATTGGTTTCAGTAGTGAATACGGTTGGGAGTAAATACACTATACGGTAAGGAAACCTAACTGCACGACAAAATTTCAAAAAAAATCAAAACTTTTCATACTGTAAGTTGTCCCGATATTTTATACGGCCGGGAACCTAACCGTAATTTACCCAGATTTTGTCTACGATTAGGTTTCCCAACCGTAACTTCAATTTTCAAAAATAAAATAAAAAAGTTTTTTTATTTTGATTTCAAATATTAATTATAAATCAAATGATTAGTCTAATCTGTTGGAATTTACTGGGATCAAATTGTATTAGGTGTCAAGAACTTCGAGTATGAGAACCGTCCCCTAGATCCAAAATGCAGATACCGTATGTTATATATTTTTATTTTGCTTGCATTCATTCAGTAGATAGTTTTATGAGATATTTTCTAAAAAGGTCGTATGTTTTTTGCTATATTAGGGTCTGGGTCGTAAAACATGCCGTTGATGTTTTTTGTTCGTAGACTAACGGAAGGCCGTTAAAAATCCGTTACTTTGACATTTTGACTTTAGTCAGATACTAAGACTGTTTAAAGAGTATCTCTGTTCGTCATTTATTCTCCATTCACCGGCCGTAAAATCACGTAAACCCTAAAATTCGTCATTTTTCTTTGTTTTGCAAGTTAGAATTTCTTTCTTCCACGACGGTTGACGATCATACCTAGCTTATTTATCTTACATATGCTTTCGCTACAATTTACCATTTTATAATCTTGATCTTCTCCGAACAGGGTGCATGGGTAATTGCCGTGATTATCAAATCTACGGATAGAAATAGCAAAAAAGGGTGTTATCTGATTTGGAAAATGGGTCCTCACTGGTATGAAGTTAGGCTTGTGATGTGATTCAGTACTCTAGGTTTAGTTATTGAATCAAAGAAACAGGGATGTATCCCTTTTGAAATGCAGAAGATGATAGTGTTCTACTGTTCTTGCTCGATGTTGAAGGCATCTCTATTAATGGCTGACTTCACCAATCTCATCAGCATCAGCATCAAAAGATAATTTTCTTTTCCATGTGTAGCTATACCCTATTCGTTTATCATGGATTTCTGTGTTTGTACTTTAAATTACAGATGAAGTTCTCTTTTAATAGCTGATTTCTTTGATAAGATTGAGTGAGGATCGGATAAGTTAAAATTTAACTAGTTTATAAGGACAGTTAAGTAATAAATTAAACGGTCAAAGTTAGTCTAGCACTCAAATGCATCAACTGCATTTTCTACGACCCAGACCCTAACATAAAACCGTATAAATTTTATTTACCCAAACATGTACTAAGAAACCGTATGAATCTTGATCTAACTTCTGCCTCGAACAGTTCTACTTGATACAAGATCTTTTTTTGTTTTCCTCCAACACCCCGGTACCAGTGTTGTTTTTTCCTTGTTTTCATTTCCATTTTTCCGTTGTCTCAAAACTGTGTGCGTAAATTTATAATCACAATTATGTGTCTTAAATACACAACAATTGGGAAACAACATGCTAAAAAAAAAGGTAACATAAAAGAGATGACACGAAATGACCTTCAGTGACAGTTTCTATTAAAGCTCACACCAAAACTACACTTTATATTTCTGATCTCCTCCATTCCTGGTCATGGGATCGGAATTTCCTAGAACAACTTCTGAGCTCATAAATTTAGGCTCTCCATCGTTCTTCAAGGTGGAAAAGATGACAAGAAACCAGATTCGTCCAATTGCTCCGAAATGGGTCACCCATCTCCCTGCTCCCACATATTCGACCTCTTACGGTGACTCGTTATCATTAACAGCTTCAAGCATTAATTACTTCTTTGGTGAGTTCTGTACAAAATTAACAGCAAGAGTGAGTAAGCGAAGATATACCGGAAGGTGATGATCTATGCATCGGGCCAGGCGACACCAAATCATAAATGCATCACGTCAGGCGAGGCGAAGCGGAGACACACCAAATCAAAAATACATCGGGACGGGGTGTGGTGAATGAGTCACACCAAATCAAAAATCTTAAACGATGGGCGGACGAAGCCTAGACTCAACAAATCAAAAAAACATCGCTACAAGATGAGGCAAAACCGAAACACACCAAATCAAAAATCCACCGCGTCGGGCGGGAAGGGTACATCCCCGTAATACCAAATCAAAAGATATGGTCAAAAGAAAGAAAAAAGATGATGGCAGATGTTTTTCAAATCCACCAACTGACACAAAATCTAATTTTAAATAAGAGAGAGAAATGATATGATAAAGAATAAAGTTTTAAATAAAGGATATATATGATTAAATTTTTTTTTGTGTCTTTTTCACCCAAATATATATTTTACAACTCCATTACTCTCGAACCAATAGTACTCAAACCATGTGGGTAAGGAATTGCTATCAAGTTCCAAGAATGGAAACACGAAAGATTCTTTTCCTTATGTGATTTCGTGGGGATTTGTTACGCAACTTAAATAAATTCTTTTCATAGGTATTCTATCTTTAGTTTCCTCCGAACATCTCGGGACTAATATTGTTTTGGGTTTTCCTTAGTTACTATTTGCATTTTTCCTCTCAAAAGCTCATTTCGCATAAAATTTACCAAATACCTGTCATACATACACATACTTGTATAAGAACGCCAAATGATATGCAATATAATGTATACTGTAAACACGAAATACAACTTCAATGACTAATTAAATAGATTGTTCCAGGAGATAAACCCAATATTTAGTTAAAAATAATAACCAACCTGGTGGACCGTGAGTGTCAGCTCTCTTACAAGTTCGTCCCCAAATCGTTATATGAGTCATGCCTAAAATAGAATTCTTATATCTCATAAGATTAGAATAACTTTGAAATATTAAGGTATGCAGACATGTAGTGTGTTGAGCGCCACCCAAATTGAGGCACATCTTTCATTTTACTCGCCTGATTATTCCCATGTCGGGGGTTTTACTCGATTTAATAAAAACATTTGGTGCAAACAAGTTTCAAATTTTGGCCATTGGTATTATATCGCTATGATACAATGACATAGGCCTCATTTTAGCGTATTACAAAGATAGGACTTGGAGTTTACAAAGAATCCGCAAGTTCACTGTGGCACTTTTCTCGATACTTGTTTTTAGGCGTACATTTTTTAAGTAATTTCAGTTGTACCAAAGATACGAAAATTTATTTTAAAATTCTATAAAATCTACATAATATTATTTTATCATAATACACGAGCTCATGTTGTTATTTTTACAAATTAGATGCCCAAATTTATTAGGAACAAATACACATTTACTTCCAAGAAAATAGATTTTCTCCGGCAAACAAAACAAATATCAGCAAACACCAAACTCGTGTAAAGATTTAATTCTTTTCGTGCAACTTAAATTTAAAATCTAAAAAAAAAGAAAAAGAAGCTAGAAAAAAAAAATAGAAAAAAAAAAGCTCATGCTAGAAACAAATAAACAAGATTATACAAACTGAATCTTCAATGACATACTAGTTTTGCTCTATAGATAACACCAAAAGTAGACTTATTAGATCTCCTACATTCTTATTCATGGGATAACATCTACATCCTGTTAGGCTGTTAGTATTCCAGACGAGTCGAGTTACAAATGAAAGTGGGACGATTTCAGACTTACTTGGACTCTCTAGTTGAATTTTGACGGATGCTGGCCGTCATCTATGATTACACGTAGGTGGTTTGGCCGTCATCTATGATTAGGGCTGTACAAGACCCGCCCACGATACCCAAACCCACCCATACCCGCTAAATCCGTGGGTTTTTAATCCATACCCGCCCGTTGTGGGTGCGGGGTTGGTTATGAAAAAAAAAACCCGATGTCTGTGGGTGCGAGGTTGGTTTAAGCTAATACCCGCCCATACCCGCCCAAAAAACCCGCAGATTATATACCATTAGATAAAACATATCCTAGTCGTCCATTATGAAACCCTAATACTAGTAGATAGGATAACTGATAACCCTCATTCACTTTCTACACTCTTCTCTCTGTTCGGCCTATCCTATTCTTCCTCCTCAGTTCTCCTTCTTCACCTACGAACGACAATTACCAGAAATCTTCACCAGAAATCGACAACAATAACTTCGAATCTTCACCAGAAATCGACAACAATCGAAAAATCAACAGATTCAACACTTAATCTTCATCTGTGAACTTCCTAGATATGAATATTTTGGGGGGTTTTGGTTTTTTTTTCTCACTTAATCAAGGAGAATAGAAGTTACTCTAAATACTTGAATATAAAGCGGGTTTAAACCCGTTTAAACCCATACCCGCCCAACCCGTAGCGGGCGGGTAACAAAACCCGCCCGCTGTTTGTGGGTGCGGGGTTGGTTATGAAAAAAAAAAACCGCAGTCTGTGGGTGCGAGGTTGGTTTTAGCTTATACCCGCCCATACCCGCCCATGTGCAGCCCTATCTATGATCATAGTTCAATAAATTCCAAATTGGAAAATCACAGATGAACCGTGAATTTTGCACCAAGCTGTGCACCGTGAATCATTGTGGTGGTGGGGTCTACTCATGTCCCATCCCTATCCCAATACAGAGAGGGTAGCATTTAGGCTGTCAGATCTCTGGGTGCATATTTCGGTGCAAAATCACGGTTTGTGTATCATTACTGTTCCAAATTATAGGAGACACGTATGCTTATTTTTTATTTATTTTCTTAGAGCAGTTTCTATGATAATGTTCAAACTCAAAATTTTATTGAGCCACGTGAATGGTCAAACGGGTTTCTCCACTATGGTAAAGCAGGGCAAAATGAACAGATTTGGTTTTCTAGGGCCCCACTAGTATTTCTTTTTAATATATAATGTTGTGTAGGATAAAGATGAAAAATAAAATAAAATATTTAAGTAAGATAAAATAGGATGAAGTGAGATAAAATATGATAAAATAAGGTTAAAAAGTAGTAAAATAATCAGGGATTGTACTTGGCGTGAATCCAAGAATCGCGGGCGTTAATGAAAAAGTCGATGGCGTTTTTGGCATGATCGCGCGTTTGTTCTTCTAACGCCAGCGTTCGTAACAAGATCGTCCATCTCGATGTTCAAATCAACAAATATATTGATTTGAACATCCATTTTTCATGTTTGTTCATTCTATAGTGGGAGCAAAATGAACAAACTTGGAGTTTGTTCATTCCATAAGAACTGCTCTTAGTCGTACATATCTATACTAAAAAATGATGAATTTAAGAATTACAAAAAAGAAACGCCAGGATAAAACCAAAACCAAGTTACCAAACACGATTAAGCGAAAAGGAGAAACAAAAAAAAAAATAATGCAATAGGCTATGCTGTAATCATCTAAGAGAAGGTTTGAAGCAGAGAACTGGAAGGCATAAGGAACTGATTTACCTTTTGTAATGGTTTTCATAAAGACCACATCAAAAATCAACTAAATATCGATCGGAATGGCACTGGATGTACAAAAACATTAATGAGCAATACTGAGACTGGTAGACATAGTAGGGAGGCCATGGTAGAGTATACATAAATATTTCAAAGTTAAACTGATGTCCAATAGCTTACGATGAACAAAATTAACGGATTACAAAGGTGTTCGCGACCCAAATGAGAACGCTATGGCCTATGCGTAACCCCCACCAATTTTATCTTTTTTGGTGGCAAAACTCACAGGGAGGCTTTATTAAGAATTCAAAACAAAAACAGAGGGGAATAACCTTACCCTCTAAAGAAAAGAAGATAAAAAACAAAGGAAAATTTTTAACAAGAAAATCATCGAAATCCGGTAAAGAGGATCTATACCCATAGCAGCTCGAATCATGAAAGTCCATAGTCCTCAGATGGCCCAAAAATTAATAAATCTCTCAGTCTCGGCTGCATGAGGAAAAATAAATTAGTAGAGTTCCAAAAGTATACCAATTAAAATAAACACACACAGAGAGAGAAATGACCTCAATTTCAAAACCACTGGACGGAACTATATCATCTTCATCAGCTATAAGTTCTTCAAGAAAGGTGAGGTCCTTCAGATCATACGGTATTGACTCCTTCAACTTCTTGCAGTTGCTGATATTTAATTTCCGGAGAGATGTGCGTAATCGCAAATCTGGTATAGATATCAGTTTGGTGCACCTCTCTATAGATAGATCCTCAAGAACAGGGAAGGAATTGTAAGGTGGTGGTGGAGGAGCAATCCATTCTTCTAACTCATCCAATTTCTCAACTCTGAATTGAATTAGCGATGGGAATGATGTCGTTCTTATACTGCTTTCTCCTCCTCCTTGCTGGTAATAAAATTCTTCACCCAAACTTTCCATGGAGCTAATTCGTGTCATGTGAAGTACCCTAAGACACGGGAGCATACCCAGAGCTGGTAGCTTCTCACACCTATTAAAATTCTCCAAGTATAATGTCACCAAATTAGGAAGGCAATAAGAAGAACTCACCCACTTCGGAAGCTCGACACCCCCGAAATTTTGTATCCACAAAAATTGTAAATTAGGATGTGGCTTTAGACCTTCCAACACCGTAAAAGAATTGTTAGACAACATTTCTAAATCAGGATGTCGCCTTAGACCTTCGAACACCATAGAAGACTTGTTAGCAACTTCATCTTCTTCTGCAATTCTTTTTTTATATCCCCAGTTCAGAGTCAAATATTTAAGGCTCTGCTTGTCTTTTAACTTGGCCCTCTCAGCATCAACTTTACCTCTGACATAGTCTAGACATTTTATATTTAACTCCACAAGGGAGTTTAGACCAGCTAGATCCTCGATCCCACTAGAACCATATGATCCTCCCAAGTAGTCCTTATTTTTCCTAACTATGTAAGAATCTAGAACTTCCAGACGAGTTAGCATTTCTATTCCTGCGGGCATCATTAGATGCCAATCGCCTGACCCCCACGACCTGCAATGAACGAGCCTTCGCAATTCCACCCAGTTCTTAATGTCTTTAGGAAAATTACACTCTCCAAAGGTCACAATCTCTAGTTTACAATTGTTGCTTGTCAAAGACTCAGGAAATTCTTGAATGCTAGTATATTCCAGATCAAGTGACCTCAAATTTTTCAGTTCTCCGAAACTGCCGGGTAATTCTTCGATATGTGTAGATAGAAAATCAAAGGACACTAGATTTTCGAGAGACCCAATATTTGTAGGTAAGACACGAATACGTTTACATAAACTGATATCTAAAGTCTGCAAATTGGTGAGCCTAACGATAGAATCGGGTAACACTTGAACATCTGAGTAAGACAAATCAAGATGACGCAGATTTTTCAAAGAACTGATTCCTTCGAGAATGTTTTGAACATTTAGGCATCGGTGAAGATTGAGAGTCTGCAGATTGTAGAGGTGATTGATGGAGTCGACTTGAACACTAGTAATTCTAGAAAAGTTGAGCCTGCTGAAGTCAAGGTACCTCAAGTGCTTAAATTTAAAGATGGATGATGGACTTTCTTGTATATTTGTATCTTTAAGACCATGCCAATAAGCACTTACAAACGAATCAGAAGGTGAATGTATAACACGCAAATGCTTGTTACTAACTAGACTCGTAAGAAGATTAGAATTTTCCTTGAAAATAATTGTTCGCAGCTTTTTAGAGTTTTTCAAGACATTGAAAACTGTTTCGGATGCTCCTCCTGTAACTAAGTGTAGACGACGGATATCACATACATATTTTCCCATTTCGCTTGCATTAAGAACCCTATCTTCATGATTGTCAACGACACTTTGTGCAAGATCATGTACTAAATCATGCATTTTGAAATCATTAACATTACCTAGATGGTCATGTTTCACATCTTGAAAAAAAGAATTTGATAACAAAGTATAAAAGTAACGGTTACCAATATCTTCTGGTGAGTTCTGATTCCTGCCTCCATTATTAGATGCATGAAGGAATCCTTCAGCCATCCACAGTCGAATTAGTGTTTTTTTATGATATCTCCAACCTTTGGGAAATAAACAACAATATGAGAAACATCGTTTCAAATAAGAGGGTAAGTTATCATAGCTCAATTTTAAAATCTGAATTATCTTGGTTGGATTTTCTGGTGTATTGAAAACTTCATTATCTCTGATCGCCAACCAATCAGACTCATTGCTTTTCACGCGCAAAAGACTTCCGAGAAAAACAGCAGCAAGTGGTAAACCAGCACATTTTCCCGCGATCTCCTCTCCGATATTTAACATATTTGGAGTCTTGACTGCTCCGCCATGAGAAAATGCTTTTTTCTCAACGATAGACCAGCATTCTTGATTCCTTAAGGTTTTCAGGTTGTAAGGTGGAACGGTACCCCTGACAATAGAAGCAACATCGTCTTTCCGCGTAGTTACTAATATTTTGCTCCCTTCAGCACCACTGCTTAATAAACCCTTCAGTTTCTCCCAGTCTTCGGCATTCTCGTTCCACAGATCATCTAATACCAAAAGATATTTCTTCCCACTAATATTTTCACGAACTTTTCTTGCCAGTACATCGATATTAGACAGTTCACATTTTGTTTCAGTCAAGGACTCGAGAATGTTTCTTAGAATTAGAAAGATATCAAAATTATCAGAAATTCAGACCCAGGCTCTTGGCTTAAAGCTTCTCTCAATTGAGTTGTCTTTGTATACCAGTTGTGCGAGGGTCGTTTTCCCTAGCCCCCCCATACCCACTATGGAAATGACTGAAACTTTTTCTTGTGGACAATTTTCAGATGAGTTGGATGAAACCCACGTCTTCAATAAAATCTCTACTAAGTGACATTTATCTTTCTCTCTACCGAAAACCTCAGAATCGTCTACAAAGGATGCTGTCATCCTGTCTAGTGGCTCAGTATTTTGATTATCATCACTATATTCTAACTGATACATATCTTTTAGCCTCGCAATTTCATCTAATTCTTGATTGATGATTTTGATTCTACCACCCATTTTGAAATCAAACTTAACTGAAAAGGGATGTACCTTCTCTAGCTTTCCAGATTTTTCAGAGAGACGCATGGTTTCATATGACATTTCATCCAAAACGTCATCAATATCATATGCAACGCTCTGGAGCCTTCTCAACCAGAGTCGCACAACTTCATCCTTGACCTGCTTCTTTTCAGCATCAGATGTTACAGCCGCGATCATCTCCAGAGTATCCTTGAGCTTTTGTAGATCTTTATCTACAGCACCAGATCTACCAATTTTTTTGGCAGTAACAGAAACCAATTTTTTCATGAACCCGGTGGCACCGGTAACAAAGATCTCTTCCAACGCCATGATAACAAGTACTAAAGATTTCAAGCTAGTTAAGGAAAAATTGGAATTGATCGGATGGAAGAACAAAGCAAAAGAAATAACAGGTTTGATAGAAAGAACACAATTGACGAAGCAAAAAAGAAGAAGAGAAAATCAAGTGAAACAATCTCAAAGTTTGTGTTGATGATTAAAAGTGGTTGGTTACAAGAGTTATAAGAACCTTGCCTTTATAGATGCATATACAAAAGTCAAATGAGGTGTAAACACATGGGCTAATCAATCAACCCCATCATGCATTATTAAATGTGGATCTGGGCGGTATGGTCGCCTTATGTCATGTTATTAACCACGACATGCAGATCACATTGGAAAGAACTCACCCACTTCCTTAGTTTCCTCCAACATAAGGCGGTATGGTCGCCCACTTCCTTAGTTTCCTCCAACCACGACATAAGGCGGTATGGTCGCCCTATGTCGCCTTATGTCATGTAGTTTTTGGTTGTAGCAATAAATTTTATAGGTTTTGAGGTAGTTTTCCTTCCAAAGCTCATTTAGGGTAAATTTTGTAGCAATAAATAATGTCTGGTATGTAAGGGAGACTCGAATGATATGCTAGATAAAGTATCATAGCGTCCATAAAATAAATGATACAAAATGAAGCTTGGATGATTAATTGATTTGTTATATAAACCATGTTAAAGTAGACTTCTCGGGATCTCCTACTCATGGGATTAGAATTACTCATAACTTCCTGGTTCATACCACCACCACCATAGCAACGAGAAATATTTTATGCACGCGTTATCATATCAGCGCCATATGAAAATGATGCCGTAACTTTGGAAGATTAAGATACCAAGCGTGTGATGTGTTGGGTGCCACTCAACATGTGGCGTATTACGAGATATATCCAGATATATTATGCAGATGCATAATATGTTATGCAGATGTACCATATCTGTTATGCAGATGCATAATCTGTTATGCAGATATACCATATTTGTTATTCTAGCATATCTGTTGTATTTGTACATTACTTGGCTTGTACACCAAATTATTTCCTTCCTGTTTTATCTCTGGTTCTTGTATATAAGACCAGGCACATGTATAATTCGTTCGTACCTTTTACCTTAATCTAATATACCATGACAAATTCTGTCATGGTATCAGAGCCAGTCAAGATCTAAGTCAAACCGTGTTTCCGCTGCAACAAATAAACGATAACCAGTAACCAGTATCAGAATCATAAAACTCAAAACCCTAGTGTCATATCTTCTTCATCACAGCCCAACATGTCACGTGAAGATTATCAACCCATTACTGTGAAGTTTGATGGAACAAACTACAATCATTGGTCTTTCTTTATGAGAAGTTTCCTCAAGGGAAAAGCCATGTGGAAATATATTGACGGCAAAGCTAAGAAGCCTGCAAACGGAGTCGTTATCACTGACAAAGAAAAAGATACAGGAGAAGAAACTGCAGAGAGCTGGGAGATCAATTATCACAAAATATTAACCTGGATAAGCAACACAGTAGTAACATCTATAAGCATGCAACTTACAAGCTTTGAGACTGCCAAAGATGCATGGGAGTTTCTCTCAAAAAGGTATACCCAGATAAACTTTGCTCAACATTATAAGTTAGAACATGATATTCGATCTATTAAACAACAAATGGAACAATCTGTCTCAGATTTTCACTCTGAGATGTCAATCATATGGAACCAGTTAGCACTAATGGAACCGAACTGGACAGCTGATATAGAGTTATGGCAAAATTACAGAGAAGAGTCTCGATTAGTTCAGCTCTTAATGGCATTAAGAGATGACTTTGAGACTGTGAGAGCCTCAATCCTCCATCGACCACCTCTTCCGTCTGTCGAAGCCGCATTGTCAGAACTCATCATTGAAGAAACTCGGAAAAGAATCAAACCAGACATACCAGCAGTGTTTGCAGTCAATTCACGTGCAAACTTTAACACTCATCTCAAGTCTCAGAAAACTCATCGTGATTTCTCACAAATCCAGTGCTACAACTGTAAGAAACCAGGCCACCTAGCCAAGAACTGCACCGTGCCATCAGTGCAAAGTGGATCACAAAGGTCAAACACACAAACAATCCAGCAAGGATCAAGCTTCCCAATCCAGTGCAACTACTGCAAGGAACCAGGGCATACAGTAGGAAACTGTACATCCCCTACTTCCAGAAATATGAGAGAACGAAGAAAGTTTAATGGAACTGGATACACATCTGCACCATCCAGTTATGCAGCTGCATCACCATCCAGTTATGCAGCTAGATCCACACCAAACAATCTAGCTGACATATAAGAGATGCTCAAGCAAGCACACTCAATGGGTAACAATAACTCTACATCAGCATCTGCACTATCTACTTCCACAAGTAGCTTTTCAAATGGTTGGTTTCTTGACTCAGGGGCCTCTAACCATATAACTTTTGATTCTAGCATATTTGAGAAGAAAAGTCCTATTACTATACCTACAATCCAAACTGCAGATGGATCTGAACTGGCTTCCAGTCATATTGGTCAGATTAAAATCTCTGACAAGATACATATATCTGATGTGTTGCTTGTTCCAAAAATAAGAATGAACCTTATATCAATTGGACAATTATGTAATCAGGGATTTAACATTCACTTCTTCTATTCTGGCTGTGCGATACAGGATCCCAAGACAGAGAAGCTTGTTGGGATAGTCCGTAGAGTAGGAAGATTGTATCTTCTCTAAAGAATGATTTCTCCTAGGCTGTCAAACAGTGAGCTTGCCGCAACTGCAAATTCCTTTTCTCAGTCTGTGTCTCCTTTTATGTCATGGCATTCTAAGTTAGGACATGTGTCCTTCTCTCGTCTCACTCATATGATAAATAGTGGATTGTTAGGAACTATTCAGGTTGATAAAGAACCTTATTGCATCTTATGCAAATTAGGAAAACAAACTGCTCTTCCTTTCAGTAATAGTATAACTCATTCTGTCAAACCTTTTGATCTCATCCACTCAAATGTATGGGGAAAATCTCCTATTATCTCTAAGGGAGGAGCACTATATTATGTTACTTTCAATGATGATTTCTCCCGTTTTACCTGGATATATCTTTTCAGTTCTAGATCAGATTTTTTTAAAATTTACACAACCTTTTCTAGAATGATCAAGACCCAATTCGGAAAAACCATCAAAACATTCAGAGCTGATCAAGGGGGAGAGTACATATCAACTCCTTTCAGAGAATTCCTTGCAACATAAGGTACCCTTCTCCAATTATCTTGCACTGAAACTCCACAGTAAAATGGTGTTGCAGAGAGAAAACACCGCCATATCATAGAGACAGCTAGAACACAACTCTTGTCAGCGTCAGTCCCTTCTAACTTTTGGGGTGAGTCAGTCCTGACTGCAGTCTACAACATAAACCGTATTCCATCCATAGTTACAGAAGGAATGTCTCCATATGAACGGTTATACAACAAGAAACCAGATTACTCTGAGCTTCGTGTTTTTGGGTCAACCTGCTTCGTTCTTCTTACTGAGAGAGAAAGAAACAAACATAGCAAAAAGACTGCTATATGTGTATTCCTAGGCTATGGCATAGAACAAAAAGGTTATCGGTGCTATGATCCAGAGAGTCAAAGATTACGTGTTTCCAGACATGTTACATTCTGGGAGAATATACCCTTTTGGTCTCTTCCCATTAGTAAATCTCCCAACCTAGAACAATTCTCTTATCTAGATCCTTTTGAGGATATGCCTCAGTCCAATTCTCCATCAACATCCATTCATCTTCCCTCCACAGATGTTACTCTTCTTGAATCTAGTGAAGCAATACAAGAGCACTCTATGGTTAGTCCTGACGCAGCTTCTCCAGAAGGGGATCCTATATCTGACAATGTTACTTTACCAACAAGAAATCGTCGACCACCAGTCAGGTTTGCAGACTATCATTGCTCATTATCATCGATTTTATCTGTGCATGCACCAACTTCTTACAGGGAAGCATCTGTACTACCAGTCTGGCAACACTCTATGGATGAAGAATTAGTTGCCCACAAAGAAGCTCATACTTGGGATATGGTTGTACTAACTCCAGGAAAGTCTGTAATTTGAAGTAAATGGGTATATAAAGTTAAAACTGACTCAGACGGCAAGATAGTTAGATACAAATCCCGTCTAGTTGCTCAAGGATACACTCAGGAGTATGGTATAGACTATGAAGAAACATTTTCCCCTGTTGCCCGTATGACTACAGTTCGTACTCTTCTTGCTGTTGCTGTTGCTGTTGCTCGAAAATGGAATCTAGATTAAATGGATGTGAAAAATGCCTTTCTTCATGGAGATCTTCAAGAAGAAGTGTATATGCGACCTCCACCTGGAATGTCTTACTCACCTAATCAAGTATGTAGACTCCGTAAACCTCTCTATGGACTCAAACAAGCACCTCGTGCTTGGTTTGAAAAGTTTTCCAATGCTGTTATACGATTTGGGTTCACTCAAAGTGCATATGATTCAGCCATGTTTACGCGTTCAACAACAAGGGGTATGGTTATTCTACTTCTCTACGTAGATGATATGGTTATTACAGGTGATGACATGAAAGGCATTGATGCTCTTAAAACACATCTTAGTTCATGTTTTGAAATGAAGGATCTAGGCTCCTTACGTTACTTTCTTGGTTTGGAAGTTGATCACTCATCTGATGATTGTTTCATCTCTCAAGTAAAATATGCATCAGACATTCTTCAACGTGCAGGATTAACGGATAATAAAACTGCATCCACACCTCTTGAATTGAACAACAAGCTTAGTCCTTCTGATGTAAAACTTCTTTCTAATCCTACCTTGTACCGTCAGCTTGTGGGAAGTCTAAACTACTTAACTATTACTCGACCAGACATCAGTCATGCAGTGCATATAGTTAGTCAGTTCATGGCAGCTCCGCGATCCACTCACTATGCAGCTGTACTCAGAATCTTACGTTATATCAAAGGGACATTGTATCAAGGAGTTACGTTTTCATCCACTTCTGATCTCTGCCTTCGTGCATATTCAGATTCAGATTGGGCAGGAGATATTACAGACAGACGCTCAACTACAGGCTATTGCATATTTTTCGGCAGTTCATTAATATCTTGGCGCAGCAAGAAGCAAAACGTAGTTTCCCGCTCTAGTGCTGAAGAGTATAGAGCTCTTGCACACTCAACCTCAGAAATTGTTTGGCTGCGATGGCTTCTAGAAGATATGGGAGTTACTCTGTCAGAACCAACCCCATTGTACTGTGACAACAAGGCTGCTATTCACATTGCTCATAATGATGTTTTCCATGAAAGTACAAAACACATTGAAATTGACTGTCATTTTGTACGTCATCAGTACAAGAAACAGATCATCAACTTATCCTTTGTTTCTTCTGAGCTGCAACCTGCTGATCTTTTTACTAAGGCGCTGTCTTCTGCACGCCTTAAGCTCTTAATTTCCAAACTCAACATGTGCTCTATCCTATGTTGAGTTTGAGGGGGGGTATTACGAGATATATCCAGATATATTATGCAGATGCATAATATGTTATGTAGATGTACCATATCTGTTATGCAGATGCATAATCTGTTATGCAGATATACCATATTTGTTATTCTAGCATATCTGTTGTATTTGTACATTACTTGGCTTGTACACCAAGTTATTTCCTTCTTGTTTTATCTCTAGTTCTTGTATATAAGACCAGACACATGTATAATTCGTCCGTACCTTTTACCTTAATCTAATATACCATGACAAATTCTGTCATGACGCACCTTTCATTTTACTCATTGGATTATGCGATCCTTATATGTGTTTGGATTTTACTCGGATTAAAATTAATAGTTTTGACATCGGGGTGTTCGATCAACAAGGAAATTAGTGTTGGCAAGCTTTTCTGGTCCCTAGTAGCAGCACCCAATGTACTACGGCGACATTGGCCCAGTTCAGAGTACCAAAGTTCTCGGTGACACTTTCCTTGGGACTTGGCTTTAGGCCTACATTTTAAAGCAGTTTCGCTTTTTCATCTACCGAAACAGATATTATTATTCATTCAAGGTGTGTATTTTTTCTCTTAAATTTACCCTCTGGTGTAGGATCAAATTGGTAAGAAAAACTCGGAATCAAATTTAATTACTTGGACTTTTGATATAGGATGCGAAACTTGTGTGTTATTTAGTTTGGGCTTGCAAACTCATAAACCTAGCGGATATTTTGGCAGCTAAGGGTGTCCAATCATTGCCTATTGGCTTCGCCCTTGCCAAAAATGATGCTTTACTGTCATAAACCACCGTTTTACCGCTACTGAGACCAGATCTAGCCAACTTGTTATCTGAGAAGTGTATCTTCTTATCGCCAACTTGTTATCTGAGAAATCTATTTTTCTCTCAAAAAATACATTTTTTTTATATTTCTGAAAACATAATTCATTAATAGGAAAGACATGTGTCAGCATATGATCCGTCTCCCATGACCTCTTTAAGAAACGCCCCCATCAAAAAATTTCTCGATTATATGGGTTACTATGAAGAATCCAAGAGCGAAAGAATTGTTTATCATCCTAGGATTCAACACTAACATGTTAGATACCTTGAGTATTTGATACATATTCTCAATTTAATTTCCTCCAACGTCTTACATATATCGTTCTTCGCTTTAATCTTAGTTCGTTGAATTTTTCCTTCTAAAAGCTCATCAAGCATAAATATACATCAATAAATGGTGTCCCATATGTACACGGAGACTCAAACCATATGCTAAAGAAAGTATATTTAGTGTCCATAAATCAAATGATACGAAATGAAACTTGGATGATTAATTAGATGGTTAAAGAAGTCATACCTAAAATAGATTTCTTATGATCCGCTCCTGCTAATGGGATTTAAATTGCTTACAACAACTTTTCAGAAAAAGAAACATACTAGACACTCGCTATTATATCGGTGATATACTGCAGTAACTTTGGAAGATTTATAATATGCGGAAGTGAAATGTATTTACTGGCAGGTGCCGCTTAAAATGAGGCACACCTTCCATTTTACCCAAATATATACAATCCTCCACGTTTTTTGAATAGAATTTTGGTACTAGTTGCCAGGAACTTAAGAGTATGACTGTAGGCCCCTGAATCCTATATGCAGATATGTTTATGTTTTAATTTTGCTCAGACGCATTCAATAGATGGTTTTAACAACTAACTCATCTGCTTGATAACTATATACGCTGGCATAGATTAACTACTAAGCTCCAAATGAGAAATTAATCCTTACCCATTTTGGAATGTTATGGCAAGACTTGGAGTTCTTGGTGTTTTTTCTTTCTTTCTTTATTTTTCATTAAAAGAGGATATAACCTCAAACATACATGCATAAGAAACGTTTTTATGATGAAGTTGTTTTGTGTTCATAATTTGAGCATTCCAATTTTAGATATCTGGATAGTTAATAATGGATAAAAGATTTTCACCTTTCTAACTATTTTGGATAGTGAATCTATTTTAACAAACTGATAGGTTTCTTACCTAAATGATGTCGTGTCTAGTTGTTAAAACAAAGGACATAATTTTTGTTAGACTACTGACTAATTTTGGTCAATAATAACTTGTGTATGTCACATGTGTGCAACTGTTAGTGTCAGTTATCTGTTGGCTGTTAAACATGCCAATCCTGTAACCGGTTGTCATAGATTTCATTTAATATGTCTGTAATTCTTTGAGTCTATAAAAATTATCAAAATCAATGAAATGAAAATTTGTACCAGATTGAGAGAGGTTTAACGACCTTAACTCTCTTTACATGGTATCAGACACAATCAAATCCTAATTTCATCATATTTTCATCCAACAAACATATTGCGTTAACCTTTAAACCACCATCCAAATTAACAAACAACAATTACACATTATGGAAATCTCAGTTCGTACCATTACTTAGAAGCTACAATCTCTTTCAATTTGTTGATGGATCATTTCAGTATATTATGAAGTTTTACAGAAGAAATTCTACAGATGGAGCTGCAATTTTAAGTCGACCTGATTATATTGAAGGTTCATATCCTGAATCTGAGTTCATTCGAAATCCTGATTATGATTATTGGAATAATCAAGCTCAAGCTCTCCTATCCTGGTTATTCTCTGCGTGTACTGAGGAAACTCATTCTCAGTTCATAGATTGTACTTTCTCTCATGAAGTTTGGGTCCGTCTTCAACACAATTATAATGCTACAACCAAATCACGCTTAATGCAATTGAAAACCGATCTTGTCACTCTAAAGAAAAGCACTGATTCGATGCTCGTTTACTTCAACAAAGCTAAATCATTTTCTCATCAGCTTGCTCAAATTGATCGTCCAATTTCTGATGAAGATCTGGTGTTACACATTCTACAAGGACTACCTTCTAAGTTTAATGCGTTCAAAACTGCAATTACAACTCAACAACTTAAGTCTGAGAATCTCATTGCATCCTCTGAGCTTTTAGGATTGCTTTTATCTGAAGAAATTCGTGTATATGATGATTCTAAGGTTGATCTGACTACCGCATCAGCAAATGTATCTCAACAACAACAAAAGCAACATCCATCATCTGCACATCACTCTTATCCAAGTTCTAATTCTTATCAAGTTAATCCATACCATCAGAATTCAGGTAACTCAAATTTTCACCTCCTTCATATTCAAATTGGTAATCCTAGTAATAGAGGTCATATGAATAGAGAAAATATGTTTAGAGGTGGTCGAAGTGGTCCTAGATTTTGTGGTGGATTCAGAGGAGGTAGATTTGATGGTGGAAGAAGATGCGGTAGATCTAATGAACATCAGTTTTATCCACCATCAATGAAGCACAATTACTATGTTGAGTGTCAAATCTGTCGCAAGCCAAACCACCTTGCTAATGAATGTCGCTACAGATATGCTACTAATGATTACTCAATGGCACAGTGATATAATTCCACTTATGAACCTTATTTTGAAGATTTTGGTGAGTTCTGGTGTCCAGAACCTGAAGCTTTTGCCGCTTATGCTGATGATACTTCTGCTTCTACATTTAATTCTTCTTTAAGTTGGGTCCCTGATTCAGGTGACACTCATCATATTACTTCTTATTTATCAAAATTGAATCTACATTCTCCATATCAAGGTTCAGAACAAGTGCATGTTTGGAATGGCTCAGGTTTGCACATTACACACATTGGTACCTCTTTCTTTAAAAATGGCAATACTAAGTTTACTATATTTAATGTGATGAGTATTCCTTCCATCACTAAGAATTTGATTTCAGTACAAAAGTTTACTAAAGAAAATAATTGTTATTTTGAATTTCATCATGATAAATTTTTGGTGAAGGCCCTGGATACCCACACTATTCTGCTTACTGGCCCTGTTAAAGATGGACTCTATCACTTGAAAATCAGAAATGCACAACTGAAACAAGCTTTTACTTCTGCTACTTCTACAACAACTCAATGGCACAACAAATTGGGTCACCCTGCTTACAAGACTCTCAAACACATTCTTTCATCAGTGGATACAGTCATTGAAGATCATTTATCTACTTCTGTTTGTGATGCTTGTCAGCAAGCTAAGAGTCATATTTTACCTTATTCTTCTAGTAGTCATGATCACTTGTATGGTCCACTTGATCTCATTCACATTAATGTATGGGTTTCTCCCTTATGCTCAATAAATGGATAGAAGTATTATGTTTCTTTTGTTGATTCATTTAGCATATTTAGTTGGTTATACCCACTGGTTATAAATCTAAGGTGTTACCTACATTCACTAAGTTCAAATGCCTTGTTGAGAATTTATTTAACAGAAGTATTAAATTTTTTCAGTCAGATTTTTTTTTTTTTTGGGGGGGGGGGGGGGGGGGGGGGGGGGGGATAAAACAGAAATGTCTCAAGTTACTTGGATTCTTGTGGTATTGGTCACAGAGTCTCATGCCCTCGTGATCATGCAAAAAATGGCACAACAGAAAGGAAGCACAGACATATAGTGGAAACTGGTTTGGCTCTCTTGACTCATGCTTTTTTGCCTTTATCGAATTGGTCCTGTGCATTTGAAATAGATAATTTCTCATAAATAGATTACCAACGCCTACTTTACAGCAATTATCTCCTTTTGAGAAGCTTTTCAAGATGCAATCTGATTATCAATTCTTAAAAACTTTTGGTTGTGCATGTTATCCATGTTTAAGGCCTTTTAACAATCATAAACTTCAGACAAGGTCACTAAAATGTATCTTTCTAGGCTATAGTTAATTACACAAAGGATATAGGTGTCTCAATCCTCTTGTTAACAAAATCATTGTCTCAAGGAATGTCAGGTTTGTTGAAGATGAATTTCCTCATGCAAAACTATTTGATTCAATGCATTCTTCCAGTCCATCTTTATCCACTATAACCATTTCACAACCTGAAACTATTTCTCCTGTTATCTCCAATTACATTGAATCCACTGACTTATTGAAAAGGCGAGGGTACCCAAATATACCACAAGCTAAAATTTTTACTACCTATAAGTCCTTTCTCTGAAAGTAATTGTCTATGGACTGAGTCGAGACAATACAACTAATCGGTTCACACTTCGTGTGATCGTCTATGGATACGAGATCGAGACAATACAACAACAAAGTATGTCACTTGATAAAAAGGTTCATACTTAACCAAACACAGTATGATTCACTTATCAAGTAAATATTAATTAACGTTTGTGTAAATTACTTTAATTATAATAAAACAATTATAATGTGGAAATATAAAGTAAATAACACAGCAAGATTTTGTTAACGAGGAAACCGCAAATGCAGAAAAACCATGGGACATCGTCCAGAATTGAATACTCTTAGGATTAAGACGCTACACAAAATTACACCTAATTAACTTCGTATAGTTGATACCAAGAAACTAAACCTATAGTTCACCTAGTTCCGTCTGTATTCCCACACATCCAATTTATAAATAAGTCACGTACTTGGAACAATTCCTTTGGTTCGTATTCCAAACAGTAAAGGAACAACAAATCTGTTTGGTATCAACTCTCTTCAACCAAGTGAAATGAGTCGGACAAATGCTCTTCCGTTTATCTTAACATAAACTCCTTTTTCAGGTCCTTAGTTTTATATTCAATAACCGAAGTAATCGTTTAAGATTAAGCCAACAACACTCTTAATCCAAAGAATTGTGTTGATGCCGATCTACTCAATAATCAATCCAATCTATCACAAGGATAAACCGATTATTAATTGGATCCTCTTTTACCGAAACAAGTATTGTGCACACTAAAGATTATGAACCCACAAATCAAAAATCTTCAATATCGTCTTCGTCTTCAAATCAATCGAAAACAAAAGATAAACCATAATTATTTAGTTTTCCACCAATGGCACACGCTAGAGCTTCTCAATCCAAAGAAGACTTTAAACTGAGCGGCCGTAAGAGATTTCACCTCATTAGTTTACTCTCCTCTCCGAATAGGCGGCTACACCAATAACAACAACAAACAGGGAGTTTGTTGTTACGAAGGATTAGTTTGTTATAAAGGAAAACTTCAAGTATTTATAGACAAGGAAGTTTCGGCACCAAGGAATTTCCAAAATCGAAAATATTCTCAAGATATTCATTAAAACACAAATTTGGTTTCCATAATTCCTGGAAATGCTCTGTCCAAAAATAATGATCGAAATCTCTCGGAAAATATAATTAGTAAATGCACATTATTAATTGTTATGTTTTCCTACAAAATGAAATTAATAACCTTAATTAAAAGATTCTTAACTTATTTATGTTTCGATCCTGGGATTCTCTTCCTTTAGCTATTAAGGAATAACTTTAAATAATTAAAGATAAACATAATCGCATGTGTTCAAAGTGTGTCGACATCTTTCCACATTAACCAAATATATTTTCGGTATATCTAATATTTCTAGAATAATAGAAAATTCGAAAAGATATTTTTGGATAATTTTTTGTGTTAAAAACACAAAACGTGCTCGGATTTGATTGAGACTTTTTCTGGCCGATTGCACATGTTCATAGGATCGATTCCCTTGTTGCACATGTCCATAGGATCGGTTCCCCATAAATATATGGTATCTAACTTGTATGTGTTGCAAATGTCATAGGATCGGTTCCCCTTAGCCTAAAAACGTGTTGCACATGTCCATAGGATCGGTTCCCCTTGCTACACCTCATACAAGGATCGATTCCCCTTTGTGATGTGTTGCACCTCTTACTAGGATAGGTTCCCCTTGCTACACCTCATACAAGGATCGATTCCCCTTTGTGATGTGTTGCACCTCTTACTAGGATCGGTTCCCCTTTACCCAGAGTTGGTCTTACACAAATCACAAACTCGATCATACCATCTCAGGTGATTACTTAAGATCGGTTTCACTAATAAAAGTCAAACCAATACAAAAGTCAGGCCTTTGTGAATAATTTTACCAAGAACATAAATAAGTCATGAGAGGTTATACTAATCACACATATTGGTAGTTGAAAATATATGCAATGAATAACATTACCAATAATGCCTGGGGATTTCCTTTTTCGGTTCAGATAACAAGTTCATGAATTTACTTCGAAATCTTCACCTTAAACCCATACATAATCACAATAGCATTCAACCGATTATGTCTATGTCTTATCTACAAAGTTTAATGGTTAAGCAATAAACCTCGTATTGTATTCGTTAATACTATGTCTATCTTGATTTCAAACATGCTTCCCAGTTTTGTTTTCAATATGCAAGACTTGAAAGATACGGGAATGAGACAGTTCAAGTCAAATATCACTAACCTCAAGTGGAAGCATGATTGTTGTCGTTGTAGATCCTTTCTTATTCACATCTTCAAGTCTTCGGAATACTTGTAATGTCTCATATCATAATACTTTCAAGCTAACCTATACAAAGTTGACTCTAGTACATAATCAAGCGACTCTTAACATGAGTTTTGATTCACTAAAATATGACAACCAAACTTGACATACCAACGCTTGGCGGGTTCAATCGAGCAATGCTCTAACACTTATCTTCATTACCAACCTCAACTGATACATCTTCTTCTTCATCCATTCCACCACCTGCAATTCCAGTACCTACTACTACTGACCAGTTACTAATGATCATTCCATGATCACAAGAGGTAAAAGAGGAATTACTATACCAAACGTTTATGCATCTGAATTTCAATCTTTTTGTGAGGATGTTACTGTACCCATATTTTATACTGAAGCCTGTGAAGACCCAAAGTAGAGGGCTACAATGGATGAAGAGATAAATGCTCTTTTACAAAATGGTACTTGGAAGTTGGTACATGCACTGAATGGGGAAAATGTCATTAGATGCAAGTGGATTTTCAGAATTAAAAAAAATGCAGATGGCACTATAGAAAGGTATAAGGCAAGAGTTGTTGCCAAAGGTTATAATTAGATAGAGAGCATTGACTATCAAGATACCTGCAGTCCAGTGGTTAAGCCTACTACTGTCAAAAACGATCATTCCAATTCTCTCTATAAAGGCCGGCAGATAAGACAATTGGATGTTAAGAATGCCTTTCTTCATGGTAACCTATTAGAGGATGTATTTATAGTTCAGTCACCAGGTTACATTTATAAGTTTATGCCAAATCATGTATGCAATCTGAAGAAGTCATTGTATGGATTGAACAGGCTCCTAGATCCTGGTTTGACAGACTCAGTCAGTTCTTATTTAAATCTGGCTTTTCTGCTTCCAAGACTGATACTTCACCTCTTCTACAAGGTAACTTTTCTGCTGCCATTTATTTTTTTTATTAGTCACTAGGAGCTCTTCAACAACAATAAATCACTTATTCATGCTCTGGGACAGGAATTTGTAATAAAGTATCTGGGACCTCTTCATTTTTTCTTGGGTATACAAGCTACTTCTACTTCTGCAGGTCTTCACTTATCTCAGGAGTAGTACATTACCAATTTACTTGTCAAGACTATAATGAAATCATCTAATCCATGTAGCACACCTTTTGCTACTATAGCTCCACTTACTCAGTCTCCATATTTTGATGATCTTGTTCTTTACATAAGCACTGTGGGTGCATTACAATATGGAACCATAACTAGACCAGATATTTCATTTGCTGTGAACAAGGCTTGTCAACACATGAAACATCCATCTGAAGCTGACTAGTCTGTTGTTAAGCGCATACTCAAATATCTTAATGGCATATTATCCTTTGTCTTGCAGTTTAAACAACATTCTTCTCTCCAACTACAAGCTTACTCTGATGCTGATTGGGCAGGTGACTTTAGAGAAAGAAGATCAACAAGTGTAATGACAATTTTCATGGGAGAAAACTTGATTTCCTGGTGCTCTCGCAAGAAGAAAACTGTGTCTCGTTCTAGCACAAAAGCTGAATATAGAGTTTTAGCTGATGCTACACCTGAACTATTATGGGTACAATCTCTCATGACTGAACTGTCTTTTCATTCACCCAGAATTCCTGTTCTGTGGTGTGATAATATGGGTGCCACCTATCTTACAGCAAATCCTATACTTCACAATGGGATGAAACATATTGAAATAACTATTCATTTAGTGAGAGACCTAGTTGCTGAGAAGGCCTTGTCAGTTCGTTTCTTGTCTACACATGATCAGCTTGCAGACATCTCTACTAAAGGTATGTCCACTACTAGATTTGCTTCTTTGAGACTCAAGCTCAGTATCTCTTAGACACTGGACTTGCGGGGGGGGAGGGGGGGGGGGTTGTTAAACTATTGACTAATTCTGGTCAATAGTAACCTATGTTTTTCACATGTGTGCAACTGTTAGGTGTCAGTTATCTGTTGGCGGTTTAACACGCCAATCCTATAACCGGTTGTCATAGACTTTATTTAATATATCTGTAATTCTTTGAGTCTTTTAGAATTATCAAAATCAATGAAATGAAAATTTGTACCAGATTGAGGGAGGTTTAACGACCTTAACTCTCTTTACAATTTTAAAGTTTACTCAAATTGTAAATTGCTTCCAAAAATCCGAGCTTTTTTTTTAGTCTTCTTTCTCTAGCTTTAAAATATATCCCTATTAGCAGCTTTAGAATGGGTTGCGAATCACTTTGAAAAATGATATGGTAGCCACTCATTTCAACTGCCCACCGAAAGGCCGTCCAGCTCATGTTCTTTCTTATTGTTCTCTGGTAGTACAGTTTCTCGAACTACTCATAGCTTCAAATGTTGTTCATGTAGAATCAGTCATTATTAGTCCAATTCCCGAACTAGTTAAAGATCATGTATGGATATAGCTACATTTATCGTTATCACCATGTATCCTGAAGTATCCTGAGGTTGAGTGCTAGCAATAATCAAAGAATAATCATTTAGTGGGTTGTAATACAAGGTTTGCATGATATTGTAATCTTTTATATCAATCCACATAAAACTATTTATTTATAAATTTTGATATCCTCCTAGCAGTTATAACACTATTTTGAATTTCCTTTTGAACTCATCATTATTACATCTTGCCGTCCAAACATGCCATGTTACAATGCTACATAAGACCTTCTATTCCATTGCATTGTTTCATCTATCTCTTAGAGTAGACCAACCATTTAACCAATCATGATAGCACCTTGCATTACATTATCAATCTCAAAGTTAAGATGCATTCACACCTGTTTTTTGAAATTACATTTTATATTTAGATGAGTAAGGGGTTTCTTCTCTATGTTGTAGAATTTACAACAAACATCTATTTTTGGTATTATGGCTACAAGTCAGCAACTCTCACACTATCTGAAAGTATAGAGTGTACAGCCTTTTAGATAAAGTTTTTGATTGAGGGAATTATTTTCATTTCCCATATTTTGTTCCATTAAATATCAGTTTGTCCTGTACAATTAGTGTTTTTATATAAAAATTAATAGTAAAGATACATGTGTTAAGGCTTATTCCTATGGGTATGGAAAAAATTTGGTGTTTGGCATGCCAAACCATTTGCGCCACTATGGGAGAACCGACTAGCGCCGGAATATCTACCGAACGATATTATCAAATTCGTTGTCGATATAAACAATATCGCCAGCGCTTGGTACTCTATCGCCTATAAATTACGCAGCACACCATCAGAATCTTCACAATCCCTTCTCCTTTTCTATTCCCGTCTCAAGTCTTCTTCCCTTTTCAAAAATAGAGAGAAAAAAAAGAAACAGAAAAACCAAAGGAAGTACTAGTGCCAAAGCAGTGGAATAAATTTTGTTGTGGATACAGATTATGAGTTTAATAATGTTATACAAGTAGACGGTGCAGGTATTTTCCCCAGTCACCTATTTGATCATCCGGAGCGAGTTATTCGGTAACGCTAAGAGGTGGATGGATCAGTTATTTCCGTCAACTTCTACCCTAATTCTGAGATTTCTGCAGATGACTACTTCAAATTGTTAAGGGAAGGTCATCATTGGAAAGAAGTTGATCAATTGATTCCGGAGCCAATGGATAGAAATGATTACCTATTTTGGTTTGACACGATTTACAAGTCCAATATTGTTATGCAACCACAAAGTTTGGGTCGAGTTGATTTCCCATCTATAGGTAGGATGCCACTTGCTGATGACGATCTTCCTTCCTAACCTCCACCAGAGACGGGCGACGCATGTGCATATCCTTCTCAAAGTTCATCATCAATTATTCCACCTTTTTCTTGGGAGGTACAGACTATATCCTCCACATCTGGAGAGGTTGTTACTTATCCAATTACTTCCAGTGCATCTGATCGGAGTAATCCATACTGGGGGATCAATGCCACACCGGTGGAGTATCAGAATCGGTGTAACGATTTTGATGCTTTTGTTCAGGGATTTCAGAGATTTCACTTGGAGGAGATGCAAAGACAGAGGGAGGATATGATGTTTGACATGAGTCCAGGATTTTAAGGTTATGATGGTTCAGGTAGTACTAGGGGAATGAGTCCCAGTGGTGAGGAATGAGTCCCGGTGGTAGAGGAATGAGTCCCAGTGGTAGTACTAGGGGAATGAGTCCGGTGGTAGAGGAATGAGTCCCAGTGATAGAGGAATGAGTCCCGTTGGTAGAGGTGGTAGAGGAATGAGTCCAACTGGAAGTCATCAAAGTCGTGGAAGTGAAAGAAGACTGAGACGTCATATGCAGGAGGTACCAGAAAGTTCTAATCCAAACCTAGTGTTAGATACTCAAGTAGAAAGTGGAGTTGTTGAAGACATAAGCATGGATACAGCTCCGGCACATCCGGTTGGACAGATGGACATAATGACTCCTGGAGGTGGTGTGAACTTAGAATTTATTAGACAAGCGAATTTGTTATTATAATTAATGAAAACTATCTTTTAATTAGATTATGATAATCATGAAAAACATTTTCTCAAATCAATATACCATCGGGTGTTTATCATAATATTTTCATAGATTATAATCATGAAAAATTGCAGCCGTTGGATGATAAACAAATAAGCGATAATAACACCATCGAGAAACATCATGATTATCGCTGGCGCTTCTCTAACTGCCGAGCGTTTCTTTGACCATCGAGCGATGGAGTTTCTGTCGCTCGATGGAAACTCTGTCTCGTATGCCTATATGGCAGGACTGGCATATATGCATATGAGTTTGACAGTTTGGCATACCCATAATAGGTACATATATGCCAAATACCTAAGTTTTGCCATACCCATAGGAATAGGCCTAAGTTCACCCCAAAAGTCCCTAGTGGGACATTGGATGAGCTCTCCTAAGACTTGGCCCGAGGCCCACATTTTTGAAATTAATGGTTTTTGTTTTATTCAATTTAGCCTCTAGTATTAAGTGGCCAGGTCTGCACTTGCATTCTAATGTCTATTTATTTTTTGTATGCAGAAATTCAAAAATAAAAGAAATGTACTACCATTTGACACAATGACAAGCTCATACGAGTATCTAATATTCTTCCTCACTCTAAAAACTAAAAACTATAAAATCCCAACTGATGGTTAAACTTGTGTAAATTAGAAAAAACCCACATTCGAAATGAAAGAAAGAGAGAAATCACATTAAATTTTTACCTTTGGCGTTTCTACTATTTCTTTTTAGTTTCGTCCGACATCCCATTATGTATTAATATTGTTTTTATTTTGCTTTCTTTCAACACTCACTTTGCGTAAATTTATAACAATTGTGTGTTTTAACTCTTACAAATGCCAAAACACATGCCAAAAAATTAAACATAAAAGGGATGATACAAAATGAAAGTTCAATGACTAACTAGTTTGTTCTCCTACAGTCCTAGGATTAGAATGTCTTACAACAACTTTTAAGGTCATACGACCAACATAATGTGAAACTTTTCGGATACGCGCGCTACGAAATAAGCTCCGGTTGAGGCGTAGCCCAGCGTATGGCAGGTGGCCATTACCGACGGTGGTTTACGCTGCCACAACCCGAAAGGTTTTCATTTTAAAAAAGCGAAGGCAATAGAAGAAAAAAATAGGACTGATCTCTCAGTGGTGGAATCAGATTCTCATTAAAGGCCAAAAACATCCAAAACATTTTTTTTTTACACCACCAAAAGTATCCGTTAGGAATTTGAACGTTGGGATTGCATTAATCAGCATTACCTTACCTGGTACAAAAACAAATCATTTTTCTTTTCTGGTCTCTGTTTCATGGTTGTCAGTATATATAGTGAAGAACAAGACTCTTCTTGCTTTTACAGAGAACTGGAGCTCCTATTTTCCCCATCTTCCCATTTATTTATATTCCCTTCTAGCTCCTAGGTATTCTTACTCATCCTCACTAGAAATATGTAATTGTTTCTGAAGTGGGTTTTTAAGGAATTTGAATTTGAAGTATAAAATGGGTTTCATTTTGGTGATATCCGTACCATTTATTTTGTTCCCAATTCTACTTGGTTTTGGGTGTTTTTTCTTAGGGAGATCAAGAGGAAGACAAGAGATGCTCAACATTTCACAAGTTTATGGTGTCCCAACACCACCATCACCACCACACGGTTCTGATACTTCTTATGCTTCACCTACTCCTCCAATTTTTACAAAGCACGACAATTACAACAATGTTTGATCTGTAGGGGCTAAATACCGCACACGTAGATATCACGCGAAGTAATTGTTGTTGGGAACATATATATATTTAAAACATATATTAAATTCCTAATAAAAATGTGTTTAATAGAAATTAAGTTGTTCATAAAGAAAAATTAATTTTGTTAATATTAAATTTGGCTGTTACATATTTGTGGTTTTTAATGGTGTTAACTCCACCATAATAACATTTTTAATGACATATAAATGTTTTGAAAATCTTGATTATAAATTAGAATTTTTGGTTGGAAAATGAGATAGAGAGTTTTATCTTTTAAGAGTGAGTTTTCTATTATGTCTCTTGAGTTTTAAAATGAAAAATGAAAAAGAAAAAAATTTGAGGAGTTGTTGAGGCCTTTTTCTTATGGAGAGTTTTCTTATATGTTTCTTGAATTTAAAGGCAAAATGAATTTATTGTGAGAAAGAAAAACAAGTGTGTGATCATCATTGGTTTTTCTAAAGAGTTTCTGAGCAAGAATGACGTGTAGAAGTTTCACGCCCTCTCACCGTGCAAGAGTGATTGTGAAAGAGATACTGATCTCGGTTTTTTTATCCTGAGGACGACGCGCCATTGAAGAACTGCTTGCACAATCTTGGGCAGAGCCGCGAAACGTCTTAAATAAAGCGACTTAGTCCGCAACTCAGCCATAACAATGTTTTTGTTTGTTTTTTGTTTGATTATTTTGCAGACATACTTCATCAATTGTTCCAACAACTATATTACAAAGGAGCGAATGGCAGTCGCACATAGCATATCCTAAATGACGGAATCAGTGATGTCACAAATTCATAAGTAAGCCAACATTTGTTCTTTTCTCCACAAGGAAAACAAATGATAAAAGATCTTCCTTCTGCACCCCTTCTAAACCTTGAAACTCTCAAATATGTGCCTTCACTGTTTTCTTGAATTTGTGCCAGATACACGTCTTCCCCTACTCTTTCCTTCCATTGATTATCTTCTTTCTTCTCCACTAATATGTCTTCCAGGGTATTCTTCAACCAATGAATTACACTTGGATGAAAGTCTAGCCATGCTATATATCCTCTTCTCTCTCTGTGATCTTCACTGTCTAAATGTTTCCATAATACTCTATCTCAATGGAAAATGATTTCCTGTCTAATTGAAAAATTCTTCCATATGGGTCTTTTAATCTATCATGGCCTTGGATCTGCTTCCCTGATTCTTCTTCTTCTCTTGGTGTTTGCCTGCTCCTCATTCCCAGTAGTCTTTCTTTTGATCTCCCGGTAATCATTGATTAAAAGACATTAAAGAAAAATATAAAAATTTGTAAACCCTAAACCCTAAAGTGACTGAATCAAACCCCTACTGACCAATAAATTTTGGACCAAAGGGGAAGGATCGATGATCCGTCCCTAGACAGCGAGAAAGTTCAGTTAACTGTCTAGGGACGAAAAATGGGTTTGAAAATGGGAAAATCGCCATGAGTGAAGGTTTCCTGGAATTTCAGAGATCTGATATTGAGATTACGAAATCGGGTCGAAAAAAAGTGAGTGATTAGTTTTGTATAACTCTTTTTCTTTAATATAACCTTTTTTTTCGAAAAAAAGTCATAAGTAAAGTGTGAGAGTTGTGCGAAGACTAGGAACACGTGCGAAAAACACAATGCAAGCGTACAAAGATCGCGCGTCAGATCCGAAAATAGGGGCTTTATTAGCTGTCCTCCATTATGTAAACTCTTATATATAGGAACAACCACCCTTGTGTTGGAGAGATCTTTTGGGGAGAATAGAGATAGAGTTCTAGGAGAGAGAAAGTTGTTTGCTCCCCAAGTTAAGAGTTTTACTTTATTTATTTATATTGATTTCTAAACTTAATAAAATTCTTCTAACTGTTCTTTTTGATGATTTCCTATTTTATTTATAGATTATCTAAGGGGTGTAGTAGCGGGATTTTCCGCCACTACAGTTTGGCGCTAGAATACAGCTCGGGAATGGGATTATATACCTGTTTGAGAAAAGTTTAAGTTAATTTTTTGAAAAAGTTCTTATTGTCCTTGTTTTTGTCAAAGAGTTCGATTGTTTTCTCGAAATTTCGACACTTGGATTCACTCATTTAAAACGCAGTTTTCAAATAGGAAGGAAGTTTTGGGTTTGCATAAGTTTGTGAAAAAAGTGTTATTTCAGGAACACAAAATGGTGAGACAAGCATCTGCAGGAGAAAATGCAATACCAATTAGGAGGAGTAGAAGAATTGCAGGTAAAAGAAGAGGTGAAATCGCAGAGACATCAAGAATGGGAGAGAGGAACAATAGATCTCAACCGATTAGATCTCAGATCCAGCGGGAACAAAGCGAGAACGGTCAAAGAAATCATGATGAAGTAAGTGTTCACACAACGGATACAGATACCGCAGAACAAAATGAAGAGGGAACACAGGTGGAAGGAGTAGTAGGAGAAAATGAAGACAACACAACCATTGGAGAGCTAAGATAGTGACTGGCAGACGAAAGAAGAAGAGAAGAGGAACTACGTGCAAGCTTGACGCGAAAAAATGATGATCTAAGAGTGGAAAATCAGCGATTACGAGAGCAAAGGTCACAATCACGATCCGGAACAACACGTGCGATCTCGAGATCAATAACAAGCATGAGTACCACTAGGAGAAGTAGATATGAGCATGAAGATAATACACAAGGACAATTTTTGGATAACAATTTGGATGAAACTTTTCATCTGAACGTACTCGCACGATGAGCTCGAACGCAATCGCATAGAAGATCGGTATGTCCAAGTTGGTGAGGATGAACCCAGGCGAAGACATCGTAGAGAAGGTAGATTGGAGTGAAATGGAGAATAAAACCGCATGCATGATGGAGAACAGCCAGATAATGACACAGAATAGGCAAGGATGATACTTCATGAAATAGAGATGCTGAGGAAACAAAATGAGAGGGATATAGCTACACAGGAGCACGCGATAAATGAAATGGAGAGGCAAAGAGAAAGAAGAGGGGATGAAGAACGACAAGAACTAGAAGAAGCCATACGACAAAGCAGGCACGAAAATACATTTAGGAAAGCCCGGTTGAAAAGACCTAGGCAACAACAAGAAGACATATTCCTAAACAGCGAAATTTTAAGAGAAATAGCAGAGCTAAGAGAATTAGTAACAAAAGGGAAAGATGGAGGAAGAAGACAGCTAGAAGAAGCAGCAAGGACACCCTTCGCGCGGCGAATACAATTAGTAACAGTACCAAGAAATTACACGCTACCCACGTTTCCTAGCATCTTTGATGGATCTACATGCACGATACAACATATAAAGACATACAACTTAGCTTTGTTACAATATGAGGATAACAACGCGGTCCTATGCAAATATTTTCCAGCGAGCCTCGCAGGAGAAGCGTTGAATTAGTTAGATGGATTACCAGTAGGTTCAATAAATCATTCGAGCACTTGCAGAGTTTGTTCTTGGGACAATACATCAACAACATTATGCAAAGACCATGAATTGAGAAAGCATTCAGCCTACGAAGGAGAACGAATGAAAGTCTGCGAGATATGACCAATATATGGAGGACAATGATTAGTGAAATGGTAGGGCGAGTCAATGAAAGAAATCTTATCTTAGCATTCATCAATGCATTGTTTCCCACTAACTTATTGTTTACACAGATATTCAGGATGAAAGACAGAATAACGATGTCGGAGCTATGCGAATACCAGGAAGAGTATATCGCTCTTGAAGAAAAGGAGAGAGATATGTACTCCTACCCGGTTCCAGTCGCGAGCGAAAAGATAGGAAATGCAAGTCTATTACCAAGGATGACGAATGCTGTTGCGAGCAGTTCGCAGGGAAGCAAAGAGAAATTAATCGTATAAGACCAACAAAAGCAGGTAGCCATGAGTAGCAGAGACCAAAAAATGTATGAGCAAGAATACAGAAAGAGGCAATATAATAATCATGGAGGAAACAACAAAATCGCAAGATACGACAATCATGGAGACGGATATGGAGGAAATATGAGGTATTACAATCAAGGTGCGAACTACAGAGTCCATGAGGAGATCAGGATGCCACCTCTTAACACAACAGTGGATAAAGTCTGGGAAGCTGTTATATTAATGGAGTAGATAACGCCACCACCTAATCTAGGGCAAGAACCACCATCTGAAAAAATAAGTAAAGAATTCTGCGCTTATCATCGTTTCCATGGCCACACAACGAATAACTGCAAGAACATGCAACGAATCATATTAAGAATGATTAGACAAGCAAAGGTTAACCACTTCCTAGCTACACCACTACCTCCTCCACCACCTCCTCCACCACCACGGCAACCAACAACAGGTGGACAGACGTCAGGAGCGGACAAAGGAAAAAAATACTTTTCTGATAGAAGTGGGAGCGAATGCCAAGAATCTACACTGTAACTCAATAATACACTCATTAAAAGTATAGAAGACTTCCATGAAAATGTGTTAAGCCGCGTATATGAAAGGGATGCTGAAGGGAAGGAAATAATGAACCTAGCAAAGACGTATGATTTCACTTTGTGAGAGAAATTCTTGAAGAAGAAGACATTCTACTTGTGAAGATCGATACCAAAGACAATCCAACTGATATGTTGACTAAAATAGTATCTGGGATCAAGTTTCGATATTGTTCGAAATTGATCCACATCCTTATGGTATGGTGAAAGGCCCTTTTGGGATAGATGTTCTTAGGAACCTGGTGGAGGTCTTCTAGCAAGGCCATTTGAGAGAACTACGGTCGGGTTTGATTCCTATTGAGGATACGTAGGCAGCCAGTGATGGTTCAATCGACGTTGGAATATGGAGGTGATTTTATATATTGACCGTCTCATGCATGAATGCATGATCCGAGGTGGAGAATTGTTGGTAAGATGGTCAAGGACTAGATTAGGAAATCTAGTTGGTTTGGGAAACCAATTATTAGTGTCCTAAGTATAGCAACTTAAGAGGTTTGTCTCTTAGAGTTAAGTTAGGAAACCATATACTTGTAGGAAAGTAATCCTTATTAAGGAATGTGTCCAGCCCTATTGATATGTATAAATAGCCATAGATAGAACTAGAGAAAACACACCAGAACTAAGTAAAAAATTATCTTCTTCTTTGCTTAGACTTTGTATATTCCAACCTATACGGTGATATATAAAATTGTTTATTTCTTCTCGAGGATTCAACCTCGTTAAATACTTGTTCTTCTTGTATGTATAGTTGTGTTTTTGGCGATATTGAACTACCTCGTAGTAGTGCAAACCTAACGCTTCCGCAGGCTTTGGCACAAAAATAACTTAATTACATGTAAAATGCATATACAGATTAATAATTCGTAGGTGCAACTCATGGAAGTTCAAATCTTGTAAAAACAGTTACGGTTCCTTCTGCTCTTTGAAATCTTACAAACTAAATGATTTGACACCCTGGATGTCCTTACTCTATACCCTAAATGCGGAACTCCGAGTCGCAAACAAACAGAAGAGAAGAAAAAAAGTTCCACTTCATTTTTGCACACCTCTCACCGTTCTACTTGATAAATAGTATCTCTTTGGTTTCCTCCAACATTCCACTAGTGTTGTTTTTTATTCTCTTTTCGTTTTTGTTTTCCTTTCCATCCTGCCTTCCAAAAACTCGGTTGATATAAATTTATAGCAAAAAACGTATTTTATGTATCGCCAAGCCATATGCTAAAAAAAACAAAACAAAGAGAAAGTGGATAATACAAAATGAATCTCCAGTGTCCAACTAGCTTGTTCCAGAGAGGTCACACCAAAAAAAATAATCTTATGCTCATGTGATGTGATTAGAGTTGGTTACGGCAACTTATGAGTTCATATGACCACCGCAATGAGAAACATTTAGTACACTGGCAAATGGCAACTATCGTCGGTGGTTTACCCTGGCACAACCAAAGAGGCTTTCCCTAAAACAGAAACACAAGAAAGAAAAAAAAAAATATATATATATATAGGACTGATCCCTCGGTGGTGGAATCCGATGCTAAATTAGCCAACAAATTAAACTATTAAAGGCCAAAAACATCCGTATCCGTTAGAAATTTGAACGTTGGAATTGCATTAATCAGCAGCATTACCAAAAACAAATCATTTTTCTTATTCACTCTCATGGGGTGTCAGTATATATAGTGAAGAACAAGACTCTTCTTGCTTTACAGAGAACTGAAGCTTCACTTTCCCCATCCTCCAATCTATTTATATTCTCTTCTTAGCTCTCAAATATTCACTACAAATTGTTTCTAAGGAATTTGGATTTGGAGAAGAAATGGGTTTCATTTTGGTGATATCTCTACAATTCATTCTCGTCACAATTCTACTTGGATTTGGGTGTTTTCTCTTTGGAAGATATAAAGGAAGACAAGAGCTGCTCAACAGTTCACAAGTTTATGGCGTCCCAACACCACCACCACCACCACCACCACCACCACCACATGGTTCTGATACTTGTTATCCTTCACCAACTCCTCCACTTATTACCAAGCAAGACAATCCCAACAATGTTTGATCACTGCTGGAATCCCATGATGGAGATTTGAATATACCATGTATAATTTGTAATTTTTAAGCTGTACTTGTGATTTTATGAGATTCAAATTTAATTCAGTTTGTTGTGTAAGAGGTCAATTTGTTGAATCATGATATTAAAAGTTGAAATTTCAGTTGTTCATCTAGCAGGTGAGAATCGATCCGTCATCCATGACCGGATTCTACCTGGCAGGCAGGTAAAGAACTACTACTGCACTCAAAGTATCAATCAAGCAATAGAAGATTTATATTAGCATTAATCAACCAATTACAATACATATCCCTAAACACCTGCCTTATACATTGCGCTCATTTGTTACTCCAGCAACTGCTTATTGCAATATAAATGGACTGACACCTTTTGCTGTTTTTGCACTGCCACCCTGAGTACATATAGGGAGAGTTGTTTTGCTTATCTTGTAATCAATCTTCATGATGTAGCTGCTGAAACGCCAACTGCAGGTTGTTTGATTGTTTCGAGTGTTTTTTCATATTCTTCAATGGATTTGAATAGCGCTGAGAAATTACCTTTACCAAATCCTCCACAACCTCCTTTCTGGTATGTCTTGCCTTCTTCGTCCTTCAACATGCATCCTAATCTCTGTATTATCTCTATGAATATAGTAGGCCTGTGCAACAACAAAATGGTACCATATCAAAACAAGTAACAACAAGAAAGACCGAAATGAAAAAATCAAACAGGGAACAAAGATGAACAGGAAAACATGTAAAAAAGTTAAAATTGCAGGTCTCTGATTAAAGCTAACGAAAAGAATGTGTTATGTTAGTTTCCCCAAATCATGGAATTTCAGTTCCAAATGCATTTTGAACCTCCCTTTAATGCCTCCTTAAATAAGGACTAACTCGAACAGAAAACACAAAATATACATGCAACCTTTGGAAATGCAGTTTGCTCTATTCTGATTCGGTCAATACAACTAATTTAGCACACCCCATCATAACCTATTAAACTGCAGTCAATGCTAATCAGTCTGATACGACTCTTAGCAGACCTGATCTTCCATAGGCTACGTTATTGAGCTTGAGATGGCAACTTTATGATACATCGATTTGGTTAAGTTCAAAGTTGGGAATGAGCAACACATTTTTATCCAAAGCCGTAACTCAGTAACTTATCCGTCTAGAACGCCCTGGGTCCTCAAAAATAAACTTGGCAAAAGTCAGACACTCAATTTCATCTATGAGCAGACAAACAAACAAACACCATATGCGCTCTTAAAATAAATGCAGAACAATAAATGCAAGGAAAATTACCTATCCCCAACAGGCTTAGTAAAAATCTGAAGCAGAACACCTTGATCATCTCTATCAACAAGAATCCCCAACTCCTCGCACATTTTAATCTGCTCATCATTCAAAACATCACCAACCCTACTCTTCAAATTCTTATAATAAGTAGGCGGCGGCGAAGGCATAAACTCAAACCCACCAATACAACTCCTCTTCCTCATTTCCTTCAATGTCATGAAAATATCACCGCTAACCAACGCCAAATGCTGTAACCCTTCCCCTTCATTATGCTCCAAATATGTCTGTATCTGACTCTTCCTCTTCGTACCATACACCGGTTCATTCATCGGCAACAACACCATTTCATTATTACTAGCCAAAACAGCCGAATTCAATCCAGACTCGGCTGTACCCACATCCTCAGCTGTAAATTCAGCAAATTCATGAAACCCAGTAAACGATTTCACATATGCAATCGACTCTGCCAAATTCCACACATTCCCAACCGCATGATCCAATCTTTTCAACCCGAAATCCAACCCCCTAAATGACGAAAGCTCATCCATTTTCTCAAACCCCGGCAACAAAACATAATCAGAACCAATTGGTTGTTGCTTAAAACTCACAAACCTCAATACAACATCACCATACATCTTAATCTCACTAACAAAAACCCCATTTCCAATCTCCATCGGCTCCCCAGAACCGACGCCCCCATTACTCACACTGACATTAAACGCCTCAACAGCATCTTCAACTTCAATCCCAATCGCCCTAACTCCAAACCCATGAGTATTACTAAAATATCTAGCTTTCTCATGATTAAAAGTAGGAATTGAAGCTGTATTTTCTTGATTATTCATTTCTGATATCTTTTTCGAATAAGGAGCAGTGAAAATGAAATTAAGGTCACCGGAATTAAGAATATATGAAGCATGAATGTAATTAGCAGTTGATAAATCAGATTTAGCTATAATTGGCATACCTAAACCCCATGAGAATCTTCTTGACGTGTTTGTTGCATCACTGCACCAGAACTCAATATGATGGAACTTTTTCACAACAAATTTGTCTGATTTTGGGTTTTGTCTTATGAAATTCTTGTACCCAACTAGCTTGAATTTGTGTTCTTGATTCATTTCTTTGTTTTCCACCATTTTTTGATTTTTTTTTTTTTTGTGTTAGCTCAGAGATTCTTTTTCTCTATTGTGAGTTCAGCTCAGTGGGGAGAGGGTTTAAGAAGAAGTGCGGTGGGGGGAGTTTTGGTGGCGACACGTGGAGAGATTTGGAGCTAGTAGTTGGAGATTTGGCGTCTTGTATATCTGAATGGAAGAGAGTGTTTTACACGTAAATAAAACTGTCTGGATAGATTAGAGATTGACACGTGGTTGTGTCATGTTGTATATATCGGCTTTTCTGGTTTTGGGTAAAAGGATATGTCTATAATGACTAGATTGTGTCGAGTCCACTCGTTCATCCCATGATCCATATCCATATTGTACGTGTTTGAATAATTCATCTTACTTCTTGCCTTCGATTTTCTTCGCTGGTAATAGTTACTTGGGATAAGTAGCGATGGAAAATAGAAGAGGGCAAAAAGAAAATAAGAAAAACAAATAAACAAATTATACCATGTAATCGTAAAATACAAATTTAATTATCAACTTTTGAAACCTAGATGATAAATGAGGGCAGTGTTTTCGAAATACTTGTGCAGTCAACATGACCTCCTTATTAACCTGGCTAAATTGGGGTCTATATGACTTAACTGGGACCTATAGCTAGATGACAAAAAAGGTCACTAGAAATCACTTCACACCACCCCTTATCAAAATAATTACCAAACTACTTATTTTATCTCTGATTAATTAGCATTAATTAATCATATTAGGCGTTAATTTTATTTTGGATGTGAGATTAACTAATGTTAGAGAGTTCATCAAAACATCGACATTTTGATTTTTTTTTCGTAAAAGTTACACCAGAATCGTTTTACGATCATTCACTAGTAAACCGATTCTGGATTGGTGTTTAAAATTACCAGAGGATATCCAGAATCGGTTTACTTTGACATGTTTTATAAACCGATTATTAGAATCGGATTTTCTTATGACACATATAAACCGATTAATTACCAATTTTCATTCATCGCATTATCATTGTAGGATGCATTTAGCACATGCATCAAGCCTTTAAACCCCTAGGCGACCTTAGTGGACGAGTTATAGTCTCGTGAGGGTTTACATAGAGGTCTACCCACAAAACCTTTACAAAAACTTCTAAAGCCATCAATCTTCCTCCGACGAAGACGATACCGCATCCAAGTAGTCCGGGTTATCCTCCGGGATTCTATCTGCCAAGAAGTGGTAGCTTGCATCGAATGCGAATGCTTCCCCCTTTACTTCCAAGTAGCGCGCTTTTCACGACTTCGTGCTACAAAAACACAAAAACAAGCTTACATTTGTTAGTGGTGTTTCGTTGGAAGATAACACAACATGGGGTACGTAAAAAAAAACCACAAAATTACTTACAAATTGTGCAATGGACAAGGTGAAGGGGCGAGCGTTAAAAATCGGAGGTTGGAGAGCTAAAAATGCAAGTATCGCATTTTCAACGACAAGGTGTCTTTCATGAATGGCTTGAACACTTCTTGCGTTGGGATTTCCAAATTCTTGGACAAATTTATTGTGTACTTTAACCCAAAAGGTTGTTGAATCCTCTCTTTCGGAGGATTGACGTCTAAGCCGATTTTCCGCATACCATGCTTTCGTGATTGCCAAATCTTCCGCGGAGTCGAATGATGCCATTTCTTGTATGTATATGTATGAAATGAGTAGTTGTGGAGTATATGGAGTGACGGGGAACAAAATGATCAATTTTGGGGCAAATGGGGTCCAAGGGTGAGGTCTCTATTTATAGAGAAAGTCCCAAACGGCTATTTTTTTTTTAAAAAACGTGTAATAATTTGAAATAATCAGTCTTTTAGAAGGACTATAAAACCCGATTGTTTTATATTCCACGAGGAATAGGTCTTTATTGAAACCAAAGTAAACCGACTAAAGTCGTTTTAAATTTTGAATTTTCACCGACACTAATCGGTTTATATATTCCCATATGTGATCCAATTCTACAACATCCAGAAAGATTGGCCTGCATAATCGGTTTACATATTATCATATGTGATCCGATTCCATAACATTCAGAAACATTGGCCTGCATAATCGGTTTACAATGACTTATCGAGTAAACCGATTCTTGACATGTAAGGCTACAATTATAAGAAACACATAAATATAATTAAAGCTTCAAGTTCAACCAAGTTCATATCATCCAAGCTTAAACATAAAAACCAAGTTCATAAAAACATAAAGCTTAAAAATAAAAACCAAGTTCATATCATCCAAGTTCATCAAGCTTAAACATAAAAACTTAAACAGCAAGAGCACCAGCAACACCACCATCAGCAGGAGCAGGAGCACCAGCAACACCAACATCACCACTATCAGCAGGAACAACATCACCACCATCAGCAGGAGCACCAGCACCAGCATCACCACAATCATTAGGAGCAGCATCTTGCATTTCAAACATTAGTTGCCACATTTCTTGCATTTCTGCATGGTTCTCCTCCCAAATGAAATCTTATTTCTCCTCATTCTGGCGAAGGTGATGACCTCAATAAGCTTTTTAAGTGAAATCTTATCAATCAATTACAGGGCTTTTTCAAGCCGGGTTTCAGCTCCATATGCAAACTTGTATAGGTTCCTCACCGTAACTCTTTGTGGTTGTCTCACGATATCCTCATCGGTTAAATCGCGATTGTAGAATGGTATGTGTTCGAAGTCCATTCTACACAAAAAAATAAACAAAAACCAAGTTAACAAGCGGTACATAAAGAAATATATGTAACCCGATTCTGATGAAACAACCAAAATCGTTTTATGTGGTACATGTATAAAATCCGATTCTGGAAGAAAGATGAAAAGACTATACTAATCGGATTATACATGTTACACATGTAAACGGATTCTGGCTATGTATTTTCATATTTCATTTCTAAGCAGGAATCGAATAATGTTAATCCTAATGTAACCCGATTGTTGTGCATGCTCTTCATGGCCGGGAAAAAATCCAGAATCGGTTTATTCGATAGGTCAATAAAAACCTATTATGGAGTGAATCAGAGTTTTGATTTGTCAAAAACGATGATTTAAAGATGTAAATCAATAATATAAGAAGATGGGTTGATGGAGATTACCTTCTTCTTAGTTGGATTGAAGATCGTCGGAGTAGAGGATGAAAAAAAAATTGATTAGGGTTTTGAGAATTTGGAAAGTTTATGATATTTGTGGAACGATTTTTTAGGTTTAGTTTTTTTTGATTTTGGAGATTTAGAGATTAATGTGGGGGTAAATTAGTATTTTTGATAAGATTTGGGTGCCTAGAGTAATTTGGGGTGTGAGAAGAAAAAACCTATAAGCCCCAATTAAGTCCTATAGGCCCCAATTTAGCCAGGCTTATTAAGTGTGGGTGCATGCATGTGAGCACCTAAAACCATCAATAAAATTTGTGAAAGTTCTTTCGTTAGAAGCCCCGATCACCCTATAGTTAATTGTTCTGTAACCCTTATTTTATTTTTCAAGGTGAAAAAAGACGTATGATACCCCTCTGTTTCATAAGAGTGTTAAAGGCACTTGAACATTAGAATTTTAGGCACTCTGAGGGGTAGAATATGATTAATCCCAAGCAAAAAATTTGGTGTATCACATCATTACCCTAAAAGGAACTTTTTCACGAAGTTCAAAATAAAATTAGAATTAAAGAGGATTACTAATGGTCGGAATTTAATGAAAACGTCGACGAGTTCCAAACTCACAGAGTCTTAATTTATTAGAGAAACCGTGCAATTTTCTCTTCTAAGGATTGGGGTTCGATTCTCTTGGCAAACTCCGACTTCCGCTACTCGAGTAACCAGTATCACCAACTTTTCTGGCCAATTTCATTTTTACTAAGCAAATGTTGGTCGAATTATTGAGAGATTTAACTCAATACAACTAAAAAACTAAGAATAGAAGCCAAATATATCTTGCTGCCAGGTTAACCAATATGAGAAACACATCAGAAAGTTTAGCTTGTGAAGCCAGTGCTAGATGAGAAAATTTTCTAATATGTCACACTCTTTAGTTTTTACACCAAAATTGTAGGATTTTAGGTTTTGTATGATAATCTTTTTACCACCCGCTAGTTGAATTTAATTTCTTCATTCGTATTTTTTTCCCATCATTTATATCGGAGGACGAACTTATGTATTATTGACCTCATGTCTGACGGTGTTTCTCCGGTCTAACTAGGCTATCCAATATCCCCAGTTAGTTAATACTTTAAATCTAGTTATATTCGTTCACAAATCACAACTATATATTTAAAATGGATTGTCAAGATCATTTTTTAGATGCCTACTGGTTTTTCTAATCATCTAATTGCAACACTTAATGCAAAATCATTGTATGATTAGTAGTCTTCATAACTTCATAATAAATATGACACAATTAAGATAGAAAAGACTATAAATCATTAAGATAGAAATGACTTTTAAGACCGAGGACTCCTAATTAATTGCTTTACACTGAGCCACTAATAACTTTCAAGATTTTTTTTTATATAATTATTTCAAAACTTGGTCCCTAAAATCGAAAAACCAATTATATTGGCCTATTCTCATTTTCAACAACAATTTCTTCACACTACATCTTATTATACTCTATTTTACAAATTCAATAATATATTTTTTGTTATCCTTGAATTATAAGGTCCTTTAAGAACATTATTAACTATGGTATACGTGACAGTGAATAGAAGCAACTAATGTTACATACAAAGATTTTCCAATAGAGTAGACTAACTTATTTTTTTTCCATTCAGAAGTCTATCGTTGACATATGAATTATTGCATTTCAAACACGAGCTAACTGTTTTGGTTGGTTTGTTTCAACTTGCCATTTGTTCCCACCGCTAACTTCTTCTTTGTTTTCAATGGGTTTGGAGCTAAAGTTGCTTTTAATATTATTGTTTCACATAGCTTTAGTTTTTTTCTTATAGATCCTCACAAATTAAGATAAATATGACAAAGATCAATTAATGTTGAGATTAACATGAAAATCTTACTTGACACTGATGGGCGCAATAAGAATGATGTTTAATGTCTATTTTGGAAAATTATCATGTGGCTCATGCAGAGTATTATGAGAACGTTAAAAAGAATTTGATTATTACATATACAACGTGGATAAAACACCCTGATATTGCTGGTGTTCATTGACGGATTAGTTCGTAAGATAATATTTTTATACCTTATATTTTTTTACTTATACAGTATAAATAAACCCAAAAATGAACTAATATTGATGGTTCACACTAATAAAAGTAGCATTATCATATATATTTCAAAGGAATTATAATTGGGGTTTTACCGTATAAGTTCTTTTATAATAAACAAGCTAATATTAATGCATGTAATAAAAAAATAATTTTTTATGGAAAATACTTTTTCTTTTGTGTTTACAGAGTTGGAATTAAATTTTTCATTACTAGATTTTCACATGTAAAGCTGTCAGGGAGAGATTTCGATCACATCTCATCTTACCGAGATTTAGATACTCCTGCCAACACGGACCCAATCCGAGGTTGACTAGATTGGGATAAACACCGAAGTTCTAGTGTTGGTGTTTTATATAGGAGGCTCATTTTGTGGACTAAACCGAGGGACTTACATCTCATATCACCCATACCGCGTGCTGATTCCTCTTGTTGTTGCGAGTATTGTGTAGATTGAGTTACTAATTAATTGTGTTGATTGAGTTTTTTTGTTGGTGAAGATTATTGTGATAATTTGTATGATTTTTTATCTTATGAATCGGAGAAATGTGGGTATAATCTTTACAAAGGGAGATTTGATGAAAGTTGGCCAGAATATTACAAAGTACAAGGTATGAATGTTTCATATTACATTTATTTAATAAGAATGTTTTGCTTTGTTAACATGGTAAGGTTATTTTGGTTTAACAAATAGACTACCATAATAAGGATATAATAATGCATGTAATTAGTACATTAATTAGTTAAGAAATATTATCTTATTTTACTTGGTTATATGTATAAATCCTATCTAAACAAAAACAAACAAAAAAGAAGAGATATAAAGATGCAATCGTCCAATTATAAGTAGCTTGTACTTATATTCAGGCACTAGTTCTTGATTTTGTTGCACTTATTAAAAGAGAAAAAAAATCTTTTTATTTTTTGAAGCCCTGGAAACATTAGGATATCACCGCTACACACCCTAGAAGTATAAGGAAAAAACATGGTAAGAGATATCATTTACCATTATTTGAGACGAGAGACTGAGGTTTTGATGATAGAGGATAAGGTCTTTTCGAGTCAATCTATTTAGTTTTTTTCTCATAAATTCTCAGAAATGAAGTAAATATGACAAAGATCAATTAATGTTGATACTAAGATGATAATCCTACTTAACATTATTGACCACGATGTGAATGATGTTGATGTTCATAATGAAAAATTACCATATGGATCGCAAATACTTCATCCAAAGATTTCATCCAAATGAATTATGTATTATCTAATACTAACTACTTAACTACAATTGTGAAGAGTATCAAACATCAAAAAATCATCAAATATGAAGAGTTTGTTAAATGATTATAGATCTACTAATGCAGCAACAAGAACATCATCAACATTAATAATGGAAACAAAGACAAAAAAATCACCATCAAGATCAAGATCATCATCAACATCATTAGTTTCAGAAACTTCTATCAAAACTCCCATGAAAACTCCCGATTCAGACCTCTTGTTACTAATTCAGAAGACATATGTTCTTGTTACTTTGACACCTTTAGTTATTGCTACTTAAATAATCTTAGTTGGTATACCTTTGATTCACTTGTTCTTATCAAAATTTGGTTGTATCTAACCAAGATCCAGTTGATGCTATGTGGAGTGATGCAAATTATCCTTGTTTGGCTAGCTTGGCCACCTGATATGGTTATTGCTTTTAATAAAACTGGGTTGAATCTTATAGAGATCCTATTGGTGTTATATACGGTGATACAAACTAGTATTGATTGGATAGTTTGGCTACCATGTGATTTTTTTCTTTATGGAATTCTGAAATGGTAGAAATGTTTGAGAGGGTAGATTTGTTGATTAAGAATTGGGGGAGATACCATAGGTTCGATGATTGTAATATGAACTTGAAATTTTTTGCAAGGTTTTCTGACTACCACCTAAATCGGATTTATGAATGAGTGTATGAAGGATTTTTCTATTTTATGAACAAAAAAAACCATTCTTGTAAGGCTTAAGTGAACATTGACTGAGGAAACGAGATTACACCGAACCCACCAGTTTCATAATAGATAATTTGTTCCAGGTCAAATTCCACCATCTACATCAGCCTATTTTTTTTTTTTGGACCATATGTTTATTGATACTTTATCCTTATTATCTTTGCTGAGGAAAAAACAACAACAAATGCTATTATCATATAGAGGTTTTTTTGGATACACTCTCAAAGTTGTTTTTCAAAAAATTAAGTTACAACAAAATTTGAGATGAACTTCTGGAAGCAAAAATATTAGACTAAAAAGTATAGGTTTGGCTTATACGATTAACTTCTTCTTCGAGAAAAACAAAAACACTTTACCTAGTTTTGCTTAGGGGTGAGCAGTTGGCCGAAAGTCTGTGGATTTTACCCTGCCAAACCGCATTTCCGAATCGCTTGCTAATTGGCTATATGCGGATGAGATTTTTGAAATCCAACGAAAGACGATTGGGCTTAGGTACAACGATGAAAATACGCTGGACATCTAGACTTATAAGATTGACAAACAACCAAACTCGAGATAGGATAGTTTCTTTCCGATCCCAAATGCTTACCCGCAATTGTAATTGCAACTCCCAATGGTAGATGCCTTTTTCATTACTTTGTTTTATGGTGGGATTGATTTCAATGTGTCTAGTAATTTCATTAGATATCAACTGCTAACGCGAAAGAGTTATTCAGCGCTACACTCTTTTTAATGAGGTCCCAGGTTGCCCATAATTCAACATATTGCATGTCTTTTGAGAGCTAGCACATCCAATCATTTCATCTGGACATCCACTAAATGCAAATTTGTTGGATATTGAACCGGATGCGGGTGTATAGAAAAGGAAAGGAGCCAGTCAAATGGGTCCTCAATCCTTATCGTTCTCGGCTTCAACTGCTTTAAGTCTACTTTAGGAAAGGTTAGCCATCATGGACCTAGACCCGGCGAGGCACTTTAATTTAGGTTAGGTTTGGAGGGAAAAAATAGTCCTACCCTAAATTTAAAACTCAATAATTTCTTTCCCAAATTAAAACATTTTCTTATTCTTTATCCTCAAATTTCTACAGACAGAGCACAATTTTTAAACCTAATTTTTTTAAAAATTTCAACGACAAATTCCAGATCAGTTCTGCTAAGTGGCGAATCTATTTCCCCGAAGACATTCCTAGAAGCAACAATTACTTCTCTACAATTTCTGCAATTTCTTGTTATTTCCGTGGAATTTTGGGGGATTCTTTTTTGGTAGGGTTTTTTGGGAAAATGTCAGGTAATGGAAGTGGAACGGATTTTCATTTATCAGATGAGATATTATCAGTAATTCCAACAGATCCATATGATCAATTAGATTTAGCACGAAAGATTACATCCATGGCGATTGCTTCTCGTGTTTCTAAACTCGAATCAGAAAATGGTAGATTAAGACAGAAGATTTTAGAGAAAGATCGTTTGATTTTTGATTTGGAAGAGAAAGTTTCTCAGCTTGATCAAGGTTTTCAACAGGTTGATTCTAGGTTAAGGATTGTTGTTGAGGAGAATGTAAGTCTGAAATGAATTTTTGGGGAAAAAAGTTTGATTTTTGTGAAATTTAGGTTTTTTTTTTTTTTGAAATTGATTGGTTGTTTGTGTTTGATTGTTGTAGAATAAACTGGTGAATGAAAGAGATTCGCTTGCTATGACTGTAAAGAAGCTCAACAGGGATTTGGCCAAGGTGAGGAGATTGAATTTGTGATGATTTTTCGTGTTTGTGTACATTGTGTTTTGTTGTGAAAAGCTGAACTAGCAATGGCATAGAATATGTTTGATATGTGGAGCCATTTTAGGTTTCCAAGTGAAATGAAAAAAATACTAATGTATGGGGGTAGGATAGAAGCAAGTATGGTCACCCAGATTAGGATATACAAGTCTCACCAAAAGTGGAAAAGTATACCCTTTCACTGTTTTCGGGAAGGGAATCTACCATTGCTCGTTCAATGTGTGCTCGAGTAGGAAGTAGTTGCTGAAATGTTTTGAATGAGACAGGGAAAGTGCAATGGCAAGCGTAGTTGTATAAATGACAACTTGTTGGTTCGATGTAAACAGGTTGACGCGCATCCCCTGTATTTTAACTTATGCTTTCCATGTTCTGCTGATTCTTAAGTTTATTCGCTTCAGTTTTATGTTTGCAAGGGTACTACGTCCTGCACTTTCTTATGTTATGTCTTAGTTCATATAGGCAGAGAGTCACCTAAGATAAAATGCTAATTTAAATGAACAAGCAGCTCTAAGAATGGAGGTTGGGGAGTCCATCTAACTGCAAAAATTATGGAGACCATACTTTCCTCTCCTCTCTCATAATGAAATTGTATGATATTTTTGTTATTGTTGACACTGACTATTATTTTGTACGTAGGAATGTAAGGAACCTATATTTCTCAAGTATTTCAATTTTGATTTGCATAGTTACTAAACTTGAGGTATTCTTACAGTTGGAGACATTCAAGAGGCAACTTATGCAGTCACTCAATGATGATAGTTCTGTAAGATTCGAACATAATCCTCCTAATTTTCATATAAATGACTTTTTCTTTTTTGGTTCCCGTACGTGTATGTCATTCCATGAATTCAAATTTTCCATGATCTTGTACTGGCAGCAAGCTGAAACTGTTGATATTGGAACCTGTGACCAAACTGTTTCCAAGATGTACTCGGTTAAAGGTGTGATTATCCTCTACTTCCTGAAGTTTTAACCTTTTTCTTACTCTTATAACTGAATCATTATAGGCCGTTACTCTTTATTGCAGGAAACTAACTTAAACTTTATTTCGTTTTTGATCTTGCAATCTTGTTACCTGAATGCTTTATTTGTGCCATCTTAAGATGAGGGAGGGAACCCAGGTGATGATGGTATGTATACAAACTCTTTTCCTTTTATACCACTCATCCTAATACTGTTCATTCCTGATACACGTTGTTGCTGGTCTATGTTTACAGCTTCTAGGCATGGTGGGCATAGATTTTCGATGACTCCATACATCACACCAAGATTTACTCCCAGTGGAACTCCAAAAGGCTATTCTACCAGTGGATCACCTAGAGGATATTCTGGTGCTGGATCCCCTAATCGCACCTCCGGTTCCACGTCACCTACAAAATCTCAATATGAAGGACGGAGTGGTTCACTGTCTTCATGGTACCCATCAAGTCAGCAGTCTTCTGCGGCAAGCTCTCCTCCTCGTGGGCGTCCTGTACCAGGTCTGTAACAAGAACCATAGTCAACCAAATCTCAGATTTTCTTTTTATACGTAGATGAAATCTAAGGAGTGTGAGTTGACACCTTATCAAATACCAGCAGTGATTTCCCCAAATCTCAGATTTTCTTCTTCTTCTTCTTTTTTTTTTCTTTTTTTTTTTTATTGCTAAGAAAGAATATTGCATTACTGATTAAACCAGGTTACAACTTTGGTCCTTCTGAATAGAGTGAAGAAGGAAAACAGGTGGTACTGAGTTCCATGTTGTACCACCATTAAGTCTGGCATTTTTTGCCATTACATCAGCTACTTCACAGCTTCCCTTTTAACATGGGAACAAGTCCAAAAACTAAATGAATTTAAAAGATGTCTACTTTCCTGGATTGTGCTATTTGTTGTCCATTGGATACTTCCTATAGCTCCATTTATTGCTAGTTTGAGTTGATAGAATCTGCTAGTTTTGTCAACCCCAAGTGTGATTCAAAATGGCTGACATTGCCATTTTTTTGTTTTAATGGTTTTTCCTGACACTATAAGTAGAATTCCCTGAACTTTATTAAGTTGTTTATCTGGTTTTACTATGTTCAGCACGCACTCCTCGAATTGATGGAAAGGAGTTCTTCCGCCAAGCCAGGTCTGATTTTCGGATTCAGTTCTTAGCCATGATTTCAGTTGATAATTCTGAAAGAAACAATAATACTAAATTGTGGATATTTGGAACTGCAGGAGTCGTCTCTCTTACGAGCAGTTCAGTGCATTCCTTGCTAACATCAAGGAGCTGAATTCTCAAAATCAATCTCGAGAGGTATAAATTACTGCTTTGTGCTAGTTTGAGATCTTTAAAACTCTTTGTCAACTCTCTTGGTCGTTGAATAGAGCATAACTAAGTGAATGGGTTTTTCCATTTTCCTCGATATCCAGGAAACATTAAGGAAGGCAGAAGAAATATTTGGTACAGACAACAAAGATCTTTACCTATCATTCCAAGGGCTGCTTAATCGTAACAACCACTAGGACCTAAAGGCGTATTCCGAAAATGGTCCATCATAATAGGTGTGCCATCTCTCTCTCTCTCTCTCTCACACACACACACACACACACACACACACTGACAAACACACTCAGACATGTGAAGATGCATAGACACAAACACAATTGCATGTCTATGTACACAGTCCAGTCTTCTACATAATTCAATGTGTAGCTGTAACTAAGTCAGGACACTCGGGTGTAAAGTTCTGTGGAGTTAGGGACATACTAGCTAATGCAGTCACCTCTCAACTGCTGGCGTGGTTTATCTAGTTTTTGTCATTGACTTTGAAGTTAGAAACCAAAGCGACCAAATTATCTTAAATTCAGTTACCTTTCTTCTGCAGGATTATTATTGTGGTCCACATTGCTTTCTCCCTTTTCGTGCATGATGTGTGAGTGTGTAGTTCGGTAAATATAGATCGCTTACCGTAGAACTAAGATGCATAGCAGAGGCTGGTTCAGGGTTTCACACTCTTGTTGCAACTTGCAAGCCTCTGATTGAAGATTTCAAATGAAGCTGCTACTGTAACACCGATGCTGATCATGTTAACCATGGTGTATGAGGAATGACTTCTATCTGTTTCTATTGTTAATGGAAGGTAAATCTTATTAAAGAATAGATTTATTCAAGGATGTTATTGATTTATTTTTCTTTTCCTCAATTTTGCTCTAGCATTACCGTTGCAGTAGTCATATATTTTAGAGAGTTAAAAGAGAGCCCATCAGCTAACAAACAAGCCTATTATCCCACCACCTGTGTTGACCAAAGGCTTGAATAAGTGGGCTTAACCGATCGCAGCATTCAGCATGTAACAAAAACCTTAGAGCCTTATAGGAGAACATACTCTTGGCGTAAGTTCATTTTGTACTAAGCCCAAGTCTGACTTTGTTGCGGCCCGACATGGAATTCTTAAATGTGTGTATGAAGTGATGGATTCCTATATAACTCAGAGTATGATCAGATTAGGACAGAGAGTTGCACTTTGTGAGCTATTTGCATCAAATGAGGTTGAATGTGTTAGTAGAAAGCAAGACAACCCATGCATGTAGTTTCTAAAGTTTGTAATATACAATATTCCAGATGAAACCTAATCTATTCTGCAGTGATCTTATGCCCCTTTAAAATCACTTCTGTACCTCTTTTTTACATGGGGTTTTATTTCAATTTCTAGCTAAGCAAACACACAACATGTACTATCACAAGTTTGTGGAACCTAAAACCCTACTTAGATTAGATATAGAAGAGACATTTGTGTCAGATTGGAGATTACATTGTCACATTCTCTTTCTCTTTCTTTAAATGATATTATTCCGATCGTTAAATTCAAGTCTTTGCAGTATTTTTCTTTGCTAGATTTGTATGAACAAACTTTGAAGATGTTAAGTGATAGATACAGGCTTTCAAGGAAAGTTCTTTATTTTTCGTAGACTACAAGTGGGTATTTTTTTTTCCTTTAAGGCTAAGTTTTTGTATCTGGTGGATGGGGTATGCAAATTTTAAGGCACCTGATACTCTCTGTACAATGTCTATCACACTCAGTTAAAGTTGTCTTTTTTCCTTTCTTTCTTGTTGATTAGCCCCTATTACTGACTATGTTGTGAAGAAATTATGTAGAGGTCAGATCTTGTGTTGAGAAAGTAGTTTTCAGAGAACACAATTGTATTCCCAATATTACCATTTGTTCTTTCTACTGATTTATCGGCTAAACGGTGTATGATTATCACTGTTGTACAAGGTTTCAGGTCTAGGATTTGAATTTTTTTATTTTTGTTTTTTTGGAGGGAATTATATGCATTTCATTTACCCAAAGAGTGTAGACTTTCAATCATGGTTTTGATGCAACTTGATTTAGTGATCTTGCAAAAGATTATACCATCAGAGGCAGTAAATATTGGAAAGAGTCAAAAGTACAGAGAGCATTGTGGTGGTATATGTTCTTGCTAGGTTCAGTAGGTACTGTTAAGGGTATTATTGTCATTTTAGTTACTAATCTGAGAAAAAAGACAATAATCTTTGGGGTTTCTGATGGAAGTACATCTATTTGCACTTCAAATTGGCAAAATCTTACATACCCATGTGTGATTGTGTTCAAAGATTCTTAAAGTTTTTATATTTTTGTGTAGCCTTTAGCTATTATAAGTGAAAATAATTTTATTATAGATATACCATAACAAAATACATTACATGTTACTTCTGTTTTGACTTTTTCATGTAAGGGCAAGGACAAATTATTATTTTCTTTAAGGACTAATCAATCACTCAAAATTGATTAGTGAATCCCTAATCATTTCTTGATTTATGCTTACAATGCTTTGCAATCTTGCATTAGAATTTTCTTTATATCATAAGAAAGAAGGTTCTGTAGTAGTAAAAGAATAAATGAGGTTGGGCAACTTAATTAACAAATAGGCATTGTTTGTTCGTTTCTTTCTTTCTAATTTAACTGACTCGTCTGAATTCGATTCATATTAATCTGCCTTATTACTAAAAAAATTATAAGACGTAGGTTATAACACAACTTTGGATCCTATAAGATATGATTCCAAAGAGTCACATACAAAACCGTGTCTGACTTAAGAATCAGACCTCGAGTTATACATCAGAAAAATGATAAAAATAGGCGATTTAACATCTGACTCGTTTGTTCATGAGTCGAATCCAAACAAACTCAGTGTACATCTGCTATGAAAATATAAGTAAAGATCTGTAATTCCACAAGAAAGACATCTTTTAACATGTGGATCACAAAATGGAAAGGCATAATCTTGTGAGCATAAAATTAACCGTAAATTTTAACCATAAATTTCACAAACAAAATCTACCGAGTGTGGTAAGCATAAAATTTTGTCCTAAACAAGCTCTATTCTATAGGCTGCTATACTTGTCTTAGGTTGCTAATCACATATTTTGTCACGTTCTACAGTTTAGTATTCCAGGTCAGTCTGGGCAGGCCTGACACAAACTAGAGAGCTGCTAAAAATCGCATATAATTTGCAGTTACAAAGTCCTATAAATTTCCAGCCTGATCTCATCCACTAACAACTCATCACAAAACTGCACAAGCAGCACACAACTCACCTTTACAAGTTCAATGGCTTCAAATTGTCTTTTCAGTTCAGATCACATTTTCTCATCAGAATTTAGCCAAATACCTCCGGTTTCTGTCTCCGTCGAAGAAAGCTTGGAGTCCTCTTTAATGTGGAACCAACAATTCATACTTCCATCGTCTGAGCAAAATGGGTACACAAGTAATGATCCAATAATACTTCCATCAAATGATCTCACTTTTTCCTCGAATTTCGACGGTGTTTTACCATTTCCGGAGCAGCTCAAAATTTCGCCAATGTTAGACTACGTACCGGAGCCAATATTAATGACTTCGAACGAGTTCGAGGTTGGGTTTTCTGATTACAGTAGTACTGGTAATAATAGCAGTCAACATCAATATCAAAAGACTTCCGAGTTCTTCCATTTCCAGCAGCCAGATGAGCTTTCTGCTTATAATGATGAAGAATTGCTATTCAATAAAACGTACAGCGAAAACGGATTCGGACCACGTTTTGATCATGCTGCTGGTTATTTTGGTGACCATAATATATGGGTACGTATAATTTCTCGTCAAACTATCTTCATGCATGCGGACACCCTACCGATAGACAAATTAATTCCCATAATGTCGATACTTAAGTTTCTTAATCTTTTACTTGTTCAACTTTGCAGGAAATACATCATAATCTCCAAAGTAATTATAACTCGGCATCGTCATTTCAGAGTAGTAGCGGTAGTTGTAGTAGCGTGGAGGAGCCGAAAGTGAGACGTTATACCAAAGAAGAAAGAAATGATCGAATTCTCAAGTACTTGAAGAAGAAAAACCAAAGAAATTTCAATAAGACAATCAAGGTATGCATATGGAATTAATTAGTGTATCTACTTTGTTTCGTTAATTCATTTCTGCATGTAATAATAACTTTGGTTTTGGATGTGCAACTTTACAGTATGTCTGCCGGAAAACATTAGCCGACAGAAGAATTCGAATCCGAGGAAGGTTTGCAAGGAACAATGAATACCCTGAAGAATTGTCGACAACGTCAACAACTAAGAATAACACTAATGATCATGAAGAGGAAGATAAGTATCATCATAATCATGATCCATATTTTCATAATGGTACCCCGGAGACTAAGCTCAATATTGAGTTGGAAGACGAGGAATGGTTACGGGAAGCTGTGAATAATCTCATGTATTTGCCCATTTTTGACTGATAATTAATTTTGCGATGAAATATTTCGTTTTCTTGTACTCAGATTAATAATACCAACCTAGAGTACTATTAGTACTACTACTTTCAAAATTTCTAACTAAGAAATTGAAGCCCCTCAAGACTACTTGTTACACGTAATAACTAAGCGAGAAATTCCCTTACAAACTATAGTAGAACTAGTAGCTAGCACATACTAGCGGTAGAAAATTATTGCCACTAACGACCGAAGAGAAGATCCTGCATGGCATTCTGCGGTACAAAATTTGTTTAGCTCCACAAAAGCAAAGTTGTGCAAAAAGTTGCAGTGATGCAGATCTGTAATATACTGTAGAAACTCTGAAATCGTATTGTAGCTGTAGAAAAATAGGAAACTAACTGGGCTTAGATGGTCAAATGACTCAATTTAGAATTCTTGTCTTCCTGAAGTAAGGTCACTCTCACTCACGTCCAACGACTCATGGCCCAATTTTCATACATATAGATGTTAGCCATCCTGCTGGTATTGGAGTGCGTTTGTTTTTCTTCAAGAGTGCGTATCTCTGGAACCTACAGTTAAACTATCCTGCTGAACTAGTGGTGGTGGTGGACAAGAGACGGTGATGGTGATGGCGGCTTTGGGATTAATAATTCTCTTTTCTTTCTTTTAGAAAGTAGATGAGAAGACTGAAATGAAGAGTAGAGAAAGAGAACTGATCAAAATGGAATCCGAATAGAGAACCATCAAGTTACACTAACGGTTCGATGAGTTAATGTCAGTTAACTAATGCTAAGGGCTCAGTTACACTAACGGTTTTTAGTTCGCGTTTACAGTCCACTAAAATTAAACCATTATCTAACAGTTTCACCGAAATGGAAAACCAATATAAGTTGTTGGGTTAGTGGTTCGGTTCAGTTTTAAACTAATGGAATCCGAATAGTGAACTATCAAGTGGTCTGATTTTGCTCATACTCCTTCCCATGAACGGTTCGAATCGTGTAATTGCCACAAAAATCCTAAATGAAAAATTTAGGTGGTCTAGGTACCACTCTTACATGTAATAAAAAAGAAAAAGAATCCGAATACAAATACAAATACAAATAGTGAGTGGTTCAAATATGGTTGAACCGAAGGCTCATAAAATAATTAAACATACATGTATTTATATTAGATTTTTATATATCTACAATATAATTATTATCAATGATAATAATTTCCTTCCACTTACTCCAAACTTCCTCTCTAACTCATTCCCCTACAACTAAGTGGGTTTGATTTTTACTTAATATAATCATCATCTCTAAAGCCAAAGTATATATTAGAGAGATGCTTTTTAATTTCTTACATATATATTTATTTAAACAAACTACTAGTATTATAATAAAGCAAAAGAAAAAAAGAGTTTAATTAACTAAGATTCTTCCTTGTTAATTTGATGAGTTAACAAGACCAAAGAGCAGAAGCAGCTTGTTGTTCATTTGTTGCTGATGAGTTAATAGAGAGATTAGTAATTGATGATGATGTCTGTGATCTCATCCTCATATGAACAACTTCAGCTTGTGCAATTGCTAGTTGAGTTTGCAAAACATCAATTTGTTGTTGCAGGGATGATATAGCACCTACACATCCATAAACTGGGTCGCGGACTCTCGCGTTCGCTTCATATACCATACTGCTCACTGCGTCGCCTCGTTGATGCATCGGTAATTCCTATAAATGTAACAAAAAATTAAACGAGAATCCTATGTTAGAAATTTTATAATCTGACTTTAAACATTACAATAGTATGATAATGAAAGTGCTAATTACGATTACCTACTCCAACTTTTTTAAGATATGTGACGCTTTTTTGATATCACCGTGACCTCATAATTAAGTCAGGAGTCACCGTTCTAGCACTCTACTGAAACTCAAAGATAAATTATAGTGCAAAGGACAAATGAAATGATCCGATGAACCCTACAATGCTGGTCACACCGCCACGGTTAAAATCTTTTAGCTGAACTATTTGGAATTAGGATGTCATTTTCGTTTATGGTTGAGATGATTATTCCTTAATTATTATACTATTGTCAAAAGCTCGGGTCATTTCAAAACTTTAATTCTGATTTAGACAACTGTAATGGTGATCAAGAAAGAAATTAACTTTTTCCATTGTATACTCTAATTTGTGTCGGCATATTAGTTTAGAATAATTTGGACTTGTATACATGTATAGAGTCCATAGCTTTTGACGAATATATATTAGGGTGGGACCTCGATGGTATTTCTCTGAAACAAGTTGAGACTCGTGAGCCTAGAGGTACAATGAACTTTAGATTTCAATAGGGATTTGGGTTTTGATCAAGGAATAAGGTTCGATTAAGCGTGTAGATCATTCTCACGAATATATACATATGATCTGAATGCGTATATCAGTATACATATGATATCCAAAACTAAAAAATTCCTAAATTTATAAGTGTTATCTCCTCGGCGGTTGTGGTGACCATGTAAAAGTTATCTAATTAAAAAAAGAAGCTACCAGAGATGGATCATGTAAGATAGTCAAAATCTAGACCATTAGGTGGACACCATCTATAATTTAGGTATATAATTGACAAACCCTTTATCAAACAAGAGTCTTTCACGAAGACCATGTACAATGCTTGCATTGTCACTTTAGATTGGCCTGGAGTTGGATACATATATCGGTCTACCATAAGAGTTCAAATACCCCATCTTGGTCTCCCATAAGAGTTCCAACCACCCCAAAACAAAATAGACATACACTGTTCCAAATACCCCAAAACAATAACAATATGGTTTCATGTCCAGGCTGCACACTTGCAGGACATGCCCTACAATGTCTATCAAAATAGAAGCATACTAACTTCTGACTTGGGTCAACCACTGTTGACTGAACTAATAAAACAAAATAACCAAATAAAAAAATAATTTGGCACTTTAAGTAAAGAAGTTGTGTGCAACTTTTGACTATTGAAAGAGAGGGGCAGGAGGGTATACCTGAAGCATTTTGTTGACATTGCTAGCACCAAAAACTTTGTGAACATTAGCAAATTTGTGAGGTTCATCAGCAGGGAAGTAAGGAGCAAACACACAATCTTGTGCACATCTTCTCCTAAGAAGCTTACATGCTGCACATGGTGATGCTGCTCCAGCACCACCACCACCACCTCCTCCTCCTTTTCTATACCCACCATTACTTAAGTTATTACTTGTGTTAATGTTATTCTCTTTCATGATTTCCTTCTCTTAACTTTCTTCACAAATCACAATTGCATTAGTTTTGATAACTCAAAAAGAGAATCAAACCCAATCTAAAAGATGAAGAGACTAGAAGAAAATTTAGGGAAAAGTAATAGAAGTTATGAGAAGAAGAGGGAAAGTATTATGAGGAAGGGAAGATGATGGGAGAGGTGGTGGTGGGTATTATATAAAGGAAAATTGAGGTGTGGGGAGGAGGATATGTTAGGGCTGGCCTACCAAATGTAGATTTTGCAAGACAAAAGCTAAATCCTCCATCATCATGCTTATTCATTTGAAATGATTTTTCGAGACTGACCCCCTTTTATTATTATTATTTTTAATACGTATGAGCATTCTTAGTATCTAAAGTGGTTTATTGCATAGTTGAAAATGAGATATAAATCATAAAATCACAGGGACTAAAATTGTCACTGTAATTCAAAATCTGCAACCATGTACTTAAACTCTGTCACGTGACCCAAAATCTATTTTGTAACCCGATTTTTATCATTTAGCCAAACTTTTACCATATTTATCCAAATACTATATCCTCACCATGACATAAAATCTACACTGTATCTTTAAATCCGTTTCATTATACAACATCCATCGCATGACCCAAAAATTTACAAAATAGTGGAAAATCTGTCTTTATAAATCCAAAATGTCATTGTGATCTCTATTAAATGCAATATCTGTCTCGTGACCTACTCCGAGTTAAATGATGGAAGAGACTCGAGCTATGTCATGACTCCTAACTAGACTAGCTAGCCAAGCCCTACCAGTTTAGCACTACAACATCTACGGAAAAGTAAAACCAGGAGAAGGAAAAAATGTAGTCAAAATATATATAAGAAAGTAATTAACGTGAACACTAATGAAAAATGTAACTAGATATGAGAGAGTGGAATTGGATAGTGGGACAAGAAGAAAAAGATCAGGTTTGTAACTTGAAAAACTGTCAACCGACCATTTTTCAGGTGAAAATGTTTTATATTATTACCACGTACACTCTAGAGTAGTAGGAGTGGTTAGATTCAATTCATTTCAAACTTCTTTTTCTCTTTTAAGAGTGAAAAAACTAATTAGAGAAAAGACAACGGTTTAGTAAAACCGCTAGCGTTTCTTAAGAAAACTGTTGCCAAATAAGCGTCTGTTTTGCAGACGATGTAATGACGTTTTGCTTATGGCATTAGTATTTTGTTTTTGCTTGTTGGATTTTGGTCAATTAACAGTATACAATCTGCATGGAGGACGTAGAAAAATATATTGTTTGATTATGTTACGTAACATATCGGAAAAGGATAAACGTGACGATACTTGAACTTGACATATGTTTGTCGAGGAAAACTTCTCTCAATTTACATTTATTTATTTTACGTACATAAACTCCATACGCATGCCTGACATAGGGACATCCATGGGCCACGAAGGTCGACCATGAGCAAGAAGAAGCTAAACACAAGTCATTTATTGACAAAAATGGGCCACTATAAGGGACACATCTCTGGAGACTCTTAACACTCAGGTTCAGGTCATGCATAACATTGTCCTACCATTTACAAGTTGCACGATAACGTAAAGTTAATTGCAGTTATCATCAGAAAACAAACACAAAGCAGAAGATTATTGCACCTTGTTTAAACCGAACGAACAATCGATAACGTAAGGTTCTTACTAAAACTACTTAAAAGTCAAGATTTGCAACGGTTTTTCTTAGGAACATTACCATGTCATTTCACGCTTGAGTAAATAATAAAGAAAGGAAGTTTGGTTAGTTGATGTGAAAAATCGTGGGGGTAGAGAAGACACCAATGTGTTTTGAAGAGGATAATGGAATTCATAAATTGATGCGTGAGTAAAATCTAACCATTCGATGGTCAAAACCACGCTTTTTCTCCGACCGTTGGTGCACTAAAGCTCCAATGAACAAACAAAGACAAGAATATCAACTACAAATATGAGATTACAAGAAAGTAAATCATGAAATTTGTCTTTGTTTAATTTCTTTATTAACAAAGCAAATTCAAAGCAAAGGGACCCTCATGTTGTTGAGAAATTATGCTTTTTGTCCCATCAAAAACCTTTATTTTATTTTATTTTCTTTTAATTATGTAATCAATTTACCTTTTTATTTATCAATCGATAAACCATTTTAAATATAATACATGGTGGTGTAAATATAAATCATGCTGAATGGTTTCGACCTATACTTGGGGTATTATTATTTATGGGCGCTTACAAAGTGTTTTGAGAGAAAAAACAATTTTTTTTTGGGACTTTTATGCATCAATACCGTTGCTAATAGCGTTGTTGATCTATACTTATGCAAAATCAGATTGTATATAAAACATGGAAATAATACGGCAACAACATGACCTAATGGCCCGAGAGATATTGCCTAAAGTCATATACTAAAAACAAAAATAGAGGATAGAAAATCAAGTAAACAAAATTAATGGGTCTAGTGATGATTAAGATGTCCCAATAACGTAACCTTTTGCATTCTTCCTCTAGAAATAGCATGTCTATGAACATCATGAGCTTTTCATTTTTCGTGACAAGGAAGTTACATCTTCTTGATGGGACATGAGGCGCGCCAATTCACTTTGATGAAGGCTTTCATGCCAAAGAATGAATTATGGTTCATAAATTGCCACAACTAAGGTACATGAGCCATTCCATCAGCCCATCTCCATTGTCCTATCAAAAGGAAAAAAAAAAGAGACTCCTCTCCATCCAGCCAAACACCTAAATATTATTAGGTTTTGGTGGTACCGGATATTTCTATTTCAAATTTGATTATGTCTCATAAACTAATGATTGATTGCTAATTAAGGTGTCATTTCTTAGGCTAGTAGTGGTTAGAACAATTGGTTGTTGACCTTTCATGGCAAAAAAAGAGAGACTTGCCTAGAGCTTTACCATACAAAGAAAAACACAAGTTCATGTCATGATATTGACATTGAAAATGAAGCTCATATTTATTATTAGCTCTTAGTAATAGCTAGTACCATTACTAATAATTCCTAATTATGTTTATGATAAGGAAAGATGCATGAATTAACAAATTTAAGTAATGGGTCCTCAATGGGATAATAAAGTTTAATGGTGATTTCATTTTTGGAACGGGAATGACCAGCTGAGTTAGGGGCCGTCCTTTAACACTTTGTTTTTTTTATATGGAATGATATCCCGGATTGGTATCCCCTTATAAATCCGCATCATTCACGAAAGAGGTGGACATTACTAACTTACGGTTGTACTATACAGTGGAATCCGCCGGTACTATCATGCTATAATGAAAGTAAATTAAGAATGAAGGGTCTTTGATGCTTAAGCACTAATTAAAGTACTAATTATATTTTCTTAAATGACATCATTAACATCCTAAGTAAAGGGTTGCGTATCCATAAGATTCTATTTGCAAACATATCAATAGATCTCGTGATCTCGGTCGTTATCAATGATTCTTTTGTATTCACAATCACAATTTCAATTTCTTATGATATTTCGTATCGTATTTTTTGGATTTTTATGTGCATTATTTGATTTTTTTAAATAGTTACACGGAGCGTACACATTACTTTTTTTTCATTTTTTCTTCTGACCGAAAAATTCTTCGAGCCAGACGTGCACGCATACGACGACGAGAGTATTCTACATCCGACTCACAAGTGACGAAGTTTACATCCGACTCACAAGTGACGAAGTTGTGTTAAAAGTACGACTCCAACTTTAATTCCTATTTAAAAAATTTGTTGATCTTTTAAAAACTTGACTCACACATTTAACGTAAAAACTACAAAAACTAGTTATAAAGTTATATCGGGCCTTGAACCTAATCACAACTACACTCTATGCAGCAATGCACTTTGGTCTCTATATTGATTGATATTGGTATCGTGAGGTTGACTCGAAACAAAATAATGTTTTGTTTGGTGAACTTCTTTTTAGGTAAATGGTTCTAAAATTTTATGATTTCCTCCACCAACATGAAAGATTAAGTTGTTGCATGATGTCTCTCCATATTTTCCCCTTTTTACTTGTTCTCCTGCCAAGCAGATCTTCATGTGTCCTCAAATCTTTTTATCAAAATGTAGCCACAAAATTTAAGTCCCTTTTACATATGACATGAAGTATGGATTGACATATTTCAGGACAATAAGGAGCCACTTTTAGACTTCCTTTCCCAGAAAAAAAAATCTCAATTGGATGCATGGTATGGTTCTGCAGGGGCAGTTGCCCCTTTTTCTAAACTTCTCATTAGTTGTATAATATTCATTGTTTGCCCAATGGCCTCAATAGTTCACTACTTGTTTTCATCTTTAGAAGCAGCCCATAGTGTTGCCAAGAGTCGCATAGCTTGCCAAATTTTGCTGATGAATAATCATAAGCTACATTACCCACTCTACAGGCCAAAGATTGAGACTAAAGAGATAGCAATTGCTTGATAAATGAAATCAAGGTATGCTTATCGAGGACAATAACTATGCCTTTTACACAATCAAGGACAGGACAGCAATAACTGAACAACGTAAAAAAATGATCCCAAAAACTTTATAATTTCACAATAGTATAACATTTTTGTACTTGGTATAGATTAAACCTGCACATGAACAAGACCCTAAAGAAAAACACCCCGTTCAATATCCATCCGATAATCTTTTTCCAACTAAAAGTCTAAAATAGACATTCTTCTGTCCCTGACGATAAATTGCTGGAAACTGATAAAAACATGTGAGAAAAGATTCTCAAGTATACATTAAAAAGAAAACATCTTATAAAGTAAAGACTAATAATTTTCGCTCCTAATTTAAGATAGCGATCTTATGGACATCCAAGCTGTAATGCGATTTTATTTCGTAACTGGGAGGAGGATTGTACCTGGAAGCAAACGTCTGATGAAACATCCTGTCCAAAAACCCCCAAAGCTATAACTGCAAGGAAGTTAAGACATTGAATAACACCATATACCAATCATCAACGTTGACTAACATTTTGTAGTTTTCTCAAGGTTGTCACTTCTCTATGGTAGTGTTTCTACCATGCGTAAAATTGTCACATATTGAACCAGATTGTTGTTTGGACCGTCATTTGGCTGTCACACGGGTCTACCATCCAGCCAACTAACTCATTTTACCGATTAGCCTAGTTTTCCAATAAGTCATCAAAATGGTCAAAGTTAATCATCGGTCAATAGTGAAAGTCAACTAGTCAGCAGTAAAGTAAACTATTGGTCAATAATCAAAGCCAACATTAAGTGGTCAAGCCCCAGTTCGCCTGACCAGTCCGCCGACCTATTTTGTCTATCCTACTTCATCGGCCAAGTCCAGGCCCGATTCACGTAATCGATTAGTGGACTTGTACCCTGGTCTGGTCCATTTATGTTCTCAGCCAATGTTTCATTCATACTCCCTTACCATGATGCTAGCCAGTCTATCAGCCAATCTTCTATCCAGTTTTACATCCATACTGCAAGTCAGTTTGCCGACCCCATTCTGTCTACCATCAAGTGAAGCTAGCGAACAAGTCCTGCCAGTCAAAGCTCGACATTCACAGTCAACAACAAAAAGTCAACATATGTTGGTCAAAGTCAAGGCCTGCCGATCAAGTCTGTGATCTACGTTAGTTTGAGACGTTTTCACCGTCCTGATGCTTACAAAGAGTTCCAGAAGTTTTTGAATTGCTTGTTGGCCAAATTGTTGGGGAAAAGTTCTAGAACATTTTAGATATCTTGCTGACCAAGTTATCACAAATAAAATTTATCTAGGACGTATGGTTTTCTCAGAAATTTAATTATATAAATACAGCGAAACAAAATCCTAAAAATGGACACATAAAAATGGACAAATAAATATACCAGCAAACTCCAAAAGAGAACATAAAGACCATAATATTATTTTGATCAAAAAAATATATCTTCTACAGGGATTCGTTTGTAAATGTAGGAATAACTCGTTAAACCACGTTAAATTCTTGTCTCATTTGTGTATCCTTAATTCGTGTTCTAACCATATTGCATATCATCATCATCAAATTTATCCTGTTTGGTGACTAACGTTATTTCTGGGCCTTGTCTTTTATTTTCAATATATCATGCTCTTTTTAAATGAAAAAATATTATATAAAAGTCATTAAAATTTATTTCAGTATGATTTTATTGTGTTTTACGTATATTTGGTAACTCATAGCACCAATTTCTGCTCTAGGGGAAATTAGTGCTAACTTAATGTGGTGCGTAACACTTCTGCTCTAGAGAAACTCATTGTTTTTGATGATCCTATTCAACACCATCGTGGTTACGACAGAAGAATTAAACATATAATAGATGTTTCATGTCCTCTAATGTTTGGCACCTTTGCTTTTGATAATATTAATGGTGTCAATTGGATTGAGTTTGTTTATCAAGAATTTCCAAGGATTTTTTGCACCTACTTCCACATACTAGGCCACATGTATACAGATTGCCTGGATCTTTTCTTGCTCAATCATCAACATATGCAAAACCCATCTTCATTTCAACCTATTCAATAACTTGTGCTACGACCTGCTCAACAACTGCCACCGATTCAACTTATTTTTGATGACGACTACAATGAACAAATGTATCACAACGTTGATAGGGATGTACCTAACAGTGACTTGAGTGATTGGAGATTTGATCCTATCTTATCCCATTCCTTTTCAGGATATAATAACTCTAGCTCCAATCTCCTTCTCATGTGGTGAAGTCTATTTGTAGCATGCATATCACTGTAACATGTCACCGGGCTCGGAAAAAACCATTTATGCAACAATGGATGTACAAATTTTAACCAAGGAAGCATAATATGAAGTATCAAGAAAGCATAATACGAAGTATAAACGCTTATCTTTTGGAACTTCGTAGGGACAACATCGACATAATATATTCTATATATTTATTTGATTAATAGTACATTGTATATGTTTGATTTCATCATAGAAAAATATGTATATTTACATTAGTTTAAGGAAGTAGATGTATGAACTTGTTTTCATAATCGAAAAGAAAATCATGATTGATCTTGTTATTATTTGAATATCTTTTTTGGATGACCAGTGGAGTTGACTATGTTAAGACTTAGTCACCAATGGAGTTGACTTTTTTTGGTTGAACCTATCTTGACTATGTTGATATTTGAGATATAACCGGTTACATCTAGCATCCCAACGTATCATTCATTGAATAGAATTGCCGTCTCTCTTACAACTTTAAAGCAACAAACCCTATTTGGTAAAGATGGGCTACTCTCGGAAGTACACCTGTCTCAATCTAACCGGTGCTTACAACTCGTTAAGACACCCAATAATTGCTAACGGTTAACTCACTAAATACGCTCGTGCATAACATATGTGATACATTATTACTGAGGGCACTCACGAAGGGGCACCTAGGTACATAACAGAAGGTTAATGGTAACCGGTCAATTAATGACTATGGAAATCAAAGTGTAACCGTCACATGATAACCTTAGGAAGCAAGGTGCAACCGGTCGCATAATTACCGTGGGAACCAAGTGTAACTGGTCACATGATGGATTCATGAAGGAAGGTGTAACTGGTCACATAACTGATTACATTATCTTGGAAATAATATTGTATCCAATCACAACATTCTTTGTAGTGATGGTATGATAGGTTTTATGTCCTAAAACCATGGTTCACATATTTCTTCATGTTTTATGTGGATTAGGGTTTAAGGGATAATCAAGATGAGAAGCTTCATTATGTCATCATATCTGAACATATGCATAAATGTTATCATTTATTGTTCAAAGATATTCCTTGATGCTCAAGATGATCCTGTACCGAAATAAATTGAGAATCTTTTAACTAAGGTTTTTGGTTTTATATGCTTTAATTACCGGCAATTAATGCATAGTTATAGAGAATAAAAATTAATAATGTGTTACTAATTGGAGATTTTCTATGAGATATTTCGGAAAATATTGGACTACATTTATTGGAATTAGGAAAACCGAATTTGGGCATTCATTTCATATCTTAAGAATAATTTCAGTTTTGGAAATTCCTTGGTGTCTAAACTACCTTAGTCTATAAATACCTAAGTTCGCATTTCTAGTGAACTATCCTAAGAGCCAGGCAAACTTCATTTCTTGTTGTTTCTGATGGAGTCGTCTATTCGGAGAGGGAAGTATCCTAATTATGTGAAATATCTTACGGCTGCTCGTTTAAATACTTCAGTAGGATCAAGAATCTCTACGAGTACCGTTGGTGGAAAGCTAGATAATTGCATTGTTATTTTAGTTTTCAATTATTCATTTGATTGACTAACGGTTATTGAATCTTTGATTGCACCTAGTTTGTTTATTAAATGTCCATTCTTTTCTGATATAAGCACACTCAAACTAGATCAATGATTTAACGTTTTTACGGATCTAAGTTTTTCTAGATCTGCAAGATAGATTCATCAATTTTCCATTGTTAACAAATTCCATTCTGTGCGACAAATCAATAAGGAATCAATTTTTTTTTTTTGCAGGTTTTTACTTTAAAGATTAAATCGAAGATTGAAGACTTTGAACATTTGAAAACTTTATTCTTGTGTTTTGATCTTGGTATGGCTTTATGTGACTTGATTTTTCGGGATTAAAAGGTTGTTTATTTCCGATGAACATAAGCTTTTTGAGATCAACACGTTGTTTGTAATTTTATCATAAACTTTGTAATCAAGATTGACTATTTCGATAATCATTTTCTTTTTGATATCGTAACCCAGGAGCTTCGGATCTGGTAACGAATCTTCAAAATAGAAGATATGTAATTGTGATTTTATCATATATTTCGGTATTGTGATTAGAAAGTGAGTTTGGTTATAAAACAATTTTGATCATTTACTATTTGGAATACGATCCAAAGGAATCTTGTCTTTCCAGTTGAAAGATTGGTAAAAGAAGTTATTATGAACTGTTAAGAAGATATACTAGATTTAGTCCTAAAGAGAACGCTTGTTCTGCTAGGATATCTAGTATCAAACGTCTATTGAGAACTTCGGTCTCTGCTACACGAAGTTGCAGGTTTACTTTTTGTAGCGTCTTAATTTATTGAGTATTCAAAACTTAATTCATTTAGTTTTCCTCGTTAACACTATTACGGTGTGTGCTTTACTTTGTTTACGTTTTATAATTGTCTTAATATTATAATTAAAGTAATATTTGATGGAGCAGGCATTGATGCTCCTTACACTTCTTATCTGAGGCCTTTACATGCATACATTGAATGTAGAGCCAGCACTTCGATTGCAGTAAAATAACGTCTCAAGATTTAAAGATATCGACATTGCTGCGTAGCCTCTCTCTGCATCTGTCCAAGCCTTCAACACCCTTGTAGTGTTGGTTCTTCAAATGATTGAACAAAGAAACCTTCAAGAGTCCCCTCCCTTCAACCCCATTCCTGCACCCATCCAACCCACAGAAAGGGCATTGGAAAAAATCATCAGCACCACCAGAAACTAGATTCCTAGTACTGACATGTGGGTTAGCACATGTTGTGTCTGGATAGGACTTTGTGAAGGAAATAGTTCCGGGCATTATAGAACTCCAACGTTAAAACCCTAGAAGAGCTTTCCTGATGTATGCGCTGCAATGTACATCAAGAGTGGGATCAAAAGGTAGCATACCAGGAGAGAAACTAACACAAAGTGGAGGAATCAAAAAGAATTGGTTTGATGAGATGAAAACCAAAAAAAAAAATTTATCGCCTCCAAAACGTGAAAAAATTGCCCCTTCGTGATGGATGTTTTATTTTAATATTTAACGGCGTTAGCTAATTCTAAAATAATAAAAAAATAGATTGATTTATGTAACGGTCAAGACGGTCAACGGTGGTCTTATGACCCAAACTCTAATTAAAATTCTTTAGTTACCTGAAAGAAACTTGGTGATTTTTTTGTGACTCAGAGTCAAAATATCCCTAAATCAAATACCTCAATGAACCATCAATCATAGATATAGGAAGACCAATCAGGCATCATATGGACCGGCCAATCTAATGGCGGATAACAGTCAATTTTAAGAAATATTACAACTTTATTTTGAGATCATATGATCCCACAATGCATCAATCAAATTGTAATGAATGACTCTTTCGGTGTCACCTACCCTCGTAATAGCCGCTTAATTCTTAGTATAATATTTGCATGCTGCAAAAAGAAAAAGTGACATCCATTTCCTAGTTACTCTATCACTAGCAACCCACTTTCCCGGAGCCAAATACTCCGCATAAACCATAAAACCTATCATTTTTTGAACTTGATAGCTCTGATCTGATGGATCAATTTTGATCATATATCTAATGCACTTCCTGGCACAACACGTTTTCCACATGTTATTCTAGACCTAGCCCCATATTTTTGGATTAAGGCTATTTTGCACTCCCAATATTAAGACCGTGCATCTACCGGCCCATCTGGTGTAGCTGGGAAGCTTTAAGATGATCGGTAAACTCTACCATTTCCAAACCAATTCATGGTTTCTATCCAATAAAATTAATGAAAATGCGGTATCGTAAACACAAAATTGGTTAAAAAGACCAAAATCAAAAATTTTTAGGTGAAAAAGACATGTAAAATTTGATACTGTTTAAATGGACGAGAATGTAAAAATAGCCATGATGTAAACAGTTTCATCCTACCCATTTTCAAATACTTCTTCTTATTTTTAATTTACATCAGGATGCATCCAGTTTCATCCTCACTCTTTTTTAAGTTTAAGTTAGGATGAATCCAGTTTCATTCTTACTATTTTTTTGGTGTCCATTTCAGCCATATTAATTTTTACTCGTCCATTATAACGATGTTTTTAAAATATTTGGACAAATGACCCATTCTCCGTATCATAAAGTAAAGTTTGTTGAATAAAATCATTACAATCATATTGCAGAATCACACGTAATAACGAGGAAACTACAATGATTATTATTATTATTATTATATAAATTTATTATTGGATAAACAGTATATTCCCTAAAAACTAGATGGAAGCCAAACAAACTGGTGGCACGCTCTTGTTTGAATCGATGTTATACAATTGATTAATAATCTAGGATGCCTGGCAAATTTATTACCGTTACAATCAATCCTCCACGTCTTAAACCTTCAAAGACGTCATCCACATATCGAGATAATCAACAACATGCCAAACGGTCTCCCACAAGTCTTCTACTTCTTCAATCTCATATTCATCCATCAATGCCATCATGGCTTCTACTTCAATCTCAAATTCTTCCATCAACGCCATCATGAAATCACCCTATAAACCATAATACATATATATGGTGAATGAAACGATTATTTTAAGAAAGTTTCTCTATCAATAAAGTAGACCGAATTTTACAATTGGTGAGAACCAAAAAGGAAAATGAAATAATCATGATGCATGCTCTTCCTCGATATAAGGTAGGAAATTTTTTAATACCATATCAAAACCATAACTAGCCTCTAAAGAAGAAAATGTTGTTTGCCCAGTGATGAGGATATCATCTGATATGCACGGCTGTTGCCTCACTACACGAACGACCCTTTCAAATATCTGCATGCTTCAAAAAAACAAAAAAACAAACATCACCATATTCAGAATCTGTTTAAAACTGATCACATTAGATCAACCACTAATATATGCTCCTTCGATTTCTAGAAAAGAAATACTATATGTTACATTTTCATTTTAGTCTAAAATAAGAAAAATTGGAAAAAAACAACAATAATAACTCTTTTCGAGGAATACGGGAGTATATTAGAACATCTCTGATAATACATGCATATATATATACCATACGGAGAGTTGAAAATCTCACTAGATGACCATTAAGTTCAAAGTTTATTTATGGGATTTTGCGTACCGATCCGGTGTTAGAAGCTCGCAGCTGGAGGCTGGCTATGACCATCAGAACCATCAAAAAAATTACAACATTCTTCTTCATCGTTTGCTCACTTGCTTTCTAGAGCAGCCGAGAGAGAGATAATGCAAAGATACAGAGATCTTGAATTGGTATATCAAAATAATAATATATGATGCCCTTTTTATAGTGCCAGAAATGGATCAAATTAATCCAACCTAAATCCTTTAACCGGAAAATTAAATGGATACCTTTAATGTGGATACATTGTTATTTGTAGACTTTATTTGGACACATTACTTTTATAGACACATTATTTGGACACATTATCCAAAATTGTAGAAGATGGTTTTGTAAAAGTAATGTCTAGTGATGGAGTATAATAAATTGTGATGGATTTTAGTTTGATCTTGAGAGTGGAGGTTTTCTTGGAAATTTTCTTTTTCTCCCATAAATATGTTTGGAAAGTTAAACAAAATCGCAGTGTCGAGGCACCGAATTACCAGCTCAATGTCTAACGTGGACTCACGAACCTAGTTTGCGGGTATGAATAATAATACTCCCTCCATTTTAGAAAAAGTGATATTTTCACTTTTCAATTTGACCTATTTTTAGGTAAAAATGAGAATGTGAAAGTATCTCTTTTCCTAAGACGGAGGTAGTATTAAAAAAAACAGTAATAATAAAAAGTCAAACTAAAAATTATAGTCAAATTAATGTCTTACCCGTGCGTTGCATGGGCACTGTCAATTCAAAAAATATCCCAGAAAATCTATCAGTTAGATTGCTTAATTTTACTCAAGGTATATCGATTTCGAAATCTATCTTCAATCAAATTAATCTCGGAAACTGTAATCTAGAGAAATATATGTACTTGGTTACTTGAAAAAAAAACAATTCAAGAAAGAAAGAAAATAGACTGAGCTAGCTAACGAACTTAACTTTGTTTCTCACCCAGTGTAATATTGTGCTGTAATGTCTCAAACTGCTGGCTGCTGCAAGCAACGTATTCAATATGTGAAAACTACAGTCACACCCATTTTTCAGATTTCTCCCACTGTCAAACCCACCGACAAAAAACTGAAGGCGCGCACCCATTTCCTCGGTGAAAATTTCTCCCACACCCAGAATTTCTAAAATTGTCTCTTCCCTTATTCTTCCTCGTTTTTCTTTCATTACAGTGTTGAGCTTGTTCTTCACGTGAATTCGAAGAGAAACCAGGGAAGATGCTGTGTTGGTGGATACCGGAGGAAGGAGAGATCAATCTGTGTGTCTGTGATGAGAAAGAGATGAGGAACCAAAGAATTCTTGATGATAGAATCAGGGAAGAATCGATGAAATTAGTAGATGGGTCTCTTCGATTTTAAGACTGACACATTGAATTTGAGAAATTGGGTTTCAATCCAGCTGAATTGGTTGAGGATAGAGAAATTAGGGCTTGTAGGATGTTTGATTATGTGAAGAAATTTAATGAATAACTTGTGTGATTAGATGGGGTTTGAGGGTATAAAGGTGCTGATGGTCATGGGTTTGATTTTAATTTGAGGTTGGCTGCAAAATAGATGAGTTCTGATTTGGTTTGAATCTGGTTAAGAAGATACAAAAAGTGAAGAGACTCAAGGGTTGGAGGAAGTGATGTTGCTGTAGGTTTGAAATCAGGGAATGAAGATGGTCTTGCAGTGGCTTCGATTGGAGGTTTTGCTGGTGGTTGTTAACAAAGAATTGCAGGTTGTGCTGTTAATGTTGAGAATGTTATGGAAGTGTTATGTTGCTTCTGATGGTCTATGAAAGAACAGAAGATGCAGTTACAGTGATCAGGCACTGGTGCTACAGGGTTTGATGGGACTGAACTTGGATGGCTAGGGAAAGATGTTCACTGGATCAGTCAATTTGAATGAATGGGTTTTGGTATGAGACAATGTTGAGAATCAGCTGAGACATTTTACTGAAGCTGGTGATGTCGAGATGGTGCTGATGTTGTTGGCACACAGAATGTAAAATGATGGTGTTGAATCTAAGCAGATGCAGTTTAAGTTGATTGGCACTGGAGATTTGGTATGAAGCAGATGATGGCATTTTGTAGCTGCAGAGGATGTTTCTGAGATGGAGATGGTCATTGTGTGGGTGTCACTGAAGATGGTGATGAGAAGTCAGTTAAGAACAAATTCTGGAGATGAAGCAGCTGTTGTTGTTGAGAACATACAGATTTTCTAGTGGTGTTGGTTACTGTGGAAGGCCTGGTATGGAGGAAAACGGTCTGAAATGGATGCAAATGGTGCGTGATGATTCTGTGGTTGAGATGGTGTTACAAATGCTCATGATATTGATGTCAGTATTGGGACGTACAGGGAAGTGAGAGCATCTGGAGCTGTAATGGGCTATGGATGAATGAACTGAAATGGAGTACTTGGCTTGGCTGAAAATGGATTTATAATCTGAACCTTCGATTGCTGTTTCAAAAGGTTACCGTTCCAATCAGTTTCGAAAAAAATTTATGCATATATGAAAATGGATGCATAACATGTTATGCAGCTATGAAAATGGATGCATAACTTGTTATGCAGTTTGAAAAGTTGTTGCATAACTTGTTATGTAGCCCGTAAAATGTTTGCATAACATGTTATGCATCAAATTTTTTGTTATTGTTGGAACCAACAAAAACAAAGACTGTATAACTTGTCATGCACCTAAAATAATATCTGCATAACATGTTATGCAGTCGTGAAAATTGATGCATAACCTGTTATGCATCCGAAAATATGATTGCATAATAAATTTATTATGCATCGAGAAAATTGTTGCAAAATCTTTTATGCATCGATAAAATTGATGCGTAACTTGTTATGCATCCGAAAATATGGTTGCATAATGCATTATGCATCAATTTTTTTATGTACGCACTAAAATCAACCAAAACAATGGCTTCATAACTTTGTTATGCAGATGCATAATTTGTTATGCAATAGAGAAAATGGTTGCATAATTCGTTATGCATCTGCATAATGCGTTATGCATCTTTTTTGGAGCCTGCATAATGAATATGTAGTAAGTTTTCGAAAATTTTGCCTAAAATAATGATCACCTCCAATTTTTTCGTGAAAAATAAAAATTTGATATTGTTGTTTGTACTCGTTGCGTAGCTCTCTTAAAAAGATTCCCAACGATATAAAATTTGTAAAATTCTAAAGCGCGGATTTTTAGATATGTTATATCCAAGTTGAGTTGCCAATTATACCCCTGATGCATAACTCAGTCATGCAGATGCATAATCCGTCATGCAGAAGTTTTTAATAATTTTATAGGTGTCACGAAAATAATTATGGGTGTCACAGTACACAAAATTAATTATGGGTCTGAGAACGAGAATATTATTTTTTTTGGGTCTCCCCCTAATTTCCCCAATGTAAAAACGAATACAAGAACCTCACATTAATTCAGTAACAAACCAATAATCACACCCAAACACCAAGTTGATCAAACCTAATGAAAAATCAATTGTCGATTAAACAATAAAAAAAATTAATTACACGATTAGGAAAATTGTATTTTACAACTCACAACTTCATAAGTTGTCACATTTGGTATGCTTTGTCAAGAACTCTCATTTTTTTTGTCTCCACTTAGTTTTTCTCATATGTTCAAGTTGCACTCCCATTGATGTTGGAGTTTCCCCATCTCCAATGACACATGCATATGACACAATTTTATGTTATCTAGTAATTTTATATGCAAATTATTTCTATCAGTAATTTTCGAACTTTGACATGATGAGTGAAAACTACCACATAGCATTTCCATGAGTGAAAACTGGTCTTGGCAAATGAACTCCAAGACTCTGTATGGTGTTCGTAACAGCATAAATGGATAAGTAAATTTGTATTGTCATGGAAATACAAATCCAGCAAGTAAAATAGTTCAGTTTGTATGGCTGATACACACTTTACTTTATAAGAAATGCAACAAATGTTCGAAATTTTTGTAATCACCAAGACTCTACCTCCATAACTTAATCGAGGTATCTGGGAAACATGAAGTTTATATAATAAGGTTGGGCCGGTTGTCCATCTGTATGTCGGTTTGTCTCCTATATAACTCAAGATTCCGGATATAGCTAAGCTGTGATTTGTGTTTGAATTGATGTAATACAAAGCTAAAATCATAAGTTTCGGAATATAAAATTTCATATGAATCATAACATAAGAATTGGTGTACGATAAACTATAACATTTGAACCCATTCATTTAAAGTTAGTTAAAGCATCAAGAACTTACCACCACATCCGCTAATCTACATCCAGCTTCGTCTTGTGCATATCTACTAGAGGGGAAAAAAACTTCATATACTTAAACTTCAAAGAAAGAAATGGATTCATCAGTTCACATTAACAAAGGGAGTACCATGAACCATGGTGTTCAACTCTAGTTTAAGATACTGGTCGTATCTGCTTGATTACAGGAGAAATTGAAGATAAGAGGCAATAGAGATGTGACAACTTATGTAAGTGAAAATGAATCCATTTAGATTATTATTTTTAGGGCACATTACGTCCGCTAATTTGAGATATAAAAACATCTCAGAATGATGCAGTCCCTCATACTAATCAAAATGATATCCCTAACAATCTCAATATCTTAAATCCCTTCTTTTTTTATTGATATGTTCAGTGGCTTTACTAAGGTACCAAAGTATGAATTTCTAGTAACTACTTCCCGTACTAAAGATCTCTTGGTTCCTTATGAGCATACCAACATTCTCATATTCCAAGAAAATAAAGAATAATTCCAAGATTACAGATGGGTAGTGGTAAACGTGAGTACCATTGATCCCAAGATAACTACAACTATTTAATTTAGCAGTAAGAGCTTAATTATGTCATCCAGTGATCATACATACCTGCTTGAAGTAATAACACCTATGAAGGATTAGAAAACCATACCCTGAGAAAACTACAACTAACATGTAAATTTGCCGTCATAGAACTTGCAGATACCTAGAGTGACTCCCTTCATACAGAAATCTTCATTGTGGCCTTCACCCATCATATGTGATCTGGAACTACTGAATGAGCCTCACCTAATTCCCTTTACTAACGTGGCTCCAAATCGTGATTCTATTTTGTAAGTTGCTGTCGTTGTGCAAGAAAAAAGAAGAAGGAATAGTACATAGATGAAGATATGAAAACAACTCCCTATGAAGATACGATCGTTGTAAAAAAACCCAGTAAAACCAATGTGAGATTAAAGCATAGCAAATCAATGAAAAAAAATAGCGGAAAGAAAAGAAAAGAAAAGCTAATCTGCATTTATAAAATACCATTCTATGAACCCAAGCATGGAGTACCTTGATCGATGAATAATAGATGTCTTGTAAGTATATTTGTATTCGCCTCTTGTTAGTGATGGTGTAGAAGCAGGCTCTATATTTCGTTTTCACCATTTTTGTATCAAAGATTTAGCAGTGAGCAAAATACATTAGGGTTTGGGTGTTTATATTAATGGGAGAAGAGAGTGGGTAATTACAACTTTAAGTGTTTGGTGTTGGGGAAAAATGACGAAATAGTATTTAACCTTCGATGCAATTTTGGCCTAACTTTCATTCAGGTGAATGTAAAGGTTGGCTGATAGTATGTGAACTTTCTTCAAGCTAAATTTGAGGACCTCCAAAATCCCCAATTGCTTGCATTAAAAACTCATTAACATTACCATTTTCGTTTGCCATTGTTGTTTCCGCATTAAAAGCGTCAAAAAGTGTGTGTTGCCGAGCTTTCATTAATATCTGTTTTTCCTGTTGGGTCTGCATCATAATCTTTATACACCTGTGCATCTGTCGATGAAATTTGCAAACAAAAATAAAACTTGATAGTTCAATTATCATAATATTAAAATTTTTGCAATAGAGCTAAACTTAAAAGGCCATTTCAATATTTCTCCATAAACAAAACATAAATAAAGGGTTCAACATGTTATCCATTAGCTAAAAATCAGAGCAGGGTAAAAGTTATCAAAACACAGCAAATCAAACCTTTGCATCCAAGAAATAGGATTTAACCCTATATCACGTTAGAACTGATAAACCTTCACTTCACCTACAAAATAAAAAAACATCTAAATCAAACCATTTAATATGATTTCACGTTAAAATGGAGAAAAAAGAGACAGAAGGGATATATGGTGAATATCTTCCACACCAATCTAGTGGAGATTGAACTGTTATTTATAGTAATACGTGAGTACATTGTGAAACAGAAATTTGTTATGATCCTAGTAAATAGCAAAGACCTGACTAGATTACTTGGACTCTGTAACAACTGCAGTAGCTGGCAAAGTGTCTTGCGGAAGACCTGGGCTAACACCCTCCCTCAAGTTGAACCGGAGTTGGCGAATGTTCAACTTGTCTCGGATTAGTTGGAACCTTGGTGATGACAGTCCTTTGGTGAAGATATCCGCCAGCTGATCTTTGCTGCTGATAAACCTCACATGTAGTTGTTCGCGAGATACTCTTTCTCTCACAAAGTGGTAGTCTATTTCTATGTGCTTTGTGCGTGCATGGAATATAGGGTTAGCTGTGAGATACGTTGCCCCTAGATTGTCACACCACAAAGTTGGTGATGGACACCGAATCCCCAACTCTTGCAGCAACGACTGAATCCATATAAGTTCAGAAGTAGCAATGGTTACACCACGATACTCCGCCTCTGTGCTCGATTTTGAAATGGTTTTTTGTTTTCTTGCACTCCAGGAAATGAGATTGCCTCTAAAGAAGATACAATAACCACTTGTGGATCGCCCATCATCAAGACTGCCTGCCCAGTCTGCATCGGAATAAGCATGCAGAGTATAATCTTGACTAGGTTTAATGAAGACACCATAGTCTATTGTATGCTTCAAATATCGTAGGATTCGCTTAACCAGTTCCCAGTGTTCGCGAGATACTCTTTCTCTCACAAAGTGGTAGTCTATTTCTATGTGCTTTGTGCGTGCATGGAATATAGGGTTAGCTGTGAGATACGTTGCCCCTAGATTGTCACACCACAAAGTTGGTGATGGACACCGAATCCCCAACTCTTGCAGCAACGACTGAATCCATATAAGTTCAGAAGTAGCAATGGTTACACCACGATACTCCGCCTCTGTGCTCGATTTTGAAATGGTTTTTTGTTTTCTTGCACTCCAGGAAATGAGATTGCCTCTAAAGAAGATACAATAACCACTTGTGGATCGCCCATCATCAAGACTGCCTGCCCAGTCTGCATCGGAATAAGCATGCAGAGTATAATCTTGACTAGGTTTAATGAAGACACCATAGTCTATTGTATGCTTCAAATATCGTAGGATTCGCTTAACCAGTTCCCAGTGTTCCACATATGGCTCATGCATATACTGACAGGCTTTGTTTACTGCCACAGATATATCTGGCCGTGTGATATGCAAATATTGTAGGGCTCCAACAACACTTATATACAGAGTGGAATCCTCAAACTTTGTAGAACCCACTTTGTGCATCTTTGCATTAGCAGCCATAGGAGTGCAAACTGGCTTGATGCCTTCCAGCTTTGTGCGTCGTAATAAATCTGAGATATACTTTCTTTGGGAAAGCACCAGAGACCGTCTTTGCTGCAAAACTTAAACACCCAAGAAGTAAGACAACACCCCCATATCTTTGATAGCAAACTCATGACCTAAATCTTTAATTAAGTTTGCAACCAGGTGTGAGTCAGAACCAGTTACAATGATGTCGTCCACATAAACCAGTACATACATTACTGAGTTGCCTTTGTTTTGAACAAATAACGAAGAGTCTGCAATGGAGGATGTGAATCCTAGCTTTAAGAGATGATTGCTGAGGCGAGAGAACCAAGCACGTGGATCCTGTTTAAGGCCATATAGCGATTTGTGTAATTTTCAAACATGTTTTGGATAGTTAGGGTCTATATATCCAGCAGGTTGCTTCATGTAGACCTCTTTCTCTAAGATACCATGTAGAAATGCGTTCTCCACATCGAGCTGTCGTAGAGTCCATCCACTCATTACTGCTAGTGAAAGGACTAGCCTGATTGTACACGGCTTAATGACAGGAGAAAAGGTTTCTTCATAATCTATACCTTGTTGCTGGTTGAAACCCTTCGCTACTAATCGATCTTTGTAACGCTGTATTGTGCCATCTGGATTTCTTTTAATTCGAAAAACCCACTTGGATCCAACGATATTCATCCCTTCTTTATATTCAACCAAGGTGTAAGTGCCATTTTGAATCAAAGCATTTATCTGCACGTCCATAGCATCACGCCATTCTGGAATTTGACAAGCCTTAGAGTAACAAGTGGGTTCCATGAAATCCTGATCAAGAAGTGGATGCTTAGTGGCAGTCAGACAGAGTTTCTGTATTGGTTTTGAAATCCCATCTTTGGCTCTTGTGATCATTGTATGTACTGGAGCATCTAAACCATGAGCCGTCTCGTTGCCACCCTGGTCTTGTGATGTTTGAGGTGATGGTAACACTGGTGATGAAGCCGGAGACTGCTGAGGGGTGACACCCTGTAGTATTGTCGGTGAGTGTGGCTGTACATCAGCTGGTTGTAAATTTTGTTGAGGCTGCACTAACACTGGTTGATCTTGTGTGAAAATAGAAGACCCAAAAATATCAGTACTAGTTTCTTGAATTTCAGATCTTACCTCGGGAGTACGCTGTTGGGAAGGAGAGAATGGGAATATGTGTTCTTCAAATCGAACATGCCGCGATATATATTGGCGATTTGTTGGTAGATGAAGGCAAATGTAACCCTTATGAGCCGAACTATATCCTAGAAAAATTCAGGGGAGAGACCTAGGTTCTAGTTTGTTGGCATTATATGGTCTAATACATGGATATGCTAAGCAACCAAAAACACGCAGAAATAAATAATCTGGTTGTTTTCCAAAGAGTAACTCAAGTGGTGTTTTGTGATTAGATGACAGATTTGGTGTCCTTTTAATGACATAACAGGCTGTGGTAAAGGCCTCTGGCCAAAAATCTTCTGGAAGATGTGCTTGAAATAATAGGGCTAGACCACTTTCTGTGATGTGTTTGATCCTTCTTTCTGCTAGACCGTTTTGAGCTGATGTACGAGGACAGGAGAAACGATGCTGTATGCCTGAGTTGTTTAGATAAGAAGTCAGTTTCATGTATTCCAATGCATTATCTGACTGGAAGACTTTTATTTTATGACCCGTGAAATTTTCTCCTTGTTTATGAAACTGAGAGAAGATATTAAAAACAGCAGATCGTTGCACTAAAGGATAAATCCATGTATAATGAGAGTAAGCATCCATGAATATCAGAAAATAAAGAAATCCATTACGAGAAGTTTTTGGTGATACCCAAATAGCAGAAACAATAAGACTTAAAGGAGTATCATAAACGGTAGTACTAGGAGTAAATGGAAGACGCCTACTCTTGCTTATATGACAAGAGTGACAGAAGCCAAAACTCTTATTTTGAACTGGAAGGGAAAACTGTTTGACAACTCTAGAAACCGTGCTCAGCATTGGATGTCCAAGCCGCTGGTGCCATACTTGAATACTTCAGAGAGAAAAGTTGAGGGACATAGAGATGGTTGCATGCCACCTACACTATCCAGCACATATAGTCCATTCTCATTCCTTCCTGATAGCAGCGTTTCTCCCGCGATTTTGTCCTTCACAACAAATAGATTAGTGTGAAACTCAAAATATACATTATTATACCTTCAAAACTGATGAACAGATAGCAGATTCTTTTTGATTTGTGGCACATGATAGACATTATTTAATGCAAACTTTCGATTACTAGAATTGAACTCAGTGTTACCAATGTGTGCTATTTGTAGAGCATTACCATGACCAACTATCACTTGGTCAGGACCATCATATTCATGTGGAATACACAAATTTTGAGCATCAGCAGTCATATGATTTGTCGCACCCGTATCTGTGACCCACTGAGTATTAGTGGCTTCAGGAAAGGCAACATAAGCTTCAGCAGGCCTTTGCCTATTGTCATTGCTTCTATCATAGCGGAACCAGCAACGATCTGCAGTGTGATTCCTCTTCTTGCAGATCTGACAGTAAACATCCCCTTGAGAAGGACCACTTTGCTGGTAAGGAGAACGACGATTGTTGTTGTTTGGTGGTGGCTGTCGTCTAGGTTGATTGTTGTGCATCCTTGGTGGATCTCTGCTGGATGATGCCGAATTTGCAGTTACAAGATTTGCAATGGGTTGTGATTCCTGGGATAGTTGATTTTCTTGACGCATCTCATAAGTAAGGAGATGAGACTTAAAAGTCTGGATATCCATATTATCGGCAGTACACAACACAGTAACTATTGGATCATAAGACTGGTTTAATCCATTACAAATGGATTGCTTCATCTCATTAGCAGGAACTGTGTAACCAGTTGCTGCAAGTTCATCAAACAATTGTTTAGCTTCATTTAAATAAGCTTTCAAAGACTTATTACCTTTGGATAAGTTATGGAGTTTCTTTTTGAGATTCATCTGGTGAGCAAACGTCTTAGGTGCAAACTCAGTTTCCAGTGCATCCCATATTGCTTTCGAAGTATCTAGCTTTACAACAACGCTGAGAACTTCTGGTGTAAGGGTTGAGTTTAGCCAACCAATGATTAATGCATCTTGTGCTTCATAGGCAGTGAAGGCAGGATTGGTCTCATCATTGTCTGGTAGAGTGCGATCTGGCACTTCTTTAGATCCATCAATGAATCCAGTTAGCCCATGCCCCTTTAAGATAGGTTTGAACTGAGCTTTTCATAGTATGCGATTGGTTTCAGTGTGTTTCAAAGTTACTAGATGATGTATTTGAACTTGTCGAAGATTGTTTGTTGTATCTTCCATATCTATATCTGTGATTAGGGTGTTGGTTCTTCACGGTTTTTTTTTTTTTTTTTTGATATTTGCGGAAGGTGAACTTGGATCGAGAGTCTGATACCAAGACAGAAGGGATATATGGTGAATATCTTCCACACCAATCTAGTGGAGATTGAACTGTTATTTATAGTAATACGTGAGTACATTGTGAAACAGAAATTTGTTATGATCCTAGTAAATAGCAAAGACCTGACTGGATTACTTGGACTCTGTAACAACTGCAGTAGCTGGCAAAGTGTCTTGCGGAAGACCTGGGCTAACAAAAATAAAATCAGCAGGAGATCATGGAGAACGAAGAATCAAAACAGAGAGGAGAAGGAAAAAACCCAAGTTCTATTCATGAATGTGTTTCACGGTTCATTTTATCAAAACCAAGTGATCTAATAGTTCACGAAGATTACTTTTAAAATTAAACAAAACAGACAAATATAATTCAAAAAAGTAAGGTATGAAAACTGGAACCTCTGTGATGCACTTTCGATTCTCCATCCTGGATTATCACCTGCGACCTTAAAAAGAGTACAAAATAGTGATATAGCAGAAAGAAGATAGAGCGAGGAAGAGGATATAGAGGGTGCAGTGGAAGAGAAACTCAGAAGTTAGGGTTTGAAAAGAAGGGTTTAAAGTCCGTGAATACTATTCCATGTAAGTTTGCTCACCTATCGCGCGTGCAGCAAAAAATAATCACCGAAAATATTTCAAAACCCTCTATTCCTATTGGTAAGGGCAGGAGCTCTAGAATTCAAGCTTTTGGCCTAACTTTCAATATGAGGCCAACAAGTTCTACTCAAATTATATATACAATGAATTATAGGTATGGTTAATAAAAGTATGGACTATATTTAAGAAAATCACTATTAATTACGAGACTCATAAGAAATCATAAACTTTCGTCTAAACGGGGATAATTTATGGCCTTCCAACTTTATCTGGTAACAAGATATTTGAAGTTCTTATCTGCTAACCAGCAACCTTTACGTAAAAAAGAAAATAAATAAAAAAGAACAGAGGACGATCGAGAGAAATTTCGCTTCAAGTGTTTTTTTTCCCAATCTGTTTATGACGTGTTTTTAGGTCGTCTTCTTCTCTTTTTTTTTTTTTCTGGCAGGCCGCTTCATGAAAACACTGTAGCCGGAAAATCGAAATTTATATTTACCAGGGTATTAAGGGCGATTTCTATGGAAATCAACAAACTTATTATTTTATTGAGCCACGTGGATAAATGGACTGCATTTTCCACCATGAAAAATCAAGGATCCCACTAGTTAGGATCCCACTATAAATGGACTGCATTTGTTTTTAGGCAAAATGAACAAATATGATATTTTAGGATCCCCTAGTGATTTTATTAATATAAATTAATAAGAATTGCGTCTCACTAGTTATTTTAATTAATATAAACTAATAAGAGTTACGTCTCACTAATGATTTTATTGATATAAACTAATAACAGTTGGTTCCCAATAATTATTTAAGTAATAGAACTAATAATAAAAATAAAACCTAAGTATTATAACCGAATTTTGGAGAGCGAAAATTAAGGGGCGCTTTTCCTTCCAACTCTGGTGTTGTTCCTTTCAACTCTAGCGTTTTTACTTTCAACTCCCAGTTTTCCTTTCAACGCTAGTGGTTGTGCCACGATCGTCCAGCCTTCCATCAAGCGCTCCCCTATTCTTCCAACTCATTCAACACTTTTCATATTTGTTGAGTCCATAGTGGGAGCAAAATGAACAAACTTCAAGTTTGTTCATTCCATGGAAACTGCTCTACGCACAAGTTGGTCGGTCAATTGAGTATATGAAAATTAGGGACCACAATTGAGTAAATTCAATTTTAACGATCAAGAAGACGATCAAGTACAGTAGAATTTGCAACCATGGTGACATTATGAAAGATCCAGGTCTTGTAAATACAAAAAATGTTGTCAAATAAAATCAAGGCATGCTCATCCAGGGCCATAACGGTGTCACAGGCCAAAGATTGACTAAAAGAGATGGCAATTGCTTGACAAATAAAATCAAGGTATGCTTATCGAGGGGCCATATCTATCAAGGGCAGGACTGCAACGATTGCACAACCTAGAAAAACAATCCTGAACCTGAACTTTACAATTTCGAAACAGTAGAACATTTTTTTACTTTGTATAGATTCAACCTGAACATGAACAAAATCAATAACTACATACCTCCAGCGACGGGGTTCACTTCTCATTGGTATACACTTTTTTTTTTGATGAGTTTATTTATGTTTCAACAATCTTCTTATGCTGTTGCAATTGTCTTTTCAGAAAACGAATCTTGGCATTCACCCTAGCTGTGAACCCGATGTGGGTATCTTGTGTAGAGTTGTTCTGTTCTCTTAACCACATTACACTTTCTGTTACATCTTTCTCTTCATGATTCATTTCTTGTAAAATATGATCATCCATCGGATAAAGTAACCGTTGAATCACCATGTGGAGAAAGTAAGGGAGAAGTGAAACAGTAACAACGATCAATGTAACCAACCAATATGTGGGTGCAGTACCCAGAGCTTCTGTAAATATATGAAATCCTCCTCCTGAATATACTGGAGGAAGTAAACCATAAACGTACAAGAAAATGTACCAGAATAGTATGCTGCCCCAGATGAAAAGATGTTGGATCCATGTGAAGTGAGAAATGATTAGAGCAATCTGACAATTGACCGTCCAAATTATGCACGTATATGTAATGGCTCCAATATGAGCAATATCCGCAACTTTTCCCTTCTCTTGGAAAGCGGAAGGGGAGAGAAAGCAAAGGTTTAAAGTGAAAATGGCTAGAGATGCAAAAACCCCATTCAATATCCACCCAATAATCCTTTTCCAGCTAAAATAAATATTCTTTTGTCCTTGACGATAAATTGCTGGAAACTGCACATTTGATGAAAACATGTGAGAAAGGCTTCCTTTAAATACTCCCAATGACGGAACAATTATGTGGCTCCAAATTTAAGATTGTTATAAATGGCAGGAGGCTTGTACCTGTAAGCAAACGTCTGATGAAACATCCTGTTCAAAAACCCCCAAAGCTATAACTGGCAAGGAAGTTAAGATAACATTGAATAACACCATATACCAATCATCATAGACAACCTCTCCTGAGAAGCTTGTGTACAACTCATAATAGAATAGAGTGAGACCCAATGTAAGGTTCTTGTAAACAAAATAGAGAATCTGGGTCTCAAAACACAAGAAAATGTATTAGTATCGTTCTAACTTTAAAGAAAAGAATGATATTATCAATCGAGCTTGAAAAGTATGTTCAGTTGTTCACCATTTTGGAAATCCGCTTATAACACCAGTGCCCGTGCACTATAAGTAATCGCTCCAAAAAACGAAATTGGGGCAAAGAGAAATCACTCGCCATAACTGCCTGCAACCAGCAGGAACAGAATCATAATGGGATTATAACTATTTTCATCCCATAACAACAAAATACACATTTGGTGAAAAAGCTATCAGCAATTACATAGGATCCCCTTTAATGTTTTAATGATTTACCTGCATTCCTTCCATGCCACTGATTCCAACACCAATATCTGCTGCTTGAATCATACCAACGTCATTTGCTCCATCTCCAATTGCAAGGGTTGTCCAACCAGTGTATTCCTTCACTAATCTTGTGATCTGAAAAATTCAAAATTTATCTTATTAGTTCGCAGTCGTACCAATGTAACCCAGAAAAGACCCAGCTATGTATAACATCAAGCAGTAGTTCAATATATCCCCAAGGACACAGGAAATTGTCAACTTAAAAACTTTAAACCTTGATATATAATAAATTTTGCCTACCAAGGCTTTCTGTTTAGGAGAAACACGGCAGCAGATAACAGAGGCACAGGTTGTAGCCAGGCGTAAGAATTGATCCTTGACATCAGTTCTCAAAGCAAGCTCAAGGGCTTTCCCATCAATCACTAGAGCAAATGGTATTTCATCATCGCTTTCTTCGAACGTAAGTTGGTAAGCAGTTTGAATTTGAAGCACTACCTCTTCTATCATAGCCTGAACAGTTCAAACAGTTAAGCTAACTCACGCAATATAGACAGTTGCATCAATAAGTAACTCCTGAGGCTAAGGCGGAAAGATGCAGAATGATATATTACACGGAACAGAGAGAGATATTCAACCTTCTGATATTTTTCTAAATTTAATGAAATTTAATCATAGTTAGATCATTCTTTTGCATAAAATTCGCAAAGAAAATCCTTATTAGTTTGGAGCTTTATATGATAAATATTCAAGCAGCTCAACATCTTAGTGTCAGCCAACACTCACCTTCTCAACATTGTTTGCTTCGGTTTTTTTGCTTAAACTTACGTGGAACTGTATCATGTCATGTCGAAGCAAACTGCAAGCAAACCTGGTAGAAAGAGGAACCAGGAGTTACAAACAATAAACCAACAATGCATAGCCACAACTCGATAACTGACTGCTAAGGAGTTACAGTAAGAACCAGCAAGTCTTACCCAATATTGACGGCAGTCTCTCTTTTATCCCCCGTCAGTAACCATATCTTCAGCCCTGCCTGTGCAAGTTTATCTATGCATTCTGGAACCTGAGATTAAACCCAGACGTTAATGCCACAAAGAAACGATGAGCTATGCTCTAAGGAACATATTAGCAGACCAGATAGCCTGCCAGCTTATGTCTACATGCTAGTTAGTTGGCATGACATAAACAACTGTCCCGTCAGCAAGCATGAACTTGAGTATTTGTAAAACTAACCCCATTTTGCAGCTTGTCTTCCACTGCAACAGCTCCAACTAAAATCATATTCTTTTCAATCATTTCTGATGCACGCTCTAGTAATCCTTCCCTTCCAGGACCTATAGTAGTCTTAGCCTTTGTAAATATTGAATTCCAACTCTCATATTCCTCTGGTTGAATTCTTCGATATGCAAATGCCAGAGTCCTCAAGCCATCTTCTGCATAATCAGAAAGGTGTGCAGATGTTGCCTGCCGATATGACTTACCGTTATCGGATAGTCTTTCAAAGATAACGCTGAAAAAATAAAAACAGAAACTTAGTTGCCACAACCTATACATTTGAGAAGAGGCAAGTACAGCTGACAACCGAAAAGAACATAGAACTAGATGCAAGATGCCATGACATGAAGATGCAAGTTTCTTATACTAGAGTAAGAGAAATTTAACATTTCAGCCTACAGCAAAGTGGTAATTAGCAGCAATTTCTGGTCACAAGGATGTGTACATGTAGTAATTTCTGGTTAGATAGCAGCTTCATGAATATGAACTCTCAGCATAAAAATGAAACATAAGGCAGAACCAGAATTTACTTAGATTTTAAGATGCTATTTATTTACCTAGTTAAAGAAATCATAAACACTTGAAAAATAGAGATATTGATACTTAGGAACTAAAACTAAAAATCTACATGTCAAGATCCAGACGCGAGTAACATACCTGTCTGCACCTTTGCAGAATAGAAAGATCTGGCCATCTTCGTCAGTTACTATGACAGACATTCTCTTACGCGAACTGCTGAATTCCAATAGATTTAAGAGCTTGTACTTCCTGTTAAATGGAATTTCATACTTTAGCTATTGATGATGCTTACAACAAAAGCTACAGAAAGGATTCAATAATGAAGTTTCACCTCTCCACAATCACTTTTTTAGAAGGATCAAACTCCTTAAGAACCATGATAGATTGAGTCCTTTGGTAAAATTGAAATCCAAATTCCTGAGAAGCAATCAGAAAACAAACTTCTTCAGGAGACTCTGCTTCATACTTTAGATTTTCTGAATTGCCATCTTCGACAGGTATCCCAGTGTGACATAAAGCCATGACCCTGAAGAACATTAAAACGTCAGGTAATTGTGATCTACTCATCCACATTCTGTTCATGAGACGATCATCCTGGAAGTTGAAACCCTTGATCATCATTGCATTCTCCCCATGAGATATTTTTGTATTTACCAGACCTGGATCTTTCATAATATCACCATGTACAGCAGCTTTTGAAATGGAATAACCAGTACAAGAAAATTCAAATTTCTCAAGGCTTTGGCTTAAAGAATTAAACCCCTGCGAACTAAAGACGTATTTTTCGAGATCCGCATCCATTCGCTTAGAAACAGCAAAATCAACTTCACTTATGTCACCACCATATGAGACACCCGCAATAGAGCATTTTCTAAACTCCATCTGATTACATGTCAGAGTTCCTGTTTTGTCAGAGAGTACTATTTCCACCTGACCAAGCTCCTCATTCAGATTAGAAGTACGGGCTTCGACAGACTTGCATGATAGGGTATCATACATCTGTATATCCTTATTGATCAACAACACTTGTAATACTTTGACAACCTCAATAGAAACGTAGAGTGATATGGGAATTAAGTAACCATACAGAATAAGTGCCCTTAAGAATTGTAATGTACCCGATAATGCTGGTTTCAACGGGTTGAAGAATGAATCATCTTCGTCTATACGAAGATACCACCATTTGGATATTTCGGTTTTTGTGTAGAAAGCTGACCCGATAGCGGTGAGGAGAGAAATCAGGACAAGCATTGCGAAGAGAAGATAAATTACATGATCCATCTTTTTCTCTATTTTGCCCCGTTTCGAGGGAGACCTAGTCGAATTTTGAACCACTTTTGTGTCAGGTCCAGTAAAGATTACCACCCCATAAATATATTCAGTGTTACAAAGCTTTGAGTCTCTTAGAAGCACCTGAGGTGGACTTAACGGGTACGATTCATCTTCAAACTTGAAATTTCCAACAAAAGAATAAAGGTTCGAATTTGGGTCTTCACAATGTATTGTAGCTTGGAACTTGATGAACTCAGCATCCTCATCCAGACTAAGTGTGGCTTCAAGGGACCTCTTAAGCTTCAAATTGGTTTCTCCATCAAGGTTCATAGTTTCGACATAACAAATACCATCTTCGTAGCTTGAAGCCAACAGCAGGAGATCACTCGGAAAGTATTCATTTTTCTCAATTTTAACAATATCACCAACATAAAGTGTTTTCCATGGTTTATTTATGAACATGCCATCTCCTATGTGGACGTTTACAACCCGGGAATTTACCTCCAGATCCTACAAAGAAAAGCATTATATCGACCTTTAGCAAATACAATGATAGACTGCTATCAAAATTAGAAGTTCTGAAAATCTTGAGAAAAGGTCCAAAAGTTTAACATTAGAAACAACATGAACTTCAAAATACATTATGCATAAATCAAAACCAAATTAAGAAACAAATTAATCTCAACATTCGAACGTGTGAAAGGAAAATAGATATCTTAATTTAAATTCACCTGGGTAAATCTATGCCAGTCCTCGATCGCTTCTTTAAGCATGCTAACTCCTATAACAAACACTAAGGGAGCAATAACACTAGGGGCGGAGAAAGGAGCCAAGGATGTTGTAGATAATGCCGCAGCCAATAGGAAATAGAAATTGGCAACTCGCCGAAACTGCTCAAAAAGGGCTTTGGGAAGAAAAGTAACAAAATTGTACTTGGTTGTGGACACAGAGTTGTTTGGGTATTTGTGTGGTTTCTTCTTGTGTAGATGAGACTCATTACAAAAGACAATTCGGGAAAATCCGGGACCACCAAGTTCTTGGACAGGTTCATCCTCTGCAAATCCATGTCGCAAACAGGAGAAAGAATATAGCTTGCTCCATCTTACTTTGCCCTTTTTTCTCCTCGGCAATTCTGGCATTGTACGGTAATTTGGTAGAACTGTGGAAATAGCCCTGAACTAAACTCCAATCTAGAGAGGGCAAATGAAGCTTGAGTAAACCAACTTTATCATTCCATTGCAACAATCTAACTCTTGATTTTCCTACATTACTCGACAGGAAGTACTAACCTTCCTGAAAAGAGAAGCTGCTTTCAATGATCTCACTTGAATTTAAAATTCCAACATCCAGAAATCTCGAAACACCAAAGCCCTACAGGAAGTACTAATCTTCCTGAAAAGAGAAGCTGCTTTCAACGATCTCACTTGAATTTAAAATTCCAACATCCAGAAATCTCGAAACACCAAAGCCCTACAGGAAGTACTAATCTTCCTGAAAAGAGAAGCTGCTTTCAACGGTCTGACTTGAAATTAAAATTCTAACATCCAGAAATCTCGAAGCACCAAAGCCCCAACTTCATTGTTTAAATCTAAGAAATCGAGCACTCTTATTTATCGCCCAATCACAGTCTTCATAGACAGATATGTAAATTTCCACGAAACCATCACATAAGTACAGATTTTACAAAGTACTCACAAATGAATTACTTAAATTTGTCTTGTACTATGATTTACTTCAGAGTGAAGCTTATCCATCTCAACACTCTCCTTGCAAAAGAGAAGCTTCCAATGCTAGCCAAATAGTTAAATCTTATGATAGATATAATATAATATCCCCATCAACAATATTTTATTGATTCTCTCCCGTTGTTATTCAACCCCGATTACACCAACACGCATTAAATTATTTCTCAAATCCGGCCTCGCAACAATGTCCATTCTACTATTATAAACAACTAAAACAGCAATACCCATAATAACTAGCTCACTCCAAAGTCAAACAAACCTACAAAAATCAAACACCATTTGCTCTACTTACAACTTACAAGTACAAGTGGTTCTATGTTCAAGTTTCAAGAACTAAATTATTATGCAAACACTAATAAATCCAAATTCAAACAAAAACACACATCAGTGCAGATTTGCATTAATCCAGCCATGATTATAAAACTAATAGGAGCTGATTAACAACTCAAAGCATTACCACAACTTCATTTTAAAATTCAATAGTGATGTAATGCGTGATGAACTCCAGTACCTCAAGTACAGAGCCAATAACTCTACGGTTGGAGAGGATATGTACCTGGAGTAGTTTACACCCCACGGAATCATTGAAACACCACCCACATCAATATATTGGAATCCGGTCTAATTGATGATAAGGTCCGGTAACTAATACTAGATTTTTCTAGTCATTTCCTCTACAAGTGAGCTAAATCAAGAAACTAACAAAACCAGAATGAATGATTATTAATCTAATCCATAAATTTTACTTAAACCCTACAAAGACGGCAATTTAAAGCAAAAATTTAAGAAGATTTTCTGGGAGTGCCGGCAAATCTAAATTGAAAATGGAAATTAGGGCAAGAATTTAAAATAGTTATGAATAAAACAAATTAGGGAACAACTTACGATGACTTGTCTCTCCTTGTCTAGCAGGAGCTTTGATGTCATCGCCGCCGCCGACCACCTCGGCCATGACTTCCTTCTCAGAGCTCTCTCACAGTCTTTCTGCCTCACTGAGAAAACCTCGGGAGCAACGGTTAATTTTTAATTAAGATATGAAAGAGAAACCATGATACCATAATTGCCCTCAACTTTGTTTGATATTCACTGGTTTGTCCGATACATAGGTTATGGGCTGGGCCGGTTAAGGGGACAGGTCTACTGCACTCCTTTTGTTAGGAACCCTGTTTTATGGCATATATAAATCTTTCAGGGCATACTGGATAAAAACTAAATAGAAGTGTAAATAGCAAAATCAGAAGTCTATTAACCAAATATTTTTAGTAATGGCAAATTTGTCCTGTTAGGATTAATGTTAATACCAATGATTAGTTAAAATAGTTCTGGTTAGTGATTGATAATTAGTGATTAGTTTTAAGATTGTTTAGTTATAAATTTGTGTAGATAAAAAATTTTGAGTAAGAAAAAAAAAGTTAGGTTTTTTGGAGAAGGGGAAAGTGAGAAAAAAACTTGTAACTTGTATTTGATTCAATGGATGAGGAGGGTAATTCTTCATCTAAAAAACCTAGGAAAATACATATCAATTACAACAATGATCCGAAAATGGCTGATTTCTTAGATTATGAGAATGATTTTACACAAACAACTCAAGCTCAAGCTCAATCTCAAACTCAAACTCAAGATGATGATTATTATGAGGCAAATCTAGATGATGAATACATATATGAGGTACCCAATGCTTCTAATACATGGGTACACTTTATCTTATGTTTATCTCACTTTTGTAGGTTAAAATCATCAAAAGTTTGTGATTTTCACTAAGGTTCGGCGATTCTGGATGAACAGTTCGGCTAGCTGAAACTGTTATGATTAAGAGCCGAACCTACGTTCTAGACCAGAGTTCGTCTTGTTTCGGATGGTCCTAATAAGCCGAACCCTACACTGAACTGGCTGGAAGAAAAAATGTTTAAGGTTTGGCTTATATTGAAAAATTCGTAAGCGCCGAACCTGTTGGAAACACATTGTTCGGCTATTTGAACAAGTAAAGTATAAGCCCACCTGATCATGTATATTCTTGGGTTAATAATTTTGTATTGGTTCGGCACATATTGTGAATATCGTAATAGCCGAACATCTTAAATGTCCCAGGTTCGACACATATTTAGATTATCGTAATAGCCGAACCTCACCATTTATTTTTCATTTTAGTATCTTACCTTGTGTTATTCTTTGTAGATCGTGCTTGATGGACATGTATCGATGGAAAATCAAACTGATCCCGCAGACATAATTCACGAAGATACTAAGGATCACTTCCAAAATGATTTGGTACGTAAGAACTTGTTGTTTACCTTAATGTTGTTGGAACATTCCGAAGTTTTTTTACTAATTATTTGTGTTTGAATGAACGTTGAGATGGAAAACTAAAACTGAAGCACTGGCTTGGGCTGAGGAACATGCGATGAAGATAAATTACGTATTAGTTAAAGGACGACAAAGCCGAGGGGATCAGTTTGAATTAATTTGTGAGAGAAGTGGAACCGACGATAGCAAGGCTAGAAAGGGTTCTGTATATGTTGGGAAGACAGGGAGAAATAATAAGACAAAGAAGAAGAAAAGAAACTTCCCTTTCAAGATCGTTTTCAACCTCAAGAACAAGAATAAGTCCTTGAACAAAGATGATGAATATTGGGTTATGAATAAAGATATGGATTATCGTCATAACCACCCACGTCCACGTGACCTTCATGGACATGCGAAAGTAGCACGACTCAAACCCAACGAAATGCTAGAAGTGGATAAAATGACACGAGCACGTATGCCACCGTCTAGGATTCTTAGTAAACTGAAGGAGGACGATAAGAATAACAAGTCGACTATGCAAACTATCTACAACGCAAGAAATAAGATTAGAAGCCTCAATTTGCAAGGTAGGATGGTGATGCAACAAGTGATGTGGTTAGGGGGTGAAGAATAACTAGGTTTGCCAAAAGAAGTTGGATGAATTTGGTCAAGTGACACACCTTTTTGTTGCCTACCCGGAATGCGTCCAATTTGCTCTCTGCTTCCCACAAGTTATTATATTGGATTGCACGTACAAAACTAACAAATATGAGATGCCGTCACACTATCATACTCATTGTGTCCATATTTAATGATAGGCCATAAAGCAGAGGATTGTACGTAATCCTGGACTTCGGGAACCTCTTCATACAATTTACATTCCTTAGACCTATGATGTCTCAATACTCGGACCGCATCGTTGTAATCAGGTGTCTCATATATTTTCTTTGCCCAAGATTCGGCGTAATCGATCAACATCCTTCCTCCATCTTCCGGAAGTCCATGGGGGTAAACCATCACTTCGAGCTGGGATTACGTTTTTCTCATCAGGAATGTGGAAACCTTTAACCCGGCGTTCAGCAACATGCTTCTATTTCTGTTCATGTTGAGGTTATTCATTAACATGACTACCATTAACTTGTTGTTCTTCTCTTTGTATCTCTGGAATGTTGTGGCTGTGTCAACTCCTTGCCCTCCATCTCCCATTTTTTTTTTTTACCTCCTCCTCGAGCATCGGGTGTTTTAGAAGTAGTAGGTGTAACCTCCATCCTCCTCCTCTTTTTAACTTCGTTATTCCTTAAACAAGTTTAAAACTTTATTAACATATTGAATTAACTAAAGTCTAGGATCGTCTACCCCGTAACACCTATTATGAGACGAACCCAATAAACATCGGTGGACCTTGTAACACTGTGCTATGTTCGGCTTACAATGAAAATTAATAACAATACGAACACATTAAGTCAAGGGTTCGACTAACCCATAAAACACAATATGACCCGAACCTACACCTAGTTTTTATTTTCAAACTAACAGAGTATGGTTCGGCTTAAAATCAATATCCCATAACAAGGCGAACTTATACTTAAATCAACACTTTGACTAGGTTCGGCGTATATTTGGTAAATTATTTCAAGCCGAACTGTTCATATACACTTTCAGGCTGACATTTTCAAGAACAATTCGGCTTAAAAAACAACAAAATTATGCGCCGAACCTATGCCTGAAACCGTCTAAAACCCTAAGTTTTATGGAATTAACCCTATTGAATCGATTCAAAATATCAAATAAGAGATTGGGTTTGTAAAACTTATTTTCTTATCCTCATTTCAGGAGTTGGTGCTTCGATTGATTGATTTTTTGCTCCAATTTCAGGTTCATTTGGTTCTTCTTCTTCAATTGAGGGATTTGAAGACGATTTTGAACGCCTACCAGTTGTCTTTTCCTTTATTTGACCTATTATATAGTTAAGTTTAATTCAAATTTTCGCGAATCGATGATGAATCACTACGATGAATTTTTTTTCGCGCGAAGGAGAAGAAGAGTTCGGCTATAGAAGATGAAGAAATTATATAAAAACTGATTTTGATTTTCTTAAAACTGATTTAGGTTTTTATACTAAGGGCAAGGGTAGATTAGTAATTAAAACGGTTGGAGGGTATATGAGTAATTGAACTACCCAAGGGATACCCCTTATAAGGGCACTCTAGATGGGATTATTGGTTTGTATGCCCTGAAAGATTTACCTATGCCCTAAAACAGGGTTCTTTGTTAGTTGTATCTTGTATGATCTAGGGGTGAGCATGGGCTGGTATGGACCGATTTTCCCCTCATCCACATCCAATCAAATTCTCTATGGATTTAAAATTTGGCATCCGCATCTAATCCAACATCCAACGGATTTGCATCTAATGGATGCACGGATAAATGGACTGGATACGGATAATCCAATGGATCTGTTTTAGTTAAAATTTATAACGAAGAAATAAAACAAACATAGATGGCTTCTCAGAAAACCTACACATTTTACATATGTACACAAATATTAAAAGTGACATGGACAATAATCCAATGAAACACCTTAAGAATCCCTAAACTATCTACGTATTTTCTAAAAACTATATGAATACCCTTAATCTAACGGGTATGAATGTCCAATGGATTTTCAAGGTTGCATCCGGACCCAATCCAACATCCGTTGGCTTTCAAAAATCTCATCCGCGTCTAACCCATTAGGGGATGGTCCGGACAAACCCATTAGGGGATGGTCCGGACATCCATCCGGAAAAATACAGCTGGTCCAGGTTAAATCCGCGGATTACGGGTAAAATGCTCACTCCTAGTTGTATCACCCAATGAAATTACCGCTGTCAAAGAAATCGGCAATCAGCCCTTGATGAGCTTTATAATAAGTGTTGTTTCTCATACTGAGCAAAATGGACCAAGATAACAGTGCGTAGTCTACAAAATGGATTACCATTTGTCTATTGCATTTGACACCAGACTCCAAAAGTGGCTTCTGGAAATATTGGCACCTTTGATTCATGTACATTCAAGCGCATTAATGACAACATCAATCAAGATTCTCCCAAAATGCATCATTGAATACACACTGTCTCGGGGCTCCCATGATTTTGCAGAGCTTCAACATGAAGATTGGGTTGATGGAACTGGCAGCAGAGGCGGCAACAATAGAATTTCCTTGCCTAATGTTCCAGTCACGGAAGAGGATTGACGGCTGAGATGACTTTTCTCGATGACATCATCATCAGTAATGTCCGCTTTCCTTGCTGATTGCAACAAACTCCCAACACACAAGTATCTTCTGGATCTTGAATCCAAACAACGAGCATCATACCGAGAATTCTGAGGCTTCAAATAGCTAGGGTCCAGAGGTTCAGTAGAGAGAGATATGAATGGGACTTCTTATCAAAAAAAAGACAAGATTGGGGCTTACATTGACTTAGATAAAAATAGTAAAATGCATTTCTCTTACCTGATAAAGAGGATGGAGCTTCCCAGAGCATGGCTTCATTACCTCCTGTTCAACAATACCACCAAACAAGGCAGCCGTTGGATTAAGAACGGCTCTAGCACCAAAATGCAAAGTACCGCAGAATCTTCTTATCAACCTCCTCGAGTCTTGCATCTCCTGAAGCATCATTAATAGCAATGGCAACAGAGATTAATTTATCTGCATCTTCCTCATATCCAGCAACAGGGAAGCGATGCAATTCAGTTGCGAGTTTATCCAGCGCTTGAAAGGCTAGGTGCAACAAAGGTGGACGATCGATCCTTGAGTGCCTCCTTTAAAGACTTCAAATTTATAAGCTTGGGCTGATTCACCTGAGTGACAATCACACCTCTGGCATACCATCATTCTTAACCTTTCTCGGCTTTCCATCGTTCAGTTCAGGCATGCCCTGAACTCAGAAAATAGCACAACATCCCCATCTTGGAGGCACATGACACAAGTGCGGGGGTTGTCGCAATTATACCAGTATGTGGTTCCTCATGGTCAACATCAATAACAGTAAACTTAGGGCCAAAATAGAAAATAAACACTACTAAAAGGCCCTCTGACTTCAGTTTTGGTGAAGGCAATTGGGGGTTCTTGACTATGGAAAAATTCATCAAACTAAAAGGCTTTCTCTGAATTGACATCAGTAAATACTACGGCCTGCACCACCAAAAAAGGTCCAAATCATCACACATGAACCAACAACAACAAAATAAATCAATTCTGTGGATATATTGCATTCATTTTTAGAGACCCATCAAAGTTTTCTATTCCACGTGACAGAAAAGTAAATTGATAAAAGAGTTATCTTACATCAGAAACATAGCTTGTAAGTAACACATACTTATTTGGAGCCCATAGGAAAGTCTCCAGTAGACGTTATCACTAAAATAGACAGAAAGAGAATAAGCTCACATGCTATTAATAACTAATCCTAGAACTTTCTAAAGCTTGGTACCGTAATTCACCAAGACTACTACAACAGTTATAAGTATTGGTACAGTGTCCCATTATTAGAATGTCAAGTATCCTTTCCTAAATTTGCAATATATTCCGCAATCTAATGACCACAGAACATCTGCCATATAAATGCTGAGTTTTTCAATCTTCAGCTCCAAATTTAGAAAAACGTAAAGGAATACAATGAAACATGACATGACTATTTCATTTCCAATGGAAAGCATACTACTTATCTACCCACCATCAACTTATTTCGTGACATGAAGTAGGAAATTGCAGGAGTTAGCAACGCAATGGAAATTCATGGACACATTAATAGGTAGCTAGAAATCCAAAAGGACAGTACAACAGTTACCTGGAAATTAGAAAGTTGATCCATAGTCAAAGGGGTTGATAGAGCAGAAATTAAAACAGCATTATTCAGTTCTTGAAGCTTCAGTACAGAAGCAACTGCACGATTCTTTTCAACATCATCCTCAGAAAAAATAAAGTTGCTGGACAAGTCCCATAGTTCAACATTTCCCTCATCGTGCAATGTCAAAGATTTGACACCAGCAAGGATACGATTTTCTGCTACAAGATGCAAGAACCACTATAAGCTTTCAACAGGAAAAAAAAGAAAAGACAAAAACAAAAACCAGGACCATCACAGAGCAGAGCAGCCTATAAGCTTTTACCACTTAACATCAAAAACATAGAGGTAATGAAGCAATTACTATACAAGCGGTTAGTAAATATGCTAGTAATAGCCAAAAACATATCCAGATAATAAAAGAAAATCTACAAGAATCATACAGATTTCATTGCACCACACTAACCAAAGTTTCTTGTTTAGCCTAAATTCAAAACTTACCTTTTCCCATCTATTAATTACTCTTGAGGATCAGCTCGACAGCACCCAGAAAAAGAGAACAAAAAAGACAAAAAAAAACACAATGAAGTACCTAGGGATATATCACGGGGGACTAATGCTAACACCTAAGAAAAATGTCAAGGACCACACCATGAAGAAAGTAGATTTATTGAGGTTTGGGATCCACATTCCAAGCAGGTCTCCATAGACATGTTGCGATAATGACGTACCAATCAACAAAGGAGGTGAGACGGCTTAATAGTTCAAGCGCAAAAAATATAGGGACATTTCCTCTCTCTAAACAACATCATTCCCTTTGCATATAGTAACAATGTTCTGCCTACTAGTACCGACAATTTCTGTTACATTAATGAAGACAACGTTTCTGTTGCTTTTCTATACAAAGCGCTGTTTTCCTTCAACTTTACAAATTCAGCAACTCAAAATCACACACTAAATCTCAAAATGACAGCACTAATACAGATATTGACTGAGCATTAAGAATCTAACTGATTTCCTATAAGGCTAGGAGCCTAGGAGTAATGGGAAAGCCCTCTGTTTCCCACATTTTTTCCTGCCCATACTACTCGGACTGTGTTCTTAAAAAATTAATACAGGAATATAAGTTTATAGAAGGTAGCATTACATTCTCCATTAAGATTAACTAAAGTAAATCACAAAGTGCACAACAAACATAGCGATGAAAGAATCAGAAAATACTTTAATTTCAATAAGAGTTGTTATCATTACACTTACCTAGAGACTTCTTATGTTGTTCTGCGCTTCTTCAGTTTACCACCGTTTTCTGCCTCCTCACTTGAACTTGCTCTTTCACAGGATTCCATTGTTTTTGTATCTTTTTCTCCTAATAATCTTAATGAAACTAAGGTATTCTTGTGAGGGATTGCTTGATTAATAAACTTGTCAACACTCACAACTTTGGCAGATGAAGCTTTTAGATCATAACTATAAAATTTGGTATTCTTATAGCACAGAAGCATACCACTCTTCGTTAACTCCAATGGCTGCTGCATATTACTGTCGAAACTAAACGCTTTACTCCAGCTGAAGTCACACGTATCTTTATTCTTCTTCAACAACCATATTTCATTCCCACTGTCTTCACGATAATAAGTAACACTTAGGAAATCACCTAAAACTCCCAGTTCAATAGAAAAATATGGAACACCAGCAGGTGGTAATGGAAGTTCACTAAACTTTTCTTCGGCCAAACGGAAAGCAAGAATGGTTTGTTCGTGTTCGTTTACCCAATGAAGAGCTCCATTTGCAAACACACCATGTTGTCTATCGTGTTTCCTATTCATGTTTTTGATCTTTCCGGCATTTCTCCATCCACCACCACTCCCAACATTTGGGTCTATCGAGTCGAAACAGCTCCTAACAACCTTGTACTCATTAGTTTCAGAACTATAACCAAACCCAGTCCACAAGTAGACTCCTTCAGTATCTGGAAGGACAACATATTCTCTAGTGACTGGATTACAGACATAAGCAGGTCCAGAATGATGTTTATTTGACACACCCATATACCGAGAATCGAAGCAAATTAAACCATTTTGTGAACCAACACAAGACCAATCATTAAACGGAGGGTTCAAATTCATCCTTGTTATCCCACTAAACAGTGTCTCACGTGAATTCTCATCATGCTCAATGTAATAAATTTTCAGTCCTTGATCATAACTAAAGAAAATGAAACCCAACTTACCAGAGTCATCATCATCAGCAGCAGAATTAAGATGATCCAAGTACTCTTGGTAGAAGGATGGATGACGAATAATATCTCTCCATTGTCTGCACACCAATTTGGAGATTAGAATAGACTCAGCTGGTAAACCACTTAGAAATCATCTCTTTTGGGAGATCGGTAAACTTAAACCTCCTCACCGTGAAGCACAATTTCTTTTTTTTAGGGTTCGTTTTACTGGAGAAAAATCAGAAATGAGGTTTAATAGTCAAAGAAAAATGGGTAAAAGACTTCTCTGTACAAGGATTTCTATTTATATTACATATAGAAACCCCAGCGTTGACCATAGCCACAGTGACATTCCGACGGTTGCTTGGCAGAAATTTCCACCCGCCGGTTCATTTTTATTGGACATCCGGTGTACATCCCAGTTCACGGCACGTATTATAAGCAAGAAAACCAAGTCTTATTCTTAGCCAAGAAGGAAAATATAAGTGCAAAGTCTTGAGTGTGAGTGTCACGTAACCATGCAAGCCAAGTGCGTCATTCCGATTTGAAACCCTCAGCTCCCCTAAAATCAAAATTCAGTTTTCATATTTAAAATCAATCGAACATCTCTCTGAAGAATTAAATTCCTGCATCAGGTATTCGTATTTCTCGACATATTTTGGTTCATTAAATCAAAGTTTTTGTGATCTTATTAATATTGTTGTTTGGTTTTGTGTGATTTTTAGATCAGGATTATCTGTAAAGAGGTATGGGCGGTGAAGAAGGAGATAACGAGGAAGAATGTTGTTCAACACAACTAATTGATGGAGATGGAGAATTCAATGCGACAGGACTTGAGAATTTCATGAAAACTGCTAAGGTTTCTGAATGTGGTCTTTCTTATGCGGTTGTTGCCATCATGGGTCCTCAAAGCAGTGGTACGTTACTCATTCTGCCTCAATTCACTCAGAATTTGCACAATTTCGCCTTACTCCAATGTATATGTATCAATCTTTTCAATTGTCGACGTTATTAGATAGATTCTGAGCTTGTTGTGTATGATTATGATGTACTTCTTTTATGAATGTTATGCCCATTGATTTCTGGATGATTTTACCAGGGAAGAGTACATTGTTGAACTATTTATTCCGTACCAATTTCAAGGAGATGGATGCTTTTAAAGGAAGGTAAATTGTGCATGAATTGCATAATTTATGCCATATTGGTGTTACGGTGTTCGTTTTCCTATTCCTTCATTCTTCAATTAAAATGTTTCATAAACAAAACACTGATGAATGCATAGCCTGTAAGTTGATATCCTGCATACACAAGCTCGAATTACTTAATACTAGGATACCACAAGTAAAAAATTTGTGTCCGGATGTGCCAATAAGGCACCTCAAGTTATCGACAAAAGATTTGTATGAGTAAATTGATTGGTTTCTTGTTGTTCCAATGGAATTGAACATGATTAGAAAATTTTGATGGAATGCAGGAGTCAAACTACCAAGGGAATTTGGATAGCAAAGTGTGTAGGTATTGAGCCTTGCACGATTGCCATGGATTTGGAGGGTACTGATGGAAGAGAAAGAGGGGAGGTGATGTATCACATTTGTATTCCGTTTCTTTTTCTTTAATTAAAGCCTTATAGGATCATTGTTGACAAGTTTTTATGCTGATTCTATCCCACTGCTTGTTAAAATCAGGATGATACAGCATTTGAGAAGCAAAGTGCTCTTTTTGCTTTGGCGATTTCAGACATTGTACTGATTAACATGTGAGTTGCAAGTTATGCTTCGGGAATGTAGTCCTCTAGTTGCTCCATCTAGTCGAATTGGTTTCACGGATTGACGTTGACTATTATAATTGGTTCTTTCAGGTGGTGTCATGATATCGGTAGAGAGCAAGCTGCCAACAAACCTCTTCTAAAAACAGTTTTTCAGGTACCTCTATCTCAACCTCAGCCAGGATTTTATCTACAAGTAGGATTTACACGATGTGATTAGAAGATTTATGTGGGGTTCACACAGATTAGCCAGTGTTAACAATTGGCTTTCGGTTTTGTGTAGGTTATGATGCGTTTGTTTAGTCCTCGCAAAACGACTTTGCTACTAGTCATTCGTGATAAAACAAAGGTATTTTTCTCGAGCAGTAATTGTTGCACTTTCCATGTGGACACATCATGGTTTGTTTGGAAAACTGATACTGCTTGACATTGTCCTTGTAGACTCCAATGGAGCATTTGGAACCTGTTTTAAGAGAGGATATTCAGAAGGTATCTTTTCCTGTACTGTTTGACATTGCTCTTAAAGGTCTATCATCACTGATATGTATGGTGTATGACCAAGCCTTTTATGATTTCTGCAGATATGGGATGGTGTTCCCAAGCCCGAGGCGCATAAGGATACTCTTCTTAGTGAGTTTTTTAATGTGAGTTTCATGTTAAACCTTGAAATCTTACAATATCAGAAACCTATTGCTCTTATATGTCTGGATTTATGGAAAAAATAAGTTTTGTGTAAATTGGCTCATAATCGCTCTCTTTGACTAAAGTTGGAGGTCACGGCATTATCTAGTTATGAGGAAAAGGAGGAGCAGTTCAAAGAACAGGTACTTGATAATATGCTCTGAACAAATTATTGTCCCGACCTTCCCATTTGCATCACCCAAGGCTTTCAAGTCATCTTCTTTGTTTATACAGGTTGAGCAGTTAAGAAAGAGATTCATCCACTCTATTGCTCCCGGAGGGCTTGCTGGTGATAGACGGGGTGTTGTCCCTGCTTCAGGATTTAGTTTTAGTGCACAGCAGATATGGAAAGTTATCCGAGACAATAAGGACCTTGACCTTCCTGCTCATAAGGTCTTTAAACTGTTCTGCAGGGAATCAAATTTTTTGTTTATTTTTGGTTTTAAATTCTGTATTATATTTTTCTTTTTTTTCTGTTTAGGTAATGGTTGCAACTTTTCGATGTGAAGAGATTGCCAATGAAAATCTCAGTCACTTGACCTCAGATGAGGTATCTATCCAGCTACACTTTCAAATTCCTAGATTGTTATAGGGATACTTCAAATGATTGTTCTGTACATGGTCCAATTTTATTGATGTGACCAGGGTTGGTTGGGACTGGATGAAGCGGTTCAAGCTGGCATTGTGTCAGGCTTTGGAAAAAAACTCAGCTCCATCTTAGATACATATCTTTCCCAGTAAGGCCATACGTGATTGCATTGTCAGATTTATATGTTTTGCCTCTTAATCACTTTGGGTTGGTCGTTATTTGATTTCTTGCTTAATTATGTTTTTCTCTGCAGATATGATTCGGAGGCCATCTACTTTGACGAAAGTGTAAGGAACTCAAAGCGACAGGATATGGAATCGAAGGCATTGCATGTAAGCATAGACCTTGCAGATTTTGAATATCCTAGTTTTCTCATTGTTTTCAGATTCTGCACTTGATATGCGTCAGTTAGTTCTTCTCACATACCCTAATCGATCAAAAAATAAAAAATCTACTCACCTACCCGTCATTTTGCTTGCTCTGTTCTGCAGTTTGTGCACCCTGCTTACCTGACTCTGTTGGGACATCTACGAGCCAAATGTGTTGATAATTTTGGCAAAGCACTAGAACAGTCACTCAAAAGGGGAGAAGGATTTGCTGCCTCTGTCCGCAGTTGTGTTGAGTCTTCTATGCTCGAGTTTGATCAAGGGTGTGCAGGTAAAGCTTAAATCTGTTAGCTTTCCAGAGGTCTTGTATATCATTTGATTTAGCTATTCAGCCTTTCTTTAGTAAAATCCCGGGAAAAAATAAATAAACCGTTACAATCTAAATCCAATGGGCTTATTTGTCTATCTATTCATCTATTGATTTATGTTCTTCTAGATGCTTATGTAAAGCAAGCAGACTGGGATGCTTCGAAAGTCAGTGTGAAGCTACGCCGTGATATTGAAGAACAAGCAGTATCTGTTCGCAGTGCAAAGTTCTCAGAATTGATTACCAGCTATGAGGTTTATCGATTGTTTCCTTGATGAGTTTTGTTTTCTTGATTTTAGTTAGTTGCCATGAATAACTAAAATAATAGTTAGATTTAACGGAATTATGTTTTTAACTTGCAGAATCAACTTACGAAAGCACTTGCTGAACCAGTAGAATATCTGTTTGAATCTGCTGGAGGCGACACCTGGGCGCTAATAAGAAATCTTGTTCAACGTGAGACGGGGATTGCTCTATCTAAGCTTACCACTGCTCTTAATGGTTTCGAGTTAGACCAAGAAACATTTGATAAAATGGTTCAGAATCTACGGGATTTTGCAAATAACGTGGTGGAGAAAAAAGCAAGAGAAGAAGCTGGAAAGGTTTTGATTCATATGAAGGATAGGTAACCATTGTAACTCTCTGGAACTTCCATTTCCTCTTTTCTCTACATATATAACATTACAACTCTTTCGAAACAAATTCAGGTTCTCAAATCTCTTTAGTCATGACAAGGATTCGATTCCAAGGGTTTGGACCGGAAAGGAAAACATTAGAAAAATAACGATGAATGCCTTGACCGCGGTAATCTTTAACACCAGAAACTGTCTTGTTTAGGATACTTGTGGGTGTGTGACTAAATCCTGTCATCATTGTGCTGCAGTCCCTCAAGCTTTTATCTGTGATTTCTGCGATTCGCTTGGATGAGAAACCAGATAGAATCGAGAATCTACTCTATTCTTCTCTTATAGATGGAAAAGTCACTCCCGTCGACCCACTTGCTACAAGCTCTTGGGATGAGGTCAGCTACTGTTTAATTAGTAGTTACTGCTATCAGTAAATATTTGTCGCCAACATCTATTCTTATTATTGATGTTAATGTGGATCAGATTCCAGAAAAGGATACACTTCTCACACCAGTCCAATGTAAGTCATTATGGAGACAGTTCAAAACAGAGACGGAATACATAGTTGCTCAGGCTGTTTCTGCACAGGTACATTTGATTGACTTGTCTACGTTATAGGCACATTACTTTTTGCAGCATTTTTATTGACCTATCTTATTATGCTAAATTTATTTTCTTCAGGAAGCTCATAGGCGTAGTAGTAACAACTGGATACCTCCTCCGTGGGCAATTCTTGCGATGCTTATTCTTGGATTCAATGAAATCATGCTCCTTTTGAAGTAATCCTTTATTCCATTTTTCATTCACCTGTGGTTTTTCCACCATAATTGGAATATTAGTTTCTTTCAAAACCGAACTTTAGTTTCTTTCGTAATGAACATTGTTTCCTTGTGCTGGTGAAACAGGAATCCTCTCTACCTCCTTCTTTCCTTTGTTGTATATTTAGTAGGAAAAGCTCTATGGCTGCAACTAGATATTGGAGAGTTTATCAATAACCCGGTGAGTATAAGATCTTTCAGATGTTAATTCTCTTCGTGTTTTTCTACTCGTCGTTGAACCAAACATACGAGCTGCTAAAAGCATCAATTGTTGTTGCAATTGCAGGTCTCTGCATTACTATCTGTTGCCTCGAGGTCTATTCCCAGCATGATGGAAACTATGCAGCGATTTTCCGCAGGAGAAGAAGTGCATCAACAAATGGGGCCTCCAGCACCATCCAGTTCTCTGCTGGGTTCTCAAAGTTTCAACAGCCAGCAGTCAAATTCCATGACAAACGCACTTCCTGCGGAGTCATCAACACTAACTGAAAGATCTGAGAGTAGTAACAAGCGCTCAAAATCTACACTCTCATCATCTGCAAGCAGTATCGAGAGCTCAAGTTCTACCGTTACACAAAGGCAAGCTGCCAATGTTGAAGCTGACCATATGTGACTATTCCAACTTCAGTATATACAAATAAGATACTGCCTCATGAATATAACTCGACTGATGTGGTCAATTTTTAACAAAACAGATGATTTTGTAGAATGTTACAACTACAAGCGGACACGCCATTTTATTATCTTCTCCAGTTAGATTGAAAGGTACTGTTTTCCCTATCATCTAACTGGCCGAGTCCCGACGTCCAGTTTTTGTTCTTCAGTTGTACATAATTTGAAATGCTGGTGTACGGTGTGCGGATTTTGATATCCGAAGATTATGCAGTGCAGCCATTCCTACATGGAAGCTCTAATTCTAGAAGCTGATGGACCATTTCAAGGTTGATGCAGGCATCAAACAGTGAATCAGGCTTGGGATCCACTAACTTGTCCAGCCAATACACCTATAACCACAAGACAAAATATGTTACTTTTGACTTTTTTTTTATATAACATTTTTTATGAAATAGGCCATCAGAGGCATTTATTAAGAAAAAACATAAGAGTTTTTACGACAAGTTAGTTGGTAGCCGAGCCACTAACCAAGCACCAACACCTTTTTGGATTGCTATGCCTACTCAATGAAATAAAAATCTACTTGTACCATAATCTGCATCATTGTTTGCAAGGAAGTTCTTGAGTCGCTTCAAGAATCTCACTGTATCAGGGCCCAATTCTCCTAACTAACGTGGTGAAAGCGAGGACGCCAAAACCGTATCCGTGTGATTCACATGTAGCCAAATATTTGCTGCATTTACGAAGAACAGCCTTAGTAATAGCCTGACCAGGGACAAAGGACCGTATATCGCCTGTGAAGGGAGAGACCACGGTTACGTCAAAGCAGGTATCTTTCCCATTTTCCCAATTGTACACCAACAAGTCTGCAGGGAGCAAAGTACGATTCCCTCTGTACTAAAACCAAGTGATACTTCTTTCCTTGCAGCGACTCCACCACGAAAGCATATATCCACAAAGATATCACGAGTTAGGTCATGCCTAAATTTAAGTCCGACTTCACTGGCACAATGTAAAGCATGGTCGCCATAAATGTCCATGTTTCTATTGCAGCAAGTACAACGATGCCTTCAGGGAAGAGGGGAATACCTAAACAATAGCTTAGCACACACCGGAACTGCCTTGGTCCCAGTGTTTGGTTAAGATTGGAATTGCGAGCAAATAATCTTGGGCGTGTTTCAGTTGGTTGCTTTGCCACAGAACACTATCTCGGGCAGTCACGCTGAACGTGGTGGGTATCCATTTCTTCACAGCGTCGAAGTACACTACTGCCAGTGAATGCATTGGAAGGGGGGCACTACTGTCAAACATAAGTGAAGAAGTTGAAGCGCCACAAACCTGTGTGAAGTGATATATAGCCGGCTGGAACCTGGGGCTAGGGCCATCTGACGTGTTGGCATGTAGGATTAAGCGCTGAACAGCCTGAGTTTGAATCTGGGATGCGAAGTAGCAGTAGTTAGACGTATCTGACATTGTGTATATCCCCAGACCACCGTCCCTGATTGGTAGTGGCGAGACGATATCGCAAAGGGCCAAAGCCTGCGCCATCTGCTGTCACTAAATGTCGCAGGTACTGAAACAGGTGCTCGTCATAATGTATTTTTGCTTGTTCCAGGGCTAACATTTTTTATTTATATTTTATTTATTTATTTTTCGGGTATCACTATCCATCCACAAAAAAAACCCATCAAAATAAAAGTAATACAAAAACCCAAAATAACAAAAGTAGCACAAAAACCCGAAGGGTGTTTTTCGCCACCACTAATTACCACTATTAGTAACCAACACCACATCCACCAAAAACTACTAGCACTACCATCACCATAAAAAGCATCACCACTAACCTGAAACAGTACCACCAAAATTTGGTTTCATCATAAAAAATCATTGGTTTCATGATAAAAAAATAGGCAAAAATAAGTTGAAACCAAATTTGGTTTCATCATAGAATTTGATGAAACCAATTTTATTTAAGGTTTTTGTAATAATTTTTTAAAATTGGGGCTTTTGTATCAAGTTTGTTTAATATGGAGTTTTAATGGATCCTAACATTTAAACGGAGTTTTTGTACTCCAAATTTGGTCACCTTGGTGTTTTACTACCAGTTTTGTTTATTTATTTTTTTACAAGAAACCTTTTTATCAATGGAAATTTGAGGTCACAATGAGTTTAAGATCGAAAATAAGAGAAAACAAAGTGACTAGAACATATCGTAAAAGTACAATATCAAGAAATCCGACAAGAAAAAGAGAAAGATTACTAGAATATGACAAATACAAGTATGAATAAAATCTGATTAAATTGAAGGAAGAATGGTTTTTTCTCGTAATTAAATTCCAAGCATTAATATTTTTTTAATCTTCAGAAAGAATGCTCCTAAAATAGTAATGACCTGCTCAAATCTCTTGTAGCTAATTCCGTCTTCAAATAAAAAAGTCAAGAGAACCCTAGACTGCCGTTGGCTTAGATCTGCTCTATGAGAGTTGATCTCGGCCGGTCACCGCCTCCCAAACACTCTCCTACTCCTCTTACGATTTTCTCTGTGTTTTTTTTCCCTCCTTCTTTGTGGTGTTTTCATTTTCTGGTTAAATTTCATCTTTTTCTGTTTGTATTTTCTTTTTTCAGATACCTTCTTCAAGTGTTAGATTTATCTTACTCTTGAGTGATTTCAGAAGCAGTTTTTAGACTATCACGGTTTGAAAAGTTGATGTCTATGATGATAAGGGTTGTTCTTAAGTTGATAATTTTATTAAGCTGTATTGTTTTTTTTTCATACATTATCTTGAGAGCGTGCATCATGTGTATTTAAATAACATTATTATCGTCGTGTAATGTAGTACTAGTGCTAATCCATAGTTATTGGATGTATCTGTCGCATGCGCCATGCGCCAAGAAATAATTACAAGTTGTCACCGATTTTTCATTCTATAAAATGGATGTCACCTGGTTGTGGAATTCACGCACACAACTCCTATCAAGTTATAATCATCGGTATTGGATTCTTATTGCTATTCTAACGATGGCGAAAGTTGAGTCTCTACTTTTTGTTGGTTTTTATCTGGTTTGGTTATGTCGATCGATGGGCTATGAGTAAGTGTCTTTTTTTCTTCCTTCCTTTCATCTTTATTTCCTCTTTTTAATTTTTCTTTAATTTGACTATGAGGCCGAAAGCAAAAATAGGGGTATTATTGGAATTTGTTGTGGTTGATGGTCGAGAAAGTAAAGTGTTCCAAGATGTAGTTATCGTTGGACAGTGAATTAGAAGGTGAGATGTTGATTCCGGTCATTATTGCATTTGGGGAAAATATCTGAGTTGGTCAAATGAATGTGATCAAGGAGAGAAGGTTGGTTGACCTTCATTGATTGATTTCCACGAGAAAAGCTGAATTTTTGGTGGACACGATAAGGTCCAAAGGAATTTGGTGGGTAGGAGGGGTATGAATAGGTTGATTACGGGTTCGACATTTGTATCCTGAGGAAGTAGTGTATTTTCCGGATTTTGAATGTGGCCAGATAATTTTGTCTTGTGGGCTATCTTGGGGGAGGTGGATGTTTATGATTTTTTGAGCTACAAGATTGGGGAGTGTGTTTAATTTTTCTTGGTTCCAGTTATGAGAGACTGGATCGATGATATCAGCTGCCTTTTGAATCGGGTAACATTGAGTTGGGTCTAGGTTTGGGGAATGTGGAATCTAGTTGGCTTCTATTGGTGTTGATAACCCATTTCCAATAACATGAAATATCAATTGTTGCATGGTATTCCAATTGTATCCATTGGGGGTGGAGGAAGATGGTATGGTATCAATTCCTTGTAGAATTGGTTGTTGATCGAGATATTTTTCATTGAAAAGACTTCCACATATGGAGTTGGGATGTTCGTGTAAACTCCAAATTCTTTTCATGAGAAGAGCCTTGTTATGATCACTGCTTTTTCTTATGCCTAATCCCCATTCAGATATTCGTGTTGTTACCTTGTCCCAACCAATAGGATGAAGCTTTTTGACTAACGAATCATGTCCCCAAAAGAAATTTCTGGTGATACGATCTATTTGATTGTGAAAATTTATAGATAATTTTTGTGTTTGCATAAGGTGATTTGAGGCGGGGATTAGTTAAGTTTTAATGAGTACTAATTTTCCAGCATGGGTTAGGCATTTTGCCATCCATCCTTTAGATTTTCGAGCTAATCTTTGTAGGAGTGGTGCAAAGGTATGGTTTGATGCTCTTCCATGTTTGCATTAGACTCCTAAATATATTGGAGGTTTTGAAGTTGCAAGCATATCGAAGAATTGCTGAATATTTCTAACCTTGATCTGGTCCAATATCGGATGATGAATGATTACATATTTGGAAGTATTAATTACTTGGCCCGCGGAAGTGCCATATGAGTGACGCAGGTTCTTGAGATGAAGATTACTATGAGAAAATGATTTATAAGTGATTAGAAGGTCATTAGCATATATTAAGTGAATAATTAGTGGTGCTTTTTTTTTTAATATGCTAAGCCTCTGAACCAACTTTTGATTTTGATGGTTTTGTTAGAGCATTGCTCGATCGAACTCACAAGCTTTGCTATCTCAAGCTTGTTTTTCAAATTTAGTTGTCAAAACTATATGTCTTGATTTCTAGTCTACTTATAGGTAAGTCTCGGACTAGGATAGTTAAGTGTAGTTAAAGCTCCAGACTCCACCGGGATCATCATATGAAGACGAAGAACTACTCAAGGAACCAGTGGAACTTCATCGACTAAAAGGTATTTGGAGACTTGAACTTATCTATAACTCAAAAATCTATCTACTCTATATCCTACTCTTGAGACAAAAGTATTATAAGTATATAAATTTCAATAATACACATTTGCTATTTCGAGCCGAGTATAACTCGCCTATCTATTTCTTGAAATATGTGTTGGTAAGCTTTCGCTTTATCCAAGTTCATCTTTACTCGTGATGAAAGTCATGTTGACATTTCAATATCTTGAAAATCGCTTTGATGAAAAATAGTTTGTGAATAACGACTATATAACATCCTTTAAGAATGCTTCAATGATTGAAATGAAGAGTTGAGATTATGTAACCATCTTTGGATATAAGCATATATAGTGTGTTCGCACATTAGTGTATAAATCCATAAATCGGGAACCAAGTGTATGCATATGTGTGTATACGAAATTGATGAAGGAGACGGGTTAAGTATGCGTACCCGTACGCATACTGGCGGAAGTTTTCACCCGAAAATTTCTGCTGAGTTTGGGAATTAACAAAATCTTAATTAGTCACCTTAAGTATGCGTTCCCGTACGCATAATGACGGAAGTTTTCTACCAAAAAATTTCTGCTGAGTTTGGAAACCAAAACCAACTCAAATCCAGTTGCTTAAGTACGCATACCAGTACGCAAACTTAAGCTGGATACTTTATCAATCCGGTAGTTCATGAACTTAAACATTTAAATTATAAGGAATGCAATCTTTGTAAACCGTGGCTATAATGTTAATGAATTGATTCAAGTGAATCAAACCGATTTTGTTTCAATTGTGTCTTTCAAAAGATCTAAGAAATTGAACAACTCTCTAACTAGTTCTTTTCAAGTAATTGGAACTAGTTGAGGTGAAGATGAATATGGTTGATATGAAAGTGCTCATATGGCTAACTGATGGGTTTTCAAAAGTGATTGTAGTGATAGTGGTAAAAAGGGGTCTTTTCAGACTTGTGAAGATAGATATTTTTTTTTTAGATTTAAATAAGTAATTATATGCACAATATTAACAAAATGTGGGCGAGAGGTATTGGGGCTTAGGATTCCACCATTGGTCGATATTAGTGATTTAGTAAAACAATAATTATGCAACTCAACCTTTAAATTGATTCTAATAGTATTGCCTAGACATGTATATTTCCAAAAGAATAGATGTTAATCCAAGCATAGAATATCAAAACTATTAAGTAAGCATATTCTATCAAGAGAAAATACATCTAACTAATCAAAATCCTATAATCCTTTTTATTTCAATGCAAAAATCATAATAGAATTGCTATAATTAATTTAAAATAAAGATAGATCACTTTTACCGAAACAACAGCTTCCTCCATCGCCCCGAGGATTGGGTTTAGCTCCTCATCCCAAAAACATAATCATAAGATGTATCCATGGCTTAATAATGTGTTTTTATTGATGAAAATGGTGTAAAAAGAAGTTTGCAACGCTGTATAAATGTTACAGCGTCACTGCTACAATGGTATGTGCAGCTTATAATCGACACAAGTGAACTGCAGTAGAAAAACGACACCTATTTCTCGCTGTAAGAACTGTTGAAGAACGACGCTTCAGAAGCGTCTGTTCTTCGTCTTCTTCTTCCTCCTCGAGCAACAACAGCAGCAACAACAAATTCTCTGTAACTTCTTTGTTTCCGGCTCTAAACTCCTCCTAACTCTCTCCTAAAACTTTCTAACCCCTCTAAGACTCAAAGCAATGCTTTATACAGCCAACAGGACCAAAATTCTCGTGCAAATCCGAGAGTATTTCTCTTTTTTTCTTCTCGAGCAGTTGAGAGAATATAATCTCTTTTCTGTTGCTTTGTACGCGTCCTCTGGCCAGTTATTACGCTCCAAACTTCTCTTAAGACTTGAACAAGACTAGGTGCATAGTTATCTATCGTAAAAGTCTTTCACAAATCTCTCACAAATATTTGAAAGTGAACAGCACGGTACTGTCCTGTTTGGACTTTGATCCATTCTCCCGGTCATTCCAGCCCAATTGGTTGGGTTAAATTGCTTATACTGATCTTTTTATAGTCTAGGAAGTCCAGCCCAGTGAAAATCCAATGTTGAATCTCCTTAAAACTCGCTCAAATTCGAACCCCTAAAGCTGTTCTTCTGCAGAGTTCTTTTCCCACCAAAATCCAGTTTTGAAACTTTGAAGATGACCTCCCCCTATCCATTTCCGGTGTCCCTTCAGTACATGCCCTGAAATGGGGTGCCCATTATCCAAATTAGGGGTGCCTTTAGCAATTATTCTGGGATGTTTTCCGCACTTTTTCGGGGTTCCTCCGGGGTATTTCTGGGGTATTTCCGGTACACTTCTGGGGAACTTCCGGTATGCTATCTACGGAGGTCCAAATGCCATTTTTTTAGCCAATTTCGCCGCAAAACCTTATTTTTACAAAAACACCTACAAATAAATAAAATAACCAAATAAGTACAAAATCGAGCACTAACACTATATACAATTGAGATATATTATACACATAAACGCGTCTATCAAATACCCCCAAACTTATTATTTGCTAGTCCCGAGCAAATCAAAACTACGAAATAAAATCCTAACTCACTAGGTGTCCCTAGTGACCGAGTTAAACTCGGGAGGGTTTACCAGAGGTGTACCCACAAAACCTTTACTCTAGACCCTAGCTATCTACGCAGAACCTTGGAAAGCACTAAAGAACCTCCTTGGTTGGCATACTTATTGATTATTGTAGGAAGTACCCTGATGCGAAATTCCAATTGATGTACACGAGTTTGCACTCAAACATATTAAAACTCATACAAAGTGACAGAGCTCTACTCAGATAGTTTCTGGACATCATAAACCAGAGTCAACCAATCAGATGGATAAATTAAAAAGATGGATGTAGAGAAAAACGTGGATGATATTGACTAAGGTGAACCTATCCTAATGGACTGAGATACTGGTCTGGACTAATATCAACACACTGGCATATACAAGGGAACCATTGGTCGATAATCCTAACTCTAGGTCAACTCAGCCGGCATATACAAGGGTACAAGTGGTCGACTTTATTGTATTTATTCCGGTTGGTCTGGTGGTCTGGTCTTTCTTTTTTTCTTTTTTTTCTCTTTTTTTTTTGTGTCTCAGTCACTCTATTTCACCCTAGCAATGGTAAAAATAAAACAAAAAGAAGTGATCAGGATTCTTTTGATGTTTCCATCACGAGGATATGGCGAAACTACCATGTTTTTTCTAACACCTGAACTCTGTGCTTTTATGAATAGACTCTATAGATGTTTCCATCTAGTCAGATTGGTTCCTCAACTCCTAAAACCAAAATGCTTTCATCCACTTAGATTGGTTAGTGCAAACCTTAGTAAGCATAAATTTCTAGGCTCTGGAGTTTAAGCTAACAAAAATTTTCTTCCCCATCCCCAAACTTAAATCTAACATTGTCCTCAATGTTCTAAAGATGAAACTAAAAGCATGAACAAGAAGAAATTGTTACCATTTGAAGCAAAAGAGTTAAGGAAAGATATTACCGTGTTGTATGAGAATGGGTTACCTCCCAAGAAGTGCTAAGTTTATAGTCTTCAGCCAGACTTAGGAACGGATCAGTCAACTCGAACCGTACAACAGTAGCCGGAATAATTGTGGGTCTTCAAAACCAAATAGAGCTGACCAAAGGAAATTGCAGTAAACCAAGAAAGTGAACAAGACTAGCGTGCCCTTACCTAGTTTCCTGATAACTATCGCTAACTGTGGTTCAGGTTCAGGTTCTATAAAAGGGTCTAAATAAAATATTTTCCTTGGATGCATTTCCATATAGATTGGATCCAAATTACTAGGTCCTAGAGTCTGGAAAAACTCAAATACGAACTTAGAATCACGAAGTAATAACCTAAATAATTGCGGATCCTCTAAGTCAATCAGATATGACTTACATAGTTGACCACAGTGAGAGTAGTGGTCATTCTTAGGAAAATGTGTCGATTCTATGAACCTAAAGTACTTAGGCTTAGTCTCAGAACTTAATATTCGACTCATTTGAAACGTTCCCATAGTTGGAAGAAAACTATTTGGTGGGAAAACAAAGTCAATCTGGGTATCATAGCCTGGGCAAACCACATCAACCAGAGGATGGGTTTCTAATAACTGAACTTCTTCATGGACATCATTAGGTTCGGGAAAACGAGTATGAAGGTAATCTTGTAAAATGGTCGAGGAATAGATATCAAGTCTTAAGTGAGGGGACTTTCTGAGAGTTAAAGGTACGACACTAGGAAAGTGATAATCACCCCCAAACTTAGAGTTTTCAGTGTCTCTAGATAGACTAGTCACAATCTCCCTAATTTCTAGATCATCAGATTCTTGGAAATGGTCTAGTGATTCTTCTAAGTTATTATCGGGTAATGCATCTTTACTCATCTCTACGGGTCTATTTTCTTCGTCTAGGATTATTGTTTCTAAGTCGCTAGACTCTAAAACAACATTTTCAGAATAAACCCGTTCCTCAAAACCACTATCATCTTCGTAAAAAGGAAAAACTACATCGTCTAAAACGGTGGTATCCCTAATCAAATCCTCGTCCTTTTGAATAGGTGAATAATCATAAAGATTATTTGGATTTGAAATAGAAATAATATAATAATTATAAAGCTCAATTGGATTAATAGATTCCTGATCACTATGCCTACATATTTCAAATTCTTCATTACTACTATCCTCATCATCATAATAGTATGAAGATGATTGAACCTTATCTAAATAAGTAGTGTTACCAATTCTTCCTACTCATGACTTCAAATTGTTACAAATTCTTCTTACTCATGACTTCAAACCCTCATTAGCAGATGCTTCTTTATTTGTTCAAAAGTTTGGCTCAAGGATTACAGTTCTTCTGGTCTATGTAGATGACATTATTATCACTGAGAATTCAACTGAGTATATTTCTCAGTTTATCAATCATCTTAAGACATACTTTCCTATCAAACACTTGGGCTCTCTTCATTATTTTCTTGGTCTTCAGGTGAAAAGAAATTCAGATAACCTTTTTCTTAGTCAAACTAAGTATGCCTTGGACTTATTGGAGAAATTCAATATGACTGGTGCTAAACCCTGTAGTACACCAGTCTCACTCTCTACTTTACTCACTGCTTCAGCTGGTACTCCATTAGCAGATCCAAGTAAATACAAATCATTAATGGGTGCTCTACAATATCTTACTTGGACAAGGCCTAAAATTGGTTTTGCTGTGAATCAGGTATGTCTTTATATGCAAGCTCCTACTGATCAACACTTTATTGCAACTAAGAGAATTCTAAGATACATCAAAGGCACCCTAGATTATGGTATACTGTTTTCCAAAGGTCTTCTTACATTACATGGCTTTAGTGATGCTGACTGGGCAGAATCAATTGATACAAGAAGATCTACAGGAGGTTTTTGTATATTTTTTGGTCCTAATCCAATTTCTTGGTCTAGCAAAAGACAAGGTAGTGTCTCAAGAAGTTCCACTGAATTATAATACAGGTCTCTAGCCAATACCACAGCAGAAATTGTTTGGGTTTGTCAGCTACTCAAGGATCTTCATCTCTTGCTTCCTGCTCCACCATTGATATCTTGTGACAATCAAAGTGCGGTTTTTCTGTCATCTAATCCAGTTTTTCATAGTAAAATGAAACATCTGGCCATTGACTATCATTTTGTCAGAGAACTTGTTCAGAACAAAAACATTCAGGTCTCATATATTTCAACTTGGGATCAAATTGGAGATATCCTCACCAAGGGACTGGCAGGACCAAGGTTTTCTACACTCAGAGACAAGATGAAGGTAATTTCTAGTCACAACCTCCAGCTTGAGGGGGGGCTAATAGTACTGAGAGTCTCATAGAGTTCTCACGTGTGTCTGAGTGTGTGAGAAATGACCCTTATTGGCTGAGTATGAGTTGTCCACAACCTGTCCTGTTAGAACATCTCTTGTCTTAGTCAGGACATGTATAAATGCAGGTCTGCCTTGTTTTAAGTGTGTAAGAAAGAAATCAATTTCTTGTTTTCAATCAATAATAAAGAACTACTACCAGCGATGGCAACTTTGAAAGATTACATGTTCCAAACTAGGTCCAACCGAGCTTCGTGCATTAAATTACCAGCCATTACGACTAATTTCATGATAAAACCTAGTATTTTTCAGATGATCCCTATATTCTTAGGAAAAGATGATGAGAACCCTTATTTCCATATTAGGGACTTTGAGGAAATCTGTGGGACAATTAGAATAAAATACCTTACTGATGAAGTCTTGAAACTTAAGATGTTTCCCTTTTCCTTGAGACATAAAGCCAAGACCTGGTTGAATAACCTACCGTCTGAATCCATTGAAACATGGCATGAACTTATTGCTGCTTTTTATATGAAATTCTACCCTAAGCATAAAACTGCAGATGTTAGGCATAAAATTAGTGCTAGTGTGCAACAAGAGGGAGAGTCTCTTTATAGGTTTTTAGAGAGATTCAATGATCTCCTATCTCAGTGTCCTCACCATGGATTTTATAATATGAAACTCGTACATATTATTTATGATGGTTGAGACTATTCGACCAAAGCCATGGTTGAGTCTATGTGCGCTGGTGAGTTCACTAGTAAAAATGTTGATGATGCTTTTACCTTTTTAGGAGCTACGGTGAAAAATCCCAACAGTGGGAATCTTGTGTTGAACCCCCTAAAAGACTCTTGGTCAATAGAAATAGCACCAATGTGGTAGACACAAGCTTTGGGTCAGATGTTAAGTTTGCTGCTTTGTCTAGAAAATTATAAGCTTTGGAATTGAATCAGTCTAAACATAGGTCTCTTGTGGAACCTGATGATAGTAATAGAGTCTCTCAAGTCTCTAGTTGTGGAATAGAACCCAATAATTCTTTTTGGGAAGGTCAGGTTGGTGAGGAACAAGCCCATGCTATTTATAACAACTCTAGGTTTAAAAATCATCAAAAGTTTGACCCGTACTCAGAAACCTACAATCCTGGTTGGAGAAACCATCCTAATTTCTCTTGGTCTAAGGGCCAGAGTTAAGGACAGTCTAGTAATTCTCATCCTCCCCCAGGTTTTAGTTTTAAGAACTCTTCAGATCAAACCCAGTTTCAGAACACTTCCGAGAAAAAGATCTCTACCTTAGAAGAAGCTCTCACTATGTTAGCAAAGAACCATGACATGCTATCGAAAAACCACCTTAGCTTTCAACAAGAAACTAGGCAAGAGTTGAAGAATAATTCCCAGAGTCTTGCCAAATTAGAACTTCAAGTAGGACAAATAGCTAATTTTATAAGTGAGAGAGAAAATGGAAGGTTCCCTAGTCATACTGATCCTAACCCCAAAGGAGAGAAATCGTACAATCATGTGAATGCTGTCACAATCCTTAGGAGTGGAAAGAAAGTTGACAACAAGGTTGCCATGCCTGATAGTGACCATGTTGTAGTTCACCAATCTGAGCCAGAGAATGAAGACACTGATAGAGTCTCTAAAGAGACCAATGAGGGTCATGTTGAGCCTGACTTTGTTCCCAGAGCCCCATTCCCACAGCTCTTAGTTCCGACTAAGAGGGAGTCCAACTTTAATGAGATAATGGAGATATTTAAGCAGGTGAGCATCAATATTCCTTTATTAGAAGCAATTAGGCAAATTACTGCTTATGCCAAGTTCCTTAAGGACCTTTGTACGCGAAAGCGTCAGCTTAATGTCAATAAGAAAGCCTTTTTAGATGGTCAGGTAATTTCGATCATTCTGAACCAAACAGCCCCTAAGTACAAAGACCCTGGATGCCCCAATATATCTTGTGATCGGTAGTTATTCAGTGGATAAGGCATTTCTTGACTTAGGAGCTAGTGTTAATTTACTCCCATATCATGTTTACAACCAGCTAGGTCTTGGTAAGTTGAAGCCGACTAAAATGACCCTACAATTAGCTGATAGTTCTGTCAAAGTACCTCGTGGTGTCATAGAGGATGTTTTGATTGAGGTTGATAAGTTCATTTATCCAGTGGATTTCGTTGTCCTAGATACCCAACCTGTTCAGGATCCTAGTCCTCAAATACCGGTGATTTTGGGTCGCTCATTTTTAGCCACATTTAATGCCGTTATCAACTGTAGGAATGGACTCATGAACATATCCTTTGGTAATATGACCACTGAACTGAATGTTTTTAATGTTACTAGACAACCTTCCAATGATTTAGAGGAAGTGAATATGATTAGCACTTTAGTTCAAGATGTAATTCAGGATAATTGGGATGACACTTTATTTGATGGTTTTTTGGATGCATTTGATGAGACAATCCTATTAAATTAGATAGGTGAACCAACTATAGAACTAGAAGAAGCTCTTGAGCATTTCAAGGACTCCGCAGATTCGGATATCCAAGCAATAATTAAAGGTTTTTCTGAGAGTAGTGAAAACCTTAAGTTTGGGGGTAGTAATGATTCTTGTGATCGTAAAGTATCCCCATTGGAAGTCCCTAACTTGGGACTCAAGCCTAGTGAGGTATTCCCTGAGTCTATTCAGACTCCACAACCCGATCCTCCTGATACTGTCCAGGAAAAATCCATATGTTAGAGACCCGTTTTTCGAATGAATCTGTTTGCCGAGACACTCATATGAAGCCCATGTGGGCACCCCAGATAAATCCAGTTGTCTTGCGAGAAACTTTAGATCAGGTTGTTCTCTATCTGCTCATTTTTTTGATCTTGAGCATTTGTCTCCTATTAGTGGCAGTTCTATTTAGTCTTATGGACCCACAATTGTTTCTACTATTGGTATACGACTTTGGAAGGTGACACTTCTTTTAGAGATATTTTATATCTAGCTAATGACTATAAATTTAGCATTTACTGGGAGGCCCCTGCGCTCATGTGATACGGTAATATCCTTCCTTATTTCTTTTCCCTCCAGTGGTAACAGTTTTTCCTTGTTCATGCTTTTAATTTCATCTTTAGAACATTGAGGACAATGTTAGATTTAAGTTTGGGGGTGGGGAAGAAACACTTTTTGGCTTTTAGTTGTAATAAATAAACTCCATAACCTTGAAATTTGTGCCCATTGAGGATAACACTTACCAATCTAAGTGGATGGAAGCATTTTGGTTTGAGGAGTTGAGGAACCAATCTGACTAGATGGAAACATCTATAAGAGTCTATTCATAAAAGCACAGAGCTTAGGTGTCAGAAATAACATGATAGTTTTGTCATATCTCGTTGAGTCCTTTTCACTTCTGTTTTTATTTTATTTTCTTTTTAAAATATGTTTCTCTAAGTGATTAGGTGGGGCTCACGATTCAAGTTGTTACCATTGCTAGGGTGAAACAGAGTGATTGAGATACAAAAAAAAAATGATGAAAAGAAGAAAAAAAAACATATATTGAGAAAAAAAATGTTATGAAAAAACAAGAAGAAATTTAGACCAGACCATTAGACCAAACGGAATAAAATTCAATAAAGTCGACCACTGGTACCCTTGTATATGTCAGTTGTGTTAACCTAGAGTTAGGATTATCGACCACTGGTTCCCTTGTATATGCCAGTGAGTTGATATTAGTCAGACTAGTATCTCAGTCATTTAGGATAGGTTCATCTTGGCAAAGGCCGTCAGACAGATATGAGAAACACTGTTCACTTAGTCAACATCAAAACCATCTATGTTTTTCTATATCTATCTCTTAATCTTTTCATGTGATTAGTTTAACTCCGAATATGATGTCCATAGTGAAACTATCTTAGTAGAGCTTTGTCAGTTATATATGAATTTTAGTATGCTTGAGTGCAAACTCGTGTACATCAATTGGAAATTCGCATCAGGGTACTTCCTCCCGTAATCAATAAGTATGCCAACCAAGGAGGTTCTTTAGTGCTTTCTAAGGTTTTGCGTAGATAGCTAGGGTCTGGAGTAAAGGTTTTGTGGGTACATCTCTGGTAAACCCTCCCGAGATTAACTCGATCACTAGGGACACCTAGTGAGTTAGGATTTTATTTTGTAGTTTTGATTTGCTCGGGACTAGCAAATAATAAGTTTGGGAGTATTTGATAGACGCATTTATGTGTCTATTTGGTCTCATTTACATGTATTGTTAGTGCTCGTTTTTGTACTTATTTGGTTATTTTGCGCTTTTGTAGGTGTTTTAGGAGAAATAAGCTTTTGCGGCGAAATGGGCTCGAAAAGTGATATTTAGACCCCAGGAGGAACTACCAGAAGCACCCCAGAAGTATGTTGGAGACACCCTAGAAATACCCCGGAGGAACCCCGAAAAAGTGCGGAAAATATCCCAGAAGAATTGATAAAGACACCCCTAAGTTGGATAAGAGGCACCCCATTTCAGGGCATGTACTAAAGGGACTCTCGAACTGGATAAGGGGAGGTCATCTTCAAAATTCAAATAAAGAAAAAAGCGGGAAACTAGCAGCAACGAGGAGCAGTTTTTGTGTGAGAACTTGAGCGAGTTTTGAGGAAATTCAATGGCTGTATTTGGTACGTATGGACTCTACAACACATAACAGACCTGTTGCAATCAAATAGACCCAACCAATTGGGATGGATAAGTCGGAAGAATCAAACAAAGTCCCAACATGACACATACTTTCTATTTTAGTTTCGAATATTTGTGAGAGATTTGTGGAAGACTTTCACGCTGGAAATACACACACTTGGCCGAGTTCAAGTCAGAGTGAGAGTTTGGTGACAAGAAAATAACTAACAGCAACGCATAAGCAACAGAAAAGATTTTTATTTCCCAACTGCACGGAAAAGAAAGAGAAGAAATAATCTCTTATTCACTCGAGATTTTTGGGTTTGAAAGCTATATAAGAGTTGGGTCGAGTCAGAAAAAAGGTGAGAAAGTTTATCAAGAGAGTTAGGGTCGAGCAGAGGCTATAGAGACGAAGAACAAGAAGTTGCAGGAAAGTTTCCTGCTGCTGCAGGAGGAAGAAGACGAAGCGCACGAAGAACAGACGGCCAAAGACCGTCGTTCTTCAACAGCGTCACCAGCAGCAGTGAAGTATCGTTCTTTTAGAGCATCAAAGGTCTATCGTTGTTTTCTAAACGCTTTTTGTGGGTCTTATATTCACTGTTTAATCCTTTTTCAATCTTTTAAACACCTTGTGAGCTTTAAATTATTATGTTGAGTGTGTGTTTGATATGAAGAGCTAAACCCCTTAGCCGAGGCGATGGAGGAAGCCATTGTTCCAGATTAATTGGTATAATTCTATTTTTATTATTTATTTACAACATTTTTATATGATTATTTGCATAGAACTAATATAGATAAATTGATTTTTATTGGGTAGTTGTGAATTGTTTTGATGAAGCATGCTTAGTTATAAAACTGTTGATGTTTCATGCTTTGTGATTACAACTATTACTTCAAAAATCTATTAGAGACAAATATTAGAATCACTTTAAAAAAAAATTGCATGAATATTGATTAGAGTTTATCACTTAATTGGTTAATGGTGGAATCCAGAGTCTTGATATTTTCTTTACAACTTTGAAACAACTTTATTTGAGTATTTTAGTTTAATTTAATTTAAACTTTTAGTAGGTGAGTGTTAATTAACGTTATATGCTTCTTTTTCCAGAGTTTTTAATTTTTCCCTACAATTTATAATTATTCTATTTATGTATTTGTTTTGGTTCCACTTAACAAGTCTATGATTTTACTACTTACACGAAGTTGCGTCTACATGTGCCCACGATCGATCTAGTTCTAATAAAATAAGAAGGTTGTATAGGCACGACGGTAACGTGTTCCGATGATCGCCACAAATTTGAACTTGGAGATAGTTGACTTTCTTTTATTTAGCACCGCTCAATTAGGGCCCTTGAAAATAATTAAGGGCCTCACCAAATTTAGACCCACATTAGAAAGATATGGGCTTACGGTGAAATACCGTTTTATCCTTCTCTAAAAATTAACCCTAAAATCCAATTAACATTTCAGATAGGTTCCCAATTTTCATTCCAACCCAAAATTTTTCTTCTTCTACACCCTCCCCTTTCTCTGTCGCCCTATTTTCTACATTAAAGATTGTGGAGAATTTTTTTTTCATCCGATTCATCGTCAAAATTTTCGATGTGAAATTTTAGTCGATGTTTAACTTCTTCTACAAATATGGTACGTACCAAGACGATAGCTAGACTAGCAATTCAAATCCCTAATCTAGTCGACACTGTTAAAGCTAAGGTATATTCAAGAACCAGGAAGAAATCGAATCAGGATGAGATAAAAATGGTTCCAATCAGAAGTTATGTGCACTAAAACCCCCTAATCTAAGTTGGGTTTGCCTTTAATTTAATTTTACGATTGAAAAATTATGTTTTCAATTGCAAAATTCTAGTCACAGTCTTAGGGTCGCTAATCATGAGGTTGTGTTGCTTAACGATTTTTGATCTGCATGTGGAATTCATGGAAAATCGTTAACCATTAGGGTGGAGGTGAAAAAAACCCTAGCAATATTTTTTCAAAGTCAAGGAAAAGACATTGATGAATCATCGGATGCTTGGTGGAACCGTGTATTCATCGTTTTTGTGGCGTTAGACGGAAATTTCAACTCAAGGTCTTTGAAACTCGTCAAGGAACGATTCATGGGGATATTCTTCGAATGTGAAGTTTTCAAAAGAGAATCGAAGGTCGTAAAGGAAGCCTTACCCAATATGTTGGGAGTTATAAGAGTAAGTATTTTAACAAGAGGTAAAACTTATCTAAAGCTTTGATCGATACTAACTGAGTATGTTTGCGTTTTCAGTTGAGGAAGGTGTATACCTATTACGAGGTGCTTCGTGGGAAAAAGTTTGAGTTCGACGATGGCTACTTTATCTTGGAAGGCACCATGTGTAATTACATGCTTTATGATTAAGTGTATAAGTGCACCATTATTATGTATTGTATTTCATTTCCTTCAATGTAACCCTATGAAAGATGTATGCATATTATGATTCAATGAAAGGATTCTATGAAATCAACAGTTATTAAAAAAAGTGATGGAGTCGATTTATACATGTGGGGAATGACGACTCCCATTTATCTATGAAATGGCTGGCCAGGGTCGTCATTATATAGGAATGCCAAATTGACGACCCTAAGAGTGATATCTTGAGAGAGTAAAAAGTTTTAGAGTCGTCGGGTTCTAAACATATTAAGTTAACGACTCTAGATGACTTAACTAGCTGGAGTCTTCAATGTTATCACACTCGGTTGACGATTTTTCATAACTTGTAAAAGTTGAAAGTTAGAGGCCCAACTGTTGTGACAAATCATTGACGACTGATCAGGATCGTTGGTGATTACCCTCTCGACCTAACAACCCTCACTGTGGGTAGTTGCATGGTGTCCATGAATCGACCACCTGGAGCGCCATTCATGCAATTTGAAGAGTATATGAAGTTTACCTGATTGTGTTGAGCTCCGGGTTCTTCATATGGAGGATTGGTTCCTTCATTTTAAGTAATGGGATCTTCATTTGCATCATTTATCAAAGCTTCCTCTATTAACATCTCTTCATCAAACATCAAATCCATAGGATTAGTTAAGACAATTTCACCATCAACGAAATCATGTATGTTGTTTAAACCTTCACTAACATCACTTCCTCCACTAGAATCACTCATTTCAAATAATCCAAAGACTTCCCCCAAAACTCACCTCCTTCTTCTCCACAACACAAAAACACAATTTTTCTTTTATCAAAATTTTGTCCCTGGATCTGCTTTTAATCTAATAAACTAATTAACAACTAATCAACTAAATTATCACTAATGATTTGGGAATAGTTTAGCCATTTTAAAAAAAAAGATAAGGTATAACCGCCAATTACTATCTTATAAACTTTTTTGTCCTATACCCAGGAACCCTAATTATTTTCGAGGACCCCAATTAAACGGTGATATTTAGCGGTGTTTTTTTTCTTCCAATAAGTCCTTATCTTGTGACGGTGCATAATGGGCTTGTATTTAGATAATATTATCATCGTGTAATGTAATGTGCTAATCCGTAATTCCCGGGTCTATCCATCGCTGGGGCCAATAAACAATTACATGTTGTCGACGATTTCATGCTATAAAATGGATGTCACCTGGTTATGGAATTCCCCCACCAAACTCCTATCAAGTTATAGTCTTAATCATCGGTTTTATATTCTTACTTCAATATTCTAAGGATGTCAAAACCCGCGTCTCTGCTTTTTCTTGGTTTCTATCTAGTTTTGGTTATGTCGATGAGTTTTGAGTAAGTTTTTCATTTTCCTTTCCTTTCATCTCTTTTTAGTTATTTCCTCTCTTTAATTTGTTCTGTGTATTAATAATCTTTTCTGTTGCTGTCTTTGTTATGATCCAGAGGTGTGAACGCAGTCGAGTGTGAGGATTTCATTTTACCGCTTCTTGATCCGAATCTTTGTAAGACTACATGTGTGTTATCTTTCAGAAACGACCTTGTGAGTTCCGCGATCATAGGGAATGGCGTATGCGAGTGTTGCCATAATTAAAGTTTCACTATCTGACCATTCCGGTAACCGGCTACGACGACAGTTTGTCTTACGATCGCGTGTGTTCACTTTACAAATAAACTCAAAATGAGAACAACGGTACTTGTTGGTTTATTTTATTTTGTCAGTATTGTACTTCTCTTCAGTAGCATCACGTTTGATGCTATCAGTATTGTACTTCTCTTCATTAGCATCACGTTTGATGCTATGTGTTCAGTTTTTATTGTTATTGGCTTTGGATTGCGGATATTAATATCGTTTTGTGTGTGATTTTGTTTGAAACCTGTAATATTACTAACTAGTACAACCGTTGTCACGGTGGGAAGACCGACCGAAAAAGAATATGAAGATGTGGTTTGTCTGTGATTAATTTTTTTCCGTTTCAAAAAAGTGATATTTTTGTCATGTTGCAGAAAAACTGATACTTTCACCCTGTTTCAGAACAAATGATACTTTTGCCCCGATTCAGAAAAAATAATCCTTTCGCCCTGTTTTCAAAAATGTGATAATTTCTCTCGGTTTTTAAAAAAGTGATATTTTCGCGTCGTTTCAGAAAAATGATACTTTCGTCCCGTTTCAGAAAAAATGATACTTTCACCCCCGCTTCGGAAAAGTGATACTTTTGCCACGTTTTAGAAAAAGTGATATCACTTTTTCCGAAACAGAACGAAAGTATCATTTTTCCCTAAACAGAACGAAAGTATCACTTTTTCCGAAACGAAGCAAAAGTATCATTTTTCCTGAAACGGAGTGAAAGTATCATTTTTCCTGAAACAGAACGTGAAAGTATCATTTTTTTTCTAATTGTAGTTGAACGAAACATGCGAGACGCTAAAAGCATCCGTTTCTGTTGCAATTGCAGGCCTCTGCATTATTTTTTGTTGCCACAAGGTCTATTCCCAGCACTATGGAAACTATGCAGTGATTTTCCGGAGGAGAACAACATACTTGCCCTCCAGCACCATCCAGTGCTCTGTTGGTTTCTCAACGTTTCAGCAGCCAGCAGTCAAATTCCATGACAAGCGCACTTCCTGGGGAGTCATCAACGTTAACTGAATCTAACACCTCAAGATGCGAGAGCAGTAATCAGCGCACAAAACCTACACTCTCATCATCTGGAAGCAGTATTGAGCGCTCGAGTTCTACGTTAACAAAGGCAAGCTGCCAATGTTGAAGCTGATCATATGTGACGATTCCAACTTCAGTATAAAAAAATAAGCGGCCAAGCAGTATCCTGCCTCATGAATATCATGTTCAATGGCATAATTCGACAGATGAGGCCATTTTTTAACAAAAGAGATGATTTTGTAGAATGTTACAACTACAAGCGGACACGACATTTTATTATCTTCTCCAGTTAGATTGAAAGGTACTGTTTGTCCTATCATCTAACTAGCCGCGAGTCCAGTTTTTGTTCTTCAATTGTACATAATTTCGAAATGCTGGTGTACGGTGTGGGGATTTTGATACCCAAAGTTCATGCAGTGCAACCACTCCATTCCTCCATGGAAGTTCTAATTCTAAGAAATTGATGGAACATCTCAAGGTTAATACAGGCATCAAACAATGAATAAGGCTTGGGCTCCACTAACTTGTCCAGCTAACACACCTATAACCCAAAACATATGGGTAATTATGTGACTTACCATTGTTCGATAGGTAGAATAGTGATCCCTAAACTACATCCAAGTAGGAGTTTATTGGGTACTTACGGGTTTGAATCCCTATCATCCCTTATCCATATATTCATTTGAGTACCGAAATTACCATTTTTGATTAAGCTACTGTAATGATTAGTGAGTTAATTAATGATTAGTGAACTTAAAGTAATAAGTTGATTTTTTTTCAAAAGAAGAATTATTGAGAGGGAGAAGAAGAAGATGAACATGATAGTGAAGATTAGGGTTTTGGAAGTAAAAAAATTAGATCTTTTTCTTTAAGAGCCACAACAAGAGTATGATATTTAGGATATCACGGATACTTCAAATTTAGTTGATGGTGCTTGAATTGGCCAAAACATTCCTAAAAAAGAACAATTTACAAATTGATTTCGGTTTGGTTAAAAAAGTTCGTCTACGACATTTGAAGAACAAGTAGCCGAACTCATCTGCAAGTGTAGTTCGGCTAATGTTTCTGAAAACACAGTTATTCGAACTCAGCTTTAATGGAGTTTTTGCTTTCAGAGAAAAGTTCGGCTAGGAAAAAAAAGTTGCGACGTAACGGAACCAAATGTTCGGCTGAGAAGAAAAGTTGCGACGTAACCGAACTAAAAGTTTGGCTGGGATTTTTTTTCGACGTAATCGAAATCAATATATAAATTTTCAGAAAAAAAGTTTGGTTAGGAGAAAAAAATTGCCACGTAACCGAAAAAAAAGTTCGGCTGGGAAAATTTTTTTCTGAGGTAACCGAACTTTTTTCTGAAAGAAAAAACTCCATTAAAGATGAGTTCGGCTAGTTCGACAAACTGTTTCACATAATTCCTAGCCGAACTTCTCTCTGCAACTTCCATTTTCAACTCATTTTTGATGATTACTTCTCATTTTTTCAGCCAAAAACGAATGACAAGTAATGGGTTTGTGAGAATATCCTTGTCAATGATTTAAATTAATCTATATATGGAGGTGGTGGTGGTTGATGGTGGTGGGCAGCGGTGGTGGGAGGAGATGGTTATATATATATATATATATATATATTATTGGGTTGATTTTAAATTAAATTAGGTTAAGGGTAGGTTAGAAATTTCCACACTTTAGGACACCCCTTATAAGTATAGGGTGGACATTCCTATCACAAAATAGTCCCCCACCAAAATGGGCTAGTCCCCAAAAAATCGTTTCAAATATATCCTTATACAACAATAAATATATCCCTACTTTTTAATAACCTTATCCATTTAAAATTGGATTACTTTAATATCTTCACTCATATAGTAATATTTTTATTTGTTTCAAAATAGAACAAATTTCTTCCTCTAGCACTTCACCACCACCACCAACATTGAACTATCATTGCACTACCACCGTTCAACGACCACCGCCTACCAACATCCACCACCACTCCATCACCACCACCACTACACCACCACCAGTCCACCACTACCACTAGTCTGTCGCCACCATCATTGGTTCAAATATTTTTGTATCAGCAACAGTAGTTGATCCAAATAAAAATAGAATCAAGAGTGAAGTTGATCCAATTTGAAGGATCAACAACAGTAGTTGATCCAAAAAAATAGGATCAACAGTAGAAGTTTATCCAATAAATTACGCTAAATGGATTGGTTTCAATGGTGATGGGAGTCATTGTGTTGGTCTCTTACCGAGGAAGAGTATCATCTAAATCTTGCAAACTCCAAAACCAAATATTTTGTTAGCTAAGAAGAAGAGCGAGAAAAATGCAACTACTAGAGATCCTTGTGCACATGAGTGGACCAATGCAAAGTACTTGGAGGAATCTAAGAAACGTGGTAGGTGTGTTGCGGAGAAAGTCGAAACAAGTGAGCGAGATTTGAAGAAAAAAGTCAGAACACACTGTTCGGTTAGCTCATAAAACATTTCAGGTTACCGAAGCTTTTGATTTAACAAAGAAGAATCCTCAGAGAAGAATTCGGTAAGCCTATCAAAATATTGCGAGCTCACCGAACTGTGCAATTCGGTTACCTGGTAAAATAAGGAGATTGTCGAACTCTTCACTGAAGGATGAAACACAAACTGAACACAAATATGATACACAAACTACTCTAAAACAAACCTAAGAGTGCAGTTATGTGATTTCTGCTTTAAGAGAATGATCTTTCCAACTTGTGGAAAAACAAAATTTTGAGTAGGGGTGCACATACCCTATTCATACCCGTCAATCCTACCCTACCCGCCAGTTTTTTAACCGTATCCAATCCTACCCACTATTTGGCGGGTAGGGTAACGGGCAAATATTTCTCAACCGCCGCTAGATGGGTAGGGTGGCGGGTAAAGCTTGAAATTATCCTGCCCTACCCACCTACCCTCCTATTTATACAACAGTTAATAGTAGTCGTTGATCTTTCTATTATTGATCATCTTTGTCGTTGGTTTTTATTAATCAACTCAACCTAAAAGCTAAATTCATTTTGTTTTCGTTTTCCTCTTCATACTTCTCCGGTTCTCCTCTCCACGCAGAAACTCCCGGAACCCTAGATTGAAAATCTAGTTTGTTTCTCAATAATTAGAAATCACATTCAGAAATCGAAGACGAAACCTTACTCATGGACTCTCTTCTGGGTTGTTTCCGATTCAAAATCTAAGCAACGGTTTGTCAATCGATTCATGGAGATTTAATCTGTAAGTTTACGTCTTATTTTCATAATCAATTTAGTGTTTAATTTTCATTAATTTTGATTTCAGTAGTTTGATTTTACTCTTTTTTTTTCCTTCCAATTTCATGGGTTTTTTCTTTTGCGTGATAAGCCCTAATTCTGTAAAATTGTCCGTCACAGATTTTTCAATGAAGACTTCATCATAAACTCAATCATCGTCATTATCTTCTTCTACATCCCCTTCTACATTTTCATTCGGAACTACCACCTCCATTTCGTATTCCTCACAATTTTATTCATCTGCCCCTTCCACTAGATTATCCTTTGGAACTACAACAACATTTGGTTCATCTGCTGGACCTTCAACAAGTTTCCCTATTACAACCCCTAGCTTTGGAGTCACCTCTGCATCTACCACCATCACACCTGCATTTGGAATTCGTAAAACAGTAGCACCTGCTGGCGGTGGTTCTTCATTGTCTTGTTCAACATCTGCATCCCTAGTTGTGTCTAATGTAGCACCAATGTTCTCTGTTGAGCAGCTCCCTCTACTTCGTCAGCTATGTCGAATGCCGCACCAGCTTTTACTATGCCCTCATTTGGAGCTCCTACTGCTGCTGCTTCAACTACTGTTACTGCTTCTCCAGGTTTCTCGACTTCAAATTTGTTGGTAATCCCTTCATCTGTTGCTTCGACAACATCTACTACTCCTCCCTTTTCTATCATGTCAACTGCTGCCTCTTCTTCTTCACCCATTAGCATTACTATAAAATCAATAGTTTGTATTGGAACCGGTTCAGCATTGTCTCCCACTGCTAGCTTTACACAGCCATCTGTTTCTGCATCAGTAGCACCTGCTGCAACCTCTACTCCAACAACCACCTCATCAATGGCATCTGCTGCTTCTACTACAAATGCAATGACTGGCGCACTCTCTAGCCCTGCACCCGCAAAGCCTGTGTTCTCAGCATCAACAGTCACTACCACAGGTCCAGTTCTGTCAGCAAGTGCAGCGACTGCTACTACTACAAATACAATATCGACTGGCGCATTCTCTAGCCTTGCACCCGCAAAGCTTGTGATCTCAGCATCAAGAGTCACCACCACGGTTCCAGTTCTATCAGCAAATACAACATCTGTTACCCCTGCTACTACTACAAACGCAGTATCGACTCGCGCAGTCTCTAGCCCTCCCGCAAAGCGTATAGTCTCAGCATCAACAGTCACCACCAAGAGTCCAGTTGTGTCGGCAAGTATAGGAACTGCTACCCCTGCTACTACTACAAAAGCAGTATCGGCTGGTGCAGTCTCTAGCCCTGCACCCGCAAAGCCTATAGTCTTAGCATTAGCATCAACAATCACCACCAACGGTCCAGTTCTGTCAGCAAGTACAACAACTGCTACCCTTGCTACTACTACAAATACAGTCTCGACTGCCGCAGTCTCTAGACCTGCACCCGCAAAGCCTATGTCCACCAAGGGTCCAGTTCTGTCAGCAAGGACGGCAACTGCCAAGAGGAGCTCTAAGATGGTTTTCTGTTGCCTGTTTATAAGATATCTGTAGGCAAAAAATTTCTTCAAATGAAAGAAAAAACGGTTATACCCGCCACCCTATCCTATCCGACCCGCCAATTAATGGACCGGGTAGGATATTACCCATTTAATGGCGGGTAGGATAACGAGTAAAAAATTTCTTGCCCGCCAGTTAGCGGGTAGGGTGGCGAAATGGGTCATATCCTACCCACCTTACCCGTTGTGCATCCTTAATTTTGCATCTTCAAAGAAGAATTCGACAACCAACTAAAATATAGAGATCTCGCCGAACTTTATAGTTCGGTGACCAAGTAAATTATAGGAGATGCCGAACGCCTCTCTGAAGACTCAAAATTTGAAACCTGACTCAAAACTTGAAGTTTAGTTATCTGACTAAAACTATCAGATTGCCGAAATATATACTGTAGACATAAATTGGGGCCTTATTTAACAAGGTTGCCGAACCCTTTTACATCTTGGCTAGCCGAACTTTATTCTGTAGTCTTTCATTCAAGATAATGTTGCATGCTACTTATGAACCAAATATAAAATTGAAACAGGAACCCAATTTAAACAAATATAAAAGTGTTATACATACCAAACTCCCCATCTAATTGTTCAATATACACAGAATCCATAACTAAGATTTTTTTTGAAACTACAACCAAATGAAAATAAAAGAAAAGAAGGGATTCAAACACAACCACTACGACGAAGTCTTTTTTTTCCTTGTTGTGGACCCCTATTCAATTGCTTAGACCGACTGTCCTCCCAGCATTATTTGGGAACAATTTCTAGCTTTTCATCTTCTCACTCCTCTCCCTTATCTTCATCCCCTTCTTCCTCTTCCTCTTGTCCTTCTTCTCCCAACTGCTCTTCTTCTACATCTTCAACTTGTTCGCTTTGTTCTTCAACCTCTTCATTTCTAGTGGCTTCATTCCCTTGCTCTTCTTCATCATCAAGAAGGGGATTAAATCTCTTTCCTTTCTTCCTAATGAAAGAAGACCACAATATTAGCTAAACATAATATTTTATTATCAAATAAATCAATAACATGAGATTAAATCAAACACAAGTTGTAAACAGATTAAAGTTCGACAAGCTTACATGAGTTGTGAAATAACCAAACTCAAATTTCGGTTATCTAGCATGAGTTTCGAAGTAATCGAACTACATATTTGGTGTTAACAGACCACAGTTCGGTTACCTATATAATTTATCGAATACACCAAACTCAAATTTCCCATACTAAAGAAGAAGTTCGGTGGGGAAAATCTAGGGTTTTGTTTTGCGAGCAAAACGAACAATATAGTTCAGTTACCTAATTAATTTCTAAATTGCCAAAGTGTTCTTAATATAGAAGGTTCGGTTAAGAAAATCTAGGGTTTTCAAAATTTCTCCTAGCCGAAATGTTTACTGTAACTACCATTTCAATGGGTTTTTATGATTTTTAATCGATTTCTTCAACAAAAAAACGAATTAAAAGGAATGGGTATGAAGGAAATTACATGCGTATTTGCATTTCACTTGAATCAGACTTCTTGGTTGTTGTTGGATGATTGATTTTGCCTATCAAATTTGTTTCAAGTTGTTTTTCAATTGCCAATTCTTTGAGGAGATTTTCTATATTTGCGAGTCTCAGACTCGATCATGGAACTCTTGGAGTTTGCTTGGTACGCATGTTCGGTTTTCTGCTTTGAAATTTTTTCGAATCGACGAAGAAGAGGAAAAAAAAGAAGAACAAGAAGAAAAAATGAATAGGAAAAGTTTTTGAAACTGATTTTAATCGGTTTTATTTTTAGGTTTTAATTTAATGAGTTATATTAGTGGGTAGTGGTTAAATTAGTGAGTTATTAGGATTAATTATAACCTTAATCAGGATAAGGGAAGATTAGTCTTCCATTATATTTTAGGACACCTCTTAGAATGTAGGGTGGACATTCATATCATAAAATAGTCCCCCACCAAAATGCGCTAGTGCCCAAAAAACCGTTCTTACAAAAAGACGTTGGATAGTGGTGGGCCTAAATGGTCCATGCTTTTTTCCATTTTAGGCATATCCTTAAGCAAATGAACTATAATTTTATGTCTTAAGCAAATTAAACATGTCAAAAGCGTTTGATAGAACTGAACGACAATATTATCAATAATATTATGTGAAAACAAAAGCTTGATTTAAATACTATTAAAAAACTTCTCTGCAATGAATGTTGTGAAATTATTGATCGATAAATTAACAATGTTACTATTTTCATTCTACTTAATGGTGCTCTTGCTGATGTTTTCTCACCTCACAGAAGACTGAGATAAGGAGATCCAATTCCACTTATCACTTATGTATGGAATCTTTAGTTTCGGGGAAAATCCCACCTAAAATAATTGTTTTTTCTGGATTAAGAAAGAGAAACTCGGTTACAATCTAATAATACTAAAAAGCCAACTAAGACTCCCGTCACTGGAATTCAAATTTGTGCACCCTTTTAAAATCGAGGTGACATTCTGACCCTCACTATTAGCCGAAGTTATCATAAGTGGTTTTTACCTCTCTTTGGTATTTTATTTTTTCCTAAAGTCTACTTGAAAAAATAAAATTAGTAAACTGCATTGATAGTACTTATGTCTTCTTTACTTTGTGTCTTCATGTTCTTTTCAAATTTAAGTATGCCAGAGTTCAGACGTTAGAAAAAAATGGAAGTGGACATAAAAGATCAAGATATCGAACCAATTTATTTTACTAAGATAATCAAACTTTTATCTATCGTCCAACCTTTGGACAGTGAATACCAAGATTTCGCCAGAAAAGACAATATTATTGATTAAAAGATTTCGTGAGCATATCTTTGCTGTATCAATGGATAAAATTTTCAATGATGATATCTTAGATTATCGATTTACCTAAATATGTTGTCGATTGATGCGTGTCATAACCACAACAAATTAATTAATATTTTTCCACCTAATTAACAAGAAATATAGTGTAGTCAAGTTCGTTCCCATGAGGAGCAAGAGTTTTTAGTTTTTTAATTGTCACAAAAGGGGTTTTTTGTTTTAGATTTTTAAAGCAAAAGAAAGTAAATAAAACAATCAAAAATTTAAGTTGAAATCAATAAGAGAGACTAAATCAAGTAATCCTTCTTCGTTGCAAAACAATGACTTAAGTTATGTTCTTTTCCATTTTTTATTAGTCACATATTATCACCAACCGTAGATATAACAGCTACATTAGTGCTAACCCCTAATTTCTTGTATCACCGGATATGGAAGTTTACGACTACCGAATTCTACTTACCAAACCACCTAGTAGTAGATCACTCAAGATGTAATTTATTTAAACACATTAAGATTTATGAATTTATTAGGTTGATATTCGTAGTTAGACTCTTAGATCAAGGTCTACTTGCTAACGTTTTTTTCGCACACAATTGCTCCACGGAATCCCTCCGCAAGGTCACGTGTTTTCTACTTGTGTAAATAGTCAAGAAACGATTACTTATCCCATAACTTTTACTAGCTTTATATCAATTAAAAAATCAATTTAGTTGGCCACCTAAACGACATATCAATCAAGCACAAACATTCTATTCGTAAAACCAAATGATAATCACGTGAAAAATTCAAAGTAAATTTAAAACAAAACTCAAAGCATGTTAAGAACTAGGAATTCATCCCCAATCAATTAGAAAATTAGCTACTCATGTTTTTGAAATTCACACAAATAATTAAAAGAAGAATTTTGAAGTTCTTACAAATAATTAAAAGAGGAATTTTGAAAAGAAAGCAAAAATACAAGTGTTGTGTGTGTAGAGGTACAGAAATGTGTAGAGAAAAGTAGAGAACTTCTCTATTTATAAGCTTTAATTTGCTTGCAATTCTCTTAGGAGTAGAATCTCTTTCCCATTATAAGTCTTCTTTCCAAGTCCTTGTCTTTGTAAAATTCATCCATCTCCTCTTTCCAAATTTAAGTCCAATTCCTCCAACCCATGAGTCTAGAAAATTCTTCTCAAATTGGGTCGCCGGAAAATCACTTGTACCACCAGAATTCGGCCTAAAAGCTCTATGACGATCACCTGAGATTCTGTCTCTGGCAAATGAATATTTCGTTACAGGACTTTAAAGTTAACAGCTGACCTAACGGTCTTTTGTTAATCACCTGGGTCAAGGAAGGGTAGTCAGCCACTGAGTTAGCTGTCTTACTTGGTCTTGCTGGGTCTTACTCAGCCTGGATCGGTGAGGTTTACCGAGTCTCTGAGTTAACTCGGCAACATAGAAATCTGGCATGGTTCTGTTTGAATTCTTGTCAATTCCCGGCCAATTTCAGGCCTCAATTTTTGATCTTCTCCTGTTAAGAACTTAGCATACATGTATTGTAGCTTCAATACAGCATTTCATTGACACTTCCAGCTTCTCAACTGACACCAGCATCTTGTCTTGACTGCATCCTGCATCTGAGCTTAAATTGCAAACCCCATCTTTACAGCTCCACCACTTGCTCTTCTCAGCTTCAAATTACCACCAGATTTTTTATCCCAATTGCATGTTCTTGATTCACTGCAGCACAAACTCCACCATTGTAACCCATATCAGCTCAATTCTTCCTTCATTCCTGTACTGCAAAATCACCAACCATGATCACCAACACCCGTTGCTGCAGTTTCTGAGACAAACCTACTTCTCTTGTCACTTCAAACCACCATTCTTAACACAGAAGCATCTCCATCAGATTTTATTGATTTTCCGGCCTCAAAACCCATTTTAATCTCCATTTTAACATCCACCAACAGCAACACTATTCTTCGTTCTTCTGCTTCCTTTCTTCTCAGAGATTCATACAACAACTCTGTGTACTTCTCAATCTTGAGTTCATCAGCAAACCCATCTCTCAATTTCTTCTCTGTATTAACTAACAGTAGCAGCTCTCAGATCTCCTTTCTCTTGTTCATCGAATCGTCTCCATAATTGCTTTTCGATCTGATTGCAGCTTCTATTTCAAATCCAAGAGCAGAATCATCTCGCAATCTTACTTCATCTTCCCTGAAGTTCATCTCCACTTCTCTCAATTTCTCGACATGTTATAACAGCAGCAGCTGCGTTGCTTTTCTTCGTTTCTCAATTTCAGGGGAAGCTGGTAAACAAATGAATGACAGAATTGTTTCTCTCGAAATAGGGTTCAGGTCAATCATTGGGGTGGATTTAGTCACCCAACTGTGTAAGAACCACCCAGCTAGCACAGTTACGTACACCCATACTTAGGATTAGGGACACCCTCTTATTAGATAAGGGCCATCCTGACTAGCAACCCCTTTACCGCTGCTGGCTACCGTTAATCATTCTTCCGAAAGAGAGTTGCCCCTTGACATGTGGTCGGGATCCCTATAATGTCCGCAGTGAAATGACCTCTTTACCCTTTCGTCTCAAATTGAATGATTTCTTCTTCTTTTCCTCCATGTGACTCAAGAGTACCTAAATACTCAAAAACAAACGTAAAATACATAAATTCACAAGAAAATAGCAAAGAAAGCATAAACAATAGATAATAAATAGGGTGTATTCCACACCTATCGAATTCCCCCACACTTAGACTTTGCTAGTCCTCGAGCAAACTAAACCAAATACATACAACTCCATTTCATCGAGAATATGGTTAAACTTAGCGTGTATAACAAGCCTTTAAACCCCTAGGTGTCCCTAGTGGACGAGTTATAATCTCGTGAGGGCTTACTAGAGATATACCCACAAATCCTACTCCAACTTCAAAACGTTCCAGCATCGCAAGCATCCAAAGAGCTATGAGGACATACAATTTCTACATGCTAGTAATAAGAAGTTAGAAATACTAAAGAACATGTTCTCATTCGTAAATGTTGAGTGAGAAATAACCACATTCATAATGAGAAAACGCGTGTTTGAGAGGGATTAATAAGCATTTCGCCTCGACTTCTGCCCCACCAAAAAGGGTTTTATAAAATTGCACTCAAAAACACGCACTTTTACGGTTCTCACATGTGTGCAGGTAGGAATGAAAAGAGAATTGCTGCAACACGTTGAATTGTGGGAAGGACAACTTTCGAGATATTTTAAAAACCCACATCTTTTAACGTTTTGAAAAAACCATTTTTCTGACGATCTCTAAGAAAGGTAATCAACCACTATTATCGAGGATGAGATTACTTACTCACCTTCACATCCGATTGGATCGATGATTACACCACTCTCACAGCATCCAATAGAAACGTCTTTCGCTCCTCGTCTTCATCTTCTTGGTCTTCGGCTTCGGATTCAACTATTGATGATAAACTCTCGAACTTCGTAGATCCTTGACAATTTGTAACTCTTTACCTTAAATCCTTGTCGCTTGAAACTTCCTTATAGATATTCCTTCCCCATGGCTTATTAAATAAAAAATAAAAACAATGATAAATTTTTCTCTTGTCTCATATTTTTTTCTTTTCTTTTTATTTTTATTTTCATTTTCTTTTATGAAGACAAGAGAAGTAAAAAAAAGTGTAAATAAAACAAACCGTGGACGTGGGAGAAGTATTTTACCGCTTGGTTCTTCACAACTTGTATCGTCTCGAAATCATAAACTTCAATAATACTCACCTTTTGCTTTTCTTTGCTCTTGTAAATATAAGTCTTCAACTTGGATATAAAATTACGCTCCTTATATGTAAGTCTTCAACATGTATATAAAAATCCTGCTCATTGTATGTTGCTTTACTTGAATATGAAATTTGCTCTTTTTTCTTGTATTGTTTCTTGTAAACCTTAAACGTCTTCAATTTTCCTTCGAACTTGTGATACTCCACTTGTTGATGATGACGGTGTTTCTATGGACCCGTTGTTGTCGAGAGAATGGTGCTAACTGCAAATCGAACTACAAGAAGGAGGCTTTCATCTATAGACGTCACCCTCATGATTGACAAAATTAGAGAGATCAAAAATAGTGCTGAAAATTGGTGTGAAGTTGGGTAGCTCACAATTCTACCCGGAATTATGTACTGTCACACACTCAAAAGAAAGCTATTTAGTCAGCTACAAAGAATTTCTGGTTGGTGCCTCACATGATATAAATACGGGTAGTCTCAACTAACGATTGATCAACAACACTTCCAAGTTTAGTTATGTTGGTCAGAATTTTCTATGTAAACATACCTAGAAGTATGCTAGTAACTCTAAAATCTTTACAATTTGGAGGTTTTATGCAATTTAAAAAAAACAAAAATGCTTAACCACTCCCCCACACTTAAACCTTACATTGTCCTCAATGTAATTGAATCGTCTTAGTAAAGTCAAGATGGGAAATCCTAACATGGAACAACGAAAATAAATAAATATACAGAACAAAAAGCAAAAGGATAAGAAATACAAAACCAATGGGTTGCCTCCCATGAAGCGCTTGTTTTAAAGTCGTCGGCTCGACTTGTCTGGGTTATCTTAGATCATGCAGTTTATAAATCTATGGGCCTCTCCACTCATTGAAAATTGGTTTTGAGTTGGATGACCGCAAAATTTCACTTGGTATCAGAGCAGGCTATCTGTGACGAGTCATTTGACCGCACCTTTACTCCGCGTCACCCGATTTATTTTCCATGTGTTAGACCCAACGAGACTACATGTAAGGGGACGTATTGAGATTATAGTCCCACATTATCTGGGTTATTTAAGATCCTGTGGTTTATAACTCTATGAGCCTCTCCATTCTTTTCCAATATATAAATTGGAATTATAGGATAGATATGATAATGAAGAAAACACGTTCTTATTCTCTAATATCATTTTTTTTCATTATTATTTTGCATCATTCAACTACCCACATTAAGACTAAGACCACTCCCATATAATGAAATGGGGATAAGTCAATTGGTTGCCTGCTATTATATCCAAAACGGAAAAGAAGAAAAATAACAATTTTTTCTCCTTTTTTTACTGTATGCATAAGTCGAGCAGGGGATAATGATTAATCTGTGGTATTTTATCGGCTAAAAAAATCAGTCTTAATGGACGTTGAGCGCATTTTGTACCAAAAGGAAAAGCAACAAAAAAGAACTTCATCTCTCGGTAACTGCATAAGCTACGACTCACCTCAGTTTGCAGGAAGTTTGTAATAGACCGTATATTGACCATTTATTGGGTCACGGTATTTTAGGAAACCATGTAAGACATATATATTCTAGTTTTATGGAATAATAATAATTAAGGGAAAAACCCTAAACTCATTATCCTCGGACATGGTATCAATAGCCAAAACTTGATCCATCTTATTCTTTTTCTTCTCTAACAATTTCAATGGCGGGTGATAAGAAAACCCTCTATCCGGCCTTTACCGTCACCAACATCAAAAACCTCATACCCATTTTTTTAGACATCAAACAAGATGAATACTCTTCATGGGTTTTCTTGTTCAAACTACATCTTCAAGCACACAATCTAATGTTTCTCAAAGATGCATCAACCCCGCCGTCGGACCTAGATGCTTCTAATGTTCTTCAATTGGATGCTCTCTGCCGCTAATGGATGTTCTCCACCATGGACAAAGATTTGATGCTTACTGTTCTCAAATCCGGAAACACATCAAAAGAGATTTGGGATCATCTCCAACGTCTTTTTCAAGACAACAAAGGTAGTCGTGCCGCAACCCTTGAGGGTAAGTTTGTAAACTTAAAATTTATTGATTGTAATGATGTGGATGATTACTGTGATAAGCTAAAGGCGCTTGCAAATCGATTAAGTGACCTTGATTTTCCCATGAACGATAAACGATTGGTAATACAACTTGTGAATGGACTTCCGGAGGAAAATAATACCGTCGCTTCTTTCATTCAACAATCGATGCCATCTTTTGACACTGCTCGATCTCAACTACGTACCGAGGAGATTTGACGCGATCAACAAGCTTCTTCTGGCTCAAACACAACACTCACCACTGCCCATCGTCCCCTGTTGCTGCTGCAATACATCGTTTCTCTCTGACGAACATCATTTCTCTTCTCCTCAGTTGGATCGCACAGCAACACTGCTGCCAACCCCTGTCATCCCAATGCGGCCAAGCCCAGGTCCTCCAACAGCCTACTCGCCTAACTGGGCTCCTCACTGGAACAGTTCATCCACATCCCATTCACCGAACTGGGCTCCCCACTGGAATGCCCCACCGAGCCCATTCCCAACTGTACCGAGCTGGGCTTCTCAGCAGCACCCTTCTCTTCGAGGACGAGGCCGTCAGTCCCGTGGGCGAGGCAGTGGCGTGGACGCAGCCCATGAACAACCCGTTCACCGCAAGCGTATGTTACTCCCACCACGGAATATCTACAACCAACGGATATTGCCGAAGCATACAGCTCCATGAGCCTTCGAACGCCTGATGATGATTTCTATATGGACACCGGTGCAACATCACACATCACGTCTGACCCAGGTGCTTTACAAAACGTCTCTCATTCTAGCAGTGTTCGTTCTATTGTGGTAGGAAACGGCAATAACATTCCAGTTTCTTCTAGTGGTTCTAAGTTTCTAAATCTTCCATCCCATTCTCTTGTTCTCAGAGATACTCTTGTTGTACCTTCCATCATCAAAAACTTGATCTCTGTTCGTAAGTTTACCAGTGATAATCATGTGTCTGTTGAGTTTGATCCTTATGGTTTTTCTGTGAAGGATCTGAGTTCGAGGAAGACTATCCTGCGCTGTGATATTTCTGGGGAGATCTATCCTATAACTCCCTCTGCCGTGTCCACCACACTTTCGCCATCTCCGCAACATCTTTCTTTTTCCGTCTGTTATCCTCACATTTGGCATCGTTGCCTTGGTCATACCGGCAAGGTTGTCTTAGATATTTTACTATCCAAGTCTTTTATTCAATGTAATAAAGATCATTCTCCTGATCTGTGTCATTCTTGTCAAGTTAGCAAACATGTTCGTCTCTCTTTTCATGACTCTCAGTCTAATAGTATTGCTCCTTTTGATATTATTCATAGTGATTTATGGACGTTACTGTTAAATATAGATACGGGTTTTTGATATTATCTCCTTTTATTGGATGATTTCAAAAAAATTATTTATGGGTGTTTCCTCTAATACTAAAATCCCAAGTTTACACCAAATTTCTAGAATTTCGAACCTTTGTTCAGACACAATTTGAGCGTCCCATTAAATCTTTCCAATGCGATATGGGTCACGAATTTGACAACTCATCTTTTCACTACTTTGCTAATCAAAATGGCTTGGTTTTTCGTTTCTCTTGTCCTCACACTTCCTCTCAAAATGGTAAGGCCGAATGCATGATTCGGCGTATCAATGATATCACTCGTAGTCTAATGTCCCATGCTTCCGTTCCCCCAAAATATTGGGCTCATTCACTTCTTATGGTAGTCTATCTTCACAACATACTCCCAACTAAAATTCTCCACTTCCGATCTCCTGCATCAATTCTCCACAAACGACAACCTACATATCATCATCTTCGAACTTTTGGTTGTCTTTGCTACCCCAATCTCTCTTCCACAACACCGCACAAACTCGCTCCACCAGATGTATATTCCTTGGTTTTCCACCTAATCATCGTGGATATCGTTGTCTTGACGTTGCCACAAAGAAATTTATTATCTCCAGACATGTCACCTTTGATTAAAATGTCTTCCCCTTTTCAGAATCATCTTCTCCAGGTCTGTCACCCTCTTCCGACCAAACACAGTCTCCCATCTATCATCTCTTGCGGTCACTGACGCAACTTTCCGCCTACCCGTCTGCTGCTGGTCCACCGACCAACACTTCCACTTCCCCTCCTACTCTGTACACACCCCCTCATCGGCGTGTCAACTCCTCATTGGTCTCGCCTACTCCACTTGCTTCTTCTTCTGCCAGTCCACTGCCATCAACGTCAGGTTCTTCAGTCCCCATCCATTCTTCACTAGTGTCAACTCCTACTCCTCCAGCTGATGCCCCGTCGACAAAACCAACCACTCGTGGTTCTCGTGGCATTTTCAGTCCCATCCAGCGGCTCAATCTTAATTTCCAGCATGACTCTTCCATTTCCCCACTTCCACGCTCTCACCTCCATGCCCTTAGAGATCCAAACTGGAATCCTGCCATGAAGGATGAATACACTGCTATGATGGACACACATACCTGGGATCTGGTCCCTTGCCCTAGTAACGCTCATATCATTCGATCGATGTGGTTATTTCGTCACAAGTTTAATTCGGATGGCACCCTACAACGTTACAAGGCACGACTAGTAGCTAATGAAAAATCTCAGCAGGTTGGAGTTGATTTTTTTGAGACGTTTAGTCCGGTTGTTAAACCTGCGACCATACGTACTGTACTCAGCATAGCCATTTCACGGTCCTGGTGTATTCATCAGTTGGACGTCAAGAATGCTTTTCTTCACGGTGACTTGGCCGAAACCGTCTATATGCATCAACCACCAGGTTTTGTTGATTCTGCTCATCCTGACTATGTATGTCGCCTTCGACGGTCTCTTTATGGCCTCAAGCAGGCTCCTCGAGCATGGTTTCAGCGTGTTGCACGTTTTATTATTGGTTGTGGTTTTCGTGGCAGTGTTTGTGATCCGTCTTTGTTTGTTTATAACTCTGGTTCGGAGACTGCATACTTATTACTGTACGTGGATGATATTGTGCTCACTGCTTCTACGGATGCTCTTCTAAATCGTTTCATTGCTTTGATGAAACGAGAATTTTCTATGACTGACCTCGGTCCGTTACACCAATTTCTGGGTATTACTGTGACACGCTCGGCTTCGGGATTATTTTTGTCTCAGTCTTCTTATGCACATGATATTATTGCTCGTGCCTCTATGACAAACTGTAATCCAGTAGCTACTCCAGTCGACACACAATCCAAGCTGAGCGCTGCATCCGGCCCCGCAATTAAAGATCCGACGTTATATAGAAGTCTGACTGGTGCTCTTCAATATCTGACTTTCACTCGTCCGGATATCTCCTATGCAGTTCAGCAGGTTTTTTTATTTATGCATGATCCTAGAGAGCCTCATATGCATGCCCTAAAACGCATTCTCAGGTATCTTCAGGGTACTAGTGATCACGGCCTATTCCTCTCGGTTTCAACTGTTACTGGTCTGACTGCATATTCTGACGCTGACTGGGCGGGTTACCCGGATTCTCGACGGTCAACATCCGGATACTGCATTTTTCTTGGCAATAACCTGATCTCTTGGTCTTCTAAACGACAGGCTACTGTGTCCCGTTCTAGTGCAGAGGCGGAATACCGGGGGGTCGCTAATGCTGTTGCTGAGACCACTTGGTTATGCAACTTACTTCTCGAGCTCCACATTCCTCTACGGCGTGCAACTATTTTTTACTGTGATAACGTCAGTGCGGTGTACATGTCTGGGGATCCTGTTCAGCACCAACGCACCAAACATGTGATTGATATTCATTTTGTCCGAGAATGTGTACGTATTGGTGATATTCATGTTTTGCACATTCCATCCGACAGCCAATATGCAAATATCTTTACCAAGGGTCTACCACGAGTTTTATTTATTCGTTTTCGTTCTAGTCTAAACGTTTGCTCCTCTTCCGTTTCGACTAAGGGGGTGTAATAGACCGTATATTGACCATTTATTGGGTCACGGTATGTTGGGAACCATGTTTATATATTCTAGTTTTATGGAATAATAAGAATTAAGGGGAAAACCCTAAACTCATTATCCTCCGACAGTTTGAATCGCATTGACTGGTTGAGGACAGCTTGCTTTTCTGGCCAGATTCTGACCGGTCCATAATCTGAATAAAGAGTTCAATGAAAATTTAACAACACAATGAGTCAAAGGAAATGAGCATAACCCAATTAACTAAATGACAAAATCTAATCATACTAAACCTTGAACGGTGCTCAAAATTATCTCAGGGAGCAGCCTCACATTTAGGGTGTGATTTAAGGGCAGCAACTTCACATTCAACTCTGTTTGTACTCTCCATTTCAGATGGCGTTTTACAGAAACACCCTAATATAATTCGAAGTTCTTTAGAACGATAACAGTTCGACCACCAATACGGTTTTAAGTATAACTACTCAAGTTACTTACTACATACCTTCAGATGAAAACATGAGTTGTGCAATCATTAAGAAAATACCAAACCCAAAACACCAACTTACATGGTTAGATAGCATTTATTTGAAATTCGCAACCCCACTTTTTCTATAGTTAATAAGTAGAGTGAAAATGAAGTACTATACCGGGAATTACTATGTGTATGTCCCCAAACAACAACTATACTTAGAATATAGAGATTTAGCTGATGTAGATTGTGAAACCACAAGTGGTTCGCCGCCGATTTACTATATCAGATATTCTGCATGAATATAAAACAACAGGAGTTCGATGTAATCGTTTCTTCTTTACCTGGGTCTGTAAACTGTAATTTATGAACATAGTATGATAGCTACTATACCACCATAATGAGGACATACAATAAGGGAAACTTCCAATATGCATTAATAAGTTAAAGTCGCGGCAAGTTTAATTGGAAATTACCTGAGATTCGCAATTTTAAGTTCATGCATATGTTAAGGATGGCCATCGGGGCTCTAAAGTAGCTGTTTGTTTGTTATGATTTTTTACGAACCAAAAACTTCTGAATTTAAACACTCTAAAAGTTAGGAAAACATAATGGTTAATAAGACTGGAAACGATACATGTATAATGGACACAGAGTAACCATCCAAAGTGGCGACTGCCGCGTTCACCTAAGGAGGACGCTCTTTTAGCAGTTTGATGGCTGGAACATGGATTTGATAGTGGTCAGACGTGATTTCTCCATAGAGTACAAACTTCCCTCTCGGATTTGTTTGATACGATGTGTAACTCCTCTCCTATATTACCAAATCTGTGGTGCATTAAAATTTCAAAAAAAAAGAAAAAAAAGAGGAGAGCAAATGGGAGAACAACCTAGGTTTCTACCTGCTCATCGACAATAACAAAATCCACACCGGTAATGTTGTTGGTGCACATAAAGTGAAACTTTTCCCATTTCCTAGTGAACTGTGACGACACATGATTTTGTAACTGTTTTTTGTAGAATGTTAAAGGGCCTACCGTAGACCTTCATGTCACCTAGCATGCCATATCAAGGGCTTCAAAAGCTTAGCTAACTTGACTACCTGAGAAACACTCAAGTTTTGCAGAGTAAAATTCTTTTGTCTAGGACGTTTTTCTCTACGTGTAAAAAATATTTCTTTATTGTACAATATGAAAGGGAGGCAGAAAAATATTTGGTTAACCGACAGATCACATACATACTCCAAAATCGGGTAAACAACCCAGCATAATTTGTAAAACAAAATTACCCTGAAACCAAACTAAACCCCTATATATATATGACAGACAAAAACTAATTAAAGAAAAATTTATCAAAATCAATAAGCAATAACAAATCAAACATATACAGCAAACTGAAGAGGGGAATGAGAGAAAACCTACTTCCATCTTGTATAACCTAGTTTTCTGTAATTAGATAAATCAGTTTTCAAATGCCTAATTTCAGTGAACAAACAGAAACACTTGTATCAATTGATCTACTTGTCAGGTTGATTATTACTAAGCATAAGATAAAGAATCTCTTTAACAAACAAAGGAATGACCAAATGCAGCTATATAAAAACCAACATATTAGGAGAGTTATATATGGGCTCAAGACTGTGGCTTGAGACCAAGTTTCACAGTCTATATTAAGACTGTTGTGGACAGTCGAATGTCTAAAACTGTTGTGGACAGTTGTGAGGTCTAACACTAGGGTCTAAAACTAGGGTTGTGCGTCTTGTATAAAGTTGAAGTTGAATGAATGAAAAGGAACACGAACTCATTATTATACGAATTGGAGATTATACAAAATCTAATATGGCATCAAGAGCCAGAGTTGATTAACAAGAATAAGAGAACCCTAGACCAGTAAACATGGCGGATGATACAGAATCATCTAAAAGAGGAAAAGAGGTAGAAAACAGTATACAAAAGAAGAAAGCAAAATATCATCTTGGATCAAGTGATGGACCAGGGATTATTATCACACCAATTGTGTTAAAGGGAACAAACTATGATGAATGGGCTAGAGCAGTGAGAAGATCATTGATAGCCAAAAGAAAATTTGGTTTTGTCGATGGAACCGTCAAAGAACCAAAGGAACTTGAGGAGTTGGAGGAGTGGATTGCAGTGCATTCAATGCTGGTTTCTTGGATCAGCAATACGTTGGAGACATCTATTAGATCAACGTTGGGGGATTATGATGATGCGAGCTTGTTATGGACGCACTTGAAGAGAAGTTTTTTTGTTGTAAGTGGAACTCAGATCTGCCAGTTGAAAGCTGCCTTAAGCGAGTGCAAACAGAAGAAAACTGAGGGAGTTTCCATGTACTATGGGAGATTAAACAAGATATGGGATGAGATGGTGACGTACATGAAGATACCAAAGTGTAGCTGTGGCCACTGCATGTGTAACATTGCGACACAGGTTAGTACGTTGAGAGAAGAAGATTTCTTACATTATTTTTTGTTTGGTTTGGATACTGTGTATAGCTCCCTGCGTGAACAATTACTGGCAAGAGATCCACTGCCATCTATAGATGTGGCTTATCAAGCAGTGGTTAATTCAGAACGTCTAAAATTGGGGGACAGAGTTGTGGCGTCTCAGACACAGGACAGTGTTATGGCGTTCAAGGTTCAGTCGGATCAGCGTCCATTCAATAATATGTATGATCCTAACAAATATTGCAAGCATTGTAGACGAGAAGGGCACTCAGACGAAGGGTGTTTTCAGCTTATTGGATACCCGGAATGGTGGGGTGACAGACAAAGAGGTGGAAGAGGATATGGTCGAGGAGGAAGAACTGATGGTCGAGGACGTGCTGGTGCCGGGTTTGTGAACAGCAGAGGAGGTAGAGGACAAGGCAATATACGTGCGCATAATTTGAACATCTCGGCAGCAACAACGTCTCATCTTGGCGCTGGGTCTTCAGGAGATGCATCAGGACTGACAGGCGTGACTGCAAGTCAAGTTCAGCAGGTTCTTGAATATTTAAATTCAAGAAAATTCAGTTCCCAACTCCAAGGTAAGACAAATCAAACACCCTGGATTATAGACACAGGAGATACAAATCATGTCACGTGTAAAAGAGATGATATGATAAATTTGAAAGATATTAGCGCATGCTCTGTGGGACTGACGGACGAAAAATATGCTCACTTTGAGAAATTAGGTACATTTATTCTTCCTGGTGGTTTGAGATTGGACAATGTGCTTTATGTTCCACAGATAACTTGTAACTTGATTTCAGTTATACAACTCATTGATGAGGTAGTATGCAATGTCCAATGTACTAACAATTTATGTCTTATACAGGACCGGTTGACGAGGAAGGTGATTGGAGTGGGTGAGCGACGAGGTGGACTATATATTTTCTGTGGTGTGCCTCCAATTAAAGTGCTTGCGGTGAGTGATGATACGTATGAGCTGTGGCATCAGCAATTGAGACATCCATCAGAGAAAGTGTTACAACAGTTACCAGGTGTGGGTAGATTATTGAAGAAGAATAATGATGCGTGTGATATTTTTCAGCGTGCAAAACATCGTAGAAGTAGTTTTGCTAGTAGTTTGAGTAAATCCAGTTGTAGTTTTGATTTGGTTCATATAGATTTGTGGGGTCCTTATAAGACGCATTCGTCTTCTGGAGCACAATATTTTCTGACAATAGTAAATGATTTTTCAAGAGGTGTGTGGATTTAGTTAATTCAAAGAAAAAATGAGGTTGAAACAATATTTCTTAACTTTATTGCGCTTGTGAAACGTCAATTTGGTAAAGAAATCAAAATTGTTAGAAGTGATAATGGAACTGAATTTAATGCATTGTGTGGCTATTTTAAGACTAATGGAATAGTTTTTGAGACATCCTGTGTAGGAACACCTCAACAAAATGGAAGAGTTGGGAGAAAACATCAGCACATAATGAATGTGGCAAAAGCTTTGAGATTCCAAGCAAATTTACCGATCCGATTTTGGGGAGAATGTGCATTGACAGCAGCGTATTTGATTAATCGTACGCCTACACCGGTTCTAAACAACAAAACTCCATATGAAGTTCTATTTGGGAAACCGACACCATATAATCAGTTGAAAGTATTTGGTTGCTTGTGTTATGTACATGATCAAAGTATTAAAGGGGATAAGTTTGCAAGTCGAGGAAGAAGATGTGTATTTCTTGGTTATCCTTTTGGGAAAAAGGCATAGAAAGTATAGCTTAGACAAAAAACAATTTTTGGTTTCAAGGGATGTAGAGTTTTATGAACATCAGTTTCCTTACATATCTAGGGTACCTGATAAGCCAACTGAGATAGTTCGTGCTAATAATGACGTGTGTTGGAGTGATGATGAAGAAATAGTGCAGAAAGAGAACCCAGAAAGCGTTACTGAGAATCCATAATATGTTTCTGAGAACCCAGAAGACATTACTGAGAACCCAGAATACATTACTGAGAACCCGGAAGACATTACTGAGAACCCATAATATATTACTGGGAACCCGGAAGGTATTACTGCGAACCCAGAATACATTACTGGGAACCCGGAAGACATTACTGAGAACCCGGAAGATGATACTGAGAACCCAGAATATATTACTGAGAACCATGTGGTCTCGAAGGAAGAAGTGACGGAAGCTAGTATGGGTAAAGGAAGGCGACAGAAGATTCCTTCTAGTCGGCTCAAAGGTTTTGTAACGCACACTGTACGAGAAAATAGTCCATCTCATGCTCACTCTCCACAGTCATCATCCTCAGGTACGCCGTATCCTTTGACATATTATGTTAGTTGTGATAGATTCTCTACAGTTCATAAAAAGTTTCTTGCAGCAATTACTGCTGGGTCTGCGCCTAAAAATTTCAAAGAAGCCATGAAGCATCCAGGATGGCGTAAAGCAATGGCAGAAGAAATACGAGCTTTGGAAGAACAAGGAACGTGGGAATTAGAAGAATTACCGCCAAGAAAGAAAGCTCTTGGCAGTAAATGGATTTACACAGAGAAGTATGATGAGAATGGACAGTTGGTGTGGCTCAAAGCTAGACTGGTGATCTTTGGGAATCATCAAGTAGAAGGGTTGGATTACAATGAGACATTTGCACCAGTGGCGAAAATGACGACAGTGCGGACTTTCCTAGCTGTGGCAGCAATTAAGAATTGGGAAGTGCATCAGATGGATGTACATAATGCATTTCTTCATGGAGACTTGGAAGAAGAAGTATATATGAAGATACCACCCGTTTTTTCTAAAGGTAAGTCTAATATGGTGTGTAGGATGAAAAAATCTTTATATGGTTTAAAGCAGGCTCCTCGGTGTTGGTTTGCAAAATTGTCTGCAGCTTTGAAGAATTATGGGTTTCGGCAATCATATTCGTATTATTCTCTTTTTACTATGACTAAGGGAAAAATCCAACTTAACGTTTTGGTCTATGTGGATGATTTGATTGTTGCGGGCAATGATTTAGTTGCGCTTAATCAATTCAAATTTTACTTGGGACAATGTTTCAAGATGAAAGATTTGGGAAAGTTGAAGTATTTTCTGGGTTTGGAGGTGGCCCGGAGTGCACAAGGTTTTTATATATGTCAACGCAAATATGCGTTGGATATCATCATGGAAACAGGTTTATTAGGTGCAAAACATGCAGAATTTCCAATGGAAACGAATCATCGTCTTTCTTTGGACAAAGGAGATTTGTTCACGGATGTGGAGAAGTATCGAAGACTGATTGGGCGTTTAATCTATTTGTCCGTGACTAGGCCGGACCTAGCGTATTCTGTTCATATTTTGTTTCAATTCATGCAACTGCCGAGACTAGCACATTGGGAAGCGGCTCTTCGTGTGGTTCGATATTTGAAGAAGAATCCTGGGCAGGGAATTCTGTTGCGCTCTGATAGTGGTCTTAATTTGAAAGGATGGTGTGACTCAGATTGGGCTAGTTGTCCCTTAACTAGACGCTCATTGATAGGGTGGTTTGTTCTTCTTGGGTATTCTCCAATATCCTGGAAAACTAAGAAGCAACATACCGTTTCTCGTTCGTCAGCTGAAGCGGAATATAGATCTATGGCGGCGGCTACGTGTGAATTAAAATGGTTGAAACAATTACTGGGTGATTTGGGAGTTCATCATCCACATGGTATGCGCCTTCTATGTGATAGTCAGTCGGCTTTGTATATTGCTCAGAATCCAGTTTTTCATGAACGAACAAAGCATATTGAAGTTGATTGTCATCTTGTTAGAGATGCTATCATGCAGAAGATTATTACGCCTTCTTACCCTCCTACAACAGTGCAATTGGCGGATATTTTTAGTAAATCTTTAGGGAAAGCTCAGTTTCAGTATCTTATTTCCAAGATGGGTATGTGTGATCTCCATGCTCCGTCTTGAGGGAGGCTTGAGACCCAGTTTCACAGTCTTAATATTAAGACTGTTGTGGACAGTCCAACGTCTAAAACTGTTGTGCACAGTCCAATGTGAGGTCTAACACTAGGGTCTAAAACTAAGGTTGTGCACTAGGGTTGTGCGTCTTGTATAAAGTTGAATGAATGAAAAGGAACACAAACTCATTATTATACGAATTGGAGATTATACAAAATCTAACACAACCCTTTTGGCGGCTTAAACTTGTGGGCGATCCATGATGTCCACATACTCTTTGTGATTATCCTTAGATCCACAAATAAATTTAATCAAATTTAAGAGGCTCTTACAGACATCTCTATGCCAATGAAAAACAACAAATAGTTTGTGACTATAAAACTCACTTTCTGAAGCCGCAAACTGATCCATTGAAACCCACAATTAATTGGTATGAACTTCTAAACTTATCACAAATAGCTTGAATTCAAATCCTCTATAGGCTCATGTAGAAGAATTTTTTTTTATTAATCAAATCTCCATGAATCGAAAGTAAAATGGACAGAGAAGTTAGGAAAGAGGAAAAGCTTACATTTTTAGGTGGTGTTCTCGGATGATGTATGAGACATTATATATGAAGAATCCAATCAAAGCTCCAATGAGCGTTTATTTCTTGTAACGTCCAAAAAAATTCAAAAAGAGTAAGATGATGAGAGGACCATTAATTGCTGGTGGTCGATTGGAATTGAAAGGATGAATCTTTCCTAATGTTTTGCGTTACAGAATAGTGAAAGGATAGGAAACGTTAGTAATGAATTTAGAGAGGACAAGATGTGCGCCCGTGCGTTGCACGGATTTAAATTGGTTGTCCCAAAGGTAATTAATCCATGTAAACATATAGGTTTTATGTAAAAAATATGTTATGTATATTGAAAGTGATTCGGCGCTCATTTACCCGCCCGTTCTATTTTGCCACGTCAATCCTTGATTCTTATAGGTCGGGGTCAAAGAGCATGATTCGGCGCTCATTTACCGACCCGTTCTATTGTGCTACTTCAATCCTTGATTCTTATTGGTCGTGGCCCAGGAAGAGCATGATTCAATACTCATTTACCCACCCATTCTATTGTGCTACGTCAATCCTTGATTCTTATTGGTCGTGGGTCAAAAGCATGATTCGACACTCATTTACCCACCCGTTCGATTTTGATACGTCAATCCTTGATTCTTATTGGTCGTGGCCCAGGAAGAACATGATTCGGCGCTCATTTACCTATTATATATATTTTGCTACGTCAATCTTTGATTCTTATTGGTCGTGGCCCATGAGCTCTAGAATTCGAGCTTTTGGTCTAACTTTCATTTTGGAGCCAGCAATTCGTACTCAAATCATATATACAATTAGGACTTTAATTGCGTCTGCCGTGGGACACAAACGACGCATAGTCATTCGATTAACTAAATTCAGATCATGCTTGGAGGGGAGGGGAGGGTGAGATCATAACCGCTAGTTATTCCCAATAAATATCCCGACCGCTGGGTGACACAACAAATACCACTGTTTTGTAAGCATTGATCAGGCGGCTGAGCTAAGAATCTAGTTATGGATGTGCAAAAACAAAAAAATTGCCAAAATTTTAGAGTACATAAATAAGTATCAAAAAATTGGCTTTGGGGACGTTAAAAGGAAATTAGGCTTGGTACTTGGCAGTTGCTTACCCTCTGTCATGGGCTTGCTCCATATTTATAGCCCCTTGGATTTATATATTGTGTGGTTTTTTGTTTTTTTGGTACAAATATATTGTGTTGATAAAGCCAAGTAGACATGTAAAAAATTAAAAATTAGTCTTGGCGGGCATTTTTTATTTGTTTATACAATCATCTTGAACTTGAGATATTAAGAATTTAAATTTTATGCAAAATTCTTTAAAGTCATGAAAATTATATAAGAAAATAAAACTATAAAATCACCTGAACACTGATTAAAAAGGGTGCATAAAATGGGAATCACTTATTTGCTTTGTTTTTACTATCATCATGAGAATTTCAATTATTGTCCTAGTTTTTTTACACTTAGTTCGGAAGCTCAAACTGTCAATTTCAAGCAAGCTCTCCCTTCCACCAGTCACCACGAGGGACAAGTAAGTTAGAAATGCGGTAGGCTAAGTCGTATGATGTGTTAATATAGTAGCTAGATTGGTAATTCAAGTCAATTAGGACAACCATCTAAGTCATGTAGGAGTGTCAATCTAACTACTATATTAGTAGTCCACGTCAGCTGGACCAATGCCCGTTGCTGAACGGTTCAGCGCTTTAAATCTCAGCCGTCTGATCAAAAAATAAATCGCCAAGCGATAAATCATTCCGCGAAAAGGTGATTTTCCCAGCGCTAAATGATTCAGCGTAACTATCTAGCTTTTAATTTACCCGTGAACAACTTTTAGAAGAGAGAACTAGTGTAAATAAATAGACAGTATTTTTTTTCGAATTACAACACATATTTGCTAATCTAACAGTTCAATCTAGCCCATAAAATTTAGCTTTACCCGATATTATCTTAGATTGCGGGTCTTCCCATTGCGGTCATCCCCACCAACATTTATAATTATAGCCCCATAGATCTCAATCAATCAGTGAATCAATTATTCATAGACAACACGTGGTAAATCGCACGACAATGAATATATCCACGTTTCATCTCAACCTATCACCGTATTTCTAACAGTATAATATCATTTTTAGGTTTTGTTGTTTTCCTTTTCCCTCTATCAACACATGAAATTCAAATTTCAAAAAAACGCACACCCTCAAACAAACATTCTAATTCCATCCACACCCCTATGTTTTTGGCCGTACAGTACCCTATATATAAATAAAGATATTCTTCTCTCAGACTGTCAGTCCTCCTCTTTCTTTCATTTTTCTCTGCAAAATCTCAGAAAAGCTAGGGTTTCAAAAATTCAAATAAAATCCTTAGCTTAAGATTTTGAGGAATCGGCGCCATACATGTTATGTAATAGTGGAATTGAGTTTGATTTGGGGAATCTCCTTAGGTCAGTGAAGAAAACCATTATGGGTTGTTTTTTTGGGTGTTTTCGTGTTAAAGATGATAATCAAACTCATCATATCATCTCCGATTCTTCTAATAAAGTAAGTGATTAGACTTTTCTTCTCCGATTTTTTGATTTTTTTTTGTGATTTTTTTTATGGAGAAAAAGTTGAGAATCTGAGTAACTTTTTTGTTTAATTGCAGAAAGATTCAAGGAATCGGCTAGCGGCGTTACTTTTATCTGAATCGCAAGGTGGTGATTCTGATTCTCATACTTTTTATACGTTTTTTAATTTAGATTTTGTCTTTTTTCATTTTTCATTTTTGCTTTACAGATCTTGAATTTTAGATAAATTGGATAGAAATTTCGATGTGTGACCTAATTCTTTTTAGAATCCTATGTTGTTTTATTAGTGTTGAACATTTGTGTTCGATTTGGTCAGAAAATTTTTTGGTAATTAGAAATTTTGTTGAATTTTAGGGTTTGTTAACAGTGTAGTTACAAGTGAGATTTATGTTATTATTGCTGAGAATGTTTGGTTGTATGCAGAAAATGATGTTTCTCCAAGCAGTGACAAGGAAATTACAAAGGAGCTCATAGACGAGGTTTGTGTTCTGCACTTTTCTCAATTGTGTTTGCTATCTCTAATTGGTTTATGGATTATTCTGCTATATTTTATTGAACAAGTGTACTTGTCTTGGTTGAGCATAGTTTTAGCAAATAGAATACTGATTCAGTTCAGATTTAAGTGCTAAGTACAATACTACATGATTTACCTTAATGTGACTCGTTCCCATTCTAGCAACCTGAAAGAATGTGGCCTAAAGTAACTTGTTTCTATTTCTTATTCACATTCACATGATAATTGGTATTTCTGACATTGTCCTTGACCATAAATGATATGCACTATCCTGCTTCCTTTGAAGCACGAGAGTTCCTTTGCTATGTCCCACTATTCTGCTTCCTTAGAGTCTTATATGATTTTGTGTTTGATTGGTTCGGAGACTTATCTGCTGCAGCATTTTTGTTCTATTCATTGGTATAGCAAGGTCTTACAAAAATTACAGAGTTTGAGTTTGTTGTTACTTGATTAGTTATCAGCTTTCTCATCAATGAATTTTTCTATCTGATCTTTTTACAGGCCAAGTTCCTTAAATCTTGCGGAACACTGGCAGAAACTCCTGCTGAGATACGCAAAACCTATGCTGGGGTAAACCATTCGACAACTCCTGATGGAGATTCCGAAAATAATAAATTTCACTCTTGGATGCCCAGTACGTCAATCAAGAAGCTCCAGTGGGAGGAGGAGAAACCAGACCAGGTCTCTGATTCCCCTGCAAAGCTATCTGAAGAACTGGTATCTTCAGAGCATGAACCTAGCAGGTTTAATTTTTTATCTTGTTTGATAGTTTCTTTCCCGCATTTGATAAGCTTCTTATTTTAGCAATTCAATGGATGATATACCAGAGGATACTAGTTTGCATACTGTTAAATGGATTATTTAGTTGTCTACGTACTAATTTATCTTCGACTATTTTTTCTGAAGCTCTGTATCTAGCGAGCAGAAGCCCAAAGCATATGAGAGCAACGGAGTTGAGAGTCCTGATGCATCAAGCAAGACACCAATGCAGCCTATTGATGATGATGCATCATCCCCAGTCAATCCAGAGATTCCAATGGAAACGACCCAGTGTAAGAACAAGTCTGTACGCTTTGATTGTGATCCTTCTAGTGCCCAAAGCTCAAACCAGTCTGATTCCAATGGTAGTAATGAAGGATCAAAGTGGTCTCCTTATCCTACCCCATTGAAGATAACTGATGAGATGCAAACTCCTGGAACAGTTTTTGCAACAAACCCAGAGAATATTACAAATGGGAAGAATCCTAGAATCAGGTGCCAGTATGTATACCCAGCTGGAAACCCTCTTCGAGAGTTTACCCAGTGGAATGTGCTGAACGAGGAAGATGAAAACACCACCCCGGAGTCTACATCTGTTTCATTCTCAAGTCAGTCAGTGGTGGAGCATGACAAAGAAGCTAAAGCTGGTGAACGTGAGGCGGTGGTAGAGTTCTCTAAGTGGCTTTCATCTTCCCCAAAGAGCAAGAGTGTTGGAAACTATGAGACTATATCTAGTGAAAGATCGCATAGTAAGACTCCCGAGGAGGACAGACCTATTCTTGGAACTGTTGCTGCACACTGGAATGATGATGAGCCTACTCGTGTCTTGCCCAAGTGGTGGGATGGTAATGGGATCCCGAACTCGACTAACAAATATAAGGAGGTACTCTTAATTTCCATCCTTGTTTTCCTCGTGCTTATTATCAACTAGAACCAGTCTGTTAAATGTTTTTGTGAACTTCTAATTTACCTGCAGGATCAGAAAGTTAGCTGGCATGCAACCCCATTTGAAGTGAGATTGGAGAAGGCATTGTCCGATGAGTCTCTTGTTAATCCAATTCCAAGGTATATTTTTCTCTCTACCTTTCTTTGCTGTCACTAGAGTTAGTTATTGATAATGTAGTTTAATTTGAGGTATTTCACTATCTCGTAATGCTTAAACAATCACAGCCAAAAACTGGGTTAGCTTGAGTATGCTTAACCTGTCTGAAACACGATGAGATTTGGAGCCGAAAAACACTAAATGGATGACCACTAAGTTTGCTTTGTTAGTTTGCCAGAACTTTGCTCGACTCTGTTCTGATAATTTCATCAGTTGCATGTACAAAACCCGATCCAGATTACATAACACATTGTTTTCTTGATTCACAGGAGGCTTCATGATGGCCGACCCATAGATTTTGATGAATTGGAGGAAGGTGATTCTGCTATGTCTAAAATGAAGACCTCTCCTCAACCCGAATCGGTGGTTTCCTTTTAGTGAAAGCTCAAAACATTTTGCTGGTGTTTGATCTTCTGTGACAGGTAATTTCAGAAATTCCCTAGAGATATCTTAGCGAAAAATCCTACTTAGTCTCTTTTGCTGCATGTATCATTCTGTGTTGACGGTTATGCATCAGCCAGTATTTGAAGGCTGCTTCAATGTTCCAGTGTATAGAATGTATTTTTATACCGTCCCCGTGCTTGTGAAGTTTTTGGGGGAAATGAATTATATCAAAAACAGGTCCTTTTAGATTTATGCTTATATCTTGCAGTTAAGAAACGATGCATTTGTCATCATTACAGTATGTTGATGTTAAATCTTCTTCTTCTTCTTAAAGATTTTGAATTTTGGATTTCACAAAGCTAGTTTATTTTTTCCGGACATGAATTTTTTAACTTCACTAGTGGGCCTAAATCCTATGTAATGTAAAGGCCACTTTCGAAATGCTTGAAAGACAGATACAGTAGTTAGCCCATGTAGATGTAGGAAGAGGAAATCCCAAACGACAAACACCATCTAAGCTAAGTGTTTGTACTAAATGTGCATTGTCAGGAGAACGGGCAAAAGCCTTCACGAACTACAATAGAACCCCTGTGATGCTCTACCAACATAAGTGTTTTGAAGATTGCAAAATAAAGTGTTGAGCTTGGTAGTTTTTTGGTGTCTTTGAATGACACTCAGATTAAGAAGAACAAAAGAAACATGATGATTAATGTCTTTGTTATCGCTTTGATAGCTGGCATAGTAACTTAGCAAGAATCTTCCTTGAGCAGCATCTTGATAGAGTCTTCAATTTTCCGAATGTTGTTCACAGTTAAAGAGTTCTTATTGTCTCTGATAATCTTTCCTTTGTGAATGTTTTTTAATGGTGAAGCAACAAATACAGATAAGTTTGCTTTTTTAGTTTGCCAGACTTTTGCTCGATTCTGTTCTGATATTTTCATCAGTTGCACATGCATACTCGGTTCAGGTTACCTATTGCACATTGTTTGCTTGTATCACCGGAGGAGGCTTCATGATGGTCGACCTGTACATTTTGAAGAATTGGAGGAAGGTGATTCTGCTATGTCTAAAATGAAGACCTCTACTCGTGTGTTTCCTTCTTATGAAAGTTCAAAATATTGTTGGTCTTTGATCTTCTGTGATAGGTTAGTCCAGAAATTTCCTATTTCTTAGCTAAACATCCTAGTTAGTCAGAACTCTTTTGCTGCATTATCATTCGGTTTTGGTGCACAGCCAGCATTTGAATGCTGCTTCTAATGTACATAACGTATTTTTATCTCCCCCATGGGTTGTGAAGTTTTTGGGGTAAAGGGATACATAAAAAAACAGGTAGTCTTTGTTACAGTATGTTGAAACTTCTTGTAACTAGGAAAATACATTTGCCAAAGAAAATCCAAACATTAATGGGAAAGATGACATTTATTATTGAATCTCTTTTCTGAGAAGAGTTTTAAACCAATTAGGAAAAGAAAAAGACCAACTTAGATTTGCTCTAGTTGAACTGGCTTTTTGTGCCTGACAATTAGCAACCTCATTCGACTCTCGACGCCCACAAGTGCACTTCCAACTCCGAAAGTTTTCCAATAATATTACTATTTGTGCATATCACAGAACCGTCAGTTTGGTTAACTGCTTTCACAACGTTCAAGCAGTCGTGCTGAACATTAGCTCCTTGCGCCATCTTTATTCCTTCCAGCGCTACAAGTTCTTTTGCCTGCTCCTATCTTGAGCTATCCCAGCTGCTTCTGATACCGCACCTCCACATAAATATCTTCTCCTAGGTTACTTAGTAGTAATGGTAGTAATTTGGCCCAAAATGAGCTTGAGCCTGAGCCTATGGCTGAACCTGAGCCTGGGGTTGAACCTGAACACCAGTATAAAAAGAATGAGCAGGATCTTGAGCTGGCGAATGAGAAGGCTGAAATTGAGGATGAGCCAAAGGTTGAAATTGAGCTTGAGGATGAGCCGCAGGTAGAAATTGAGCTTGGGAGTGAGCCAAAGGTTGAAATTGTGCTCGAGGATAACGCAAAGGTTGAAATTGAGCTTGAGCTTGAGCTTGGTAATGAGGCAAAGGCCGAAATTGAGCTTGAGCTGGATAATGAGGCAAAGGTTGAAATTGTCTTTAGAATGGGCCAAAGGTTGAAATTGAGCTGGAGCTAGATAATGAGCAAATGACTGAAATTGAACTTGAGGATGAGGCAAAGGCTGAAATTGAGCTTGAGCTGGATAATGAGCCGAAGGCTGAAATTGAGCTTGAGCTAGATAATTACCAAAAGTCTGAAATTGATCTTGAGAATGGGCAAAAGGTTGAGGTTGATATTGAGCTGGCTTAGGAGCAGAAGGCTGAAATTTAGCTCGAGGATGAGTGAACGGTCGGAATTGAGCTTGAGCTGGCGAATGAGCCAAAAGTTGAAATTGAGCTTGAACTGGCGAAGGAGGTAAAGGCGCAAAAGGTGGAAATTGAGCTTGAACTGGCGAATAAGAATGAGGTGGAGATGGAGAATATTCTGGCGTATAAGGAGGCTGCGAATAAGGTGGCGGGGAATAATCTGACGAATAAGGAGATGGAGAATAATCTGGCGAATAAGCAAAAGGCTGAAATTGAGCTTGAGATTCGTCGGCCTTAGCTTGATCTCCCAGACAGCTGAACTGCTCACAATTCTTAGCACCTTTTGATATAAACATTGGGACAAGGTTTCCTACCATGGTACCCACTTGGCTCTTGAAGTACAATCTATTGAAGTGCAATGAGGAGGAGTCGCTCTCTTGACCCACATTTACATCCTGCAATCCTTCAACAACTTTACCCACTTCTTTCTCTGAGGAACCATTCTTCTGACTCTCATCCTGCACTTCTTCAACAACAGAACCGATCTGAGCACCTTCAATGTAAGCTTTACAAGCCGCCAAAATAGTTTATGCTCGAACGCGGAAATGCCCCGTTACATAATCCTCAAAATACTTGGGGGGATTCTTAAGTGTGTACAGCATTGTCCTGCATGACAGAATAAATCTGCTTTTCTTTATTTCTTGCAGTTAAGAAGTAATGATCTCTTTTGTTACAGTATGTTGAAACTTCTTGTTCTCAAAGATTTTGAAATTTGGTGTAATCACAATGTTTTTTCTTTTTGTTTTTGTTTTGAGAATTTAGGATTACTACTAACCTAGGAAAAGATATATTTAATTACTACCTAATAAGTTTTTTTTTGACAACTAAGAAGACTGTATAAAAATATGTATGCGTAAGAAAATCCTAGCAATAGACAAGATGAAATTTAGTTATGATTAAATCATGACATCATTCTAACAATTGAAAATCCTAACAATGACAAGAGTTTTAAACCTATTAGAAAAGAAAAAGACCAACTTAGATTTGTTCTAGTTGAACTGGCTTTTTGTGCCACACAATTAGCAACCTCATTCGACTCTCTAAGCACATAAGTGCACTTCCAACTCTGAATGTTTCCTAATATTCTAGGGTCAACCACCTGTTCCATTAATCACTTTCACAACGTTTAAGCTCTCTCCCTCCAAGTGCAGGCATTGAGTATTATCTCCTTGCACCATCTTTTTTCCTTCCAGCGCTACAAGTGCTTCTGCTTCCTCATCTTGAGCTATCCTAGCTGCTGATACTGCACCTCCACATAAATATCTTCACCTAGGCTGAGCTTGAGTAGTTGAGTCTGAGCCTAGGTGAAGTTATTTAGCCCAAAATAGTAGTAATTTGGCCTAAAATGAGCTTGAGCCTGTGGCTGAATCTGAGCCTGGGGTTGAACCTGAACGCCTGGCGAATGAGAAGGCAGAAATTGAGGATGAGCCAAAGGTTGAAATTGAGCTTGAGGATGAGCCGTAGGTCGAAATTGAGCTTGAGAGTGAGCCAAAGGTTGAAATTGTGCTTGAGGACGAGGGAAAGGTTGAAATTGAAAATGAGCTTGGTAATGAGGCGAAGGCCGAAATTGAGCTAGAGCTGGAAATTGAGCTAGAGCTGGAAATTGAGCAAATGACTGAAATGGAACTTGAGGATGAGCCAAAGGTTGAAATTGAGCCTGAGCTGGGTAATGAGCCAGAGGCTGAAATTGAGCTTGAGCTGGATGATGAGCAAAAATTTGAAATTGAGGTCGAGCTAGATAACTACCAAAAGTCTGATATTGAGCTTGAGAATGGGCAAAAGGATGAGGTTGATCTTGAGCTGGCTTAGGAGCAGAAGGCTGAACTTGATCTGGAGGATGAGAAAACGGTCGGAATTGACCTTGAGCTGGCGAATGAGCTAAAGGTTGAAATTGAGCTTGAACTGGAGATGGAGAATAATCTGGCGAATAAGCATAAGGCTGAAATTGAGCTTGAGATTCATCGGCCATAGCTTCATCTCCCAGACAGCTGAACTGCTCACAATTCTTAGCGCCTTTTGATATAAATATTGGGACAAGGTTTCCTACCATTGTACCCACTTGGCTCTTGAAGTACGATCTAGTGAAGTGCAATGAGGAGGAGCCGTTCTCTTGACCCACTTCTTTCTCTGAGGAGCCATTCTTTTGACTCTCATCCTGCACTTCTTCAACAACAGAACCGACCTGAGCACCTTCAATGTAAGCCTTACAAGCCGCCAAAATAGTGTATGCTCGAAGGCGGAAATGCCCTAGTACATAATCCTCAAAATACATTGGAGGATTCTTAAGTGTGTACAGCATTGTCCTGCATGATAGAATAAATGTGCTCGCATTGTAATCACGGGACATATTTTCACCGTATACAGAGCCATCATGATATTCTTCTCCAGGCTCATTGAAGAAGGGTTTTTCATTCAGCACCAGAGCTTGGATAGAGAGAAGAACTTGCAGCATAGTGGATTTCCCTGGGATCCAAGACTCCTCTCTGCTCCCACCCCATGTGTTGAGAAGACTAAGGCAAACTTTCCCATACTCATACAAGTTTGGATTTATCCGCAGATTATGTGCATGGTAGTTGAAGACCGGTGGCTCATCAGGATAGTAAGATGGATAATGAATATCGAAGAAGAAGAGGCCGTCGTGGTAAGGAGTTCCAGATGCACCTACAATCACAGCCCTCAAAAGATCCATTCTTTCTTCATAAGCTCTAACAAATATAGTGTCTGGCAAATCCTTCTCAAGAAGTCTCCAATCTTGCTGAATTGCCTTTGCCCACTTCTGTGATGTCTGCTTTGACTTGGTAACGGAATGATATTGATAATGGTGGTCAGAGAAATCTTCAACTGTGTCGAAACTTTTAAAAGATCTGTACTTCATCATCACTTCATCATCTGCAGCATTAATTACCAGTTCATGTGGTTCTGTGGACATGTTAGATACCTCTCCCTCGTTATCTGTGTTCAACTTGTTGTCAACAATCGTTTCAAGCTTTCTATTAGCGGATGAAGTTGCCATAGGAGACGGAAGTAGTTTTATATGATACGATCCGACGCCGAAACCAGAAAATCTATCGAAGATCAACCACCACCTAAATACTTTGATCGGAGATTAGCCACCAAAAACTTAATAATACTGGATGCAAAAGCCCTATAAATAACTATGGATTTATAGATAACATATAGAGTCCTATCTTATGCAAAGACAACATATAGAGTCCTATGTTTGATCGGAGATTATGCAAGTAAGAAAACCATTCTTGGTGTCCACGGCACGGAACAATATTCCGTTCTGCCGTTCCCCGGCGAACCCGAACGGCCGAACCGCTTTGTGGGCCTAGGCGAGGCGCCCAGAAAAGAAAAAAAAATATGGCCAACATTTTTGCGCATAGAGTGTTTTATTATCTAGGCGCCCCTTGCACGACCTGTTCGCCTAGGTGAGCATGTAGGGCGCATTTTACAACATATTGTGGCTGCACGGCCATGCTGTTGTACTCAGCTATTACTAGCTCGTTGTTAATGTTGTTTATTTATTTTTATTTTTTTAAATTTTATGTAAGCATTATTATACATGGAGTTTGATATTGTGTTAAATTGTTTATGTAATTATTATCATGGAGTTTGTTTATCAAAACTATACAACACCGAAGATCATGTGATTCATGTCACCCACTGGAAATTCTTTTTGAACTTAGTCTGCTGTTGCTGATGAGAATCCAAGCAACTACATAAATTTACAAGTTCAAAGATTCATTTTGTAAAGCATATTTGATAATATTCTAACTTTTGTAATCATTTTGGTATAAGCCAGAGTTGGTCAGGTGAAAATTTTGGAATACTTTAATTCAAACCGTCCCATATCTACACAATTCTGGTTGCATGGATGCCTTATGAGTTTATGTTTAGGACTAGCCGACTAGGTAGGTTTTTTCATCTTCCTAGGACTCTATTTTATGTTCTCCAACTTCAAGTTACGAGGCATGCACCATGTACTACCTCAATTTTATTTGCTTTCTGCTAAAAGCTTCAAGGAGTTGCATGTATACGAGATAACCAGGGATTTTTTTTTTGGCCTACTACGAGACAATGCAGACGGAAACCCCAAGTTTAGGTATCAGCATCGTGATTTTGTTGGTCTCTGTTTTGATGTTGAAACCAAGGATTATATATGGTGATGCTCTCGAGCCCATAAATAAAAATGTGAAAATTGGATCGCTAAATTCTGCCTTTTGCTTTTGTCTGGGGTGTGTGGAAACAAGGAAACTCTTTCATTTTTCAAAATAAGGAATATTTGCAAGATAATCTTATAAGGAAGATCAAGTGATCCAAGTCTTTGTTGCTATACTGGAATTCTACAAATATTTCTTTTAAGGGGATTACCCATCTATATAAATCTCCATTACAACTGTTGTTGTTTTCTTTTCTTTTTTTTTTTCCCGCGCTTTTCGGCTGATTGTAATCAGTATAATTAAGGTCGATGCAACTGGTTATGCACGTTAAGACATCCTAAATGGAGAGTGGTGGTTCATTTCTAAGGACCATGTATTATGTATCGTTCTCTTGGATTTTCATATATTTTTTTAAAACTTTTTTAGCTAAGTTCTCTGCTGTAGTTTTAATTTGTTATCAATGCTGTCATGATCATTGTCGGTGATTGTTCTACACCATGGAAGTTTAATCGAGCACTTGCACTTGCAATAGCCGTAGCAGCAGAATCAACAGACAGATTTACACAAAACGACTTATACTTGCATAACTGACAATGATTTTATGGCTGCGAAGTTAAGCATTACATTCCATGACAAAAGAAAATATAAAACAAACTGGAGGGGGACATAGGGCCTAACCTCAAAAAAATAATAAAAAATAACTTTCATCCAAACCGAGGACTGGCATATTATTTATAGCTTAGGACAAGTATCTTTCTCTGGTCAATAATCATAAAAATATTTTATAAAAAGATTCATATGATATCATAACCTGATTGATACCCACGACGAGCCTCCATATTATCTTGCGGCAGTAAAATCTTTGTTGAGATCCGTTAACAAGTTTAATATTTGCCAATGTCAATTTCACATTGCATGTTCCACCTAAATCCTGCATGAAAAAGTAATTTATATTTATCAAAAAATTGATTAAAAAGACTAAAATCAACAATTTCTGGATGAAAAAAACACGTAAAATTTGATATTATTCGAATGGACAAAATTGTAAAAATAATATTGGGTGTTATACTGTATTTTAGGATTTGAATGAGGTAATGCCATATTCTCATCCGAGTGCATCCGTTCATATATTGACATATAACAGATTTATATCACGCGGGATGAGTTTATTAACTAGAACCCATAAATATAACGGAAATTGGGTCAAATGTCCAAATATTTTTAAAACATGGTTCAAATGGATGAGTAAAAAATATTCTGGGTGAAATGGACAAAAAAAAATAGCAAGAATGAAACTGGTTTCATCCTGGATTAAACTTAGAAAATAGCTAATATGAAACTGGATGCATCCTGTGTAAGTTAAAAATAAAAAAGAATATTTGAAAATGGGCAGGATGAAACTGTTTACATCCTGATCCTCAAAATACTTGGGGTATTCTTAAGCGTGTACTGCATTGTTTTGCATGAAAGAGTAAATGTGGTCTCATTATATTGCTGGGAAATCTTCTCACCTCGTTCCGTGCCAGCCTCTTGTTCATATCCCGGCTCATTGAAGTAGGGAATTTCATTCAGCACCAGTGCCTGGATAGATTAAAGAACTTGCAGCATAGTGGATTGCCCTGGTGTCCAACGCTCAACGGTATTCCCCTTCCATGTGTTGATAAGACTAAGGCAAACATATCCACATTCGTACGAGTTTGGATTTAAACACAGATTATGTGCATGGTAGTTGACTAGTGGTGGTGTATCAGGATACTCTGCCGGATAGCGAATATTGAAGAAGAAGAGGCCGTCGTGATAAGGAGTCTCAGCTTCACCAACAATGACAACCCTTAAAAGATACATTCTTTCTTCATAAGCTCTGACAAATATAATGTCTGGAAAATCCTTCTCCAGAAGTCTCCAGTCCTGCTGAATTGCCTTTGACCACTTCTGTGATGCTTGCTTTGACTTGGTGACTGAGTTTTTCTTATAATGGTGGTCATAGAAATATTCAACTGTATCGAAACTCTTAAAAGATTTGTATTTCACTATAGCTTCATCAGAATCATCATCCTCAAACTGCTTGGGCACAGTTGAACTGCTACACGGAACCGGAGGCCTTGTTTGATCAGTACTGGGTTTTTCCTCCAGCAACCAAGGAACAGAGACTTCCGCACCAGCCGGGAGGTCTTCAACATCGAAATTGTCTTGTAAAGCTGCAGCCTATTCGTCTATAAAATCCGGTTGTTCAAATTCATAATGGAAGTCTTCTAAGTCAACAACTTCATCAGAATTATAAGCTACATCTTCCTCCCCTTCTTCGTCCAATACCGACTGAATCGTTTTAAGAATTTTATTAGCGTTAGAAGTATCCATAATAGAAGAACTAGTTTCCATCACTTCAACTTCGTCTTGTATCACCGTGAGTTTTATGATGATACAAAACTAGAGAATCTTGATACCTTTGATCGGGTATTAGCCTCCAAGAAAACACTTAACTTGATGAGATAACCCTAGAACTATATATGGATGAAGAACATAAAAGTAGTTATATGCAAATAAGGAATCACCAAATAATAACCTCGCATAAAATTGGGACTGCTCAATTTATGGCCAGCCATTTTTGGTATATATCGTGCCCCTGATTATAATGGACTATAGGTATAACTTGAGCCTGGTGCAGCATCCTGGACCATTTACTAATCCAGGTTTAGCAGACGTGCCTCATATAAATTCAGCTACCCAAAGAGCTCACGGCCAGGCAGGACTAGGGGTGTGCAACGGACAAACGGTTGCGGATTAGGGGTCACCTGCGTCCAAATCGTCTAAGTTGCGGATTTGGGAAGTCAAATTGTGTCCGACCCAATCATCCGCGGATGGTACGAGTCGGTTGTGGATTAACCGCGGATTTAGTCAGTAAAGAGAAAAAAGATATTGATAACCTGAGCTTAACAAACTATCTAGTGAGGATATTGTTTGTGCCATGATAAAATTACCACATATTGGGCCACAATATTTCCTGGGGCACCATTCAGCTGTCATCAAGCCAACCGACGCAGCTCACCAGCCACCCAGTATTACATGAAATCAACGACCAATCATCGGTCAAAGTCAACGGCCGGTCAATGGTCAAAGTTAACATATGGTCAATGGTCAAAGTCAATAACTGGTCAATGTTCCAAGTCAACCGTCGGTCAATTGTCGAAACCATGTGGCCAGTCGCGCTCCAAGCAAGTTTCCAACCATGCTGCCAGCGGTGCAGTCAACCATTTCCCAGTCATGGTTCTAACAGTGCTGCCAGCTAGCATCTAGTCATGTTGCCAGCGGTGCTGCCAACTGATTTCCAGCCAAGTACTCATCTGGATGCCATCCAGTCTCCATCCATGTTGCCAGTTATGATGTCATCCAGCCTCCATCCAGTCTCCAGTCAAGGCAGTCAAAGTTCAATGGTCGCAGTCAATGGCGAAAGTCAACCTTGCCAGTCAAATTCAAGGTCGTTGGTCAAACCCGCAAACCCATATCGATTGGGCCCGTCCAGTAAAAAAACGCTGGAAGAAGATTCCAGAAGTTTCCGGATGACTTGCTGACCAAGTTACTTGCAGAGGAAGTTTATCTCGAAATTAGGGTTTAACCCATGTATTCAACAGTATAAATAGGGGGAATTATAACCCATAAAGAGGGATCTGAAATCATTGTAACCCATACATCAATAAAATATCTCTCCCTACGGGGTTTCGTCGGTGGATGTAGGCTAATCCGCGGATTTACAAAACCAACCGCGACCAAACCGCTAAACCTTGCGGATTTGAAAACTCAACCGTGACCGGTCCATAGACTCTTGCGGATTGGTTTTCACCCGTAATTTTTGCGGACAGTTGCAGGTGAAATTCACAGTTTCGGTTTTTCTGCACACCCCTAGGCAGGACAGGTAAAAAAAACTTATATGAGGCCATGAAGTTGCCCAAAGCCCATTCCATCAACCAATTCAGGCTAGGAAGCTTGCCAGAGGCTAGACAGGCCAGGCAGGCCAAACATGCTACTGGTAATTTTTTTCTTATGAAGGAGGAAAGAATGCAAGAGTTACAAGAAACAAAACCGTTTTTTGGATAAAAATTTAATGTAAATTAAAGAACTCTAGTAACCACCTCTTAACCAATTCTTTGTATTTGAAGAATATGACGTATAAGACCGGTACAAAATGATTGCTTTTATATCCAAGACTCTTAGTTCTTGCCCGAAGCAAACTTACAGTGAATAAGAAAATGGTTGATGACCTCCTCTTTCACAAGTACAAAGATTACACTCCAAATCACATGCTACTGGTTTTTGCATGTATAAAATTCGGAAATGACTAATTTATGTTTTGTCTGGAACTTGGAGATGAAATGAACTATGGTTTGTACATCCATTTTTCATGTTTGTTGATTCCATAGTGGGATCAAAATCAACAAATCCTTGTTTTGTTGAGTCTACAGGAACTGCTCTAACCTTTTAGAGGATGTTGCCTTTAGTATTTGCCAATGTCTCAAAGCTTCTTCCAAAATAAAGATCTGAAACCAATACAAGTCGGTTAACATGGTGCATGGAGGAAACAGCTGTGAGTAGGAGTAAGAAACTAAACAAAGATTAAAAGGAAACATATTTACCTGATTAATTGTAGCTCTGGGAGAAACTCTAACTAGTTTTTTTCCCACTATCAATCTTGGGTACAAAAATCTCTGGAAACTCTTATGATAAAAACTGAGGATAGAGATAAAAATCTTTAGAAGAACATGGGACTTTACTCCATTGTCAGATTTCTAATATGAAAGGGATATCCAATTTCATATTGCATGTTCCACCTAAACCCTTATTACATGAAAAAGTAATGTATGATTATGGGTTCTAGCTAACTAAAGAACTCATCTTACGTGATTTAATTCTCTTATAAAGGTATAAACGGATGCATTTGGATGCGAATAAGGCATTGTCAGATGATACTCTTGTTAATCCAATTTCAAGGTATATATTCTTTGTCACTAGAGTTAGTTGTTGATAATGTAGTTTAAATTGAGTTAATCAACTATTTCGTTATGCATGAGGAAGTCACAGCCAAAAACTGGATTAATATGTTTTAATTAGTATGCTTAACCTGGCTGAAACACAAACAGATTTTGAACTGGATTTTAAGAATCCAGCTATTTCAAAAAGTAAACCATGTGAAAGTCTTCCAGCACTTCCGGCTGGCGAAATCAGAAAAAAAAGTGCATTTGAAAATCCTAATAAAAGACACTTAAATCCAAATCCAAAGCCTTTTTCCGGTAACAAGTACCGGGTAGGCTAGTACATCTAACAAAAATAAATAAATAAATAGACACTTAAATATCTAACAAAAAAAATCTAAAAAAAAATAAATAGAAAGGAACTTGAATATCTTCACCTAGGTTATTAGTAATGGCAGCCATTTGTCCCAAAATGACCTTTAGCTTGAGCTTGGACCTGAGCTTGGGGCTGAACATGAACACCAGAACAAAAGAAATTAGCAAAAGGCTAAATTTGAGCTTGAGATTCAGCGGCTGCATCTTGATCCTTAACTGGCTTGAAGAAATCTTTCTTAAAAATGTTAGTGTAGTTGGCTTCATCTAACCTATAAGCGTCTCCCAGACATATGAACTGCTCACAATTCTTAGCTCCTTTTGATATAAACATTGGGACAAGGTTTCCTGCCATGACACCCACTTCGCTCTTAAAGTGCCCGCTCGGGAAGGGATTTCTATTGTAGTAATATGAGCCATACTTTTTACCCTCATTGACATTCTGCAATTCTTTACCCACTTCTTTCTTGGAGGAATTTTGACTTTCATTATCCTCCTCCTCCTCTTCTTTAACAACCGCCCCGACCAGAGCGCCTTCAATGTAAGCTTTACAAGCCATCAAAATAGTATATGCTCGAACGCGGAAGTGCCCTAGTACATAATCCTCAAAATACTTGGGGGGATTCTTAAGCGTGTACTCCATTGTCTTGCATGAAAGAATAAATGTACTCTCATTGTATTCCCGGGCTGCCTTCTCGCCATGTACAGTGCCAGCCTGGGGTGCCCATCCAGGCTCATTGAAGTAGGGCTTTTCATTCAGCACCAGAGCTTGGATAGAGAGAAGAACTTGCAGCATAGTCGATTGCCCTGGGGTCCAATGCTCCTCACGTCTCCCGTTCCATGTGTTCAGAAGACTAAGGCAAACTTTCCCACAATTGTACAAGTTTGGATTTAAACGCAGATTATGTGCATGGTAGTTGACGAGCGGTGGTGTATCAGGATACTCTGATGGAAAGTGAATATCGAAGAAGAAAAGGCCGTCGTGATAAGGAGTCTCAGCTGCACCAACAATGGCAGCCCTTAAAAGATCCATTCTTCCTTCATAAGCTCTAGCAAATATAGTGTCAGGCAAATCCTTCTCTAGAAGTCTCCAGTCCTGCTGAATTGCCCTTGTCCACTTTTGTGATGCTTGCTTTGACTTGGTGACTGACTTTGACTTATAATAATGGTCAGAGAAATCTTCAACTGTGTCGAAACTTTGAAAAGATTTGTACTTCATGATAGATTCATCAGAATCATCATCTTGAAACTGCATGGGAACTTTTGAACTGCTACATGGGACAGGGGGTCTCGTGCGGTCCTCCGCAAGCCATGGAACAGAGACTTCTGCATCAGCAGGGAGATCTTCAGCATCGAACTTGGCTTGTAATGCTGCAGCCTCATCATCATACTCGACAAAATCTGGAGCTTCGAATTCATAATCAGATTCTGCTTCAAAGTCATGAATTTGATTGTCATCTGAATCATACATCTCCGACCCATCATCATTGTCTGAATGATCACTAGTCACCATTTCATCTGACGGTTCTGTCGACATGATAGCTGCATCTTCCTGAATCGTTTTAATCTTTTCATTAGCGTTAGAAGTAGCGGCCATAGAAGAAGGAAACCAAGTGGTCTTCGTATCAACCCGAGTTCTACGATAGACACGACGCCGAAACTACAGAACCCTAATGTCGACTTCGATGAAGATCCACCACCTAAATCCTTTGAGTAAACCCTAACAAGCCAATTATTTAATAGAGAGTCTACAAATATAGAGTCCTGTGGTAAATAAATACATATATATATATATATAATCGGTTTCTTGTAGGGTTGAGCGATTGAGATCGATACGGTCCATCCATGTTAACTCATCATATGTTACGTGTGTAAAATAACACACAGTTTCCTTTTCTCAAGTAAATTGTATTTTAGGAATTTAACCTTAGTTAGGAAACACTTTCCTTGCAGCTCAAGGAAGTTTGTGTATAAATATTTTGTATTCTGTTTTGATAATTCTTGTACAATTCAGTTAATCAAAAACAAGTTCAGTCCCTTCTATCTTCTCTTCTAGTTAACCTATAGTTTATAGTTTTATCTTGGTATCAGTTAGGGTTAGGTCCTCCAAAACTCATGTCTACCGAACCTTCTATAGTTTCTTCTACCGGCGGTGTTCTAATATCTTCCACTGCCTCTTCACAGTCTTCAATTATGTCTTCCGTTAAGTTTTCTCAACCTCACCATATAATCACAGTTAAGCTCGATGAAAGTAACTACTCCCTCTGGCGACCTCAGTTTCTACCCTATCTCCAAGGCTATGATTTAGATGGCCATGTCACCGGTACCAAACCCTGCCCTGCGCCTACGCTTGCGAATGAATCTCCCAATCATGCTTTTGCTTCATGGACTAAACAAGATAAAATCCTGGTTAGTTGGATGTTTTCGTCTTTTACTCCTTCTGTTTTTCGTCATGTTCATCGTCTTACAACAGCCAAAGAAATCTGGACCTCTCTTGAATCTTTACATGCTTCCAAGTCTGATGCAAAAATACATCATCTGCACTGTGAGTTACATATGCTTAAGAAAGGTTCTCAAACCATGCGGGCATATATTGATCATGCTCGAGATTTGGTCGATAGTCTTGCTGCTGCCAACACCACGGTTACAGATAAAGAATTCCGCCACTGTCTCTTAGCTGGCTTGGACAGTTCCTATGATGCCATTGTTACGTCGTTAACCACCACAATGAGCTCGCTGACTGTAGAAGATTTTCTCACTTTTCTCCTGACCTTTGAGCTGCGTATCGATCAACAGACAAAGACGTTAAACTCTCAGCCAGTTGCTAATCTTACTGCACAGTCTCGACAGCCTCCATGGTTTTCTTCATCAGGTGGGTCTTCTGCGTCCTCTGTTTCCCAGTTTTCTCAATCTCGTGTTTCTGGTAACAACAGAAATCAACCTTAACGTGGGCCTGCTCGTTTTGAAACTCCACGTGGGCCTGCTAGTTTTGAAACTCAACGTGGGCCTGCTAAAAATTTTGAAACTTCAGCCGTGACTTGTCAACTTTGTGGGCGCAAGAATCATGAGGCCCAGGATTGCTGGAACCGTTATGACAGAAATTTTCGCCCACCCAAGCGTCAACCACCGTCCTCCGTACCACGGTCTTATGTTGCTTATAGAACTGGCCTTCTACCATCACCCTCATGGACACCTGACAGCGGTGCTACAGATCACATCACCAATGATCTTTCTCATCTTCAATTTCCTACTGAGTATACTGGTCCTGATCAAATACAGATGGGTAATGGTTCTTCTATACCAATTTCTAATGTTGGTTCCTCTATTTTAGGAACTCCCAATCGTAAGTTGCAGCTTTGCAATGTTCTCTTTGCACCAAAAATCTCTCACAATCTCTTGTCTGTTTCTCGTCTTACAACTCATAATAATGTCTTATTTGAATTTCATCCGAATTTTTGTCTTGTGAAGGATCGATGTACCGGGAAGGTTCTTCTTCGCGGCAGTAGGAAGGGTGGTCTCTATCAACTTAATGCTTCATCTAAATCTCCTCAATCTTGCATAGGAGAACGTGCTAGTTTACAAGCCTGGCATGCTAGAATGGGTCATCCAATGATGCGCACAGTTCGCAAAGTTATTTCTCAGTTTTCTCTTCCAGTTTCAAACCAAACTATTAGTTTTTGTGCTTCTTGTCATGAGCATAGGAGTCATAAGTTACCTTTTAAATCCAGTACAACTGTTTATTTGAATCCATTAGATTTAATTATCTCCGACGTATGGGGACCCTCTCACATTTTATCTAATGAAGGTTACAAATATTATGTCATATTTATTGATGCATATAGTCGTTTTACTTGGATGTTTCCTATGTCTCAAAAATCTGAAGTTTTTTCTATATTCTTTTTGTTCCAAAAACATGTTGAAAAACTTTTTAATCGAAAGATAAAAATATTTCAGTCTGATAATACTGTTGAGTATCGAAAACTCACTCCGCATCTCCAAAAACTTGGAATTTTTCATCGTTTTTCATGCCCACATACTTCTGAGCAAAATAGTTTGGTTGAACGTCGTCATCGTCACATTCGTGAAACTGATCTTACTATCCTAAATATGGCCTCTGTGCTGTCCTCATACTGGTATGATTCTTTTTACACTGCTTGTTATTTGATGAATCGTGTCCCTTCGACTTCCATTAATAATTCCTCTCCATATGAAGCTCTTTTTGGTCTCCCACCTGATTACACCTCTATTCGTGTATTTGGTTGTCTATGTTATCCTCACTTGCGTCCATATAGGTCCCATAAAATGGATTCTCTCTCTTCTCCTTGTGTTTTTATTGGATATATCCCATCCCACAAATGTTATAAGTGTCTACATGTTCCTACGGGTCGAATATACGTCAGCCGTCATGTTGTTTTTGATGAGACTACCTTTCCCTTTGCATCCGCATCATCACCTTCGCCGGCATCGACTGCTTCACAGGTAACTCCACCCTCTCCCTTATTGGGTTCTTCTTCTCGTTTCTCTGTCTCTCCGATGTTGTTAGATCGTCCATCTTTCATTGGACAACATATACTTCGTCAGTATCCACAACATCCAACCTCACCTGCTTTTGTTAATAATGAGCCGACATCACCTGCTTCCGTTAATCATCAGCTACAGCTGCCACCTTCTTCCGTTAATCATCAGCTACAACCGCCACCTGCTTTTGTCAGTGATGAGCCGACATCACCTCCACATGTTTCTACTAATGATCAACTACAGTTTCCAACATCTGCCACCACATCTCCTTCGGTCCCAGCACCATAAATCATCACGACATCTATTTCTGCAGCATCGTCAAGTTCTACTAATGCTGCACCAGCGTCTACTAATGCTTCCATGTCTGCAACAATATCTGCTCTTCCCATACACCCAATGGTCACAAGAGCTAGAGATGGCATTTTTAAACCAAATTCCAAATATGCTCTTGTATGTGATTCAGCTCTTGAACCTACTTGTATTTCCCAAGATCATAAAGATCCACAATAGCATACATCATCCGACGACGAGATCAATGCATTGCTTCGAAATGGTACGTGGTCATTAGTTCCATATTCTCCTTCTATGAATGTTATTGGATGTAAATGGGTTTTTCGAATCAAACGTAATACTGATGGTACAATTGCACGTCGCAAATCTCGGCTAGTTGCAAAAGGTTACAATCAACAAGAGGGGATTGATTACTCTAAGACGTTTAGTCCGGTTGTCAAATCGTGTACTACACGTATTATTCTTACATTGGCTTTGTTTTCCAATTGGCCTATCCATCAACTTGATGTGCATAATGCCTTCTTACATGGAGAACTTCAAGAAGAGGTGTACATGAAACAACCTCCAGGTTATGTTGATCCTCGTTTCCCTACATATGTTTGCAAATTACATCATTCTCTTTATGGACTTAAACAGGCTCCTCGTGCGTGGTACCACAGACTTAGCACCTTTTTGTTACAAATTGGGTTTGTTACTTCGAAGTGTGACTCGTCATTGTTTATTTACAATGGGACTCATGGTGTTATTTATTTTTTGGTCTATGTGGATGACATTATTGTCACTAGCTCCAGTAATACAGGTATTGCCTCTATTCTCACTCGTTTACAACAAGAATTTGCAATTAAAGACCTTGGTCAATTGTCTTATTTTCTTGGCATCGAGGCAATTCGTACTTCTTCGGGTTTATTTCTTTCTCAACAACGTTATGCTCATGATCTTCTTATTCGAGCAAAAATGGATGGAATCAAACCAATTACCACTCCACTGAGCACTTCTGGTGATATTTCTTCTGATCGAAGTACTTTATTAACTGATGCTACTGAATATCGTAGTATTGTTGGAGCATTGCAATATTTAACATTTACTCGTCCCGATCTTGCATTTGCTGTCAATAAAGTTTGTCAATTTATGCATGATCCTACCGAATTTCACTGGGGTTTAGTTAAGCGTATTCTTCGTTATCTCAAGCATACAAGTACCCTTGGTATACTTCTTCGGCCATCCCCCTCTTTACAATTATCTTTCAGTGCATATACTGATTCTGATTGGGCTGGTTATCTTGATGATCGTCGTTCTACTAGTGGGTATTGTGTCTATTTGGGTGGAAATATTATCTCCTGGAGTGCTCGTAAACAGAAAACAGTTTCTCGTTCTAGTACTGAAGCTGAATATCGAGGACTTGCTATTGCTACTGCTGAAATTATGTGGATTCAATCACTTATTTCAGAGCTACGCATAACTACACGCTCTCCTCCAATATTATGGTGTGACAATCTTGGTGCAACTTATCTCACAGTTAATCATATTTTTCATGCTCGGACGAAGCATATAGAAATTGATTATCATTTTGTTCGTGATCAAGTTGCTTCCAAACTTCTTGATGTTCGTTTTATATCCTCTAAAGATCAAATTGCGGATATATTTACAAAACCACTCTCTAAAGATAGGTTTTCTCTTTTAAGGTCCAAGCTAACAGTTCAGGATAACCCGTTACGCTTGCGGGAGGGTGTTAACTTATCATATGTTACGTGTGTAAAATAACACACAGTTTCCTTTTCTCAAGTAAATTGTATTTTAGGAATTTAACCTTAGTTAGGAAATACACTTTCCTTGCAGCTCAAGGAAGTTTGGAATATGGGCATCCAACTCAAAACCAATTGGCAATGAGTGGAGAGGCCCTAATAGATTATAAACCGCATGATCTTAAATAACCCAACCATGTGGGACTAATAATAATCTCAACACGCCCCCTTACGTGTAGCCTCGGCGAGTCTTACAAACACGTGGACAATTAAATCGGGTGACGCGGAAGTAAAGGTGTGGTCAACTGACTCAACAAAAATAGCCTGCTCTGATACCATATTAGAATACGGGCATCCAACTCAAAACCAATTGGCAATGAGTGGAGAGGCCCTAATAGATTATAAACCGCAGGATCTTAAATAACCCAACCATGTGGGACTAATAATAATCTCAACAATCCATATTATTTTTTTGAGGATGGGTGCCGGGACTTGATGCGGATGCAATTAGTGAGATCCAACGGATTTTAGATTGGATGCAGAGCCTTCTTAAAAGTCCGTTGGATACCTAGTCCCGTCACATTAATATTGGCTATATACGGTATATGGGTGTCAAATATAAGTTACATAAAATCCCCTGCATGTTCTTCTTGTTTCTTTATCATCTACTGTTAGAGTATAGGAAAGTTTGGTCTTTCTTTACTATTGAAATACTGTTTCCTGTATATATTTCTAGTTTATTTCTTTATGTCTTGAAACCCAAGTCACAGCTACATTCACTGTATTGCAAGTTATGTAATCAATACATATATATAAACAAGATTTTACCTTGGGTGTTCTCACATTGAGAAACCTACCTTATTGTAAAATCTGTCTTGGTATCAGACAGGTCGTGCCTTCTTCGACCTGTTTTAGGGTTCCAATTATTTTCTCTCTTTTTTACTTTCATCTCTTCTACAATGTCTTGCCTTATCTCAATCATCTTCTCAATCTTCTTCCACCAATTCGTCTATGTTTTCTCAATCTTCAGGGTCCTTTTCTGCCATGTCTTATGTGTCCATGGATCACACACCTTTTGAACGCCTTCATGGTGCTATTACTAAAAAATTGACCCGCTGTAACTACCTGTTGTGGAAAGCTAAGTTCACACCCTATTTAAAGGGATATGACTTGGAGAAATTTTTCGACGGCTCTTTTCCAGCTCCACCGGTTCTCACCAATGAGCTTCTTAACCCACTGATTCTGTCTTGGAGGCGCACAGATAAATTACTTCTCGGCTGATTATGTCGTCTCTAACTGCTCCTATCCTAGCCAAGGTTAAAGCATGTGATACTTCTTCCTCTGGACAAAACTAGATGTTCTCTTCGCATCTACATCTTAAGGAGTCACTTTCATCCATAAAGAAGAAAGCTCAACCATGTCAGAGTACATTCAATCTGTGAAAAATATAGTGGATTCCCTTGCTGCCATTGGTGTTAAAGTCTCTGACAGAGAATTTATTCATTATGTTATTAAGGGTCTTGATTCGTCATATGAATCAATTGTTAGTTACCAAATCACCACAAAGGGCGTTATCACAACTGATGATTTTGAATCCATGCTTCTCTCTTATGATCTTCTTGTCACTGCGCAACATCAGGTAGCCCTCTCTTCGCCACTTGATAATGTTGCTTCCGATAATCGCATCGACGATATTCCGCTTACACGAGATGGAAAGCCTTTTCGTAATGCCCTTGATTTCCGCAAGAGGTTCGATACAATGAATTATCCTTCTCGTGACAAACGCCCATAATCAAGGAGTATTGCTACTAGAGGAAGACGACCATCTTCTAATGCTCTAGCTGCTTATGATGCGTCTCATAATTTTGTTTATGCCTATGACTGGATTACCGATAGCGGTGCAACGAATCATATGACAAATGATCTCAGCAACCTGCATAACCATTATGAATACAATGGACCTGATCATATTCGCACTGCTGGAGGTCATCCTTGCCAATTTGCAATACTGGTGATGGTATTCTTGTTACTCCTACTCGTAAGTTTCTTCTTTCTAATATTCTCCATGTTCCACATCTCTCCAAAAATCTTTTATCTGTCTCCAAATTCTGCCTTGATAATAATGTCTCCTTTGAATTCTATGACTCGTTTTGTCTTGTGAAGGATCGCCAAACTGGGGAGGTAGTACTTCGAGGAAATCTCAATAAGGAGGGTATTTATACTCTTCTTCCTATTTCACCGGTTTCTGCACTTGTCGGTAAACGTACTTCTTTACAAACATGGGACCATCGTTTGGGGCATTCGATACTCAAAACAGTCAAAGCCATTGTATATAAGCATAGCTTGCCTGTTTCTTCTTTTCAATTTTCTATGTGTCGGTCGTGTTTAGTCAATAAAAGTCATAAGCTTAGTTTTCCAGTTAGCACTACATTTTATGAACATCCTTTGGATCTTATTGTTTCAGATGTTCGGGGTCCTGCTCCACTTTTATCTAATGAAGGTTTTCGGTACTATGTTATCTTTGTTGATGTTTTAAGTCGTTTCACTTGGATTTACCCTATGCATACAAAATTCGATGTTATTCGTATCTTTGATGTCTTTTATCGACAAGTTCAAACTCTCTTTGGTCGAAGGATTAAAATTTTCCAAACTGATAATGGCACTAAATATAAGAAACTCAATAAAATTATGCAACAAAATGGTACTCAATATCGCCTTACTTGTCTCCATATATCTGCTCAAAATGGTCTTGCTGAAAGACGACATCGTCACATAGTTGATTTCTAAGAAGCCATTGTAGAATTTACATAATTACCAAGGGTCTCGAAAATGCTAAGCTTGGCAGATTCTGTAGAAGCAACCCTGGCTTCATCAAGAGCCTTAAAGGCGAGTACAATTTTCTCTAAAACCTCATTGTTGACAGAAGAGAATTTAGATGAAGAAGGAATCGATACAATGGAATTAGTGATAGCTGGTGCTGTGGAAAAAAGGTCATCTTTCGCAAGTGAAGAATTTTTCGAAGGTGAAGAATGAGTAGGGTCGGCAACAAAAGTTGAAGATGGGACAACTTATGAGGCGTTAATAGTTGGAGGAAATAAAGTTTCATTGACAACAAAATTGGCAAGAGGAGTAGTGTAAGGACCATCGAGCTCGTCAACGCTATTAGACTAGTCAAGAGACGTCTTAAACGATAATAACTCGATTAGTCTAACACGAACTTTAATTAATAGGAATTAATCTAACAACGATTTAGATACGAAACTAGTATCGTTAGATATATCTCGAAAAGTTACGCGGAATGGACTACTCGAACGTGTCATTCGGATACCAGACGAAGAAGAAATCATCAGATTAGTTAAGAGGTCAAAATAGACTTTTTGTAGTGGACCGCTTGACTTCCCATAACCAAGTGATGGGTGCCTTCATAAATTTCCTCGACCTTATCTCGTCGACCGATTCGAAGAGATGTCATTCTCTTTTATTTTTCTCTTTCTTCTTCTTATCTTCTTATTTCTCCTTCTCTTTTCTTCTTCTCCTATTATGCTTCTTTTGCGAGAATTTGAGAGGTTAATGTAAGTTTTGTGATTGTTAGGATGTGGAGGAGATCATATAATAGTTGTTAGTGATGGTGGTGTCGTCTATTGTTGATTCAGATTTGAAAAAGGTAATGAAATATGAGTTAGGGTTTCAATCGTGGCTCAAAGAAGAATTAGAAGATGAAGACGACAGTTTAGAGGATTGGACTAAGTTGGGTTTATTACAAATTAGAATATAAGGTTGAAGAGTGATCTGAATTTTATATTAGGGTTTCTAAGTTGATTCATAGATGAGTTCGAAGATGAAATTGAACTCAGAGAAGATGAAATTGATGTTTAAGAGTGATGATTGAAGATGGGTTTTGTGTTAATTTATCAGTTGTAGCTGTTGTTGATGAAGAATCCGTGAATTAGGGTTGCTCTGCAAATCAAACATGGCGATGATGGTTGTTGGGTGTTTATAGTTTTGAGATGATTGCTCGAGTAGGATCTTTCTGAGGTAATTGTTCATTTCAGTTAACTTAGCAAAGCTATTTGGTTCTTATATTAAAGTTGTGTGGTTATAATGGATTCATAGTTGAGTTAGGTAAACAGAGAATGTGATGGAGATGAAACTGTTTAGTCGTTGATGTTGTAGATGCCGTGGTATGTGGTGTGTTGAACTACATGGAACATGAAGTGAATGTTATTGTTGAGTTTGTATTGATTAAAGTTCTTTTGAAAGGTCCTCTGTGGAGCTGAGGAAGTAATCTGGTGTTGGGGGAAAGGTGAACTGAGTATGAATTGTAAGTATCTTAAATATAAGATTTGAGTCCTGAATTGTGTTAATTAAGTAGATTTAGAATGAGTGGGTTATTATTGATATTCCATATGGACAATGTTATCTCAGTTGAAGTTTACTTGTATGAGGTGAGTCTATTGTGAATGTGGTTATTTGTGTAAGTGCTTATAGTTTATGGAATGGACAAGGATGTTGATGAATGGAATGCAGATGATAGGATTGTAGTTGTACTAATTGTTGCAGGAATGGAATGGGGGTGGTAATGATTGTTATTTGTGTCTGAGATTATGGTGGTGTTGTGAAGAACTGGATGATTATGGTGACTGAATCTTAAATGGATGAGTTTAGTTGAATTAATGGAGGTCCTGGTGGTATTGCTGTTGTTGTTGTGAGTATTGCAAGTAGTGGTTATGTGCTGGGAAGAACTGGGAATTGTTATGTTGTAGATAATGATGTTTAACTGAAGTTATGTTGTTTTGAGTGAAAAATTTATAGATGATGGAATTATTGTAATAAGTAGTTGCAGGGGATGGATTGCAGATAGGTGCAACTGTAGATGAGTTGCTTGTATGAAGATGATGTTTGCTGTTAAGTTGCTGGTGGTAATTCTGGTTGCAAGTGAAGTGTTGGTTGTACTGAGAGCAAGGAAATGGTGTTGATGGTAATGTTTGTGTAATGGTTAGTGGTGGCTAAACAAGATGAATGGGTTAAGGGTGTATGAACTGGACAAGGGGATTGAAGTTAGTAATGGGACTGAGTTAAATGAATAATGTTTTGATGAGTGTAGGTTTGAACATCTCTTGTAGGAGTTTAAAGCTACAACTGCAGGTAGGCTGAATCTTTGATTGTAATTGAGTTTCGATTTATGAATTTTAATGATTGAGTTAATGCATTAGTAGATTGAAGTTGAACTGAGTTAGCTTGTAGAATTGTTTCGATACAAAGCTTGTAAAATTGTTGCACAATGATTGTGCATTAGTTTTCCCTGGCCTAAGCAATGGCCCTGGCATGTGCAAGTGTTTTGGCCTTGTGCCATTCAGCCTAGTCAGGTAACTGACTCTAGCTGATTTAGTCCATCTGACTGAGTCGAATCGAGTTGAATCGGGTTTGACCCACGGAGTCACTAGTCTTGACTCGTTGACCATTGACACAGTACTTTGACCTGACCTTGACTATGTTTACTGACGTTTATTGTTAGTTCACCCTTGACCGTCACTTTGACCGTTAGTGACTATTAGTTGACCAGATTGGAATGGGCCTTAGATTAATGGCCAGGTTTGTAGAGTTGGTCATAGAGATAGTTTTCTTAGTTTGATGAATTGGACCACTTATGAACTGAATTAGACTTCGGTTTTTTCTACAAAGATGTAGATATTCATTAGTCATATCAAATAGACTATTGAACCAACCCAATTCAATTAGTAAAACCTTAGCGATGTTATAGATGGATAAATAAAAGGGTGTAGAACCTTAAATGGACTTGCGATCATTAGATAGACTTGTATGATTCTTGTGTGACCCATTTTGGATGGATTCTTAGAGTGCTTGTATGATTAACAGTTAGTCTATTAACAACTATCGATTCAAAGGATGAACCAGTGTATCGTGGATCTCGAGGTAGGCGTTGCTTGTCATCAAAAGAGGTGGGAATGCATTTGACTCTTTTGTAACCATTATTGTTTCTTTTTGCAAAAGTTTTGTTTACAAATCATGCATTGTCTGTTTATGCATTTCATGTTTTATTTAAATTGCATTATGATAATTCTGTTGATTCTGTTAATCTTTCCATGGTTTGGAAAGTACTTTTATTATTTGTTTGTCATATGAATTGTTATGGGAAATGAGAATTTCCACCTGTGGTATATAGGATACGCTCCTTCTCATTTATATCTACATGAATTCAGCTTTTATGCTTACTATTGATCAACAGGGGTGACATCAATAGCTATTAGGTGTGTAATTGGTTGACACCGTATTATTACATTGTTTGAAGAAGGAGTTTGTCCACATACATGATTGTTTATTTCTGCGAGGATATGCTCTTTCACTTTTATATCTACATCAATTCATCTTTTATGCTTACTATGGGTCAAAGGGGTGACATCTAGGGCTGCACATGGGTCGGTTTGGGTCGGTTTTGGCCTCACCCACCACCCGACCCACTGATGGCGGGTAACAGAAGTTGTCACCCGCAACCGACCCAACAACACAATGGGTCGGTTGTCACCCGACCCATTGTGACGGCGGGTTTGGTCGGGTGGGTGGTGGGTTACCCACCATAAAATAAAATGACATTAGTATACATTACATTAACAAGGAACAGAGTTATTGAGTATAAGTGTATAACTGTATAACAGTATAAGTGTATAACAAAGTTGATAAAGCTAACAATAAAAAGGAACAGAGTTCAATTGTTCAAAGCTCAAAAGATAAAAGAGTGCATTACTATTGAGTATTGCGTACTATACTAAAGCCTAATATCAAGCAAAAACAGATAATTCTTTTATGTAGTTTCCAATGATGATCAATGAAATGCGCAGTCACTACCATATAATTGTAATTCTGCGATGACGTCCAAGTGTCAGTAGTAAGGCACACTCTTATCTTGTTTGCTTTGAAATAACTTTTCAGATTAGCCTTCTCTGTCAAAAACAGCTTGCACGCATCACGGTATATTGTCATACGACTTGGAAGCTTAAATCGAGGCTCAAGATACTTACAAAAAGCTATAAAACCTTCACCTTCAACAATTCTAAAAGTCATTTCATCGGTAACGATAAATCTAATCAGCGCTCTCCTGCACGCATCTTGAGAAAAAGACACCCCAACCAACTGTGGTTCCTCTCCAAGCTTGCAAGGCTGGAATTCAAGTGTTTGTTGTCCGTCAGCTCTAGCCTCATTCATTTCATTCTTATACTTCTGACACTTATCCAAATGATGTTGGAGATTAGAAGTCCCATGTTTCTTACCATCCAAATTTTTCTTACCAATCTTGTAATTATCCTTTTTGCAATATTTACATTTCGCTCTCTCACCATTTTCATAAATATCATAGTGATCCCATACCTTTGATCTCTTCACACCAGCATTAGGATTATTATCTAATGTTTCACCTGCGCCACAAGCATGTGAAGGTTCAGAAGCTGGTGTAGATGAGCCAGCGGTACTCCCTGTCCCTGCTGATGGTCCATGCACTTGTCCAGAACGCGGTGGACGTGGAGGGGGAGGTCCCATTTGTGATGCCACTCCATGTATAATTGGAATATTAGAAGCAGAATCATCTTCTGAGATTTCAACCATGGTAACCTGCACAAAAGAAACAATTGAAAGTACTAACACCATACTGAATTGAACAAAATACTCATGACTTAGTTCAAATACCAAATAAATTAACTAGGTTGTACTAAAGAACTGAGATTGATTTAAAAAATCAATTAGAACTTGCTAGGTAATCAATTCAGTCCATATAAACTAGGTAATTCTAACATGTAGCTTCAACTGAGTCCTAGCGGTAGGGTTGCCGAAGGCCTTATGTTAACGACAGAAACATCCTCTTAACAAAGAGAGAATGAGCTACAAGTAGCTTTTGCGATTCACCGCTAGGACCATTTTTATCATGCTCAATGAGATTCTATCAAACTTCACCTAAACAATATAAAAGGAACCAAAATAAGCAAAACAGTTGGATATACCTTCTTAGTTTTCCTAAACCAACTCTGATTAGTTGAATTTGTTACATAAGTCACTACCCCACCGACACCTTACAGCATAGATACACAATACAAAAATTCTTAAGTTCAGACCATACAACTTATAAAAACTTCTAAGTTAAGAGATTATACAAAATTTATTGAAGTACCCAATTTAATTCTAACATGTAGCTTCAACTGAGTCCTAGGTAGGGTTGCCGAAGGCCTTATGTTAACGACAGAAACATCCTCTCAACAAAGAGAGATGAGCTACAAGTAGCTTTGCGATTCACCGCTAGGACCATTTTTATCATGCTCAATGAGATTCTATCAAACTTCACCTAAACAATATAAAAGGAACCAAAATAAGCAAAACAGTTGGATATACCTTCTTAGTTTTCCTAAACCAACTCTGATTAGTTCTTTTCAAACTCTAATGAACTGAACTTCAGTTCTTCAATCTTGACAAACCCTACCATGGAATAAAAAAAAACATTAGATTCAGATAAACAACAAAGTGAACAAACCATAAAATGGAAAGGACATATAAAGGAACCTAAATAATCAAAACAATTTCATAGTTGGATATACCTTCTTAGTTCTTCTTAAACCAACTCTGAGTCTCTGACCAGTTCTTCTTCAAGCTCCAATGAACTGAACTTCAGTTCTTCAATCTTGACAAACCCTAACATGGAAAAATAAAATAAAGGGTATTAGATTCAGATTCAGTTCTTCAATCTTGACAAACCCTACCATGGAAAAAAAAAACATTAGATTCAGATAAACAACAAAGTGAACAAACCATAAAATGGAAAGGACATATAAAAGGAACCTAAATAATCAAAACAGTAAAAATGTTTTCACCTATTATCAAAGAGGAAGTGGTAAATTGATCATCAAAGGTAAAATTAATAGTGAAATTACCTGTAAGTAGGAGAAGATTCTGGCAATGACTGTAATGTGGATGCAGTTTGAGAGGTAAAGAATGATTTATTTACCAACTGAAACAAAGAAATTCAAACTTCATCAGTTGACAGTAAATTTGAAATAATTTATCTCAGTGGTTTGGTTTCATTTCCTCAAGTAAGTCCTACTTGTCAAAAAAATGAAAAACACATTTTTAGAAAACAGAGTAAATGATCAACCTATAAATCTAAACCCTGAAATTTCCTCAAATTGCTTAAAACGGAAAGATATTTTGTGAATTTGGGGTTTTGGAAGCAAATAAAATGGATGCATGCCTATGCAAAACAAAGAAAACAAATTCTGAAAAATGATAAAGAGGAACAAACCTGGGTAAAAGAAGATAGCTGGGTTCTGTTCTTCAATCTTGACACATAAACATTCAAGAATAAAATAAAGGGTATTAGATTCAGATTCAGTTCTTCAATCTTGACAAACCCTAAACACATAAACATTCAAGAATCCTTTGAATCTACTGATTAAACTCTTCATTACTGAGTTCTAACATAGTAACATCATAACAATTCATTCCAAACTGAAATTAAAAAACAACATCCTAAACAGATAAACCCTAAATTGAAAATTACTGAGTTCCTAATCTTACCTTCCGTTATTGGTTTGCTTCTGGTGATGCCGATGATCCACAAAGAGAATCTGAGACTGAGAGAAGAAAAAAGAATGGAGTTGGAGACTTGGATGGAGATGAGTCTGTCTGAGAAGGAGAGAAGACTCAGAAGAGGGAGAGGCCGCAGAAGAGAAGAGAAGGAGATTGCGATTAGGTTAGGTTAAGTTAGGTCTTTTATACATAAATTCAACGGCTCTGATAATCCATCCTAGGTTAGATCTAAGGGTCAGGATCCTACGTTAGTTTTGGGCGGGTGGGTGGGTCGGTTCGGGTGACGGAAGTTTCTACCCGCAACCGACCCAAAATAGGTGGGTTCTGGCGTGCCTCACCCATAGTCGACCCATGCCTCGGCGGGTTGGGTCGGGTGCGGGTATTTTTGGTCGGGTGCGGGTTGGGTCGGCGGGTTGGGTCGGGTATGTGCAGCCCTAGTGACATCAATAACTATTAGGTGTGTAATTGGTTGACACCGTATTATTACATTGTTTGAAGAAAGAGCATATCCATATTCAAGTTTGTTTATTTGAGTGACTTGGTCACTTAATGTTTGGGAAAACATTATTGTTTTCCAAATCTTGTCGATGATTACATATAAGTTAAATGTTAATTATTCTCATTTTCAGTTTCAGAGACAGATCAGAGTTGCGCAACAAAAGCTTCAAGCGTTGATTTTATTAGTTGGTTAACTTCTGCTATGTTTATTATGTTGTATACTCTATTTGCAAACCAAATGACTATTGTATATATATCATTTGAGAGGAGTTCTTGTTTATATATTTCTGAGCGGGGTTAGTTTTTGGGTTAAGTTTTGTAGCGGATTTCTTAATTTAATATTTAAGTAAATGAATTAGATTCTTTAGTTCCTTTTTTTAGCTAATCTCTTGGATTAGTCAGCTGCTAGCTTATGGGGCGCTACAAATAGGTTCAGTAGCGATAGTCTCGCTAACAGATTCAGTTCTAAGTTTAGGTTCGTCTTGCGAAGGAGTAACAATAGGAACATCAAAGTCAAAATTAGGAAATTTAAACGACGAATCAAGAGTTTTGGGCTTGCAAGCTTTCTTCGGTTGTCTAGTATCTATTGGTGAGGATCCTTCAGTAGCCTGCGAAAACCAATGCAGATAAGAAACAGAGGCAACAATATTGTTAAATAAGAAAAGAGTGTTTCTTACTACCTCGTTATGCGCAGACTTTCTCTTTTTGACAACCACCTTATTTTTTTTTTTTGGGTTGATTAGGGTTTGTAACAGTGGGTTAAACTTTGGAGGTCTTTTTGCTGAAACAGAACCAGTAGGGGAATTAACGTAAAGTGAAGATTAATATAGAAAATAAGTAATGTAAAAACAGTTTCAGCACAATTAACAGTAGAACTAACCTTGGAGTCTCCATGGAATCAGTAGTGGAGGATGAAACTTGTAAAGGTTGGAAAGTTGCAGAGAACGAAGAAGATGAAGATAGAGAAGACGAAGCGGAAGATATTCCTTCAGCAGATTCCTCTCTTTAATAGGCAAAAAAGAATGACCGGGTGGAATGGAACGTGTCAGTAAAAAGAAGAAGAATGGACACGTGTAGGCGGTTACGCTAGATTCAAGGAAACATGTCGATAGAAGAAATAAGTAATTGCGGTATTTCAGAAGAGATTCTCACACCATTCTCTTCTTCGCAGAAAAAGATGTGAGAAGAGGAAAAATGTAGGAACAGAATATCGCAATGGTAATAATCCAGCGAAATTCTATTAACAAGTGATTGCGAATCTGTCGCAGATGAATAGAAGAATGACGAGTGATGTCAGCTCGAACATGGGAAAAGCGTGAAGACTTGGCGAGATTGAGAAAGATTTGCGAGAAAGACTTTTGTGAATCCACGAGAAGATCGCAAGTCAAATCCGAAAATAATGGAAAACTTAGCTGTCATCCATTTTGTAATTCCCTATTTAAAGGACTAAGTAGTTCGAGTTGGGAGAGAGATCTTTTAGAGTAGTGAGAAAGAAAGTAAGAGAAAGAAAGTAAGAGAAAGAAAGTCTGTTGAGAGAGAGAGTTAGTTTACTTTTCAGTGTTCTTCATAAAACCCTATGTAATTTGTAAGAAAAGATAATAAAATTGGTTGATTGTTCTAAAAGAATTGATATATATATAATTTGTGTATCTTCATCAGGGTGTGGTTGTAGGGAAACCTGCAACTACACGTATTCAGTCAAGAAAACAGTTAAAGGAAAATTTCAGATGTGGTTCCCAACCTATATGTAGAAGATGAACTTGATAAAGGAAAAACAAGAGAGAGAAAATATTGACGCTACATAAGTTTTTTCCGAATTAGACTGCTGGTTTTTGGACTAAAATCCCTCCAATAGGAAGGGCCGGAATGTGCACCCCGATTTTAGTGGGGTGCACAAAGTTGGTGGGTTTCAAGACATATTTATTTTGTTATTCCTGTATAGGATTTTACCTTGGGTTTTCTCACATTGAGAAACCTACCTTATTCTAAAATCTGTCTTCTACTCCTATCAAATTTGCAAGTATTGTGCTGGTATAAATCACTCCGGAAGATCCCCTCACCTCTCTCCTCTTTTTCTCTGTAAATCGGGAGGTCAATGAGTTCCGACTCAGTAGTTTATTTTCTCACTAGTTGTTTATAATTATTTCTACTAATCTCTTCGGGGATCTTTTCATGGAGAACTGTGTTGGATTTTCATTTATTTATTTATTTTAAGCTTTTCTAGCTTTGTTACTTATATGCTGTCATTTTAATTTATTGCTCTTCTATTAATGATGATTTAATACACAATAGTTATCATATCACACACAATATCGGTGCTACATGTCTTGATCATTGTCAGAGATTGTTCTACTCCATGGAAGTTTAATTGAGCACTTGCACTTCTGATATCAAAAGAAAGATTTGACAAAACGGCTTATCGCATCCTGGCAGTGATTTTACGGCTACGAAATTAACATTATATTCCATGACAAAGCAGTGTCTTTGACCAGCTTCCACATTAATATATATTCCTCTCTCCGAGTAACCTAACCAGCTTCCACATTAATTAATTGTGTATGTCATTGAGACTAGCTATTTCCTATGACCCAGCATGAACTACGAAGCTATTTCCTATGACCCAGCATCAAAACCATGCTTCCACTAAGGGTATTTTAGAGCTTTATTCAGAGTCCTTAGGCTTCTATGTCCTACCCAAATGACTTTCAACCTGCTATTTGTTCTTTATTTTCACTCTGAAGGATCTTCACAAGAAGGAGAAATTGCTACATGTGAAAGAGCTGTTCATATGGATTATGATAACTATGATTGGCATAGACATGCGGTGAAGGTTGTTGAGGAAAGGTTCACAGATTCTTTAGAAGAAGGGAAAATGGAGATTATGAATTCATGATCCGGACGCATACAGCCCTGAAAAGGGTAAGTTCATAGTGGGATTGCAGTTTCATCCTAAACGAATAAGAAAGCCTGATTCTGACGAGTTCGATTATCTTGGTTCTCCTGCTGCTTATCAAATAAAACCTCCATCCTTTTACAACCAGTTCGATTATGCTGTGAAGGTTTTGCCCGAAATGAGATAGTTGACCACTGAACGGCCAGATCAAATTCAATTATCTGATCTGATGTAATCTTTGTTGAACTCCGTTTAGTTTTCGCCAATGTCTCAAAGCATCTTCTTCGAAAAAGTCTGAAACCAATATTACAAGTCAGTTAAGATGGCGGTGGAAACAGTTGCGAGTAAAAGCTAAAACGAAAATCATTAAAAGAAAACATAAAATTACTGCAATTATTTACCTAATTGCATGTAGCTTTGGGATAGCCTCTAGTTTCTTCACCCAATAGAAAAACTGCTACCAATGGGTACAATCTTCTGGAAACTTTTATGATAAAAAAATGAGAAAAGAGAGAGCTACGAAAAATCTAAAAATAAAGTCATTTGGAAGAACATAATACTCCCTCTTGGTCTTTTTATACTCCATTGTTGGATGTCCTTATATATATAAGAAAAGGGCTACCCGGTTTCAAGTTGCATGTTCCACCTAAACCAGAAAAAAAAAAAAAAAATTAGCAACAGCGCATAATTTATGATTATGGGTTCTAGTTAATAAACTCATCTTACGTGTTTCAACTCTGTAATTAATTAATAACAAAATCTTTAGGTTGACTTCAAAATAAAGGTATAAAGTATAAACAGATGCATTCAGATGCTTTTTTTTGCTAGATGCATTTAGTGTCTGTATGTAGATGTTGCAACTTTAATTTTGTAACAACACATACTACTAGCTAATGATTTAAGCAGCAGAGATCTCTTCCTGGTTGGTAATTTGGTGTTTGATAGGTCATGTCATATCTGGTGCCGTACTTTTGTTCTACTCATTTGGCAATGTTGAAACTAATAAATTATATTAATAGAATAGAAAATTAAATTAAATTAACATTTATTTCTAAGGAAAGTGCACCAAATTCTGATATGGCCGTGAAATAATCTAAACTTGCCAAGTGTTTTAATGAATGTTACATATCGTTCAAAAAAGTTGTTCGACTTTCTGAGGGGCGGAACTACCTTGTGACTAGGACTAGCTTAAGCCAGCCCAACAAGAAAAAAAGTCATTTTTTTCAAAGCCTTTTTTAAGTTGGGCTATAGTTGGTGTATGAGTTTTACGCTTAAGCAAGCCCTAAAAAAAGCTCAAGCCATCCCTATATCCAATGTCTAGTTCCGCCACACATGATGCCAGGCTAGGAGTAGAAGAAGATTCTTGTTCTGATCCTTCAAGGCACCTGCAGTGGATTGCCCGGAACATAAATCACACTCAGTTTCAATTCCTGAATATCAACAACCTTGGCACTTTCTTTGTTGAACATTTCACGTAAAACGATGCTCTCTACAAGGATGGCAGTTTCTTTGTTAAACATTTCACGTAGAACGATGCTCTGTATAAGGAACTTGTCTTTGCATTGCAGCATATCCTCCTGTGACTCTGGTGCTCGCATAGTTACTGTAACGTCGCATGTTGTTCCAGGCAATACAATTCCCATGTTTGGACTGCTGAAGTGGTCTGCCTTATTGTAAGTCGAACTAGTCTAGCCCTATTGTCAGTCAAGTTAGTCTAGGAATAATCCCAATTGTTTAGGGTTCTGTTATTGATTTGTTCTTTCGGTTTAGTTACCACTAGCACCACTACTCAGTCGTGGCTCATGGTTAGTTTGATCCTATTTTCTAGTTCATGTAAGGCTATATAGCCATCTTTGTTCTGCTTTGTATAACAAGGAAATACCATCTTTTCTTAATACACTTTCAGTCTCTAGATGGACGAGCACAGAATTTCTTTTCACTCGTCGTTTTGACCTTGAAAGCAAGGTATTGATTGGTTTGGTTAGCTAATTTCAGACAGCATGAAGTCTTGTTATTCAATAAGAACGGAAATTTGATATCTTTAGTGGGTTGACTCCCATTTTTCTCCACCACACAAGATGATGACATTGCCGTAATAGGAGACGAAGATCCTACCGCAGATACCTGCAGTACTGGATTGGCTACTGGAACAACATAAATCACCCTCAACTTGAATTCCTCGACAACCTTGCCACTTTCTTTGTTGTTCAGGTTTAATGTCCTCGTATTTCCCCGTTGTTGGTGCTGCCACAACAGTAGTCTGTACGAGGAACTTGTCTTTGCAGTTCAGCATATCCTGTGGAGCTTCCTTGTGTGCTTGCATAGTTACTTCAACGTCGCATGTTGTTCCAGGCAATATGATTCCCTTGTTTGGACGAGCAGAGTATTTCTTTGGATTCATGGTTTTAACCTTGAAAGCAACATATTCATCGGTATTGTTAGTTAATTTCAGAGAACATGAAGTCTTCTTATTCAACTCGAATGGGAATTTGAGCTCATCCGTGGGTTGAATGTTCAAGAGATTATTATTTCCTCTACTCATTTTTCACTTTTGTAGAAACTTGTAGCTGTTTGGAATCGAGAAAGACGGAGTAGTACTTAACTTGCTAAGATGAATTTCTTACACTTTCTGATACAGATATAAAGAATTACTCAAGGCTTAACAGCCCTTATATACTGCTCTACTACCACCCAGTTCGATCGGAAGTCGGAAGCTCAAGACCGACAATTCTAAAACTACACAATATTAGAATTCCTAATCCAAAAAATAACTCGGTTAGATTACTTCCATAATGTTGTTGGTTCAGAGTTTGATTAAAAATATTTAAGCTAATTTTGGGCCGGACCATAAAATTGGGCAAAAATAAATTCGGGTTTTACGTCAATCAAGAAGCTCCAGTAGGAGGAGCACTAGCAACCGGATCAGGTCTTGGACTCCCCTGTTGATCCAAGTGACCAAGTGAGGAACTGGAGGAGGCAGATTCTTCAGAGCATAAACCTAGCAGGTTTAGTTTTTAACCTTATTTCATAGTTTCTTTCCCACATTTGATAAGCTTCTCATTTTAGCAATTTCATGGATCATCTGTTGAAGCATACTAGTTGCATATGGTTAATGGAATATAAGAGAGTCTTATTTTTCGCCATGGTTGTTCCTTTTCTAGGTATTATGGGGCTTAAGAGTCCTGAATCTCCTGATGCATCAAGCAAGACAACAGTCCCAGTTAATACAGAGATTCCAATTGAAACTACCAAATGCAAGAACAAGTCTGTTCATTTTCGACTGTGATCCCTCTAGTGCCCAATGCTCAAACCAGTCTGATTCCAATGCTAGAATCAGACCGATGAAAATCGCAGAATCTTGCAAATGAGAAAAATCCTAGAATCAGGTGCCAGTTTGTATACCCAGCTGGAAACACCCTGTTCCAGAGTTTAACCAGTGGAATGTGCTGAAGCAGGAAGAAGAAAACATTACCTCAGAGTGTACATCTGTTTCTTACTCTAAGTCAGTCAGTGGTTGAGCATGAAAAAGAAGCTAAAGCTGGTCAACATGAGATATATCTTCTTTCTATCTTTCCCGCCAGAGTTAGTAATCAGGAATTCACCATTTCGTTATGCATAAAAAAATCACAGCCAAAAACTGGACTAACCTGGTTGAAACACAACTAGAGTTGGAGCCGGAAAACACCAAATGAATGAGAAATAAAGGAAGGCTGATATTAGACATTCAATTAAAAACTGTTCCCCAATAGTAAGCAAATGTGATAGTCTTCCAGAACTTCCAGAAGGTGGAGGTCAGAAGTTGAACAAAAAAACATTTGCATAATTCCCTAATATAGACACTTAAATAGTTATATATCTACACCTAGGCTAAGTAGTAATGGTTATTTGTCCCAAAATGAACTTTACCTTGAGCTTGAGACTGAGACTGAGCCTGAGACCGAGTTGAACAAAATATAAGCAAAAGGTTGAAATTCAGTTTGAGATATGGTGAATGGGCAAAAGGATGTAATAGGGCTTAAGATTCAGCGGCACCAACTTGTTCTCCTACTGGCTTGTAGAAATGTTCCTTAAAAATGTTACTGTAATTTGCTTCAGCTAACCTGTAAGCGTCTCCCAAACAGATGAACTGCTCACAATTCTTAGCGCCTTTTGATATAAACATTGGAGCAAGGTTCCCTGCCATCGTACCCACTTCGTTTTTGAAGCGCAATGAGGTGCTGCTCTTTTGACTCTCATTTACATCCTTCACTCCTTCAACAATGGTTTCCTCCTCGTTCAAGTTTACTGAGGAGCGGCTCTTTTGACTCTCATTATCATCCTGTACTTCTTCTTCACTCTCATTATCGTCCTGCACTTCTTCTTCAACAACAGAACCGATCTGAGCACCTTCAATGTAAGCCTTACAAGTAGCCAAAATAGTGTATGCTCGAAGGCGGAAATGCCCCAGTACATAGTCCTCAAAATGCTTTGGGGGATTCTTAAGCGTGTACTGCATTGTCTTGCATGAAAGAATAAATGTGCTCTCATTGTATTCTTGGGAAAGCTTCTCGCCTCGTAAAGTACCAGCATCGAGCTCATATCCAGGCTCATTGTAGTAGGGCTTTTCATTCAACACCAGTGCCTGGATAGACAGAAGAACTTGCAGCATAGTGGATTGCCCTGGGGTCCAACGCTCAACGGTATGCCCCTGCCATGTGTTGAGAAGACTAAGGCAAACATACCCACAATTGTACAAGTTTGGATTTATACGCAGATTATGTGCATGGTAGTTGACGAGCGGCGGTGTATCAGGATACTCTGGTGGAAAGTAAACATCGAAGAAGAAGAGTCCGTCATGGTAAGGAGTACCAGCAGCACCTACAATCACAGCCCTTAAAAGATCCATTCTCTCTTCATAAGCTCTAACAAATATAGTGTCAGGCAAATTGTTCTTTAGAAGTCTCCAATCCCGCTGAATCGTCTTTACCCACTTTTGTGATGCCTGCGTTGATTCGGTAACTGGCTTTGATTGAAAATGGTGGTCAGAGAAATCTGCAACTGTATCGAAACTTTTAAACGATTTAAACTTCACCATAACTCCATCATCCTCCTCTTCAACCTGCTTGGGAACAGTTGAACTGCTATCAGTGGGTTGGTCCTCCACCACCAACCAAGAGACAGAGACTTCTGCACCGGCAGGGAGATCTTCAGCATCGAACTTGGCTTGTAATGCTAAAGCCTCCTCCTCAGCATACGACTTAAAATCAATGTCATCAGATTCATAACCCGATCCTTCTTCTGGATCATACACTTCTGACCCATCATCACCATTGTCTGAAATATCCCTCACCACTGCATCCTCAGGTTCTATTGACAATATAGCCTTTCCCTTGTAATCTATGTTCAAGAATTCATAACCTACATCTTCCTCTCCATCTCTCTCAGTAATTTCATCAAACACTTTAAGCTCTTTAATCTTAACAGTCACATCTTCCTCTCCATCTCTGTCAGTAATTTCATCAAACACTTTAAGCTCCTCATTATTAGCCATAGTAGAACTAATTTCCAGAAATTCAACTTCGAAATTATCAGTGACATCTTCCTCTCCATCACTCTCAGTAATTTCATCAATCATTTTAAGATCTTTGATAATTTCCTCTCCATTTCTCTCAGTAATTTCATCAAACATTTTAATCTCTTCATTATTAGACTTACAAGTAACCATAGAAGAAGAACTAGTTTCTATACCTTCACTTTCGTCCATGGAAGCAGAAAACCAGCTCTGATCAAATTGGTTGGAGAGATCAGACGACGAATTTGGGGATTATTGATTTGTCGAAAGAACACCCTAGAACTTATAAGTAGAATTACAGTAAGCGTAATATTACAGTGTTTCACGTTTCATTGTATATTTATGGAGCTACTTATAGTGAGAATACACGTGGGTGTTATGTCATGATGGAATGCTAGCCGTTGATTCAATCACACGTGCCCAACACACTTTATCAAGAAAAGAATTCATTGTTTTTTCCACCAAGTCACGAACCCTATTTGGTCTTACATTTTCTGAGAGTGGGAGAAAATCTTAGGGAACCTGAAAAATTTCATGAGTTAAATCTCTTTACATTTTGAAACCCTTTGTTTTTTTTTCCTTAAATTTCTCTCTGTGGTGGTAATGCTAGGGTTTATTGAAGAAATAATGGAATTTCCATGAAACTTGTATTGTTATTTAATATTTGGGGTTTCATTGATTAGTCCAGAAATGGGTTTATGTTATATTTTTGAAATGGGTTTGTTTAGTGGTCGGGTTTACTCAACTGACTGTTCTGTTCCGTGTATGCTTGTTTAGCAATTGTTTATGCTCATTCTGTTGATTGATGAGAGTATATTTAGTTAGATTTTGATTTTTGGTTTCTTCTATGACTTCCCCTGCATACATTGTTTATAACATTTCGAATGCAATTGTGTGTGGTGCAGATGGCAGAATCTTTAATTGGAGAGTGTTGCGGAAATCAGTGATTTGAATTACACATTTCTGGGAAATGGTGGGTAATACATGGTGTTTTGATTTTCTTAGTTAGGCCATAGAACCATGTTGTATGTATTGATTGATGGAGCTTTGATATGTCACAGGCGAGTACATCAAATTCGGTCGGTTAAAGGCCATTTCCCGTTTTATGTCCATGGGCTTCAAAGAAAAGTTTGTGACTAGAGCCGTTGATGCACATCGTGTGTACATCGGATTATACTATATCCCATATAATCTAATCGATTGCGTCTATTAATATCTGGTTGTTTATTAAGTAGTTTAAAAAGCCACTCTTATAAGCTTTGTATTAATACGTGCAGCTGAAGGAGAAGAAGAACAGATACTGGAAGCTTTACTTTCTTACAACGTGAGTTCATATTTGGTTTGAACACCTTCCTTTTCATCTTATGAAGAAGAGGCATCATCTATATGCCATCTCACGTAGATATAAAGTGAACTAACTTTGACTTTCTGTGTGTTTTAAATCTGGTACTTGGGGGTAATGCCACCTTATCCAAACAAGTAATATGAGGCATTTATGAGAGTTCATCTGCTTGAACTTGAAACAGTAACATTAGCCATATCAATGCCTGGGATTGCAAGATACCTTCATTGTTTATGTACTAGGACCAATTTGAAATTACAATATGTTAGATTTTGTAAAACTCATATATCAAAATAGTTTCGTCTATCCTTCATTCATTCAATCTGCCTCTTATACAAGATATACAATCCTAGAGTTCGACCTTACAATGGACTGTCCATAACAGTTGAATCATTGGACTGTCCATCACAGTGGAATTATTGGACTGTCCATAACAGTGGTGATAACTGTGAACTGAGACTGTGGTCTTGGGTCTCAAACTGAGACTGTGAAGATGGGTCTCGAGCCCATAAATCTAACTCTCCTAATACCCTCCCTCAAGACGGAGCATGGAGGTCACACATGCCCATCTTGGACATAAGAAACTGAAACTGAGCTTTCTCTAAAGATTTAGTAAAAATGTCCGCCAATTGCACTGTTGTAGGAGTGTAAGAAGGCGTAATAAGCTTCTGCACGATAGCATCTCTAACCAGATGACAATCAACTTCAATATGCTTTGTTCGTTCATGAAAAACTGGATTCTGAGCAATATACAAAGCCGATTGACTATCACAGAGAAGACGCATTCCATGTGGATGATGAACTCCCAAATCACCCAGTAATTTTTTCAACCATTTTAATTCACACGTCGCCGCTGCCATAGATCTATATTCCGCTTCAGCTGACGAACGAGAAACAGTATGTTGCTTCTTAGTTTTCCAGGATATTGGAGAATACCCAAGAAGAACAAACCAACCCGTCAACGAGCGTCTAGTTAATGGACAACCAGCCCAATCAGAGTCACACCATCCTTTCAAATTAAGACCACTATCAGAGCGCAACAGAATTCCTTGCCCAGGATTCTTCTTCAAATATCGAACCACACGAAGAGCTGCTTCCCAATGTGCTATTCTCGGCAGTTGCATGAATTGAGACAAAATATGAACAGAATATGCTAGGTCTGGCCGAGTCACGGACAAATAGATCAAACGCCCAATCAATCTTCGATATTTTTCCACATCCGTGAACAAATCTCCTTTGTCCAAAGAAAGACGGTGATTAGTTTCCATTGGAAATTCTGCAGGTTTTGCACCTAATAAACCTGCTTCCATGATGATATCCAACGCATATTTGCGTTGACACATATAAAAACCTTGTGCACTCCGTGCTACCTCCAAACCCAGAAAATACTTCAATTTTCCCAAATCTTTCATCTTGAAGCATTGTCCCAAGTAACGTTTGAATTGATCAAGCGCAACCAAATCATTACCCGCAACAATCAAATCATCCACATAGACCAAAACATTAAGTTGGGTTTTTCCCTTAGTCATGATAAAAAGAGAATAATCAGAATATGATTGCCGAAACCCATAATTCTTCAAAGCTGCAGACAATTTTGCAAACCAACACCGAGGTGCCTGCTTTAAACCATATAAAGATTTTTTTCATCCTACACACCATATTAGACTTACCTTGAGAAAATCCAGGTGGTATTTTCATATACACTTCTTCTTCCAAGTCTCCATGAAGAAATGCAGTATGTACATCCATCTGATGTACTTCCCAATTCTGAATTGCTGCCACAGCTAGGGAAGTCCGCACTGTCGTCATTTTCGCCACTGGTGCAAATGTCTCATTGTAATCCAACCCTTCTACTTGATGATTCCCAAAGATCACCAGTCTAGCTTTGAGTCGCACCAACTGTCCATTCTCATCATACTTCTCTGTGTAAATCCATTTACTACCAAGAGCTTTCTTTCCCGGCGGTAATTCTTCTAATTCCCATGTTCCTTGTTCTTCCAAAGCTCGTATTTCTTCTGCCATTGCCTTACGCCATCCTGGATACTTCATGGCTTCTTTGAAATTTTTAGGCGCAGACCCAGCAGTAATTGCTGCAAGAAACTTTTTATGAACTGTAGAGAATTTATCACAACTAACATAATATGTCAAAGGATATGGCGTACCTGAGGATGACGATTGTGGAGAGTGAGCATGAGATGGACTATTTTGTCGTACAGTATGCGTTACAAAACCTTTTAGCCTACTAGACGGAATCTTCTGTCTCCTTCCTTTACCCATACTAGCGTCCGTCATTTCCTTCGAGACCATAGGGTTCTCAGTATTATCTGCAGGGTTCTCAGTAATGTCTTCCGGGTTCTCAGTAATGTTTTCTGGGTTCGCAGTAATACCTTCCTGGTTCCCAGTAATATATTCTGGGTTCGCAGTATTGTCTTCTGGGTTCTCAGTAATGTATATTGGGTTCTCAGTAATATCTTATGGGTTCTCTTGCTGCACTATTTCTTCATCATCACTCCAACACACGTCATTATGAGCCTGAACTGTCTCAGTTGGCTGATCAGGCACCCTAGATATGTAAGGAAACTGATGTTCATGAAACTCTACATCCCTTGAAACTAAAAATTGTCTCTTGTCTAAGTCATATAATTGCCATGCCTTCTTCCCAAAAGGATAACCCAGAAAGACGCATCTTCTTCCTCGACTTGCAAACTTATCCCCTTTACTACTTTGATCATGTGCATAACACAAGCAACCAAATACTTTCAACTGACTATATGGTGCCGGTTTCCCAAATAGAACTTCATATGGAGTTTTGTTATTTAGAACCGGTGTAGGCGTACGATTAATCAAATACGCTGCTGTCAAAGCACATTCTCCCCAAAATCTGATCGGTAAATTTGCTTGAAACCTCAAAGCTCTTGCCACATTCATTATGTGCTGATGTTTTCTCTCAACTCTTCCATTTTGTTGAGGTGTTCCTACACAGGATGTCTCAAAAACTATTCCATTAGTCTTAAAGTAGCCACGCAATGCATTAAATTCGGTTCCATTATCACTTCTGAAATTTTGATTTCTTTACCAAATTGACGTTTCACAAGCGCAATAAAGTTAAGAAATATTGTTGCAACCTCAGTTTTGCTTTGAATTAAATAAATCCACACACCTCTTGAAAAATCATCTACTATTGTCAAAAAATATTGCTCCAGAAGACGAGCACGTCTTATAAGGACCCCATAAATCTATATGAACCAAATCAAAACTACAACTGGATTTGCTCAAACTACTAGCAAAACTACTTCTACGATGTTTTGCACGTGGACAAATATCACACGCATCATTATTTTTCTTCAATAATCTACCCAGACCTGGTAACTGTTGTAACACTTTCTCTGATGGATGTCCCAATCGCTGATGCCACAGCTCATACGTATCTTCACTCACCGTAAGCACTTTAACTGGAGGCACACCACAGAACATATATAGTCCACCTCGTCGCTCACCCACTCCAATCACCTTCCTCGTCAACCGGTCCTGTATAAGACATAAAGTGTTAGTACATTGAACATTACATACTACCTCATCAATGAGTTGTGTAACCGAAATCAAGTTACAAGTTATCTGTGGCACATAAAGCACATTGTCCAATCTCAAACCACCAGGAAGAATAACTGTTCCTATTTTCTCAGAGTGAGCATATTTCCGTCCGGCAGTCCCACTGAACATGCTCTAATATCTTTACATTTATCATATCATCTCTTTTACACGTGACATGATTTGTAGCTCCTGTGTCTATAATCCAGGATGTTTGATTTGTCTTACCTTGGAGTTGGGAACTGATTTTTCTTGAATTTAAATATTCAAGAACCTGCTGAACTTGACTTGCAGTCACGCCTGTCAGTCCTGATGCATCTCCTGAAGATCCAGTGGCAGGATGAGATGATGCTGTTGCTCCCGAGATGTTCAAATTATGCGCACGTATATTGTCTTGTCCTCTACCTCCTCTGCTGTTCACAAAACCGCACGCACCAGCACGTCCTCTACCACCAGCTCTACCACCAGTTCGGCCTCCTCGACCATATCCTCTTCCACCTCTTTGTCTGTCACCCCACCATTCCGGGTATCCAATCAGCTGAAAACACCCTTCCTGTGAGTGCCCTTCTCGGCTACAATGCTTGCAAAATTTGTTAGGATCATACATATTATTGTATGGACGCTGATCTGACTGAACCTTGAACGCCATAATATTTTCCTGTGTCTGAGACGACACAACTCCTTCCCCCAATTTTAGACGTTCCGAATTAACCACAGCTTGATAAGACACGTCTATAGATGGCAGTGGTTCTCTTGCCAGTAATTGTTCACGCAGGGAGCTATACATGGTATCCAAACCAATCAAAAAATAGTGTAAGAAATCTTCTTCTCTCAACGTACTAACCTGTGTTGCAATGTTACACGTGCACTGGCCACAGCTACACTTTGGTATCTTCATGTACGTCACCATCTCATCCCATATCTTGTTCAATCTCCCATAGTACACTGCAACCTCCTCAGTTTTCTTCTGTTTGCATTCACTTAAGGCAGCTTTCAACTGGCAGATCCGAGTTCCACTTACAACACAAAATCTCCTCTTCAAGTGCATCCATAACATGCTCGCATCATCATAATCCCCCAACGTTGATCTAATATTTGTCTCCAATGTATTGCTGATCCAAGAGACCAGCATCGAATGCACTGCAATCCACTCCTCTAACTCCTCAGGTTCTGTTGGTTCTTTGATGGTTCCATCAACAAAACCAAATTTTCGTTTGGCTATCAATGATCTTCTCACTGCTCTAGCCCATTCATCATTGTTTGCTCCCTTTAATACAATAGGTGTGATGATAATCCCTGGTCCATCACTGGATCCCAGATGATATTCTGGTTTCTTCTTTTGCATGTTGTTTTCTACCTCTTTTCCTCTTTTAGATGATTCTGTATCATCCGCCATGGTTACTGTTCTAGGGTTTATTCGTGTTAATCAACTCTGGCTCGTGATGCCATGTTAGATTTTGTAAAACTCATATATCAAAATAGTTTCGTCTATCCTTCATTCATTCAATCTGCCTCTTATACAAGATATACAACCCTAGAGTTCGACCTTACAATGGACTGTCCATAACAGTTGAATCATTGGACTGTCCATAACAGTTGAATCATTGGACTGTCCATCACAGTGGAATTATTGGACTGTCCATAACAGTGGTGATAACTGTGAACTGAGACTGTGGTCTTGGGTCTCAAACTGAGACTGTGAAGATGGGTCTCGAGCCCATAAATCTAACTCTCCTAATACAATATCTAGGAGTGCCGTGTCTTGTTTTTGTTTGTCTCAACATTCAGGTTTCACTTTTGTGATTTGTATTCTAGTTATGGTGTTTGAACAACTAAACTTGTACCGAGATTTCACGTGAATTCAGCCCCCGAGTTGTCCATTTAGAGGAAAGTTTATTCTTACTTTCTTGCCGTCAAGCTATGTTGACAGACAGTGACTTTTGCAGACTCATGATGAATCTCCACCACGAGGCCAACCTTTCCCTTCAAATACTCAGGATGTTGATGAATCTCTTCCTCGAGGCGAAGCTGTTGTTTCCAATATTTGTTCTTCAGATTTTCAATGGGATGATGATCTTGATGAAGTCTCAGATTTCTCGAGCATAGGATGTCTCCAAAATGAGGTATTTTTATCTTGTGTACTTCTTTAAATTTCATATTCGATACACACTCATTATCTGTTATCAACTGAAGATGCTGATTCTAGCGTGTAATGTCCTCGTCATGTAAAAGGGAAGAAAAACAGAATTTTTTTTTTCAAAACTAAAATTTTCCATTGCCTCTGATCTCCTTTATGTTTTTGTTTATAATTATGGTTAATGATTTAATTAGATTAGATATAAATGACTAAGTTTATGTGGCTTTTAGGTTATTCTTAAATGTAACGCTAACCCCAGTTCCAAACAAAACGTAATATGATTTAGAAATTCTATACTACTTCCTAGAAAACCCTATTTGACATATCAGGTGGCATGGCGAATGAGTTGCGCCATTATGAGAAAATAATTGAGCGATAGAATTACTATCCTCAGTTATAATCTATAGCTCTGACGATAATATGAATATCACTGATATCATATTCTTCATCGCTCGATCATTGATATATCGTACAAAAGACTATTTTGTAACGACTATTTCCCCCTGCTTAGTTCCTATATACACGCGTATGTTCTTATTCAAATTACTTACATCTAGTAAGAAATGCATCAACAGAGGTTGCAACAACTTGATGACGAGGAAACAATTAATCGACACTCTTATACTCGTACATTCAGGCCAGATACTTAAATTTTGACAAATAAAAGAAGTATTCTCAAGAAAATATATTTACCGATGATCGAGGTGCTCTCTAAAGAGATCGGTTGCAAGACAGAGAAGTTTCTTTTCAATATCTAGGAATTCCAATACGAGAACATTGGAGAAGGACTGCAGTTTGGTGACACGTTTTGGTAAGGATGGAGCAGAGGTTGGAAACTTGGGAGAAAAGAACTTTAAACAAAGCAGGTAGACTCGTTTTGATTAAAAATTGTCCTGCAAGTTTACCAATTTATTACTTGTCTTTATTTCATTATTTGCCGGTGAGTGTGGAGAAGCGAATGGTGAAGATTATGAGAAATTTTTTATGGGATATTGTGGAGGGAAGAAGAAAGCTTGTTTGGGTTTTTTGGAAAAAGGTTAGTAAGTCTATTGAGAACGGTGGTCTACGTGTGTTAAAAATCTAAAGACAACCAATAAATCGTTACTAGTAAAACGGAATTGGAGATTTTCAAGGAATAAGCATAGCCTTTGGAGGAATATTGTGAATCAAAAGTTCAAAAGGAATAACGAATTGCTAATTCCGGATGTTGATAATAATTCACAGTGCCGGAGTCAATGGAAGAATGTGGTTAATTTGGTTCCTATTATTCATGACTTGGATGTCTTCACGGTGATGAATGGAAAAGGCACTCGTTTTTGGAAGGATAAATGCATTTAAAGAGGTCGTCTGCAAGATATTTTTCCGGTTGTTAATAAAGCAACAAGAGATAAGGAAGCTTCTATAGCCGAGATGATTGCCAATGGGAGATAGAATGCCAATGGGAGATGGAATTGTACGTTCGAGAGGAGATTGAATGAAAATGAGAGACTGGAGTAGGATTTGCTGTGCCGCTACATCCCTATCTCAACGTTGGAAGATGACGACGATGAGGTAATCATTATTCAGAACTTTAGCACCAATAGGTGCTATGAACTGTTGTCAGGAGATCAAATTCCGTGTAATTTTGACAGACACCTTCGGAAGAGTACAATACCTAACAAGGTAAGCTTTACAATCTGGGCTTCTTTCCATGAGTCTCTCCCAACTAGAGATATGTTGTCTCATAGAGGTATTCAAATAGAAAGCGCTTTGTGTGTGCTGTGTGGAGGCGAAGAAGAAACCACAAATCATATGTTTATGCATTGTTCTTTTTCTTTCATGGTTTGGGATTATTTCATCAAGGCCTTCAAAATCTCTTGGCCAATGCTGAGAACGTTGTTTCAATTGTTTGAAGCTTGGACTACGAACGTCTTGTTTGGAAGAGCTAAAGTGGTTTGGAAAATTATTCGTTATGCTATTTGTTGGATTTTTTGGAAGGAGAGGAATGCGAGAGTTTTTGGGGATGACATAAAAAGAACGAGATCATTGATCTTGTTAAGCAATTGGTAGTACTTTGGTCTTTTGATTCAGATACTTTTAAGTTTGTTCCCCTAGCCTTATTTGGAGCAATTGGAAAGCACCCGTGAGTGAGTGATTTGTTTGTATTCTCTTTTTTCTTTTAATATAATCTTTTTTCCAGAAAAAAAATTGTTTTGACGATGAAAAAAGAAAACAGAAAAAAAAAAAGAAAAAAAAGGCACAAACGTGAGTTTATGCAAGGGGCAGCAAAATGATTATGAAGCCAGCCGCCTCATAACTACTTATCGTGGATGGCGATAAGGGAGTGGGAGCTAGGTGGTGTTGCGCGAGAACTCTGTCCACGTCTTATCACCAAGGATGTTTTGGTTGACTCGATCTTTTGGTTGACTCATTAAACTTCAGTATACGAGTTTGCAGCTCATAGAGTCTTTGACAATCAACCTCGGTAATACGATGCATATAATCAATACTCAAACAGACGTACCATATATACCAACTGGCAATAGACCACCCATGGACAAAAGTTTGGTTCTAGACACACTCCACCAATCTAGTGCCACTCATCGAAACAAAAATACCACCACCTTGGAACCTTCAAGTGTTGATCGAAGAAATGTTCCTCGCTCTCCAAATTATTCCACACCACGCATTCATACATATCTACAAAGAAAGAAAACCAAGCAGCGAATGGAAGGAAACCAAGAAACGGATGGACTTGTAAACAACACAGCGGAGACCAACGAAATTAATAATTTCATCACTTCCGTCTGGGATCACACAATTCCTAATTTCTTAACTTCCATTACTTTCAATGGAATGACGTATAAGGAATGACGTATTCCTATGTACTAAACTTCTAGTTTTTTTATTCATTTATTAATGTTTCAAAAAAAAAAAAAAATCACCATATATAGGAGTATCTCTTCTAGTTAACTCTACTTTATTCCAGATAAATTTTCAGATTACAAAATATTTCTCTCCCTCAATCATCGATCAAATTTGAAATAAGAAATCCGTCCTCTGTTTTTTCTAAGTAGATTTAACAAAAAAGTTGTAGCAGCTAGCAAAAGACTGTATCATGGGAATTATAAGGAGGTTTTTCAATGCCACCGTAGGAGCGGTCTCAAAGTACTCAAACAAAGTTCGTATCTCTGCTGAAGAGCAACTAGAACTAGGTACTACAAGTTCTAGCTTCCCCTACTGCCATCAAACTGCAGGTAAATTATGAACTCCGATTTCATTTTCATACTCACTCAAAATAACATGAAAAAAAAAATAGTTTTCAATATACAATATCCATATCAAACACTTAACTTGTTGAAGCTTGTTACAGAATATATTAGGGAGCTGGATCTTAATCGACCTCTATTACTTGCTGCAATGAACGGTAATTGGGAATCAGCGAGAGATTTCCTGGAAAAAAATCCTTGTTCAGTGAATGCTCGTATCACAGGAAGCGGAAGGACTGCATTGCATGTTGCAGCTGGTTCAGGGCACTCAAAATTCGTACTAGAACTGGTCAAACTCATGTCCGTAGAAGCACTTGAATTGAAAGACAGCTACGATGGTAATACAGCACTTCATCTTGCTGTTATTGCTGGGCTTGAAGATGCTGTTAAAGCAATGGTGCAAAAACATAAAGAGTTAACACGTATATGTAATGAAAATAAGTTGAATCCGCTGCTCAATGCTGCTATTTATGTCAATAAAGAGCACCAAGAAATTATTACATTCCTCTGTGATGAGATGAAAGATGAACCAAGTAACTTTCAAGGTCATTTGGGAGCTCAACTTATATGCAGTATAACTCGTGCTGGTTTATACGGTAATTATAAATCTATATTTTGTTCTTTTATTTCTTTGTGGCATATGATGAGCATTAACTCATGTCAGAGATTAATATTAATTTGCAGAATTGGCATTTAAACTAATCGGTAGACACGCAAGTTTAGCCACTGCACAAGGGAATGATGGCAACACTGCACTATGCGTTCTAGCAGAAAAGGATATTTCGATCCCAACGGCCTATGAGGAATCGATATTGTCTTTCCTAACATGTACGTATATGTTTCTGAAATCATTAAATACCTCCACCTGACAAATTTGAAGTCATGATTTTTTTTTATTTTTTTTTGCAAGTGAATAAATAATAATCTCCTCTCTTTTGTAGATCATCGCCTAAGCACAATTACTGATGAGATGCCATCTATATTTCTCAGAGTGCTACTCTGGTTCGATCATAAATCTAGGGGTAAGCCTCTAGTCATTCTCATTCCTCACAGAGAACTTACTTGATTAAGCTTTAGTTTTTCTTGCACGGTTGCCGGTTGGCCATTAGTTTTTTGTTTTCAGTTACATCTTAATGATTGGTTTCATTTGCAGGGTTTCACCATGGTAAACGGAAATCCAAAAATGTCCTGAAATTGGCAAAGTTAATTGTTGAAAAGTTTTCGGACATGCCCGGAGAAGACGTGTATCATTTTTTTAACCGCTCGGATTTTTTGAATAGTGCGACAAAAAATGGATCAATTGACATTGTGAATATATGCATTTCAAAATATCCGGATCAGCTTTGGATTCCTCAAGAGCAGAGAAACATATTTCAAATAGCGGTCGAAAACAGACAGGAAAAAATGTTTGATTACTTGTATGATCACATGAACGCAGATGAGAAGATTTTAACTACTCGCCCAGTGGATTCAAATGGTGGTAATATGTTACATGTTGCTGCCAAGATTGCACCTCCTTCTCGGCTAAATATTTATTCTAGCCCTGTTGCTCAAATGCAAAGTGAGATTATTTGGTTTAAGGTGCGTTTTCTATTGTTTTTACTCTTTATAATAAGTCTAGCAAGTAAAATATATACCAAGTGTTTCTAATTGTAATCTGGGTTTTTTTTTTCTTGTAAAGAAAGTGAATAAGAGGGTACCACGTGCTTTCAGAAGTATGAGAAATAATGATCGTGAAACTCCTCAAGAGGTTTTCACTCGGGAACACAAAGATTTAGTGAAAAAAGCCGAGGCATACATGATACGTACAGCCGAATCATGTCTGGTAGTGGCAGCTCTGGTAGCTACGGTTGCATTTGCGGCAGCAATTACACTACCTGGTGGAACTTTCAGTGATGGTACTGATGCAACTGAGAAAGGAAAGCCTGTACACTTGCAAAAGCAGTCATTCCTTGCATTCATGGTGGCCGATGCTGTAGCTCTCTTTTCTTCAACTACAGCAATTCTTCTGTTCTTGTCTATCTATATTGTCAATCATAATGAAGGGAATTTTAAGGAAGTATTGCCAAGAACACTGAAGAGAGGTGTTGGAAGTCTCATCCTATCGGTATTGAGTGTGGTAATTGCATTTAGCATGGCAATTTCAATCATACTCAAAGATAGATATATATGGGTTCCATATCTGATGTTTGCGGTTGCCGCTTTTACTTTTTATATATCTTTGAATCGTCCGTTGAAATTGATTTTCGAATTGGACGAAATCGAGAAACCACTCTACTGGACGACATCAAGAGATCATCAACCTGATGTGCCACTTCCTTAGCAAAATGTCTGATCAACCTGTGTTGGAATTTAATATCAAACATAAGCTAAGTTTCTTATCTTTCAGTTTTGAATAAATCACAGTACTTGGTCTTTGTCAGTTATACCGAGTATTTAGGAATAATTGTTTCGATTTGTTAGCATTACTGGCTAGTTTTCTACTGGCTAGTCCTCTGTAAACACCTATAAATAGGCGGTGTTATTTGTTTTCTTAGTACAGAGAACTGAAGTATAAGTCATCAATAATAGCTCTTATTCTTCATATCCCATTCTTCTATACTTTGTTGTGATTTCAGGTGGACTAACAATAGTTAGATCCTACATTTGGCATCCAGAGCTAGTGCTCGATCATTAAGCTTGCGCTGTTTAAATTCTTGCATGTTAGGTGTTTGATAAAAGGCTACAACGAAAGATTCTGTACAGCCTCAAGTTCCACAGTTTAGTGGGAAGAATTATGATCGATGGAGTATCCAGATAAAAGTCTTGTTTGGTTTTCAGGAGCTTACGGAGATTTTTGAGGCTGGTTTCTTCGATGTAAATCCAACAGTTGGTGCAGCTCTTCTTCAAGCCAAAAAGGACGATTTGAGAGAGAACAGGAAGAAGGACAAGAAAGCCTTGTACTTCATACTTTAAGCCCTAGATGACGCATTTTTTAAAAAGATTTCAGCTGCGAAAACATCTAAGCAAGCGTGGATATCTTGCAGAAAGCATACAAAGGCGATGACAAGGTGAAAAGTGTAAGGTTGCAAACCTTACGAGGTGAATTCAAATCTCTATCCATAAATGAATCTGAATCCGTTTCTGATTATTTTTCTCGCGTTCAAGTTGTTGTGAATTAGTTGAGAGTAAATGGTGAGACTTTAGCTGATAATCGTGTAGTTGAAAAGATTATGCGATCATTGAAAGAAAGTTTTGATTACGTTGTTGTTGCAATAGAAGAAGGAAAGGATTTGTCTATTCTAACCATTGAAGGATTAGAGGGTTCACTGTGTGCTTATGAGTACAGGATGAAGCAAAGAAAGACAACTTCTTTAGAGCATGCTTTGAAAAGCAAGGCCGTTATCGCTGACGAGGGAAGCTCCAGCAAAGGAACATCATCAAAAATGGCTCTCCGTGCAAGAAAGATAAATCCAAAGTTGAATGCTACCATTGTGGAAAACTTGGATATTACAACACTAATTGTTGGTTTAAGCCGAATAAGAAGCCGGAGCAGGAAAACTTTGTAGATATTGAGGAACCAGAAAAGTTGTTCCTTGCTTGTTTGCAATATTTCACAAGCGTAACATCCCATGTTTTTACCATGGCACATGCTGAAAGATGCGCCATTGCATGAGATAAATCTTTATCTCAAGTTTCTGTCGCGTTAAGAGGAATATTGTCATAGAGCCAATTTTGCATCATGATAATGCATTAGGCCATATGGGTAAGTGGCCTTGCGACCTAAGAATAATTTCTGGGAGGATGTAATTACATTTATTGCGCATCAGATGAAGTTTCCGCATAATGGTCTAATTAATACCACCGATCTTTGGGGATCGTACAAAAACAAATTTATTTAAGGCCAAATAAGACAATTTACCTGGTTTTTTTATCAAAAAATATTATTTTAATTAGTTGGAAGCGTAACCTAATTTATAATTATTTGGATAAAAGAAATATAAGATATTTATAGTTACAAAATCTCGTGAGTCAAATTAAGTCTTATGATAATGTGTAGTAATTATTAAAATCATTATGATAAAATCGTATATATAAAACGGGACTATTATATTGAAACACAAGGAGAAGTCATGATTGTCTGCTAGTAAAAGGAATCAAGAATTTTTGGGAAGGGAGAGTGTCGTTTTGCGGAGGCCCAAATCGTATAAAATGCTAAGCCCAGTTCTAAATACAATGTAATGCTCAGCAAGGAAGCCCGCGCTGTGTCACTATGTGTTTGATGTTTACTCCCACCTTTATAAAAAGATAAAAATTGATCTAAAAAATCTCAGTTGCTACTGGTAAATATGAAATGAGATAAGAACCTAAAAAAACCAAATTAAATGCAACTTAATCTGTGAGTTATTATTTTTTCTTTTTCATGGAACTGAAAAATGAATTGATTAAGATTGACTGTTTACATAGTATGCTTCATCCTGCACTGTGGCAGTGATCTCAATTGGAGAATCTAACAACCAAATGCTGCTTAATCTTTCTACTCTAACAAGTCTAGATAACTTGTCGGCAACTTAATCTGTGAGTTATTATTACTCTACTTAACTTCGCGTTGAATTAAAATTAAGATTATTTAATCGAGAATTTGATTAGACTAATGATTTTCGGTATACTATAATCCATGATTATGAAAATAATAATAATTATACTGCATTTTCCTGGCATATATTTGCATGACTTGTTTAATGCTGTCATGCATCCTGTGATTGCCTGATTGGCTTTCGAAATTTTATTTAGACATTTAAAAAACAAATTTTATTTAGACATAAAAAAATAAAAACGAAATTATAAATTATAATTGTGGCATTTACTTTTGGAAAAACAACATTTTTCAAGTAACTTTTTACATTTCAGTTTCTTTGAAGTGAACAACATAACGAGGAGCAATTTTTTGTTTACGATACTATAACGTCCGATCCAGCTTTTGATGCTATCGTGCATCTTCTTGTACGTAGTCGATTTGTCTAGTTCAGATGTTCTTATCAAATGCAAGCAGTTGATTTTTAATTAAACCGGAAAGAACTCACAAACAACCAAAAACTGTGATATTGTCTATGGAGGACTCGTTGCTTAAGTTGGTGATCTGACTAGCAAGATGAGATATCAAACATATTGTTTTTGGATTCATCATCCGGATTCAGTGACAACGATTGGAATAATTAATTTTGTATGCTATAACCCATGTTTATTAATTAACATAATACTGATTTTGTAAATTTATAGAAGGAATGATATGTCCAAAAATTGGATACTATTACAGTTTATCGCTCATTTTTTTCATGAATTATTCGTAATTTGTATTTTTATTTGGATTTGGATTTTATTTTTCTTGTTTCATGATGTTCTTCATTATCTTCTAGACATACATGTAATTTATTTTCCCATAAAATATAATATCACACGATATAAAAATACCAAGAAAAAAAAGAGGATCAAATGCTGATTAAAGGATAACACACAGGACTGATAAAAGTAGGCACGATACATTGTCTGTAATGAGATCTAGACATACACTAGACAACTGATGAAGAAATACGTACGTGATCTCTGATCATATTATTGTAGAAACTGATGAGCTAGATAATATATACTGGTGTACTGGCGTACTGCTAAACGAATTTATCAGACTGCAGACAGTATATTATATGAGTTTAGAGAAAATATTCCCAGCAACATAAGCATTTGGTTGCTTCAAAGCTAAATATATCATGGATATAGTTGGTCGTTATTCTAAAAATAGTGGCGGCAGCTTTGCACCACTCTACACAAACCCCATTCTTATCAGTCTGAAAAGTATCCATCGACCAGTCCACACAATAGATTTCGCCGTTCACACCTCTATCAACCACAACAACAATAACAATGACAAGAACAAAAATTAGTATTGAACTACTACTATCAACAAGTATATACGAACAAATTAAAGAAAGCAATTAGGAATGAAGGAAAAAATAAAAGCTTACTGAGAACACATCAAGACGATAGAAATGAACATAAGACCAAGAAAAAGTGGAGAGAAACACAAAGAAGTTGTTTTTGCCATGGTTTTGATTATATGATCGTAGTAGCTTGGTTGTGGAATTTTAATGTACATAACATGCTCATATTTATAGAGAAAAAAAAGATTCCGTCAGAATTCATTTTTATTGTTTTTATTGCCCATAGGATGCCCAATCACATGACGCATGATCATACCCCGTCGGATAAGGGCTACATATATAAACAACACAAGTTAATACTAAGTCAAATATGGCAATTATGTACCTGCAATATTGTATTTTAATCAACAAGTTAAGGTTTAATGTATTTTAATCAACAAGTTAAGGTTTGATCCAGTGTAACTTGGTTGATTCCTTTCCCTCTGTGACTGCAGATTGGTTTTGGTAATAAAACATTACGAGAATTGAAATTGCATATTGAATACATTTCCAAAAAATATTCCATACTGAATGCAAAAACTGTTGAGGATTCGTCCCACATTGCTAATCTTCCTAGACTAGATCCTTTTTATATGCATGAGGGTCTTTCCACTTATTTCCAATTGGTTTTGAGTTGGAAACCCAAATACTATTAAAAACAAGGGGGTATTTTAAAGTTAAATGCTCAGAACTCACCAAGCGCTGAATATTCGACAACTTTTCTGTCTCAAAATAACAAATAATTAACTTGAGTAGATATTCTTAATTAGAGGTAATGAGAATATGGATTCTGTTAATTTGTATACCCGTATACCTGTTAACTTGTTGTATACCCTTAGAGCAACTCCAATGGTATGATTATAACCAAAGAGCGAAAACTTTAAAAATACCAAATTTTTTTTTGTTATAGTCCATGTTGAACACAGCGGATATGGAGTAAATTATAGTCAAGCACTGGTTCAATCTCCGCTCACTCACAGACGAACGTTATTCCCGTCTCATTTACAGGCGAACGTATTATATGCGCATATATATATGAAGCGAGATTATATTTACGTGTAATACCAGACGAACGTACAAATTACGCATCAAATGAAACGAATCCAGTAGTCACCATTTGACAGGCTTTAATTATAGCTTCGCCCCATTAGGCGAGAATAATACGTCGGCCGCAACCAAGCGTAATTTATACTTTCGCCCATTAGTCGGACGGAACAATACTCTAGGTTCTCTAGAAGGGACGTGATTATAGTGTTCGTTTGATGGAGCCTATACGCTGTTTGAAAAAATGCATCTAAAAAAATCTACTTCATATTCCATTAGTAATAACCAAATTCATGTTCTAGGTTATGGTTTTGGAACCCTGGTTTTCACGACGTTTGGCGAGCTTGGTGAGGAAACAGTGGGTTTATTTAAGAGGCTGCATAATAATTTGTCTAGGTTTGATGTTGGTGTCAAGAAATATAATTTCTTTTTTCAGAGATTAGAGATTGTGATTCAGAAAGATGTTGGAGCCCAACTTATAACTAGAATTCCAACTAGTTTCATGTCGTCTGATGATGTTCTTGATGATTAATCTTTTTCTATTATAAAGAAAAATTATTAATTCATGTTCTATAAATATTTTATATAGAAGATGCGGATGCGGATTTCTTGATTATTCTACTAAATATCACCATTGTTGCTTACTACAGAACCAGAACAAGCTTCTCTCCTCCTAGTTTTGTGGGGCGTGAATATAATGTTTGTTTGATGGGGTTTTAGTATAATCACCGCCTAAATCAAACGAATTTTAAAAGTTCGCCTGTCATCAGTCGTAATTTATATCCACGCCCTTCAGGTGTAATTTATATCTATGCCTCACAAGCAGACGGTTAATATACATCCGCCCCTTTTCAAACCAAGATTATACTTATGCTATACATCCGCCCCTTTTCAAACCTAGATTATATTTATGCCTATAATGCAATGCATTTTATAATTCCGCCTGACCAAATTTAGTTCTGGTCCAGATCATGGACCAAATATACTCTAAAACAGTAAAAATACTAGACTATATTTAGTTTTAGTCGTCCCACTGCGATTAGTTTCTCGACCACAACTATAGTTCTGGTCGTCCATTGTGGACGCTCTTAGAATATTTATCTGATTAAGCGACTTCGTTCTACTAGTATAAATTTCTCCGCTTGCCTATTCAGGTTACCGTTAGTGTGTCACACTCACACGCGCTTGTTTGCTTAATTGAGGATCGGATGATTAGACCAACTAATTTAGGTATACTATAATCCACGTTACTCTTGACATTTTCTGTTGATTTGCGACTTTGTGTAATCCTTACTCTATCATGCATCATGTGATTGCCTAATTGGACACCGACGGCTTTTGAAATTTTAATTAGATATAAATTTGTAATCGTGACATTGATTATGATGGTGACAAGAAAAACAAACCATAATGCGTACCTAATCCCTGGGGCATGCATCGCTCATTTGCTCAAAAGATCCAAGATAATCTATCAAACTGCACGACATTTGTGCTGGGACACATTATTATCCTTCTTATCATCAGTTTGAGAAATTTACAGATTTTGACTTGACTCAACTTCTAAAAGAGTAAAGAGACAAACAATTCCTATATATGCAACATGGTACAATTGTACAACCCTTTTTTGGTGCTCGTATCAATTGAACGGGAAGAATTCATTTGGCTGAAATTTAGTCCTACTCTTCGAAAATCATTGTTGAAATAGGAGGAGGTAGCACGTCTGTTTTCTACTTTCTTGGAGGAATTCTTTTCATTTCAATAGTTGTTAATTTCTTCTAAAAAGCAGCCATTAAAACAATTCAAACTTGACCTAATCTTGTCATATTTATCGAACATCTAGTTGATAATAATTTCTATGCAAAATCAACTTTTGATTAATCTAATCAAACAGTAGAAAATTCTAGAACTTCTAATTAACCCTATAAAGGATAACACCCTATAACACTGATTACAGTACACTCATTCAAAATCTCTAATAAAGAGTTGTCATGAAGTACGCTTCTCTGTTCATTGGTCTATCTTTCTTTCTGATTCATCAGTTTTCTTCAACCAGCCAAGGTCTTGTTCTTGCATCATCAGTAGTGCATGCAAATAAACTTGCACCAGCAATGTATGTGTTTGGTGATTCTGTGGTTGACAGTGGAAACAACAATTATCTTAAAACACTAGCAAAAGGAAATTATAAACCATATGGAGTCGATTATCCGAATGGAGCTAGTGGCAGGTTCACCAACGGCTACACCATCGTAGATTATCTAGGTGTGTGTACAATAAATTCTCCAAGAGTGTATTACCAGAGTACTGGCTTTCTAAATTCAAGTTAATTTATAACAAAATTGGTTTCATAATTTCATTTGGCAGCTGCGTGGCTTGGATTACCGTTTGTACCCCCGTATTTAGGTTTGTCAAAAGTAAAAAGGAGCAAAGTAACAACAGGTATAAACTATGCATCTGGAGCAGCTGGTATTCTTCCAGAATCAGGAACCGCAACAGTAATTACACTTTAATTTCACTTATTTATTCATAATTATCGTAAGGGTATTTGGATACAATATTTGAAAGTAGTTGTTCGACTTAATTAGGTTGAAAGTATTATTCTTGTAATACCTTGACAACTAGTCTAGCATCAAATGTAGTTTGCACTTTTAAGAAATAAGAAGTGAAGGTTTTTGAGAATTGGTTTAAGTGCTTATTTCGACCACCTTAGAGCATCTCCAACCAGACTTTGGAGAATTCCTATGCTTTAGGTCACATAGGATTTTTTGTATTTTAAGAAAATAAAAAATTGGTTAAAAAGATCAAAATCAACAATTTCTGGGTGAAAAGGACAGTTAGATTTTGATACTATTTAAATGGCCAAAATTTTTGAAAACAGCTAGGATGTAACCGGTTTCATCCTTCCAATTTTCAAATATTTTTTCTTATTTTTAATTTAAACAGGATGTATCCAGTTTCATCCTTGCTATTTTTTAAGTTTAAGCTAGGATGAATCCAGTTTCATCCTTGCTAAATTTTTTTGTCCATTTCACCCAAACTATTTTTTTACTCGTCTATTTGAACCGTGATTTAAAAACATTTGGACAAATGACCCATTTTCCGTTAAGAAAAAAACTTCTCCAATGAAAACTTTAAAGATAAATGTAAGGATGATCTGTCAGGTAGTTATTCTCACATCCTCTACTCCATCCTCTGGTTTTAGAGGTTTCCTCAGAGGATGTAAACATCCTAATCATCACAACCTAAGGTTATTAATTCAGTAGTTAAATATCTAATTTTCAAATCAATGGTTTAAAATGTTTTCAACTAATAAATTTGGTTTATGGTTGGAGATGGATTATTTTTGACATCCTTAAATCAGACAAATTCTATCTCACATTCATAAAGAAACCTTGACAGTTAGGATTCACACTAAGTTACCATTGGAGATCCTCTTAGTTTTTTGAGTTTTTCCTGGGATTTTTGTTTGTTTTTCAGGATCTTTTTTTTTCTCTTCTCTTTTTCGGTTTCTTTCCTCCTCTTTTTGGTTGGGTATAACCCTTTTTGTACTCCACTTTTGATAAAATATAATCTTCATTATCGATCAAAAAAGAAAAAGTAAATTTTTTTTGTTTCAAATTAGTTATCAAACTAACATTTGACTTTCGGACTTAATTAAGCCAATCTAGAACTCATAAGCAAAAGAACATTTTGATTCACAAAAATTCAACTTTTGCTTTTGAAAGTCATTATAAAGTGTGTTGCCTAACTAAATTTTGGCTTTTTACTTCTATCGAGTTGAAAAATAACTTCTTAAATTGTTTCTAAACAGACCATGAACAAAATCTTGCTTCTAATTTCTGAAACCGACTTCTGCTTCATGCTCTTATACTTTTATCTTTTTGATACAGGGAGACAACTTGATCTTGGGAAACCAAGTGAATTACTTCAAACAAACAGTCCATTTTGACTTGCCTAAATCCTTGAAAACACGGAAAAAGATAACCAAATATTTGGCCAAGTCCATAGTTGTTGTTGTAATAGGAAGCAATGACTACCTCAACAATTACCTGCAACCAACAAGATACAATAGCAGCAAAATCTATACACCTCAACAATATGGTGCTCTCTTGGTATCAACACTCGAACAACATCTAAAAAATATGTATCATATAGGTGCAAGGAAATTTCTAGTGTTTGAAATGGGTCCGATTGGGTGTTTACCATCAGTAGTTAATAGTTTTAATCCAGGACCAACTACTCCATGTATAGAAGGTATTAATGATCTGGTTAAGATTTTCAATTTCGGAGTTACAAATATGATTCAAGATCTTACATCCACCTTGAAAGGCTCCACTTTTATTTATGGAGATGTCTTCGAAAACACCTATCAACAAGCCATTACTCCTCTCAAATATGGTAAATTCTTTTTTTTTCTCCGAATTCCCCCCCTAAAATTTTCATGTAGATAAACTACCCATATAAACTAACCCACTGTTAATTTTAGGCTATTCTGGAGGAAATGCGCCATGTTGTTCCATTTCAAATGCAAGTTCACTCTGTCTTCCGAATCAGACACCATGCAAGAACAAGAATGCTTATCACTATTGGGACGGATTTCATCCAACTCAGAGAGTTAACTTTGAAATTGCTAATGGATGTTTCAGAGGCTCATCGACTTGTTTACCCATTAACGTTTACCAACTAGCGTGCATTTAAGTTATTTTGGTGTGAATAAGGAGCAGCTGTATGTAAATTGATTCATTGATTTTAATAAAACTTGTTTGTTGTTATCTACTAATCTGTCGCAAATCGATGATACTCTAGCTAGCGAAATTATGCCAGATCTGTGAAGATAATTTTGATGAGTATTAGTCTGCCTGTTGTTAGCCCTTTTTGTGCAGTAATAGTTAGGTTGGCCGTGTTGTCCCTCGTTAGTAGATCTTCACATTATTTCTGGTTGTCTCCCGGTCTGCACTGTTGTGAATAATGGTTACAGGATTCTTACAGTTCTAGCACTATAACACTGATGTAACATCCTTTGCAGCAAGTCAGCAACCTCTTAGGTCTACCGACCTCCTCTTCACCACCATCACATAAATCACAAGCTTTGAAGAGTAGTTAAAGAAATGATATAGTGCTAAAATTTTCTATAAATTGCTACTACAAAGCAATCAGGTAACCCACCCCAAAATTCTCAATTTTAGCTCAAGTAATTCCACTCAGTATTTTGCTTCAATCGATTTTTTTTTATTTATCATGGTTAAGTATATGCTTATTAGCGAAATTGATGTAGTAGCAGCGTCTGCAGATCTTATATGGCCTGTTTTATACTCTAAGGAAATTCCTAAACTTGTTAAAAATAAAATTATCCCAAGTTCATACGAAAAAGTAGAAGTTCTTGAAGGTGATGGTGGTCTGGGTACCGTCGTTCACATTGTTCATCCTCAACGTATGTGTAATTAATCAAGTTATTACGTACTCATAAATTATCTTCTACTTTTTCTCATAATATATTTATTATGTGTAATACTTTTCATCTAGCATTAACAAAGCTACTCCAAATCCACCTAAACCTAATCCTCAAAAACCTTCCAATACGGGAGTTTCCTGCGCTCAAATGCTTAGAAATCACCCAAAAAAACCTATAAACCATCGGTGTTCAACCTTGATTGCCAAAACCAAACAACCAAGCCAACATACCCTCCTAAGATTTTAAAAAACTCACCTTTCCCCTGTGATAAATTTGCTGCTGGTAACATGGTCTCAATTAAAAATGCTAGAGAGGGTGAATTTTTACAGATTTCTAGTTCAGATTCAAAGTCATTAGGCTCCTGGCAGAATGCTTTTGTTTTATCTGCACCTTCATCTTTCAACTCATGGTCTTTTGTTTCCAAAACTTTGGGACAAATTCTTGGAACTAATATTACGTTTTTTTCTATTAATTCAACCCAAGCATTATTTTATGTTCCTAATATACCAACTGGCAAAAATTTACTGATTTCTTTTGTTCATGACAACAAGATTTTTACAGTAAATCGATGGAGAACAGATTGTTGGGCCTCAAATACAGCTGATATAGAAACTGATTTTATGATTGAAGTTCATGGTATCCCGTTCCAGTTTTGGTCATCAGACATTATGCATGCAGTGGGAAAAATATGTGGAGAGGTCTTGTGTATTGATCCTACAACTCTAAGTCTTGTAGATTTAGCTGCTATGAAGATGAAGATCAGAAACAGGCATGGCATTAATTTTATACCAAGATCCGTGAAGATACACACTAGTCAAGGGATTTACACAGCTTTCATCACGGTGGTTAGCATCATCAAAAACAAAAAAGCGAATACAATCTCAAGATCATTAGATAATCATGATCATCATGTCAAGGTCAAGGTCAAACGTCCACCAACATCACGTAATTGGAGGAGTAAGAAGCGCCGGAAAATTTGCCCAGAAGAAATTCTAGCGGCTTCTGTTACGGGAAAATTTCAAAATTTGAATTTGAATTTGAATAATCTGCTCATCATAGTAAGAAAAAAAAGCGGATCCGTAAAAGAAAAAAGAGGTTACAGGCAACAGTTCGCCGAGTGGATATCATCTTCCAGCTAGTTAAAAATACCCAAACCCAACCCAAACTCACAACCCAAACCCCATTCCAGTTATCTAAAGTCAACCCAACCCAAACCACATTCATCAACCCTAATATCTCTACTTCTCCTGTAAACAGTGATACAGTGATAGATATGGATATTGATGCTCTATCAATACCATCAAAGCCAGCTTTCCATCTCTCTATCGAGGAGAGTTCACCTCCATCATTATCAAGCGCCCTCACCAAAACTTGTACTATGGAATCCATTCTATCATTCATAAAATATTATCATCCCCCCATCCCGGTATCTTTAACACCAACCTTAAATATCCTCTCTCTTTTTAAAACAACCTCCACTTTACCACCTCTTTTACCCAGTCCTAATCCAATATCACCTCTTTCTAAAACAACCTCCACTTTACCACCTCTTTTACCCAGTCCTAATCCAAAACCAATGTACAACCTACATAAACCTACTATTGTAATACCACCATGGGTTATTGCGGAAGTTAATAGACTTTTCCTGTATGGTTGTAATTTAGGCATTAAGCTAGACTGCATGCCAAACCACTCCAAGAAATACTTCCTCAATATGGTCGTAGCTGAGGGTCCAGTGTTTAAGAAAAATGATATGCATCTTTCAAAGGAAACATATTGTATTCGAAAGAATTTTGCAGTACAAACTTTTTGCTGTAAAACTTCCAATATGGAACTAGCAATTAGAGAACCAAAAGAAAGAGCTACTCCTCTCTTAGGTCTTCAGGATACGTTCATTGTTGATATTGAATAAATAATAGAGGACAACAGCTCTTCATCTACTCCTACTTATCCTCCTAGATTTGACTCTGTAAGAAATGAAGAGTCTGATGATGCAACATCTCCTTTGTTGTCAAATGGTGTTATTCCTAAGAAGTTGCTATCGGAATTGAAACGTCTAGGAGTGGCACCATCGTCTGTGGATTCTTCTGTCAAGTCAAAAAGAAGAGTTGTGGGCTCAGCAGTATCCAAATGAATATGCAAATTCTATCTTGGAATGTCAGAGGGTTGTGTTCAAGAGAGAGAAGAACTATTTTGAAGAAAGTTATCAATCTTTATAAGGCTTATATCATCATTCTTCAAGAGACTAAGATGATGTATTGCACAAATTTTGATATTCAACAAATATGTGGAAATAATAACTTTGGTTGGACTTTCAAACAATCTGCTGGCAGTTCAGGAGGAATGATTATTTTATGGAATAAGGATATTCTGGATGTTCATGACTCCTTGGTTGGTGAATTTACTCTCTCTATTTCTTGTTCAAACAAAGATGATGGTTTTAAATGGATCCTAACCAATGTGTATGGTCCTAATAAACCTCATGAGAGAGATAGTTTTTGGGAGGAACTGGATAATGTTTACATTTTTTGGGATCTTCCCTGGTGTATTGGAGGGGATTTTAACACTGTTCTCAGTTGTGATGAGAAAAAAAACAGTTCCAAAGTTACAAAGAGCATGAATAGTTTTTCTAGTTTCATTGCTCAACATGAACTCATTAATCTTCCGCTTAAAGGTGCCAGATACACTTGGTCCAACAACCAATCTAACCCTGCCATGTGTAGATTGGACAGATTCTTGCTCTCTCCTTCTTTTGATCTCAAATTTCCTTTAGCTTCTCAACTTGCTAAACCTAGACCAACTTCAGATCATATTCCTCTTATTCTTGACCTCTCGCATCCTTCTTGGGGTCCAAGTCCTTTTAGGTTTGAGACTCTTTGGTTTTGGGAAAATGGTTTTGTTGAAATGCTGGAAAATTGGTGGAACTCTTTTTGTTTTGCAGGTACACCAAGTGAGATTTTTTGGTTAAAGCTAAAAGAACTGAAAGCATTACTTAAAGTGTGGAACAAAGACACATTTGGGCATACAACAACACAACTCCAAAATATTTTGTCTGACATTGAGGTAATTGATAGTATTTCCCAAAATAAAAGTTTGTCTGAAGAACAAGTCAGAGCTAAGATTCATCTTCAAGCTGATTTTGAAAAAATTACTCTTATGGGGGAGACTGCTTGGAGAATTAAATCAAAATCTAAATGGATAAAGGAGGGAGATAGAAATACTGATCATTTTATGAGGATTGCTGCTGCAAAAAGGAGGTATAACAAAATTAGACAATTATACATTGAAGGAGTTTTGGTTTCTGACAAATCAGTTTTGCAGGATCATATTGTTTCCTTTTACAAATCTTTATTTACTGAGGAGATGTTAATTAGACCTGAACTTGAGGATGTTCATTTTGATCAAATCAATGCTGCATAAGCTGCTATTCTAGAAGCCACTTTCACAGAAGATGAAGTTTATTCATCTATAAAGGATTTGGGTAATGACAAAGCACCTGGTCCAGATGGGTACCCAATTTTATTCTTCTTTAATTGTTGGAAGTTCTTGAAACAGGATTTGATGGCAGTGGTACATGAGTTTTGTACAAGTGGTAGCATAGATAAAAGACATAATTCTACTTTTATTTCCTTGGTTCCTAAGAGAGACTGCATTGAAACTGTCAAAGATTGTAGGCCTATTTGTTTGCTCACTAGTATTTACAAAATTATATCCAAGGTTCTTTCTAATAGATTATGTTTGGTTATGGATAAACTTATATCACCAGTTCATTGTGCTTACATTCAGGGGAGACAAATCATCGATGGAACACTTACAGATAATGAGATGGTGGATTCAAGACTTAGCTCGGGTGTACCTGGTTTAATCTGGAAAATTGACTTAGAGAAGGCTGTTGACAGAGTTAGTTGGGTTTTTCTGGAAAATATGTTGCATAAGATGGGTTTTGGTAATCTATGGTGCAAATGGTTGAGATTACGTTACTCAACAGCCTCTTTCTCTGTTATCATTAATGGATCTTCTTTTGGAAACTTCAGTAGTTCAAGGGGGGTTAGACAGGGAGATCCGTTATCTCCATTGCTTTTCAACATTGCGATGGAAGGTTTCTCAAGATATTTAGATAAAGTTGCAGCAATGGGTCAGTTCAGTGGTTTTTCAAATGTTCACAATGGAATTGTGATTAATCATCTATATTATGTAGATGACACAATCTTTTTTCTAAATAACTCAAGAGATGAAATCCATAATTTGTTCTCTTCCTTGAAGTGTTTTGAATTGATCGCAGGCTTGAAGATTAATACAGCAAAAACTAGACTTATTTCTATTGGTGATTGTCAAGATCTACCTTCTTGGGCTTTGGAGCTTGGATGCATTACTGATAAGCTGCCTTTTATTTATTTGGGTTTGCCTCTAGGTGTGAAGGCTAATTCAAAAGCTATTTGGGATACAGTTCTCACAAAATTTGATGTCAGACTTTCTCATTTGAGTAAAATTTCTTTGTCTAAAGGAGGTAAGCTCACAATCTTAAAATCTATCCTCTCTTCTCTTCCTCTTTACTATTTCTCTCTTTTCAAAGCTCCGGTTTCTATTATCAACCAACTGGAAAAGAAAATGAGGAATTTTTTATGGGGTAATTCAAAAACATCTCATTTGGTACACTGGAATTTGGTGTTGGCTGACAAAAGTAGAGGAAGTCTGGGGGTTTTAAACCTAAGACAAATGAATCTTGCTTTACTAGCAAAATGGGTTTAGAGATTTGGGGTGGAAAAGGAACAACTCTGGTGTAAGATTATTACTGAGAAACATGGTGCCGTGTCTTCTTATTGGTTACCTGGTAGAGTTGAATATTCTGGCGAGATTTCATGTTGGAAAATTATCGTGGAAACAAGTCACTTGGTAAATTCTTCCGCTACAATTACCATTCATTCAGGAGGTAGAGTTTACTTCTGGTTTGATAAATGGAATGGGGATGACCCATTAAATATTGCTTTCCATGACTTGTTCAGGTTATCTAAAGTTAAATACTCTACAGTGGCTTCTCATATTTCTAATGGCAGTTGGGTGTTTGATTTCAAAAGAAGATTATTGGATAATGAAGTTAATCAGTTTGCTTCTTTTTTGCTCAGAATTGGGTCTTCTCCTCCTATTCTAGATAACCTCACAGACACAAGAAGATGGTCTTTGGGAAATAATGGAGTCTATTCTGTTAAGACTCTATACTCTAAGTTAATTCAGTCTGACGGTATTGATAATTTTCCTTATAGGTTCGTTTGGAATAACAAAATTCCACCAAAAGTCTGTTTTCTCGTTTGGTGTGCTGTGCATGGGAAGCTCAATACCAAGGATATGCTGTTGCGTAAGGGAATGACTCTGGAAATTGACTGCATTATGTGTGGAGATGCTGTAGAAACGGCAAGTCATCTTCTTCTTCATTGTAAAGTGGCTTACAAGCTGTGGTTAAACTTAATTCCTTCGGGTTGGTGTTGGATTTCTCCACAGTCTTTGTTTCATTTAGCTAATGGTTGGCATCAGATGTTCTTAAATCATAATGTGGAGTGCGGGAATATGATTCCTGCTGCTATAGTGTGGGTGATTTGGGGAGAAAGGAACGCGCGTACTTTTGAAAATAAGCACATCTTCAAAACAGATTTTGATTTAATCATCAAAGCTAAATCTCTGGTTATTGCTTGGGCTACAGTTTTTGGGCATCATATTATCTCGACAGAGGACAATTGGGATGCAATTTTTTTCCTAATTCCTATTCTTTTTCTGTTTTATTTTTCTTTCTTTGCTACTACTTGTAGCTCTTTTGTACATTCTTTCTTTCAATAAAATCTATCACTTCCAATCAAAAAAAATAAAAACTATTAGGATCGGTGCCATTGTCATACACACAGAAGATCGTGACAGTCGATTACCATAAACGTTTTCAAGAGATACAGCAGATCCAAGGAGTATATCTTGACATGGGTGTAACACTTTACATAGAAAGTTTCCAAGTAATAGAGAAAGACTGTGATTCAAGTGTAGTCAAGTCGATGGTTAGATATGAAGTTCCTGATGATCTTGCTCCTAACGTTTCTCATCTCATTAGTCCTGAAGGTCAACTTACCAGGATTAAAGCTGGAGTGAAATATGCTCTCAGTCTTAAGAAATGATCAGTATCATGTAAAAATGTTGCTAGCCAACTTAAAATTCATGCAGTTGGCTAAGTCTCGTATCATGAGGTCCGACTAGTGTTCTTCTTTATAAGATCCGTCCCGCTGTGCATGTGTTCTACGTTGTTCCGGTGTTTGTGTGCTTTCAATTGCCTCCAGTGGCAGGTGATATCGCACTCTTGTGTCCTTGTAATGTAATTCATATGTGGTAATAAATAAATAATGTTTTTCTTTGTTTTATTTATCTAATTCTTAAGTATATCTTCAATTCAGTTTACAGCGAAATCTTAATTCAGTACCACACTACCTGACAAAGAGTTAAAAGAAATTGCTTGCAGTAAGAACCCCTGAATCAGAGAGTTTTGATGTATTACAGGGGAATTCATGTTAATTGGAGATGTCTCTTCATCTCCAACAGACATGCACATGAGCACCTCTAAGAGGTGGCTTAAGGGAGATTCGTCTGTTCAAATTTGAACTAAAACTTTGAATTAGGTTTTCTTAATAACCAGAGCAGCGCAAACATATTGAAAATATCCAATAGATGAGTGACCTAGGCATAATAAACCGTAAGGTTCAAAGCCAAACTAAAACACATGGTTGACATTAGCGATACGCGCAAACAACACAGCCAAACAAAAGAAAAACAAAAAACCAGTGAACTAGCTCCTCCTAACTTGAGATCTTTGCCCTCTCCCGTAACTCATTGATTTCTTTGTTATGCTTTCCATTCTTACAATTTCATTTAAGCCTCAAAAGCTCTTTATCCCCATGAGAAGACTGACCAGATCTCTCAAACTCTCCATCTGAGAAATCCACACTATCCACTTCGCAGTCCTCCACCATATAACTTTATCTTCATATTGCTTATTTGCAATGACTATAGTGTTGTTAGCTTTCGCTGTTTGTACATGTTTGGGTCACTTTAGGCTTGCTTTTATCTTCTTTTTCTCTTGTTCCCGTTTTCTTTTTAGAAATAAATCTTATTCTTTCCAGACTATATTTAGTAACCAATGGTCAAAAGAATAAATCAAAAAATAGGAGGATGCAGCGCACGTTGTATTGTACGGAAATGCTAGTAATCGTACAAACTTTTGGCTCCATTATCTAACAGATTTAAAACGACAAGGTGGAGAAATCCCAAGGTTTTCTTATTATGAAAAGCTTGAGATTACAAAAATGGTTTCTCTAAGACAAAATAAGAGAAAACTCCAAATAAAATTGGCTAGCATTACACAAAATAATATCTTTCCTAACTAAGATATTTCCTGACCATATATACAATATATATACAAATATACGTATCTCTTAATACTCCCCCTCAAGTTTGAGCATGGAGATCACGAATGCCCAACTTGCGAAGAAGCAGCTCAAACTGAGGACGACCAAGAGCTTTGGTGAAAATGTTTGCAAGCTGAGCGGTTGTGCGAACATGAGAAGTAATAATAGTGCCAGACTGAACTTGATCTCGTATATAATGACAATCAATCTCAATATGTTTGGTGCGTTCATGAAAAACAGGATTAGCAGCAATATGAAGTGCGGACTGACTATCACAATAAAGGCGCATAGACTGAGAGTGAAACACACCTAGAGATTTTAATAATGCTTTTAGAAACGTGAGTTCACTACAAGTATGAGCCATGGAACGGTACTCGGCCTCAGCAGAAGAACGAGATACTGTGTGTTGCTTCTTTGTCTTCCAAGATATAGGTGAACCTCCCAAAAAAATAAAGTAACCAGTAAGCGAACGACGACTAAGAGGACAAGAGGCCCAATCAGAATCACAATAAGCAGTAAGTTGAAGAGCACTATCCTTGCGTAAAAAAATCCCTTGACCAAGATGTCCCTTTAGATAACGAAGAACTCGGGGAGCAGCTTCCCAATGAGACACCCGAGGAGACTGCATAAATTGAGCCAATATATGCACCGAGTAACACAATTCAGGACGTGTAATAGTCAAATAAATCAAGCGTCCAATAAGCCGACGATACTGGGATGAATCAGAATATAGGGGTCCAGCATCAAGATCCAAACGATGATGTTGATCAATGGGTGAAGAAGATGGTTTGGCTCCAAGAAGTCCAGTCTCAGACAGAATATCCAAGGTGTATTTTCGTTGAGATAAAAACAAACCATCGGTTCCTCGAGATATTTCAATACCAAGAAAATACTTAAGATGACCCCGATCTTTCATTTAAAAACAACGACTTAAATATGCTTTAAAAGCAGTAATAGAAGCGGAATAGTTGCCAACAATAATTAAATCATCCACATAGACAAGTACATTAATAGAATTCTCACCTCGTTGTAGGGTAAATAAAGAATAATCAGCATAAGACTGCACAAATCCAAAAATCTTAAGAGCACCTGCAAGCTTAGCAAACCAATTACGAGGAGCTTGACGAAGACCATATAGAGATTTATGGAGGCGACATACTTTACCAAGAGAATTAGTCGAATACCCTGGAGGAAGTTGCATATATACTTCCTCATCAAGATCCCCATGTAGAAAAGCATTGTGAACATCCATTTGATGTAACTCCCAACCACGAGCAACTGCGACTGCTAAATATGTTCTAACTGAAACCATTTTATCTACGAGAGCAAATGTTTCATGATAATCAACACCTTCAACTTGTTTATTACCGAGGACAACCAAGCGAGCTTTATACCGCTCGACAGTACCATCAGAATTATTTAATTTTGTAAACCTATTTACAACCAATAGCCTTCTTCCCTGGGGGAAGATCTGTAACAGATAACGTGCCATTCTTATCAAGAGCACTAATTTCCTTAGACATAGATACACGCCAAACGGGAAGACGAATAACTTCAGCATAACTCGTAGGTTCTTTAAGAGTGGTAATCGCCACCAAAAAACGAGTATGATTAGCAGAAAAATTTGCACAAGACACATAATTAGTTATAGGATAAGGCATACCTGAGGATGTTTACGAGTGAGGAGTGGAGGAGACGGGGTATATTATTTCCACGGTATTACATACATAATCTCTTAACCGAGAATTAGGAACCCGGGGCCGAGTACTGATGTGATTTTCAGTTGAGTTGTAGTAATAGGTTCGTTGAGGCTTGTGAAAGCAAAAGATTCTAGTCTTAATAAAACTTAAAAATAAAGAAAACTTAACTCAAAATTTGATTTCAAGATATTAGGAATAACCAAGACACTGATTCCACTATTACACATGAATAAATTATGGTAAATAATCCAAAACTCTAATTATCTTTTAAGTCGCTTATTTCTTAATTCACATATAATAAGGCAAATTCTCAAATATTAATTATATCCCCTAAGCATAGATTATCTAAATAAAGTATAACCTATCTAATTGAATCACAACGAATGAAGAAAATTATGCAAACAATTAAAAACTCTGCAAAAGCAGTGATTGAGTGAATTATAAATTATAAATTAGAGAAAATAAATAATTACCAATTATTCATGCGTAAATAGCTTCCTCATTGCCTTGGTTGTGAGAGATTTATCCGCTCATCATGTTGGAAACACGCTCTAAATTCATTTTTATTGCTCAAAGGGTGTTTACAAAGATGAAATGGGAGAAATATAATAAAAACCGGATTTGTAACACTTATATATGTTACAAACCGAGATGTTAAAAAGAACGATAATGGTTTATGTCATTAACACTGTAGCAAATAAGACTGTCCTCTACATGTCGTTTTCATTGTAGAAAATACGACTGTTGTTTTTGTGCGTCTTATGTTCTTCGTGTTCTTGGTGCAGCAACAGAAATGGTGACTCTCTGCAACTTGATTTTCTAGCTCTGTCGTTTTCACTGTAGAAAATCTATCCGTGCCCCTCTATACTACCCCAAGAGTCTATTTATACTGAACCGGGCTGAGAAAATCCTTGAAATAACTCTCAAAATCTCGTCATAACTCGGTATTATTTTCATGAAAGATACGGGAGTTTCTTCACTGATTTAACTTCTCACGCAACTAGCTATTGTATACACGCTCCAAACTGATTGAAACAGGTTCCAGAATGTGATGACAATGTTGTAGACTCGCTCCAACTTTCCAAAACTACAACAGAATCCCGTGAATATCATACTTCGGCCACGTACTCCTTGCTGTGTGAAATATCCACGTAATGAACCCTTGTTTTTCGAATATGGAGGACTTACCATCCATGTTTAGTCGAAACAGGGTATATCCAATCCAAAGAACCCATTGAATCCGGCCAAAGATTCAGCAAAATCTTGCCTGAAATACCCGTGAAAAGTTCACACCTCTCTTTCCTTCTAACTCGATTTCTAGCCAAAATTGATCGACAAAATCACTCCTATTATCCTTGTTATGCTCTAACATATCCATCCCATCAGTTCCAGCCATTGAGTCTCCTCAGAAGAGCACCAAAACTCAAACCCCAATTCTGCCATTAAAACACCAAGCTTTCCCGCCAATTCTCAAAATTCAAATAAAGAAGATGGTTAGCCCTTATCTAACGTCCTGGGTGCCAAATAAAAAAATGAGTGTTGTGAACAAATGGGCTACATATAGCCGTGGGTGACACTTAGCAAAATGGGGGTCCGTATAGCAAATGTCCTCCGGGATGCTTCGAGTAACTTTTCGAGCCGAATTTTCCAACAATATTTATTTCCAAAAAAATACCTACAAACACACAAAACACCATAACAAGTACGAAATTGAGTACTAACAATACCAAAAATTGAGGACAAAATAGACACATAAATGCGTCTATCAAATACCCCAAACTTAGTATTTGCTAGTCCTCGAGCAAAACTAATAAAACCGAGTTAATCTCAGGAGGGTTTACCAGAGGTGTACCCACAAAACCATGACTTCTAATTGGTCACAAGTATCCAAAGAGATATGAGGACATACAAATTCTCAACCTATCCTAACTAGAATGCCAGAGAAATTAAAGGTGTCAGCTCTAAAGCTGACTGAAGAAAAGGGGAGACACATCCGCAACACTGCTAGATAAAGAGATATCCGCTACATAACTAGATAAACATTGTAAGATACGTCCAATGATTTACAACTGGATAAGATTAGGAGAGAGATAAAGATGAGAGGGCCATCTACTACACAGCTGGACTAATTACGTGTGATGAGTTAAACCAGTGCTAGAAACATCTTGTGCCAGATTGAAAGCGGACTAACGAAGCAACCAAAATGCATCTTTCTTCGACTCTCTCATAGTGTTCAGTGAAAAGTTCATCCCCGCCCCCAAACTTAAATCAAACATTGTCCTCAATGAAAGAGCAGTACCAAAAGTAAAATAACACATGGAGAAGTTGGATAGATAGTAACTGTGTGAAGAAAATCAAAAACTAATATACAACATACACCTACCTCTATGGTCAATCAAAGGTAAACAGGGTCCTCCAGAGGGACCTCCTCAACATCACCTGTAGGAAAGGGCTCTAAAAAGGGTTTCAATCTCTGATCGTTAACCTTCTAAGAACTACTACCATCCGGTATCTCAATTTCAACAGCTTCATGAGGAAAGACATTGCGAACAATAAAAGGACCCGTCCACTGAGAACGTAACTTCCCAGGGAAAATATGCAAGCGGGTATCATACAGAAGAACTTTTTGACCTGGAGAAAATGACTTCCATAAAATATTTCTATCATGCACAAGTTTTATTTTGTTCTTATACTCCTTCGCACTATCGTAAGCATCTATACAAATCTCATCCAACTCATTGAGTTGGAGTTTCCTATGGGCTCATTCCTTGTGAAGTGAAAACTTTAGCTGCTTAACAGCCCAATAATCTCTATGTTCTAACTCAACAGGTAAATGACATGCCTTGACACACAAGACGATAAGGAGATATTCCAATGGGGGTCTTAAACGCAGTACGGTAAGCCCATAAGGAATCAGTAAGCCTAGACGACCAGTATTTCCGATTAGGATTAATTTTTTTATTTAATATACGTTTTATCTCCCTATTGGAAACCTTAACCTGACCACTAGTTTGTGGATGATACGGGGTAGCTACCTTATGTGTAATACCCTATTTCTTCATCGGAAGTCTAAAAGGCCCACTACAAAAGTGCGACCCTCCATCACTAATTATAGCTCGCGGTGTACCAAAACGTGCAAGTATATTATTTTTCAAGAACTCAACCTCAACCCTATGGTCATTGGTTTTACACGCAACCGCTTCAATCCACTTAGAGACATAGTCTACAGCGACAAGGATGTATAGGTTACCAAAAGAATTAGGAAACGGACCCATAAAGTCAATACCCCACACATCAAATACCTCAACAATTAGAATCGGGTTCAAGGGAATCATGTCCCTACAGGAAATGGTTCCTAATTTCTGGCAACGTTCACAAGTAACACAATAACTATTGGAGTCTTTAAACAACGAAGGCCAATAGAATCCACACTGCAATATCTTAGCCGCAGTCTTCTTAGCACTAAAATGACCCCCACAAGCATGATCATGACAAAAGGAAATAATACTGGACTGGTCACTCTCAGGTATTCATCTCATAATAATCTGGTCTAGACAATACTTAAACAAATAAGGATCATCCCAAAAGAAGTGTATAACCTCGGCTAAAAACCTAGAACGATCTTGTTTACCCCAATGTTGGGGCATTCGACCAGTAACAAGATAATTCGCTATATTCGTATACCAAGGTGCTTGGGTAACAAAGAACAATTGTTCATCAGGAAAACTATCCCTAACAGGAGGAGAATCATTAAGGGTATCCACAACAAGCCTAGACAAGTGGTGTGCTACTACATTTTATGCACCCTTTTTGTCTCTAATGCCCGGAGAAAACTCTTGCAACAAAAGGATCCACCTAATCAATCTAGGTTTCGTATCGTTCTTAGATAGAAGATATTTCAAAGCAGCATGATCAGTATATATGACGATCTTAGAACCTAAGAGATAGGATCTAAACTTGTCTAAGGAAAACACAATAGATAATAGTTCCTTCTCCGTGGTGATATAGTTCAACTGGGCATCATTCATAGTTTTTCTAGCATAGTAAATTACATGAAGTAACTTGTTTTCTCACTGACCTAGCACAACATCAATAGAATAATCTGAAGCATCGCACATGATCTCAAAGGGTAGGTTCCAGTTGGGTGCCTGGACTATGGGGGCGGTAGTGAGTAATGTTTTAATCTTCTCAAAAGCCTCTAAACAAGCATCATCAAAGACAAACTTACATCTTTTGCAAGCAAATTGCAGAGAGGTCTAGAAATCAAGCTAAAATCCTTCATGAATCGACGATAAAAACTAGCATGCCCTAAGAATGACCTAATATCTCTTACGGTTTTTGGGACCATAAAGTTTTAATAAGGACAACTTTGGCTCTATCTACCTCTATACCCTTCGAAGATACGATATTCCCTAGAACAATTCTTGAAAGAACCATGAAGTGACATTTCTCCCAATTAAGCACTAAATTCTTTTACTTACACCTAGTCAAAACTAATGACAAATGATGCAAGCACTCATCGAAAGATGAACCAAACACTAAAAAATCATCGATAAAGACCTTTAAGAACCGTTCTACCATGTCACAAAATATGCTCAATATACAACGCTGAAAGGTCGCAGGGGCATTACATAGCCCGAAAGACATGCGTCTATACGCAAAGGTACCAAAGGGACGGGAAAAAGTGGGTTTATCTTGGTCTTCTGGGCAATAGGAACCTGATTATAACCGCAGTATCCATCTAAAAAGCAATAATGAATATGTGCAGCTAATACCTCTAGCATTTGGTCGATGAAGGGAAGGGGAAAGTGGTCCTTCCGAGTGACCTCGTTCAATTTTCTATAGTCAATACGGAAAACGCCAACCCGTGGTCATTCGGGGTGGGATTAACTCATTGTTATCATTCTGGACTACAATAATACCATATTTCTTGGGAACAACTTGAACGGGGATGACCCACTTACTGTATGAAATGGGGTAGATAATGCCTGCATCTAACAGCTTCAGAATCTCGGTTCTAACTACTTCTTTCATATTAGGGTTCAGTCTACGTTGCATCTCCATAGAAGGTTTGATGTAATTCTCTAAATAGATATGATGCATACAATCAATAGGACTTATACCCTTAATGTCTGCTACGGTCCACCCTAAAGTTTCCTTGTTATTCTGAAGAACTGTTACTAGCCTACTTTCCTGATCACTATCCAAGTCGGATGCTATAATCACAGGTAAAGTTTCAGAAAGACCTAAAAACACATACTTCATGGTATCCGGAAATGGTTTAAGGTCCAACTTAGGAGGTTTTTCCAACGAAGGAACTCGGGTAGACTCAGGAACGAATAGAGGTTCGAACTTAGGATTCCATCCATCTATCAAAGGGGTTGAATCTAACAAAGCATTCACCTAACTAATCAAATTATCATCATCAAAATCAATCCCAAAGTGAGTTATGCATTTTTCTAATGGATCTTCTATCAACGTGTTTGGTAACGATTCCTCGACTAATGTTCCTATCATGTTCACTTCTTCTACGATCGAATCATCCAGTTCAGAGGGTAGCTTACTAATATGAAACATGTCCAGCTCAGTAGTCATATTACCAAAAGAAAAATTCATAATACAATTTCGATAATTAATGATCGTATTGGATGTTGCTAAAACTGAGAGACCTAAAATCACCTGTATCTGGTTCTCTGGGTCAGGGACAGGTTGGGTATCTAGGATAACAATATCCAATGGATAAATAAACTTTTCGACCTCAATAAGAACATCCTCGATCACACAACGAGTAATTTTAACGGACCTATCAGCTAACTGGAGGGTCATCTGGGTAGGTTTCATCTCACAAAGTCCTAGCTTAAGGTACACATGGTATGGAAGTAAATTCACACTGGCTCCTAAGTCAAGCAAAGCTTTTTCAACACGGTATTTACCTATTGTGCAAGAAATAGTAGGGGACTCTGGGTCTTTATACTTAGGAGTAGTGGTATTCTGAATAATGGAACTCACGTGACTAGCTAGGAAGGCTTTCTTTTGGACACTAAGCTTACGCTTTCGTGTACACAAGTCCTTAAGAAACTTGGAATAAGCGGGAATCTGCTTAATAACATCCAATAATGGTAAGTTGCTAGTAATATGCTTAAAAACCTCCAATATATCATTAAAGTTGGACTCCCTTTTAGTTGGAACTAGCAGATGCGGAAACGGGGTTGTGGGAACAAAGCCGGGATCAACATGACCCTCATTGGTCTCTTTGGATACTCTATCAGTTTCCTTATTTTCGGTCTCAGAAGGGTGAACTACAACATGTTCACTATCATGCATGGCAACCTTATTGTCAACTTTCTTTCCACTCCTAAGGGTTGTAACAGAATTCACATGATTGTACGATTTCCCTCCTTTAGGATTGGGTTGAGTTTGACTAGGAAACTTACCTTTTTCCCTCAAAGATTCACTTATCTGTCTAACCTGGTTTTTTAACTTAGAAATAGCTTGGGAGTTAGCATAACCTATATTTTTACTTTCTTCCATCCCTTGAGCAACCATTTGGTTGATCTTCTCAGAGTTTTTAATAAATGAGGCTAGAGTGTCCTCTAAACTTGTGATATTTTTATCCGAAACGTTCTGAAACTGGGGTTGACCTCAAGAGTTATTAGCATAACCAAAACCCGGGGGAGGATGAGAATTACTATAATGTCCTTGAGTCTGACCCTTAGACCAAGAAAAATTAGGATGGTTTCTCCAACCAGGGTTGCAGGTCTCTAAGTATGGGTCAAACTTCTGACGGTTCTCAAACCTATCATTGTTACAGACAACATGTGGTTTCTATTCACTAACCTGACCTTCCCAAAACGAGTTATTGGGTTCTACTCCACAACTAGACACTTGAGAGGCTGTAAACCTATCATCAGGTACAACAAGAGACCTATGTTTAGGCTGATTCAATTCCAAAGCTTCTAACCTTCTAGACAAACCAGAAAACTTAGCATCTGAACCAAAAATTGTATCTACCACATTGGTGCTACTTTTATTGACGAAGAGTCTTTTAGGGGGTTCAACACAAGACTCCCACTGTTGGTATTTTTCAGCGACAACTCCTAAGAAGGTAAAGGCATCCTCAACACTTTTACTAGTGAACTCACCAGCGCACATAGACTCAACCATGACTTTGGTAGAATAGTTTAAACCATCATAAATAATCTCTACGAGTTGCATCTCATCAAATCCATTGTGAGGACACTGAGATAGGAGATTATTGAATCTCTCTAAAAACCTATAAAAAAGTCTCCCTCTTGTTGCACACTGGAACTAATTTTCTGCCTAACAACTGCAGTTTTATGCTTAGGGTATAATTTCATATAGAAAGCAACAACAAGTTCCTGCCATGTTTTAATGGACTCAGGTTTAGGTTGTTCGGTCGGGCCTTGGTTTTATCTCTCAAGGAAAAGGGAAACATCTTAAGTTTCAAGATTTCATCAGTAAGGTTTTTTATTCTAATTGTCTCACAAATTTCCTCAAAGTCCCTTATATGAGAATAAGGGTTCTCATCATCCTTTCTTAAGAATATAGGGATTATCTGAAGAATACTAGGTTTTATCTCAAAATTAGCCGTAATGGATGGAAATTTAATGCATGAAGCTCGGTTGGTCCTAGTTGGAAACATGTAATATTTCAAAGTAGCCATAGATGGCAAAACTGAATTACAAGGGGTACTTTCCTCAAGAAGAGACATATTCTAAAAACTGAAGTTTCAAAAAATGGGGCTCCCAAAAGAAGAGTCTTCGAGCTCCCCGCCTTCATAAGAAGAACTACTAGGTCTATCACTAATCAAACGACCTAGAGTGTTTCTATTCCAATCCCGTTCTCTAATGACCTGGGGCATACACTAGATAAAACAACAACAAAAAAATCCTAAAGGAAGGGAGGCTCTGTGCAAACACAAACAAGGCTGACTCCAGCACAACAAACCTACTGATTTCTAGCAAACAAAAAGCATGATTGCTCCACTTAGATTGTTTCTAGACCATATTTTATTCTTTCGAAAATGAACTCGTTACAATCTAAGAAACCCTCTCTGGAATGAATCCTAGTTGAAGTAAGTTGAATAGAGACGAGGGAAGCTGCGTGGAGCTTTGATACCCAAGGTCTCACCGGCGTTACAAGGCGGCGTATTCAACTCACGGAAACCATCATGAACTTCAAATTATGCTCAAAAGAGTAACCAATATTTTTCGAACGATTTTCCTATTAAGCTCGTTACCCTATAGGTCTCATTCTAGTCAAAATTTTAGGCTTAGGTTCGCCTTAGATTTCGTTTTCCTAAGGCGGGCAAGAAGATAACGGTGATGAAATCCGAACCCTTATCTTGTATGGCCAGTCCTTGCCATTTACTAGAAAATGAAAGCAACCATTTTCAATTCCTCGGCATATATGCAAACGAAGGAATACAGTAACTCGCTGACAGGGGATTCACGAGTGTTTCGAAAAACTTACCTCCCGTTCCAGACGGGGGATGAATCGCTGAAGTCGAATCGGTCCACGAGTCCTATGTCATGTACGAACCCGAGGGGCCGAGGCGATATCGTAATCGCCGTCCTTCTCTGCACATAATTTATATTTAAACTACCCTTCCGTAGGGTTTAAAAATAATGTCCCAACGTTTAAATTCCAAAGTCAAAAAATAAAGTGCAAAAGAAAAGGAAAGTCTAAAAAAAAAAATCTAAAAAAAATGTCTCTTTTTTTTTCCTCTCTTATTTTATAAAATAAAAAATCTTCTTTTTCGCTCCTTTCACTTTGCCTTTTATTCCAAGCAAAAGATTTGGCAAAATTTTCTTTCGCTCCAAATTCCAAAATCTGAAAGGAAAAGACAAAAACCCAAAAACGTAAAGATGAACAAATAAAATAAAAACAAATAAAAGCCTAAAAAAAAAATCCAAAAACTCTAATCTAAAGACAAGCCCGCGTCGGCGACGCCAAAAATTGATGTGATTTTCAATTGAGTTGTAGTAATAGGTTCGTTGAGGCTTGTGAAAGCAAAAGATTCTAGACTTGATAAAACTTAAAAATAAAGAAAACATAACTCAAAATTTGATTTCAAGATATTATGAATAACCAAGACACCGATTCCACTATTACACATGAATAAATTATGATAAATAATCCAAAAAATCTAATTATCTTTTAAATCCCTTATTTCTTAATTCACATATAATAAGGCAAATTCTCAAATATTAATTATATCCCCTAAGCATAGATTAGCTAAATAAAGTATAACCTATCTAATTGAATCACAACTAATGTAGAAAATTATGCAAACAATTAAAAACTCTGCAAAAGCGGTGATTGAGTGAATTATAAATTATAAATTAGAGAAAATAAATAATTATCAATTATTCATGCGTAAATATCTTCCTCATTTCCTTGGTTTTGGGAGATTTAGCCGCTCATCAAGTTGGAAACACGCTCGAAATTCATTTTTATTGCTGCAAGGGTGTTTACAAAGATAAAATGGGAGAAATATAATAAAACCGGATTTGTAACAGTTATATGCGTTACAAACCGAGCTGTTACAAAGAACGATAAATGGTTTTTGTCACTAACACTGTAGCAAATAAGACTGTCCTCTAAATGTTGTTTTCACTGTAGCAAATACGACTGTTGTTTTTGTGTGTCTTATGTTCTTCGTGTTCTTGGTGAAGAAGCAGAAATGGTGACTCTAAGTAACTTGATTTTCTATCTCTGTAATGCTCTAAGCTTCTCCCAATCTCTTCGTGCCCCTCTATGCTACCGCAAGAGTCTATTTATACTCAACAGGGCTGAGAAAATCCTTGAAATAACTCTCAGAATCTCGTCATAACTCGGTATTACTTTCATGCAAGATACGAGAGTTTCTTACCTGATTTAACTTCTCACGCAGATAGTTGTTGTATACACGCTCCGAACTGATTGAAACATGTTCCAGAATGTGATGACAACACTGTAGACTCGCTCAAACTTTCCAAAACTACAACAAAATCCTGTGAATATCATACTTCAGCCACATACTCCTTACTGTGTGAAAAATCCACGTATTGAACCCTTGTTTTTCGTATCTGGAGGACTTACCATCCCTGTTTAGTCGAAACAGGGTATATCCAATCCAAAGAACCCATTGAATTCGGCCAAAGCTTCATCAAAATCTTGCTTGAAATACCGGTGAAAAGTTCACACCTATTTTTCCTTCTAACTCGAGTTCTAGCCAAAATCGATTGACAAAATCACTCATATTATCCCTGTTATGCTCTAACATATCCATGCCATCAGTTCCAGCCATTGAGTCTCCTCAGAAGAGCACCAAAACACGAACCCTAATTCTGCCATTAAAACACCAACGAAAATAATCATCAACAATTGTAAGAAAATAATGTGCGTCACAAGAAGAAAGAGTACGATAAGAACCCCACAAATCACGATGAACTAAATCGAAGAAGTCATCAGCTTTATTTTCACTAATAGGAAAAGTAGTCCGAGTTTGTTTAGCTTTAAAGAAAATATCACACGGTTCATTAATAAATTTTTGACAATCAATTTTATTCGTACACGGAAGTAAGTAAATAACCTTATTAGACGCATGACCTAAACATCTATGCCACAAACAATAATCTTCTCCAACAGATACTCGATTTGCAGTAATAAGTGTTCCACTGTGGAAGATATAGACCCCGTCTCGTTCCTCACCCACACTAATCATCGCCCTCTTAGAACTTTCTTGTATAACACATAACTTATCAGTCAAAGTGACAATACATCTTAAACCTTTAATTAAACATGCTAAAGAAATCAAATTGCAGTGGAGATTAGGAACGAATAAAACACGAAATAATTTCATATTTTTGTCAAACACCACTGTGCCTTCGCACGGAGCATGAGAGTATGTGCTATTCGTAAGCTTTAGCAAGAAAATCCTATTTTATGAGTCTCAAATAAAAATTCTTTACTTCTTGTCATATGTCGTGAAGCCCCTGTATCAAGCATCCATTTTGTAGAAAGCTTCTCATTCGAACCATTATTCGAAGTTTAGAGTAATTCTACAATAGTTTCCCATTGGGTATACGTAATAGTATTAGCAAGACCTAATCGATCTTGCGACGATAAAAATCTTCCACCAGAATTAGTGGTTGTGATCGCTAAATTAGCTATAACATTCATGGTGTTAATCTTTAGCACAAATTTCTGATTTTAAAAATTAAAAGGATTTAGTCTTTCCTAGCTTTGATACCATGAAATGACAAGGTAGAGAAACCCGAAGGTTTTCTTATTGAGATTACAAAAAAGGTTTCTCTAAGACTAAATACGAGAAAACTCCAAATAAAATTGGCTAGCATTACAAAAAATAATATCTTTCCTAACTAAGATATTCCCTAACCATATATACAATATATATACAGATATACGTACCTCTTGATAAGATTTAAATAAAACGAGTTGCTTTCCTCATAATGGTTTTATTCCCTGTTATCTGCGACATTGGATGTTTCAGAGGCCCATAGACTTGTCTTCTTATGAACGCTCACCAGCTAGCAAGCATTTAACAGATTGTATGGAATTTACTTGTGGGCGGACAATTTTAAATTCTCAAGTATTTTACGTCAGCGTTATTTTTGTAGATACCAAATGTGAAAATTTTCGAGGAACCCAAGTTTGGTTCCTCTCTCTTTTAGAAACCCATCATTAAGATTGTGTATATGTATAGCCCAAATTAAAAGATTTACGGTTAAAATTAATAATCTTAGATTAAATTTATATTTCCAGAAATTTAGATGGACTAAAAAATAAGTTATTATTTTTTTAATTTGTTATCATATATATACTAGCCTGTTTACTTGAATTTAGTATTAATTAGAAATTTAATTTGTTACCATATACTACGGGGTCAACTATTATGTCGCTTCATCTGTTATCTTTTCTTCTCTCATCTCATCTAAGTTAATTTGTTACCATAATTACGGGGTCAAATTTTTATCTAATCACAGATTACATCTCAGTTCACTATGATTGTTCTTTTTTTCTTTTATCTCATCTTCAAAAAAACGTTAATACGGTGGTGTATCGTTGTAACACATATGCACCATCTGGTCCACCATTACCATTGTGAACATCCAACTCTTCGTACATCTGATGTCATGAAACCATTTTGATGTAACAGATTTTAATTTCTTCATGTTCAAACACAAAGGGTTATCGTCCCAATTTATATTACTAACTTACCTCCATGAGAACTTATGCTCTTACTCGCTTACCTCCATGAGAACTAATGCTCTTTTAATATGGTGGCTTGAATTAGTTTTTCCAAACTTCTCATTTTTCTTAACTGATTTGATGATGACATATCTTCTTCGGCTTGCTGACGATTGTTAAACTTTTGTGACTCATCTATCTTGTGATTATCCGTTGGAAGCACTATAGTCATTGTCTTGTCTTTTTTTTTTCTTTTTGATTGTTACTTTTCTGATTATAGAGTTAATTGTAATTATCACCGAATTATGAACGTGATAATTACAATTCTCACGAATTATGACTAAGTTTTAGTAGAAATTGAGATTTTACCGTGATATTTAGAGTTATCATTGTATTGTGATAATTGGAGTTATCATTGTATTGTGATAATTGGAGTTGTCATCAAATGTGGTAAGGACAATATTCATCAGGTTGCGAAAATTATTGTTGTCATTTATGCGATAAAGTGATGCTTATCATGGGTAATAATTCTGGTTTTGACAAAAACATAATCGATTTCGATGGGTGAAAATCACGATTGTCAATGAAATGTGAAAATTATAATTTTCAGTAACCGGGGATAATTATAGTTATCAACTTTCGGTAAATTGATGATAGTTGTCGTTTTCACATGCAAACTGTGTAAACTAAAATCCTCACGTTTAGATCGTCGCAAAACAGGATTAGAAGAGTTAACATGATCATCTATGGGGTGAGAATCAAGTGTGGATTCATGAACAATACTATTTGAGAATCAGGTGGAAGTTCACGGATGTGGACACTTGTTTGGGAAGGAGATGCTGATGCGTGAGTTTTAACATTAATTGGAAAGTCCTGAAGTGCTGAATTGTGCTGGTCTGTAACATGTAGAATGGGAGAAGGTGGTGTTGTAGACAAAGTAGGTGCGGAAGCAGGCGAAGGATTATTAGTGGAATATGAAGGGTGTATAGGTTTATGTAAATGTGGTGGAAAATTAAAGAACAAATCATCATCTGTAGATGATGTAGGTGTAGATGGTTTTGATAAACTAGTCTCATCAAAAGGAAAAATGTCTTCATGAAAGACAGCATCACGAGAAACAAACTTTCGACATTTTTCAATATCATAAACAATATATCCTTTTTCATAAAAAGGATACCCAAGAAAAATGCAGGGTGTAGCTCGTTGATCAAATTTAGTTTTAATGTTGATATTGCAAGCAAAACAAAGACACCAAAAACATGTAAAGTAAAATAATATGGTGTTGTACCAAACAATTTTTCATGTGGAGATATATGATTTAGAAGATGTGTTGGCATTTTATTTATCAAGTAAGTTTCTGCCGACAAACATTCACCCCAAAATTGAATAGGAAGGTTGGAATGAAAACGAAGAGCACGAGCTACTTCAAGAAAACGTCGATGCTTTCTTTCGTGGAGTATAAACACAACTGCGTTGGTGAAGTTCCTTTGATAAGAACTCAGATCCATTATCGGATCGAAATTTTTGAAGATCAGGAATTATAAATGAACCCGACCCCGTAGACACACGACAAACAGGTTTCTTATATTGAGTTATAACATGTTTAAAGAAGTAAAACAATTTTAAGGTTTCTGATTTTAATTTCATCAAAAAAACCCAAGTACGTCGAGTGTAATCATCAACGATAGTCAAAAATAACGATCACCATTTAAAGAAGGAACCAAAAAAGGTCCCCAAATATCACAATGAATTAATTGAAACGGATATGTACTAAAAGTAATACTTTTACTAAACGGTAAGCGAGATTGTTTTTCCATAGGGAAGATTACACATTTGTCATCCAAAGTAGAATACATATAATTAAAACGGTTAACTAGAAAGCGAAAATAACTTAAACTAGGGTGACCAAGGCGAAAATTCCATAAATCAAAAGGGTTATTTTTCATAAAAGAAAGCACCGAAGAAGAGCGCAATTGATATAAGCCTGAAACTATCATCCTGACCAATAAGTTTCGTCTTCGAACGGTCCTAAAAACGACAAGGATTATGAGAAAAAATAACTTCAAAATTTGAATAAGAACATAATCTACTCACTGAAATGAGGTTATATTCAAAAGATGGTAAATAATAAACATCCCTTAATATCAAAGTGGGGGAAAGATTAACAGTACCAATATGGGAAATCAAAGTCGTTGTACCATCAGGTAATAATACACCCATATTAGACGGCGTAATTCTATAAGTTGAACAAATTTTAAGAGATGAACAAGCATGGTGGGTAGCACCACTATCAATAATCACCATTCAGTATCAAAGGAACATAAAAACGTACCAGTGACATTCATTTTAGGTTGTTCGTCGGTTGTAGCAGGGAGTGTCGCAGCAAAAGAAGCCATGCGAGTCAAATGATCAGCGGATAATCTAGAGAAAAGCGGAGCAGCAGCAGTTTGTTGAGTAACTATATCTTGTGATGCATCATGTTGTTGTGGTAGCACACCTTGAAGAACAATAGAAGTGGTAGCCAAAGTTTTTCCATCCCTGCGCTTATAGTTTGGTGGATAACCATTCAGTTTGTAACAACGGTCTCTAGTATGACCATCCTTATGATAGTAATCACAATAATAACTCCTCTATTTGTTAGTTTTGGAAGAGGTATCACCTTCATGGAGAGCAACAACAAGTGTAACCGATTCAACAATCAGAATGGTATTATCCAAAGATTGTTGAACCCCTTCTTGTCGGACTAAGTTATAAATAGTTAACAAGGGTGGAAACTGAATACGCTGCAAAATATTAGAACGGAGACCAGCATACCTATCATGAAGACCTTGCAAGAACTCCATGGCTCTATCTTGGTTGAGATGATCAATAACATCCTTGGCATTAGCACAAATGCAAGTACTTACAGGTCTTATAACATCCATCTCATCCCAAATAGCACGAAGACGACCATAAAAAACCATCACAGACGAACCATCTTGCTTAACAGAAGCAAGTTGTTGTTTCAATTGATATAGCTTCGGAGCACAAGATTCAGCATGCCTGTTCTCAAGATCTTTCCAGAGAAGAAAAGCAGTAGGAGCATAAGAAGCACTATCTTTAATGCTAGGAAGAATAGCAGCATGAATCCAATCAATGACAAGACCATCTGCTCGCATCCATTCTACGAGTTTGGCCAGATCAGTTGGTTTGGAAAATTGATCCATCAATAAAACCAATCTTGTTCTTCACACGCAAAGCTCTCATCATTCCTATCTTCCACGATGCGTAGTTATCACCGTTTAATGGAGGACTACAAAGAACAACATTGGGATTGTACGATGGATGGACAAAAAATGGATCATGATAAGAAGCAGTATCCAAAGAAATTGAAGATGACAGCCCATTAGGGCTTGAAGCATTAAGACTTTGTTCTCCTTCCATAATCAAAAGACAAAGGAGAGGGAGAAAAAAAATGATATAAAAAGTTTCCCACATGAATTTGATCAAACAACCTAAGATCAGATGTTCCTGCTCTGGACCATCAAGAATTGAGATTTGTTGATAATATTACAGAGAGGTAAGATCCTCTATTTATAATTACAGGGAGATACAATATCTACGAGATCAATTATAGTTAAGATGATTGACCCTTGATTGACTCTAATCGTATATCAACGCTAACTATTTTAGTAAAGAAAATATATGACATCAATTACACAACTTCAATCACTCTTGACAGAAGATATGCAGCTGGATATGACTTGTCACTATGTACATGCCAATAGTTAGCCTACTTTGTGCATTAATGGCTAGGTTGGCTGTATTGGAACTCAGATCTTCGTATGGCTTCTGGTTGTCACTCGTTCTGCCATGTTGTGAATAATGGTTATAGGATTGTTAAAGTTCCAACACTGTAACATCGGTATAACATCCTTAGCAGTAAGTCAGCAACCTATTTGGTCTACCGACCTCCTCTTCATCACCATCACATAAATCAAAGCTTTGAAGAGTAGGTAATGAAACGATATAGTGCTAAATTTTTCTATAAATTGCGATTACAAAGCAATCAGGTAACACACCCCAAAATTCTTCCACTCGATAGTTTGCTCCAACCGAAAAAAGTAATCATGGTTAAGTATAAGCTTATTAGCGAAATAGATGTAGCAGCTTCAGCAGATTTTTTATGGCCTCTTTTATCCTCGAAGGAAATTCCTAAGTTGGCTAAAAAGTTACTTCCAAATAAATACGAAAAGGTAGAAGTTCTTGAAGGTGATGGCGGTCTTGGTACGGTCGTTTACGTAGTACATCCTCCAGGTACGTGTAATTATTCAAGTAATTATAATATTCTTCTCGTTTTCCTAATACTTGTACGTCATGATATGTATATTAGGATCGGTGCCATTGTCATACGTACAAAAGATCGTGACAGTTGATAACTGTGAACGTTTTCAAGAGATACCACAGATTGAAGGAGGATATCTAGATATGGGTGTAACACTTTTCATAGAAAGTTTCCAAGTAATAGAGAAAGAAGGTGATTCAAGTGTAGTTAAGTCGATGGTTAGATATGAAGTCCCTGCTCTTCTCTGCTCTAGTTTCAGATATTGTCTTCTTTCTCTGATCTTGTTCTCTTTTTCTTTTTAGAAATAAAATCTTAACCTTTTATCATATAAAGAAAAAATAATAATTCCAAATTTTCCAAATTTGTTGTAACTAATGGTCACAAGAAAAAACCCAAACAAAATAGGAGGATATATGCACGTTTTTACATTGTACGAAAATTTTGCTAGTAATAATGCAAACCTTTTAGCAACAACAATTATTTTGAACCACTAGTCAAATCTACCCATACGGAGTCCATTATCTGAACGGAGAACTGGCAGGTTCAACAATGGCTACACTACCGTGCACAATTTGGGAAAATGTACACATATAAACATGCACAACCGTATCATATGCAAATTGATACACTGGATTGCGAAATCATGGTGGATCTGTGAAGATAACTTTGTTTAGCAGTAAAGTCCCACTGCAGGATAGGTTGACAGTGTCGGGTGTCAAATTTGGTCTGGATTAAGATAACGCAACTTGATTAGTGAGTTAGTCATTACTTTGCTAATTAATCACATGCAGCAACTTAAATTAATCTCAACTTGGAACTTTCAGCACATGATCTTGATCCTAAAATTACTCATCTTAATCTTAACGGTAATTTTTGTTAAGTCAACTGATTGGGATAGGGAAACTAATTAAGACACATTAACTCAATCTAGCTAGTTGGAAATTTATTACAGTTTCGATTGCCAATTTCAATTCTTATAAGCAAAGATTAGTACGTACCAATACCAAAGAAGTTTCTGGAACAACTTGGTTGTCATGAAGTTCTTCTCTTTTGTG